>NC_080548.1:3652313-4954813 GCF_028640845.1 Ahaetulla prasina
TAGCTTCTTAAAATGTTTCTTAATTTTTGTGATATTTGTTTTTATTTGGCTGTAAACAGCCCCGAGTCCTGAGGAGGAGGGCGGTATATAAATCAAATAAATAAATAAATAAATAAATAAATAAATAAATAAATAAATAAATAAATAAATAAAAAGGATCTCGGAAGCATCTTTTTATTTTGCCTGGTTGTTTTTTGTGTTTTATAGTCCATTTTTACGTCAACTACACCATTAAAATCACCAAGGATACAATTATTCTCATAGTCCACTTCAAGTATCTTCATGTGCAATTTTTTATAAAATTCTTCTTGATTTTCGTTAGCAGCATATATTGCTATTAAGAGCGTTTTTGTATTGTCATCTATTATTTCCAGCATTAAAATTCTCCCATTCTCATCTAATTATATCAACTTTGCCTTAAGTGTCTCTTTTATATATATAACTATGCCTCTTTTCTTACATTGTGGTAATAAGGTAAAGACAGAGAGGGTTAGGAAGGGAAGGCGGATGGGTAGGAAGCGGAGGGTGAGACATAGGAGGAAAGGGGATAGATAGGCAGTGGATAGGTAGGAGGAAGGGAAGGGGGTTAGGGATGGGAATAGGTAGTAGGAAGGAGAGGGGACTAGGTAGGAAGGGGAGGGGATAATTGGGAAGGGGACGAGAATACGGAGGGAGGGGGAGAGTGAATAGGGAGGGATGGGAGGGGGGAAAGGGACTAGGAAGGGGATAGGGAGTAGGAAGGAGAATTAGTAGTAAGGGGTGTGGGATAGGTAGTAACAGGGAGGAGGATATAAAGGAATGGAATAGAAGACAGGTAGAGAAAGGGAATGGATAGGAAGGGAGGGTGATACGTAGTAGGAAGGGGATATGTAGTAGGGAATAGGTAGTCAGGAGCGGAATAGGTGGTAGTAAGGGAGGGGATAGGCAGTGGTATGGGAGGGGGATAGGAAGGAGGAAGGGGGATAGGGTTACTCCCTATCCTCTTCCTACTCCCATCCATCCTACTCCTACTACTACTAGTAAAGAAATAGGATATCTAAGATTCCATATTACAACTACCTAAGAACTACTTATTACCAGAATATTGGAATTCAACATTAGTAGGAATACAAGTAGTAGAACAAAGTCAAACTAGGTCTTGGACTTTAGAGAGCTAATTTCAATAAACTTAGAGAGATCTTGAGAAGGATTCAATGGATGAGAACTCAGGGGAAAACAGCTCAAGAAGCTTGGGAAATTTTGAAAAGTGAGATTATAAAAGCACAGTCTAACACAATACCAATGAAGAAGAAAATAGTAGATCACAAAAGAAACCAGCATGGATGCATAAAGAACTATCTGACAAATTGAAAGACAAAAGGACAAATATAAAAAGTGGAAAGAGGGGCAAATAACTAAGGCAGAATATCAGCAACAGCCCGAGCCTGTAAAGATGAAGTGAGGAAAGCTAAGGCTCACAATGAACAAAGGCTACAAAAGTAAAAATAATAAAAAGCTTCTTCCAACATGTTAAAAACAAGAAAAAGTCAAGGAAACAATTGGCCCATTGCTGGGAGAAAGTGGCAAGAAGATGACAAGCAACAGGGAGAAAGCAGATCTACTTAACTCATATTTTGCATCTGTCTTTACACAAAAGGAAAACAATCCAACCTATCAAAACAGCACTACAAAAACAGATTAGAAACACAAGTTAAAATAGGGAAGAAAATGGTAAGTGAACACCTGTCTACCCTAGACGAGTTCAAATCACCAGGACCGGATGGATTACACCCCAAGGTTCTGAAGGAACTGGCAGACGGATCTCAGAACCACTGAACTATATCTTTCAAAGATCCTGGAGCACAGGGAGCTGCCAGAGGACTGGAAAAGAGCTGATGTAGTTCCCATCTTCAAAAAGGAAAAAACAGATCCAGGAAACTACAGACCTATCAGCCTGACCTCAATACCGGGAAGATTCTGGAAAAGATAATCAAGCAACGAATCACCGAACACCTAGAAGCAAACAAAGTAATAACCAAAAGCCAACATGGGTTTGTCAAAACAGATCATGCCAGACTAATCTTATTGCATTCTTTGACAAAATGACAAAATTAGTAGACCAGAGGAATGCTGTTGATATAATTTACTTGGACTTCAGTAAAGCATTTGATAAAGTAGACCATAACCTACTACTAGATAAAGTAGAAAATGTGGGTTAGACAGCACCACCACCAGATGGATTCGTAACTGGCTGACCAACCACACTCAACGTGTAGTCCTCAATGGAACTACATCCACATGGAGGAAGTATGCAGTGGAGTACCCAAGGCTCTGTTTTAGGCCCAGTCTCTTCAACATCTTCATCAATGACTTGGACGAGGGCAGATGACACCAAGCTGGCAGGAATAGCCAACACTCCAGAAGATAGGCTCAAGTTACAGAAAGATGACAGACTTGAACATTGACTATCTAACAAAATGAAATTCAACAGTGAGTAAGATTCTACATTTAGGCAAAACAAAATGCATATGTGGTACCTTGCTCAATAGTAGTACCTGTGAGAGGGATCTTGGAGTCCTAGTGGATAACCATTTAGATATGAGCCAGCAGTGCAGCAGCTGCTAAAAAGCCAACACAGTTCTGGGCTACATAAACAGAGGATAGAATCAAGATCATGGAAGTGTTAGTGCCACTTTATAATGCCTTGGTAAAGCCACACTTGGAATATTGCATCCAGTTTTGGTCTCCACGATGTAAAAAGATGTTGAGACTCTAGAAAGAGTGCAGAGAAGAGCAACAAAGATGATTAGAGGACTGGAGGATAAAACATATGAAGAACGTTGCAGGAACTGGGTATGTCTAGTTTAATGAAAGAAGGACTAGGGGAGACATGATAGCAGTGTTCCGGGCTGCCAGAGAGTGGAGTCGGGCTGTTCTCCAGAGCACCTGAGGTAGAACAAGAAGCAATGGGTGGAAACTGATCAAGGAAAGAAGCAACTTAGAACTAAGGAGAAATTTCCTGACAGTTAGAACAATTAATAAGTGGAACAACTTGCCTTCAGAAGTTGTGAATGCTCCAACACTGGGAAATTTTAAGAAAATGTTGATAACCATCTGACTGAGATGGTGTAGGGTTCCTGCCTGGGCAGGGGTTGGACCAGAAGGCCTCCAAGGTCCATGCATGGATGAAAGATTAGAATTCAATTGCCCTCCTCCCCTTACAGTGGCTACTCCTCCCAATCCCCCCACCTCATGTGCATGAATGAAAAGATTAGAATTCCCCTTCCTAATTCCCTCCTCCCTCCCCTCCTCCCTAAAGTGGCTACTCACTCCCCCCTCCCTCTCTACTTCACTTACTTGATAACCTGCATGGATGAAAACATTAGATCCCCTTCCTAATTGCCCTCCTCCTCCCTCCCCCCTTCCCATGTGGCTTGCTCCTATCCTCCCCTCCTACTTCACCTTACCTGATAGCCTGCAAGGATGAAGTCATAAAGCCACCAGAATCCCCAAGGAGATGACCTGCCTCCCTTATTAAAGGGCACCCACCGGCCCTCCACTTTGGTGACCTACCCTATGGCAGAGAAAGGTCTTTAGGAAGCCACCCAACCAATCCCTAAAGCTGCCTGGATGTCATTTTTCCACGGAAACCATAGCTCTTTGGATGTGGATTGCCTCTTTTACAGAATGTTACGCTTGATTGGAAAAATGAAATTATTGTTTGGCGGGTTATAGCTACTGTAAATAGTAAACATCTGAATTTAACCATTCCTCCTAATACCTTTCTAGAATATGGACTAACCATTGTGGCCTCTGGTCTGATGGAACGTGAAAAGAAAAGGCTGCTGAGGATGCATCTGTCCACTTGGTTCAATGCAACTATGAAGCGAGGAGGACTGTACAGCCAGTGAGTCTGGCTTCCCACAGCTTGCTTGTCGAGGTTGCAAAGGACGATCACATGACCTTGGGACACAGCAGTGGTCATGAACCAGCTGCCAAGCCTCTAACTTTGATCACAGGATCATGGGGACGCTACAAAGGTTGTAACTGTGAAAATGGTCATGTCACTTTTTCAGTGCCATTGTAAAGTTGAAGAGTCACTAAATGAACTGTTGTAAGAAGTCAAGTGCTCCTGAATATCTCTCCAAAATACAGCAGAACAATGACCAAAACCATCTTGAATGCATTTGGGTCAATAGAAAAGGAAAAAAGAATGATGGTGCCATAGTGACACTACAGGTCACCCAACCAACCAGAGGAAGCAAATGAACTTTTTGCTAGTCCGCTAACTAAGGCATGTAGGAAGGATACCACCATAGTAATGGGAGACTTAACTACCCTGACTGGGAGACAAACTCTGCACCTAGTGGAAGAAGATCAAACAGACTGTCGACTCTGAAGCAACCTGGCTGAAGCCATCTTGCCCTGCCTCATAGTTGCCATGAAGCCCGAGAGGGCAAGGGGAGGAAGTCGATAGCCTGCCCAGTCAAAGCAAAATGCTTCCTGTGGAAACCAAGGTCATTGAAAAGGTGGCTGCTGAAAGTGGAGAAGAGCCTGCCTTCCATCTTCATTGGACAATGTACCTGGGAGGAGTTTGATTCTTTAATTCGGTGAAAACTACGGAACTGTCAGAGTTGGTTTCACCGGCTGTGCCGATAAGATGTATCCAATAAACATATCCTTACTCTACCTGCCTGGGAGTTATGCTTTCAATGGGTGCATTACTCGGAACGCTGACGTAGGATTCCTTAAACGCGTAGCAGACAAGTTTGTCTCCCAAAAGATAGAGAAGGGGTCAACCATATTGGATTTAATTCTCACTAACAGATGAAGCTTGACTCATAGATAACTGAACACGTATTTTTCCAGATACATTGGTAGTAGCCTCAAATCATTGTTGCTGCATAAAATCCAGGACAATGTTTGTTTTTATATTTTTTAGATTTTTTAATATGTAATTTTGTTTTTTGTATTGTTATGCTTTTTAATTCCTTCTGCCTCACCGTCTTTATGCTGGTCTTTGACTATGAGAAAGGTTTGATTTGGTGGTTTAGGGCTTAATGTCATGGGAGAACCTCATCTGACTGGTTTGCTTCCCATTTATTAACCCTATAAGCTCTCCTACACTCTAAATATTATTACTTTCCCTAAATGAATATAAGAACTGTCCCTTTGACCTAGTTATTTCACATTAACTCTTGAAGCACATTTATCATATCCAAGTTCAATTGTGGAAGGAATACGAAGCCTGACCCCTCTGCAGAAAAAAAGCTCACCGACTCCTCATGCATTACATATCAATCAAACGTACTTGTTACAGGTGAGAGGTGGGGGTATATTTTACAATCCTTGTGAGAGAAATTGTCCAAGGAAGGAATACCCAGTCAATGGAAAGGAAATTTCACCTGCCTGTCCTTTGGAGGGACAGTTCCTGAAGCTGAAGCTCCAATATTTTGGCCAGACCCTGAAGTTGGGAAATATGGAAGGCAAAAAAAGAAAGCGACAGCAGAGAATGAGATGGTTTAGATGGTGTCCTTGACGCAATGGGCATGAATCTGGGCAGACTCTGAGACAGTGGAGGACAGGGGGGACTAGCATGCTACGGTCCATGGGGCTGCAAGAGTCAGACTGAACAACAAGGGAATACCACGAGTGAAGGAATGACCTGAAGGATGCCCCAAATAGTGCTAGCTTTCACTCTAGGAAAGCCATAAACGACAATTTTCATTCCAAGAATATTCTATATTTCCATGCCAGTATCTTACACCCATTTGCAGACCCACAGTTCTAGGTCAGCTTCCATTTCCTGATTAATCAATTCAGTAAAATTGTTCCTATTTAAATCTGATTTTGCAAAGCCACTTTAGGCCCTGATCCCACAGATATATCCATACCATCATCGTACAAATCTTAGCTTTTAAGAAGCGAATGGTGATTTAGAGCCAGATCCCCTCTTGGCTAGGTTTTCAGTTGCTTAGCAATCACGATAACGCATCGTGCAGCAGCATGCCTATACAATATGCAACGGCAGATTTAGCTAAATTTGACTACAGGAGGCTTAGAAAACTTGGCTATAAAACTTGGAACTCCGCCGCCTTCGACAAGACCTAAGTTTAACTCATAGAATCATCTATTGTAATGTCCTTCCTCTTAAAGACTACTTTAATTGCAATAATACAAGAGCAACCAATAGATTTAAACTTAATGTCAACCACTTTAATCTAGATTGCAGAAAATATGACTTCTGTAACAGAATCATCAGTGTTTGGAATACTTTACCTGACTCTGTGGTCTCTTCCCATAATCCTAAAAACTTTATCCTAAAACTTTCTACTATTGACCTCACCCCATTCCTAAGAGGACCATAAGGGGCGTGCATAAGCACAAACGCATCTACCGTTCCTGTCCTATTGTTTTGAATTTGTGAGATTCAGAGAGGAGATATTTCTTCCAACTTATATCATTGGAAAAGTGGATTTGATACGTTATGAGAGGTTGGGTCCATTGGCTTCAAAGTATCCAGGATGAAAAATCTTACAAAATGAGAAATCGGTAATCATTTGATGTCTACACTGAGTAAGATCTTCAAACAGATTATCAAACATGTTCTGAAGACTTTAATAGGCACCTTAAATAGGAGGAGTGGCATGGGTCTTTCCTTTGCCAGAGCAACAATTTTAGTGAATCTAAGGTTTTATACTTAGGCAAGACAAATCAGAGACAGATTAAGTGAAACCTGGCTCAATAGCAGTAACTGCATTAATAGAGGGACTGAATCGAGATCACATTAAGTATTAGTACCACTTTATAAAGCCTTAGTAAGATCACACTTAGAATACTGCATCCAGGTTTGGGCACCATATTATAAAAAATAGGTCGAGTGCAGAAAAGAGCAACAAAGATGACTAAGGGGCTGGAGGCTAAAACATCTGAAGAATGGTTGCAGGAATTGGGATTGTCTAGTCCGATGAAAAAAAGGATTCAGGCTGATATGATAGCGGTGCTTCAGTATTTGAGGGGCTGCCACAAAGAAGAGGAGGATCAACCTATTCGCCAAAGCAGCAGAAGGAAAGGCAGGAATCAATGGATGGGAAATAGAGAAGGAGAGAAGCAACCTAGAATTAAGAAATTTCCTGATAGTGTTTTTTGGGTCTCTTCCCAAAATCCCCAAAGCTTCAACCAAAAACTGTCTACTCTTGACCTCAGCCCATTTCTAAGAGGTCTGTAAGGGGCGTGCATAAGAGCACAAGCGTGCCTACCGTTCCTGTCCTATTCTTTCCTTTCGTTATATCCAGTTAAGATAGTTATTACATACTCATACTTATATATATTGTATACTTATATATCATACTTATATATATTGTATAGTTATTTCATGCTTATGCTTATATATACTGTGTGACAAAATAAATAAAATTTAAAAAAATAAAAAAAGGGAGAACAATTAACCGGTGGGACAGATTGCTTTCAGAAGTTTGGGGTGCTCCATCACTGGAGGCTTTTAAGAAGAGCCACTTATCTGGAATGGTATCAGGTCTCTTGCTTGAGCACGGGGTGAGACTAGAACAGGGCTGACGAACACACTCTGTTTGGGGACAGCTGCCTAGATGTTCCATTTATATTTAAATGTAATGTTCTGGCTAGTGGGTACTCAAATAGCAAAGAACGGGAAGTTGGATCTAACTCACTGCTCACTCCAGGAGTTCGATTCTGAGCGGCTCAAGCTTGACCCGGTCTTCCATCCTTCGGAGGTCATTAAAATGACGATCCAGATTGTGGGGGGCAATACGCTGACTCTGTAAACTGCTTAGAGAGGGCTGTGAAGCGGTATATAAGTCTAAATGCTATTGCTATCAGCCTATGAGCACTCTGGGTGGGCACCTCTAACAATGTGGGCAGTAAAATTTAGGGTTGGTGCCCTGACCGCAACATTCTTCTAGCCATGCAAGATTCTGGGGTTGGTGTGCACTCCGGAACACGGCTATCGTACTGTGGAATAAGCGCAGAAACATGGTACCTTGTGCAAGGCTTCCACCATCCGCACAACGTCATAGAAGATGACAACGGTCTCTCGTTCACTAAGCCGCTTCTCTTTGATGACATAATGCTGGAGATTGATGAGCTCAGCTGTCTTGTCACTGAAGTCATGGGCACAGAGGCAGTCCAACACTAAACAAATATGTTTCTTCATTTTGGGGCCATCCGACTGGACTCCAGATCTTCCACCAGCTCGCATAGTCCCAAGTCACAGGGACCAGAGTTAATTGAGCAGGGAGACGCCCACCCTACCCACTGATTAGACACAAGCCCGCTCTATGCTGCTTCCACGAGGGCTACAACTGCAGGTTTTGCACCGTGCAAAATGATTGCTTTTTAAAACCATGAATAAAATTCTCAAGAGATTTCGGAAAGGAGAGGGTGGGTGCAGAAATAGTTTGTCTTACCGGAGCGTCAAATTCTTCCCAGCAAGCATGTCCCAGACTTGCCAAAGACTCCCCAAGGACAGTCCTCGCCTTGCTTAAGCAATTGCGATTAAACTGGCACAGAGGGGCATTTGATGGGCAGAACCTATCAGTCTCAGGCAGAGGAGCTGGACTGGGACTGTGGCAGCTCCTGCAAGCACATGACTTCAAAACCACCATGTCCCCCAAACCAATCAACGTGGCCTGCGCCATTGGAAGGATTAAGAAAGCAGGCCTCTCGAGGCTCCACCAGGTCAGTGCTGGGAGGCCAGTAAGCAATGGGCTCCAGCTCCTACCTGGAAAAGGCCATGATGATGGACCACCCCATCCTGATTGTGCAGGAGAGAGGAGGGAGAACTCTGTGTGCAGCAGCATTTTGCCCCGACGACGTTCCTCTTGGGTTTCTGTGCCATGATCATTCTTGTCCTCCAAGGTGAGGATCTTTGTGAATAAGACAAAGGAAGAGCAGCTCAAGACAGCACCTTTTTTGCAGGAAAGCCAGAAAGCGCCAGTCTCAAATGCAATGCGCACAAAATCACAGCAGAGCACAGAGCATCTTGGGCGCAAAGTTGACATCTTAAAGGAAGGAGGCCCTATGTCCCATTTTGGTCTGGCTCAAGCCAAGGGGTACCTTTTCCCAACACTCCTCCTATGCCCTGTTGCTAGGCGATTTGGAAGTGAAACGGTTCTAGGGCAGGTAACAGTTTTCACATCTTAATCTTGTATCACCCCCAGCCTCAGCAACAGCAAGAGACTCAGCGAAGGTGTAAGAAAGGCCTCTCTCTCCCTGAGCCCTCTGGAAAAGCATCACCACTTAAAAGGGGCTGCTGTGGCTTTGGGGACTGGACAGCTGTAGAAGGCATCCCTCCTTGAAAGGGCTGAGTATCACTTGAGGAGAACCACCAATATTTTGGCCAGACCCTGAAGTTGGGAAATATGGAAGGCAAAAAAAAGCGACAGCAGAGAATGAGATGGTTTAGATGGTGTCCTTGACGCAATGGGCATGAATCTGGGCAGACTCTGAGACAGTGGAGGACAGGGGGGACTAGCATGCTACGGTCCATGGGGCTGCAAAGAGTCAGACTGAACAACAAGGGAATACCACGAGTGAAGGAATGACCTGAAGGATGCCCCAAATAGTGCTAGCTTTCACTCTAGGAAAGCCATAAACGACAATTTTCATTCCAAGAATATTCTATATTTCCATGCCAGTAACTTACACCCATTTGCAGACCCACAGTTCTAGGTCAGCTTCCATTTCCTGATTAATCAATTCAGTAAAATTGTTCCTATTTAAATCTGATTTTGCAAAGCCACTTTAGGCCCTGATCCCACAGATATATCCATACCATCACCGTGCAAAATGATTGCTTTTAAAACCATGAATAAAATTCTCAAGAGATTTCGGAAAGGAGAGGTGGGTGCAGAAATAGTTTGTCTTACCGGAAGCGTCAAATTCTTCCCAGCAAGCATGTCCCAGACTTGCCAAAGACTCCCCAAGGACAGTCCCTCGCCTTGCTTAAGCAATTGCGATTAAACTGGCACAGAGGGGCATTTGATGGGCAGAACCTATCAGTCTCAGGCAGAGGAGCTGGACTGGGACTGTGGCAGCTCCTGCAAGCACATGACTTCAAAACCACCATGTCCCCCAAACCAATCAACGTGGCCTGCGCCATTGGAAGGATTAAGAAAGCAGGCCTCTCGAGGCTCCACCAGGTCAGTGCTGGGAGGCCAGTAAGCAATGGGCTCCAGCTCCTACCTGGAAAAGGCCATGATGATGGACCACCCCATCCTGATTGTGCAGGAGAGAGGAGGGAGAACTCTGTGTGCAGCAGCATTTTGCCCCGACGACGTTCCTCTTGGGTTTCTGTGCCATGATCATTCTTGTCCTCCAAGGTGAGGATCTTTGTGAATAAGACAAAGGAAGAGCAGCTCAAGACAGCACCTTTTTTGCAGGAAAGCCAGAAAGCGCCAGTCTCAAATGCAATGCCAAAATCACAGCAGGGCACAGAGCATCTTGGAGCGCAAAGTTGACATCTTAAAGGAAGGAGGCCCTACGTCCCTTTTTGGTCTGGCTCAAGCCAAGGGGTACCTTTTCCCAACACTCCTCCTATGCCCTGTTGCTAGGGGATTTGGAAGTGAAACGGTTCTAGGGCAGGTAACAGTTTTCACATCTTAATCTTGTATCACCCCCAGCCTCAGCAACAGCAAGAGACTCAGCGAAGGTGTAAGAAAGGCCTCTCTCTCCCTGAGCCCTCTGGAAAAGCATCACCACTTAAAAGGGGCTGCTGTGGCTTTGGGGACTGGACAGCTGTAGAAGGCATCCCTCCTTGAAAGGGCTGAGTATCACTTGAGGAGAACCACCAATATTTTCCCCAGACCCTGAAGTTGGGAAATATGGAAGGCAAAAAAAGAAAGCGACAGCAGAGAATGAGATGGTTTAGATGGTGTCCTTGACGCAATGGGCATGAATCTGGGCAGACTCTGAGACAGTGGAGGACAGGGGGGACTAGCATGCTACGGTCCATGGGGCTGCAAAGAGTCAGACTGAACAACAAGGGAATACCACGAGTGAAGGAATGACCTGAAGGATGCCCCAAATAGTGCTAGCTTTCACTCTAGGAAAGCCATAAAACGACAATTTTCATTCCAAGAATATTCTATATTTCCATGCCAGTAACTTACACCCATTTGCAGACCCACAGTTCTAGGTCAGCTTCCATTTCCTGATTAATCAATTCAGTAAAATTGTTCCTATTTAAATCTGATTTTGCAAAGCCACTTTAGGCCCTGATCCCACAGATATATCCATACCATCATCGTACAAATCTTAGCTTTTAAGAAGCGAATGGTGATTTAGAGCCAGATCCCCTCTTGGCTAGGTTTTCAGTTGCTTAGCAATCACGATAACGCATCGTGCAGCAGCATGCCTATACAATATGCAACGGCAGATTTAGCTAAATTTGACTACAGGAGGCTTAGAAAACTTGGCTATAAAAACTTGGCACTCCATTGCCTGCGACAAGACCTAAGTTTAACTCATAGAATCATCTATTGTAATGTCCTTCCTCTTAAAGACTACTTTAATTGCAATAATACAAGAGCAACCAATAGATTTAAACTTAATGTCAACCACTTTAATCTAGATTGCAGAAAATATGACTTCTGTAACAGAATCATCAGTGTTTGGAATACTTTACCTGACTCTGTGGTCTCTTCCCATAATCCTAAAAACTTTATCCTAAAATTTTCTACTATTGACCTCACCCCATTCCTAAGAGGACCATAAGGGGCGTGCATAAGCGCACAAACGTACCTACCGTTCCTGTCCTATTGTTTTGAATTTGTGAGATTCAGAAGAGGAGATATTTCTTCCAACTTATATCATTGGAAAAGTGGATTTGATACGTTATGAGAGGTTGGGTCCATTGGCTTCAAAGTATCCAGGATGAAAAATCTTACAAAATGAGAAATCGGTAATCATTTGATGTCTACACTGAGTAAGATCTTCAAACAGATTATCAAACATGTTCTGAAGACTTTAATAGGCACCTTAAATAGGAGGAGTGGCATGGGTCTTTCCTTTGCCAGAGCAACAATTTTAGTGAATCTAAGGTTTTATACTTAGGCAAGACAAATCAGAGACAGATTAAGTGAAACCTGGCTCAATAGCAGTAACTGCATTAATAGAGGGACTGAATCGAGATCACATTAAGTATTAGTACCACTTTATAAAGCCTTAGTAAGATCACACTTAGAATACTGCATCCAGGTTTGGGCACCATATTATAAAAAATAGGTCGAGTGCAGAAAAGAGCAACAAAGATGACTAAGGGGCTGGAGGCTAAAACATCTTCCACCAGCTCGCATAGTCCCAAGTCACAGGGACCAGAGTTAATTGAGCAGGGAGACGCCCACCCTACCCACTGATTAGACACAAGCCCGCTCTATGCTGCTTCCACGAGGGCTACAACTGCAGGTTTTGCACCGTGCAAAATGATTGCTTTTTAAAACCATGAATAAAATTCTCAAGAGATTTCGGAAAGGAGAGGGTGGGTGCAGAAATAGTTTGTCTTACCGGAAGCGTCAAATTCTTCCCAGCAAGCATGTCCCAGACTTGCCAAAGACTCCCCAAGGACAGTCCCTCGCCTTGCTTAAGCAATTGCGATTAAACTGGCACAGAGGGGCATTTGATGGGCAGAACCTATCAGTCTCAGGCAGAGGAGCTGGACTGGGACTGTGGCAGCTCCTGCAAGCACATGACTTCAAAACCACCATGTCCCCCAAACCAATCAACGTGGCCTGCGCCATTGGAAGGATTAAGAAAGCAGGCCTCTCGAGGCTCCACCAGGTCAGTGCTGGGAGGCCAGTAAGCAATGGGCTCCAGCTCCTACCTGGAAAAGGCCATGATGATGGACCACCCCATCCTGATTGTGCAGGAGAGAGAGGAGGGAGAACTCTGTGTGCAGCAGCATTTTGCCCCGACGACGTTCCTCTTGGGTTTCTGTGCCATGATCATTCTTGTCCTCCAAGGTGAGGATCTTTGTGAATAAGACAAAGGAAGAGCAGCTCAAGACAGCACCTTTTTTGCAGGAAAGCCAGAAAGCGCCAGTCTCAAATGCAATGCGCACAAAATCACAGCAGGGCACAGAGCATCTTGGAGCGCAAAGTTGACATCTTAAAGGAAGGAGGCCCTATGTCCCATTTTTGGTCTGGCTCAAGCCAAGGGGGTACCCCTTTTCCCCAATACTCCTCCTATGCCCTGTTGCTAGGCGATTTGGAAGTGAAACGGTTCTAGGGCAGGTAACAGTTTTCACATCTTAATCTTGTATCACCCCCAGCCTCAGCAACAGCAAGAGACTCAGCGAAGGTGTAAGAAAGGCCTCTCTCTCCCTGAGCCCTCTGGAAAAGCATCACCACTTAAAAGGGGCTGCTGTGGCTTTGGGGACTGGACAGCTGCAGAAGGCATCCCTCCTTGAAAGGGCTGAGTATCACTTGAGGAGAACCACCAATATTTTGATTGTGGTGCCACCACTGCACGTGGACTTTCCACAGAAGATCGACCAGGCTTTGCCTACCCCGCTCCCTTCTTACAAAATAGTATTTAGAGGACCCAGATGGTTGGGGGCCGTAGGCTGACTGTAGGCGGCTTAGAGAGGGCTGTAAAGCACTATGAAGCGGTATACGTCCAAATTCTATTATTTAGCAATAGGACTATATACCGCCCCATAGCACTCTCTGGGAGCTTAGTGTCAAAGCATTATTTGCATATTCCCCCCAACAATTTGGTCTTCACTCTCCTGACTTCAGAAAGCTGGAACCTGAAGCCCCGTTAAGATTTAACTCCTGACTGTGGGCAGAATTGGTCTCCAATACTGCATTCTAACCGCTGCACCACCAGGGCTCCTGTTAATATTCCCTGCGTTCCATCCCACCTTGAAAGGTTCTGCAGTTCAGCAGATCTTTAGAGTTTAAACACTCTTTCGTGTCAGTTATTTTGGGGAAACGGCTTGTGTAAATTGCTTCTTACCTTCAGCTGATAGAAGTCGTCTGTCCCATCCTTTCTTGCCAAGCACTGAACAATGCTAGGCACTGAGGAGTTGCCCAAACGTGGGCCTGGGAACATAAAAATAGAACATCTGCCCTGTCAGCCTATCCCCAGAAGCTCCCTCTCTGCCCAGCAAGATGTGTTTTTCCCTAAGCCACAGAGATGGCCAATAGGAAGCGGAAATGGAGATGGCCCTAATGTGCCCTCCCCAGCTCAGCACAAGAGCAGGAGTGTGCCAGGGCCATTTGCTCTGGAACTGGAGCCAGAAGCCTCACACACAAACAAAAGTGTAAACGCTGAGAAAGTGCAACTCAAGATAAATTGGGTACCCTTTCAACATTTGTGGCCCACCTTTTCTGGATGAGCTAGCTGCACTGGGGTACTAAGGACAATTATGCTAGTAGTGACCACAGCGGAAAGGGATTCAAAATTGCATCTCGGCTCCTCATACCATCTGGTGATGAAAAGAGGCTGGGATACTTCTAAGGAGTTCTGCAGTGCTGCAGCCTGGCTGAATATATGGTCTGTCGGGGACCAGGAATTTCATCCTGTTTGGTGGCAGAACTCATTATGCAAAGGAAGCCTTCTGCATGCCTGACGATCTTTCCGTACAGTCTCCCAGGGGGCAAGAATCCCTTCTTACTCACCAAGAATGAAAGGCCCGGCTCTTTTGGTGCTACTGCCGGAAATCCCTGGGCAGAGGACCTTGGCTGATGTTTCCCCACCACCTCTATCGGGGGCTCGTCGCTTCATTCTGAGCTCTGCAAAGGAAAGGCAGACACTGCTTTAAGCTCAATTCACTTTCTCAAAGGGCTTTTCCTCTCACCACTACCTTTTTGTACCACACAGAAGAAACTCATAGATTTGCACACCGTTTCTTGCTAACGGCTGACTTTGGGAGAAGGGGGCAAAGAGCTGTTGCCTAGGAGGCAACCGGAGAAGACTGGCAGGAGGCCCCAGTAGCTTATAATGGTCAGAGTGAGAAAGGTAGGAAGGACCCAATGCACGAGGTCTCCCTCCCCTCACTGCATTCCAAAGATGATTTCAGCCAAGTGATTGTGAACCATTTCAGGCCCCAGGCACCCAGGGCTGCCCACCCATGGCAGAAGCCCCAAGAGGAACAGGGGAAGTACTACTAAAGCCATTGAATGTGCGGAACGGATGAACTCCTCCTTCTGGGAGACTTCCGCTGGTCTCCACTTATCAGCAGGCTTGAAACGCCAGCTGCGACCAATGCTGCTACAGCCAACAGAAATTGAGGAGACCCACCCCAATGGCAGGGGGCTGAAGGAATCTCCCCAAAGGCTGTGATACTTCAACCAAGAGGGCCATGAGCTCATGGAAGAGCTTGCCAGTCTCCGTACCAAAGACTCCTGGGGAGAAAGGCAAGGAAAGCTTTGGCTTGGAAAGAACACATACAAACAGCCTCATACGCTAATCGGCCAGTCTGAGGACACCGGTGCACAAAAAGATTGCCTGTGTAATCTCTTCTAAGGACTTCATTGTGGCAACAAAATGCACCAGGCAGAGCACAAGAGCATCACCTGCAGAAAAATGATACCCAGGCACACATATGCACATTGAACCCTAAAGCACAAAGATCACCATCCTAGGAATACTCAGTTTAATGGAGTAGTGTTTTGGAGGCCTGGCAAAACCCAAGAGCTTGCAAGGAATAGCGGATCTGATCACTGCTCCAAAGTCACCAAGGGCAGCTGAGCAAGGGCACCGAAGGCAGGAGTTCAGGTTGCGGTGCTTTGATAGCTTCTTCTCAGCCCTCATGTGGGACACCACCACAATGAGGCGTAGTCTCAGCCCTTCTAATCTCTGAATGTAATTCTTTAGGGACAGAAAAGACACAGCTGAGTTCTATACGAGTGCCTGCACGAGACAGCAATGACCCAAACGTATGCCGGATATTCTCCAAGTTTGGATCTCTGCTCTGGGTCTGGTTGTGCCTAACAAATGCAAACATTTGCTTTGTTGTATGGCCCACAGCCAAGATGCAAAGCTCATTTGCTACTGATCTGCAACTCACACTTGTCTTGTTTCGTCTTAGCTTTCGCCTGATTGGAAAAAACAGTCCACAACTGGTTTGTGACTTTCTTCTAGCCAGCTCGGCTTTTGGAGCAGGTTCAGTCTCATCGTACATCTGTTGTGCACTGACAGTAAAGACTTGAATTTGAGGTTCATAAGGCCGAGGGATAATGGTCGGTGCAAGAACGGGCCACGGTTCGGCTCCATGGTCTGAATTAGGGCCTTCAGACAATATAGAAAGCAGTAGAACCACGAGGCGAGTAAGAGAGCTATTCAGAGAAAGAATGCACTAACACTATCCCCCTTCATCTTTCCTATCCCCGTCCCCCTACCACTCCCTATCCCCTACACCTTCCTACTACCTATCCCCTTCCCTCTCCCCCTTCCTCTTTCCCCAATCCCCTCCCTATTCTTCTTCTCCCCTTCCTATTACCTATCTCCCCTTTCTAACTATCCCCTACATTTCCTTCTACCTATTCTCCACCGCTTACTACTACCCCCTTCTTCCTACTTATCCCCCTCTTCTTTCTCCTATGCCTTCCTACCTATCCCCTCCTTCATACTATCCCCCTCGTTCCTATTACTACCTCCCTCCCTTTCCTATCTATGCCCTCCCCTTCCTAAGCTCCTCTCCTTCCTTCCTATCTCTCTCCCCTTCCTACTACTTATCCCTCTCCCCTTCCTACTACCTAGCCCCTTCCCCTCCCTAGGTATTCCCCCCTCCCCTTCCCAATTATCATCTCTCCTTCCTACTTATTCCCATCCCCTTTCTACTAACAAGGGTGTGTTGCTCCCAGTTCTTTTTTTTTGTAAAAAGTTTATTTTATAGACAAACAAACAAGCCTCTGGGTCTTGTCTGCAGCATATTGCTGACCATACTTAAGTGGTTGTCCACTAAGACACCTAGATGCCTCTCACAGGAACTACTGTCTGGCTGGGTAACTACCTAGGTCTTCAGATATAGTAGAACCTAGAAATCTGAAGGTTTCTACTGTTGATACTGTGTTGTCTAGTATTGTAAGAGGTGATAATATGGGAAGGTTTCTTCTAAAATCCACCACCATTTGTACCGTTTTGAGTGTGTTCAGTTCCAGATTGTTCTGGTCACACCATGAGGCTAATTGTTTAACCTCCCATCTGTATGCAGATTAATCATTGTCTGAATGGGACCAATCACCGTGGTGTCACCTGCAAACTTCAGTAGTTTAACAGATGGATTGTTTGATATGCAGTCATTGGTATAGAGAGAGAAGTGGAGAGAGCACAGAAGCTTTGGCTTGGAAAGAACACATACAAACAGCCTCATACGCTAATCGGCCAGTCTGAGGACACCGGTGCACAAAAAGATTGCCTGTGTAATCTCTTCTAAGGACTTCATTGTGGCAACAAAATGCACCAGGCAGAGCACAAGAGCATCACCTGCAGAAAAATGATACCCAGGCACACATATGCACATTGAACCCTAAAGCACAAAGATCACCATCCTAGGAATACTCAGTTTAATGGAGTAGTGTTTTGGAGGCCTGGCAAAACCCAAGAGCTTGCAAGGAATAGCGGATCTGATCACTGCTCCAAAGTCACCAAGGGCAGCTGAGCAAGGGCACCGAAGGCAGGAGTTCAGGTTGCGGTGCTTTGATAGCTTCTTCTCAGCCCTCATGTGGGACACCACCACAATGAGGCGTAGTCTCAGCCCTTCTAATCTCTGAATGTAATTCTTTAGGGACAGAAAAGACACAGCTGAGTTCTATACGAGTGCCTGCACGAGACAGCAATGACCCAAACGTATGCCGGATATTCTCCAAGTTTGGATCTCTGCTCTGGGTCTGGTTGTGCCTAACAAATGCAAACATTTGCTTTGTTGTATGGCCCACAGCCAAGATGCAAAGCTCATTTGCTACTGATCTGCAACTCACACTTGTCTTGTTTCGTCTTAGCTTTCGCCTGATTGGAAAAAACAGTCCACAACTGGTTTAATTGTGACTTTCTTCTAGCCAGCTCGGCTTTTGGAGCAGGTTCAGTCTCATTGTACATCTGTTGTGCACTGACAGTAAAGACTTGAATTTGAGGTTCATAAGGCCGAGGGATAACGGTCGGTGCAAGAACGGGCCGCGGTTCGGCTCCATGGTCTGAATTAGGGCCTTCAGACAATGTAGAAAGCAGTAGAACCACGAGGCGAGTAAGAGAGCTATTCAGAGAAAGAATGCACTAACACTATCCCCCTTCATCTTTCCTATCCCCGTCCCCCTACCACTCCCTATCCCCTACACCTTCCTACTACCTATCCCCTTCCCTCTCCCCCTTCCTATCTTTCCCCAATCCCCTCCCTATTATTCTTCTCCCCTTTCTAACTATCCCCTACATTTCCTTCTACCTATTCTCCACCCCTTACTACTACCCCCTTCTTCCTACTTATCCCCCTCTTCTTTCTCCTATGCCTTCCTACCTATCCCCTCCCCTTCATACTATCCCCTCGTTCCTATTACTACCTCCCTCCCTATCTATGCCCTCCCTTCCTAAGCTCCTCTCCTTCCTACTTATCCCTCTCCCTTCCTACTACTTATCCCTCTCCCCTTCCTACTACCTAGCCCCTTCCCCTCCCTAGGTATTCCCCCCTCCCCTTCCCAATTATCATCTCTCCTTCCTACTTATTCCCATCCCCTTTCTACTAACAAGGGTGTGTTGCTCCCAGTTCTTTTTTTTTTGTAAAAAGTTTATTTTATAGACAAACAAACAAGCCTCTGGGTCTTGTCTGCAGCATATTGCTGACCATACTTAAGTGGTTGTCCACTAAGACACCTAGATGCCTCTCACAGGAACTACTGTCTGGCTGGGTAACTACCTAGGTCTTCAGATATAGTAGAACCTAGAAATCTGAAGGTTTCTACTGTTGATACTGTGTTGTCTAGTATTGTAAGAGGTGATAATATGGGAAGGTTTCTTCTAAAATCCACCACCATTTGTACCGTTTTGAGTGTGTTCAGTTCCAGATTGTTCTGGTCACACCATGAGGCTAATTGTTTAACCTCCCATCTGTATGCAGATTAATCATTGTCTGAATGGGACCAATCACTGTGGTGTCACCTGCAAACTTCAGTAGTTTAACAGATGGATTGTTTGATATGCAGTCATTGGTATAGAGAGAGAAGTGGAGAGAGCACAGAGGCTTGTGGGGGCCCTGTGATAATTCTACAGGTATCGGATGTGATTCTGCTTACCTTTACCTGCTGCTTCCTGTCCATTAGGAAGCTTATGATCCACTTACAAGTGTGTTCAGGTACCGCTAGCTGGTTTAGCTTACTTAGAAGAATGTCTGGAATGATGGGGTTGAATGCTGAACTAAAGTCTACAGAGAGGACCCTTGCCTAAGTCTTTGGAGATTCAAGATGTTGTAGGATGTAATGCAGAGCCATATTAACAGCATCATCTGTTGATCTATTTGCTCGGTATGCCGGATTCGTGATGGTTTTCAAGGGGGGCAGCACTAGCCTTTCAAAGGTTTTCATAGCTACAGATGTTAGAGCAACTGGTCTGTAGTCGTTCAGTTCCTTGATGGTGGGCTTCTTTGGCACTGGGATGATAATAGAGCGTTTGAAGCAAGCAGGAACATAGCACATCTCTAATGATTTATTGAAGATATGGGTGAAGAGGGGGGCCAATTAATCAGCACAGACTTTTAAGCAAGAAGGAATTATCTTGACAAAAGCTTTTCCTGGCTTTTGTCTGTGAAATAGGTCTTGCACTTCCTTTTCTGTGATCACTAGGGGTCGGGAACCCAATGGTCAGTTGTAGGAGGTTTGGCTGTTGTTGGTGTGTCTGAGATGGGGGTTGCGGAGATAGGTGGCTGTAGTTTCCATTCAAACCTGCAGTAAAACACGTTCAGGTCATCTGCTAGTTGTTGATTTCCTTCAGCCTGGGAAGGAGGTTTGTCATAACCAGTGATATTTTTAAGAGTTTTCCACGTTTGCTGGTTCATTTGTTGAGAACTGATTCTTTAGCTTTTCAGAGTAGCTTCTTTTTGCTGCTCTGATCTCCCTTGTTAATACATTTCTTGCCTGATTGGTACAGCATTTTATCACCTTTTCTGTAGGCTTCCTTTCTGGAACGATGTAGCTGCTTAAGTTAAGCTGTGAACCAAGATTGGTTTTTACTTTATTTTCACAAGTTCCTGGTCAGTACAGATAGGTATTCACAGACGCTGACATATGATGTTACAGTACCTGTGAGTTCATCTAAGTCTGCAGAGGTACTTTCAAAAACATTCCAATCAGTGCAGTCAAGGCAAGCCTGTAGCTTTAACTTTGCCTTCTCGGTCTAGGTCTTCATTGATTTAATTGTTGGTTTTGTGGTTTTAGAATAGAATAGAATAGAATAGAATAGAATTTTATTGGCCAAGTGTGATTGGACACACAAGGAATTTGTCTTGGTGCATATGCTCTCAGTGTACATAAAAGAAAAGATACGTTCATCAAGGTACAACATTTACAACACAATTGATGATCAATATATCAATATAAATCATAAGGATTGCCAGCAACAAGTTATAGTCATACAGTCATAAGTGGAAAGAGATTGGTGATGGGAACTATGAAACGATTAATAGTAGTGCAGATTCAGTAAATAGTCTGACAGTGTTGAGGGAATTATTTGTTTAGCAGAGTGATGGCCTTCGGGAAAAAACTGTTCTTGTGTCTAGTTGTTCTGGTGTGCAGTGCTCTATAGCGTCGTTTTGAGGGTAGGAGTTGAAACAGTTTATGTCCAGGATGCGAGGGATCTGCAAATATTTTCACGGCCCTCTTCTTGATTCGTGCAGTATACAGGTCCTCAATGGAAGGCAAGGTGGTAGCAATTATGTTTTCTGCAGTTCTAATTATCCTCTGAAGTCTGTGTTTTTCTTGTTGGGTTGCAGAACCGAACCAGACAGTTATAGAGGTGCAAATGACAGACTCAATAATTCCTCTGTAGAATTGGATCAGCAGCTCCTTGGGCAGTTTGGGCTTACTGAGTTGGCGCAGAAAGAACATTCTTTGTTGTCCTTTTTTAATGATGTTTTTGATGTTAGCTGTCCATTTGAGATCTTGCGATATGATAGAACCCAGAAATTTGAAGGTTTCTACTGTTGATACTGTGTTGTCAAGTATTGTGAGAGGTGGAAGTATGGAAGGGTTTTTCCTAAAGTCTACCACCATTTCTACGGTTTTGAGTGTGTTCAGTTCCAGATTGTTTTGGTTGCACCACAAGGCTAGTCGTTCGACCTCTCGTCTATATGCGGATTCGTCATTGTCTCGAATGAGACCAATCACTGTTGTGTCATCTGCGAACTTCAGTAGCTTAACAAATGGATCATTGGAGATGCAGTCATTGGTATACAGAGAGAAGTGGGGAGAGCACACAGCCTTGGGGGGCCCCTGTGCTAATTGTACAGGTATTTGATGTGATCTTGCTTAGCTTCACCTGCTGCTTCCTGTTTGTTAGGAAGCTTGTGATCCACTTACAAGTCTGTTCCGGTACCTGTAGCTGGTTTAGCTTAGTTAGAAGAATGTCTGGAATGATGGTATTGAATGCTGAACTAAAGTCTACAAAAAGGACCCTTGCATAGGTCTTTGGAGACTCAAGATGTTGTAGGATGTAGTGCAGAGCCATATTAACAGCATCATCTGTTGATCTATTTGCTCGGTATGCAAATTGCAAGGGGTCTAAGAGCGGATTCGTGATGGTTTTCAGGTAGGAAAGCACTAGCCTTTCAAAGGTTTTCATGACTACAGATGTTAGAGCAACTGGTCTGTAGTCATTCAGTTCCTTGATGGTGGGCTTCTTCGGCACTGGGATGATGGTAGAGCGTTTGAAGCAAGAAGGAACATAGCACATCTCTAGTGATTTATTGAAAATATGGGTGAAGATGGGGGCCAATTGGTCAGCACAGACTTTTAAGTAAGAAGGAGTTATCTTGTCTGGGCCTGGAGCTTTTCCTGGCTTTTGTCTGTGAAATAGGTCCTGCACTTCCTTTTCTGTGATCACTAGGGGTGTGAACCCAATGAAATGGGGTCAGTTGTAGGAGGCTTGGCTGTTGTTGGTGTGTCTGAGATGGGGGTTGTGGAGATAGGTGGCTGTAGTTTCCTTTCAAACCTGCAGTAAAACTCATTCAGGTCATCTGCCAGTTGTTGATTACCTTCAGCCTGGGAAGGAGGTTTGCCATAGCCGGTGATATTTTTAAGAGTTTTCCACATGTTTGCTGGTTCATTTGCTGAAAATTGATTCTTTAGCTTTTCAGAGTAGCTTCTTTTTGCTGCTCTTATCTCCCTTGTTAGTGCATTTCTGGCCTGATTGTACAGCATTTTATCACCTTTTCTGTAGGCTTCCTCTTTGGAATGTCGTAGCTGCTTAAGTTTAGGTGTAAACCAAGGTTTGTTATTACTGTGTATTCGCAAGTTCCTTGTAGGTACACATAGGTCTTCACAGAAGCTGACATATGATGTTACAGTATCTGTGAGTTCATCCAGGTCTGCAGAGGTATCTTTAAAAATATTCCAATCAGTGCAGTCAAAACATGCCTGTAGCTTTAATTCTGATTCCTCCGTCCAGGTTTTCACTGATTTAATTATTGGTTTTATGGCTTTAAGTCTTTGCCTGTAAGCAGGTACAAGGTGAATCATGCAATGATCAGAGTGTCCTACAGCTGCACGTGGTAAAGACCGATAGGCATCTTTTAGTGTTGTGTAGCAGTGGTCTAGAGTATTCTTGCCTCTGGTGGGACAATTGACATGCTGAAAGTATTTTGGTAGCTCTTTCCTTAAGTTTGCTTTGTTTAGATCTCCCAAAATAATGGCCAGTGAATCGGGGTATCTTCTAGTGGAAGAAGGTAACGGGACGCCACTCACTGGTGAAAAAATCTAAAACAGGAAAGCTATAAGGGTTTATCTATTTGCACTGATTCTCGAATTACTTGTGAGGGCAGCTGACTTTCTGCTCAGAAAACATCAGTAGTTGGAAAACAGCAATAGTTCATCCTTGGATCAGTGCTTGTGAGATTGCAACTGTATTTCAGAATGTCTGGCTTAGTTCAGTGCAACACTTGTTTTGCAGATGTCTTTTGAGATATGCTTTTTAAATTTGGATACTATCCTATTTTTAAGGAGATTGTTAGTTTTCATATATAGATTTCTTATCTAGAGTCTTTAGCTTGTGCTCTTCAGGCTGAAATTAGGCAGCCAATTCTATTGAGCTGCTCTTCTATCAGCTCCCTCTATCACAAAGACCCTGCAGGAGAAGGACACCATGGACAACTGTTGGATCTCGCAAAGTGAGCTGTGGATCATACGCATGAAATTTTTGGTGTGTCTCTGCATAATGCATACAGTATCCTTGAGGTATGTCCAATGCAGCCATCTGCAATCTATGCTTATCCATTGACCCCTTTCCAGTGTAGGTATGCAGGCAGTTCTAAATCAAGCAAGTTTCAATGTGACTCATAGTTTGCAAGCAAAATTTCTACCCGCATATTTCCTCCAGCAACCTACCACCAGAGGACATGCTGTGATTTAGTTGACACAATGCAACAAAGCCTAACTCAAGTTAACAAAGTATAACAGTCCAACAAATCAATCAAATTATGGCCTAATAGAATGGTATTCCTATAACATATTTAATTATGGTCACCTACTACCATCCGTTTTTGCCAGGACTAGTGCGTTGCATAAATGTAGCCTTGAAATATTATGCAGGAACAGGGCATGGTTTTGTTGAGAGACCCACATTATTTTTAGGCAGTTTTAACAGGCCAGGGACCATAAAGGGGATTAGAAGTAATGTGAAGAACAACCAGCCCTGGAATTCTGGGCTATTTCATTTTTGTGCGTCTGGGTTTTCCCCAGATTAAAAAAAGGGAGACATTTTGCTTACCATCCTTTACTTATTTTGTAAAGGGAACAAATTAACACAAAAAACTCCAGAAAATCCATTCCATTAGGTGCAAAAACCGTTTTCATTTCTGACTGACTAGATATTAATGTAATCCAAAAGCATCCATCATACAGAGCTTCACCAGGGGATTCAAAGAGGTCCACCCTGCAGTCTGAATTTTAAGGCTTAAAAGTTTATTCTTGAGGGGGGAAAAGCAGTTCAGGGCGGAGACAGAATCTGAATAGAAAAGCCGCTGAAAATACTGTTCTTGTTGGTCGACATGGTCTGGCAAAGGAACGATTCTCCTTTGAACCGGAGTGGAAGCTGCTGGGTCGGTCACGCGGAGCGGGGGAAGCAGCCACGGCCTGCCCGCCCGGTCACTTGCCCGCCGGCTTCGGCCGAAGGAACTCGGTCCTGCCCTTGCCTCGGCCGCCGAAGGTGCGAACGCGGTGGATGAGCTGCAGCTGCTGCTCGATGGTGGCCCGGATGTCCACCTCGTCGGGGATGTGGACGTAGCGGACGTTCCTGCCGGTGACGAAGAGGTCCTGCAGGCGGCGGGCGCGGCCGTGGCGGTCGGTGAAGGTGGCCTCGTCCAGGCGGACGTTCATGAAGGCGTCCACGTTGACGATGCGGCCCACGGCCACGCTCTCGTCGCGCAGCTCCACGGTGGTGACGCGGTTGTGCAGGCCCTGCAGGAGCAGCACCAGGCTGTTCTCCGCGATGGTGCGCTCCTTCACCGAGTGGCTGATCTCCATGGCGGCCCGGAGCGCGGCTCAGCCGGAACACGCCGACGCCCGCATCCCGGCCTCCCGCTTTCTAGAGCTCCCTCCGGAAGGCAGGCCCGCCACAACCCGCCCGACTTCGCCTCAGGGACAAAAAAGAGTCCGATTGCCCGCGCAGCGAGGCCACGCCTCCAAGCCGCGATGCCGTTGGCCGGCCAGAGTCCGCCCGCCCCTGTTGGAGCGATGCCATTGGCTCGGCTGCGTGGAGGGAGCACGAATGGCTGGACCGGATATTCGACCACGGAACAGGAGCTTGCCGCCTCCCGCTCCCTCACCCTTTACCCGCCTCACAGGCAGCCCATCTCAGCCGATGTCGGGCCGCTTCATCGCTCATGCGCTAACTCGGGGATCTGCAAACTCGGCAACTTTAAGACGTGTGGACTTCAACTCCCAGAGTTCCTCAGTCAGGAAAGCTGGCTGTGGAACTCTGGGAGTTGAAGTCCACAAGTCTTCAAAGAGCCAAGTTTGCAGACTCCTGCGCTAACTGAACTCTCTCTTCCGGGTCACGTGCAGGATGGGCAGAACGGGCGGCGCTTGATCAGTGATTTCTGAAATGGTTTCAAAGGTAGTAAAATGCAGTTCAGGGGTCACGAAAGGAAGTTTTAGAGTTTTACAAATGCAGAGGTATGGATTAGGTGGCACCTAATGGTGAGAAGGAATTTGGGTGTCCTGGTGCAACCTTCCCCAACTTAGATCATATCCAATGATCTAAGTGCCAAATCCCACTGCAACTGCATTGCAAAAAAGGCTCTAAGAGCTGTAAACCTAATCTTCCGTAGCTTCTTCTCCAAAAACACTACACTACTAACCAGAGCATATAAAACATTTGCTAGACCAATTCTTGAATACAGCTCGCCTGTCTGGAACCCTCACCACATTTCAGACATCTATACAATTGAAGGTGTTCAGAAATATTTTACAAGAAGAGTTCTCCACTCCTCTGAATACAACAAAATATCTTATGTCAACAGACTTGAAATCCTGGGTTTAGAAAATTTAGAACTCCGCTGCCTTTGGTATGACCTGAGTTTAACTCACAGAATCATCTGTTACAATGTCCTTCCTGTTGAGGATTACTTCAGCTTCAATCACAACAATACACGAGCACACAATAGATTTAAGCTTAATGTGAACTGTTCCAATCTTGATTGCAGAAAATATGACTTCAGTAACAGAGATGTTAATGCTTGGAATACACTACCTGACTCCGTGGTCTCTTCTCAAAATCCCCAAAGCTTCAACCAAAAACTGTCTACTATTGACCTCACCCCATTCCTAAGAGGTCCGTAAGGGGCGTGCATAAGAGCATAAGCATGCCTACCGTTCCTGTCCTATTGTTTCCTTTCGTTATATCCAATTAATATTATTTTTATTTATTTATTTATTTATTTGCATTTATATCCCGCCCTTCTCCGAAGACTCAGGGCGGCTTACACTATGTCAAGCAATAGTCTTCATCCATTTGTATATTATATACAAAGTCAACTTATTGCCCCCAACAATCTGGGTCCTCATTTTACCTACCTTATAAAGGATGGAAGGCTGAGTCAACCTTGGGCCTGGTGGGACTTGAACCTGCAGTAATTGCAAGCAGCTGTGTTAATAACAGACTGTCTTAGCAGTCTGAGCCACCAGAGGCCCTGGTATAATAATAGAGTTATTACATACTTATATATGCTTTTATATTGTATAGTTATTTCGTGCTTATGCTTATATATACTGTGTGACAAAATAAATAAATAAATAAATAAATAAAAACCTTTCCTGGTTGGCAGCGGCTGTGTGTGTGTTTGTGTGTATGTGCCAGGGACAGGCGCAGGCACCCACTGCTCGCACAGCCTGGTTCCAAATGGGCTGGGATTGGGGACTCCCGTCCTAGTGAGCAGGCACTTAAATACGAGTCAGCGATGGCTGCACCTGCCAAAAAGGCCAGCACAGTCCTGGGGCTGCATCAACAGAGGAGGGATAGCTTCAAGATCATGAGATATGTTAGTACAGGTACTCCTCGATTTATGACCACAAGTTTCTAAGCGAGACATTTGTTGTGAGTTTTGCCCCATTTTGCTATCTTTCTTACTAGTTGTTAAATGAATCATTGCACTTGTTAAGTTTAGTAGCATGGTTATTAAGTGAATCAGACTTCCCCATTGACTTTGCTTGTCAGACAGTCACAGAAGGAGATCACATGACCCTGGGACACTGTAATCATAGTAAATACGAGTTAGTTTCCAAGCATCTGAATTTTGATCAAAGAGATGTTGGAATGGTCGTAAGTGTGAAAAACATAGGTCACTTTTTTTCAGTGCTGTTGTAACTTTGAATGGTCATTAAATGAACTGTTGTGAGTTGAGGACTACCTGTACTGCTTTATACTACACTGGTAAAATCACATTTGGAATACAGGTAGACCTCGAGTTATGAATGTTAACTCGCAAAGCATCCCTGGCCTGCTCTCAAGTTGCCATAGGCCAGGGTGGATGAGAAACTGGTGAAATGGCACAGCAGCCAAAGACAGATGCACATTCCACACTTATCTCTCTCAAGGCTCTATCCCAGGGTTACCTACAGCAGCTGAAAGGGAGTGACCTCTACAACCCACAAAATTGCTCTATTGGTGAATGTGATTGATGACACACCCTGGGGGAAAGTGGGAAACGGGGTCATAATTGGAGCATAAATTACGTAGGGTCAGAGCTGGCTTCACTTGGGAACATGCTGACATGAAGCTCCTAATAAATAACTGGATTTCTTTTGAAGCTTGGCTCGAGACTCATGATTGAATTATAGCATCCGTCGGAGCCCTGACAGCAAGCTAGCTCTCTCAAAACTAATCAAGATTACTCAGATTCCTGGGTCCCGGGCTCTCCAGTCGCTCCCCGACATCTGGGATGCTTGGAGAGAAACTCAAGATGACCATGGCAGAGGGCGGACTATCCGAAGACAGCCTGCTCCAGTTGATCCAGAAAGCGGCAGAGCTTGTCTCCAACCAGGGACTTCCAGGACCCAGCAGCCTAACTGCAGCCCTCCCTGAACATCAAAGCTGAGATGCCGCCCCAGCAACTGAAACAAGAAAGGATGAGTATTGGTGGAAAAGAATCCCTAAAGCAGCTGAGGTCGAGTTTTCCCACCCTAATGCTCAAAAGGGGAGAAGGTCCCTGAGCGTGCTGGGAAGGGTGGATTGCATGTGGGACTGGGCACAGGCCAGACTCCCAAAGCCCCTGACGGAACCCCTGGGGAGGTCCACAGAGCAGCTGAGGGAGGAATTTGGCTGGGCCACCCTTTGCGTCACACCGCCCAAAAGAGAGGGAAGTTGCAGCTAAGCCCTTTGAAATAAGGAGACGCAGACGGGAATGCAGCCTTCCTTCTCCACCCACTAGGAGAAGAACCCCGAGGCTGCAGGCAGTGCCACCTCCACACAGCAGGCAAGCCTTCCAAGGCAGACAGCTCCCCGCCCCCCCTGAACTAGAACCGAAGAAGACAGCCAGCCACATCAAGTGCAGGCATAAAGGGGCCGACAGGAGGAGGGAGGAGCAATGCTGAACGAACTGTCCCATTTTGGGGAAATTTTATGGGGACTCAAATCAGCTAGCTCTATTCTTTGTCTCGGCTGAGATCCACCTAGAGCACTATGGACACCTCTATCCATTCCACAGAGCCATGAGAGAGGCTAGAGGGAGAAGCAAGGGAATGGTTAGCAGCCCTCCACAAGAGAAGAGCTCCCAAACTGCAAGACGTAGATGACTTCCTATGACAACTAGAGGCCAGATTTGAGGAGGTGGATGAGGAGCCGTACGCAGAAGATGAGCTCAGAAACCTAAAGCAAAGGGGGCAACACATTAAGGAACACATCCGTGAATTCAGGAGAGTCATTGGGAAGCTACCCCTTTTGCCAGAGTGGCTGTTGGTTCATTTTTTCAGAACAAGCCTGGACAAGCAAATTGCCCATATAACCGCCTATTGGGACATCCGAAACCGAGACTGAGTGATTCCAAGTAGCCATAAAAATTGACAGCAGATTGCGCGCCAACAACATGACAAAGCAACCGGACACTAAAGAGAGAGATCAACCAGACCAGAGACTACTCAGCCAATGGGGAACCACAGCACCACAGCCGGCCCCAAAACCAACCCTCCCACGAAGTCTGCTGAATGCTACAGATGCGGGGGGATAAGCCACATGGCATCAGCATATGCAACCTCAGCTCCAAAACCAAAGTCAGAGCCACCACCCAGGGCACGATCGGAACAAGGCCCCAGGCATGCCATCCACACATCCCAGAAAGCCCTCCAGGCTGCAGAGGTCCTTCTCCACCCAGCTGATGGGGAGGGGGGAACCCCAGGCAATAGCGACCAGTCACCGGAATCCTACAACAGCAAGGATGAGGGCGAAAATGACCCAATGGTGAGTGAACCGGTCCCCCCTTTCATTTTCCCAATACGCCTCACAGCCCCAAAACCAGGAACCCAGGGGACTTTTCAAACCCTAATAGACTCAGGCTGCACTAGATGCTTGATCAACCTAACTACAGTCCTGAAACTGGGGATCAGAATGAAAAGACTGGCCCACACAATCAGGTTCAAACAAGTCGATGGGTCCCTATTGTGGGGTGCCTATGCCACCAACCTGACCAAACCAGTGAAGCTAGAGCTAGCAAATCACTGGGAAGTAATTCGATTCGTAATAGCCCTCAAGACGGCAGACGCAGTCATACTGGGACTCTTCTGGCTAGACAAATGGGGCCCAACCATCTGATGGCAAGGGGGCAGCTGAAGGCTGAGGATAGCAAAGGGACCCCAACCCCCGTCCACACCAGCAAATAGAAGCACCACCCATGGAGGGAACCCTCCCAAAGGGCCCACCAGAACAACTGGCAGCCACCTCCAACAAAACCCCAGAGGCCAGACCGATCCCGAGAGAATATCAAGACCTCACGGAAGTGTTCAGCAAGGCTGAGTGCAACATCCTACCTCCCTACCATGAGACAGACTGCACCATCAGAATCATCCCCGGGGCAAAACTACCTAAACCCAAACTGTACGCCATGACGCCCTGGGAAATGCAAGAAATGTGCAAATATATAGACAAAAACCTAGCAAGGGGGTTCATCGAGCCGGTCAAGCTATGGGTTGTAGCGCCAGTCTTATTCAAAGAAAGACAGAACTATGAGATTGTGCGTGGATTTTAGAGGAATAAACTGTGTGTGTGTGTATACAACCTATACCCCCTCTCTCACATGAAGGATATGCTATCTCACCTAGCCAAGGGAAACATTTTTACCAAATTAGACCTCAGAGAAGCATACTACTGAGTCCGCATCAGTGAGGGAGATGAATGGAAAACAGCATTCAACTGCCCCCTAGGGCGTTTCCAATTCAAAGTAATGCCTTTTGGACTGCAGGGGCCCCCAGCAGTGTTCATGCAGTTAATAAATGGGGTGCTGCACGAGTACCTCTATAAAAGGGTCCTCATCTACCCGAACAATATCCTCATCTACACTGAGACCATAAACGACCACATATCCCCAGTCCGCCAGGTACTGCAAAAGCTTCTGGCAGCCAACTTGTACATCAAGCTATCAATATGCGAATTTCACTGTGCACGGCTAGACTACCTGGGCTACTGAGTGTCAAATGAAGGCATAGAGATGGACCCAGCCAAAGTACAAGCCGTCCTATCCTGGAAACCCCCTTGCACCCGCAGACACCTACAAAGCTTCTTAAGGTTTGCAAATTTCTACAAGCAATTCATCCTCTCCTTCGTGATGATTGCCAAACCCAAGGGTGAAATGCTTCCGGTTCGGACCGGCTCACGCGATCCGGTAGCGATGGCGGCTGCTGGTTTGGAGGACCGGTAGCAAAAATCCCTGGCCCCGCCCCCCTGCCTCTGCTGAACCGCACCATCAGCAGAGGGTTTTTTTTTTACTTTTAAAAGCCGGTGTCAGGCTGCCTCTGATTATATCTAGGAAAGAATACACCTTGTCTTCTTTGTCTTGAAGAAGAAGATAAAGTTCCTGCCGCAATTTTTCCTTTTGGGAATTATAATGGATTGTACAGTGACTGAGACTAAATTGATCTTGAACTTAATAACAGCAGCAAGGCTGCTGATTGGACAATATTGGAAGAAAAAAGAATTACCTACAATAGAAGAATGGATATTGAAAGCTACTAACTTGGCTACTAAATCTCAGCCTTTTTGAAAGACAATATGCAGGAAAGATATTTAATTGAATGGAAAAAATGGATTATTTACAAAACAGATATCAGATTAAGAGATATCAGATTGCCTTTGAATAATTAGGATGTATTATTTTAGAATGTAATGGGAGAGGTCAGGAAATGAAAAGGATGAGGCTAACTGGATTAGAAGGAAAAATCTTACTCTGTGTTTTGTAATATGTATAACAATACCTTGTGATTGACCCGGGAAGCCGGGGGGGATGAAGGCTGTGAGGGGAGGGGGAAAAGGGGGAAAACTGTTTTTGTTTTTTAAAACTTTTTCAATAAAAAAAAATCAAAAGAACAACAAAAAAAGTAAAAAAAAGCCTTTGAGGATCCCGCCCCTCAGCTGAGATCGGCAGAACCTTTAAACTAAAAAAAAAAAATTAAAGTCTCCTCTGGCAATCTCACCTGAGTTCCTCATCAACAGAACCTTACTTGTACTCTTACTTGTAGAAAACATGTTTTCTACAAGAGTAGAGATTCTAAGGCACTTACCTGATTACTGATGAACGCATGGCTTTTTTTCCAGCCCGAAAGCCCCAGTTTCACTTTCAGCCAGACAGAATCAATTGCTTAGCTAATCTATTTCCTGAGTGATCAACTAACGCTGGCTGGCTTTGCTAACTGAGGAACTCTGGGAACTGAAGTCCACAATAAAATAAAATAAAATAGTAAAATAAAATATTTGTGCAGCTTTCTGAGATTTGGTGTGTTTCACTCTAACTACACAAACACACAAAATCTCAGAAAGCTGTATGTGGCATTTTGTGTGTGTGTGTGTGTGTGTGAGTTGTGTGTGCGTAAAGTGTGAAAGTTGGTTTCTGAGCTTTTTGTGGCTGTGTGAAGTGTGAAGTGCAGCTGCTTTTACATTGTGTGTGAGTCAGTTGTGTTGTGTTGTGTGTGTGTAAAGTGTGAAAGTTAGTTTTTGGTACCTCTTATTGTTTTTTATACTTTGTTTATTATTTTTATTATTTATTGTTATTGGCCACGCCCACCAAGCCACACCCACCAATTAAGCCATGCCCACAGAACTGGTAGGGAAAATTTTTAGATTTCACCTCTGGCCAAACCCATGGTGGACCTCCTAAAGACAGGGTGGCCAGGAACAAACCCCCGCCCAGGACAACCCCTGCAGTGGGACCTAACCTGCAAAAGGCATTTGAAACACTGAAAGAACTGTTTGCAAAGGAACTGGTGCTGAAGCATCCTGACCCCGAATAACCCTTCATCATCTAAGCAAACGCCAGTGATGTGGCAGTGGGAGTAGTGCTACTCCAAAGAAATAGCCAAGGAAACCTACAGTCCTGCGCCTACACCTCCCGCAAGGTCATGGATACAGAGAGGCAATGGGCCACATGGGAAAAAGTGGTTTTCACGGTGAGATGGGCACTGCTAACCTGGCACCACCTACTGGAAAGGGGGCAGAGACCGTTCAAAGTCTGGACTGACCACAAAAATTTGGAGGCCCTTAGGACCCCACGAAAACTATTGCCTAAACAAGTCCGCTGGGCTCAATACTTCAACAGGTTTGACTGTGCTAAAGCACATCCCAGGGGGGAGGAACTTTCTAGCTGACGCCATCTCAGTACAAATGCAAACGAGAGGAGGTAGTAGATGCCATCGTCCCTCCTACCCAAACAGTCACCCAAGTGACCACCAGACCACAATGCCATGACTGGCAAGATCAACCCGCAAGCAATTTAACCACGAAACCCAAAACTAAGCTGCTAGCAGACCCCTGGTTCTGAGATAAGCAACACATCTTGACAAAAGGAGATGATCTAGCATGGAAAGAGACGAAACGCTACATCCCAGATTCCTTATGCACCCTAATCCTCCAGAGGAGTCACAACATCAAACCGGCAGGCCACTTTGGGTTCCTAAAGGCTTTCACACAGCATGGAGGCAATTCTGGTGCCTGGCATAAAGATGTGGAGAGTTATGTGAAAAGTTGCACCATCTGCGCCACAATGAAGAAACAACCAGGAAAAACCCCCGGACTGCTGTAACCGGTACCAGAACCAATGAGGTCATGGGAGGAAATCACAATGGACTTTATAGTGGAGTTGCCAAAAAGTGGGGGGAATACAGTGATCTGGACTGTAATAGACTTATTCTTCAAGGAGGCACACTTCATATCCTGCAGCTGACTATCCTCGGCCCAGCAGCTAGCCAAACTGTTCCTGAAGCATATCTACCACCTGCATGGAGTGCCACGGAGAATTACCTCAGACAGAGGGTTCCAGTTTGTGGCTAAGTTCTGGAGGGAGGTCCTGCGGTCCTACTGGGTCATCCCTAGGCCTTAGCTCAGCTTTTCATCTGAGTACCAATGGGGTGGGGGCAGAAAGACTAAATGCCATGGTAGAACAGTACCTGAGGTGTTACGTGAACTATCAGCAGTCCAATTGGGCGAACCTCCTGCCTTTCACTGAGGTCGCATACAATAATGCTGTTCACAGTAGCACGAGACTAATTCTGTTCAAAGTAGTGAGTGGCATGGACTTCGTCCCAATGTCCGAATATCCAAGGGACCCCCCCCCCAGTCAGCTTGACCGACTGGATGTCAACGCTGACAGCAACCTGGGTAAAGAAAGCGCTGGCTAAAGCGGCGCAAATCTATAAGAAACAGGCAGACAAACACTGAGCCCTGCAACGGCCATTTTAGGTGGGGGAGAAGGTCTACTCTCCACATAATACCTGAGGTTAAAACTCCCCAGCAAGAAACTGGAACCAAAGTTTATGGGACCATTCCCCATAGTAAAGATCATCAACCCAGTCACAGTGCAATTAAAATTGCCCCGACTGCTGGGCAAGATACACCCAGTATTCCATAGTAGACTCTTAAAAAACGTGGTCGAATCGACCCTGAGGCCACTACCCTGTAAGCCCCTGGACCCCATGGTCCTAGAGTGCCAAACCCATTACTAGGTACAGCGAATCCTCAACTCGAGATGGCACAGGAGACAACTCCAATATTTAATCAAATGGAAAGGCTACCCCTTATCAGAGGCATTCTGGATAAAGAGTAGAAACATCCAGGCTGACCCTCTCATAGCAAAATTCCATGCAGACAACCGAAACAAGCTTTGGGGGGGGGTGTGGAATCGCAACCCTAATATCTATACCTATTCTCAAATTGTTTTTGCTTTGCACAGGTGTTCTTCAGGAAGTGAGGGGAGCCAAATATCAACTCGCAAAGCATCCCTGGCCTGCTCTCGAGTTGCCATAGGCTGGGGGAATGGGAAACAGGCGAAATGGCACAGCAGCTAAAGACAGATGCACATTCCACACTTCTCTCTCTCAAGGCTGTATCCCAGGGCTACCTACAGCAGCTGAAGGGGAATGACCTCTGCAACCCATGAAATTGCTCTGTTGGCGAATGTGATTGATGACATATCCTAGAGGAAGGGGGGAACAGGGTCATAATTGGAGTGTAAATTACATAGGGTCAGAGCTGGCTTCACTTGGGAACATTCTGACATTAAGCTCCTAATAAATAACTGGATTTCTTTTGAAGCTTGGCTTGAGACTCATGATTTAATTAGGGCATCTATCCGAACTCTGACAACAAATGGAATGGAACCAGTGCAAACTGACTGAATCCCTCCACTGGGAGATAACAGAGGGGAGGAACAGAAATAGAAAGTTAACTCATAAACCTTTGAGTGCAAACTTTCATATCTGGCTTTATTGTACTGTAACTACTTGGCTTTTAGTTAAATAATTCCTTTCGCACAAATGGAGTTGAGGGTTTTTCTTTCCTAAGAACCCAAGTTGGGAAGGTGTGACACTGTCACAGAAGAGGGGAAGTCACCTATTCTCCAAAACACCTGAGGGCAGGACAAGAAGCAATGGATAGAAGCAAAGGGAAATTCAACTTGGAAATGAGAAATTTAAAACTATTTACCAATGGAATGACTTCCCTTCTGAAGTTGTGGGTGCTCCATCAGTGGAGGTTTTCAATAAGAGATTAGACAGCCATTTGTCTGAAATGACATAGGGTCTCCTGCCTTGAGTAGTGGGTTGGACTAGAAGACCTCCAAGATTCCTTCCAACTCTTATTTCTACTCTTGCCCTTCTGTTGGCAAACAGTATTTTATCCATTCTCGCTGACTGGGCCAGAAGCAGTCTCCCTTGCACCCATATCAATGTAAACATGGAGGAAGGCTCTGCCTATCCTCTGGCCTACTTCCACAACAACCTCCCCCCCACAACTGTCTTCTGTATAATGCGACATAGATGGAACTGGTTTTCAGAGGAGCAGTGGATACTGGTGTGCACAGCAGACAGCTTCGGATGATGATTGCAGAAGCTGGCTTTTAGTCTTTTCTGCGACTCAGCAGCATTGCAAAACTCAGGTAGAATCCATGCACAGATCAGCTGGATCACCTTGGGTCAAAGCAGGCAGCCCCACCTCACCCTCCTCCTGGAGATCAAGATTGTCTGCGTGAGATGTCTTAGGCCAGCATTAGGCCAGCAAGAGCCGTGGTGGCGCAGTGGTTAGAGTGCAGTACTGCAGGCTACTTCTGCATCACCGGCTGCCAGCAGTTTGGCAGATCAAATCTCACTAGGCTCAAGATTGACTCATCCTTCCGAGGTGGGTAAAATGAGAACCCAGATTATTGGGGGTGGTATGCTGACTCTGTAAACCGCTTAGAGAGGGCTGTAAAGCACTGTGAAGCGGTATATAAGCCTAAGGGCTATTGCTATTACATGGAAACAACACTTCCACCCTGGGACACTTAAAGCCATTTTTGAGCCCCTTTAGTAGTGAACTAATGATGTCCTTGGCAAAGAGTAACTTTGTACCCTGGCAAGGTGGCCATTTTTATGTGTTTTCTTCCCATCTTCTGAATTAGCATGAATGCTTATGTAAAATGTACTGAGTTTTACTGCACCTCACAAAGAGGGTAGGCAGCCAGGTGACCCCATAGTTTTTAATATGGGTCAAATTCAGGGCAACAAATGGTGGATTTCCTGCCCTCTTTTTCCCTTCCACCCTCAGTCATCCACTGGCAAGAAACGTAGCTACCAGTCATTCTCCTAAATTTGGAGTGGAGTTTTTGGGGGGGGGGGGCGGCTCAGATTTTGCTTATTTGTTTTTTGTTGTGGGATCAGAGATTATTTTTGGTACTGATGATCGTATGGGGGACGGGCAGGTGTGTGTGTGTAAAGAAAACAAAACAAAACCATAACCTCATTTGCCTGAAATGCCCTGGGTGTTAACAGCTGAAAAAATAAGGCTGTCCTACAACAATCAGTTTGTTATGGGACTCCAATATAATTTTAGTTTTGGCTTAATATATTATGTGAACTTTAACCAACTATATGATACCAAGGTGAAATATACATCTAGGAGAGTCAAGTCAGCTCTGGAAGAGCAATAACTTTCTTTAATCAAATTTTGATTACAAAAACATACAGGAGGGAGCACTGCAATGAAACAAGGTTGTCTTATTTACAGCTGCAGCTAAAAAGAATAGCTGCAATATCATTGTAAATTTAGCTTTTATGGTAACATTAATTGTTACTTCATAGTATGTATTTTTATTCACAGAACTTACCTGGGGATTATTTATGGGCTTTCTCTTAACAATAGCTAACACGAGCAGAGCCATTAATAGCACAGGAACAAAACTACTATCCAGTAGGATCTCCTCCCACACTTGTGCCCACATTTTCCTAATGCCAGAGAAAAGACAGTTCTAGTTAAATGGATCTCAGACAGTTCCCAAATTTCAGATCCTAACAAAAACTGGATAACATAAGAATCCATTCTGTTCCATCCGAATTAGGTCTTCTTACATCAGGCTGGGTGTCCTAACATTCCTTTGCATTAAAGCTGTGTGGCTCTTCAGAGTTGAGGGTTATAGCTTATCCATCATTGCCAACAAATCACATTCTTTGCTGTTTGTCTCACTGTGCTGTTCCGACATCTCAAATTCCCCCATGATACGATCTAGCTCCTCGTTCCGTTGCTGGTCCTGTTTCAATAAATGTTGTAAGTATTTATGTAAGAATAGAAGTGTGGACAAAATACAATATTACCCTAACACAGTATGAATGAAAATGTATGGATTTAAAATATCTTACTTGAACAAAACAGCTCTTAAAAATCAATCCACTCTATTAAAAACCACAGTGGCGCAGTGATTAGAGTGCAGTACTGCAGGCTCCTTCTGCTGACTGCCAGCCGCCTGCAATTTGGCAGTTCAAATCTCACCAGGCTCAAGGTTGACTCAGCCTTCCATCCTTCCGAGGTGGGTAAAATGAGGACCCAGAGTGTTGGGGGCAAGAGGCTGACTCTGTAAACCGCTGAGAGAGGGCTGTAAAGCGGTATATAAATCTAAATGCTATTGCTATTGCTAATGCTATTAAGCTGATACTTATATTCAGTCTTCCTAATATTCAGTCTTAATTTCCTTTAATTTCAAGCTGTTAATATTTATCTCTATTTTCAGCAGAGGTCTGTCCTCCCTCCATTCACGATACCCTTCTATTCATAGAATTGGTGAAGAATAATGTAAGAGTAGTATATTTTTGATAGTCTCAAGATGTTCTCTATAAAATGTGGACTAGAAGATTCATTAGATGCATTTACACTTGGCTGAATGATCATGCCCAAACAGAACTCACTATTTTTGACTTCAAACAACAGCTATATGATAATCATTGAAATAAGCTGTAGAAAATCCTGCACTGAGCACTGAGCTAACCTTTAAGAATTTTTCCAACTTTATACTATAACATCTCGTCTTTTCATTTGTCAGCTAAATCCAGTTTCTTTAGCCATTCCTCACAACATTTGTTTCCAGATCCCTTTAATCCTGGGAGCTTTCTCTAAATTCATGCTTGTTTCCTAATGCCCAGAACAGAATCCAAGTCTCCCAAGTAAGATCTAAATTGTGAAAGTTAGGGGATTATTATGAACTGGCTGCAACATTTGCAAATTCAGTTCAAGAAAGACCTTTTTAGCCATTGCATCGCTCTGTTTGTTAATGTTGAATTAGCCAGAAGCAGTTTCTCACACACAGGCATTCTGTGTGGGAGACTATCTGAGTTTCAATTCTGTCTTCAATCACCTAGCTTGATATAATTTACAAATCTGATAAGCTTCCATTCTATCTCCTAGGCCATTTATAAAAATGCTGAATAGCACTAGGCCATGGATTTACTAGTATCTTCTCTGTGTGGTGGTTTAAGCAATTTTAAGTACAGTAGTGGCCAAAATTGTGGAAACCTTTTGGGAAAAGTGTATTTTTGAGGTTTGATGGCTAATAACACCACTTTTTTTTTGTAGTACCGTAAGATTATATATCAAAGGAAAGATAATTTAATCAATAATGTAATGCAACCAAGGGCCGGTGAATAGCGCAGGCTGGTAAAGCCTGTTATTAAGAACACAAAGCCTGCAATTACTGCAGGTTCAAGCCCGGCCCAAGGTTGACTCAGCCTTCCATCCTTTATAAGATAGGTAAAATGAGGACCCAGATTGTTGGGGGGGCAATAAGTTGACTTTGTAAAAATATACAAATAGAATGAGACTATTGCCTTATACACTGTAAGCCGCCCTGAGTCTTCGGAGAAGGGCGGGGTATAAATGTAAACAAACAAACAAACAAACAAAAAGTTTGTTCAATTATCTGTATTCTATGAAAAATTATAGCCAAATAACCAGAAAAAGGAAGCACAACTTGTTTAGGTTGATATCAAGTAGCTTTCCTTCATCTGATTGTAGCCAATGAGCATGAGTGTTTAGAGAGCCAATCAGGTGTCATCTTGTTTTGGCAATGAGCCAATCAGATTACAGTAGAATTCAGTTATTGATATCATGTATTGAAGCTGAGAAGACATTTGTCAGTGTGTTATGTGATTGCTATCAACTTGGTTTGGTTTTTTTGGTGTTCTATCATTTAGTGAGCTTGTAAAACGTAATAAAATTAAAGTAATGGTGCAAACTTCTGCAAACGAAGGACGAACAGACTTCGACTCAACCCATCCAAGATGGAGTGGCTATGGATGCCGGCGTCCCGGTACAGTCAGCTAGTTCCATCGCTGACTGTGGGGGACGAGTCACTGACCCCCAGGGAGTTGGTTTGCAGCTTAGGCGTTCTCCTGGATGCACGGCTGTCGTTGGAAGAACACTTGACGGCCGTTGCCAGGGAAGCTTTTTATCAGGTTCGCCTGATCCGCCAACTGCGTCCCTTCCTGGACCGGGATTCATTATGCATGGTCACTCATGCCCTCGTTACCTCCCGCCTGGATTACTGCAATGCTCTCTACATGGGGCTCCCCTTGAAGAGCACCGGGAGACTTCAACTGGTACAGAATGCGGCTGCGCGGGGGATAGAGGGAGTGTCTCGGAGCTTCCATATAACACCTCTCCTACGCAAGCTGCACTGGTTGTCGGTGGTCTTCCGCGTGCAATTCAAGGTGTTGGTGATCACCTTTAAAGCGCTCCATGGCATAGGACCAGGTTACTTACGGGACCGCCTACTGCCGCCAATAGCCTCCCATCGACCTGTGCGCTCCCACAGGGAGGGTCTCCTTGGGGTGCCGTCAGCTAAACAATGTCGGCTGGCGGCCCCCAGGGGAAGAGCCTTCTCTGTTGGGGCACCTACCCTATGGAACAAACTGCCTCTGGGGCTACGCCTTCTTCCCGACCTCCGGGCCTTTAAGCGCGAGCTCAAGAGTTTTTTGTTTCAACGAGCAGGGTTGGCCTAAGAGTAATTTTTAATTGAGTGGTTTTATTTCTTGTTATTTTAATATTCGGCCTTATGGTTTCAGATTTTTAAATTTCAAATATTGTGTTTTAATTTTTGTATATGTCTTTTTAACTTGGCTGTAAACCGCCCTGAGTGTTTGGAGAAGGGCGGTATAGAAATGTAAATAATAAATAAATAAATAAACATTAGCAATTCAAAAGCATATAAAAAATGCAAGTAGAAAAATAGGGACCACCTTGGGTGGGAAGGTAACAGCATTCCGTGCGCCTTTGGTGTTGAGTCATGCCGGCCACATGACCACGGAGATGTCTTCAGACAGTGCTGGCTCTTTGGCTTTGAAACGGAGATGAGCACCGCCCCATAGAGTCAGCAACGACTAGCACGTATGTGCGAGGGGAACCTTTACCTTTACCTTTAATGATGTAAAGAGTTGACTGGTTGCCCAGAAAGCAATGTAAAATAGTATTATTAAGTGAACAAGGCTATAATTACAGTAGTGGCCAAAATTGTTGAAACCTTTTGGGAAAAGTGTATTTTCTAAAACTAGCTAATAACACCACTTTTTTTTTTGAGTAGTACCATAAAATTATATATCAATAGAAAGATAATTTAATCAAGAATGTAATGCAATAACTTTTATGAAGGATTTGCTATTAGAATAGCAGTTACAGTATAAAGAAGAAAAGTGAAACACATAGAAAAAACAAGATATACAAAAATTATCATCATAGAAAAAATGAGATATACAAAAATTATCACATCAGTTAATCCTTCATTGGGTAACCTTTAGCATGAATTACAGCCTTACAACATCTTCCCATGGAGTGAACCAAGTCTTCTAGTTCTGCAGCTGTTATAATGTGAAACCAAGATTGAATGATTGCTTCTATTAACTGGGTTTTATTGCTGGGTCGCTTCTGACTAACAAGTTTCTTTAGTCGGCTCCATAGATTTTCAATTGGGTGAAGGTCTGGGCTATTCCCAGGCCATTCCAGCAGTGAAATATGATTATCTTGAAACTCCCCCAAAAAGTGGTGTTATTAGCCATCAAACCTCAAAAAATACACTTTTCCCAAAAGATTTCCACAATTTTGGCCACTACTGTATAAAGAAATTAGAAAAAAAATTGGTGGAAACTTAATCAAAGGTGGCATTTCTAACTTTTTGAAGAGGTATAACAGTACAAAACCACACTGGTAAAGGCAGGGAAAGGTGCACAATAGCAAGTGATGCTAGAAGAATTAAGAGACTGTGCCTATGTGACAGAAGAAAATCATCTGGGTGTATACAAAATGAAATGGTGCAATGCAATGTGTTGAGTGCAAGGACTGTTTGGTGCAGATTGCAGGAATTTGGCCTAAAATCTAGAATTCCATGAAAAAAGCCAAGTTTTTTCTCTCAAACAAAGGTTGAAAATACACTTTTCCTAAAAGGTTTTCACAATTTTGGCCACTACTGTATACTGGAAGCAATGCCTACATTTGATCCATCTCAATCACAAGTATATCAGGGGAGACTTTGCCAAACACTTTACTAAGATTAAAGAGCATTACATCCACAGCGATCCCAGGCTTAGCCTAAAGGACTGGTCTTCTGCTACCTCCTTCCAGCACCTCAGGATGTAACTTGTCGGGAACGTGTTATGACATCACATAAATTCTTCAACTTCTGTATTTACAATATGTCAGACATCAGAATGTACATGTGGATGTGGATGTCTGTATTTTGCTGCTGGTCAGAACATAAAGACTTAAGATTTGTTTAGGAAACAAGGTCCATCTTTCTCTATGTCAGGGGTGTCAAACTCAAGGCTTGCGGGTCGAATCTGGCCCGTGGGATGCTTAAATCTGGCCCATGGGCCTGCCCAGGAAACAGCGAAGGACCGGCTCACGGTGCCTCTGCCAGCAAAAACACGTGTACCCCCTGAGCTCTGTTTTTGGTCGCAGAGGGTTGCAGGAGGCTGTTGCGGCTGAAAACAAGGCCCAGGAGAGCTGCATGTGTCCTCCTCGAGTTCCTTTAATCTAGTTTACTATTAAAACAAGCTCCTGGAAGTCCTAGCTACATGACTGACTTCCCTCAGTTTTTCCTCCCCCACTTTTCTTAAAAGCCATGGAGAAGATGGGGCCTGTCAATGGCTATGAGTTATAATGACTTGTTATGTTTGGTTACAATGTTATATTTCATTGACTGTCAGCCACAAGGAGCAACCAGACTGGCTTTGGTCTGCATATGGGTCCATGGAGGTTTGTAACTATCTTGCACAGAAAAAATATTTTCAGACTAATCCACAAAATGACTAATCCACAAAACTAATCCAGTAAATGTGTGCTGTTTAAAAACATCTTGTTTTTGTATTTTATAAACTGGAACAAAAACATTAAGAGGTATATAAAACTTAAAGCCTACATATACAAATTGAAGTTGGTCCAGTTAGAAGAAAATGTGTGTTACTCATTTTTTGAAGAAATAGTAAGATGCAGCAACAAATGTCTACCTGGTCTGCATGGATATTGAGAACTTGATAGGATAACTCCTCTGGACGAGTCAGGGAAGCGTGTCTTAAGAGATAGAATAAATACAATTGATTAATTAATTAACCTCCATGTATTGACTTTTTATCACTAACTCACTTCTGGAGTATAACCCCTGATATTTCAAAGGCCAAGGGCATCTCTGGGTATATGGAAAACCCACCACCATTGCTACTACCATTGAAAGCCAAGTATCATACTCTTCCTCCTCATCAGTGGTGAAAAGATTCAGACGAAAACCAGCCTCCTTGACTAGGGGCTTCTTGATCTCCAAGCCACCCATCAGCCTGGCTAATAAATTCAATTCTTCTTTAGCAAGAGGGTTGGGAGCAGTGTTCTCCTGCATTAACAACAAAAAATAGCTCTAAGAGCTATGGAAAGAAACACGCAAGTTACCCAATCTGAACTACTGTGAAATGTTATTGGTGCTAATTATTGGTTTCCCAATTTCTCCTATCTGGAAACCAGTAGGCTTGAAATACCCCCCTCCACCCCCTCACCCTTTCACTTAGTAAATAGCCCTGGAGTAAAGCAGAATCCATCTTAACAGTAGCTGCAATGGATATAGTTAGATCCCAACAGAAGGAAAGAAACATGAAATCAAAATTAAAAAGTTCTGCAGAATACTCTGAACAAATAGCTTCTAAACAAAGTGTCTGTTCCAGTGTAGTAATCTAGGGATTTAGGATATCAATCCTGAAACAAACAAATGAACAAAATGAAATGGGAAGCAAAACAGCCTTGCTCTGTGTTACTGAGGATAAGTCAAGACACTGACCTTAACACGAGATGCCACGTTTTTGGTGGCCCCTGATACATCTGTCTCTACAGGTCGGCTGATGCTGTATCTAGAGATTAATTGAATTTATGTACATAAGAAGCCCAGAGGAAAGTTGCTGAAAGTCTCAAACTGAAATGCTGCCAACCATGACTTACATGTTTGTTCCCAGTTTAATGACTCTGTCTCCGTGAAGGTCAAATGAGCCTTCCCGATACGGAAGAACATAATTTCCTCCACTGCTGAACTCGATCCTCTGAATTTCATCTCCTTTATTGTTAAAAAGTCTGTAACATTGCAAAGTATAAATACCGTTTCCTTTTTTCTTATACAATAGATGGGAGAATTTGGGGACTGAAAAATTCACTCATCAACCCAACCTTGTAAACACTGTTATCCCCCAAAAGGTATGAAGCTGGGGATCCATATCCATTTGGACTGGTGATCAGCACCTGATCCAGTTAAGGATAGTTTAGGAAAAAGGCAAGTCAAAGGATTCACCTGATGAGTCCAGGGATCTCTGTCCCCCAAGGAACTGAACTTGTGGTTGGCAGCACAAAATGGCCGTTGGAATTCTGCACTTTATCTTTTAAGAGAATGGAAACCTATAAAGAAATACCAAGACTTGTCAATAAAGCTGCTTCACTTGGAAATCACTTGTGCTAAACGTTTTCCTTTTACCATTAGCACCCCATGGAAGTAATGTGTAACATGCCTACCCTGATATGTATGTCCTGGAAAAAGATGAGCAGCGTTTGCCGGATGAGCTGAAGTTCCCCAGCGGAGAGCAAGACGTAGGTCTAGGGAAAAGAATCAGAAGCAACAACATCTGATGAGTTCTTAGTTATTCTTGCCCATTTTAGAGCTAAGTGGACCAAGTATTTCATATGGCCTCTTATCTGTCACCAGATTATTATCATATTTATTTTGGTGATAGGTTGTAGGATCCCACTTTTAGGCCAAATCTCTCCATTCCAATGATCAAACTGGAAATCTAGATGCAGGTGCATCATCCGTATGCGATTTAGAATTAATTTCATAATCACTTTAATATTTAAGATATATTTTTAATATGGATATAATTCTGATAAGCATATATGTAAATGACATGATGGTCCTGTTTGAGCTTTCACTGATGGTGTATCATTGAACCATCAGTGTTCATTCTATGCCATGGCTGTTTATACAATATATTTAACTACTTTAATTACTATTAAAATATTTAATTTATTATTTAATTTTAAATAAAATAATAATAAAATTTATTTAAATAAAATTAAATATTATTTAATTTTCCCAGATTTTTGGATGGGCATTAGAGACTAAAGCATAAACTAATAGGCATGCATAATGTGCAAGGTTAAAATTCTAAATGGTTACTTAGGAATTGAGGGTGTCATGAACCCAGCTCATCTACAATTCACTTGTTCCTTCCATTAACTTTATTTTCAGAAAGCTAAATCTACTGTTGACAAAGCTGTAATTCTTTTTATAATTTACATTGCCTTTTATTCTTTTATACTTTTTCTGTACAGAAGATAGAAGGTAGAGCATTCATACATCAATGAACTTGCGCATGGTAACATCAATTTGGTTCAGAATTTTGGGTGATTCATACACAAAATCCTTAATGGCGTCCAAGTGGTTGAAAGTGATGAGCAGAAGGTCCTTGGGTCGAAGGCAGAGGAGAACTTGGTACTTGAAAGCCATAGTCATTAGATCATAAAGCTACAGAATAAGCAAGAGATATCAGTTAACTACAGAGGGCAGGGCAGGGCAGCAGCATTTATAAAGTTACTTATATTTTGTTAGAACACAATAACTGACTTAGCATCTCATTTTAATACAGCTAGCAGGATTTTACTTGAAGAATACCAATAATCCTGGCTAGCTTTCAGTGAAATGTTTGTTAAAATGCAGGAAATACCCTTTGCATTCATGTCCAGGATCTAGCAACAATATATTGCATATTGTTTATTTAAATGCATATGGTAATGGTTAGAATTAAAAATATTAAGATATACAGATAGTCCTTGAATTACAACAATTCATTTAGTGACTGTTCAAAGTTACGACAACATTGAAAAAAGTGACTTATGACCATTTTTCATATGACCATTGCAGCATTCCCATGATCAAAATTTGGACGCTTGGCAACTGGCGTGAATTGATGACCTCCGGGTCCTGCGATCCACTTTTGAGACCTTCTGACAAGCAAAGTTAATGGGGAAGCCAGATTCGCTTAACAACCAGGTTACTACATTGTAGTACAATGTAACCTGTAGTACATTGTAAGCCGCCCTGAGTCTTCGGAGAAGGGCGGGGTATAAATGTAAACAAAAAAAAACACAAAAAAAAAAACTAATTTAACAACTGCACCGATTCACTTAATAATTGTTGTAAAAAAGATCGTAAAAAGGCAAAATTCATTTAACAACTGTCTTGCTTAGCAATAGAAATCTGGGGCTCAATTGTAGTCGTAAGTCGAGGACTTCCTGTAATAAACAGAAGCAACAGTGAAAAAGAAGTATGAAATTAATTGAAAGCCCTCAGTCGATAAAGCAAATTATTTGAAATATCTCAGCAGCAAACTTATTAGACATTATCACATCTGCATTCAGATATGTGTATTCATATTTTATATAATATCAAGTAAATAAGTAAGTATTCACTTACCACATAGTTTCCTGGAAAAGATTACAAGTAGTTCATTGAAGAATACACATGTAAACACATTAATGAAATATTCAGATGCTTTTCCTTAGCAAAGAACATCTTGGTAGCTATTTTGTTCAATAATGCTATTGATATGAATTTATTTATTTATTTATTTATTTATTTTTTCGTATTTTTATACCGCCCTATCTCCCTAGGGACTCAGGGTGGTTCACAGCCAAAATAAAAATATACATATAAATACAAAATAAAACATCAGTTAAAAAACTTATTAAAAATGGCCGAATTATTAAAATCACAATATACATAATAAAACCCATTTAAAACCATTTAAATTTTAAAATTTAATCCAGTCCTGCGCAGATAAATAGATGTGTTTTAAGCTCGCGGCAGATGGAAATCAGCCAAATGAGAATTGAACATACGAATGAGTGAAGCAGAATCTGAGAGTTCAGACTGCCATTTTGAAAGGCTGAGGACGAGTTATGGAATGGACAAGTCCAGGGAAGACGTGTTTCAAGGGCTAAGACACTTGTTGGTTAAGAAAGCAGAAAAAGACAGACATTCCGTAAGACTACATGACACCATATTTTGTCCTTAGCTATAAAGTCAGTAGGCATTGATGTGATTAAATACATGCACTGAAAATCAGTATTTCAGATCATTTCTCCCCTTCCATGTGCATCTATGTTTCAAGTTGTATAAACTTAACATTGGCTTTTCTTGATTTAAAAAAGGACTACCCAGATTCATAAGAAGATATCTAGAGAAAAAGAAAGGTTTGACCTCACCTTATCCATACTGGGGGCATTCAGTCTCATGATGGAGGCATGAACCAACCGCTCAAAAACTGCCCTTAGGGCTTTCCTGGAATAGAGTTCCTGTGGCTTAAACAACTCATCCATAAAATTTTTATTGAAGATGCCCCCAATGATGTCATTCATCACTGAAAAGATAAAATAATCATAATTGTTAGAAATCTATTGTTTTAGTTTCCCCAGGAAGAAGCAGAAGTTTTGCAATTCAGAAGATGTGCTGCTGAGCTGCTTTTTCACTTGAACTTCCTTGCCAGAATATCCCTCCATTGAAAAAGAGGCATGCAGAGATTATTTCCTGATTTCTTGCTGGGGATTTTCACTGATAGCAAAGCAGGAATTGGAAAACATTTTCCTATATTTGGAAAGGAGATGCTCAAAACTGCTTCACTGCTGTTCTTAGCACCAGGTAATTCCTTCTTCCAACAAGATGGAAAAGAAATGTTTGCAAAATCCAAGAGGCATATTTTTCAACTTCAGCAGTTATAATTTGCAACATTAGTTTTTGCACTTCCACACTGCTTCAGTTCTGCTTCTTGCAGTCATGACAAAAACATTTTTAAATATGATGCAATTTATTATGAAAAATAATTATATCTCAGTTTTTAGATTCTGCAATTAGTTGGGCTAACCTTCTCAGCCATTAACTAGTAGAGGATCCCTTTTTCTTATGAGGATCACATTTTAGGCATAGTAGTTTAATTATTAATATTTAGGTGTCCTACTTGCCAGGAGAAATATTCACAGTGGCATTCAGTATTATTACTTAAGCATTTGTGTTTTTTTTTTGTTTGTTTGTCTCCTACCCATCTCACAGTCTGAGACAACTCTGGATGGAGTTGTTTTTCCTGCCCCATAAAATCCATAATCTGGATCTCCTGGCTTTGAAGAACTTGCTACTCCATGAATTACCAGATGTTAATAACCTTGAACACTGAAGTGACTCAGACTTTCTAACTGTGACTCAGATACCAAACAGGTCAGAAATTAACCCATTATCAGTGCTGCATCATCAGGCCTGAGATCAGATTCAAATTAATTACAGAAGAGATGACTGTCCTTGAGGTTGATGAAGACACTGTCAAGTATTATCCAATATTGTCATTTTCCTTTTTCATGGTGGAGGGAGACAAACACTGAATTTCTTCAGTTCTCTGCACAACTGTCAGAATTAATTGTGATTCCACAACACACTTAACTAGGCCTGTTTCAAATGTATTTAAACAGCTTACTTTTAAACTGAGGTGTGCTTTTTTTTTTTGGAGCTTCATATGCATATACTGTAACCTAGCTCACATGATTGAGTGAATTGTGCAAAACCAGAAAATGGGTTAAGGGCGTTGTATGGACATTCCCCACAATGCCTTTTCTATCTGCCACTTTTATTTTTTCCCTAGAGTCATTCAGCCTAGCATCCAATTGATGTTGCTAATCACAGACTCTCCAGAGACAGATATGCAGCACAATTCCCACTGGACAAACTCCGAAACATAAAATATCCATACGAAAGCCTTCATCACTGTTGCTTGTGTGCTAATTAGACTCCATATCAGAAAATCTCTTAGCCATTCAGTCCTGAACCAGTGAAAGAGCCTTCTGCATTGTGGTACCCCAACAACACAAGCCATATTCAGAGGGTAGGAGGTAGGGACTTAATGCCTCATTTTTGACTGGGGATTCCTGAATTGTTCCAGAACCTGTAGCAGAAGCCTACTGCAATTTGCACTTGGGGTGCCCTGAAATTGAAACTGCCCCCCCCCCGGAAACAATTAAAGGAATGCTACGCAGCCACTGTATTGTACATTTACCATTCGGAGCCGAGTTCTTTTTAGAAACCTGTTGCTCAAATCTATGCAAGTTAAACAGTTTTTTTTCTAAATAAATGATTATACCCTGCTCCTTGTTTACCTGCAAGACTATGGTACAGCATAGGTAAGCGGATCAAAGGTAGCACCCTGGGGTAATAATTGTGGCTGTCACTCATGCCCACTACAAATTGCAATGATGCCAAATGCCACCATTATATACATGAGTTCCAAACATCTGATGCCATACCCAAGAAGCAGGCAGGTGGGCATTTCCATGATAATGCCACATATTTACTGTTATTTACTCCCCACAGACACTCATTGTTGCAGTCTGCTTTACATCACTATCTATTAAATTGATTACACAAACAAACATTTTATAACAGTATGAACAAATGTGGTAAAGTCATACTGAATGGTACTGAAAAGATCTTCAAACAATAAACTTCGGGGTAGAGCAGATTTCTCCATCCTGGAGTCTTTCCAGATGCTTTAGAGTGGAAATTTCATCATCCCTGACCTTGCCCAGATCCCTGAGGATGATGGAAAGTGAACCTATACATCTGAAGAGATTAGATTAGAAGTAGCAGATTAAGGCAGTTATCTGCAAGAATTGGTACCCTGGTTACTAATTCTACGGCAGAAGCAACTGATAGTTGGAGGGGAAACAAACTGGACCAAAACTTTTTGCATTCTGCATATGAACAATCAGACATTATTCATGCGACCCAGAGGGTTTCATAGCATTTTAGAGTTGGAAGGCACCCTTGAGGCCATGCCCTTTACACAGGGCTACATCTGAAAACAATGTGGAGGCTAAAACTGGTAAATATGCCAGACTTGCTAGCTACTGCACAGACTCACTGAATGAAAGGAGTTGGAAGGGAGTCTGGAGATTGTCTAGTCCAACTCTCGTGCCCCTGCAAGAGTCCGGATTGATGGCCAGTCTGTGTAAATGCCTTTAGCAGAGGAGAACCTACCATTCTCTAAGGCAGTGTTTCTTAAACATTTACATTTATATGTATATATGTATATATGTATGTAGGTCTTTGGTTATTCGGGTTTTCTCCCGCGTAAAATTGGAAATTGAAAAACCCGAATAACCAAAGACCTACATACAAACACCCGCGAAAACCTCAGAAAACAAGTATATATGTATGTATGTATGTATGTATGTATGTATGTATGTATGTATGTATATATGTATATGTAGGTCTTTGGTTGTTCGGGTTTTCTCCCGTGTAAAATTGGAAATGTCTTGGCAACGTTTCGACGAAGTCTCATTCGTCATCTTCAGGCTTCAGCTTCGTGCTTCTGGGAGCAATGTGTGATCGCAGTTGTTTCTTCCTTTTAACTGCTAGTGGGGGTTTGAACTGATTGGGTGGGAGCTTGGCTGTGCTCTGATTGGACACCCGTGAAAACCTCAGAAAACAAATATATATATATATATATATATATATATATATATATATATATATATATACATACATATATATATATATATATATATATATATATATATATATGTTTTCTGAGGTTTTCACGGGTGTTTGTATGTAGGTCTTTGGTTGTTCGGGTTTTCTCCCGTGTAAAATTGGAAGTGTCTTGGCGACGTTTCGACGAAGTCTCATTCGTCATCTTCAGGCTTCAGCTTCGTGCTTCTGGGAGCAGTGTGTGATCGCAGCTGTTTCTTCCTTTATATATATATCTTGGCATATTCGGGTCTTTTCCCGTGTAAGGTTGAGAGTATCTTGGCGATGTTTCGACGAGGTCTCACTCATCATCTTCAGGCTGGTGCTTTCGGCTTCGTGCTTCTGTAAGCAAAGCGTGGTTGGAGCTGCCGTCTCTCTATAAATACTGGTGGAGAGGTGGGGAGTGTTGCTGTGAACGGGTTGGTTGGCTGTGTGGTTGCATCTTGATCGGTAGATGGAGTGGGTGGTTGCAGATTGGTCGGCTGCCTCGCAGCATCCTGTGTGGGTGTGGTTCTAGTCTTTTGTTCCTGAGCTTTGGTGTTGTGGCCTCTGGAGTTCTGTGATGTGATGTCTTGCGCAGATGGTTGTGATGCAGCATCCCGGGCCCTGGCCTGGCTATACCTATACCCGTGAAAACCTAGGCTGGCAAATAAATTTGATTTTGTGGACCCAAGAGGGGTACTAGAACCACACTTTAAGAAACACTTCTGATAGGAGTCTTGTTTCATTGTTGAACAGCTCTTACCAATACTTTTCCCCCGATATCTATTCAAAATTGATTTCCTTGCTATTTAAACTTGTTTCTTCTACTTTCTTGTTCTGTTTCCTGAAATAGCTCTGAATAATTCTGCCCTGCCTTCTACATGATAGCCTTTCAGATACTTGAAAACATATCCCAACCTCCAAACTTTCATTGCGAGATTTTCCTTGAATTCTTACTATATTGATTGCATTCCCATGAACAAATTTCAGTTTATCAATGTCCTTCTAAAACACAATATGCAGGGATGAATGCAATATTCTAGATCTGGCCAATGCAAAACAGACAATGGGTTTTGTTGATCTTAGCAACCCGTAATTCTGTTGATGCAGCCTACAACTGTTTTTGCTTCTGAAAAGGACCCAGAACCTTTCAGAATTTACTGCTGTTCAATATGGAACTTGCATTCTATACACATATTTTTCAATTGTCCTACCCAAATGTAGGAAAACTGTCCACCATATTTATCCCTGCTCAAATTTATTTTGTTGAACTGAGTCATTCTTCAAGTTGTCACACCCTCCTGATTTCTGATATTATTCTCTAAAACAATGTTTCTCAACCTGGGCAACTTGAAGGAGGGTGGACTTCAATTCCCAGAATCCCACAGCCAGCAATATTAAATTCTATTCTAAAGAATAGAATAGAATAGAATAGAATAGAATAGAATAGAATAGAATAGAATAGAATAGAATAGAATAGAATAGAATAGAATTCTTTATTGGCCAAGTGTGATGGGACACACAAGGAATTTGTCTCTGGTGAATAAGCTCTCAGTGTACATACAAGCAACAAGTGATAAATCATTATCATAATCATCATAAACATACATTCATCATAAATCATATGATACAACACTTAGTGATAGTCATAGGATACTAAATAAGCAATTAACATAAATCATACTAGGATGCTAAATAAAAATTAATATAAATCATAAGATACAAGCAACAAACTTGTAGTCATAAGGAGATAAGGAAATCGATAATAGGAAAGATGAGAAGGATAATAGTAATACAGTCCTATTAGGTAGTTTGACAGTATTGTGGGGATTAGTTGTTTAGCAGAGTGGTGCCAGGGGGGCAAAACTGTCCTTGTGTCTGTTGTTTTGGTGTGCAATGCCCTGCAGTGTTGTCTTGAGGGAAGAAGTTGAGGCAGTTTATGTCCAGGATGTGAGTGGTCTGCAGATATTTTCACAGCCCTCTTTCTGACTAAGAGGTTTACTAGTTCCTCATCTGTTCTATTTCTTCATCATTGAACAGCATGATGCAGACTTACTTAAAATGCACTGAAGCATACCTCTTCGGCAGGATAACACTTTTTTCTAGTTATGCCAAGCCCAACTCAGTGCTGGTTATTATTTATAAAGACATTGATAGTAAGAGTTACAAGCTACATCAAATACTACTTTTTGCCACATTATTCTGATTCTCATATTGGGTCATCTACAAGGGACCTGTTCAAGATTTCATCATCCCCGACCTTGCCCAGATCCCTGAGGATGATGGAAAGTGAACCTATACATCTGAAGAGATTAGATTAGAAGTAGCAGATTAAGGCAGTTATCTGCAAGAATTGGTACCCTGGTTACTAATTCTACGGCAGAAGCAACTGATAGTTGGAGGGGAAACAAACTGGACCAAAACTTTTTGCATTCTGCATATGAACAATCAGACATTATTCATGCGACCCAGAGGGTTCCATAGCATTTTAGAGTTGGAAGGCACCCTTGAGGCCATGTGCCCTTTACACAGGGCTACATTTGAAAACAATGTGGAGGCTAAAACTGGTGAATATGCCAGACTTGCTAGCTACTGCACAGACTCACTGAATGAAAGGAGTTGGAAGGGAGTCTGGAGATTGTCTAGTCCAACTCTCGTGCCCCTGCAAGAGTCCGGATTGATGGCCAGTCTGTGTAAATGCCTTTAGCAGAGGAGAACCTACCATTCTCTAAGGCAGTGTTTCTTAAACATTTACATTTATATGTATATATGTATATATGTATGTAGGTCTTTGGTTATTCGGGTTTTCTCCCGCGTAAAATTGGAAATTGAAAAACCCGAATAACCAAAGACCTACATACAAACAGAAACCTCAGAAAACAAGTATATATGTATGTATGTATGTATGTATGTATGTATGTATGTATGTATATATGTATATGTAGGTCTTTGGTTGTTCGGGTTTTCTCCTGTAAAATTGGAAATGTCTTGGCAACGTTTCGACGAAGTCTCATTCGTCATCTTCAGGCTTCAGCGTCGTGCTTCTGGGAGCAATGTGTGATCGCAGCTGTTTCTTCCTTTTAACTGCTAGTGGGGTTTGAACTGATTGGGTGGGAGCTTGGCTGTGCTCTGATTGGACACCGTGAAAACCTCAGAAAACAAATATATATATATATATATATATATATATATATATATATATATATATATATATATATATATATATATATATATATATATATATATATATATTTGTTTTCTGAGGTTTTCACGGTGTTTGTATGTAGGTCTTTGGTTGTTCGGGTTTTCTCCTGTAAAATTGGAAGTGTCTTGGCGACGTTTCGACGAAGTCTCATTCGTCATCTTCAGGCTTCAGCGTCGTGCTTCTGGGAGCAGTGTGATCGCAGCTGTTTCTTCCTTTATATATTTTATGTTTTAGAAGGAATAAAATGTGATGAGCATGGTTATGATGTTTCATTAAGCAGGCTTTTTTAGTTTTGTACTCTGACTCTTAAATTTGGTGATATCAGTTAAATGTTTGAAAGAATTAACTGCCAGCCTTATTATAATGAAAGTATAAGATGACAGCGGGGATACTTACAGATATGCCTGGGTTTGCTTCAATATCATTCCACATTTATTTAAAATCCATAAATTTGTTCATATGGTGGGAAAAGAGTAATGTTTAAAGATACGAATGTGATTCTGAATTATGTACCAAAAATGCAGAATCTATCAATGTTTTGAAAACTATGGAACAGAATGAAACATATCAAAAATATTACTCTTTTATAATGGAAAGGCAATGCCATTCTAGATTGATAAGATTCTAGATTAACTAATTATGAATTGTTTCCCTTTCAATGCAATGGAAAGACTGATCAATAGTACTCTGTATGGCTAAAATGGGTTTTCTTTTCGCTGTTTTTTTTTTGTTTTTCTAAATATTTTTTTTTATTTTTAAACATTAAAGCAAATAAATAGAACAAAACAAGCAGATCTTGGAATTCCAAGTATCATCTTAATTCTGTCAGTCTGTAGTCAAATTAGAGCAGGGAATTTCACTGGCTAAAAAAGATTTGATTACATTAAACCTTGATCAAATATTGTCAAATAACGTGTAGACATTTTTAAAGTATTACCTTGAGTGCAAGACATCTACAGCTAGTAGAATTCTTACTGCCAAAAAGCATATTAAGTACTACCATGAGAATAAGCAGTACTTTTTAAAAAAATGGTTATTAATTTAAAATATATTTTCATTCCTGGAATTTTCTTTCCTTTTCCTGGGTCATGAATGCATATTATCACCATCCAAATTTATCCTTGAAAAATGTGTTCCAATGAGTTCCCTGGCTGCATGAGGATTTGAACTCAACCTCACAAATCTCAGCTGGTGTTTCCCCCATACTGGCTTTTCCAGGCATGTTTGACTATACCTGGTACCATCTCCAGACTTTGACTATGTTGCAAGGAGTTGTACTTTATGCTAGCTTCCAGATTGAAGAAGATTGCTAGATGCATGCTTTTCTTCCTATTGCTTTTGCAGCCTATTATGAAAGGTAGCCACTTCGTAGTTATTCTTATTTGAACCCATTATTCTTCCTAAGAGCATGCACTCCTTTGCTTCTTCCCTTGCTAGAACCATAATTATTAGTGCTAGGAAATCATTTTCAAAGGGATGGGAGCCGTCTACTGTGGGAAACCAAAACAAAATTTTGTAGGATGTCAATAACTGAAATACAGAATATAGCATACGTGTTCCTGGATAATCTGCATTATCAGACATGAATAGACTAAAAACCAAAGCCAGAAACAGCACAATTAGCATTTTTAGGAAGTTTTACAATAGGTCAATCTGTCTTGTCTAGTGACAATATTTAACCTGTTAATTGATCTACACCTTACCTCAAAGTCAATTTGGATTAACAAATTGGTCTGTTCAACAATGATTCCAATAATTTTTCTATATTATTTATTTGACTTCTATAGCTGCCCATCTCAAAATGTTTTTGAGCCCAATATATTGATAGATTTGCCTTATAGCATAAAACAGACCATACACTTCCACAACTGCTCTGAAGAGATTTTTTGGCAGCATCCTTCAACATACTGCATATACATAGTTTGGAATCTCCGTGCAGGTCTAAAAATGTTACAGTACCTCGTTTCCTGTCCACATCAGTCCATTCATCTACACGAAGCATAAAACAGAAAAAATGGCGGGTCAAGTACTAAGAACATACTGAGAACAACGTGGAAAAGAGGAAAATAATTGAAGAGGGATGTACATTTTTTTACTCTTCCACTTAATAAGATGTTGCACAGCAGAAGACAGCTATTGAGGATATTTAAAGGGCAGTAATTGTATCACTTTTCAAGCCCATGTCACACTCTGGAGAAGAAATGCATTTTCCCAGCATTAAAAATTATTGAAAATGAAGCAACAGCTCAGCAGCAGCTCAACTTTTATGGTGTCCTACTACAAACAAACAAAAATATTCACAGAGAACCAAACTAGGCTGAGACACCCTCAGATCCACATGGATGGGCTTTCATTTTAGAGCGATTCCATGTTTCTCAACAACAAGAAACTGCAGAAGCGGATTGTTTGATTTCACCCGAAGAGGTAGAAAAATGAAGCATAACCTGGCAACACAACCAAACATTACTTTTGTTATTTTTCAGTCTCTCCATTTCTCATAGTTTTGTTTTCAGAACACATAGAGAGGTAAAGAAACAACAGTTTGCCCAGCAGTAAATAAACAAAGCTAAACTAAACTCAGATGGTTTTGGATCCAGAGGTCCTTAATGGTTGGAAACTAATCAAAGAGAGAAGCAACCTGGAATTAAGGAGAAACTTCTATTATACATTTATATCCCGCCCTTCTCCGAAGACTCAGGGCGGCTTACAGTGTATAAGGCAATAGTCTAGTGTATAAGGCAATAAACTTCCTAACAGTGAGGACAATGAACCAGTGGAACAGCTCGCCTTCAGAAATTGTGGGCGCTCCATCACTGGAGGCTGTTAAGAAGAGTCTAGACCAGGGGTGTCCAAACTACGGCCCGCGGGCCAACTGCGGCCCGCGGGTCAGTTTTTATTGGCCCGCAGCAAATTCTGGAAGTATAATTTAATATGGCCCTTTTAGCTGAGGCTCATGCTCCTCCCCATGGGCGGGGAATAATGAAGGGAGGGGGCAGAGGAGGCAGCAAGCGCGAAAGAGGCTGCTGGCCGTGCCCGGCCCAGCAGTTCTATCCTCGCCTTCCTCGGGCCGCCTGGCGAGGCTCTCGCGCCTCCCATGTCGGACACGCTGGCGGCAGTGACAGCCATCGAGAAACAGGTGAGGAGGCGGCAAGCGCGAAGAGGCTGCTGGCCGTGCCCGGCCCAGCAGTTCTATCCTCGCCTTCCTCGGGCAGGGAATAACGAAGGAGGGGGAGGAGGCGGCAAGCGCGAAAGAGGCTGCTGGCCGTGCCCGGCCCAGCAGTTCTATCCTCGCCTTCCTCGGGCAGGGAATAACGAAGGGAGGGGGGGAGGAGGCGGCGGCAAGCGCGAAAGAGGCTGCTGGCCGTGCCCGGCCCAGCAGTTCTATCCTCGCCTTCCTCGGGCCGCCTGGTGGGGCTCCTCGCGCCTCCACCCCTTGGGCAGGGAATAACGAAGGGAGTTTCAAGTTCATACCAAATACAAAACAAAAGCCAAGATCAGGGGTGTCCAAACTTGGTCTCTTTAAGACTTGTGGACTTCAGTTCCCAGAGTTCCTCAGCCAGCTTTGCTGGCTGAGGGACTCTGGGAGTTGAAGTCCACAAGTCTTAAGGGACCAAGTTTGACACCCTGGCCAAGATGAATGAATATGAAACATTTTCCCTTAAATGAAGATGATATCCACATATTGTTGCTTTTAGTAGACTGACTGTATCCATCTGTATTGTAATGTCCCAGGTTTTCAGGCCGCATGCCTTTCTGAATAATTATATTTAAAAATATTACATTAAAAATCAACATAACACAAACACACACGTACACAAACATAGAGATACACATGCACATATATATAACTCACACACATATAGTATACTTAAGCCTAAACTGTGCATAGGGACTACCCAGACGGCTGAAAAAAGTGATTTCTGACAGGTCCTCACACGTACAACTATCTTTACATTTTGCACCCTATCTTGTAACCGTGGTGAAGAGAAGCAGTTGTGAAATGAGTGATATGGTTGTTAAAAATGCTGCAATGGGCATAAATGTGAGGATGGTCATAAGTGTGAGGACTGGTCAAAAATTACTTTTTTTAGCCCTCTGAGTAGTTTCTATGCCCATAGCCACATCCACTCAGTCACATGAGCAGTTAGCCACGCCCACCAGTCACATGACCACCAAGCCACACCCCAAAATAAGCCACGCCCATCCCCCCCCCGTGGCCCGGGCCTTTGCTTATTTTTCTGTATTTGGCCCTCACTCAAAAAAGTTTGGACACCCCTGGTCTAGACAGTCACTTACCTAAAATGGTACATAGGTTCAGGAGGCTGGACTAGAAGACCTCCAAGGTCCCTTCCAGCTCTATTCTATTCTAAATTTGAACCTGGTGTGTGTGTGTGAAGGTCTTCCTACTAGACACATTCATTCACCTGTGAGCTGATTTATTCTCATCTTGGTGTTTGGTTTCTCTAGTTCAGGGGTCTCCAACCTTGGCAACTTTAAGCCTGGAGGACTTCAACTCCCAGCAAAGCTGAGTTGGAGACCCCTGCACTTCCACACCCCATTGCTCAGCTGTTCTTGCCTGAGAGAGGAAGAGGCCCTCCTCCAAAAGGCCAGAAGCAGGAGCCTCCTCAGCATCTGGAGGGGGGGGGGGAGCCCAGTGCCTCCAGAGGCAAGAGGAGCTCGTAGGGGCCAGACAAACCCCTCGGCCTCCCTGCTTTCCCCCCTCTGGCCCAATTCCAACCGGGTCCCGTAACAAAGGTCAACTACGGCGCCCACTAACACACTTCAACTCCCAGAATGCTGGCTGGGGATTCTGGGAGTTGAAGTCCCAGGCTCAAGAAGAAATACGGCCTAGTCCCACTTTCACAAATCAGGATTGGATGGACGCCAGCAAAGCTTTGCCCTGGGGAATCAACCGCAGGGAGTGGGGAACAGAAGCCACCCGTGCCGCCCTCGGGCCCGGCCTTCCTCCCGAGGCGTCGCGGCTGGTCGACCGGGAGGGGGGCGGGGGGGGGGAGGCGACGAGGCCTGCACTCCTGGCGGCCCCCTGACCTTGGCGCGCCTTGTCTCCCGGGATGCTCTGCGCGCGCAGCCGCTGGTCCACGATGTACAGCATCTCCCCGCCTAGGTTGAGGACGAGCAGCGGCAGCGTCCGCAGCGACATGGCGGGCAGGCCGAAAGAAACCCCGGCCGGCCTCCGGTCCTGAGGCGATGAGAGGGGAGTCGCGTCGTCGCCAAGGCAACGGGAGGCGGCTTCCGGTCGAGGGAGGCAGGATTTGTAGGCGCTCTTCCGGGCTGGCCTGAGGGACAAACGAAGAGGGGAGGAGTTAGCGAAGGCCAATCGGCTGAGAAGGGGGTGGAGCCCATTTCCTCCCCGCCCCCCTCAGCTCCAGCGCGGAATAGTGGCAGCTCCCTTGAACTGCGGAGCGCTTCGTGGGTTTCTCCTCGCGGCCTCTGGCGGGGCATCTCGCAGGGGCCATTCGTTTCAGTCCCCGCACCCCCACCACAAACCCCGCTCAGCCACCTGTGGCACCCTCTAGCCATGGACTGCTCCAGTGGGGGGTTTCAACATTTTTACTCTTCCACTTAATAAGATGTTGCACAGCAGAAGACAGCTATTGAGGATATTTAAAGGGCAGTAATTGTATCACTTTTCAAGCCCATGTCACACTCTGGAGAAGAAATGCATTTTCCCAGCATTAAAAATTATTGAAAATGAAGCAACAGCTCAGCAGCAGCTCAACTTTTATGGTGTCCTACTACAAACAAACAAAAATATTCACAGAGAACCAAACTAGGCTGAGACACCCTCAGATCCACATGGATGGGCTTTCATTTTAGAGCGATTCCATGTTTCTCAACAACAAGAAACTGCAGAAGCGGATTGTTTGATTTCACCCGAAGAGGTAGAAAAATGAAGCATAACCTGGCAACACAACCAAACATTACTTTTGTTATTTTTCAGTCTCTCCATTTCTCATAGTTTTGTTTTCAGAACACATAGAGAGGTAAAGAAACAACAGTTTGCCCAGCAGTAAATAAACAAAGCTAAACTAAACTCAGATGGTTTTGGATCCAGAGGTCCTTAATGGTTGGAAACTAATCAAAGAGAGAAGCAACCTGGAATTAAGGAGAAACTTCTATTATACATTTATATCCCGCCCTTCTCCGAAGACTCAGGGCGGCTTACAGTGTATAAGGCAATAGTCTAGTGTATAAGGCAATAAACTTCCTAACAGTGAGGACAATGAACCAGTGGAACAGCTCGCCTTCAGAAATTGTGGGCGCTCCATCACTGGAGGCTGTTAAGAAGAGTCTAGACCAGGGGTGTCCAAACTACCAACTGCGGCCCGCGGGTCAGTTTTTATTGGCCCGCAGCAAATTCTGGAAGTATAATTTAATATGGCCCTTTTCGCGCTGCGAGGCTCGCGGCTCCTCCCCATGGGCGGGGAATAATGAAGGGAGGGGGCAGAGGAGGCGGCGAGCGGGAAAGAGGCTGCTGGCCGTGCCTGCCCCCAGCAGTTCTACCCTCGCCTTCCTCGGGCCGCCTGGCGAGGCTCCTCGCGCCTCCCCATGTCGGACACGCGTGGCGGCAGTGACAGCCATCGAGAAACAGGTGAGGAGGCGGCAAGCGCGAAAGAGGCTGCTGGCCGTGCCCGGCCCAGCAGTTCTATCCTCGCCTTCCTCGGGCAGGGAATAACGAAGGGAGGGGGGAGGAGGCGGCGGCAAGCGCGAAAGAGGCTGCTGGCCGTGCCCGGCCCAGCAGTTCTATCCTCGCCTTCCTCGGGCAGGGAATAACAAAGGGAGGGGGAGAGGAGCTCGTAGGGGCCAGACAAACCCCTCGGCCTCCTGCTTTCCCCCTCTGGCCCAATTCCAACCGGGTCCCGTAACAAAGGTCAACCACGGCGCCCACTAACACAGGGGTCTCAACCTTGGCCACTTTAAGCCTGGAGGACTTCAACTCCCAGCAAAGCTGAGTTGGAGACCCCTGCACTTCCACACCCATTGCTCAGCTGTTCTTGCCTGAGAGGAAGAGGCCCTTCTCCAAAGGCCAGAAGCAGGAGCCTCTTCAGCATCTGGAGGGCCCAGTGCCTCCAGAGGCAAGAGGAGCTCGTAGGGGCCAGACAAACCCCTCGGCCTCCTGCTTTCCCCCTCTGGCCCAATTCCAACCGGGTCCCGTAACAAAGGTCAACTACGGCGCCCACTAACACAGGGGTCTCAACCTTGGCCACTTTAAGCCTGGAGGACTTCAACTCCCAGCAAAGCTGAGTTGGAGACCCCTGCACTTCCACACCCATTGCTCAGCTGTTCTTGCCTGAGAGGAAGAGGCCCTTCTCCAAGACTCAGGGCGGCTTACAGTGTATAAGGCAATAAACTTCCTAACAGTGAGGACAATGAACCAGTGGAACAGCTCGCCTTCAGAAATTGTGGGCGCCCATCACTGGAGGCTGTTAAGAAGAGTCTAGACCAGGGTGTCCAAACTTGTCTTTAAGACTTGTGGACTTCAGTTCCCAGAGTTCCTCAGCCAGCTTTGCTGGCTGAGGACTCTGGGAGTTGAAGTCCACAAGTCTTAAGGGACCAAGTTTGACACCCTGGCCAAGATGAATGAATATGAAACATTTCCCCCCCTTAAATGAAGATGATATCCACATATTGTTGCTTTTTAGTAGACTGACTGTATCCATCTGTATTGTAATGTCCCAGGTTTTCAGGCCGCATGCCTTTCTGAATAATTATATTTAAAAATATTACATTAAAAATCAACATAACACAAACACACACGTACACAAACATAGAGATACACATGCACATATATATAACTCACACACATATAGTATACTTAAGCCTAAACTGTGCATAGGGACTACCCAGACGGCTGAAAAAAGTGATTTCTGACAGGTTCTCACACTTTGACTGGTCCTCACACGCAACTATCTTTACATTTTGCACCCTATCTTGTAACCGTGGTGAAGAGAAGCAGTTGTGAAATGAGTGATATGGTTGTTAAAAATGCTGCAATGGGCATAAATGTGAGGATGGTCATAAGTGTGAGGACTGGTCAAAAATTACTTTTTTTAGCCCTCTGAGTAGTTTCTATGCCCATAGCCACATCCAGTCACATGAGCAGTTAGCCACGCCCACCAGTCACATGACCACCAAGCCACGCCCCCCAAAAAAGCCACGCCCATCCCCCCATCCCCCCCCCCCCCCGTGGCCCGGGCCTTTGCTTATTTTTCTGTATTTGGCCCTCACTCAAAAAAGTTTGGACACCCCTGGTCTAGACAGTCACTTACCTAAAATGGTACATAGGTTCAGGAGGCTGGACAGAAGACCTCCAAGGTCCCTTCCAGCTCTATTCTATTCTAAAATCCCCCTTCCCTCCCCACTCCAGGGGAAGGTTACTGCAAAATCCCCATTTCCTCCTGATCAGCTGGGACTCAGGAGGCAGAGAATAGATGGGGGCGGGGCCAGTCAGAATTTTTACTACCCGTTCTCCGAACTACTCAAAACTTCTGCTAACGGTTCTCCAGAACTGGTCAGAACCTGCTGAAACCCACCTCTGGACTGCTCCACTTTTTGTATTACAGATAAGTCTTTGACTTACAGCCATTCGCTTAGTAGCCGTTCGAAGTTACAACGGCAGGAGAAAAAGTGACATGATTTCACACTTTAAGGCGTTGCAGCGATCACGTGATTAAAATTTGAATTCTGGGCAGCTGACTCCTCTTTGAAAGAATAACAGAATACAGGTAGTTATGACCACAATTGGGGCCCAACATGTTGCTAAGTCAGAAATTGGTCAAGTGAGTTTTGCCCCATTTTATGACTTTTATTGCCGCATTTGTTAGGTGATCACTGCAAGTGATAAATTAGTAACATAGCTGTTAAGTGAATCTGGTTTCCCCATTGACTTTTTTTTTTTTTTTGTTTACATTTATACCCCGCCCTTCTCCGAAGACTCAGGGCGGCTTACAGTGTATAAGGCAATAGTCTAGTGTATAAGGCAATAAACTTCCTAACAGTGAGGACAATGAACCAGTGGAACAGCTCGCCTTCAGAAATTGTGGGCGCTCCATCACTGGAGGCTGTTAAGAAGAGTCTAGACAGTCACTTACCTAAAATGGTACATAGGTTCAGGAGGCTGGACAAGAAGATCTCCAAGGTCCCTTCCAGCTCTATTCTATTCTAAATTTGAACCTGGTGTGTGTGTGTGAAGGTCTTCCTACTAGACACATTCATTCACCTGTGAGCTGATTTATTCTCATCTTGGTGTTTGGTTTCTCTAGTTCAGGGGTCTCCAACCTTGGCAACTTTAAGCCTGGAGGACTTCAACTCCCAGCAAAGCTGAGTTGGAGACCCCTGCACTTCCACACCCCATTTCTCAGCTGTTCTTGCCTGAGAGAGGAAGAGGCCCTTCTCCAAAAGGCCAGAAGCAGGAGCCTCTTCAGCATCTGGAGGGGGGGGAGCCCAGCGCCTCCAGAGGCAAGAGGAGCTCGTAGGGGCCAGACAAACCCCTCGGCCTCCCTGCTTTCCCCCCTCTGGCCCAATTCCAACCGGGTCCCGTAACAAAGGTCAACTACGGCGCCCACTAACACAGGGGGGTCTCCAACCTTGGCCACTTTAAGCCTGGAGGACTTCAACTCCCAGAATGCTGGCTGGGGGATTCTGGGAGTTGAAGTCCTCCAGGCTTAAAGTGGCCAAGGTTGGAGATCCCCGCTCTAACAGGTTTCATCACCAAGAAGAAATACGGCCTAGTCCCACTTTCACAAATCAGGATTGGATGGACGCCAGCAAAGCTTTGCCCTGGGGAATCAACCGCAGGGAGTGGGGAACAGAAGCCACCCGTGCCGCCGTCGGGCCCGGCCTTCCTCCCGAGGCGTCGCGGCTGGTCGACCGGGAGGGGGGCGGGGGGGGGAGGCGACGAGGCCTGCACTCCTGGCGGCCCCCTGACCTTGGCGCGCCTTGTCTCCCGGGATGCTCTGCGCGCGCAGCCGCTGGTCCACGATGTACAGCATCTCCCCGCCTAGGTTGAGGACGAGCAGCGGCAGCGTCCGCAGCGACATGGCGGGCAGGCCGAAAGAAACCCCGGCCGGCCTCCGGTCCTGAAGCGATGAGAGGGGAGTCGCGTCGTCGCCAAGGCAACGGGAGGCGGCTTCCGGTCGAGGGAGGCAGGATTTGTAGGCGCTCTTCCGGGCTGGCCTGAGGGACAAACGAAGAGGGGAGGAGTTAGCGAAGGCCAATCGGCTGAGAAGGGGGTGGAGCCCATTTCCTCCCCGCCCCCCTCAGCTCCAGCGCGGAATAGTGGCAGCTCCCTTGAACTGCGGAGCGCTTCGTGGGTTTCTCCTCGCGGCCTCTGGCGGGGCATCTCGCAGGGGCCATTCGTTTCAGTCCCCGCACCCCCACCACAAACCCCGCTCAGCCACCTGTGGCACCTTCTAGCCATGGACTGCTCCAGTGGGGGGTTTCAACATTTTTTACTACCGGTTCTGTGTGTGTGGCTTGGTGGGCGGGGCAGGGGAAGGATACTTTAAAACAGGGGTCTCCAACCTTGGTCCCTTTAAGACTTGTGGACTTCAACTCCCAGAGTCTCTTAAAGGGACCAAGGTTGGAGACCCCTGCTGTATTTACTGAATCTGCACTACTATTAATCGTTTCATAGTTCCCATCACCAATCTCTTTCCACTTATGACTGTATGACTATAACTTTTTGCTGGCAATCCTTATGATTTATATTGCTATATTGACCATCAATTGTGTTGTAAATGTTGTACCTTGATGGACGTATCTTTTTTTTTTTATGTACACTGAGAGCATATGCACCAAGACAAATTCCTTGTGTGTCCAATCACACTTGGCCAATAAAATTCTATTCTATTCTATTCTATTCTAAAATCCCCCTTCCCTCCCCACTCCAGGGGAAGGTTACTGCAAAATCCCCATTTCCTCCTGATCAGCTGGGACTCAGGAGGCAGAGAATAGATGGGGGCGGGGCCAGTCAGAATTTTTACTACCCGTTCTCCGAACTACTCAAAACTTCTGCTAACGGTTCTCCAGAACTGGTCAGAACCTGCTGAAACCCACCTCTGGACTGCTCCACTTTTTGTATTACAGATAAGTCTTTGACTTACAGCCATTCGCTTAGTAGCCGTTCGAAGTTACAACGGCAGGAGAAAAGTGACATGATTTCCAAGACTCAGGGCGGCTTACAGTGTATAAGGCAAGTCTCATTCTATTTGTATATTTTTTACAAAGTCAACTTATTGCCTCCCCAAAAATCTGGGTCCTCATTTTACCTACCTTATAAAGGATGGAAGGCTGAGTCAACCTTGGGCCTGGTGGGACTTGAACCTGCAGTAATTGCAGGCTTTGTGTTCTTAATAACAGGCTTTACCAGCCTGCGCTATTCACCGGCCCTTTGCTTGTCAGAAGGTCGTAAAAGGGGATCACATGATCCCAGGACACTGTAACCGTCATAAATGTGAGTCAATTGTCAAGCATCTGGACCTAAATCATGTGACCATAGGGATGCTGAAATGGTCATAATGGTGAAAAATAATCGTAAGTCACATTTTTCAGTGCCATTGTAACTTCAAACGGTCATTATAATGAAGTCAAGGACTACCTGTAACAGAGTTTGGAGGGACCTTGGAGATGTTCTAGTTCCAACCCCCTGCTAAAAGCAGGAAATCCGATAACATTCCAGACAAATGGTTGTCCAATCTCTTGTGTTGGAGCACCTGCAACTACTGGAGGCAAGTTGTTCCTCTGGTTTATTGTTCTAACTGTTCTGCCCAGAAATTTCTTCTTAGTTCTAGCTTGCTTCTCTCCTTCATTAGTTTCCACCCATTGCTCCTTGTCTTGCCTTCAGGTACTTGACTCTCCCTTCTTTGTGGCAACCCCTGATATTGGAACACTGCTATCATGTCACTCCTAGTCCTTCTTTTCATCAAACTAGACATACCCAATTCCAGCAACTGTTCTTTTATATGTTTTAGCCTTCAGTCCCTTAATCATCTTTGTTGCTGTTCTCTGCCCTTTTTCTAAAGTCCAACATCTGTTTTATATCATGCCGATGAAAACTGGATTCAATATTCCAAGCGTGGTCTTACCAGGGCATTATAAAGTGGTATTATCAATTCAAATTCACCTGATCTTGATTCTGTCCCTCTATTAATGCAGCGATGCAGGGTTTTAAAGGTGACAACCAGCACCTTGAATTGGACCTAGAAGCAAATTGGCAGCCAATGCAGTTCCTGCAGGAGAGGTAACTGTCAGGTGTGCCTCTGTTCTAAACCCAAGAAAGAAAAGCCCCAACTCCATGTTTATAGAGAAAGGTTCCTTTACCGAGTATGAACTGAATGCGAGGAAAGAAAAGCAGAGTCTGAAGCAATAGGTGCGAAAACTGCATATCAAAAGCATCCCTTAACCCCTCCCCTACAGGACCCAAGTTGAATGTCCAATCCACATCTCCCCAAGGTGTCATGTGGGATGCTTCTTCAGACAGCCCCATCTATCTGGTATGCCGGAACAGTTGATCTTGGACAGCTATCAGTTCTGCCTGCAGCTGCTACGAAGACAGTGAGAAGTTTCCTCCCTTTTTCGAGACATCTCCACCAGCTCACGTCTCCCCCCGCCCTGCCCTGCAAATACCAACAATACCTCCCCCCTCCTGTTACAATGGCAGCCGAATGTGAGCAAGCATCACAGAGGCTGACAGGTAAAACATGAGCATTCCTGGACCTGCACAAAACCATGCGGGCTGCAGCAATCTGGACCTGTTGGAGCCTCTGGATACTTTTCAGGGGCAGCTCCACGTAGAATGCATTACAAGGTGGGAGGTACCTAGAGTGTTAAAGGAACAGTAAAGCTGCTCCCACTAAAACATTCCTCCTTAAATTTGCATTCTCCTGATGAATTCTAAGAAATCAAGATTTTGGGGTCCCAATATATCATGGTTGGGGAAGACTGCACTAACCCCTTGCAATAAAAGCAAACACAATTTTATCTCAACATAATCATTTCTCTTTTTCAATATACCATGCTACCCGACAGATTGCCTGGCAGGTTTACTAACTGATGCCATGCAAGGATTAATGGTGCCTGTCCGACTTTAATAAAAATCTATGATCCAAATATACTGCTGGTGTTCCTGCTTGCAGCCGTGCCCCCCTCCTTTTTTGGGGGGGGGTTCTTCCTCATAAGCACAGAGTTGCTGATCTTGCTGGATTTCGTGTCAGACCTACCAGGATTGTGATGAGCAGGTGGTTCACAAAAACAGGTGGCAAAACTTGTTCCTGGGAAAAACCCACAGGAGAACCAAAGTTATAGGTAGCAGGAAAGCTGGAAGGAGAGGAACCCTGGAAGAAGAGAGCCACGTCTCGACCTTCTGACAAGCAAACTCAATGGAGAAGCCAGATTCACTTTATAAACATGTTACTAACTTAACTGCAGTGATTCACTTAACAGCTGTGGCAAAAAAGGTCATAAAATGGGACATAACTCACTTAACAACTGTCCTGCTTAGCAACAGAAACGTTGGGCTCAATTGTGGTCGTAAGTCAAGGACTACCTGTACGTTTGAGGAAGAACAACTCCACTTTCCCGGTTACCTTCAGGAAAGGTAGCTTGAGCCTGCCTCCCCCCTTCTGCAGAGCCCGGTTTCCCAGCTGAAAGCATTGCTGGAGTGGAGGGTCCCCCATGCCTGAAAGTGACCCCCCACTTCATGATGGCACCTTCTGATCCTGACCCACCTGTGTGTCCTCCTTTGCTCTTTAAGAGCGAGAGCGAGTGTGCACTTCCCGAGCCATTCTGCAAATCTCACACCAGCAACAGAGACACATCGACAGTGCATCCCTCAAAACAGTGCCCTGCAATGTTCAAGCCAAGGAGAGTGTGTCAGGTTTGCATGCTTGGGCCTTGTGCCCTCGCGCACCAGAAGCTGCATGGATCAGCCTGATGCTGCCCGAGCAGTTTCCGTAGGAGATGAGACGGGAAATCCCTTCTCAGCCTCTCAAGATGATGAAAAATGTCAGGTGTGTTTCTTAACGTCTCTATTCTTCTCGTCCATCCCAAAAAGTTGGAGAGGCATTTTGTTCTCACAGACATCTAAAGCTCATGGCGATCTCTTCACAGGCAGGCTGGAGATTTGAACTAGGTTGGCAAAGATGCCTGATCTGTGCAGTGAGCATTTATGCTGATGGCTGGGTAGTGTTGGGCTTTAGGGTAGGCCAGAGGCCTGCAAACTTGGCTCTTTTAAGACTTGTGGACTTCAACTCCCAGAGTTCCTCAGCCAGCTTAAAAGAACCAAGTTTGCAGACCTCTGGGTTAGGCTTTAGTGACCATGGTTTAGACAGCAGTTTTTCTGATGTTTCGCCAGAAATCATGGCTGGCACCTTCAGAGGCTATGCAGACCACAGGCATCTGAGCAGAGGCCCATTTAAGCAGACCACCTACTACACATAAGAACTAAATTTAGTGGCTAAAGTTACTGTTGGAAGATCCAGCATAAATTTAGTCCTGTTTCCCCTACAATGCCCTGCTTAGAATGCCTGAAGAAGAATCACAGATAGTCCATTAACTACTTTTTACAGTTGGAGACAGAATAAGAAATTTGGGAAGGCTTGATTAAATACTTTCCCAAATTTCACATACTTCAGCGGTACTAGGAATGTATCTTTTGACAAATGTATCTTTTCTTTTATGTACAGGGAGCGTATGCAACAAGACAAATTCCTTGTGTGTCCAATCACATTTGGCCAATAAAGAGTTCAATTCAATTCTATCCTATCCTATCCTATCCTATTCTAGTAGTAATTTTCACTTAGAATGAGGGTGATAGGAGAACTACACAACATAGTAAGATGCGATTTCAGAAAATGGCACTTTTAAGGAATTAGTTATTACTTCTCCCCTATGTTTGCTAGAACAGAAAGAAAAGGCATTTAATCCCCACTATTTTGGAGCAATGCAAAATTCTTGTAGCTTCAACTGCAGCCTTTGAAAAAAAAATGGTCACCAGGTGCTGGATGAATATGCTACAAATGCACTAATTAAAGATCAGCTAAATATTGGATTTCTCTTTCTATTCTTCACAATAGATCTTGGAACAGTTTAGTAAAATTAGCATTAAAAAATGGCAAGTAGCAATAGAAAGGATCAGTATTGTCTTCCATGCATGACCACTTAAATGTGAAGTTGCAGTATTTGCTTGTTTCACCATATCATGTCTCTAATAGGGCACAATATTTCATAATGCCAAGGCTGTAGGGATTGCCTGGATGAGACAACGCATGCACGATGTCCTTTATTAAAAATGCAGTGACCCGTAGTGTTACAAAGTTGAGATGAATTATTTCTGCTTTCTTTTGCAATGGAAACAACTTAATTCCAGGATTCAAGCAAACTGCAGTTTGTGCTCAGTTTTGATAGCAGGGTTTTTTTGTAATTTATTTCACTGACAAGTTCCCTCATACAATTCTTGTGAAACTCCAGTAACTGTTTTGCCAACCAGACTGGCTGAATTCACCCACTGCACTAAAACTGCAAGCTTGTAATTACAAATATGATTTAAAGCAGTGGTGAAATTCAATTTTTTTACTACCGGTTCTGTGGTCATGGCTTGGCGGGCATGGTATGCTTGATGGGCGTGGCTCGGTAGGCGTGGCAGGGGAAGGATATTGCAAAATCTCCATTCCCACCCCACTCTGGGGCCAGCTAGAGGTGGTGTTTGTCGGTTCTCTGAACTACTCAAATTTTCTACTACCGGTTCTCCAGAACCTGTCAGAACCTGCTGGATTCACCCTTGGTTTAAAGCAGGGGTCTCCAACCTTGGTCCCTTTAAGACTTGTGGACTTCAACTCTGGGAGTTGAAGTCCACAAGTCTTAAAGGGACCAAGGTTGGAGACCCCTGCTTTAAAGGAGGTGGAGAAACCTAGCACTGTATGCTGTGCTGTCCTTTCCCTCAAAACTGGAAGCGTTCAGTGTAGACATGAAGGCGAACAAAGTCGAATTACAAGGAATACCATAATTGTAATATAAAATAATAAAGGCAGGACAATAAGTAAATTCACCCTCTCCTTTTTCCTTTGTGTCCACCAGAGGCATTTTAGCAGTTTCAGAGATGAAATCAAGGGGCAGTCAAGACAAGCTACTGCTCTGCAGCAAAGTGCTTGGTGTAAAGAACAAGAGTTGCAATAAACTTCGACAAACTTCTTTAAAATATAAATGTCATCCCCCCCCCTCCCCGAGCATCTCCTGTTCTACTTCTCAGAGAAAGATCACCTCCTAGGTGAAATCTTAGCACGTTACCGGGATGCCGTAGGAGAGCCGCATGCGTGTTCGGAGTGCAGTCATGCCACCAGGCACCATTCCCAAGCAACAATGTTCTCCATATTTGCGTGCCACGTAGCAGCTCAGAATCACTGGGCAGCAAATTCCAACGCAACCTGCCAAGCAATATAAACACGCACATGCAAGCGAGATCAATAGAAGTAGGTAGAAAAATGCTGTCCTCCATAGTCCAGATTTTATGTCCTCACTTAGCCAGTCCTTTGTGGGTATGAGAGTGACCGGTGAATGTGTTCAAACCATGATCACCAGTGAACCTGACAGCTGAAAAGCAGACATTTTTTATGTGTTCCCAGACTTAAGGAGTGGAGGTTGACATATCCTGTTCCTTTTTGCTCCTTCAGACAAGAAGAATCACAATACAATAAAAATGGTACTGGATAAGATGATGGTAAAATTAGGGGGCAGTTTTGCACCCTTTTTACATACCACTATGTAGCTTGGGGGGTAAAAACCCTGTTTTTGCAGGACTGCTCTAGAACAGGGGTTTCCAAACTTGGCAACTTTAATACTTGTGGACATTCTACAGAGAGAGAGAGAAGTTCCCTGAGGATGGGCTCCAGCATGAGCCCAAAAACTCGGAAGAATAAAACTTTGATCCTGATGACCGACTCAAATTGGGTCCTGTTACATTATCCTGGGACACATATATTTGCCTTCATTCCCAAAATACTTTTAAGACAAGCTGGCTAACTTTCAACATAATGAAGTTGGCAGTTAATCCCCTTCACACATCTCTGAAAACGTTCAGCTGTCCAAAGCAAGAAAGAGAATTGAGCTGGGGTCTTGACATTTAAAATTAAAATATTGTTTAGTTTGCTACTAGGTGAAAAATTTACCCAATGTCTAACGAAGTCCTGACCTCAAAAGCCAGATTCCTACACCCAGATTCTTCTATTTCCAAGAAACCTTAAAGAGAATCCTTCTATACCTGCAGTTGTTGACATAACAGCACGACCTCAGTCATGAATGAAGACAAAATGACTGACGGCCAGAAACACCCTCTTCTTTGAGAGCAAACCCCATTCCTTAACTAGTACTGATGATGTTGCCTAGTTTGGGTAATGAAACATCCGCATAGAAACAACCAAACTCAGAGAACACCAAGGACTCCTCCCACCTTCTTCTCCATTGATATCCTCGTATTAGAAGTTTTGCTTCGTTAACCATCTTGGCCACACTGGCTGAGGATGGGATTTATATCAACCTATGTTGAAAGCACCAGGTTGGGAAGTCCACTTAAACTGGGAATAACTCAGAAATCCAGTCTTATTTTAGGAAGAACTAGTTCACAAAGGGTCTCATTCCTCCCTCCGCAGCTGGCTATTCTCCACAGGTATTGGAGGTAGAGATCTACTTACACATGGGACAATCCAAACAGCAGTCATACCTCCCACTGGTCCAGCTGCCTTCTGAGGACTGGGTTACTGGGGAGACAGTCGGCTGGCAAATCACTAACTGGGACATTGGTGAAGACATTTGGAAGAATGTGTCTTCCAAAGAGACATTGGGAGTCTTTTGCAACTGGGCAAGCAGGATGGTATAAGTTCTTCTTTGTGGTACCCTGCAGGCTGGGTGAAATGCCAGAGGAAGCAGCAAGAAGTGGGTGGAATAATGCCAAGTCTTGCGAAACAAATAGCTTTCTAAACAGCAGATGGAGCAAATAAAAAAACTGTCTTAGAGCAGCTTTTGCCTGGTATTTACAGTCAGAGTATTAGATCACCAGCAGTGCTCCAGCTTGCAGGGAAGTGGGGGGCTCAGGTGTTAAGAATGCTATCCATCCCACTTGTTTAATTAGCAAAGAAAGACTCCTGGTTCATTTCTTTTTCCACGTGTTTACTTTACTGAGAACAAAACAGTTACAGATTAGAGCAGACAGAATCTGTGTGCTGGTGCAAAAATGATGCAATTAACGTTCCCTTTTCTCCTGGCCATCCCCCATTATCAGTCAATGTCCAATTAAAAAGTTCTCTGGTTGCTTTGGAAGACTGACCCTGTGTTCACACCTTTCCCATCTCCACATTCCTTTGGTTGACTTTGTGCTTGACTGGTGCTCCTCAGTCAGGAGCAGCTCTACTTCAAACCTAAATCTTCTCTAAGCACCCACCTTCCAATCTCTCAGCCCCCAACCTAGAACTAAGGAGAAATTTTGTGACTGTTGGAAACATTAACCAGTGGAACGACTTGCCTCCAGAAGTTGTGGCTAATCCATCACTGAAGGTTTTTAAGAAAAGATTTGACAGCCATTTGTCCAGAACGGTATTGGGCCTCCTGCTTGTGCAGAGGGTTGGACTAGAAGACCTCCAAAGTCCTTCCAACTCTGTTATTCTGATGGCACAACGGTGGGGAAGTTGAAAAACCTAACAAGGTAAATATTTTGGCTTGAGCGTTTCCAGGTTTATTTTTTCTTAATCTCACATTACCATTTATTGAAAACAAAAAGCAAAATTTGTGAAATAAAACCCCTGAGATGTGTAATAGGCCCTTTGCAAAAAAAGAGTCTTAGTTCTGCTCCTATTTCTTAGGCTGCATTCAGCCAAGTCTTTCAGTATTTTTATATGGACTACTCAGGAAAAAAATTAAGCTGGGCAGTCAGGTATAAACTCCCAAGTTCTGCCAAAACAATGGAATAGTTTTGACTCATAAATTGAGGGTCTCCATTTCAATTTTTAAAAACGAAACTGAGACTCTCTGGGAAGATGAAAACAAGCCTCACTTGGTCACAAGAACAAAGGTGCCACTGGACTGAGTCCTGCAGGAAGAGGACAGTGAATCATACTTTCGGTTCAATCCAATTTGGTGGATCTCCTTCCTTGGATTTTGAGAATGGCAGAACAATCCCTACTAATATTTAGGTAACTGGAACAATAACTAATATCTAACACAAGAGTCTCCGAACGTGGTAGTTTTAAGACTTGTGGACTTCAACTCCCAGAATCCATCCTAGCCGGGGAATTCTGAAAGTTGAAGTCCACAAATCTTAAAATTGACAAGTTTGGAGATCCCTGATCTAACATCCTTACTACACCTCAAACATGTAGATGAAGTAAAAAAAAAAGATATGCACATATTTGCACATAGACAGATGCAGATAAAAAGTTGGGTGTTCAATGTTTTATTATCTTGAAGATTTGTTCCTCAGTTTGAACGTCTCCTCCCATCAACAGAAGTTATGTCCAGCTCAGCCTGGGGTCTCCTCCTTTGGCTGTGCCTGCTCCTTTATTCCTTCATCTTGCTTTTCCATCTGCTTCAAGCTTTCCAGAGCTCTTAGCTTTTGCTTCTCTTTGTAGATCTGAATATTAATGGGAAGGAGAGATTTAATTGGGGATTTAGCTGCCCAAATGTCCTTTCAGCCTGGAGAAATAAGCAGCTTCTGCTTCCACTGCCACCATACATGCAAGGTCCCCATTCCTATGTCTCCAACTGCTACAATGAGACAGTAAGGACCAAGCCACAATGTAGTCTGCCCCATTTTATCTGAATGTGAAACGTGAAGCCAACTGAGAATGATCAAAGGAATAAGTTCTGGCTCAGTCATGCTATTTTCTGCAAATATTAAGGCAGGGCAAGCTGCCCTCTATCCACAAGCTGCTCGCTGCTGCTGAGGATGTACTGCTTCGCTTAGCCATGCCACTTTCCTACTCTGCTGTCCTTAACCACCCACTCTAATGCTGGGGACAGAAATGCTGTTCAACTCATTGGACAGGATCCTTGTCAAATATCCTTGCCTTCCAAGCCTCCTTCCTTGTCTGAAGCCTCTGCAAAAGAGCGGAATATGCCCATCTCTATGCTATAGAAGCTGCCGTTGGCCAGGCTGCTTCTGTAGGTCACCTTGGGCCAGCCATTCTTAACCTACCATGGCTCGAAATTCCTTCTTGACAGCTGCGCGCCGTGTGATTTTCCGTCGGTATTGTGGAGGAGGCGAGTACTCGATTTCCAGCTGCTTGCACGTGTTCTCAAAGGTATCATAGCGGCTATTACGCAGGTATTTCAGCAACACGGTCCGCTGGTCAGTGGCTATCATCATACGGGTAAGATTAACCTTGTCCTAGAAAGTTGTAGCCTCTTCAGTGAATTATCTATGGATCCAAGTCTTTTAATTTTTCAACTTTCTGGTTCTTAATTTACTGACAACATTTGCAAGTTTATTGAAAGACAGCAATAATTTGCTAGAAGGAAAAATATTATTGTGTTGGGGAATAAGGAATATTATTTATTACACTGTGATCTCTGAGAACAGTATTAAAAATAAACTTTTGTACTTCTCAGAATTGGATCTAAAGTATGTATCTAGTTCAGGGGTGTCAAACCTGATTGCATTGCGGGCTGGATTATGACACATTGCAATGTTGCTTACCTTTTGCAAAGCCACGGTGGGCGTGGCCTGCACAGGCCATATCCAGCCTGTGGGCCACCAATTTGACAGGCCTGGTCTAGTTTATGGGATGCAGGCAATAGGATAATGGCTTGTAAGGAGGTCTCTGGATTAGAAATCCTGCCATAATATGCCAGAACTGACCAGGAGTTAGCAGGGAACATGGTTACTATGTGGCATAGTAACAATTTAGGCTGGTAACCTGAACTCCAGCTTCATCTTAATGTAAAGCTTTATGGTAGTGGTGGTCAATATTAACATATTTATTTGTTGATGACCTTGGTATTGGAAAACTGAAACGCCAGAGGAGTGCATGCAAAGAGCACGAATAATCAAATGAAGTGACCAAGAGAAAAATAGCCATGTTGTATCTTTGAGAAATGATGAAAGTGAGAAGATGTAACAGAGTTGAATGAAGATGTTCTACTCTTATTAAATTATTGGATATATACAGGAAAGGGAAAGTATAGGTTTAATTATGAATAAAAGACCTAAAATATACAATGGGAAGTACTAATTCACATCAACTTGATTGTGATGGGTACATATGAAAGAAGGAATCCATAGAGCAGGCCATGCAACATGTGGCCAGCTGGTGTTTTTTTTAAAAAACGTAATAAATTCATCCCTGCAACTGCATCCCTGGAAGAGGCGGTTTCACTGCTGCCACCAGCTTCAGCCCTGCCCACTCCACAACTGTCTGGCAAAATGAAAAGGAGACCGAGGAATATCTGTTTAGAAAAGGCTATGTTTGTTTGATGCCTAACTCTAACATACAGATGGAAAAGGAATGAATTTAAAAGCATGACCGGTTGGATCATCTGTGAAGAAAGATTAGTGAAAGTAATTCACTATGATTTGATTTACTTTGGCCAGGCCATGCGCGCAAATTAACTGGAGATGTCAGTGATGCTAGGAATAGTTAGTGGATCAAGAAGAAAGGGCAAGCAAAGAACACATTGGCTTGATTCCAGCACAGCTGATACAAAGAAGAACATCCAACAATTGAAAGCAACTGTGCTTAACAGGGTAGCATGGAGAGCATTTGCCTATAAAGTTGTCAAGAGTTGGACACGACTAAATGACTAAAACAACAATACAAGAATGATAAAAAATTCTGAATGTGATAGCAATTAGTGTCAAGAATGAATTTTGGGGAAAATTGGATGTGGAAGGAAAAAAAAAACCCAAAAGAAATTGGAGCGAAAGAAGAATAAATGTAAGGGAGAAAAGTCTGAATCCTGAACAATATTAGAAGACAGATTACTCTCGCAACAGAATGAATGGAGAGGACAGAGAAGTTGCTTGAAAACAAGTGAAAAAAACAATCTTACAGAATTCCATGGTTACATTAACAGAATCTATGAAAAATTACGCTTAGTGAAATGACAAAATGAAAACAAGACTACGGATGAGGCCAGTTATAAAAAAATTGGAAGTGAATGAAAAAGATGGCACAATATGCATGGAGAAAAAAAGAGAGCTGCTAAGAAAGTGGTCCAAGAGTATAAAGAAAGGGAAAAAAGGATTTTGATAGAATTTTAAAAAAATGTTTGGGACAAAACAAAGGAATAGCAGTACCGTGAACAGAATTAAATAATAAGAGGGATGTCTTGATTTACAAGTGTTGCAGCACAACAGCAGTCATTCACCCTTACGACCAACCGCAGAGACACTGCAACATTCCCGCTGCTTATCCCCCCACCTCCCTAGGGAACTAACAGGCACTGGGCCTGTGGAGACTCACTCACTTTGCAAAGATCTCCATGATCAGGCGAGCTATCTCCTCTCCAGCCATCCTTTGCCTGCTCCCGGAGTTCCAATTGCAGAGACAGAATGGGACAAGCGGGCCTGCTCGGCTTGGCTGACTCACCGAGGCTGCCTGAGCAGGACATCCAATCTGCCTTTGGAGCGCCTGGCAGCCTCAGTGAGCCTGAAGGAACCTGAGATCACGTCCCTGAAGGCTTCCATTCTCTGTGCCAAAAACTTTTGCTCTGGAAAATGGAAGCCTGCAGGGGCGCAAGATTGCGCCCTCAAAGGCTTCCGTTCTCTAGTGTGGTCATACACGGTAGAGAATGAATGAAGATTTAATTGCAAAATAAATATGTGAATGGGTTGTGAGGAAAGGAAGACTGAAAGCAACAAGACGTGGTTGGATGCAGTTTATGAAATCCTCAAAAAAGATGTCTATGGAGATTCTCAATCATCCAGGTCATGGTTGTCCCAAACTTTTTCAAAAGGCAACTAGACTTTCTTGTTTTTTACCTTGAAGATGTTTTGCTTCTCATCAAGATACTTCAATCAGAACTGAAGAAGCGAAACATCTTCAAGGAAAAAAAACAAGAAAGTCTAGTTGCCTTTTGAAAAAAAAATACTTTTGGGTCCTCAAAAAGGAAAAATTCAGAATTTTAATGATGAAAGAACAATATACAAAATGATAGATGGACAGGACGGAAGCAAAAATAGTTTGTAAAGTGAGAACAAAGCAGTGATATCGCCATTGGTTTTACCTCTCCCCTTCTCTCATGCCTCCAGCTCTCTTCCCTTAAGGAACATAATCTAACTCCATAAGAAAAGAATACTGTGATGGGTATGCAGCATCTATGCTGACTTTTGCGAGGGTCACTTGAAGAATGAACCACTTTGTATCTGAAGATACTTGCATTCAGTAAGGACTGCCAAAAATCCAATTCTCTGCCATCTATTTGTTTGCAGTGCTTTTCAACAAAATCTGCTGACTTAGAAGACACAGTTTATAGAGGTTACATAACCAACAGCTTAAACGCTTTGAAGACTCTTACCTTGGGGTGCATATGCAGATGTTCTTTGAGGGTGCGGATCATGGCTGTCAAGTAGGCAACTAGAACATTAAGAAAAAAGATAGAAAAGTTCCTGTTACGTTTTCTTCTCCTATTTTAGAGAGTACACATGAACATTAGCAGCCAGATACACTTTTAAGTGTTACACATGAGAACAGAGTTCCTGGTTCTTTCTGTGTTCTGCTAAAAGAAGGCAGAGCGAGTCTGGAGAGAGAGATGTGAAAACAGAAAGTAAGACCATTTCAGCCAAATAATCAGCTCTACTGGGCAGCTCAATTATTTGTAGTCCAACCAATCATAAGCACTATATTCTTTAAGAACTCTTTGTCCTCTTCTTTCTCTAATTCCTTCTCCTTTTATGTTGCATTTTTGATGCAAAAAAAGCACGTAGATAGATATCTGTATGATTACAATTGATTTTATTTTTTAAAATTAGATTTTACATCCCTTTTAACAACATTCTTTCAAGATGATGCACACAATGCTCCCACCTCCTATTTTCCCTGGAACAATAACCCTGTGAGGTGGGTTGGGCTGTGCGGTTTCCCCAAAGTCACCTGTCACCTGTCCCCAAAGTCACCCAGCTGGTTTTGTGCCTAAAGAAAGACTTGTGATCTCCTGGCCCTTTAATTGGTATTCTAAACTGACTGTCTTATAAGTTTTCAGGAAATTGTTTTGGTTGAAGTTTACAATCAAACTTCAGAGGCATAATCTGAAGTTTACATAATCAGAGGCATAAATGGGTGGCTACCACACCCCTCAATTTTCCCAGTTGCAATGTATGGCGTGAAAGTTGGACCAAAAGGAAGGCTGAGCACCAAAGAACTGAGGCCCTTGAACTCTGGTGCTGGAGAAGACTCCTGTGAGTCCCTTGGACTGCAAGGCGATCCAACCGGTCAGTCCTAGAGGAGATCAACCCTGACTGCTCTTTAGAAGGCCAGATCCTGAAGAGGAAACTCAAATACTTTGGCCACCTAATGAGAAGGAAGGGCTCACTGCAGAAGAGCCTCATGTGGGAAAGATTGAGGGCAAAAGAAGAACGGGACGACAGAGAACAAGGTGGCTGGAGTCACTGAAGCAGTAGGTGTGAGCTTAAATGGACTCCAGAGGATGGTAGAGGACAAGAAAGCCTGGAGGAATATTGTCCATGGGGTCGCGATGGGTCGGTCACGACTTCGCAACTAACAACCACCACCACACCCTTCAGAGGATAAATCTCCTCTGTCTCCTTTGACTTATCCTTTCAAAGATCTGTGAACCAGGCATCACTTTTCTCTGCCAGAGGCCAAAGCAGAAAGGAACAGCCGCAATTTATCTGCTCCTGAGCAAATGGTGAAATTATTGTTGAATATAATTCAGAGTTGCTTAAGAAGAGGGGGAAGCAGCGTTCAGTTTGGATGTCATGCCAAATTCCTGCCAAGGTGGCACACAAGGCACTGAGTCTGACACACACGCACTCTAAATCGGAGCCTTCTTATAGCCTTCTGCCCAAAAGGCAAATGTCAAAGAAAGCTTTCTCAAGACAACGAACGTTGGATAGCAATTCTATGCAGTATTATCATTTGTGCAGCAGGATTCAGTTGAGGTTTGACTTTCACAAGTCTTCTTTTCCTGCTGTACTCTGGAGTTATTGCCTCAGTGGGATGTTGAAACCTGCACTGAAGCTGCAGGAAATGAACTAACTCTTTCACCATGTCCCAGGCCATCCAGTCTACCCCATTGCTCCAGTGGCTGCCCAGCCCCTGTCTTAATAGCTGCCCCCTGCCTCCTGGTGAAGGGGAGCCTGCCATCTTGCTGGATCATGGGCTCCACTGTCCAATTCCTCTTTCCTGAAAAAGTCCTTCCTAGCAATTCAACCAGAATTTGCCTTGCTTTAACTTAAAATCTATTACTTAATGAATATTTCTTTATTGAATTTATGGCCAAATACCAAAGAGCACTCTGGTTACAAAACAGGTCTTGACCGTCTGGGTGACACCATTTCAGCTGCGTGACATGAGCTGTAAGGGTAACCTTGAGGAGCAGCAGAGGCACAAAGCAAGACATCAGCCAGAGAAAAAAACTGAAGTCCAAGGAAGAACTTCCACCTGAGAAAGCATCTCAGACAAGACTCTCCTTAGTTCCAATGAAGATTGGGAGGGGGCACATTTAGACTTGTAAGATTCTGTTACTTCACAATAACATTGCTCTCTACATGGGGCTGCCCTTGAGGTGCACCCGGAGGCTGCAGTTAGTCCAGAATGCGGCTGCGCGAGTAGTAATGGGAGCCACTCGTGGCTCTCACGTAACACCACTGCTCCGTAGTCTGCACTGGCTTCCTGTGGTCTTTCGGGTGCGCTTCAAGATTTTGGTTACCACCTTTAAAGCGCTCCATGGCTTAGGACCCGGGTACTTACAAGACCGCCTGCTGTTACCCTATGCCTACCACCGACCTGTACGCTCTCACAGAGAAGGTCTCCTCAGGGTGCCGTCCGCCAAACAGTGTCGGCTGGCGGCCCCCAGGGGCAGGGCCTTCTCTGTGGGAGCATCGACGCTCTGGAATGAACTTCCCCCGGGCTTACGTCAAGTGCCTGATCTTCGGACCTTCCGTCGTGAGCTAAAAACATACTTATTCATTCAAGCGGGACTGGCATAATAGTTGATTTTAAATTGGGGTTTTATTAATATTTTTTAAAAAATTTTAAATTTAAATTTTGATTATCAGCCTTTTTTTGTAATTTGCTATTTTTTAATTTGGTTTTAATTGTACATATTCTGTGTTTTATCTTTGGCTGTACACCGCCCTGAGTCCTTCGGGAGAAGGGCGGTATAAAAATTTGATAAATAAATAAAATAAATAAATAAATAAAAACAGTATCGGCATCCACAACTTTGGTTTCCTAGACTGCTCTAGTTCAAAGAGCTGAGAGCATATGATGGCATTCCCCCACCCCCTTTAACAGTCTTTTCTTTAATCTGCCTTCATAAGATTAAGCTTCTGCCCCTCCCCCCCCCCAGCATTCTTGTTGTCCTTCTCTGAATCTGGAAGGTTTTTATTTATGGCCACAAAACTGACTCGTTTAGGTTATGGTCACCTGCACCTGCAGGGTGTTTTTCCCAGGTCCACCTTTTCCCATCCTATTCCAATGCATCCGAGTTCCATTTCCTGCAAGAGTTTGCATTTATCTGTTTTAATGCAAACTGTTGTGACCAAGACCCAAGTAGGTAGTAATAAACTTAGTCCGTGGAAAAACAAATTTTATTCAAACAGCTGGGAATTACTTCATTCCCAGCGTCATTCAACTCAAAGTAAAACAAATGCCTCCCAACACAAATTCCTCAGTTACCTCACAAACCTCAGTCCAATTAGGCTAACTGCCAAAGGCCCTTCCTGGTAAACGTCCAGAAGCCACAAAAACAAAGACGTACACAAAGCAGAAGACGGAGCAGAAGACGCAGCTACAACGTTGTTTTCTGGCAAAGCTGAAACACTGGTGCTGGTCTTTTTTAAGCCTTATGGGAGGGGCCAATCATCTCTTGGCCCTACTCCCAAGTTGTCCTCTCTGCTTGAGCTGCTCTTGCCTTCTGGCAGCTCGTCTCATGTGTGCATTAGGAACAGGCTCCTCCTGTTCCTCTGCTTCACTACTATCAGTCTCTGGAGGCTCTGGAGTCCGCACCTCATTCCATGATGGCCCTGGCCTCACCTCAGCCTCATCGCTGTCTGACTCCGTTGCCAGCTCCGCAGGTTGCTGAGAGACCACAACACAAACATAGCCTCTAATCCTGTTTCTCTAAAGGTATCAACACTGTTTGTTTCACATTCGTTTCCATTTGAGTGCACTAGTTATTCAATCCAATTTTGAATGCCCTGCAAATGCATCATCATCCATTGGATTAATAAAAATGATGATGACAGCAAGGCCAAGACCAAAATCTGCAGCTCTTTACTTTGTCTCCTTCCAGGGAGGAGGAACAGCAGATGAACCCCAAGTACAATTTTCAAGTCCAACTTCTAGCTACTTCATGCCAACAATGTGGGATGTGAGGGGCATGGGCAGCAATATTGGTTCCCTCAATGATTGCCAAGTTGTTTCTGCCCTCCCTCCCTGCTCCACATGCCTTCCTCCTACAGATGGGTGTATGGTGGAAGAAGATGTCCATCCTAGATCAGGGTGGGCAATTCTTTGGTCAAGCTGCATTGTCCTTCCAGAACCTCCAAGCAACCTCAAGACCCATTTGTAAGCTCCTACTTGATTAACCTGAATGACAAAAAGGATATTTTGTCAAACATGTTTCTTTAATCAAGAGCATTTCTACCACTAAGGAATGTTAATGAAAAACTGATATGACATCAGCTTGGCAATATTTGTCACACCTTTGTTTCATTTGTGATCTCAAAATGCATACATGATACAATTTCCCCCCAATAATCCTGTGTAGGAGGTTTGGCTGAAGGAGAATGGCTGCCCCATCGTCACCCACGAGCTTCCATGATTGGAGTGGGTCAATCCAACACTTTAACCTACTACACCAGGTTTGTATGTGTGATTTAATTATTTTTTAAAAAATGTATTAGTCACCTTACTCCAACAGACTGATAGCTTATCCATACTGACTTCTGGCAACTAGCATGGTTTTTTATGCATTAACTTAATATAAGCCCTCCCCCCAAAATAAGCCCTACTTAAGACCCTGTGCAGCCAGTCACCTGTCCCACTCCGTCTGGTTGTTAGTGGTGCTGCAGCTGTGAGGCAGGGTGTGGAACGGCCCTACAGGTCCCGCACCGGCTTATCCCCTGAAGCCAGGCTATCAACGCCCCAACACCTGCCTTGTGGTGGCAGAACCAGCAACCATATGCAGCAGGAGCTGTGGCTGCTGGCCCACGTCTTCTTTCTCGCAGCCAAAATGGAGCAGGAGGCTGAGAGGCGCACCAGTGCCATAGCCATGAGGTGAAGCATAGATGGCCTGGCTGTGGGGGCCCTGAGGTAAGCTGGTACGAGGCACATGTGGCAGCTCCACCCCTCTGCCTCACGGTAGCGGCACTGGTGTGCCTCCTGCCCGACTGCAAGCAAGAAGAATTGTGTGTCACATACATGTGGGGGAGGAGACACCCCTGAAAATAAGCCCTAGTGCTTATTTTGGGCCCCAAAAGAAAATAAGACCCAGTCTTATTTTCAGGGAAACACAGGTAACTTTGTGATTTTATTCAAATCACCTACATTCTAAACTTAGAGGCCATTAAAACATATACATTCTCATTAGTCATACAAAGCAACTGAATCCATTTACATCGACAGAAGTATAGACTGTGAGATTGGGAAAATAGAAAGAAGATTTATAAGGTCTCCTTTTATATAAACAGGAATGAGTCGACTTCCAGATGTTTCCAACAATTCTTCACATCTCGCCCTTCCAGACAAATACAGCTACTGTGGTGATTTTTTCCTTCTGCTTGACCAGTTTCCGAGAACAGTAAGAAATTGAAAATCAAAACTCTCCAGATCTCCATTATTTATTTATTTATTTATTTGATTTCTATACCGCCCTTCTCCCGAAGGACTCAGGGCGGTGTACAGGCAAGAATAAAACAGACGGTACAATATACAAATTTAAAATGCAGTTAAAAAACTTATTTTAAAATTGGCCTGAGAAGTAAAATATATAATAAGCTAAAAAACCCCATTTAAAATTAATTTCTAAGAATTTAAAAATTTGTTAAAATCAATTTAAGCCAGCCCCGCGCGAATAAAAAGATGTGTCTTCAGTTCGCGACGGAATGTCCGAAGGTCAGGTATTTGGCGTAAACCCGGGGGAAGTTCGTTCCAGAGGGTGGGAGCCCCCACAGAGAAGGACCTTCCCCTGGGGAGGCTCTTAGGCTCCTGGGGAGCCCCTGGGGAGGCTCTTTAGGCTCTTCCAAAACATAATGAAGTGACAGAATAGAATAGAATAACACAGTTGGAAGGGACCTTGGAGGTCATCTAGTCTAACCCCCTGCTTAGCAGGAAACCCTTCACCACTTCAGACAAATGGTTATCCAACATCTTCTTAAAAACTTCCAGTGTTGGAATATTCACAACTTTTGGAGGCAAGTTGTTCCACTGATTAATTGTTCTGTCAGGAAATTTCTCCTTAGTTCTAGGTTGCTTCTCTCCTTGATTAGTTTCCATCCATTGCTCCTTGTCCTGCCTTCATGTGCTTTGGAAAATAGCTTGACTCCCTCTTCTTTGTGGAAAGTTCTGAGATATTGGAACACTGCTATCATGTCACTCCTAGTCCTTTTTTCATCAAACAGACATACCCAATTCCGGCAACTCCTCTTTATATGTTTTAGCCTCCAGTCCCCTAATCATCCTTGTTGTTCTTCTCTGCAATTTTTCTAAAGTCCAACATTTGTTTTATATCATGGTGATCAAAACTGGATACAATATTCCAAGTGTGGACCTACCAGGCATTATAAAGTGGTATCAATTCACCTGATCTTGATTCTGTCCCTCTATTAATTCAGCGATGTAGGGTTTTAAAGGTGACACTTTTTTCCAGTCCTCTGGCAGTTCCCTGGTGCTCCAGGATCTTTGAAAGATATAGTTCAGTGATTCTGAGATCTTGTCTGTCAGTTCCTTCAGAACCCTGGGGTGTAATCCATCCGGTCCTGGTGATTTGAACTTGTCTAGGGTAGAGAGGTGTTCACTTACCCTTTTCTTCCCTATTTTAATTTGTGTTCCTAATCTGTTTTTTGTGGTACCGTTTTTGATAGGTTGGACTATTTTTTCCCTTTGTGTAAAGACAGATGCAAAAAACGAGTTAAGTAGTTTTGCTTTCTCCCTGTTGCTTGTCACCTTCTTGTCATTTTCTCCCAGCAATGGACCAATTTTTTCAATGACTTTTTTCTTCTTTTTAACATGTTGAAAGAAGCTTTTTGTCAGGGTTCCAAGGAACACCCCCAACGAAATAAGGCACTGAGGCTTGAGGTTCCTCAAAGTTCCAATTTATTAGAGATGTCATGTTGGCACAGCTGGGAAAACCTGAAACTGAAAGCTTCCAGGTTTTCTACACTCAGTTGACAGTTGACAGCCCTGCCCCACACCCACAAGTTCATCACATTGTCCAATCAACTCTTCACACTGTTGGATACAATCTTCAGGCAGTCTCCATCAGACACAGGCAAAAGTCCTTGCATACGTAATGTTTTTATGACTAACTTTCTATCGTTCCAACAACCCCCTCCCAACTTCCCCAGCTAAAATATGTGGCAGTTAAGAAGCAAAAAGAAAACTGCCTTCCAAAACTGACACTTTTTTGTTATTTTTTTTTCTTCTTCATTGGTTTGTGCTAGACTGGGCTTTTATAATCTCACTTTTCAAAATTTCCCAAGCTTCTTGAGTTGTTTTCCCTGAGGATTCTCATCCATGGAATACTTCCCAAGCTCTGTCTAAGTTTATTGAAATTAGCTCTCTTAAATCCAAGTCCAAACTGGAGTCTTAAGTCCAAGACTCTAGTTTGACTTTGTTCTACTACTTGTGCTTGGATAATGTTGAATTCCAATACTGCATGATCGCTTGCCCCCAAGGTTCCTGTAGCTTCAACAATTTCTATCATTTCATCTCAGTGAGAATAAGTCCAATATGGCTGATCCCCTTGTTCCCTTCTCTACTTTTTGAGAAACAAAGTTGTCTGTTAGGTTTGTCAGGAACCTGTTTGATCTTCCATTTGGTGCAGTTTCTCTCCCAGTTGATGTCAGGGTAGTTAAAATTCCCCATTACTATGGTGCTGTGCTTCTTACATACCTTAGTTAACCGACTAGCAAAAAGTTCCTCTATTTCCTCTGTTTGGTTGGGTGGCCTATAGTATGCACCTATGGCAATGTCATTTTTTCTCCTTTAATAGTGACCCAAATGTAAATGTAAAGGTGAAGCTAAGCAAGATCACATCAAATACCTGTACAATTAGCACAGGGGCCCCCCAAGGCTGTGTGCTCTCCCCACTTCTCTTCTCTCTGTATACCAATGACTGCATCTCCAATGATCCATCAGTTAAGCTACTGAAGTTCGCAGATGACACAACAGTGATTGGTCTCATTCGAGACAATGACGAATCCGCATATAGACGAGAGGTCGAACGACTAGCCTTGTGGTGCAACCAAAACAATCTGGAACTGAACACACTCAAAACCGTAGAAATGGTGGTAGACTTTAGGAAAAACCCTTCCATACTTCCACCTCTCACAATACTTGACAACACAGTATCAACAGTAGAAACCTTCAAAATTCTGGGTTCTATCATATCGCAAGATCTCAAATGGACAGCTAACATCAAAAACATCATTAACAAAGGACAACAAAGAATGTTCTTTCTGCGCCAACTCAGTAAGCTCAAACTGCCCAAGGAGCTGCTGATCCAATTCTACAGAGGAATTATTGAGTCTGTCATTTGCACCTCTATAACTGTCTGGTTCGGTTCTGCAACCCAACAAGAAAAACACAGACTTCAGAGGATAATTAGAACTGCAGAAAAAATAATTGCTACCAACTTGCCTTCCATTGAGGACCTGTATACTGCACGAATCAAGAAGAGGGCCGTGAAAATATTTGCAGATCCCTCGCATCCTGGACATAAACTGTTTCAACTCCTACCCTCAAAATGACGCTATAGAGCACTGCACACCAGAACAACTAGACACAAGAACAGTTTTTTCCCGAAGGCCATCACTCTGCTAAACAAATAATTCCATCAACACTGTCAGACTATTTACTGAATCTGCACTACTATTAATCGTTTCATAGTTCCCATCACCAATCTCTTTCCACTTATGACTGTATGACTATAACTTGTTGCTGGCAATCCTTATGATTTATATTGATATATTGATCATCAATTGTGTTGTAAATGTTGTACCTTGATGAACGTATCTTTTCTTTTATGTACACTGAGAGCATATGCACCAAGACAAATTCCTTGTGTGTCCAATCACACTTGGCCAATAAAATTCTATTCTATTCTATTAAGATAATTTTCATCATTGTCGTGCTCTATTTTTGTAGAGATGTAGTTATTTCTTACATATAGTGCAACTCCACCTCCTCTTTTAGAATAGAATAGAATAGAATAGAATAGAATAGAATAGAATAGAATTTTATTTGGTCTATTTCTTTTAAATAATTTAAATCCCTCTAGCTGTATGTTCCATTTGTGGGTTTCATCCCACCAAGTTTCCATAATGGCAACAATACCATATCTGCCCTCATTTACATGAATTTCTAATCCAGCCTGTTTATTCCTCATACTGTGCACTGGTGTATAGGCATTTGTGTCCATATTGATTGACTGTGTTTACTGTCTACACCAGAGGTCTCCAACCTTGGTCCCTTTAAAACTTGTGGACTTCAAGTCCCAGAGTTCCTCAACCAGCTTTTCTGGCTGAGGGACTCTGGGAGTTGAAGTCCATAAGTCTTAAAGGGACCGAGGTTGGAGACCCCTGGTCTACACAACCTGTGTTGTGCCCGACTGCCCCTACTTTCTTGCCATCTGTTTGATTAGTGCACATGGTATGGCACTCACTATTAAATGCTTGGTTTTGCTTGGCAGCAAGGTTGATAATCTTACCTGCACAAACATCTACGTTACATGCACTGATAACCCTATTAATTTTAGATTGCTGGGGACAGAAATGTTCTGTATCAATTAATACAGTCCCTGCTGTTCAGTTTAAATGTTTATCCAGAAAATCTGTGAATTTAATGCCAAGTAATTCAGTCTCCTTCTTTGATGGATGCAAACCATCTCTTTTGTACGGTTTTTCATTGGACCACTTGCAGACATCATGACTAATAAAACCAAAGCTTTCCCTTTTACACCATTAAACTCCATTAGCCACCAATTAAACTCTGCTGATGCCAACAGTCTCCCTGGCAGCCATGGAGCTAAGTGGGGGGAAGGATAGCTTCCACTTTTCTGCATACCTTGAACCTCTGGCGATCCACAGTCATTTGGGCTCCTGCGGACTTTGGCTGCTAGCTGCTCTTTCTTCATTTTCACTTTTTCCTTCTACAGGCACAAGTAGACATTGGTGAATGGAAGTCAACAGATAAAAAATTGCAAGTACAGTTTGTTGTACATTTCAGTCAATTCCTCAACAAATATGGTATTTTAGTACTGCTCCATCTAGGGCTTCAGATGAAAATCCTGAGGGAGAGTTACTTGCTTACTGTGGAAGTGGAAATTTTCCTGTCATAAAACCCATAAAATTATGTAGGGACTGTTCAGACTAAATCACATCTGTTGCAACTGAGATTTGTACAGCATGCTAAGATTCTTTTCATTCAAAAACTTTTTTTAACAACTGTTGACTTGGTATTATTGTACTAACCAAGTTAGAATTATACAAACTCAGAAATAAGTTAATTTGGTCACCTGACTAAGTATGTTCTGCAAACACAGTCATGAAGGACAATGAAGGTTCACAAACATCATGGCTGTTGGTATACTGTACAGGCAGTCCTTAGGTTATAACAGCAATTGGGACCAGGAATTCTGTTGCCAAGCAATGCAGTTGAAAAGAGTGTCATATAATCACATCATTTAACAATAGCAATTCCAGTAGTCTTGGCTGTTATCATGAGGACTGCAATTATAGATTGTTGATTGTAAATTAAATGGACTTACAGTATGTAAAATCTGGCATTAAACTGTAGTATTAACATAGGATGTTGCTTGTAATCCAGTCCAATCCAATCCTCCTGCAGGACTCCGCTGGCTGAAAATGGGCCACGCAGCCCCCGTGGAGCCTGTTTTTGGCCGGCAAAATGCTGCAGGAGGCCAGGGAGGCCAAAAATGGGTTGCGGAGGAGCCACACATGGGCCCCCTGCAGCCCATTTTGGCCAGCAGAGACACTGTGGGCCGGTACTTTGATATTTCCAGGCCAGCTGTGCGGGCCAGATTTAAGCACCCCATGGGTCGCATTTGGGCCGCATCCCTTGAGGTTGACATCCCTGCTCTAAAACAATAAAACAGAGTTCTGGTAGCTCCTGTGATGTTTGTTCCCTGACCTAAGGTGATCTGAAGCAGGGGTCTCCAAACTTGGCAACTTTAAGCGTGGTGGACTTCAACTCCCAGAATGCCCAATTCTGGGAGTTGAAGTCCACCAGGCTTAAAGTTGCCAAGATTGGAGATCCCTGATCTGAAGGGTTATTTGGTAGCAGTATTTGCTCCTAAATCCCAAACTTTCTATAAAAGGAAAACAAAAAACTAACCTGGCTTGCCATTTCCAGAGACAGTATTCTTTTGACAATATCATCCACCCTGCAGGAAAGCACAGAGTCTCCTTGGATTTATTTTTATTTTTTAATAATAATAATAATAATAATAATAATAATTTTATTTTTATACCGCCCTTCTCCCGAAGGACAGAGGGCGGTTAAAAGCCAGATACAATACAATACAATAAAACCAATTAAAAAACTTATTCAATATGGCCAATAATTTAATTATAAAATACATAATTTAAAACCCCATTTAAAATCCAATTTAAAACCCGTTTTATGCCAGTCCTGCTCGGAAGAATAGATACGTCTTCAGCTCGCGGCGAAAGGTCCGGAGGTCAGGAAGTTGACGGAGTCCAGGAGGAAGCTCATTCCAGAGGGTAGGTGCCCCCAGAGAAGGCCCTCCCCCTGGGGGTCGCCAGCCGACATTGTTTGGCTGACAGCACCCTGAGGAGACCCTCTCTATGCAAGCGCACCGGTCGGTGGGAGGCATATGGTAACAGAATCTCCTGAGGGGTTTTGCATTTGCCATTGGCCTCAAATGGTTTTAGGATGTAGCAAAGGAAATTAAAAGTAATGCTGAAGGTATCATTTTTAACAGAGAATATTAACAGAGCATATATGAAGGGTGAGTATTTTGTGAGATTGTATCTGGGGAACTTTTTTTTCTTCCAACTGTAAAATAAGGTAGGTGACAGAATTGTCACTAAAAGGCACTAGAAATCCCCACGCACCCATTTCCCACCAATCCCTACAAATCTTACTTGTCTACAGCTGAGACATTGGCATAATCTTTCCTCAACATTGTATCAGGCAGATCATCCAGATGGCTGGGGATAGCTGAAAAGAAAAAAAGAATTGCTCTCTTGCTATACATTTTTGTTCAGCAATTATTTTTTCAATAATGGCCAATATCTGTACTAGATATCTAGATATCTGTAGATGCTCCCAAAATGGAATTTCAAGATTTTTAAGTTCCTTCTCAATTCCCTGGTGGTAAGGAGAAAGAAGGAAGTGGAAGAAAATTGCTACTGTGTAAGATTAGTTGCTCAGAAGTAAATCCAGCTCTCCAATTTTTTGAGCCAATGTGTCTATTGATATGAAAAGGAAGGGAGGTACCACAGTTTACTCCTATCACCTTTTGTTTTCCCATTTCAATGGATCAGGGTTTGGGATTATGGACAAATGTTCAAATCCACAAAAAAAAGCATCCTCAGCAACCTGCCTCCAAACCAACCATTGCTTATTTAATTTATGGTCTGCATTTCCACCCAAAAGGCACAATGAGGACCAAGCTGAAAAATTTATAATACATACCTTCTTTTTTTTTCCGGACAGGCCTGGCATATTCTCTGACTATTTGGAGAAAAGGGCTCTTACCTGAAAAGACAAAAAATGCAAATCCAATTCAGAATAATACACTAGGCAATGCAGTACCATCTTCTTGCTGGAAGTCATGTGGTGACAAAAAATAACTTGACTCCCCCTTGAAGTCTGGGGACATTAAGCAGCCTGTCCGTCTAGACAAGCACTATATGGAGAGCATTTTTTTCCTGTTCTGAAGACCCAGCTGGTTTTTTCCTTGCCTGCCCTTCAAGAACACGGAGAAGAAGAAAATAGGCTCACAGGTCAGGCGACTGCTTGTTTTTAACCTCAGGGCGGTGTTTTCAAGACATCTTTACGCACGATCGAAGTTTATTCCAGGGTTCTCCAACCTTGGCAACTTTAAGACTTGTGGACTTCAACTCCCAGAGTTCCTCAGCCAGCTTTGCTGGGAGTTGAAGTCCACAAGTCTTAAAGTTGCCAAGGTTGGACAACCCTGGTTTATTCAACAAAAGCGCTGGGTTCCCGGACACGGCCAGATGTTATTCGGTTCCTGCCCTCTTTTAACAAACCAGGCTACAGAGAGGCGCCCAGGGATAAGAACTCCAATGCAAAGACTTTTTCCTCCCGCTTTCTGCGAATCAGGTCCGGGCGACGCCACCAACCTCCCTCCGGCCCAACCCGGCCTCGATCCTCCCCGCCAGAAATGGGGCCGATCGAGAAAAGCTCCAGGCGGGCAGCCGCATCGTAGCCAAGGCCGAATGGGGCCCTCCATCCCCGCATCCTGCACTCGTGCAGACGCAGCAACATGGGTGCTGTAGTCCCACAGCTGAGGGGGAAGCGGTGTAGAGCGCGGGCAGGGCAGAGAGAGCGGGGATGGTGCTGCTCCACGGCGGCTCGACGTCTGGCCGCCCACTAACCCTTCCTCACCCGGCCCCTGACGCGCTTCCTCCGCCGGCCCCGCGACGAACTTGGGGCGGCTTCCCCCGGCGAGCGCAGAGGCGCCGCGCAGCACCAGCCGCAGCATCACTGGCGGTCACGAACTGGGCGCCGCCATCTTGCGCGTCACAGGACGCGCCGAGAGGACCGAATGCGGCGCGTAGGGAGGGGCCGGTGGGCTCGCGCATGCGCCCTTGCACAACGGAAGTTAAATTCTGCCTCCTTGAGTCGTTTCCTGAGAGCGAGTGAAATCAATTGGAAGGGACCTTGCAGGTCACCTAGTCCAGGGGTCTCCAACCTTGGTCCCTTTAAGACTTGTGGACTTCAACTCCCAGAGTTCCTCAGCCAGCTTTGCTGGGAGTTGAAGTCCACAAGTCTTAAAGGGACCAAGGTTGGAGACCGCTGATCTAGTCCAGGGGTCTCCAACCTTAGCAATTTTAAGCCTGGAGGACTTCAACTCCCAGAATTCCCCAGCCAGCACAACTGGCTGGGGAATTCTGGGAGTTGGAGTCCTCCAAGCTTAAAGTTGCCAAGGTTGGAGACCCCTGCTCTAGTCCAATCCCATGCAGGAGACCCTACTCACCATAACTAACAGATGGGAGTTGATGGCCAAATACAGCTTTTTCAGGCTGGTGCTTCAGTGTACATATTTTCCAATGAGACAAACCGAGACAGGAAGATCACTTTATTACAATTTATCAGATTATTGAGACAAAAGGGATTCCTCATTCAAAGATGGAACCCCGATCTTTAGCTTACATCTCCTTTTATAGTTAACATAAAGAAATCTGAAAGAGGAACGTTGATTGGACAGGATAATAGTCTACATATTTATTAAAATGAGGTCTAAAGGGGAATAAATTGTAAGGAGAAAGGTTGTTTAGGGTTCACGAAAGAGATAAGCCAGACCCCAATTTGTATTAACAAACTTATCAGGAGCTAGTCTCCAGCTTGTTTATCAGTTTAGGAATGTTAAAAGCTAATAACATTATCTTGAACAGCACTTTAAAAGAAAGAATATAAATCAGATTAAAATACAAAGTAACCATTTTAGTTAACAAATAAAATCCATGTTATTTGCGTCTTTCAGTCCAGTCTCTTCTTGAAAACTTCCAGTGGTGAATCCAGTTCTACCATAGCATCGTACATGGCATCATTTAATGAACTGAGAATCCTGCTTTATGTGTGCCTTGTCAGAGGCTGAGAGTTAACATATTGTACACAATCCCAAAAGTGTTGTTTCCTTTCCTGGTTTGGTTCTGCAACCCAACAAGACAGACACAGACTTCAGAGGATAATTAGAACTGCAGAAAAAACAATTGCTACCAACCTGCCTTCCATTGAGGACCTGTATACTGCACAAATCAAAAAGAGGGCCGTGAAAATATTTACAGATCCCTCACATCCAGGACATAAATTGTTTCAACTCCTACCCTCAAAACGACGCTATAGAGCACTGCACACCAGAACAACTAGACACAAGAAGTTTTTCCCCGAACGCCATCACTCTGCTAAACAAATAATTCCCTCAACACTGTCAAACTATATACTAAATCTGCACCACTATTAATCTCATCGTTCCCATCACCCATTTCCTTCCACTTATGACTGTAACTTTGTTACTTATATCCTTACGATTTATACTGATATTGTTCCGATTGCTTATTTGTAGCCTATGACTATCATTAAGTGTTGTATCATTGTGTTAAATTTGTACCCTATGACTATCATTAAGTGTTGTAAACGTTGTACCTTGATGAAGGTATCTTTTCTTTTATGTACACTGAGAGCATGTGCACCAAGACAAATTCCTTGTGTGTCCAATCACACTTGGCCAATAAAAATTCTATTCTATTCTATTCGTTGGAAAAGTGAGTTGGCATGTGGCTGAGGGGCAGCATTCAGTGGCAGCAGGTGTCAGGTTTCTAAGATGCAGTTTTGCAGTTCCCTGGGGAAGGGAAATGACCAGACAAAACCAGTCATTGTCCTTGACATTTTGTGGTTCTTTGCTTAAAAGTCCTGTCCCATTAGATTCAGGGATGCTGAGGAAAATGGAGATTGGCAAAGCAGATGACTTGAAGATTTTGTCAGAAGTTGCAATGCAAATATTCAGTGATGTTAACAGACGGGTGAACTGTGACTCTCATTTCTTTTGGTGCCTTTGTTGCAAAACGCTTGAAGAACATAGATCAGGAAAGCACCATCAACACTTTGGCAGAGATTATCACAGACACGGTGGTAACAGACAAAAGAGAATGGCTGCTACATCACAATATACGAGTGAGAGAGAGACACCTCGCCTTCAAACTGCCTTTCTAAAGTTGCCAGCTGGTGCTGCTGCCACCAGTGTCAAAGCCATTAATGGTACTGTTCCTTTTTTTTAGGAGGGCTGTGTTAAGTTATTCCATGTAGAGGATCCTGAAGGCAGCCTCACAAACTTTCTGGTGGCTTTCGCAAGCTTGGCTGGTTTAAGAGCAAGCTTAGTTTACTTTATCCGGTAAGCCAAAGGGGGCCCTCCAAGTGGAGCCAGCTTGGACAGAGGTTCCTGCTGCGAATAAAAAATTGAGCTAAAAGGACTGAAGCCCCACATAGAAGGGAGCTATTCCAAAGTACCCGTGTTTCCCCTAAAATAAGACCAGGGCTTATTTCCTTTTCGACCCCAAAATAAGGACTGGTGCTGCCAGTCATGGGAGGCTGCGTGGCATGTTGTGCAGAGACACTGGTGCGATAAGCCTTGCAGTGTTCTGCCGTGAGTGGTGGCACCAGCACGATGAGCCACATGGTATCCAGTGGCTACAGAAGTCAGGCAGGTGTTGGGGCCTGGGTGGCCCAGCTGCAGCGGTCCTAAGATAAGCGGGTGCAGGACGGGTGGGGCAGCTCCACCCCCCCAGCTTGATTTCTATGCATGTGCCTCACCCCACCTTGTACAACCAGATGGTGGGCAGGGCTTAACTGGGGCTTATTTATGGGGTGGGGTTTATATTAGGCACAGATATTAAAATCGGGGCAGGACATGTTTTCAGGATAGGTCATGTTTTTGGGAAACATGGTAATATCTGAAAGTTTCCCAAGAGAATTACATTACTGTTTTTCCATAAATAGGTGGTTGGTTTTCCTTACAAGTTGAAAGGAAACACAATTAAGCAGAAGGAAGAATTTCTGCAAGCTATTAATTAAGACTGGCAGCCACCACTAATAATAACAACAGCTGTTAGCTCCTTGGATAGGACTTGAACTGTTTAATTTTTACCAATTCCAGGCTGTGAATTGAATTGAAGATTAAATCTTAAATAACAAATAATAATAGTGTAAATTATTTCAACACAATTGTATGCACCTTTAAAACTTCCCATTGGAAATACAAAAATTGTATTTCCTTGTATTTCATTCAGAGGAGAGAAACTTGTCGAAATAAAGATCTTTTATTAATGCAGCCTGGGAACATATCCGCTCCAGACCTGGCCTTCCGGCAGAATGCAAACCCCCGTGAAGAGTGTTAAAGCATCTGTGAAACCTTCAACAAACTCACACGGACCTTTTGAGTAAAGAACAGAGTCTGAGGCTCTGGAAGTGCTCTCATCATTAAGAGAATGGCATTTACCTGCCCGAACACAGAGGATCTACAGGAAGGGTCACAGAAAACATTTCATCAGATGGAAAGTATTCTTACTGAAGGAAGTTTCACATCTTGTTAAAAATGAGCAAAATTATTTGCAACTTATAACCCAAACTTATAATTGCTCCATTCTTGTCAAAGCCGTACGTATCTTTTTAAAAAATAAAATGGCCCGCTATGTGATCATGCGGTCTCAAGAATGAAATATGGAATGAAACTGAATGAATTCTAGCCATAGTAGCCATGGCAGGATGAAATGGAATTATTTGTGAAGAGTGTAAAGGCTTCTGATCAGTCGTGCCCACTCTAAGGGACGGTGCTCCTCTCCATTTCCTAGCTGAGGGAGCCAGCGCTGCCCAAAGAGGCTTCAGAAAAATAGTGTACAAGAATGAATAAAAAAACAGTGCAAGAACGAATGTGGGAACCGATACCGAGTGACCAAAAGCTTGACAATTCAAGGCATAACATTTCAAACAGTTCTGAGGACAGTTAGAGCTAGAAAAGCAGATAAGCGCTTTCATTCCATGGGTTTGCAGAGGAGAGGTCACAGGATATATTACTTTTTGCAGGCATTACCACAAAAGTATGCAACAACTCAGGTGGAATGTGTTGAGCATGTACTCAAATAAATTATTTACCACGTTTGAATTTCAGAGCCTCTGGAGCACATCCTGAAACAAACAAGGAAGTTCTCCCGTGGAGGAGACGCTGCCTGCCTAATTACAACGAAAGGCACCACTCTGCATCTCGGCTTCCCCTCATAGGGTCTCTCCTGGGTGTCCATATGAGCTATGACAACAAGTCCCCAAGGCAGACTCCGCTTGCTTCAAACGAAACGGATGACGTTGTGCCGCCCGTCCTCTGTGCTGCTGCTCCTGCCCCGATCCAGACCCAGGGTAGACAAGCCAGCCCCAGGCCATCCTGACTCAGTCCTCCTTCGGGGTGCCGTTATGAGTCACCGCTTTCAAATTGGGAATGTTTGCTTGATGGCCGCAGGGGCGGTGAGAGGAAATGCCCACTTCAAAGACCTCGTGGATGGCCTTCCGGAAGCAGTGGAAATTGTAGTCTATTAGGCCTGCGAAGAAAAAGAGACGGGGAGGAGAGGGAAGAGAGGCGTCAGTTGGGAAGATCTCAGAAAACGAGAGATGTAATGTGGAAGCTTTGGAGATTGAGATGCGGTGGATGCGATCTGCCCCCTTCTGAGCCCAAAAGGTATTATCCGAGATGATAAAAATTCCAATAAGAGGGAAACAACCCACTTCAGATGCAGAATGGTTGTTTTAAGCATAACACCTGTCCAGTTCTAAGCATTTTGCACGCCTGCTTCCTTGTCCTGCATGCTCCCAGTTTCCCACACACGGTTTCCAATTCCCCTCCTGCCCTCTTGCTGGGAAGCAGCCCTCTCCTTTCTTGCAGCTCATGCCGTTTCTCCTTACAAAGAGAAGCAAAAAGTGATCTCGGCCACCTAATTTGTTTATTTATTTATTTAATCACATTTTTATACCGTCCTATCTCCCAAGGGACTCAGGGCGGTTTACAGCCTAATAAAAATACATATAAATACAAAATAAAACACCAATTTAAAAAACTTATTAAATAAGGCCGAATATTAAAACTACAATAAGATAATAAAACCCCGTTAAAACCAAATTTAAAATTTGAAATTCTAGTCCAGTCCTGCGCAGATAAATAGATGTATCTTAAGCTCGCGGCGAAAGGTTCGAAGGTCAGGAAGTTGGCGAAGTCCTGGGGGAAGTTCGTTCCAGAGGGTGGGAGCCCCCACAGAAAAGGCCCTTCCCCTGGGCGTCGCCAGCCGGCACTGCCTGGCTGATGGCACCCTGAGGAGTCTCTCCCTGTTAGAGCGCACGGGTCGGTGGGAGGCAATCGGTGGCAGCAGACGGTCCCGTAAGTAACCCGGCCTTATGCCATAAGTAACCTAAGAGTTGATAAGCAGCACAGCCGGCGATGCTGCAATCAAGCAGGAGCTCTCTTCCCAATGGACAGTTGCCTAAAAAGTCCTCAATATATCAATTCCCTTGGATTTAGGACTGAAGCGACGATTCTCTACTAAGAGAGACTGTCACTCGGTTTTCAATTTTTTCACGGCAATAGCACTGAAAATGGTCCCTAGTATCTTTATATGGGATAAATCAATTAGAAGAATTCCAGAATGCTGAACTGAGCAAGTTCTCCAGGGGAAATGTTTGAAAGTTGGGTTGGGCAAAGAAAAGGCGGCTTATTAGCAGATGTCCGAGGCGTTTGCAGAGACAACAGAAAGACGAACTAATAATTATTTCTAAGAGAACTGCATTTCAAAGAATGTATGGTAAGTAAGATTTTCTAGAGGCTTCCCTACCTCTTCTTTTCCTGGCTTACCAAAAATGTTCTATCAACTGTGGGGCACCTACTCAACCGAAAATCTCCAAAGAAGTTATCAAATAACTCTCTTTAAAAAGCATTTTGGAAAACACATAGAATTTTGTGCAAATATTTGAGAATTTATACTAGTCTTCTAACAGAGACTAATGGATAAAGAAAAGACAGAGGGCATCAATCCAAGCAATTTGATCAGCTTTCAACCAGTTTCTAACCTTTCCTTTGTAAGGATTATCTGGGCCCCTTTCAGTCAAGATTCAAGCCAGAATACAAGATGGAAATGGCCCACATCACACGGCCACCGCAAGGAGTGGGAATGGGCTGATGCATCCACCCTTGCTGTTCTTCACCTCTTAGCAGGTAATCAATATAGTTAATCAATTAATTAATGCCTAGTTAAATATTTGTTTTTAAATTCTTTTTTAAATTTGTTATTTATTCGCTGTATTTTAAGATGGCTGTACACCGCCCTGAGTCCTTCAAGAGAAGGGCGGTATAAAAATTAAATTATTATTAATTATTATTAATTATTATTACAGGCGATACTCTGCCTGTAGCTGTCACAGTCCACCATGTAAGACAGCCAGCCATAAAACTAGCAGAGCGCATCCAGGAACGCCAACTAGCAGTCAGAAGACAGGATGAAAACTCCTGAATTACACCATCCATGGACACACTTCACTGTAGTTTCAACTGGGAAACTTTGAGCACCTTAGACTAAGCCAAGGCCAAAAACTCCAGAGAATTCCTAGAAGCCATTTCGCCAAAAGGAGTGATAAGTTAACAGTTTTATGGAACATCCCGAGCAGCCTCTGCTTCCAATGAATTGCACATCGGAAGCATTTCTAAGGTTGCTCTGTGATACTTGGAACACTTGAGCTTTGTTCCAACTTTCACCTCTCTAGGACAGGGGTCCCCAACCCCCATGGCCTGTTTGGCACAGTTCCCCTCTTGCCCCCTCCCCCCGCCAGGTTGCCAAGCCGTACAGGTTGGGGACTGCTGCTCTAAGACACAGCCAGCTCAGACTAGATATTTCAGATGAAACGGTTTTCCCCAGAGTTTGAAGCAGGGCGCATTTTCTATTTTGGAAAAAATAACAAAACTATGATTATTGTTTTTCATGGTGCTGTTTGTGCTGCTGGTCCGTGACTGTGATATTGATTGATTGGACGGAACAAAATTATGAGGCGCACAAGTCCAGTTGCTCACCTTTGCGTTCAAAACTTTCTTCTCTGAGGATACACACCAAGGCTAGAAATTTTGTCACTTCTTTTAAATATAAAACAGTTGTGTTATTGAGTTTTATAATTGCCATAGATTCCTCGTCATATGCACTACCGCTGCCATCTTCTTTTAACCTAGAGTAGGTTGAAGGAAAAAGACTCAACATACCTGAGATTTAGATTGACCACTTAAACTTGATACAACTCAGATGCCTCATTTATATTTAAGCAACTGAACAGAACTTTACAACAATGTACAATCTTTACAATTTATGACAACTTCGGAAATGTACATTTGCTTTTTAGCTTGATTAATCTGAAAATATGTTTTAATATCCTTACATTTATATTAATATATATTTATGTTAATATAAAAGTCAGCTTACCATAATACTGAAAGACTTGTTATTTTATTTATTCATTAAATTTATATGCTGCCCATCTCATTGACAAGGTAACTCTGGGCAGCAGTTATATTTTGAGAGAAATACCTGTCCTGGGATCATGACGTGAGACATACCAGGCTTCATAAGGACGCTTGCTCAGGATTCCAGACAAAATCAGTTTGGACAACAAAATTATGCCAACAATAAGCAAGGCGGCATAGCATCCCCCACCTTATCAACTAAATCCTTCGCAATTTTTAAGGTTCTCCTGCATTTCTCAAAATATCCCTGAACGGTAAAGGATCTTAGAAGTCAGACTTCTTTCATGGTTGTTGCTCCGTATTTCTAGAGCATTTACTTACCCATATATGCAAGAAACATCAATGACAACGTCAATCATGTCGCAACATAACTCGTAGGACTGCATGTCAACAGGGGAACTGTCTGTTGCAATATAGATCTTGCTGACAACATCAAAAAGAAAAGCTTTCTCAATCCCCGAGTTCTTCAGGAAATGAAAAGACAGGTTTAAATTAAGATTACATCTCACAAATGCCCACATTTGTCCCAGGACTCATTTGCTTTTCTTTATTTTGCAATACTTTATTGTATATACTTAGGAGATAAAAATAGCCACCATATAAAGGAACTATTGAATACGCCACATATTTTAATTATTTTACTAGCGTGCAATCCAAATCTTCGATATACAAAGATTATTAGTTTAAAATAATCGGTTAAAGCTCAGCAGGATCGAGCAGTCTCCAACCCACCTCTGCTTTGGAGGCAAAAGTTCTTCCCAAGATCTCTTGGTGTCAATTTCACCATCTCCTAAATGAAAATCACTCATTTGCTAACCTTCACCACATTATTCACCCTTTCAAAATGGGGAGTAATTAACTGCTACTTACTGATATAAAGATATTCAGCAAGTTTTCCAAAGTGGGCAGCTGTGGAATGAGCTTCTGCACCACCTTACTGAAGGCCTCAAATATTGAGTGATCATAGATGCTGGTCAAATAAAAGCTATAAAAAAAAAGAACTCTATAATTAGTTACCGGAATGGTTTCAAATGTTACCTGCTGTTTTGGCCAAACTAATACCACCACCGATACCATTCTCCAACTGGAATCTGTTGAAATTCATTTCTTTGTGTGATTCACAGTTAACTAATATAGTTATGATTTCAAGATGAACCAAATTTCAGTTTTCAAAAATTCAAGAAAATGATAAAATCAGAAAAATGCCAGATGAGGAAAAAGTAGAGTTGCTAATTGTGACGGCATTTAAGATTCAGAAAAAGTATATTCTGGGCTTTGGCTGCTCCCTTCCCCACCCAAAAATTAGTGCCGAATCATTAAACAAGCGTGCAGGTCATTAAGTGGAGCATGAGGTGCCTCAGGCATGGGGAAGGTCCTTGGAAGCTGAGGAGAGGCCCTGGTCCTCCCAAGGCCTCCTCCACCACCACCTCGATGCCCCATGCTCCACTTCCTGCCCCCTGGCCTTTCCCCACTCTCACCGGATCGCCACAGGACTGATTCGCATCCAGCAGCCCAAACACCCTCCTCCTCTTCCAGAGCACCGGAATGGATTGCTTTATCGCGTGGCTGCATGACACAATTCTGGAAGCTGCTGCCACTTTGTGTGGGAGACAAAATGGCGGCCACATTCACCTGGGAACAAGGTTTGCCGTTTTGCTGCTTAAGGCGGATTGCACAATGCTTTCTTCAGCTTTGGCAGCCAAAGGCAGCATTTTGTTGTTGTGGCGCTCAGCAGTGGCATTTTCTGGCCAGGGAAAAACGGCAGCCACTTCTGGAATCGTGCCATGGGTACCATCAAATCAGCATTTCTGCACTGAAAGAGGCCTCCCTGCTATTCACATGTTCTGGCCCCAACTTGCAATTAGTAACTGCCGTTCAAAAGCATGGAAAAAACTACAGAAATTTCACTTGCCTAAGATGTAGTTTTTCTAAGCCAGCATCGGCAAGATCATCATTGGCTCTTTGATGGATGTCCCTTTGAGTTTCAATTTTATGGTCATCCGATAAGCCATCCACTTTATGAATGAAAACTTCAAAGTTCATTTCTGGATTGATTTTGTAGGCTTTGGAAACCGTAATATGGAGCCTGGTTAACGCTTCCATGTAGTCGTCCTGTAAAAGAAATGGAATATATCTGTTTTTGCAGATCCGTTCAGTTCACTGGACGCGTAAAAACTTGCAAGATCGCTGTGAGCGTTTCTGCAGATCTTGGATCTTTTCAGGAGTCCCAAGAACAGCCTTGACCGGGGACCATTTCTAGACCCTTGGAGGTCAAGCGCCGGGAGATGAGAAGTTGGGACAAAAGCAGAGGAAACCATAACAAGTTCACGGCATCGTTGGTTACCGCAAACCGTGGTTAGTTTATACTGAGCTGAGCGTTGCTCTCTGTCCCCCCAGTTGCCCACCTGGGCGTCAATGACGTAAATGAGAGCTCCGGTGCCTCGGAAGATCATCTCGTAGTCAAAGGTGGGGTCGAAGAAATCCATCTGGCCGGGGAAGTCCCAGATCTGGAAGTTGACGAAGGAGCTGTTGGAGACGTCGTCCTTGTAGATTTTGTTGGTGCTCTCCAGGAAGAGCGTCTCGTTGGGGGACATTTTGTGGAAGACCACCTGCCGGGCACAAACCACAGGCTGCTCAGGCCGGCCCTCCTCCTCCTCCTCTTCCTCCTCCCCCATTCCTCCCCCCTCCCCCTCCCTCTCTCCCCCCCCCACCCGCAGCCTCGCCAGCCCTCCCGCCAGGGCCCCGCAGAGACCCGCCTTCGCCGAAGGGCACCTTCTGGATCGAGGACTTCCCGCTGCGCCGCAGCCCCATCAGCAGGATGCGGGGCTGCTTGGAGGAGTCGCCCCGCCGGCCCCCAGCCCGCCTCCGGGCCCCGCCAGGCCGAGGCCGCCGCCCGCCGCCCGCCAGCTCGGCCCCGTCGTCCTCCCCGGCCTCGTCCTCGTCGGCGCCGTAGCCGAAGTCTTTGGGGAAGGCGTCGGCCGCGCCCAGGCTGCCCGCGGGCAAAGCTCCGCCGGACAGCTGCGCCGGCTCCTCCGCGGCCCCGAACGGCATGGCGGCCATGACGAGCCCGGCCCGAGGCGGACGCCCAGCCGATTGGCCGGCGCCGGCGCGGAGGTCACGTGACATCCAACCAAGGACACACCTCCCTGGCTCCAGGCTGCTTCCGGGTCTGGTCCGCCGCGGGCGCCCCCTCCGTCCGGGAGGTTTCAGGGTAGCCAGCCCAGCCGAAGCCCCTGAAGCCCCCGGGCGCTTCGGGATCCGGAGCCCCGAGAGCGAGGCTGAAGGCGGGGAAAGGAAGAGGCAGCGTTAACCGGATTCGCGTCCTTGTGAGCCACGAGTTGTAGGGAGGGCACAATCTGGCTCCATCTAATGGAAGGTGTGGAAGTCAAGTGGCAGATCTTGTCCAGAACTTGTCCTGGAGGGAGGGAAGAGGAAGAGGCAATGGAGGGGGATGTGCAAAGGCTGGTGAAATGCTGAAATTCTGTGACTCAAAAGGTGAATTTACAGTGCAGGGGATGGAAAAGGTCCCAAATTTAAACTAGCCACAGTTGCTTCTTGAGCCGTGTTAATGAGATGAGGCTGCTAGGCTAATTTGTAGGGGAGATAAATCAGAATAAATTAACATAATTACCAAGCAGGTTCCCATATTATGGCAAGATGTACATTAAGTACCTAACCCAGAGGCAAAACCTTGGATTGACCATTACTTGAGCTGCAAAGCTATTTAATCCTTTCCAGTTTCTTAATAATTTCCAGAATAAGATCTTTCAAAGCTGGGACATGAGAATGCATTTATTTTCTGGATTGCTTCCAGAGACAAAAAAATGTAAAATACAATCCATTTTATTTCAGGTAGACTATATCAGTCCCTGGAAGCTCTATAAAATGTTGTGTCACCTAAACCTTTTCCCATCTTTCCCCTCTTGCTTCCGTATCAGATCACCTTCAGCAGATTAGAACTCTGATGATGTTACCTAGGTAAGGTAATGAAACATTTTAAGAAAACAAGCAAACTCAGAGAGGACCCCTCAACTCTCAGCTCCTATCCAGGCTTGCAGGGGAGAAGGTACTTAAGGAAGGACATGGAGTCCCAAAGGTGCTTTTTCAAAAGTGCTCTGGACTGAAGGGTGGAGAATGGAAGGATTTATATTCCTTGCCGTCGTTCTTCCACCATTCCACCTCATCCCTCAACTCTTCCCATCCTCTCACTGTGGCGACTGCATAGCAACAATGTCTGGGAAGCAAAGCAGCAGCTGAAGCCCAGTGACAAATTATCACAGCTCACATCTTCACACTTTTGCTCAACTTATCTGAACGCTGCTTCTCTGCTGTAAGGATCCGTAGCATTGATGAGGCAGATGAGGGTCCATACCAGGGCCAAAAAAAGGTATCCTGTGCATCTGCTGAACCTGGGTAGGGGAGTGACCGAGGGCGAGTAGAGAAGGAAGGGAAAGAAGGGGCTTCAAAAGCTGAAGATGCCTGCGATGAAAGCCAAGGCTTGGCATTATTTTGTGAAGGTCTCTCAACCGTCTCTGTAAAGGCTGCTGTGTTGTTAGCTACTTAAGATTGTGCCCATTGTGGTGCCATTTGACGTAGTTGAATGGATAAAGTTGCCATTGATTCCTGTAAGCCCAACGGCCTCTCATAGTTCGTGCACTCAGGGCCTCGCTGCCAGGTCACTCTGGTTATTACATATTCAGAATAACAGAGTGGGAAGGGACCTTGGAGGTCATCTAGTCTATACCCCCACACTCCCGCTGAAGCAGGAGACCCTATAGCCTTTCAGACATATGGTTGTCCAATCTCTTCTTAAAACCTCTGAGACAAAATGGGAAAAGTTGTCCTCTCTCCCCTTCCCCCTGCATAGCGTAAGTCATGCACTGCTTTCTGGGACACAAAGGTATGAGCCTGGTAGAAGACTCTCATGCAGCTTCTAAGAGACCTGATGGTCTTGAAAAGCCTCTGGAGGCTAGTCAAACCCTTTTAGGTAATGTGGGAGACTCCTTACTGTCCTGCCTCTTTCCACCCCCTCCCCAAGGCCCACCACTCTCCTCTCTAGGACTCTGATTTTTTTTTTTTTTGGTCAACTTCATGATGTATGGCATGCCATCAAAACAGAATGTTCTGTTCCTCCCTGTGAACAGGTTAAGGGGAGTCCACATTGCAGCTGCCGCTGCTGGGATGGAAAGATAGGAAGTTATCAAGTGGTTTTACAAGCTGGCATATTTTCAGAAGAACTGAGGCAGGTCACAAAGATATCATAGTAAAGTATGGCATTCCTGCTCCATCAACCCAAAATGTGATGAATCCTCCATATCACCATTCTTATCCATCCCATGGAGATCCAGTGGGATAAACAAAATCACCCAGGGGGAATTCATGGTCTGAAGTGTTACTCTGATTGGCCCTACCATGGGGTGCAGAGATTTATTGGGAGGCCACTGCTCTCAAGGCAGCTCCTCATAAAAGCTTAAGCCACCCCATCAGGATGACATGTAAAAGTTCTGCTGGAGGCAGGTAAACTGCAGCAAACTGGAATGCTCTGGGCAACAGGTATATTGGTACATTCAGAAGTATGTGTGTGTGTGTGTGTACACATACAGACATACAACATACAAGATAAAATATTAAATTAACGTGAACCATGATAACATCTCCATAATATGGTGCCGCTGAGTTGCAATAGGATAAATGCTACAATTCAATACCTAATGAAGCTAACCACCTAACTGCTTAACTGTTTCTGGTGTGGCTACCATGAAATTATCCCAGGTGCCTTGAAATTTCCTAAGGAAACATTCTCAAACTTTGTTTTGTTTGTTTGTTTGTAAAATTTATTGACCACAGGATGTATGTATTATCTATCAAGATCTCCAACGTTGGCCTGGCACCTTGTTGGGTTCCTGCCACCGAGAGGAAGGGAGGGGGGAGGCATTTTGGGCCATCCACACCTAGGTATCTAATGATGGGAAATGGGGAAGGGGGAAGTGACAATGGAAGAAGACCAGATCACCAAACCGGCTGGTACCAGGATCTTCAAGGCCGTTTGCCCTGAGAATGGAATGTTACCAGTTTCAGACCTCAGGGTTGCTCAAACCATCTTAGTGGTATGGCATTGGCTGGCTGGGGGTCTGGTCATGGGGGAGGGATTGGGGGTTGGAAAGAAAAGCTTTGTATTTTGTGCAGGAATCCACCTGATTTTGCTGCAACCAGGTTCTTTCAGTACAAGTCCCTTTCCTTCAACTGAATTGAGTCACGAGTCTTATTTTCTGGAAAGAGTGCAGAGAAGAGCAACAAAGATGATTAGGGGTCTGGAGGCTAAAACTTATGAAGAACAGTTGCTGGAATTGGGCATGTCTAGTTTAATGAAAAGAAGGACTGAGGGTGACATGATAGCAGTCTTCCAGTATTTGCGCGGCCTGCGTGGCCTGCACTGGCTGCCGGTAGCCTTCCAGGTACAATTCAAGGTGCTGGTTACCACCTTTAAAGCGCTCCATGGCTTAGGACCGGGGTATTTGCGAGACCGCCTTCTGCCACCGATTGCCTCGCAACGACCTGTGCGCTCCCACAGAGAGGGCCTCCTCAGGGTGCCGTCGACCAAACAATATAGGTTGGCGGCCCCCAGGGGGAGGGCCTTCTCTGTGGCGGCACCAGCCGTATGGAACGAGCTACCTCCGGGGTTACGCCAACTCCCCGACCTCCGGGCCTTCAAACGTGAACTGAAGACTTTATTATTTCACCAAGCGGGACTAGCCTAAGACATATTTTAGCGAAATTTTAATGGGTTTTAATCGGTCTTTGACCGTTTTAGTGATTCGGCCATTAAATATTTGCTTTTAATTGTTTTTAAATTGTTATTTATTATATTTATACTGTATTTGTGTGTGTATTTTAATATTGGCTGTACACCGCCCTGAGTCCTTCGGAAGATGGTGCGGTATAGAAATGTAATTATAAATAAATAAAATAAATAAATAAAATAAATTTGAGGGGCTACCACATAGAAGAGGGGGTTAACCTATTCTCCAAGGCACCTGAAGGCAGGAGAAGCAGCAGTGGGTGGAAACTAATCAAGGAGAGAAGCAACTTAGAACTAAGAAGAAATTTCCTGACAGAACAATTAACTCACTTAACAACTGTCAACAGAAATTTTGGGCTCAATTATGGTCATAAGTCAAGGATTACTTGTAGTTGCAGAAAAGAAAGAAGAGCCAGGACACCAGTGGTAGGATGCTACCGGTTCGCCCTGGATCGGGCGAACCGGTAGCGGTGGCAGTGGGAGACTCTGCCCACCCAACCAGACGTTTCTGTGCACGCAAGCGCCCACGCATCCACAAGTGAAACAGTAGTGACAGGATTTGAAACCCACTACTGCAGCACACCATCTTAGCTGGTGCTGGTACCACCCATAACAGCTTAGACCAGCCTTGGGGCTCTTCCCGCACATGGTCTCTTCTGGTCCTTGAACCCAGGGAAAGCCTACTGGTAGATGAAGCGTGGCCCCAGAGCACCATGCGTCAGCAATGGGGATGGACAGTGTTGCTGTTGGGACGGGGTGGTCTCAGGGCTGGGACTGCTGGGAAAAGACCTTTGCCCCCAGCATCACGCACAGCCCTTCCTTCCCTTCCTCTACAGTCAGCTGGAATGTTTCAGGGGGAGGGAGGCGGTTGACAGCAGACTGTTCCTTTCCATATTTACATTGCAGAAGGATGGAAGGTTAATATTTCCCTTGCAAAAATACACACATTACAAAAAGTGGTTGCACTGAAGCCCCCCTAAAGGCACACCAGTTGGAGGGGAGAAAGTGCTACAGCATCATTCTATGTCTTTGTTTTAATCTGAAGTCTGCAGTCAAGAAACTTGGATGTTAAAATAATAAATGTAACATTTATATGTTATCATATACAAACATTTATTATAATAAATCTAATAAATCCACTCTTTCTTAAGAGATAATCTCGGTGCCCCAGGCCAGCTGGAACCCATCCAGCTGCCCACTCAGTGGGCCCTTTGTTCAGGGGACTTGCCCGAAGGGATCCCTGGGCAAGCAGGGGGCCAGAGCTTCTCTGCCAGCCCAGCTTCCCTGCTCCCCAGGGAGGCCATGCCCAGCAATGGTCTGCAGGCTGCCACATGGACAAGCCCCAACTTAGAATTGCTGGAGGCTAAAGACCAGGACGACCAAGGGGAGTTGCTGTTGCCTGCAGGACAGTGACGGGGCAACATCAGATTAGATTAACAGAGTTGGAAGGGACCTCGTAGGTCATCTACTCCAACACCCCCACCCCAAAGCAGGAGACCCTACACCATTTCGGACAGATGGCAGTCCAGTCTGTTCTTGAAAGCTTCCAGTGATGAAGCTCCCATAACTTCTGAAAGCAATTTCTGTTCCATGGGTTGATTGTTCTCACTGTCAGAAAATTTCGCCTTGAAAATTTCCAAGTTGAATCTCTCTTGTTCAGTTTCCGTCTGTTATTCCTTGTCTGGCCTTTGGGTGCTTTGGGAAATAGTTTGACCCCCAACTCCTCTCTGTGGCAGCCCCTCAAATATTGGAAGTTTGCTATCTTGGCTCCCCTGGTCCTCCTGTTCACTAGACCAGGGGTCTCCAACCTTGGCAACTTTGGCAGCTTTGCTGGCTGGGGTATTCTGGGAGTTGAAGTCCTCCAGGCTTAAAGTTGCCAAGGTTGGAGACCCCTGCACTAGACTAGCCATGCCCAGCTCGTGTAACTGCTCTTCATATATTTTAGCTTCCAGGCCCCAAATCCTCTTGGTTGCCCTTCAGCCTGTCTTTCCCCGCCGCAACTCTTCCCTTCGTCGCATCCCCGAGGAATAGGCGCCCCTCCGGGTGTCCCCCGCCCTGCCTTCCCTTCCAGCCGGGCAAGCTCCGTGGTGTATCCGCCGCCTCCGTCCCGCGTTGGAGCCGGGCGTTTCCTGGCCAAGGGAAGGGAAGGGAAGGGAAGGGCTGGGCGGGCTGGGCGCAGAGCTTGGCCGGCCCTCCTCGCTTTGCCTTTCCCCGCTGCTGCGCCGGGAGAGCTCCTGGCTGACGCGCCCAGGTAAGCGCTTCTGGCCGCCGTGGCTGCGGCTTCCCTGGTCCAGCCGGCCGCTCGGGACTCCTTCGGGCTGCCGGGCGTCTCCGGCCGTCGGGGCTGAGCTGCTTTCTGGAGACTGGGGCTGGTTGGACGGCGGCGGCTTCCGAGCTTCCCGGGCGTAGCCGACAAAGCTCCTTCCTCCCCGCCTTACCTTGGATTAGCCGCCGGGCCCGTTCCTCGATCCCAGCGATGGGCGTAGGGGAGGGAAGGGAGCCCGGAGCCCGGGGCTCCGGCACCGCTTCGGCTTGCCTGCAAGACGCCTTGGCAGAGAGGCAATCTTTTGCTCCCTTCCTCCGTCCGCAGAGGTTCCGGCTGGTTCCGTCCAGCCGGCACCTGGGTCAGGCAACCTGGTGCTCCCCGGGTATCCTGTGCCCCGGAGACAGTCGAGTCCCTGTGTTGAGACAGCCCCTGAGAGGCAGCTCCAGGAGAGCCCTGGAGAATGTACCCAAAGCCCTAGGTGGGTCTTTCCTTTAACCCAGGGGTCTGCAAACTTGGCTCTTTTAAGACTTGTGGACTTCAACTCCCAGAGTTCCTCAGCCAGTTTTGCTCAACTCTGGGAGTTGAAGTCCACAAGTCTTAAAAGAGCCACATTTGCAGACCCCTGGGTTAACCCAATGATGGAAAGTTGTTGCTTGATCTGCTGGTGCTGGGGAGGATTGGGGGAAGGTTAGTGCTAACTCCAGATGGCACCACAGAAGGTGCCCCGAATCCTGCCTTGCAGGCAGCCGAGAGCTGGTCCCAGCCAAGGAAGAGGCTCCTTCGAGGCAGCCATCATGGAGCTTGAGCGATTCAACCTGGAAGATGCACAAGAGGAGCCTAATGAGGAGGAGGAGAAGAGCAGATGCCCCTGGATCAAGTGCAGCAGCATCCACAATACCGTTTCCAAATGGATGCTTCCTGGAGAGGCCAGAGCAACTTACCTGGAAAGGGCCAGCTGCATCCCGCCACCCATTTTCATCCTGGCTATCAGCTTAGCTGAGGTAAAAAGCTCTTTCTTTTATTTGTACATTTTATTTCTAGATGTGTTTCATGATGTTTACCATGGATGAAATGTTCCAGGATCACTTGTTTATTTGTAGACTTCAACTGCCAGAATTCTCCAGCCAGCAATGCTGGGAATTCTGGAAGTTGAAGTCCACATGTCTTAAGGTTGCTGAGTTTGGAGACCCCTGATCTATAGAATTAGTTTTCACAAATAGATGACTCTAATTCCTTTTTTAATAGTGTTTTTTTTTTTTAAGAAATCACGATACAGCTTTTACTTCTCATTTTAAGTGAGCCTGAATGTTTCACCAATTTCACCAAAGGAATTTATCCAGGGAAAGGACCTTTCCACAGGTATCTTCACCTGGGCCTCCTCTCTGTTCTGGTTTACTTGCTTTGCAGAAGGTGCTCATTTACCTGTTTCCCCCCAAATATAAGACTGTCTGTTTCATCCAAGAGAAACAAGTAAAAGGCCAGTGAAAACCCTGTGAAGAAATATAGTCATGTGGTGTTTTCAGAATAGCAATATTTTAAATATATTATTAATGTTGGGCTGTTTTAATTACCATATATAGGTGGTCGGTTTGAAAGCTGATTGAGTATTGGAGTTGTCTATAAACCTAGTAAAATGGATAAATAAACTGAGTTCTACTAAGAAGATTTCCCGAGAGAGAGAAAATTTCACAGATCCCTTTTCTTTTCCAGGAAAGTTTTCTGTGAGATGCCAAGCAAATGATTGCATGTTTCTTGTGACCACAAAAGCTGTGGATCTAAGGCGACAAGGGAGGGACTCAATGGGCATTGCTGAAAATTTGCAAGATTACTGAAAAATTCCTGTTTAGAAATATATCTAAAGAACAATGTGACTCTTCCTTCTTTACACAACCAGTAGCCCATGTTTAATTTTGATAGTTTTTATACACAGAAGAAAACTCTAAAAGAGAAAAAGAACCAGTGGGTCAAAACGATAAGGAAGTAAACTCAGATTAAATATTAAAGAACTTTCCTGCCTCTGAAATGATATTTTTCCCGTGTGAAGGAGGTCTTCAAGGATGGATAGTCACCTGTTCAAAATGTTTTAGGTTTGCAGTTCAGATTGGCCTAGGGGGGCCACTAAAGACATCTATGATTCTATAAGAAATAAAAAAGAAATTATATGCCTAATTTAAAAAGGGGGCAGAGAAAAAAAGGACCAAACCATATTATCGTATTTAAATCAGACAACAAATATTGAGTGAATTTTCCATTTTACTCATTACCAGAGCAGAGCATTGAAATCATGCCATTAATTCATAGCGGTAAATCATTATGGCACATTCTTTCCACTGTAACAATATAATTTTGTTTACAGTATAATCTTGTTTGCGGGGCAGCATCTAAATCTACAGTCCTTTTGAATCATATTGAATCATAGGGCTGGAAGGGACATTGGAGGTCTTCTAATCCAACCCTTTGCTCAAGCAGGAGATCTTACATCATCCTGATCAAATGGCTCTCCAGTCTATTTTTGAAAGCCTCCAGTGATGATGGAGCACCCACAACCCCAGGAGGGAAACTATTCCATTAATTAACTGTTCTCACCATCAGGAAATTTCTTCTTACTTCTAGGTTAGATCTCTTAACAAAGCTGCTTCTCATTGGTGACAAGCTGCCACCACTCACAGTGGCGCAGTGGTTAGAGTGCAGTACTGCAGGCTACTTCTGCTGACTGCCAGCTGACTGCAATTTGGCAGTTCGATCTGACCAGCTCAAGGTTGACTCAGCCTTCCATCCTTCTGAGGTGGGTAAAATGAGGACCCAGATTGTTGGGGGCAGTGTATTGACTGTAAACTGCTTGGGCTGTAAGACACCATGAAGCTGTATATAAGTCTAAGTACTATTGCTATTACTTCTTGCCCTGCCCTCAAGTACTTTGGAGAATAAGTCAACCCCCTCTTCTCTGTGACAGCTTCTTCAGTACTGGAAGATAGTTATCATGTCCCCTCTAATCCTTGTCTTCGATAGGGTAGACATACCTAGTTCCCTTAACTGTTCACTATACGATTTAGCCTACGGCTCCTTTATTATCTTTGTTGCTCTTTTCTGCACACTTTCTAGGGTCTCAACATTTCTATGCATTATGGTGGCCAGAACTTTATGCAGTATTCCAAGTATGGCCTCACTAGTGTGGTATGAAATGGTATTATCATAATTCACATATTGATAAATTCCAAATAGTTATGTATATAATACAAAATTCTCTTTCACGTCTCCAGAATTTATTATTTTTCCTAAAACTGCATGATCAAGAATATTAAATGAACATGGGACTGAAATAGGGCAAGCCATATCATATATCAAGTTTTACCTAAAATGGTGAGGAGGGAAGCCTATGTCCCCTTCCCACAAATCGTATGATCTTATTGATCTATGTCTACTAATTGTTTCAGACATTATGGCTGATGGTGATAGATTGTGGGAAGTCTGGAAGTCTATTCCTACGATTAACTTTTTGAAGGACTTACTCCTGGCCAACTGAAGAGAACAGGTGCTGATTGCTTGGGGCTTTACCTGTACTGTTATCTCAGTCTGGTATGGTCTGAAGGGCTTTCTCTTGTTTATTTCTAGCTGTCGGTGTTCATTTATTATGCTGTTTGGAAGCCCCAGACTCAATGGATCACGCTAGAAGTGGGAATTTGGGAAAGTCCGCTTATTTATAGACCTGAGAAGCGAAAGGAAGCCTGGAGATTTTTGTCTTACATGTTTCTGCATGCTGGGTAAGCAGTCTATTATGCTCATTTTGACAGGTGCTGAAGGAGGCTTTTGGCTTGGCTTTGTTATTCTACTTGGTTTTCCATTGGGATTGAAGCTGCTTTATGGCCTTGGGCTAAGAGCACACCTAGAACCCGGGGAACTGCTGCAGTCTAATTGTACTTAATTACTTCATTGCTTTTTTTTATAATTATGCTAAACACTGAATATTTATGTATTCATTACATTTGTATCCCATTTTATCATTAACATAATCTTAGTGTGCTGTGGGTTTTTTTTCTGGAGAAGATAAATATTAATTTCAAATTTATCTTTCCTTCTGCAGCGTTGAACATATTATAGGGAACCTTGTTCTCCAGCTCTGCCTGGGTATTCCCCTGGAATTAGTTCATAAAGGACACAGAGTGGCAGCTGTGTATCTTGCAGGAGTGATTGGAGGTGAGTTGTGCCAAAAAAAGGCCTGGTAGCAATTGACCCACTTTTCAATACAAAACAGCAGGAGGGACATAGCCTGTTGCAATAAAAAAAGAATCTTACATTTTAACTTGCATGTCAACAACCAAACTTAATAGCTGCTTAGTTATAGGGGAAGGAGTAGCAGAACCTGCAGGTGGAGTCAAAAGAGCGATCAGCCCAGAATCTCCATGTGGCCACAAGCAGACTAAGTCCAACCCAACCCCCTTGAATTCCATTGATATTTATGTGCTTAGGCATCAATTGCAATACAGCAGTTAAATTAGACCTTTGGGTGTGGACCTGGTCCTTGGTGGCGGATATTAGGCATTCCAAACCGCCAGTATTATCTTGGTTAATTGGCCTAATTCTCTTTAGGTTCTTTGGCAAGTTCCATCTGTGATCCTCTGCTGGGTCTCGTGGGAGCATCAGGAGGTGTCTATGCTCTGATTGGAGGATACTTCATGAATATTCTAGTGGTAAGGGGGTTGCTTGGACATGGGAGGGGGAATAAAATTTCCCATTGCAGCGATGCAACCAGATGTTGGAAATTAGGGTCATTAAGCCAGGACTACTTGTGGAGATAGAACTCTGAAAGGAAACTCTCCCTTTCACTGCTTTGGGTCACTGGCCAAAGTTTCCATAATCATAGTCACAGAATATAATAATAATAATAATAATAATAATAATAATCATCATCATCATCATCATCATCATCATCATCATCATCATCATCATCATCATCATCATAACAACAACAACAACGAGTTGGAAGGGACCTTGGAGGCCTTCTAGTCCAACCCCCTGCCCAGGCAGGAAACCCTACATCATCTCAGACAGATGGTTATCCAACATTTTCTTAAAAATTTCCAGTGTTGGAGCATTCACAACTTCTGCAGGCAAGTCGTTCCACTTATTAATTGTTCTCACTGTCAGGAAATTTCTCCTTAGTTCTAAGTTGCTTCTTTCCTTGATCAGTTTCCACCCATTGCTTCTTGTTCTACCCTCAGGTGCTTTGGAGAACAGCCCAACTCCCACTTCTCTGTGGCAGCCCCTGAGATATTGGAACACTGCTATCATGTCTCCCCTAGTCCTTCTTTTCATTAAACTAGACATACCCAGTTCCTGCAATCGTTCTTCATATGTTTTAGCTTCCAGTCCCCTAATCATCTTTGTTGCTCTTCTCTGCACTCTTTCTAGAGTCTCAGCATCTTTTTTACATCGTGGCGACCAAAACTGAATGCAGTATTCCAAGTGTGGCCTTACCAAGGCATTATAAAGTGGCACTAACACTTCACGTGATCTTGATTCTATCCCTCTGTTTATGCAGCCCAGAACTGTGTTGGCTTTTTTAGCAGCAGCTGCACACTGCTGGCTCATATCTAAATGGTTGTCCACTAGGACTCCAAGATCCCTCTCACAGGTACTACTATTGAGCAAGGTACCACATATACGGTACCTGTGCATTTTGTTTTTTTTGCCTAAATGTAGAACCTTACTTTTTTCACTGTTGAGCTGGCTGTTTGTGGGTCTCCGGAGAAAAAAATGTCTCAAGATCGAAATCAGCTTAGAAGAAACACAGGCAGTAATGATTATTAAGTGGATTCCTTTGTTCTCTCTGAGCTTGGTTGTTTGCTTGCTAGGTAACTAGGTAGTATCATTAGTGTGAATGAGTATGAGGTTTATTTCCTATTATATACAATAGCTTACCCTGCCAGTGTTGGTGAGGATATCGTTTTCTCCTTGATAGTTCCTTGATTATTGTTTTCTGCTTTATTCTTTGTTTGGGTTTTGATCTTTGCCTATCTGGATGTCGGCTGCTGGAGAGGATGCATTCTGTCTTTTTGTTTCCTTATCTCTGTTTATTGTTACTTTTGAATGGCGAGTAAATACGGTATATATTAACAGGGAACAAACTCCATACTCGCTTGCACTGATGATGTTACTTAGCTGGTTAATGAAATATCTGCAAGCAAACAATAAAGCTCAATGAGCACCAAGGACCCCACAGTTCAATCCTTAAGGTCTACTCATAATGTGAAATAAATAGAATTATTCACAAGTACTGTTGATTTAATAACCATGGTATCATAGATCAGTTTGGAATCATCATCATTATCATCCCCCACTGAGGCACTACCTTGATGTGGTTGTGGGTCTTGTGTGCTCTGAGGAAGATGAGAGCTATGCCAGAGGTTCAATCATACTGGACAGGTCTCATCATAAATTTCAGAAAGCGACACCGGCTTGGATGTCGCCCGGGAAAACAAGATCCGTGCTAGATGTTGGAGTTCCTGGTGAAAAATGGGCTACCTAGGACTCAGGACTGTTGGCTGAGCAACCAGGACCAGCAGTTGTAGAACTACTGGAAGAAAAGGTGTTTACCTGTCGCAAATATACAATGATTGAAAACAAAGAAATAATGATCTATTATTACAGAGCAAGCCCAGCAAGAAGGGGATATTTGTAAAGAATGCACCAGTTCTGGAAAGAACAATATCCAGAATCAGAAATAACAGAACAGAGGCTAGCAGATCAACGCTGATTTATAATACGAAATAAAGTATTCGGGGAAGGAAGGAAGATTATAAATATAAATGTACAATTATGAAATGATAGATTTGGTTAAAATGGAAAAGAAACTGAAAAGAAAGTATACAATATTAGAAAACTAGAGTTGCTCAGTTACCAAGCAAGGGAAATATTACACAACAAAGAAGAAAGACAGAAGAGAGGGACAGAGGGTAAGATACAGGAGGTGAGGGAGAGAGAGGGATGGAAGGAAGGGGAAGGAGAGGAAGAGAGGGTAGGGGAGAAGAGTAGGGGAAAAAGTAAGAAAGGAAGGAAAGAAGAGAGGAGTAGGGGAGAGGAAGGGGAAGGAGGAAAGAGAGGAGGAGGAGGAAGGTAGGAAAGGTGAGGAGGGAGGGAAGGAAAAGAGGAGAAGAAGGTTTGTTGTGAAACAAAGGGGAAGAGAGGGTAAAATAGAATAGAATAGAATAGATTTTTTTTTTATTGGCCAAGTGATTGGACAAATAAGGAATTTGTCTTGGTGCATATGCTCTCAGTGTACATAAAAGAAAAGATACCTTCATCAAGATACAACACTTGCAACACAAATGATGGTCAATATATCAATATAAATCATAAGGATTGCCAGCAACAAAGTTACAGTCATACAGTCATAAGTGGAAAGAGATTGGTGATGGGAACGATGAGAAGATTAATAGTAGTGCAGATTTAGTAAATAGTTTGACAGTGTTGAGGGAATTATTTGTTTAGCAGAGTGATGGCCTTCGGGAAAAAACTGTCCTTGTGTCTAGTTGTTCTGGTGTGCTCTATAGCGTCGTTTTGAGGGTAGGAGTTGAAACAGTTTAGTCCAGGATTGTCCAGGATGTGAGCAACCCCAAACAGGATTAAATTGTTTTATTTTTGTACTTTCTTTAGAAAAAATTTATATGATTATGTATGATTATGTATGGACAAGAGATTGTACATTTACAATATGTATATAAGAAAAGAAAAATAAAAAAACTTCACAAGAAAAAAAAAAGAAGAATGAAAAGAGAAGATTGTGGCATATGCAAAATTACCAGCAGAAAGGCCAAGACTGCTGGCGCTGAAAGCAGTGCCCCAAACAGACCTATAATAAAGGTTATGAACAAGGCGTTTGAAAGGATTAAAATAACATCAATCGAACAGACCAATCAGCTTGTCTACAGTACAGCCGTGGTGGTTACAGAACAACTGGGTACTGAAATTAGAAAACCAAAAGCAAAATTGTATTCAATCCCAAAGTGGAAGATCAGACTGGATGGCAAAAAAGAAAGAAAGAAAGAAATTAAGATCAGATGTGAGTAATTTAAAAAAAAAACATGAAAGTTTTTTAAAAAATTGAAGAATGTAAAAGATCAGGACAAGCATAATAAAAAATATTGACATAGCACCAGAAAAATTGAAAAAACTTAAGAAATCATAAAGGAACAAATAACAGCAGTAACTAGGAAAATTGAAAGCTTTGAGGCACAAATCATCCAATTTAAGCAAAATCAGCTATTTCAATCAGACCAGAGGAGATTCTGCCAAAATATAAAAGGCAATAGAAATTCTGGGGGAAAAAAGAAGAAGAAACAATCTAGTTTTGGAAAAATCTATGGAAAACCCTATATATGGTAGCCTTCGACTTAGGACCGTAATGGAGGCTGCCCATCCAGCTTCCCAGAACTCAGACAGCTCTGATCCTCAACAGCACCCAGCCTACCTTACTGCTTTTTGCAAGATTGCCCAGCTGATGCCATGCAAGGCGAAGCTCAACTTTCCTCCAGAGGCTGCCTGGTTGCAACCAGGTGCAATTTTCATCATTATTTAGCACCGGCTGGGGAATTCTGGGAGTTGAAGTCCACAAGTCTTAAAGTTACCAAGTTTGGAGACCCCTGCTCTAGTGGGCTCCATTTGTTATGGTGGCTCCACAAGCTGCACAAACAAATGGCTTGTGAGAATTGCATAGGCTTGCATGGTGAAAAATTGAAAAAAAAATTTTTTTCAGTGAAATGAACAGTGAAACATAATGAAAAATACTAGTAGTTGAAAATGAGCAGGTTAAAATATTGTGGGATTACTGAATAGACTGATAAAAAGAAACATGGATAATTGAGGTGGCAATACCAGGAGATAATAGAAGAAATGAAGAATAAAATTCTAATAGAATAGATCAAGAACTGAAAATCAAAACTGAAAGATTATGGCATGAGCTGTGATAGTCTCAGTAGTTATTAGCACACCAAAAAATCTTTGATAGCATTTAGAAAATCTGCATTGACAAAATTTCTGTATTAATTGCAAAAGGCCAAACTGCTTGGATCTGGCTATATACTCTGCTGATATGACATCCCATATGGTTGGGAAGAACTGAGTGCAAATGAAAGTCGATTCCAGCTAAGGATTAAGCGGCTCTGACTTCCATTGTTGTGAACAGAGACTGTAATAGAACAATTTGGTCTAATCATTAAGGCACCAGGCTAGAGACTTCGTCTGCCTCATCTGATGAGAACTGCCCAGTATGGTTGAAACTCTGGCATAGCTTTCCTTTTGCTCAGCGCAGACAAGCCCCACAACCACATCAAAGGAGTTCTTCCTTGGGGATAAAAATAGAGCAGTTTGGTTTAGTGGACACTCATGAGTTCTAGTCCCGCCTTAGCCATGAAAGCCAGCTGGGAGACTTTGGACCAGTCATTGTCTCTCAGCCAATTCACCTCACAGGGTCGTCGTTGTGGGGAAGATAGGAGGAGGAAAGGGTCATGTTCACCACCTTGAGGTATTTATAAAAATAATAAAGATGGAATTAAAAATTAAAAAAAAATTCACTCACAGTGTGAAAACGCTAATATCATATCAGCTGTTCAGTAATGGAATTGCCTGGGAAGTGGTGGAGTTTCCTTTGAGAATAGAATAGAATAGAATATAGAATTCTTTTGGACACACAGTCAGATCCCTAAAAGTGATACTGCCATTCAGTCGGCAGGGGCAGGATTCGATTTATTAGCATATATCCAACCTATATAACTTATATAACTTAATGTTAACCACTTCAATCTTGATTGCAGAAAATATGACTTCAGTAACAGAGTTATTAATACTTGGAACACACTACCTGACTCTGTGGTCTCTTCTCAAAATCCCCAAAGCTTCAACCAAAAACTGTCTACTCTTGACCTCAGCCCATTTCTAAGAGGTCTGTAAGGGGCTTGCATAAGAGCACAAGCGCGCCTACCGTTCCTGTCCTATTGTTTCCTTTCGTTATATCCAATTAATATAGTTATTACATGCTTATACTCATATATATGCTTATATGTTATATTGTTGCTTCATGCTTATGCTTATGTATGATGTTATGACAAATAAAATAAATAAATAAAATAAATATATCCTGGCACCGTAGTGCCCTGAGATCTTCTTACCTTTAGAGAATGTTTATGACGGCCATGTGGGATGTTTCACTTTAATGGATAATTTAATGGATATAGATTATGCATGCTTATCTGGTTCTCAGGGCAGCCGGTAAAGAAAACATCTTTACACTTGTGTGTAAAGTGTAAAGTGTATATTGTGTATTGGCTAAATCTGCATTCTGGCTAAAGGGAGGGGTCTCTACTGCCTTAATCCTATTTGTCTTGCCTAAGGGTATTCAGACGTTGCTTTGAATTCATTGCTGTCACTTCTGCTTAATAAAAGGTTCCTTTTGAAATACTCCATTTCAAGAGTTTTCACTTTCTTAAGCTCGAGGGAGAGGCAATCCTCTCACACACAAGGAATTTGTCTTTGGTGCATGTGCTCTCAGTGTACATAAAAAGACAGTATACATTTGTCAAGAATCACAAGGCACAACACCCAGTGACAGTCATATGGTACAAAAAGCAATCAAATCATAGTAGGAAACAATGGTGTTTACAGAGATAATGGAAATTCATCTATCAGGAATGCTGTCAGAGCGGGTTCTGCATTAGGCAGAGGGTCAGACTAGGGAATCTTTTAAGACTCTTTCAAATATTTATACTATATAATTCTGTGATCTTGATTTAATTCTTTGGTAATATAGTTTTACTTTCTGGTAAGTAGTTTATAGCCTGAAAGGGAATTGTTTTAGAGTTTGTTCATATCTCTTTTTCTTTCAGAACTTCCGAGAAATGATTCCTCTCTTTGGAATTGCAAGACTGCTATTCATTGGCTTAATAGGTAACTTTTTAAAATGTTCTCTTCTCTGAGCTAAAGTTGGAGAAGTTGCCATCCTGCTTTGTACATGTAGACAGACATGTACACGTCTGTGCTTCTTTCACATACCAAGTTAATCATGGGGGGAAAAGTTTGTATTTGAACATCCTCTTACAATTTGGAGAAGGGTGGTATGTTGGGATAATTAAAATAAACCATGTTCTGTGTAATATCAGAAAAGCAAACTACTGGGTGGTTGTTGTTTTTTGTCTTATCAAAGACAAAATATACTTAGGGAGATCTGCATTGGAGCTGTTAATCTTATTTTTAATAATATTTATTTATTTATTTGTTCATATTTTTATACCGCCCTTCTCCGAAGACTCAGGGCGGTGTACAGCCAATAAAACGACAGAAATCCCAAACAAATTAAAATACTATAACAAATTTAAAAATCTGATTCGACCGCTGTATACTTAAAATATTAGCTAAAATTTTATCAACAATTAAAACCCTATTAAAACCCACTAAAACCCCCATACTAAAATAAATCAGGCCAGCCCCGCTTGGTGAAAAAAGAAAGTCTTGAGCTCGCGCTTAAAGGTCCGGAGATCAGGGAGGAGACGGAGTCCCACCGGCAGCTCGTTCCATAGAGCCGGGCCCCCCACAGAGAACGCTATTTATTTATTTATTTATTTATTTATTTATTTATTTATTTATTTATTTATTTATTTATTAAATGTTTATACCGCCCTTCTCCCGAAGGACTCAGGGCGGTGTACAGCCAAAAATAAAATACAGAATATGTACAGTTAAAAACGAATTAAAATATAGCAAAATTACGAAAACGGCTGATAATTAAAATTAAAATTTAAAATATTTAAAATATTAATAAAACCCCAATTTAAAATCAAACTATTATGCCAGTCCCGCTTGAATAAATAAGTATGTTTTTATGCTCTTCCCCTGGGGGCCGCCAGCCGACATTGCCTAGCCGACGGCACCCTAAGAAGGCCCTCCCTGTGAGTGCGCACTGGACGTACCGGACAATGGGAGATAACTGTCAGCAGCAGGCGGTCCCATAAATATCCCGGTCCGATGCCATGGAGCGCTTTAAAGGTGATAACCAACACCTTGAAGCGCACCCGGAAGACCACCGGCAACCAATGCAGCCTACGCAGGAGAGGTGTTACATGGGAGCTATGGGGGGCTCCCTCAATCCCCCGCGTGGCCACATTCTGTACCAGTTGGAGCCTCCGGGTGCTCCTCAAGGGGAGCCCCATGTAAAGAGCATTGCAGTAATCCAGACGGGATTACTGCAATAATAATAATAATAACTCTGGGGACAAACTTTGAACTGAAGGATTGGTCTGCTTCAATTGTGGGGAGTTTGGAAAGGAAATTTGGAGCAGTGACTATGACAACAATGAATTAAATGGCTTCTCACTTTCATTTTTGCTTTGCGAAAGAAAAATGACAGTGTGAGGAATCTGTTATTAAAATTTGGAAATTTAAAAAGTACTTGGTGGTTGCATGCAGATATAAACTGAGAGGTGAAAAAGGGAAACAAAAATTTGCTTGGTTTCTTCATCCAGAGGTCCTCCAATAAAAGATTATGGAATGGTGCCTCAGAACATCCTAACATCCCCTAGCTAGCTGGGAATTCCTAGGCTTCCTCCCCAGAGCTGCTCCGTTTGGCCCAGTGCTAGAAAAAAACAGGAAAGAAGAGCACTTTGGATCTTTCCATACAAAACTCAGAAATACAGAACTTCACCATCCTTGCACTAATTCTGAAACATGAGGCTGGGCAGACTTGCATGTGCAAAAATGAAAAGGGAAAGGGGAAAGGAAAGGAAAGTCCTTTGTAATGCATTTGAAGCCAATCTATGGATAGGAAAAAAGTTTATAGGAGAAAGGAAAATGTGCAAAAGCCAAGTGGATTCCAAGTAAAATCAATACAGTCAACCCACCCAAATCAGTCACTTGTTGCCCCTTTGACCAATCCTTGGATTTTAGCAGATGTTTATTGCAAAAAGACTACCTGGAGAGAGGTCACCTGGGGGTCTGTTCTGGGTGCTTTTAAGCACGGTGGGTTCTGGGAAATGGGCAATACATCTAAACCAGCCTTTGGGGGAGACTGATTTTGATTTTGTCCAATTAAAAACAGTGCTGTGTCATGGTGCCCTGGCCAAAGCAGCAAATTGGGAATTATTTTGGGTAAAACTCACCTTAATGACCTCGATGAAATTATAAGTGGCATTTCATGGGAGAGGCTCTATTAAGAAACGAAAGCTCAATTCCATTTTCTCAGCCTAGGATCAGATCATTAGGTACCGTCACACCAAAGGTTTTTTCACCTATGCCTTTTCATATCAGTTAACCATAACGTTCTGTTTGCATCTTGTGTGATCCGTCAGTGGTTCCCAGGGCTTCTTAATGTAGCATTCTCTCCAGACTAAGTGAGGTGAGAAGGCAGGCTTCATGGTGTGCCTTGTAGAGGGCACAAATAACAGGATTGCTTTCTCCAAGTCCCCATTCCCGAGTCCACCCAAGTGATCAGTATTAATGGAAAAATCAGCCCAGTCTTTGCTCCTGGAATATTGTACCTTGGTGTGCTCCACGATGTGTTTGGGGGCCTCCGGTGGCTCAGACTGCTAAGACAGTCTGTTATTAACAGCAGCTGCTTGCAATTACTGCAGGTTCAAGTCCCACCAGGCCCAAGGTTGACTCAGCCTTCCATCCTTTATAAGGTAGGTAAAATGAGGACCCAGATTGTTGGGGGCAATAAGTTGACTTTGTATATAATATACAAATGGATGAAGACTATTGCTTAACACAGTGTAAGCCGCCCTGAGTCTTCGGAGAAGGGCGGGATATAAATGGAAAAAAAAAAGATTATGAAGTAGACGGGACAATTTCAGAGAAGGTGGCTCCAGCTTTGTATGGCCTTTTATGGAGAGTCTTAGACTTCTCTCCAGGGCCAGGGCCCTCTGCCTTTTTAAATGATACCTGCCTACTTATTCCTTTGGGAACAATCTCTCAATTAACGTGCAACACTAAAAAGTTGGTTTCTGACCATTTGCATTAAATTCTTAGTTGGAACAGATGTAGGATTTGCTTTGTACAGAAGATTTCTCTCTCCTTCAACTGGGATTCAGGTAAGTGCCTATTTCCCATTAAAAACTACCTTCATTCTCTTAGCTTGCTGGTTCATTTTGCTGTCAATTCTGATAAATAAATCTGGCATTCTTTTATTTCTTTTCAATGCAAACTTACACCAGGTACTTTTTCTTATCACATTATCTGAATCTTGCATTTTCTTTCTCTATAACTTGTATTACATTGACTTGTTCTCTCCTCTTTTCCCTTTTCAGCACAAACCTCAGGATAATTAATTAATTAATTACATTTTTATGCTGCCCGCCTCCTCTATAAGGTGACTCCGGGAGGTTTGCAGGTTTTAAAACAAATAAAATATATTACAATATTAAAAACATGCGGATTAAAATTTTAAAGACTATACAAAAACCCAAATTAAGAAATGGGCGGCATGGGGATCAACTATCTCCAGCAGTGAACACCCCCTCAGGATCCCAAGCCAACTGGTAAAGTCAAGTTTTAATACCCTTCCAGAACACCAAAAGGGAGGGAATAGTTCTCACCTCCAGTGGTAGAGTGTTCCACAGAGACGGAGCCACAGCGGAAAAGGTTCTTCTCCTTGAACCTGCCTGCCGGATTCCTTAGCAGGTGAGATCCATAGCAGGCTTCTTCCGTGGTGCAAGTGGAACAGGCTAAGTTCCACTGAGGAGAGATGGCTCAGTAGGTACTGCGGATCTATGCCATACAGAGATTTAAAGTAACAACCAACATCTTGAATTGGGTCTGTAAGCCCACTCATAACCAATGCAGCTTGCCCAGTAATGGTATTAAGCTTAGAACTAATCAGGTCCATGCTAGCAACTCAGTACTAGGAATTCCTACGACGACTGACGTCTGGCATTCTCTCTGTATGAATAGAATCAGTAGAACACAGTAGATCAACTTATTCAGAGCTGCAGTTTGGAGGTCTGTTTTTAAGAGAAATGCCATTATTTCACAGAGGCCCTGAATCAAGCATTCTCTTCAGAATTAGGTACACTTTCTGAATAGGATGAGAGAGAGAGAGAGAGAGAGAGAGAGAGAGAGAGAGAGAAAGGTGGACTTTTTTGAGTACAATTGCTCTCTAGGGTTTATTTTGGAAACTTTCTCCTTATCTTCTAATTTCCTCCTTGTGGCATTTCCACTCTTTATCTCCATTTGATTAAGGGAGAGTCTGCTACTTGAGAGCTGTTCTTGCAAATCCCTTTGCAGCTGTTCTTGTTCATGCTTTGTAATGCTGGAAGCACCAAAATCCTGCATATTTGCCAATATTTCGGTTTTGGTTTTCACTAATACTGCAACAATCTTCATGTTGTCCTTTGGTTGTTTGCATCAAAGGTTGACACTCCAAGGAGAAATACAGCCATTAAAAATATATGTGTGTGTTTTCCCCCCTTAAGGTTTCCTTTGTGGCCCACATTGCAGGCGGCCTTGCTGGAATGTCAGTAGGTTATGTCATATTCAGCAATTTTGATAAAAATTTCATTAAAGATCCTAGATTCTGGATTTGTATAAGTGCGTTTTTAATCTTTGTGGTACTTGCTGTATTGTTCAATGTGTTTTTCTCACCCGCAAACCAGTAGAACGCAACGTTCAATAACGTTGTATAATTCTGAAGGATAATTTTAAAAATCTTTTTAAAATCTTTGTTTTGTTTTCATGTTATCATCTTATACTTTGTATGACAATACATTATAATATGAAGCTTTTTAATTGCTAAATTGTCCAGATTTTCAGAGTTGTTATGATTTTTATGGAGTCTTTTGCTAGATTTTGTCAGTAATGGATTTGAGTTTTTAGCTCCTGCTTCTAGTGTCAGGATCTAGCTGCCAGGTCTTCTGTCACCTTCCTTTTTGACTTGACTTTTCTAAGCATTAAGGGGCTGCTCCAGTGACTTTTGCCTTTGAACTACATATGGCAACTTATTTGTAGTGCTGTGCCATAGTTTAATTTGCACAAAAAAATTGCTGATAACTGACAAGCCAATCGTGTGCAGATGGCCTGCCTTGAAAAAGGTGAAAGCTTGCTGGGGTCCAGATGCTTTAGAAGAGACCTGAAATCATCACCTCGCATTTCCTCCAGCATCATTTCGTAAATGGTAATACTCATAAATGGTAATAGACTGATTTGAGTGGACAAATAGATTCATTTTGAAAGGAGGCCAACACATTTTTCATCAAGGGATGTTTCAGGCTGGGACATGGATCTGAAACAGCACCGACTGCACTTGTGGGTGAAAGATGGGGGTAGTATGTCTATCCTTACCCTCTGGAGCCTTTGATACGTACTTACTGTCAATGATATTCTTCTGAACATGTATGAGTTGGGTGCACAGTGTGCTGCCGATTCTCCTTTCTCTGGAATTGGTTGCAATCGGTGTTGATGAGAGGATAGAATGTGGAAAAAGACAACTTCATGTTTAATACCAATTGTTCCCTTTCCTGGGTGAAGAGGTGCTGTACATGGCCACTCAGGCTTTGATCACCCCTCAAATGGATTACTGCAATGCACTTTACATGGAGTTGCCCTTGAAGAACCTCCATAAGGTTCACTTGGTCCAGAATGCAAAAGCAGAGGCAATTATAGGTGTGTTTCATTATGTCCATATTATACCTTTCCTTTGCAATCTGCACTGGTTCACAATTTGCTTCCAGGTGCAACTATAGGTGCTTGTGATTGCCTATAAAGTCTTACATGACACAGGGCCAGGTATTTGAAGGCTGGCCTTATCCCTGCATTTTTTATCCATAGCATTAGGTCAGGCAGAAGGGGCTCACTCGAGGTCAGGGGTGTCAAACTGGCGGCCCGTGGGCCGGATGCATCATGTGCAGGCCACGCCCACCCCAGCTCCGTGAATGGGGAAAACATAAGGAAACATCACATGATGGCAACATGACGTAGCGATTTTGACACCTGTGCTCTAGGCCCTATCAATCATGGATTGTTATATGCAATCTCCCAGAAAGCAAACCGTTTCCCTACCTGTGTCTGCCTCCTAAAACCCCATGGTCCAAAGTTTGGCTGGTCCTGACTAGGTTACTTCCCAGAAGGTCCAGAACACCTGTTTTCCTAGGCATGGGGGCAAAGGTTGGTGAACAGTGTTTTCTGGAACCACTTTGTTAGTTGGCTGATTTTATATATATTTTATGTATGTGTATGTATATAAACACGCACACACACACACACATATATATGTAATTTATGTTGCATTTCTAAATCTTTGTTAGCTGCCCGGAATCAAGATGGGTGGCCAAATAAATCAATTTAAATAAATAAAATTAAAACTTTAAATAAGAAATTGTATGTAGTGGTGTTTGGAGAGACTGAATAGAAAACTGCTAGCATTTTTATTCCATAATTCTTGTTCCCTTGGTATGAAGATATAAGCTTGCCCAAGCTCCCTCTTTAAACTGTAGCAAGGAAGGAAGGAAAGTGCTTCTGCCACTGGTACCTCCCAGATGTGCTGGATTACCACTCTCAAAATTCCCAGCCAGCAAGTTTTGGGGAAGCAACGTTAATTGGCTTGCTTATTAAGATGCAAAGAGATATTTGGAAGTGTTTGGTATTTTCTCCTAAACAGTCCTCAAGGTCCCTGCATATGTTCTTCAAGCATAAGGCAAAGGAGAAGATAGTTCCAACTTCCTCTCTCCATGTTCTTCCAATAGCTAAACTTAATTAGAATGCAGTACTGCAGGTTAACTCATTGCTCACTCTAGGAGTTCAAATCTGAGCGGCTCAAAGTTGATTCAGCCTTCTGAGGTTGGTAAAGTAAAGACTCTCGCATCAGTCTGACTTACCAACCCAACAAACATAGCACTGTCAGGAACTTTGAAATCCCAAAGCAAAACTTTATTGAATACATCATTTCGACACTGAAGAAAGCAAAACTGGCTCTAACTTTTCCCGCAACTATTGCATAGTTAAAGAATAGAGTTCTCCCCTCCTCCCACTGGACAGGTCATATTGTCCAATTATGAATTGTTCTTTTGTTTTGAGAACAGTTCATGTCTGGGCCAATACCTGCAGAAGCATCCTTGGTGGGGGCTGGGCTCTCAAGGTTGGAGCCTTCAGCCTCCGCATTCCATCTTTCACTTCCCTCCCACCCCCAATTCTTTGGCAAGTTGAAAAGCACCGATATTCATAAGAAGCATAAATTAATTCAATCTTGACAGACCCAGATTGTTGGGGGCAATTTGCTAACTTTGTAAACAGCTTGGAGAGGGCTGTAAAGTACTATGGAGCGGTATATAAGTCTAGGTGCTATTGCTATTGTTATTATCCAAGAAGCAAACAGGCTTCTGGCTGAAAATAGTGACATTTAATCATGATAAATACAAGAACTGGGCTGAGAGTAAGTGACTGGCCCAACTGACACAGCAGCAGCAGCAAAGGAGAAGAGCCAAGGCCAGGAAGGGAAAGTAGAAGATGAGGGATTGTTATGGGTTGTGGGAACCCAGCTCTTCTCTACACAGAAGGTGGGATTCTACATTGGCTTGTAGTTGTACATTTCCTTAATGTTTTTAGACAATTTTTATTGCCCATGCAATCTAAATGACTCTTAAGTGGCATACAAAGAAAAACATTAACACAATTTATACATATAAAAAAAGCCCAGAACCGGTTAACGTATGTCCTGGGGCAAAAAAAATAAAATCATTCCACTTCTAGCCCCTAAGATTATTTCTAATTTTATTTAAATTCCATTTTTATTACTTTTATAAATAACTCAAGGCAGCAAGCATATCTAATTGTTTTGTCCCCCCTTGCCTCCATCCGAGCGATGGCTTAATTAGCCGGCACTATCAGCTCTGGCAGCAAATTAGCGAGCGTCTGCCAAGTGTCTCTGTTATCTCCCTCGACGCCAATGAGTCACCCAGGAACAAACAGTACTTCAGCTCTTAGTTAATCAGTTGATTTGCCTGCTACGAAGAGGCACAGCAGCTCTTGCTGCCTTTATATCCTGTGGGGTGTGGCTCCATGACTCAGCACTTCCTAGGCCTGCCCCACCCCTGCTTCTGTTGTTCCCGCCTCTGTCTACGAAACCTAGGGTCCAGCCAGGCCTGATTACCATCAGCTGGGTCTGGAGGTGTGGCCTGGGTGGGGAAAGAGTCAGGGGACGGAAGCCTCGTTATCTCCTCCACCTGGCCTGCTTCTGGCTCCTGGAGCTGAGCCAGGGAAGCCGGTACTCCAGAGTTAAGTTCTGATGGCCCTTCCTCCTCACTTTCCAAGTCACTTTCTGGAAGGGGGGGGGGCACAGACACAACATCTAATATTCCTTCCTCCTCCCATTTCCCCCCAAACAATCACCACCCTGTGAGGTGGTTTGGGCTGAGAGGGGGACTGAAACCAGAGTTGCCCAGCCAGCTTTTATAACTAAGGGGACTAGAACTCGCCGTTGCCTGGTTTCCACCCTTTAGCAAATAAACTGGCCCAGAATGCTGTGTTCGTGGCTACTAGTCTAGGCCAGGGGTCTCCAACCTTGGCAACTTTAAGCCTGGCGGACTTCAACTCTCAGAATTGAAAAAGCAAAGCTGGCTGGGGCAATTCTGGGAGTTGAAGTCCACCAGGCTTAAAGTTGCCAAGGTTGGAGACCCCTGGCCTAGGCAGCATCCAGAGGGTTGGGTTCAGGCAATATCACATCAAGGAAGCAATTCTGGCTTTCTAAGCCTGCTTGGTGCCCCCCCCCCATCAACCCCAACAAAAGCCCCAGGAAATACCGTGAGTGAGCCTCGGGACAAGCTATCACAACCTCAACTCCAATCTGTGTGAGATTCGTTGTCTAGTTTTGAAATAAACCAACACCAGCTCAAACTTCCAAGAGAAAACAATGGTGATTTTATTTACTAAATTTGCAGAGGTTGCCCTCCCCCCGCCATGCAGGTACACCTGGACACACCTTAAATCATCAGTGTCTGCCTTATATTCTCTATTGACCTTCCAAATTTACCTGCCACCATTTCCTGATTGGCTTAGCACTCATGCCATCACAACCTATTCCAAGTGTCTGAAGTCAATACACCATCTCCGCTCCTGATTCTATCTCCCCCTCCCCTTATTTAAGAATCTCCTTTTATGGTCCTAGTTCTTAAGGGTTCTCTTTAGAGCAGAGGTCTCCAAACTTGGCCGCTTTAAAGATTTGTGGACTTCAACTCCCAGAATTCTCCAGCCAGCACAGCACAGCACAGCTGGCTGGGGAATTCTGGGACTTGAAGTCCACAAGTCTTAAAGCGGCCAAGTTTGAAGACCTCTGCTCTAGAGCAGGGGTCTCCAACCTTGGCCCCATTAAGCCTGGTGGACTTCAACTCCCAGAATCCCCCAGCCAGCTTTGCTGTGCTGACTGAGGAATTCTGGGAGATGAAGTCCACAAGTCTTAAAGCGGTCAAGTTTGAAGCCCTCTGCTCTAGAGCAGGGGTCTCCAACCTTGGCCGCTTTAAGCCTAGTGGACTTCAACTCCCAGAATCCCCCAGCCAGCTTTGCTGTGCTGACTGAGGAATTCTGGGAGATGAAGTCCACAAGTCTTCAAGCGGCCAAGTTTGAAGCCCTCTGCTCTAGGCCAGGGGTCTCCAACCTTGGCCGCTTTAAGCCTGGTGGACTTCAACTCCCAGAATCCCCCAGCCAGCTTTGCTGTGCTGGCTGGGGGAATTCTGGGAGATGAAGTCCACCAGGCTTAAAGCGGCCAAGGTTGGAGACCCCTGCCCTAGAGTAACTATCCTAGCAGAGGCCTCTGACCCTGGCTCCTACCTACAACGCTCAGGCTTCAGCCTGGCTCAGGAGATCAGAAACGCAGACAAGGTAGTTTCTCCACAGGCCGCCATGTCACCTGACACTTTCTGTAAAGACAACCGGCTCCCTTTCCCACACCCAGTAAAATGGCTCCCTGCAATTTCGCCCTCAGCCCCCCGCCCCCCCAAAAGGGAAGAGGGGGGCGGGGGAGGCGGCGGGGAGCCCCCCCCCAGCATTTCAGGGCTCCCTTTACTTCACCTCCACTCCCGACTCACGCAGCTCCTCAAACGCCAACGGCTCCCAATCCCCAACGCGGATCCTGCCCAGCGGGAAGGCACCTCAGGACAGGCCGCCGCTCTCCGGCCCAGAGGGAGGGGGCGGGGCCTCCTCGCGCAGACAGAGGGAGGCCCCGCCCACTTCCTCCGCCTCTGGCCCGAAGACGCGCCGAGGGGAAGCCGGCGGCGGAAGGGGAGGGGCCCAGAGGGGGCGGTGCCACCTGGTGTCCATGGCGACTCGCGGACGCCGCGGCGCGCTCAAGAGGCGGGCGGCGGCGCAGGCGTCCTCCCGTTTCCTGCGCGGGTGGCCCGGGAGCAGCAGCAGCAGCAGCAGCGAGAGGAGCCGAAGGCACTCATGGCCACCTACAAGGTGAGGGGGGGGGGCGCTGCCGGGACCGGGCTTGGGAGGGGGACGGGGGCCCCGCGCTTGACTCCCTCCCTCCCTCCCTCCTTCCTGCCCGCCCTGCGGTGTAGGCCGCCGACTCCAAGAGGGAGCAGTTCCGGCGCTACCTGGAGAAGTCCGGCGTGATGGACACCCTGACCAAAGGTAAGGCGGCTCGGCGCTGGGGGGAGTGAAAGGGGCCGCTCGGTTCTGCCCGCCGGGTCGCCAGCGCGGCTTCCGCTTTCTCACCCTGCAGTGCTGGTGGCGCTGTACGAAGAGCCCGAGAAGCCCAACTGCGCCCTCGAGTATCCTTGGCCGGCCGGCCGGAGCGAGTGGGTGGGTGGGTGGGTGGGAGGGCTGGGCCGGGCCGGGCCGGGCCTTGGGAAGCGTCAGGGCCCTTGACTCCCGCCTCAAAGCTTCCTGAAGCACCACCTGGGAGCCGCGGCGCCCGAGAACCCCGAGGTGGAAGCTCTCCGCCTGGAGGTGGCCGAGATGAAGGAGAAGTACGAAGCCCTCCTGGAAGAAAACCGGAAGCTGAAAGCCAAGGTAAAGCAGTCTCCTGGGAGGCCTCGGCCTTTCGCTCGGGGAGAATCGACTGCCAGGCTGGCTCCCTGCGCCTGGGGGAGACTAACCGCCTTGCCCTCCTTTTCAGCTAGCCCAGTACGAACCGCCGCAGGAAGAGAAGCGAGGAGAATAAGCCTTGTACATGCCTCAATAAAAGATCTGGAATGACTTGTGTCTTGCAACTTTTTCTTGTGGCCATAGTTTTATTTGGAGGGCAGTTCAGGCGGGCCCCTTTCAGTGCAAAGCTAAGCAACTTGTTCTGCAACCATTTGAAGCTACAGTGAGGTTGAACGAACAACCAATCCTTGGAGTTCTGGGCACAAGGCAACCGGTTCACACTTACAACTGATTGTAGCACTCCATCCTTGCATGTTCCTCATTTCCCTGCTGGCTTCCCCTAACCCACCTGTGCATCCTCACTCAGCCTCTCTACTTGGGCTGGTCTTCCTGACCGGTATTGCTCCCCCATGCTCCCTTCCTGATCAGCACACCCTTGTTACCTCTCCCATTGGGCAGCAGCCACTTGCCTGCTTGCTGTACTTAGACTCGCGAGTTTTTGCCAGCTTCTCCACTAACTATGGTTGTGGGAAGCCAGCAGGAAGTAGCCACACCTAACTAATAATGTGGGATTCAGTTAATGATGGCACCTGGGACTACAGATATTGCCATTGCTAAGGGAAGACATGACCACATCCCTCAAGGACAGTATCCCAATTGCCACTGTAAGTTGAGCATTGCCTGTAATGTGTCAGCCTCTGGATGCTACATTCACTATAAACAATGGAGTTGTAGTTTTTCTTTCTTGAGTTTTGAAAGGAGGCACGCCTGACAGTATGTCTATCAAAGGTTTAGACATTCCCCCTTGATATAAATATATTCATCTTTCAATCAAGTAATAGATCAGTGACAATGTTCTAATATTCCGCAATAATTGCTCATATTACAGAGTTAAGCTGTTATTTACTAGCTGAAAAGATGAAATCTGTGTAGGACTGGGAGGAAGAGCATATGAAGTAATGTTTTACATCTTTTTGTTTAGAAGTAATAAAGGAAAATAAGAAAAAGCTGAGACATTCAGGTGTAAAGTAAGGTAAACTTTTCTAACCAGGCAAATCGAAACCAAAAATTATACAATAGAAATATAAGATACTTTTTACAACTAAAAATTTAACTAGTCGTAGGATTAATTACGTTTATACCTTTATTGGATAAATATATAGAGGAGTTAGCTATTCCCTTCCCCGCTTTCAGCCTCGGTCTCGGGGCTCCGGATCCCGAAGCGCCCGGGGGCTTCAGGGGCTTCGGCTGGGCTGGCTACCCTGAAACCTCCCGGCCGGAGGGGGCGCCCGCGGCGGACCAGACCCGGAAGCAGCCTGGAGCCAGGGAGGTGTGTCCTTGGTTGGATGTCACGTGACCTCCGCGCCGGCGCCGGCCAATCGGCTGGGCGTCCGCCTCGGGCCGGGCTCGTCATGGCCGCCATGCCGTTCGGGGCCGCGGAGGAGCCGGCGCAGCTGTCCGGCGGAGCTTTGCCCGCGGGCAGCCTGGGCGCGGCCGACGCCTTCCCCAAAGACTTCGGCTACGGCGCCGACGAGGACGAGGCCGGGGAGGACGACGGGGCCGAGCTGGCGGGCGGCGGGGGCGGCGGCCTCGGCCTGGCGGGGCCCGGAGGCGGGCTGGGGGCCGGCGGGGGCGACTCCTCCAAGCAGCCCCGCATCCTGCTGATGGGGCTGCGGCGCAGCGGGAAGTCCTCGATCCAGAAGGTGCCCTTCGGCGAAGGCGGGTCTCTGCGGGGCCCTGGCGGGAGGGCTGGCGAGGCTGCGGGTGGGGGGGGGGAGGGGGAGGGAGAGGGGGGAGGAAGGGGGGAGGAGGAGGAAGAGGGCCGGCCTGAGCAGCCTGTGGTTTGTGCCCGGCAGGTGGTCTTCCACAAAATGTCCCCCAACGAGACGCTCTTCCTGGAGAGCACCAACAAAATCTACAAGGATGACGTCTCCAACAGCTCCTTCGTCAACTTCCAGATCTGGGACTTCCCCGGCCAGATGGATTTCTTCGACCCCACCTTTGACTACGAGATGATCTTCCGAGGCACCGGAGCTCTCATTTACGTCATTGACGCCCAGGTGGGCAACTGGGGGGACAGAGAGCAACGCTCAGCTCAGTATAAACTAACCACGGTTTGCGGTAACCAACGATGCCGTGAACTTGTTATGGTTTCCTCTGCTTTTGTCCCAACTTCTCATCTCCCGGCGCTTGACCTCCAAGGGTCTAGAAATGGTCCCCGGTCAAGGCTGTTCTTGGGACTCCTGAAAAGATCCAAGATCTGCAGAAACGCTCACAGCGATCTTGCAAGTTTTTACGCGTCCAGTGAACTGAACGGATCTGCAAAAACAGATATATTCCATTTCTTTTACAGGACGACTACATGGAAGCGTTAACCAGGCTCCATATTACGGTTTCCAAAGCCTACAAAATCAATCCAGAAATGAACTTTGAAGTTTTCATTCATAAAGTGGATGGCTTATCGGATGACCATAAAATTGAAACTCAAAGGGACATCCATCAAAGAGCCAATGATGATCTTGCCGATGCTGGCTTAGAAAAACTACATCTTAGGCAAGTGAAATTTCTGTAGTTTCTTCCATGCTTTTGAACGGCAGTTACTAATTGCAAGTTGGGGCCAGAACATGTGAATAGCAGGGAGGCCTCTTTCAGTGCAGAAATGCTGATTTGATGGTACCCATGGCACGATTCCAGAAGTGGCTGCCGTTTTTCCCTGGCCAGAAAATGCCACTGCTGAGCGCCACAACAACAAAATGCTGCCTTTGGCTGCCAAAGCTGAAGAAAGCATTGTGCAATCCGCCTTAAGCAGCAAAACGGCAAACCTTGTTCCCAGGTGAATGTGGCCGCCATTTTGTCTCCCACACAAAGTGGCAGCAGCTTCCAGAATTGTGTCATGCAGCCACGCGATAAAGCAATCCATTCCGGTGCTCTGGAAGAGGAGGAGGGTGTTTGGGCTGCTGGATGCGAATCAGTCCTGTGGCGATCCGGTGAGAGTGGGGAAAGGCCAGGGGGCAGGAAGTGGAGCATGGGGCATCGAGGTGGTGGTGGAGGAGGCCTTGGGAGGACCAGGGCCTCTCCTCAGCTTCCAAGGACCTTCCCCATGCCTGAGGCACCTCATGCTCCACTTAATGACCTGCACGCTTGTTTAATGATTCGGCACTAATTTTTGGGTGGGGAAGGGAGCAGCCAAAGCCCAGAATATACTTTTTCTGAATCTTAAATGCCGTCACAATTAGCAACTCTACTTTTTCCTCATCTGGCATTTTTCTGATTTTATCATTTTCTTGAATTTTTGAAAACTGAAATTTGGTTCATCTTGAAATCATAACTATATTAGTTAACTGTGAATCACACAAAGAAATGAATTTCAACAGATTCCAGTTGGAGAATGGTATCGGTGGTGGTATTAGTTTGGCCAAAACAGCAGGTAACATTTGAAACCATTCCGGTAACTAATTATAGAGTTCTTTTTTTTTATAGCTTTTATTTGACCAGCATCTATGATCACTCAATATTTGAGGCCTTCAGTAAGGTGGTGCAGAAGCTCATTCCACAGCTGCCCACTTTGGAAAACTTGCTGAATATCTTTATATCAGTAAGTAGCAGTTAATTACTCCCCATTTTGAAAGGGTGAATAATGTGGTGAAGGTTAGCAAATGAGTGATTTTCATTTAGGAGATGGTGAAATTGACACCAAGAGATCTTGGGAAGAACTTTTGCCTCCAAAGCAGAGGTGGGTTGGAGACTGCTCAATCCTGCTGAGCTTTAACCGATTATTTTAAACTAATAATCTTTGTATATCGAAGATTTGGATTGCACGCTAGTAAAATAATTAAAATATGTGGCGTATTCAATAGTTCCTTTATATGGTGGCTATTTTTATCTCCTAAGTATATACAATAAAGTATTGCAAAATAAAGAAAAGCAAATGAGTCCTGGGACAAATGTGGGCATTTGTGAGATGTAATCTTAATTTAAACCTGTCTTTTCGTTTCCTGAAGAACTCGGGGATTGAGAAAGCTTTTCTTTTTGATGTTGTCAGCAAGATCTATATTGCAACAGACAGTTCCCCTGTTGACATGCAGTCCTACGAGTTATGTTGCGACATGATTGACGTTGTCATTGATGTTTCTTGCATATATGGGTAAGTAAATGCTCTAGAAATACGGAGCAACAACCGTGAAAGAAGTCTGACTTCTAAGATCCTTTACTGTTCAGGGATATTTTGAGAAATGCAGGAGAACCTTAAAAATTGCGAAGGATTTAGTTCATAAGGCGGGGGATGCTATGCCGCCTTGCTTATTGTTGGCATAATTTTGTTGTCCAAACTGATTTTGTCTGGAATCCTGAGCAAGCGTCCTTATGAAGCCTGGTATGTCTCACGTCATGATCCCAGGACAGGTATTTCTCTCAAAATATAACTGCTGCCCAGAGTTACCTTGTCAATGAGATGGGCAGCATATAAATTTAATGAATAAATAAAATAACAAGTCTTTCAGTATTATGGTAAGCTGACTTTTATATTAACATAAATATATATTAATATAAATGTAAGGATATTAAAACATATTTTCAGATTAATCAAGCTAAAAAGCAAATGTACATTTCCGAAGTTGTCATAAATTGTAAAGATTGTACATTGTTGTAAAGTTCTGTTCAGTTGCTTAAATATAAATGAGGCATCTGAGTTGTATCAAGTTTAAGTGGTCAATCTAAATCTCAGGTATGTTGAGTCTTTTTCCTTCAACCTACTCTAGGTTAAAAGAAGATGGCAGCGGTAGTGCATATGACGAGGAATCTATGGCAATTATAAAACTCAATAACACAACTGTTTTATATTTAAAAAGAAGTGACAAAATTTCTAGCCTTGGTGTGTATCCTCAGAGAAGAAAGTTTTGAACGCAAAGGTGAGCAACTGGACTTGTGCGCCTCATAATTTTGTTCCGTCCAATCAATCAATATCACAGTCACGGACCAGCAGCACAAACAGCACCATGAAAAACAATAATCATAGTTTTGTTATTTTTTCCAAAATAGAAAATGCGCCCTGCTTCAAACTCTGGGGAAAACCGTTTCATCTGAAATATCTAGTCTGAGCTGGCTGTGTCTTAGAGCAGCAGTCCCCAACCTGTACGGCTTGGCAACCTGGCGGGGGGAGGGGGCAAGAGGGGAACTGTGCCAAACAGGCCATGGGGGTTGGGGACCCCTGTCCTAGAGAGGTGAAAGTTGGAACAAAGCTCAAGTGTTCCAAGTATCACAGAGCAACCTTAGAAATGCTTCCGATGTGCAATTCATTGGAAGCAGAGGCTGCTCGGGATGTTCCATAAAACTGTTAACTTATCACTCCTTTTGGCGAGATGGCTTCTAGGAATTCTCTGGAGTTTTTGGCCTTGGCTTAGTCTAAGGTGCTCAAAGTTTCCCAGTTGAAACTACAGTGAAGTGTGTCCATGGATGGTGTAATTCAGGAGTTTTCATCCTGTCTTCTGACTGCTAGTTGGCGTTCCTGGATGCGCTCTGCTAGTTTTATGGCTGGCTGTCTTACATGGTGGACTGTGACAGCTACAGGCAGAGTATCGCTCCCTCCCCAGCGCCTGGAGCTGGTCCAGAAGGAGACCATGATTTATTTATTTATTTATTTATAATTTAATTTTTATACTGCCCTTCTCCTGAAGGACTCAGGGCGGTTTACAGCCATCTTAAAATACAGCGAATAAATAACAAATTTAAAAAAGAATTTAAAAACAAATATTTAACTAGGCATTAATTAATTGATTAACTATATTGATTACCTGCTAAGAGGTGAAGAACAGCAAGGATGGATGCATCAGCCCATTCCCACTCCTTGCGGTGGCAGGTGATGTGGGCCATTTCCATTTTGTATTCTGGCTTGAATCTTGACTGAAAGGGGCCCAGATAATCCCTACAAAGGAAAGGTTAGAAACTGGTTGAAAGCTGATCAAATTGCTTGGATTGATGCCCTCTGTCTTTTCTTTATCCATTAGTCTCTGTTAGAAGACTAGTATAAATTCTCAAATGTTTGCACAAAATTCTATGTGTTTTCCAAAATGCTTTTTAAAGAGAGTTATTTGATAACTTCTTTGGAGATTTTCGGTTGAGTAGGTGCCCCACAGTTGATAGAACATTTTTGGTAAGCCAGGAAAAGAAGAGGTAGGGAAGCCTCTAGAAAATCTTACTTACCATACATTCTTTGAAATGCAGTTCTCTTAGAAGTAATTATTAGTTCGTCTTTCTGTTGTCTCTGCAAATGCCTCGGACATCTGCTAATAAGCCGCCTTTTCTTTGCCCAACCCAACTTTCAAACATTTCCCCTGGAGAACTTGCTCAGTTCAGCATTCTGGAATTCTTCTAATTGATTTATCCCATATAAAGAGAGTGCTGTGAAGCACTAGGGACCATTTTCAGTGCTATTGCTGTGAAAAAATTGAAACCGAGTGACAGTCTCTCTTAGTAGAGAATCGTCGCTTCAGTCCTAAATCCAAGGGAATTGATATATTGAGGACTTTTTAGGCAACTGTCCATTGGGAAGAGAGCTCCTGCTTGATTGCAGCATCGCCGGCTGTGCTGCTTATCAACTCTTAGGTTACTTACGGCATAGGGCCGGGTTACTTACGGGACCGTCTGCTGCCACCGATTGCCTCCCACCGACCTGTGCGCTCTCACAGGGAGGGACTCCTCAGGGTGCCATCAGCCAGGCAGTGCCGGCTGGCGACGCCCAGGGGAAGGGCCTTTTCTGTGGGGGCTCCCACCCTCTGGAACGAACTTCCCCCAGGACTTCGCCAACTTCCTGACCTTCGAACCTTTCGCCGCGAGCTTAAGATACATCTATTTATCTGCGCAGGACTGGACTAGAATTTCAAATTTTAAATTTGGTTTTAACGGGGTTTTATTATCTTATTGTAGTTTTAATATTCGGCCTTATTTAATAAGTTTTTTAAATTGGTGTTTTATTTTGTATTTATATGTATTTTTATTAGGCTGTAAACCACCCTGAGTCCCTTGGGAGATAGGGCGGTATAAAAATGCAATTAAATAAATAAATAAATACATTAGGTGGCCGAGATCACTTTTTGCTTCTCTTTGTAAGGAGAAACGGCATGAGCTGCAAGAAAGGAGAGGGCTGCTTCCCAGCAAGAGGGCAGGAGGGGAATTGGAAACCATGTGTGGGAAACTGGGAGCATGCAGGACAAGGAAGCAGGCGTGCAAAATGCTTAGAACTGGACAGGTGTTATGCTTAAAACAACCATTCTGCATCTGAAGTGGGTTGTTTCCCTCTTATTGGAATTTTTATCATCTCGGATAATACCTTTTGGGCTCAGAAGGGGGCAGATCGCATCCACCGCATCTCAATCTCCAAAGCTTCCACATTACATCTCTCGTTTTCTGAGATCTTCCCAACTGACGCCTCTCTTCCCTCTCCTCCCCGTCTCTTTTTCTTCGCAGGCCTAATAGACTACAATTTCCACTGCTTCCGGAAGGCCATCCACGAGGTCTTTGAAGTGGGCATTTCCTCTCACCGCCCCTGCGGCCATCAAGCAAACATTCCCAATTTGAAAGCGGTGACTCATAACGGCACCCCGAAGGAGGACTGAGTCGGGACGGCCTGGGGCTGGCTTGTCTACCCTGGGTCTGGATCGGGGCAGGAGCAGCAGCACGGAGGACGGGCGGCACAACGTCATCCGTTTCGTTTGAAGCAAGCGGAGTCTGCCTTGGGGACTTGTTGTCATAGCTCATATGGACACCCAGGAGAGACCCTATGAGGGGAAGCCGAGATGCAGAGTGGTGCCTTTCGTTGTAATTAGGCAGGCAGCGTCTCCTCCACGGGAGAACTTCCTTGTTTGTTTCAGGATGTGCTCCAGAGGCTCTGAAATTCAAACGTGGTTCATAATTTATTTGAGTACATGCTCAACACATTCCACCTGAGTTGTCACATACTTTTGTGGTAATGCCTGCAAAAAGTAATATATCCTGTGACCTCTCCTCTGCAAACCCATGGAATGAAAGCGCTTATCTGCTTTTCTAGCTCTAACTGTCCTCAGAACTGTTTGAAATGTCATGCCTTGAATTGTCAAGCTTTTGGTCACTCGGTATCGGTTCCCACATTCGTTCTTGCACTGTTTTTTTACTCATTCTTGTACACTTTTTTTCTGAAGCCTCTTTGGGCAGCACTGGCTCCCTCAGCTAGGAAACGGAGAGGAGCGCCGTCCCTTAGAGTGGGCACGACTGATCAGGAGAAGCCTTTACACTCTTCACAAATAATTCCATTTCATCCTGCCATGGCTACTATGGCTAGAATTCATTCAGTTTCATTCCATATTTCATTCTTGAGACCGCATGATCATATAGCGGGTCATTTTATTTTTAAAAAAGATAAGTACGGCTTTGACAAGAATGGAGCAATTATAAGTTTGGGTTATAAGTTGCAAATAATTTTGCTCATTTTTAACAAGATGTGAAACTTCCTTCAGTAAGAATACTTTCCATCTGATGAAATGTTTTCTGTGACCCTTCCTGTAGATCCTTTGTTCGGGCAGGTAAATGCCATTCTGTTAATGATGAGAGCACTTCCAGAGCCTCAGACTCTGTTCTTTACTCAAAAGGTCTGTGTGAGTTTGTTGAAGGTTTCACAGATGCTTTAATACTCTTCACGGGGGTTTGCATTCTGCCGGAAGGCCAGGTTTGGAGCGGATATGTTCCCAGGCTGCATTAATAAAAGATCTTTATTTCGACAAGTTTCTCTCCTCTGAATGAAATACAAGGAAATACAGATATTAGTATCCAATGGGAAGTTGTAAACTCACATATATTGTGGTGGAATGAATTATTGGCTGCAGTCGTAGATTCTAATTAACACCTTACAGAAATTATGTCTTCTGCTTTACCATGTTTTCTTTCAACTTGTAAGGAAAACTAGGCAGCTGTTTTTGCCAAGCAGTGCTGTGGATTTCTCTTGGGGACATTTTTTGCTATATGCATACTTTTGCAACTGTTATCTTTTTTCTTTTTCTTTTTTTTGGTATTTTTTCCCTCCCCCCCATCACTTTTCTTTTTTTGCTTCGTAAGATGATCTATCACAGTATTGGTGCTGAAATGGGAGTGCGTGTGCGCACACCGGAAACCGGAAGAGCATCAGCTGGTCTTTGCGTGTGCATATGCTCCAGAAACCTGAAGACTAGGTGGCCGGCACAGAAATCGGAAGATCATCTTTCCGGCGTGCACATGTGCACCGGGCGGCAGCTCTTCCGGTTTCTGGTGCTCCCACACATGTGAAGACTAGCTGGCCAGCCCGCCGGAACCCAGAAGAGCAACAGGCGATGGCTTGCCTGCCTGGAGAGATGACTCTGCATGCCACTTCTGGCATGTGTGCCATAGGATCTATCACGTAATGATCACGGATCTATCACGTAATGTTAATAACCCAAATCCAATTTAGCCCTCCAAGTGTCTTTTTCAAATCCCCTTTTTTTTTAAATTTACATTTATATCCCGCCCTTCTCCAAAGACTCAGGGCGGCTTACATTGTGTAAGGCAATAGTCTCATTCTATTTGTATATTTATATACAAAATCAACTTATTGCCCCCCCAACAATCTGGGTCCTCATTTTACCTACCTTATACAGGATGGAAGGCTGAGTCAACCTTGGGCCTGGTGGGACTTGAACCTGCAGTAATTGCAGGCAGCTGTGTTTAATAACAGGCTTCTTACAGCCTGAGCCACACCACGGCCGATTTTCAGTGTATTGTTCCAGTAGAGTTTTAGTTTTTAATTTAATTTACCTTCTGAATCTTCAAAAAGCTCAGTAAATATTTCCCAGCATTCCAATTGCCTACTAAGATAAAGTCAAGGTCAGATAGTTTTCCAGATGTTATTTACTTTCTCTTCATTTCCTTTGGATTTTGTACAATATTTTATATTCCACAGAATATAAAAAACCAGAAGCAACTGATCATCATTCAGTCAGGGGAGTTCGAGAGAAAGTTTAGAAAAGCTGTTACTTGTATCTTTTCTTTTATGTACACTGAGAGCATATGCACCAAGACAAATTCCTTGTGTATCCAATCACACTTGGCCAATAAAAAATTCTATTCTGTTCTATTCTATTCTATTCTATTCTATTCTATTCTATTCTATTCTATTTGTCACTTTTCACACTGTTATTTGGCTTTTCCAGGCTTCCTAAGTTTTAAATCATCCTTTAGCTTTTTCTTTTACTTCTAAATCTTTAATCTTCCTCTTTAGATTTTAGTCTTTAATTTTTCTCCATAAATCCAATTGCTGCTTTTTTAGCGTTTGGAGAATATTTTTGGAATTTTAAAATCTCTGAGGTAACAGTTGGAAATTTTCTCACCCAGTTTCACTGCTCTGTCCACACACTGCTCCAGCACAAGGTCTTAATGTCCCGGTTGTCCCAGCTTGTGACTTGACCAAAAATGGCCATCATCCCTGCTGCTGTTCAGAAGAGCTTTCTTCAGATCAATGAGGAAATTGCATTTTCCTCACAATCTCAGAAGTGTCTCTTCTTTCTTCACCTCCCCTCCAGGGAGGCTTAACCCCATAGGGTCTCCCAGCAAGCAGTTGCCGGCTGCATTTCACGGAGCCCAGCAGAATGCTGCTATTCTCCAACCATTCTTGCTGTGATGTCAACCAGAAGTCCTATATTTTTTCTTATTTTGAACCTATAAACACTGCAGAGAGTAAACATGTAAATCATCTTTGCAGAAAGATGTAGAAGAAATGCTTATGGAATTAGCTAGGCAGCCAAAGCCATGTTGACTCAAATGTTTTGCACCAAATTATGGGTATTATTTTGAACATATAACAACTTTTAATTTACAGTGCAATTTCTGACCCTTTTGAATTGTTAGTAAATTCATGTATTATGGTAATTTGATCACCAGTACCATATATACTGTATGTGTGGCAGAACCTCAATGAATATACACATCCCAAAACATGCATCAAGTGTTAAAATTGTTACAATGTGGAACAGTTTCTCCATATTTTTCAAAAGGAGATATCTCAATAGCTACATAATGAAGATACTGAAATGAATTCTAGCCAGCAGTGGAGTGGATTGTTTTGATTGATTGATTGATTGATTGATCATAGCGATCATATTTATACCCTGCCCATCTCAATGTATAAGTGACTCTGAGCAGTTTGCAAGCAAAAAGGGCCATTAAAATCCTTAAAAATATACAAACTGAAAAAGATGGACACCGTGTCCTCGAACCACCAACCACCCCCAGGTCTGTGCACCACTAGTAGATCTCCATTGGCAGAGCCAGATCTTAATGCCTTTCCAGAACAGTAGAAGCAATCCACAGCTCCAGGTGGGGGCAACAGCAAAAAAGGCTGTGCTAGACCCCTGAATCAAAATTCTCTAACCAGTGGGACCTGCAATATGCCCTCCTGACAGACCAGGTGGGGAGGGCCAATGAATTGCTCATGCCATGAAGGGCTTTAAGTGACCTTCAACTGAACCTATTTCTAGAAGGAAGGAAGCCAGCCAGCCAGCCGATACAGCTCAGGTCGTGGAATCAGCTGCTGATTCAGTTCTACAGAGGAATTATTTAGTCTGTCATTTGAACCTCTATAACTGTTTGGTTCGGTTCTGCAACCCAACAAGACAGACACAGATTTCAGAGGAGAATTAGAACTGCAGAAAAAATAATTGCTACCAACCTGCCTCCCATTGAGGATCTGTATATTGCACGAATCAAGAAGAGGGCGGTGAAAATATTTACAGACCCCTCGCATCCTGGATATAAACTGTTTTAACTCCTACCCTCAAAATGACGCTCTAGAGCACTGCACACCAGAACAACTAGACACAAGAACAGTTTTTTCCCGAAGGCCATCACTCTGCTAAACAAATAATTCCCTCAACACTGTCGAACTATTTACTAAATCTGCACTACTATTAAACTTCTCTTCGTTCCCATCACCCATCTCCTTCCACTTATGACTGTATGACTGTAACTTGTTGCTGGCAATCCTTATGATTTATATTGATATACTGACCATCGATTGTGTTGTATTATGTTGTACCTTGATGAAGGTATCTTTTCTTTTATGTACACTGAGAGCATATGCACCAAGACAAATTCCTTGTGTGTCCAATCACACTTGGCCAATAAAATTCTATTCTATTCTATTCTATTCTATTCTATTCTATTCTATTCTATTCTATTCTATTCTATTCTATTCTATTCTATTCTATTCTATAGGTGCCCATAACTAGCTGTGCTGCTGCATTCTGCACTGAGGGCAGCTTCCAGATACTTTCCTGAGGTAGCCCCCTAAAGACCTTGTAGTAGTCCATATAGGAAATGATTAGGTATGAGTGACTGAGAAAGATGCCACTATTTTCTCTACCACTTTCCCTAAAAAGGGAAGGTGAGACATCGGAGGAAAACTGTCCAGGACAGTGGGATCCAGCTGTATCCATATGATCTATTACTCCTTTTCAACATGTGCCATAATTCCAGCTAAACCCTTTCAGATCAGACCCTCCCACAACTTTCTTTGTGGGTATCATTAAGGTAAACAATTTAAAAGAGTCGATTTGATGCAGTGCCAGAGATGCTGGCCTAGAAACCAAGACTGAATTCTAGGCATCCCTTGGGTGTGAAAGCCACCCAGCTGCGTGACTTTGGGCCAATCACTCACTCTTAGACCAGCCTCCCTCACAGGCTTGTGGGGAAAATAGACAGGAGTGATGGGTATGTTTGCTGAGTTCTCTCTTTGTCTCTCACACATGCACCTCTCCCTGTCAGGATAAAAATTAACAAACAAAAACAAACAAAAAGTCAGACAAATCACAATTTTCTTTGTTTTATAAACTGTTCAGAATCTACTGGCCTAGGACTGCCAATACATTTTAATAATAATGGTAGTTTATGAGATTCCCTTGTCATTCTATTTATCTTATAACATCCAAGATGTCCAAATGTGATTCTCAATTATTAATAATACTTGAAATGTTTAAAGTATCATGCTCCAACACTGGAAATTTTTAAGAAAATGTTGGATAACCATCTGTCTGAGATGGTGTAGGGTTTCCTGCCTGGGCAGGGGGTTGGACTAGAAGGCCTCCAAGGTCCCTTCCAACTCTGTTATTATTATTATTAAAGTGTCCAGCCTGTCAGAGCTTGTAGCACCAGGGGAGGAATTCCCAAATATATAGCCATGGCACCCGCCACTTGCCTGCCCAGTTCCCTCGCACCGGGAGTAGCCTGAACAAGCAAGACCAGCCACACAGTAGCAATACATCACTCCCACCGACTTGAAGACCTTGCCCCGTGCTGCCAAAACCCCTCATCCTTTGGAGAGGAGCCATAGCACGCAGTCTTCACCAGCAGTCATGAATTAATTACACACTTAACTACACCCACCCGCACACCCCTTATAATTTCTCAACTTCCCACACTTTGGGTCTAGAAAAACATGCTATTTTTTAATTGTCTCATCAAGCCACGAATACCTCCGAACAGAGCCCGGATCTAACGAATTGGGGTGGGGGGAGGAAGAGGGCAGAGGCTGCTAAGTCCTACGCCGGAGTCCATGAAGCCTTGCCAATTTCTCTCCCTTCCAGCCTTACATCCGCAGTGCCACCTCAGCCTCGTGCGCTCGGTGTGCGCATAGGGCTGGCGCCCTGGGTGAAAGGGAAGTGCTCAGAACGCAGTCCCCAGGGATGCCAGGCCCCACTCACTCGCTCACTGCTTCCTGTGCACATGCCAAGGAGGCAGGGCCGAGGTGGTGCCACAGATCCAAGGCTGGCCACAGTCCAGTCTGGATGGCTGCCACTGTTGTGACTCGTCCTCCCTCCTCTCCTCAGCTGGGCCCCTCCCGTCTCCAACCGGGCCTGTTATCAGACTCCGAGTCTGATAATGAAGATGAACGGCCTGTCATGCCTCCAGCCCCCGGCCCTGGCCCCATGCCCGGAGAGGATGCCAGGAGTGAATGAACAAGCCCGATAAACCTCACTCATACGGCGTGTGTTCCTTTGGTTCAGCCGTCAGAGGAAGCCAGCCAGGTGCTGGAATTACTGACAGCAGATCCAGCTGAAGACAATTCAGATTGGGAAGACCCTTGCTTCTGGGGATCTGAGAAGCGACGCCAGCAGAAGGAGGGGTGGGGCAGGCCTGGATAAATGCTGAGTCATGGAGCCACACCCCACAGCCTATATAAAGGACCTGCTTTTGGCATTCCAATCTTGAGTCAAGCAAAGCCTTATCCAGTTTGCTGATATTGGACCCTATCGCTGAAGACACAACTTGGACTCCTGCCTGCCCTGATAAACTTCGAACAGACTTGGCAAGCTGCAGAGGCTTTGTTGCCAAGTTTGCCACAGACTTCCTTGACTCGTGTGTCGGAGTGGGGGGTGGGACACGACAGCCACCATGTTAGATCAGGCGATGGAAGAGACAGGGCTCAGTGCTAACAGTAACAACAGCTCTTTATTAGTAAAAAATAAAGGTAAAGGTTCCCTTCACACATACGTGCTAGTCGTTGCCGACTCTAGGGGGCGGTGCTCATCTCCGTTTCAAAGCCATCTCCGTGGTCATGTGGCCAGCATGACTCAATGCCAAAGGCGCATGGAACGCTGTTACCTTCCCACCAAAGGTGATCCCTATTTTTTCTACTTGCATTTTTTACGTGCTTTTGAAACTGCTAGATTGGCAGAAGCTGGGACAAGTAACGGGAGCTCACCCTGTTACACGGCAGCACTAGGGATTCGAACCGCTGACCTGCTGACCTTTCGATCAACAAGCTCAACGTCCTAGCCCCTGAGCCACCGCATCCTTTCTCTTTATGAGTAGATCGGTACAACTCAGCAGCCAGCTCGTCTGACTGCACTCCCTTTTATAGGGAGCTGTCAGACGGCCTGGCCAATGAGAGTGGAGTATTTTTCCCACCAAAACGGCGGACCTGAGTGAAGACTAGCTCACCACATTTCAATACGTAAGACACCAGATTGCAGATCGGCCCCCGGCTGGCCTTGGTTGGGCTGAGGCACTGTGGGAGGGGCCTTCGATGCTTCCAGGGTGGGGCCAGGGCCCGGATCTAACCACCTCATGGGCCGAGTCTGGCCCGCAGGCCTTGAGTTTGACAGTCCGGCTCAAAGGCCAAGAAACTGCAGCTGAGAGGAAAGAGATCTTTGCAGGGTGAGTCCGCTGTGGCAGGAAGGGAGGGAGAAGCATGAGGTATCTTAGTGCAGGGCTCTGCAAACTTGGCTCTTTTAAGACTTGTGGACTTCAACTCCCAGAGGCCCTCAGCTGGCTGAGGAACTCTGGGAATTGAAGTCCACAAGTCTTAAAAGAGCCAAGTTTGCAGAGCCCTGTCTTAGTGGGTTGGGGAGGCCCTGAGGGTCTGTTCTATCACTAGCGCCCCCCCCCCCCGCTACCTCCCCGTGGGCTTCCCCACCCTGAGATACTGTACCTCGTGTGCACTTAGCAAATGGCACATTGGTATTCTTGAATTGTGAACTCTTGGGAAAGTATCCGCCCCTCCCCCCCTTGTATGTTGCAAACAGCCATTTCCAGTGGGGAAAACAGGACAAAGCAGAGTGGGGGAAAATATTTTCCTTGGCTATATTTCCAGTCTGAATTAGACCATGGCAGGGTCCCTACAGGAAAGCCCTTTTATGTATTAATAGAAAATCAACTAACTTACCTCTGATCCTAAATGCTAAAGCTGTTACACATAAGAAATAGAGGAGCTCTGATCAACTATCAGCGTGCAGCCACAGTGCAGCCACAGCCACAGCCACAGCTGTACTGTTGTCTGTGGACATCACCACTTAATGTAAGCATGGGATAAACTGGGCCTGGTTGGTTCTCAGTCTTTTAAGAGGCCACAAACTATTAGCAAAAGTGGCATTTGATCACAGCGAGGAGGCATCGAGAAATGTTTCCCCTTTTGCCATCCCCTTGTCCCCTCTTCCTGATCTCTCCTGGTGTCCTCCCCTCCTATCGCTGAAGATATTTTGGTTACAAAGCTGAGTCTCCTCACATGGAGAGGGAGTGGGTCTGACTCGAACACTTTGCCCTCCTGCACATACCATGAGCAACCTGGCCAAGGAGAGCAAACACAGCAGCAGCAGCAGCCTTGAGGAGAAGGTAAACACAGCCAGGCACCCCCTGGGGAAGGCTGGGCTGGGTGCTTGCCCTCCACTGTCCAGGCTCCGGGCAGCCTGTGCCACTATCCAGGGATCCTCCACGTGGCCTGAGAGGGACGGCGAGGCTCCTCCAGTGGACAAGGGTTTGGCGCTCATCCTGGTCTTGCCTTCCTCCACTGGAGACAATGGATCTCCCAGCCCTGTGCATCACAGGGAACCCCCAACATGAGCAATGTTGAGCTGGTCATACCCGTCTGGCAACAACACCCCCCCCCCGGAGGTCAACCACATCCCTGATGCGGCTGTCTATGAAATCGAGTTTGACACCCCTGACCTATCCCAATCCTAAACATCTGGCTGTTTGTGTGACTAACCATAATAATAATGTAAACATCTATACAGCCTGATTCACAACTCTGAGCGAATCACAACAATTTAGCTTCAGCAAAGCTGATTTGAGAAAACCCACTCTCAGTTTTAAACTCTTACCTTCAGGGATGTCATCACAAAAGTGTGAGCCCATCTGTTCCATTTAGGCTTCTGGAAGACTGAAACATGCCCAAGATCATGTTGAAAGAAAGCATATTGGATCTAAAAAGCAAGAACATGAATTGTATGAGACTTCGTTGGCCAAGTTCTCTGTTTTTAAAAACTCATTGCTCATTTTAAGCAATCATATTCTCACTTATTTATTTTAGAAAAAATTAAATTGGGAAGCACAGTAGGAGCTATTTTATATAATGACATTAGCAAAAGAAATGTAAGTATCTTCATCCTACTGAAGGAAACCATATTGATTCTGGAAAGCAAGAAGCAACACTAAGTGTATATGATTTTTTTTTCATCAAACAAGATCTTGGTTTCTCAGGACTAGTTGCTTTGTGTACAAACATTAGCAAAGAAAATTAAACAAAAATGTAAGCACATTTTTCCTAAGCATTACTGATCCCCAGAAGGCTAAGAAGGCTAAGTTATACCTCCCAGTAAGGCCATGTCTTGCAAACTGCTTTGCATTACACTTCAAGACAACTACACATTTAAATAAAACTTTTAAATATAATGGGAACAGGGTGGGAGCAACATTCGGTGCAGAGTCATCTTGCAGGGGAGATGGGCAGCATAAAAGTTTAATAAATAAGTAAAGTAAAATAAATTCCCATCAACTCCCACAGGGCTGCTGTAATGATTTCTGGCCTCCAGCCTGGATTTGAGGAACAGGATGTGATCCTCAAATTTTTAGCATGAATGTTACCATTTCCAAGAGAGTAAGGCCTCCATTTATGATAAATGTTGGGATAGCTGGCCCTACTATATAGTTGTTAGCCTTTACAAGCTATAGCAGTGAGGCAGGTTGAAGTTATACCCAAACATTTTGCCCTTCTGTGCACACCATGAGCAACCTGACCAAGGAGAGCGAGCACAGCAGCAGAAGCCTAATAATAATAATAATAATAATAATAATAATAATAATAATAATAATAATAATAATAATAATAATAATTTAATTTGTATACCGCCCTTCTCCCGAAGGACTCAGGGCGGTGCACAGCCAGAATAAAAATACAAAGAACCTCCTTGAGGAGGAGGTAAGCGGAGCTGGGTGCCCCTTGGGGAAGGCTGGGCTGGGTGCTTGCCTTCCACTGCCCAGGGCTCTGGGCAGCCTGCGCCACTATCCGGGGATCCTCCGCATGGCCTGAGAGAGACGACAAGGCTCCTCTGGTGGACAAGGATTTGGCGCTCATCCTGGTTTTGCCTTCCTCTGCTGGAGACAATGGATCCCCCCAGCCTCACCTGGGCCACCACAGGCGCCCCTGGCCACGAGCGATGTCAAGCTGGCCACGCCCACCATGACCATGCCCGCCCCAGTCAGGCCCACCACGGCCACCCCCCTCCCCAAGGTCAACTATAAGACTGATATGGCCCTTAATGAAATTGAGTTTAACAACCCTGGAGGTCAAGTTACTATTGTACTGAATGGCTTTTCCTCCATCCAGCATCTTGGTGTTTTGTCCAGTTACAAGAAAAACATGCTTTATTCTGCAAAAGCAGATGTAAAATTTGCATTCAGGAAAAATTGTAACAGCACAAATTAGCACAAAGGCTTTATTTGAAAAAAAATATCTAAGCACTATATTTTGAAAATTATTTCATATACAATACTTTTCAATCTAGCAAGTTACAATAAATACGTCTATATGTCACAAGATGGCAGTAGAACTATACAGAAATTTTAGTTTGACACCTTTTTGGCTAAAGGTTTATTCTAAAGTTTAGAGGAAAGAGGAACCAGCTGTTGACATTATAAAATTGATTTAGAATACAGAATAACAGAGTTGGGAGGGACCTTGGAGGTCTTCTAGTCCAATGCCTTGCTCAAGCAGGAGAACCTATATACCATTCCAGACAAATGGCTGTCCAAACTCTTCTTGAAAAAACCTCCAGTTTTCTGGAGGGAAGCTGTTAATTGATCTCATTGTCAGAAAATTTCTTCTTAGTTCTAGATTGGATTTCTCTTCATTAAGTGTCCATCCCTTACTTCTTGTTTTGCCCTCAGGTTCTTTGGGGAATAGGTTGAGCCCCTCTTGTCTGTGATAGCTCCTCAAATATTGGGAACACCTAGTCCTGCTCTATGTAGCACTAAACATTTCTGGTTCCAGTGACCGTTCATCATGCAGTTTAGCCTCCAGTCCCCTAATGATCTTTGTTGCTCTTCTCTGCACCCTTTCTAGAGTATCAACATTGTTTTTGTAACATGGTGTCCATAACTGGACATAGTATTCCAAGTGTGGTCTTACCATTGCTTTATAAAGCGCTGCTAACACTTCACTTGATCCTTACACGATCCCTCTGTTGATGCAACCCAGGACTGCACCGTCTTTTTTGGCAGCTGCAGCATATTGCTGGCTTATGTAGGAATTTAGCACCCACCCCCCTCCTAGAAGAATGAAATATTTTAGAAAATATTTAAAAAGGCAGAATATATTTCCCTGGATGAGAAATGGAGAAACATGTTTTAAAGACAAAGCAGCTCCCTGCAACTTCCTGCCACCCCCCACCTTTGTTAATGGGCCATCATCTGCATCATAATAGAACCCTTCTAGAACAGAAACTCACCACATGGCAAGGCTCAGGCAAGCTTGAGGGACAACCTACAACATTAGCTAAGACCCCCACCCCCTGGGAGTCTGACAACCAATCAAGGTACTCTTCCTGTGCCCCAGAAAGTTCAAAGCTCAGAAAAAGCATAAAACCAGGGAGCACACAGGATCTCAGCCTTTTTCTGTTCAGGAACTCAAGCCATGTGATCCTGACCACCATTAAACCATCTTTCCAAGCAGCCTCCATGTTTCCAGTGTCTTTGTCCCCACTTGGAACTGAACCCAGATGGATATTTCTTCCAACACTCATATTTAAATGATTGTCCACTCAGACATAACCCAGATCCCACTCACAATTACTGCTGTTGAGTGAGGTTGCAGCTATTCCAATTCGATACCTGTGCAATTGGTTTTCCATGCCCAAGTACAAAACCTTATTTTTCTCATCACTGAATTGCATTTTGTTGGCTAGTGCCCAAATCTGTCAAGCTCTATCTGGTCTAGACCTTATCTTTTAAAGCAGTGGTTCCCAACCTTTTCTTGTTTGAGGCACAACCTTTTCTTGTTTGAGGCACCCTTGGAAAGCCTTTCAAAAGTTCCCGGCACCCTTATAAGGAAATAGATATTTAAAATCTCCGTAGCTCAAAAGTTCCCGGCACCCTCAAAAGATCTCACGGCACCCCTCACGGCACACTGGTTGGGAACCACTGTTTTAAAGTGTTGGCTATCCCCCCCAGCTTGGTGTCACCTGCAAGTTTGATAATTTCCCCTTTTATCCCTTCATCTAAATCGTTTATAAGCTATTGAAGATTACTGGGCCTAAGACAGAACCTTGGGGTACCCGACTGCTGACTTCCCTGAATGTAGATGTAGTATCCTAACTAGGGAACACCACCAGTGCTAGTAAGGAGTGCTGTTTGCTGTTAGTTTATATTCCAGTGACTTGCTTGTCTGTGTGGGTGGGGGTAGTCTTAAGAGATTTTTTGGTTGGGCTGTTTACTGATGGCTCTTTGGCAGTTTCTTGATTGGGGTATTATTAACATGATTATTGGTCTGATGTTATGCTGATCTGGGTGTTGATTACTGGTGGACAGGTGCTGGAGTCTCTTTGTTCTCTTTTGAGCTGGTTGATTGTCTCTTTTGCATAGTTTATAGATGTTGTTAATGTCTATGTGTCTGTTGATGGCTAATTTGTTAGAGTGCCGGGCTTCTAGAAATTCCCTGGCATTTTTGGCCTTGGCTTGGTCTAGGATTATCACATTTTCCCAATTGAAATTATGTTTAATTTCATAACATATAGAGAGATTTAACCATAATTTTTAATTTTGATTTAGCAAGAATTTTCATTGTTTCTTCTGACTGCCAGTTGGTATTCATGGATGTGTTCTGCCAGTCATCTGCCTGTTTGCCCTACAAAGTGGTTGCTGCAGTTCTTACACTGAATGATGTAGATGACTCCTGTTTTTTCTTCTGGGGTTGCTGGGTCTTTTGGTTTGCTTCGGATGTTTTGAAGGACTTTAGCTGGCTTGTGTACTACGCTGATTCCATCTGGTTGTAGTAGTCTATTTGTGGTTTCTGAGATATTCTTGATGTATGGTAGTGTAATTCTTTTTAGGGTTTGTGTTGGAGTGGTCAGGGACATTTTGATAAAGGTGCATGAGTATCCATTTTGTTGGAAAGTGTTGTATAGATGCAGTGTATTTGGGTTCTTTTAAATAAAATCCTTACATAGCTTCTCTTTTTTTTTTTTTTGAATAATTTTTATTTCCATTTTCCAACATCATATTTATGTACAAACTATTATCCATCATTAATCATTAATTTTTATTTACAACTGATTCAGGCCTGCCCGATTGCCACTTCCTTTCTACACAACCTCCCTCTCTACCCTCTACTACTTTCCCTCTCTACCCTCTACTACTTTCCCATCCTTCATCTCCTTCACTTTACTACTTCCTCTCCTCCTCCTCCTCCTCCTTCTTCCACCCTTCTTCCACCCTATCTAACCTTCTTATTCCCTCCTCCTTCTCTACTCTTTCCTACCTACTTTTCTTCCTCCTTCTCTCTTCTACTCCTCTCCTTTTCTTCCTGAAATGGCAGTCGAGCATCCCCAATATCATTTAAATTTTTTTAATTTCATATCTTCAAAAATTACTGTACATTAATAATCAATCCATGTATCATTTCCCCCCCTCCCCCTCCCTTCCCCTCAGACTTCCCAGAGCAAATACCGGGTATTATGACCAACAATCACAAACTAAAGTATACAAAATATACATAACCTCCCACCTTTAAAAATTTAAAACTTTAGATCCCCTCACATTAAGAATAAAAAGATAGGAAAGAATAATAATAATAATAAAAAAAAGAAGCAATACCAACTTCACATATTACTTCTTCTTACAGTCCATTTTTAAAATTAATCCATCTTCTCAAATTCAATTTTTTTTTCCACTTGTATATTCCTTCAAATTTCATAAGTCCATTTCTCAAATTACAGTCCATCTTCTCGAACTCAAATTTTTATCACTTATATATTTCTTCAGTTGCCATAACATTTAATGTCCGTTCTTCTTACAGTCCATTTTAAAATTAGTCCATCTTCTAAAGTTCAATTTTTTTTTTCACCCACTTATATATTCCTTCAAATTTCATAAGTCCATTTCTTAAATTACAATCCAGCTTCTCAAATTCAAATTTTCATCACTTATATATTTCTTCAATTGTCATAAGATTTAATATCCAATCTTCCAATACTACTCCATCAATCAAATATCATTTCAAATAAAATCTCTCAAATATAATATTTCCAGCTTAACTTCATAACTTTTACTATCTATAAACGTATCAATTAAAATAAATAATCATTTAAACTACATCCACAATATAACAGTAAGCAGTTAAAATCATTACATCCACATTATCTAAATTCATAAATTTCACTTTCCATCCTTCACAATTGAATAATATCATCCCATAGATTTATACCATACAAATAGCAAATAACAAAAATCCTATAATTTATATCCTAAACAAATCAATTCCAAAAATTAACCATAATCATCATATTCACGTCTTAAACATTCCTCCCCTCTCCCATTCTATTTTGCATCATTTCCAAACCAGTTAACTTAGCATCTAACAGCAAAGGATTCCCACTCTTTAAAACATTAATATAAAAATGTCTCGCTTTCATAACTGAATTAAGAAAATACTTTCTACCTCTAAAATTCAGTGACAAACCCATTGGGACTTCCCATCTAAAATATATCTGATATTTCTTAAGCTCATCCACCAAAAAAGCAAATTCTCTTCTGTTTCTTAACATTTTAGGAGGAATTTCCTTCATCATTTTTATATCTTGTCCCAATATCTGAAATTTATTTTTATAAAAGGCTTGCAAGATTTCATGCCTAACCTTTTTAGTTGTAAAATAAATAACCACATCCCTAGGTACTCTATTTTGTCTTGCCCACCAAGAATTAACACGATAAATTCTTTCAATATTAATCTCAAAATCTTCTGGCTTCACACCCTTTACCTGTGCAAAGGCTTGCGTAAAATCTCCTTTAAATTTTCCTTCCTATTTTGTTTCAACCCCCTCACCCTTATAGCATATTCCATTAATCTATATTGTAATATTACTCTTTCTTCATCTGCCCTATCTACCTTTGCCTTTATATCTTCCATCTTATTATCTAAGTTCCAATTGTTTTGATTTTTTTGAATATCTTCTATTTTCCTTTGCAACTCTAAATTAGTTTTATTAAATTCTGCAAGATCGTCCTGCATCTGAATACAAGAACTTAATATTTGCGCAATTGCATCCTTTACCATTTTCATTTCCCTCTTCTGCTCTTCCACCATTTCCTTAAAATCCAACATCTCTTTCTCTATTTCATCAAATTTTTGATCTATTTCTAAAAAATGACTCTCCAAAAACTCCTGTAAAAAATTTCTTACTTCCTTTTTGATTTCTTCTTTTAATTTTTGAATCTGAGCTGAAGAAATTTCAGCTGAAATTTCAAAGTTTTTAATAACTTTTGGCACTATTTGCTTAAAGGCCATTTAAAAAAAAAAGGATAGCTTAATAATAAACCAAAAAAGAGAAAGAAAAAAAATTTTAAAAGAAAATTTCAAAAAGAAACCCTATCTTTTAAATCTATAATCCCAAGGAAGATGAAAAAATATAAATCATAAGATTCTCATTTCTTCCAGTTAGTCAGTATCTTCCTATATATCTTCTTTTTCAACACACTTTTGGCACTATTTGCTTAAAAGCCATTTAAAATATATATAACAAGTCAAGCCCAAAAAGAGAAAAAATATAAATCATAAAATTCTCATATCTTCCGTTTAGTCAGTATGTTTCTATGTATCTTCTTTCTTCTACTTCAACACTAGCTGTTAGTAAGCATTTCTACTTTCGTTTTCAGAGCACACATTCCACAAAACCGCCATTTGCTTTCTTCTCTCCTATCTTCGCAGCCAATAAATCCTCAGGGTTTCACAATCTTCTTACAAGCAGATGTTAGAACTCCAGTTTTTGCTCCGTCCACGTTTAAATCCATCATTAAATCAATTCTTGTCGTGGCGGTTGGATGCTTCGTTTGTTTGCCATGAAGGCAAGTGCCTCTCCTAGTCCGGAGCTTATCAGATTATAGAAGGAGAACTTCCCACCAGATTAGGGCATCTCAACCTCAAATCTAATTGCTCAGCTTTCCTCCTTCGCCCGAAGGAAAGAATTCAAGCTGTTGAACTCAGATTTACGATGTCCTAACAGCTTTTACAGACTAGGGAGTCAGCAGCTAAATCATAGCTGCTTTCTGCACGAAGCAGAGCCAAACCGGAAGTCCCCTTACATAGCTTCTCTTGTGGGAGGTTGGGTTGTTGCTTTGATAGTGGAGCACCTGGTTAATATGGGTGGTTTTTCGGTAGACTTGCATTTCTAGTTTAGCATTGTGGTCTCTACTGATCAGGATGTCCAGGAAGGGTGGCGAGTTGTTATTTTCTTCTTCTCTAGCAAACTGGATTTCTTTAAAAATGTTATTGAGGTTCTGTAGGTGTTCTCTAATTGGTCCTTTTTTATTGTGGTGAAGGTGTCATCTACATATCTGATCCATATTTTTTTGGTTATATTTGTGAAAGTGTGGCTTCTAGATGTTGCATGATGACCTCCGTTATAAGTCCTGAACGTGATGATCCACATTCTGGTCTGGTCTATTTTTTCCCCCTGTCATTGGCATGCCTGGTAATGTTCCTTCTCCAGGTATCTGAGAGGTTATAAAATTGATTGTTTAGCTCCAGTGGGGCTGGACTGGATTGGATTGTTTTTGTTCTATGAGTGACATGTCACCTTTTAGAGAGACTATCTCTAAATGTTAATTATTTCTGATAGTTATTTGTTCCTTACAATGTTTAGTTTGGATTTAGTCTTCTTCCTTTAGTTGGGATTTGCCATTTTTTTGCTTGAGTCTCAGAGTGGCTAGACTTGTCTTTAGACCCTTTGCTCTGTCTTCTAGACCCTTTATATTTTCCTCATGTAATTCAATCAGCTTACATTTGATATAGATATAATTTGGTATGATTATATTTCTATAGGTATGAATACATAGATGGCACATATTTTGCAGATCACAACAATGTTAGAATTTCCCCCCATAACTATGTGTTTTTCCATGACTGTATTATTAATCTTGTAACTCAAATGCTCCTTGTGATTTCAAACCAGGATCCCTTAAAAAGTGGTTCTTTATTTACAAAGAAATTGGTTTAATGCAGGATTTATTAATAGCAGAATCTTTTCTTTAGCAGAATTTCTCATATTGTCCAATTTTATGTAGTTTATTAGACCTTGGGTTCCATCATTCTTTGAAGATTTTAAAAGTTTTGAAGATTTAGGAATGTTAAAAAATATTTAAAAGATTAAAACTTTATTTAATAACAATAATTTAACTTATTTTTCTTTTTTAAACATTAAAGATTATAAAAACCATAATTTTATAAAAATTAAAAATTAGTTTAAAAATTAATGAAAATTAGTTTTGTTCAATGAATACTGGATTTATGGAGAATTTTATCCTCTTGAGGTAATGCTGAAATATAATTAAAAGTTAGTCCTCAACTCCTCTTGTACTGGTGAAGTGGAACAGTTTATAATCCTCAGGTCCCTCTTGCGGCTTGGGTTAAAATGATATTTTGATATTATGTTTATATTTCTGTGGATTATTTTGATCAATAGCAAAGGATCTGTATTAGCAATAGGACTTAGACTTAGATGCCACTTTACATTGCTTTGCAGTTCTCTCTGAATGGTTTACAAAGTCAGCCTATTGCCCCCAACAATCTGGGTTCTCATTTGACCCACCTCAGAAGGATGGAAGGCTGAGTCAACCTTGAGCTGGTCAGATCGAACTGCAAAATTGCTGGCAGCTGGCAGTCAGCAGAAGTAGCCTGCAGTACTGCATTCTAACCACTGCACCACCACTGTTTGTACCAAAAGAAATACTATATTATTAAGCTTATCCACACATTATTTTCTTTTGCCAGATGCCTTTGAATTACAGCATTCATTCATTTCATTCATAGCCCAAAAAGAAAACTGAATTCCATTTGAGTGGATAGGGTCTAATGCTCAAGTCTGTTAAGATCCTTTTGGATTTATTTATTTATCTATTATTTGCCCATGTATTATTGTGGTTGAAGCTGAAGTAGTCGTTGACAGGTTGACAGGTTGTAGCAGACAATTTTGCGCACTATACTTAGGTCAGACCATTGATGGCGTAGTTGTAGGTTGTCCAAGCCCAAAATTTCAAGCCTAGTGGCTTAAGGTTGCCTTACACACTGTAAGCTGTCCTGAGTCTTCGGAGAAGGGCGGGATATAAATGTAAATTAAAAAAAAAAAAGGTATTCTATTGTGACCAGAGGAGTGGAGTACTCTTATCATGAAATACTTCTGCACCCACTCAATCGTATTAATGTCCGATATACAGTGTGGATTCCTTGTTTTAATGGAGCCTATGGTTGTTTGCTGTGTCTTTATAGTGGTTTCTATGATATGCACCCTATCAGACATGGCAATTAAGTTGTCAAATTTTGGCAAACAAGAAAGACATAGATGGAGAAGTGTAGGATATGCTTGTAGAAAATTGGCTACCTCATTGTTTATTTTATTTATTTATTTATTTTATTTATTTATTTTGTCATAACAGTATAAGCATAAGCATGAAAGTAACTATATAATATATAAGCATATATATAAGCATGTATGTAATAACTATATTAATTGGATATAACGAAAGGAAACAATAGGACAGGAACGGTAGGCACGTTTGTGCTCTGATGCACGCCCCTTATAGACCTCTTAGGAATGGGGTGAGGTCAATAGTAGACAGTTTTTGGTTGAAGCTTTGGGGATTTTGAGAAGAGACCACAGAGTCAGGTAGTGTGTTCCAAGCATTAACAACTCTGTTACAGAAGTCATATTTTCTGCAATCAAGATTGGAGCGGATAACATTAAGTTTAAATCTATTGTTTGCTCTTGTGTTGTGACTGAAGTTGAAGTAGTCTTTTAACAGGAAGGACATTGCAATAGATGATTCTGAGTTTAAACACAGGTCCTGTCGAAGGCGGCAGAGTTCTAAGTGTCTAAACCCAAGATTTCAAGTCTGGTGGCATAAGGTATTTTTTCAGGCAGGTGTGGTAGGAATATTTGGTACATAATGACATTTCTTGAATTCATCATATTCGTTGATAGATTCATGCTTCCCTCCATGTTGATGTAGTTCCATTGAGGACTATCCATTGAGTGAAGTTTGTTAGCCTGCTGCAAATCCATCTGGTGATGGTGCTGTCTATCTCACATTGTTGTATCTTATCAAGAAGTAGGCTGTGGTCTACTTTGTCAAATGCCTTGCTGAAGTACAAGTATACTAGGTAAATTCAATTTAGTCACTTTATCAAAAAAGGCAATATGGCTTTAACAAACCCAGGCTGGCTTCTAGAGATCATCTTGTTCATTTCTAAGTTCTCACAAATCCTCTGCTTGATTATCTTTACCAGGATTTTATTCAAAGAAGCTTTGTATCAAAGCATTGTATCCCCCTCTTCAGTTGGAAATCCTATGTACAGAAGTGACAACCAGTGGTTACCAGTTCTGATGAGGGGACATGGGATGTTCAGTCTGGAGAGGAGAGTACAAAAGAGAGAGATTTTATCAGTGCTCAAAAGTGTAAAAAGGGATAAAAGATCAAGAACTCTTTTCCATTCCCACAGAAATTAGAACCAGAAATAATGAGTACAAGTTGCAGTTACCTTGATTTTACATAGTGCAAAATTTCTTGACTGAGATGATAGATTCTCCATCTCTGGAGATTTTTAAGAAGAATCTGAACAGTTCGTCAAGAATGGTTTTCCTGCATGTTTCAAAAAGTTCCATTAATGAATCTTTCCAGCTCTACATTGCTGTGGTCTTTGCTGTATTTGAACCTGCTGATTCGTAATGCTGTCTCTGCACTTTTGTCTACCTCAGTCATCGTCTTTCTCCCAAGCAGTATCAAGAAATCTGTACTACTTTCTATGTGGCAATCCTTCAGGTGAGTCAGTCATTTGCTTTGTGTCTCTTGTTATCCAGGAAATCCTTTGAAGGTTAGGATGGCTGTTCTGTTGAGGAATGGCTGTGCTTGGCAAATGTTCTGACCATTGGCTTCTCTCCACTGGGCCAGCCGTTATTTAAAAGGTATTGTTTAAGGCTCTCTCTTTACAGAATATTTTTGTTGCTCTGCCCTGCTCTGAATGAAACCGTGTCTCTTCCCTTGGCTTGAAATGATGACATTGATCTCCTGACTTTGTCAGTCAAAGATAAATTAAGTAAAGTCAACTTGTTAGACACTTTATTGTATCCCACTACAATGGAATTTAAATCCAATAAAATCGTAAGAGCATTATTACTGGCCTCATGAAGCAACAAATTTCTTGTAAAAATGTATGTTAATATTTTTGCAGCCTCCTATGTGGTGTGCTGAGGTCTACAGCACTGAAGAAAGGCTGCCTGAGGATAATTTTACCAACATTTAGAAATGTAAATAAACTTTCTATAATTTATTTTTTCAATGTAGTTATGGCCTTATTGACTTTGGAAGGGATATTTTGGTTTCATTAAGAAACCAGAACCAATGAGGTATTCCTAAATCTGTTTAGGAATTAATTGTGTTGAAAAGGAAGTTTATAACCCGTGACTGACATTTTTCTTGAACTGCTTGCTTCTTGGAATACTAGTTTTGGATTCCTGGAGCAGTGGGCATTGATCATTCTCTCCTCCGTCTTTCTTGGGGTCCAGATGTCACAGTTTACAAGAGAGAAAGTCACCGCTTTGCAAGATGTTTATGGTTGCCAAAAGGCTGTCTCTACATTTTTGTTTAAATCTGTCATCACCTTTCTCCCAAGGAAGAGATTCCTCTTTATTTCATGGCTATAGTCATCATCGCTGTGCCTAGGAAGGGGAAACCTGTTATTGCTTCAACTTCTCTGCCTATTTGCACCCACTGCCTGATCATATAATCTAAGCTTTTTCAACAAGGAGCATCAGAATAGCCTTTTCTGTTTTAGAACAATTCTTCAACCTTCAATAAGACATTCTTTAAGTTCTTTGCTTCCAGACATCAAGGTGATATCAGTTTTACCAAAGTTTTTTGCTAAGTATTTTAATTCTCATTCCTATTTGTTCTAACCAGTATTTCTTATTATGTAAATTTTTCATGTAAGTCATATAACAAGGTGTATACAATTATGGCACATTCTGAGCATGTAATCTTTGAGTCCATATTTTGTCCTATTGCTTTCTGGTCATTGGAGACATACAAATGCTTCAGCTGACAGATATAATATAGCATCAATCTTGAGATATCTAAAAGAATGTCAGAAAAAGCTGTCCTTATGTCTATCATTGTAGAAGGCAAAGCATGGAATCATGACTGTGTTACATCAAGACATGTCAATGAAGGTTATCCATTTTTCCCCTCAAAGTAAGAACTGTTCAGCTTTGGAACCCAGAAATGATGTTTGTGTGTGTGTGTGTGTGTGTGTGTGTGTGAGAGAGAGAGAGAGAGAGAGAGAGAGAGAGATGGCTCCCTTCATGACATGTGGTCGAGTAGAACCTGGACAGCAGTCTATTGGGAGACAGGGAGCTGGATTCATCGGGATCTAGGGACTTTTGACATTTTAAGTGTTGTTGTTGTTGTTAGTTGCGAAGTCGTGTCCGACCCATTGCAACCCCATGGACAACGTTCCTCCAGGCCTTCCTATCCTCTACCATCCTCTGGAGTCCATTTAAGCTCACACCTACTGCTTCAATGACTCCATCCAGCCACCTTGTTCTCTGTCATCTCCTTTTTCTTTTGCCCTCAATCTTTCCCAGCATTAGGCTCTTCTCCAGGGAGTCCTTCCTTCTCATTAGTTGGCCAAAGTATTTCAGTTTCATCTTCAGGATCTGGCCTTCTAAAGAGCAGTCCGGGTTGATCTCCTCTAGGACTGACTTGTTTGTTCGCCTTGAAGTCCAAGGGACTCGCAGGAGTCTTCTCCAGCACCAGAGTTCAAAGGACTCAATTCTTTGGTGCTCAGCCTTCCTTATGGTCCAACTTTCACAGCCATATATTGCAACTGGGAAAACCATAGCCTTGACTATACACACTTTTGTTGGCAGGGTGATGTCTCTGTTTTTTAGTATACTGTCTAGATTTGCCATAGCTTTCCTCCCCAGGATCAAGCATCTTTGAATTTCGTGGCTGCAGCCCCCATCTGCGATGATTTTGGAGCTCAGGAAAATAAAATCTGTCCCTACCTCCATTTCTTCCCCATCTATCTGCCAGGAATTGAGAGGGCCAGATGCCATGATCTTAGTTTTCTTAATGTTGAGTTTCAAGCCAACTTTTGCACTCTCCTTCTTTATTTATTTATTTATTTATTTAGATTTTTATACCACCCTTCTCCCGAAGGACTCAGGGCGGTGTACAGCCAGATTAAAACAGTACAATATACAAATTAAAACAACAGTTAAAATAACATATTCTATAATTGGCCGAAAATTAAAACCGTCAAATTTGACCCATAATAAAATACCCCAATTAAAATTGTTAAAATTCAAAAATTTAAAAATTTAAAAAATTAAGCCAGTCCTGCTTGGATAAACAAGTACGTTTTCAATTCACGGTGAAAGGTCCGAAGGTCAGGTAATTGACGCAAACCAGGGGGAAGTTTGTTCCAGAGGGTAGGTGCTCCAACAGAGAAGGCCCTTCCCCTGGGGCCCGCCAGCCAACATTGCTTGGCGGACGGCACCCTGAGATGACCCTCTCTGTGTGAGCGTACGGGTCGGTGGGAGGCATAAGGTAACAGCAGGCGGTCCCGTAAGTACCCAGGCCCTAAGCCATGGAGCGCTTTAAAGGTGGTAACCAACACCTTGAAGCGCACCCGAAAGACCACAGGTAGCCAGTGCAGACTGCGCAGGAGCGGTGTTACCTGGGAGCAACGTGTGGCTCCCTCAATCACCCGCGCAGCTGCATTCTAGACTAACTGAAGCCTCCGAGTGCACTTCAGGGGTAGCCCCATGTAGAGAGCATTGCAATAATCCAGACGAGAAGTAACAAGAGCGTGAGTGACTGTGCATAAGGCATCCCGGTCAAGAAAGGGGCGCAACTGGTGAACCAGGCGAACCTGGTAAAAGGCTCTCCTGGAGACGGCCGCCAACTGGTCTTCAAACGACAGCCATCCATCCAGGAGAATGCCCAAGTTGCGCACCCTTTCTGTTGGGGCCAATGATTCGCCCCCAACAGTCAGCCGCGGTTGCAGCTGACTGTACCGGGGTGCTGGCATCCACAGCCACTCCGTCTTGGATGGATTGAGGCTGAGTCTGTTTCTCCCCATCCAGACCCGTACGGCTTCCAGGCACCGGGATAGCACTTCGACAGCTTCATTGGGGTGGCCTGGGGTGGAGAAGTACAGCTGAGTATCATCTCGCAGGAATGGCCCTCCTCACTACCGAGGGCCGGCCTCCATGACGGGTCTTGGGACCCACAGAGGTGGCATGCGAAAAAGAAGAGCTTGTGGGGTTTTTTAGAGAGGGAACTTTTAAGGGGTGGGAGGGTAAGGGCGGGCAATGGGGTAACCCGTCGGGTGAGGCCAGTCTCTGCACATGCTCGCCGGTCTTTCTTTATCAGGTTCGGAGGTTATGGGGTGGAGGTGTTCCTATTGATGAGGGTGGTTCTATTGACACGGTAAGTGGAGAGGCAGATATAGGCGGAGCGAGGGTCATACCAAGTTTCGCGTGCTCGATGTCTGAAAGCGATCACGCTCCGACCCTGGACTTCTCCGTTCCCGGATGGTCAGGATCCTCAGAGCCGGGCCTTGGTTGATGTTGTGCAATGCTCGGTCCGTGGTGAACAAAGCCCCTTGTTTGTGATCTTATTCAGGGGTTCCGCGGACCTTATAGGCATTACGGAGACCTGGTTGGGCACGGAAGGGGTGCCCTCGTGGAGATGTGCCCGCCGGGTTTCCGTGCATTCCATCAACCGAGGCCCAGGGTAGGGGTGGTGGGTGGCGGTTGTGATTAGAGAGTCTAGAGCCGAGGAGACCACTGTGCCTCAGATTGCCGGGTGCGAATCCTCTTTGTGAGATGGGGTCATAGGTGTCAGATGGGTTTGCTGATCGCGTACCTGGCTCCTTGCTGCGTGACAGCTGCCCTGCCCGAGCTCCTGGAGGTGCTGGCGGGGTGGCAGTTGAGACCCCAGACTTTTAGTCATGGGGACTTTAACTGCCATCTTCCGGCCCGTCATCGACAGCGGCTCGGGAGTTCACGGCTTCCATGACGGCCTTGGACCTGACCCAGGTAATTGATGGCCCTACTCACATTGGGGGTGGCACTCTGGACCTGATTTTTCTCTCTGGTCAGTGGTTGAGAGATCTGGACTTAAAGGAAATAGTCACTGAACCTTTGTCATGGTCAGATCACTCTCTTCTTCGCCTGGACTTTCTGACCGCCATTCACCACCGCGGGGAGGCGGAGCCGATCGTTGGTTCCGTCCCAGGCGCCTGATGGACCCGGATGGGTTCGGACGGAGCTTGGGCCATTTCCTGAGGGTCTGGCTCACGGCTCGGCGAGGAACTTGTTGCGGCCTGGGAGCGGGCGGCGGCGGGGCCTTAGACCGAGTCGTGCCTTTGCGGCCTCTGACCCGGCGCAGGGCCCAACCGGCTCCTTGGTTCTCCGAGGAGCTGAGGGGATGAAGCGCGGAGAAGGCGCCTAGAGAGTTCCTGGAGGTCTAGCCGTTCGGAAGCTGATCGGACACTAGTGAAGTCCTATACTAGGACTTACCTAGTGGCATTGAGGGAAGCGAGGCGTAGCTCGCCTCCTCCCTCATTGCATCGGCAGATAACCGCCCGCCGCCTGTTGGTGACTCGCTCCCTCCTTCATCAGGGGAGCGGGATGACCCGTTGCAGGGACGGGCTGAGAGTTTAACGTTATCTATACGATAAAATCGTTCAACCGGGATGGTCTGGACCAAGATTGCGGTGATGCGGGTGAGGCGCTGAGGGTGGTCTTGGCGACATTATTTGGGATGAGTTTGACCCTGTGGCTCCGAGGACATGGACAGGTTGCTGGGTAGGTTGAATGCCACCACGTGTTTACTGGACCCGTGCCTCCTGGCTGGTGCTGGCCACTCGGGAGGTGACACGAGGCTGGCTCCAGGCGATTCTGATCGCTTCTTTGGTGGAGGGTGTCTTCCGGCCGCCTTGAAAGAGGCGGTGGTGAGGCCCCTCCTTAAAGCCTTCCTGGACCCGGCTGTTTTAGGTAATTATCGTCGGTCTCAACCTTCGCTGCGCGAAGGTTGTAGAAATATGGTGGCATATCAGCTTCCCTTGCACCTGGATGAAACTGTCTATCTAGACCCGTTCCAGTCCGGTTTCCGACCCGGTTACAGCGGAGAGCGGCTTTGGTCGCGTTGGTAGATGATCTCTGGAGGGCCAGGGATGAGGTTGTTCCTCTGCCCTGGTCCTATTAGACCTCTCAGCGGCTTTCGATACCATCGACCATGGTATCCTGCTGCGCGGTTGGGGGATTGGGAGTGGGAGGCACCGTTTATCGGTGGTTCTCCTCCTATCTCTCCGACCGGTCGCAGTCGGTGTTGACAGGGGGCAGAGGAGGTCGTCCCGAGGCGCCTCACTTGTGGGTGCCGCAGGGTCGATTCTCTCGCCTTCTGTTTAACATCTACATGAAACCGCTGGGTGAGATCATCAGTGGTTTCGTGTGAAGTATCAGCTGTACGGATGATACTCAGCTGTACCTTTCTACACCGAACCACCCCAACGAAGCTATCGAAGTGCTGTCCCGGTGTCTGGAGGCCGTACGGGTCTGGATGGGGAGAAACAGGCTCAAGCTCAATCCCGCCAAGACAGAGTGGCTGTGGATGCCGGCATCCTGGTACAGTCAGCTAAATCCGCAGCTGACCATCGGTGGCGAGTCATTGGCCCCGATGGAGAGGGTCCGCAACTTAGGCGTCCTCCTGGATGAACGGCTGTCTCTAGAAGAGCATTTGACGGCCGTCTCCAGGAGAGCGTTCACCAGGTTCGCCTGGTACGCCAGTTGCGCCTTTCTGGACCGGGATGCCCTATCCACGGTTACTCACGCACTCGTGACGTCTCGCCTGGATTACTGCAATGCTCTACATGGGCTCCTTGAGGGGCATCCGGAGGCTACAGTTAGTCCAGAATGCAGCTGCGGGTGATAGATGGAGCCCTCGTGGCTCCCATATGACACCTATCCTGCGCAGACTGCACTGGCTTCCTGTGGCCTTCCGGTGCGCTTCAAGGTTTTGGTGACCACCTTTAAAGCGCCCATGGCATTGGGCCGGGTTATTTACGGGACCGCCTACTGCGACCGAATACCTCCCACCGTCCTGCGCCTCACAGAGAGGGTCTCCTCAGGGTGCCGCCAGCGAGGCAATGTCGCCTGGCGACGCCCAGGAAGGGCCTTCTGTGGGGCTCCCACCTCTGAACGATCTACCCCGGACTTCCAGCTGGACCTTCGGACCTTCCGCGGGCTTAAAACATACTTATTTAATTGTGCAGGACTGAGCTAGATTTTAAATTTTGGGTTTTAAATTGGGTTTTATTTCTATTTTTAATTGGACGGGCTTTAGAATAAGTTTTTTAAATGTTTTATATTGTATTTATATTCTATTTATCTGTTTTTAGTGCCTGTAAACCGCCCTGAGTCCCTTGGGAGATAGGGCGGTATATAAATACGATTAAATAAATAAATAAATAAATAAATCAGCGTACAGCTGGTAACTCACCCCGAAGCCACTGATGACCTCGCCCAACGGCTTCATATAGATGTTGAACAGGAGAGGCAAGAGAATCGACCCCTGAGGCACCTCACAAGTAAGGCGCCTCACGGTCGATCTCTGCCCTCCTGTCAACACCGTCTGTGATCGGTCAGAGAGATAGGAGGAGAACCACTGATAAACGGTGCCTCCCACTCCCAAACTCTCCAACCGGTGCAGCAGGATACCATGGTCGATGGTATCAAAAGCCGCTGAGAGATCTAACAGGACCAGGGCAGAGGAACAACCCCTATCCCTGGCCCTCCAGAGGTCATCCACCAACGCGACCAAAGCTGTCTCCGTGCTATATCCGGACCGGAAGCTGGACTGGAACGGGTCTAGATAGACAGCTTCATCCAGGTACCGGGGAAGCTGCCATGCCACCACACTCTCTACAACCTTTGCCACAAAGCGAAGGTTGGAGACTGGACGATAATTCCCCAAAATAGCTGGATCCAGGGAAGGCTTCTTGAGGAGGGGTCTCACCACCGCCTCTTTCAAGGTGGCGGGGAAAACCCCTTCCAACAATGAAGCATTTATAATTCCCCGGAGCCAGCCTCGTGTCACCTCCTTAGTGGCCAGCACCACTTCTTCACCTGCATCAAGAGGCTCTTTAGTTCCTCTTCGTTTTCTGCCATTAACATAACATAACATAACATAACATCAGAGTTGGAAGGGACCTTGGAGGCCTTCTAGTCCAACCCCCTGCCCAGGCAGGAAACCCTACACCATCTCAGTCAGATGGTTATCCAACATTTTCTTAAAAATTTCCAGTGTTGGAGCATTCACAACTTCTGAAGTCAAGTCGTTCCACTTATTAATTGTTCTAACTGTCAGGAAATTTCTCCTTAGTTCTAAGTTGCTTCTTTCTTTGATCAGTTTCCACCCATTGCTTCTTGTTCTACCCTCAGGTGCTTTGGAGAACAGCCCGACTCCCTCTTCTTTGTGGCAGCCCCTGAGATATTGGAACACAGCTATCATGTCTCCCCTAGTCCTTCTTTTTGTTAAACTAGACATACCCAGTTCCTGCAACCGTTCTTCATATGTTTTAGCCTCCAGTCCTCTAATCATCTTTGTTGCTCTTCTCTGCACTCTTTCTAGAGTCTCAAAATCTTTTTTACATCGTGGCGACCAAAACTGGATGCAATATTCCAAGTGTGGCCTTACCAAGGCATTATAAAGTGGTACTAACTTTAGAATGGTATAATCTGCATATCTGAGATTGTTGATATTTCTCCTGGCAATCTTAATTCCAATTTAATTCCAATTTTAAGGGTAATCCTATAATAAATAAGGGAGAAATTACACTGATTCTGACCCTAATTTAGACTTAAATACAATTTAATTTAATTTAATTTTTTAATAAAGAATACACTAAGGCAGAAACTTGTCCACCCCAAGAATAAAACACCTAGACACAAACTGAGCAATGTGGTATATAGAATAGAATAGAATTTTATTGGCCAAGTGTGATTGGACACACAAGGAATTTGTCTTGGTGCATATGCTCTCAGTGTTACATAAAAGAAAAGATACGCAATATAATGCAGTAAGAGGTGTGCAGATCTGTACATTGATGAAATAAATTAACCACTTCACAAGCGCCTGGCACAACATAGGAGACCTAATCCATCAGGACAAGACTCAGCAGTCCATTGCATTTGAAAGATAAGGGCCACTCTTTTTAAGACAGCAACCTCCACATTTTGGATAATGCGGACCATTGTTTTGAAAGCTGGGTAAAAGAGGCCATTCCAGTGGTGAAATCATTTTTTTTTTACTACCAGTTCTGTGGCCGTGGCTTCGTGGGTGTGGCAGGGGAAGGATACTGCAAAATCTCCATTCCCACCACACCCCACTCTGGGGCCAGCCAGAGGTGTTATTTGCCGGTTCTTCAAACTGCTCAAAATTTCCGCTACTAGTGCTCCAGAACCTGCTGGATTTCACCCCGGGCCATTCATGTTAACTTTGAGTAGCCCTCTCTCAGCAAAGGAGAAGGGATAAAACACCACTTATCCCAATTTACAATGCCATCCTTTGGGCTGTTCCAAGAGGATTCCACACCTCTGATTCAAATGACCCTGAGGTCACAGATAAAACCACACTGACCACAGTGCCTCTCAGAGAGTGCTAAGACCAGTTGTTTGCACAGAAAACACAATATTTCAGTTCCCGCCTCCCTCCTGTCACCCCACCCCCATCAATTAATATCAACTGTCACTAACTGTCCTTCCATCTCCCACAGCATCTAGTACAACTGATGAAGTTTCCAGGATAGGAAGGGAAACGTCTTCTTCCTCCTAAAAAAATCAGTCCAGTTGTCTTTTAAAAAAACTAAAACCACTTTTGATATGGTTACATGGTTTGTTAAAACATAGAGGCATATATTTGTTTCAAAATACTTTCTTGGTGACATCCAAAAAATAAGAGGTCACACACTACAGTACCCCATGAAAAGATGATCAGATCTCCAAGTCTCCCATTTCATGTGTCCCCAGATATTTTCGCATGGAATTCACTAAAATGAAATAAATAAGGAGGGTGAGAAGTGTTTCTTTTTCATGATTACATTGGGATTAACAATGTTAAAAATAAAAAATTCAGAGGGAAAAATTGAATGATTGCATTGGGAATAACAATGGGGGAACAAGGAAGGTAAGAGGAGAAAAAGGGAATAGACCAGAAGAGAACTATAAAAAGGAGAAAAAAGAAAAGAAAGAAAATGGGTGGTATATTAGATGGAGCAGGAGAAAATGGATAAGGGAGTAATCAATGGATAAGAAGAAGGATAATATGAAATGTATATAAAGTAATAATTGTATTAACAATGGTATTAGGATTAATATTGGTGATTATACTATTTGAATAAGAGGAGATTTGGTAAATAAAATTGAAATAAAATTAAAAATATTGGGATTTTAAAAATTGAATTTAAATGATAACATATTTGATTTGATGTAAAATGATTTATTTAGAAGGAAATTATGGGGACTGTAAAAATTAAATTATATAGAATGAAGCATAAAAACAAATGTGAAGAATTGTATTGTTTCTGGTGGTGATTAAGATGGAATAGATTTGGAATAAAATGATATACTTAGAAGAGATTAAAAGATTGAAATTTAAATGAAACGAATAAAATTAAAAATATTGGGATTGTTAAAATTGAACTTAAATGACAATATAACTGATCTGATATAAAATGATTTACTTAGAAGGGGTAATTATATACAAGTATAATAATTGTGATAGAAGTAATATTGATGATTATATTATCTGAAAGATGAAGTCTATTTTGTAATCTTGAAAATGTAAAAGAATTGTATTAATACTGGGACTGTAAAATTTGAATGATAAAAAAGAATGGAAATTAATTTCAATGATTAAATTTTTAGATGAAGATGATGTAAAATAAATATAAAAAATATATGCTTAAAAAGGTACAATAATGGATAAAATAGTAAGATGGGTCCATCTTTGGGAAAAATTGATACTAAAGAAATAATTGTGAAGAAGGAAATGATTGAATGTTTAAAGTAAAGGGTTTCAATAGATTAAAAATTATGAAAAATATATATGATAAAGAGAGAAATGAATAATTTGAAATAGGTGAAGATAAGGAGGTGAGGGCAGATGGTAATATTGATTATATATTTTATAAAAAATACAAATAAAAGATAAAAGGGGGATAGTAAAATATTTGGCAGAAATTGGAGTATATATAGTAAATACGAAGAAAACAAGCTGCATGAATTTTGACTCGGTCAATACTCTATTCAGAAAATATGTATTGTATGTTTGTGTGTCTGAAAAAAAATAAAAACTTAAAAAAAAAAAAAAGGAAATGGGGAAAGAATCTGATTTTTTCACCTGTGCAGAAATGCCAGGGAGCTATGGAGGGCGCTGGCTGAAGACCCTTATGCCACCATGAAGATCATGAAGCCCCTCCTCAAAAGGCTTCAGGACCAAGACCCCAGCACCAAAGCCATCGGGAGGAGAAACAGCAAGTCTCCCAGGCCCATTGCGGTAAGCCCTCAACTGGCAGCTCTGCTTTCCTTTGATTTAGAGATGGGCCATGCCTGAGGGAAGGGGGAAGGGGATGAGCAGAAGAGTCACCCTCGGGGGGTCTCCCCATCAAGAGCAGGCATGCTCTGGATGGAGGGAGGCAGTGGGCAAACTGGTGGGGACTGAAATTGGCGTATGGTCCCCCAAAAATGCCCCACTGAAAGGAGAAGTGTCTGTGGGCTTCCTTCCAACCCTAATCCATCCATCCATCCATCGGTTCATCTATTCATTAATCCATTCATTCAAGTATCCATTCATTTATTTATCCATTCATCTACCAATCATTCATCCACCCATTGATCGATCTGTCCATCCATCCATCAGTTCATCTATTCATTCATTCATTCATTCATTCATTCATTCATTCATTCATTCATTCATGTATCCATTATTCTGCGCCAACTCAGAAAGCTCAAACTGCCCAAGGAGCTGCTGATCCAGTTCTACAGGGGAATTATTGAGTCTGTCATTTGCATCTCCATAACTGCCTGGTTTGGTTCTGCAACCCAACAAGAAAGACACAGACTTCAGAGGATAATTAGAACTGCAGAAAAAACAATTACTACCAACCTGCCTTCCATTGAGGACCTGTATACTGCACGAATCAAGAAGAGGGCCGTGAAAATATTTACAGACCCCTCACATCCAGGACATAAACTGTTTCAACTCCTACCCTCAAAACGACGCTATAGAGCACTGCACACCAGAACAACTAGGCACAAGAACATTTTTTTCCCGAAGGCCATCACTCTGCTAAACAAATAATTCCCTCAACACTGTCAAACTATTTACTAAATCTGCACTATTAATCTTCTCATCATTCCCATCACCCATCTCCTTCCACTTATGACTATATGACTGTAACTTTGTTGCTGGTAATCATTATGATTTATATTGATATTGATTGTTTCCTGATTGCTTATTTGTACCCTTTGATTATCATTAAGTGTTGTATGATTAGGTGTTAAATTTGTAGCCTATGGCCATCATTAAGTGTTGTAAGTGTTATACCTTGATGAAAGTATCTTTTCCTTTATGTACACTGAGAGCATATGCACCAAGACAAATTCCTTGTGTGTTCAATCACACTTGGCCAATAAAAAATTCTATTCTATTCTATTTATTAATCCATTCCTTTATATATTCATTCCCTCATTCATCCATTCATTCATGTTATTGATTGATTGATTCATTCATTTCTTAAGAAAACTCATATGGTTGCCCAACTCACTCATGGTGGTTTTGGGTGGCTTAAAAAGAGTTTGACTTAAGAAAATACATGATAGGAACCAACAAAGATGAACACCCTACTGAGTACTGTGTGTTAAAAAATTCTTCTTAAAAATATTTTTTTTTTTTTATTTATTTATTTATTATTTAAATTTGTATACCGCCCTTCTCCCGAAGGACTCAGGGCGGTTCACAGCCAAGTAAAAATACAATACTATAAATACAAATTAAAATACAATTAAAAAACTTATTAAAATTGGCCAGAATTAAAATTTAAAACTAAAACCCATTAAAACCCATTAAAACACTAACCCAGTCCAGCGCAGATGAATAAGTAGGTTTTAAGCTCGAAAGGTCTGAGGTCCGGAAGTTGACGAAGTCCTGGGGAGTTCGCTCCAGAGGGCGGGAGCCCCACAGAGAAGGCCCTTCCTGGGTGTCGCCAGACGACACTGTCGCTACCGATGGCACCCTGAGGAGCCCCTCTGTGAGAGCGCACGGGTCGGTGAGAGGTATTCGTAGCAGCAGGCGGTCCCGTAAGTATCCCGGCCCCATGCCATGGAGCGCTTTAAAGACATTCACCAACACCTTGAAGCGCACCCGAAGGCCACAGGTAGCCAGTGCAGCCGGGCGAGGATAGGTGTCACCGGGAGCCACGAGGGCCCTCAATCACCCGCAGCTGCATTCTGACTAACTGTAGCCTCCGGATGCCCCTCAAGGGAGCCCCATGTAGAGAGCATTGCAGTAGTCCAGACGAGACGTCACAAGGGCGTGAGTGACTGTGCACAAGGCATCCCGGTCCCAGAAAGGGGCGCACTGGCGCACCAGGCGGACCTGGTGGAAAGCTCTCCTGGAGACGGCCGTCAAATGGTCTTCAAAAGACAGCCGTTCATCCAGGAGAACGCCCAAATTGCGCACCCTCCATCGGGCCAATGACTGCCCCGACAGTCAGCCGCGGACTCAGCTGACTGTACCGGGATGCCGCATCCACAGCCACTCCGCCTTGGAGGGATTGAGCTTGAGCCTGTTCCTCCCCATCCAGACCGCACGGCTTCCAAACACCGGGACAGCACTTCGATGGCTTCATTGGGGTGGCCCGTGTGAAAAGTACAGCTGGGTGTCATCAGCGCACAGCTGGTACCTCACACCGAAGCCACTGATGATCTCACCCAGCGGTTTCATAGATGTTGAACAGAAGGCGAGAGTGACCTCGCGGCACCCACAAGTGAGGCGCTGGGTGTTGTACCAAAAGTTTGGTATAAATGGAGTCAGACAAAGACCTGTTTTCTCTTCTGTTAGTGCTCAGGAGCTGAATAGGCAGATAGAGGGTTTACTAACTTGAAATTGTACTATGATGCAGTTGTTTTAGTTTTAATCTCTGATTGGATTAATTTAACAGAAGAAAGTTTTGAATATAGAAGGTTATGGTTTGTTATATGGATGGCATGCATATGTAATATATGAAGAAAATTGATAAGACATTTAAGAATAATATGGTCAGAAGTGCGTTGTTGAGGGTTTGGAAAAATATCAATATAAGTTAGATGGAAAGATACCAATATGGACCATCCCAGACATATGATAGAATATAAATATTACAAAAAATGGAGTTGTACTTACAAGAGCTTTTGAGGTAAGAGGAGAAAAGGAATAGACCAGAAGAGAACTATAAAGAAGAAAAAGAAAGAAAGAAAATGGGTGGTATATTAGATGGAGCAGGAGAAAATGGATAAGGGAGTAATCAATGGATAAGAAGAAGGATAATATGAAATGTATATAAAGTAATAATTGTATTAACAATGGTATTAGGATTAATATTGGTGATTATACTATTTGAATAAGGAGATTTGGTAAATAAAATTGAAATAAAATTAAAAATATTGGGATTTTAAAATTGAATTTAAATGATAACATATTTGATTTGATGTAAAATGATTTATTTAGAAGGAAATTATGAAAATTAAATTATATGAATTGTATTGTTTCTGATGGAATAGATTTGGAATAAAATGATATACTTAGAAGAGATTAAAAGATTGAAATTTAAATGAAACGAATAAAATTAAAAATATTGGGATTGTTAAAATTGAACTTAAATGACAATATAACTGATTTGATATAAAATGATTTACTTAGAAGGGTAATTATATACAAGAAGTAATATTGATGATTATATTATCTGAAAGATGAAGTCTATTTTGTAATCTTGAAATGGGACAAAAATGGTGTATGCATATTCTGGGGACCTGGTAAAGATGGGATTGAAAAAAAGGGTTTCAATAGATTAAAAATTATGAAAAATATATATGATAAAGAGAGAAATGAATAATTTGAAATAGGTGAAGATGAGGTGAGGGCAGATGGTAATATTGATTATATATTTTATAAAAAATACAAATAAAAGATAAAAGGGGGATAGTAAAATATTTGGCAGAAATTGGAGTATATATAGTAAATACGAAGAAAACAAGCTGCATGAATTTTGACTCGGTCAATACTCTATTCAGAAAATATGTATTGTATGTTTGTGTGTCTGAAAAAAAATAAAAACTTTTTAAAAAAAAAAAGGAAATGGGGAAAGAATCTGATTTTTTCACCTGTGCAGAAATGCCAGGGAGCTATGGAGGGCGCTGGCTGAAGACCCTTATGCCACCATGAAGCTCTGCTTTCCTTTGATTTAGAGATGGGCCATGCCTGAGGGAAGGGGGAAGGGGCTGAGCAGAAGAGTCACCCTCGGGGGGTCTCCCCATCAAGAGCAGGCATGCTCTGGATGGAGGGAGGCAGTGGGCAAACTGGTGGGGACTGAAATTGGCGTATGGTCCCCCAAAAATGCCCCACTGAAAGGAGAAGTGTCTGTGGGCTTCCTCGCCAGATATATACCCATCCATCCATCCATCGGTTCATCTATTCATTAATCCATTCATTCAAGTATCCATTTATTTATCCATTCATCTACCAATCATTCATCCACCCATTGATCGATCTGTCCATCCATCCATCAGTTCATCTATTCATTCATTCATTCATTCATTCATTCATTCATTCATTCATGTATCCATTATTCTGCGCCAACTCAGAAAGCTCAAACTGCCCAAGGAGCTGCTGATCCAGTTCTACAGGGGAATTATTGAGTCTGTCATTTGCATCTCCATAACTGTCTGGTTTGGTTCTGCAACCCAACAAGAAAGACACAGACTTCAGAGGATAATTAGAACTGCAGAAAAAACAATTACTACCAACCTGCCTTCCATTGAGGACCTGTATACTGCACGAATCAAGAAGAGGGCCGTGAAAATATTTACAGACCCCTCACATCCAGGACATAAACTGTTTCAACTCCTACCCTCAAAACGACACTATAGAGCACTGCACACCAGAACAACTAGGCACAAGAACAGTTTTTTCCCGAAGGCCATCACTCTGCTAAACAAATAATTCCTTCAACACTGTCAAACTATTTACTAAATCTGCACTATTAATCTTCTCATCATTCCCATCACCCATCTCCTTCCACTTATGACTATATGACTGTAACTTTGTTGCTGGTAATCATTATGATTTATATTGATATTGATTGTTTCCTGATTGCTTATTTGTACCCTTTGATTATCATTAAGTGTTGTATGATTAGGTGTTAAATTTGTAGCCTATGGCCATCATTAAGTGTTGTAAGTGTTATACCTTGATGAAAGTATCTTTTCCTTTATGTACACTGAGAGCATATGCACCAAGACAAATTCCTTGTGTGTTCAATCACACTTGGCCAATAAAAAATTCTATTCTATTCTATTTATTAATCCATTCCTTTATATATTCATTCCCTCATTCATCCATTCATTCATGTTATTGATTGATTCATTCATTTCTTAAGAAAACTCATATGGTTGCCCAACTCACTCATGGTGGTTTTGGGTGGCTTAAAAAGAGTTTGACTTAAGAAAATACATGATAGGAACCAACAAAGATGAACACCCTACTGAGTACTGTGTGTTAAAAAATTCTTCTTAAAAATATTTTTAATCTGTGTTTTTATTATGTGTTATATTACTTAATTACATTGTTGTAAACTGCCCAGTGTCAGATAACTCAGATGGCCGGTGTAGAAATTTAATTAATTAAGACCAATAGAAGAAAATATAGAATAGATAAAATAGAATTTTTTATTGGCCAAGTGTGATCGGGGGAACGACTTGCCTCCAGAAGTTGTGGGTGCTTCATCACTGGAGGTTTTTAAGAAAAGACTAGATAGCCATTTGTCCAGCATAGTCTAGGGCCATGATGGCGAACCTATGACATGCATGCCACGCAGGTGGCACATGTAGCCAGATCCGACGCACATGAGCATGCTGGCCAGCTGATTTTCGAGCCTTCTGGGCCCACCGGCAGTAGGGAAACAGACTGTATCCTACCTCCGGATGGCCTGGGGGTGGGTGGGAAAGGCCTGTTTTTTGCTTTCCTCAGGCTCTTAGCCTTTCTAGGAGGCTGGTGAGAGCGAAAATGGTCTTTCCCACCCCCAACCCCGGAAGCCCTCTGGAGGTCAGAAACGGCCCATTTGCTGACTTCTGGTGGGACCGGAAGTGCCGTTTTTTGCCCTCTGGAGCCTTTCTAGGAAGCTGGTGAGGGCAAAAATGGCCTTCCCCAACCCCCCAGAGGCCCTCCAGAGGCTGGAAAAGGTCTGTTTGTTGGAGGGCCTCTGGAGGGCCTCCGGTGGGGGAAAGGCTGTTTTCACCCTCACCAGCCTCCTAGAAAGGCTCTGGAAAGTCTGGAAAGTCTGGAGAGACCGAAAAACGGGTCTACCGGGCCCAACCTGCTATAACTTGCCAAAAGTGGGGGGAGCAGGGGGGTCACGTATGCATGCACGGGTCCCAAAAAGTTATGGGTGTGGGACCCCCCTACTCCCCCCACTTTTGGCGTGCGATGGCAAGAAGGTTAGTTATTACTGGTCTAGGGTCTCCTGCTTGAGCAGGGGGTTGGACTAGAAGACCTCCAAGTTCCGTTTCAACCCTGTTATTCTATGTTCTGTGGGCTTCTATGTGTTTTTCATTATCGCTAGTAGACTCAGAGAACTCCAGTGACCATGTTTAATTGCTCGTTTCTTTCCTTGCTTCCTCTAGAAGAAGATGTTGGAGCCGGAGTTAATGCCTGTGGTAAACTCTGCATCTCATCCCAACAAGTGTAGCTAAGGAACCTCTAAGGACCCTTCAGTTCCTCTTCCAACATCTCAATGTGGCCACCCATGGATGCAAGGCTCTCAGTCTTATTCCGCTCCTGCTGAAATATTTCCCTGACGTAAGTCAAGCAAATCACGACAAACAGGTTTCCTCTCTCTCCCTCCCTCCATTGCTCTCTCTCTCTCTCTCTCCCCCACCCCCACCCCTAAAGATGGCCTGTGTACTATCTGCAGAATTCGAATGTTATCAAAAATCTTAGAAATAGTTCGTGCCTACCGTTCCTGTCCTATTGTTTTCTTTCATTATATCCAATCAATATAGTTATTGCATACTTATGCTTATATATATATATATATGCTTATATATTATACAGTTACTTTCATGCTTATGCTTATATATACTGTTGTGACAAAATAAATAAATAAATAAATAAACTGTGTTGTGCTCACCTAAAACAGGGTGTAAGCTTGCAGATGGTCCTTGAGCCCTTCTAGAGAGCTGGAGAAGTGCCAGATGAGGTGGAAGAGAAGGAAGGTTGCCACTCTCTTCAGCTTCACCAAACCATGTGTCCGCTAGAAAATCTAGAACACCACACACCCTATCCAGAAAAATGACCATTCTTCACATCTAGAAAATCTAGATTGGTGTTGCTTGATTTCAGACACTTTAAGATGTGTGGACTTCAACTCAGCTGTCCTGAGAACTCCAGAAGTTGAACTCCCCACATCTTAAAGCTGGTAAGATGGAACAACACTGATCTAGATCGCTATTTCTCAACCTTGCAACTTTAAGAAGTGAGGACTTCAACTCCCAGAACTCTCCAGCCAGCATACTGGAGTTGGAGTCCTCACCTCTTCAAGCTGCTAAGATTGGAAAACAGCTCCCTAGATCATACCCTAGAGGTTGATCTGCAAGCATTTTACCACCAAGAATTAGCATGGACTTGTCAAGATAAAAAAATTGCCAGACTGCTCTTCCTTTGCTTCTTGAATGGGTAACTGAGGCAGATCAGATTAAGGGGATGAAAGTTATGAATGCTTTTATTATAGGGTTAGTGGAGTCCTCCCTGCCTTTATCTTTAAGAAAACAAAGGAGAATCAAATTTGAGATGTTTTCTCCCCTTAAATTTCTGCCCTGGTCTCAGATTTTGTTTAGCTGACTGTTGTGTAGGTTGCAGTCTGTTCTTCTAGGTTCTCACAACACATCACACTTCCTTAATAGAAAATCAGTTTGTTTGCCAAAAAAACTCACATGGGGGCTACTGCAGGCAATTGCCAGGAGTCCAAAGTACCAAAACAAACAATTAAAAAATCCCCCCAAATGTCCTAATAGATTGTGGGAAAGTGGTAGACATAACATAACTTGATTTCAGCAAAGCGTTTGACAAAGCACCCAATGAGCAAGCTTGCTAAATGAAGACAGTACAGTATGATGATTAAACAGATATATCTGAAGAGATTCTCAGTCATCCAGCTCATGGGTGCCCCAAAAGTGCTTTTTCAAAAGGCAACTGGACTTTGTTTTTCCTTGAGGAGGTTTCTCTTCTCACCCAATAAGCTTCTTCAGTTCTGATTAGCAGATTTTCTTCAAGGAAAAACAAAGTCTAGTTGCCTTTTGAAAAAGCACTTTTGGGACAATTAAACAGATACATACTTGGGTTGATGAGCATGTTCAGAGTGCTCATTAATAATATATCTAGTGGGGAGCCATTCTCGCTGAACGGTGGAGAATGCAAAGAGGTTCTGGACAATCCTGAAGTTGTGAGCTCCTTGGTGCTCTTTGAACTTGGTTGTTTTCTTGCAGACCTTTCATGACCCAACTAGGTGACAGTATCTCATCTTTCCTCCTTTGGCCAGGTCTCCAGGAACACCCTCAACTCCTGTGTCTCCTTCATGACCTGTGGGGATGTTCCCAGCAACTTGTTTGATTATGAACTGTATACCAGTCTCCATAGCATGTATTCCAACATCTGCTTCGTGGTTGTAAGTAGAAGCCAAGCTGGCTTCTTTTGTTCCAGATTAGAGTATACAAACCATTTATTTATTTATTTTTGTTCTGCCTTTCTCGTTTTTATAAATAACTCAAGATGGTGGACATCCCTAATACTACTTCTTCTCCACTGATTTTCTTCACAACAACCCTGTGAGGTGGGTTGCACTGGGAGAGAGGGACTGCACTAAAGTCACCCTGCTGGCCATCATGACTAAGGCGGGACTATAACTCACAATTCCCTGGTGATTGACCCAAAGTCACCCAGTCAGCTTGCATGCCTAAGGGGGAACTGGAATTCTCAAGGTCACCCAGCTAACTATCATGATTAAGGCAGGACTAGAACTCTCCATCTCCTAGTAATTGGCCCAAAGTCACCCAGGTGATTTTCATCCCAAAGGCGGGACTAGAACTCATCGGCTCCTGGTTTGTTGCCTGCTGCCTTAACCACTAGACTAAACTGACTAGAGAGATTCTTCTTGGGTTTTTGTTCTCACGGGAACAGCAGAAGTTCCATGCAATCATGAGGACTGGAAACCTTGCTGGTTTGAGGATTAGAAATGGAAGTTTGTGGAAAAGTAAAATTATGATGTAGAGGGGAGGGCAAAATATAAATGCATTTATAAGATCAGAAGCCATTTCCTTATTATTTTTCTACCCCTTTTCTTTTTCTATTTTCTTTTTTCTCTATCTGCTATTTTCTTTATTTTCCTTTATGCTTTTAACTTGGATAAAAGTGTCTCTAATAACATAAATGTTTGTGTGTATATAATACAATATTATACTAAATTACACTACACTATACGGTATTATACTATACTATACTATACTATACTATACTATACTATACTATACTATACTATACTATACTATACTATACTATACTATACTATACTATTAAATGTAATAATTTACAAGGGCCGGAATAGCTCAGGCTGTTAAGAAGCCTGTTATTAGAACACAGTAGCCTGCAATTACTGCAGGTTCTAGTCCCACCAGGCCCAAGGTTGACTCAGCCTTCCATCCTTTATAAGGTAGGTAAAATGAGGACCCAGATTGTTGGGGGGGCAATAAGTTGACTTTGTAAAAAATATACAGATAGAATGAGACTATTGCCTTATACACTGTAAGCCGCCCTGAGTATTCGGAGAAGGGCGGGATATAAATGTAAACAAAAAAATAATAATATTGTGTTGTATTGCATTACATTGCATTGTATTGCATAATAATAATAATAGGGGCCGGGATAGCTCAGGCAGTAGAGAAGCCTGTTATTAGAACACAGAGCCTGCAATTACTGCAGGTTCGAGCCCGGCCCAAGGTTGACTCAGCCTTCCACCCTTTATAAGGTAGGTAAAATGAGGACCCAGATTGTTGGGGGGGCAATAAGTTGACTTTGTAAAAAAATATACAAATAGAATGAGACTATTGCCTTATACATTGTAAGCCGCCCTGAGTCTTCGGAGAAGGGCGGGGTATAAATGTAAACAAACAAAAAAAAATAATAATAAGATAGTCCAGTCCAGTCCAGTCCAGTATAGTATAATAATATCAATTAGTATAGTATAGTATAGTGTAATAATGTTATAGTACAGTACGATACAATACAATATAATAAAATATAATATGTTATGGAAGACATTATTGTGGACATGAGGACTAGAAACCTTACCTGGAAAGCGCCCCCCCTTTTTTTTTTAAAAAAGGAAGCTATCTAGTTCATTGGCTTGTTTGTTGCCTTGTTTTCCCCAGATGAATAAATGCAAGCAAAACTTTACTGAAATGCTGGATCAGATGCTGAAGTTCCTGAGGAGCCGGAACTCTTCCCATCGCGAGGCAGCTGCCCTCTTAATTGGTAATCACAAATGCCAACTCTGGAAGGAAAGGAGGGGAGGAAAAACCAAGACAGGCGGGCAGCCTAATGCCATGTTATGCTGACCATTGTCACCCCAAAGATATATGCGGAATTAAGCAATATTGCTTAATCAGACCGGAAGCTGCTCTTATACCGTGTGGCTTCTCTGGAACTGCTACAATTGTCTGGTTTTCAGAAGCCTTCTTCCTTGCCATGGTTTCCACTTCCTGCCTCCTTCCCACCCACCCCCTCCCCCACTGGCCCAATTTAATTCACCTATCTATCTATCTATCTATCTATCTATCTATCTATCTATCTATCTATCTATCTATCTGTCTCGCCCTTATACAGGCAGTCCTCAGCTTACGACCACAGCAGAGCCCCAAAATTTCTGTGGCTAAGCGAGACAGTTGTTCAGGCAGTTCCTGCCACCTTTCTTTAGGGTATCATTGCGGTTGTTAAGTTAGTCACGTGGTTGTTAAGTAAATCTGGCTCCCTCCCAGATTTTGCTCATCCGAAGATGGCAAAAAGTGATCACGGGACCCCCAAGACACTGCAACTGTCATAAATACAAGTCAGTTTGCCAAGCATCTGGATTTTGATCATGTGACTGTTGGGATGCGGCTAGGGTAGTAAGTGTGAAAAGCAGTCGTAAGTCACTTTTTTCAGTGCCATTGTAAGTTTGAATGGTCATTAAATGAACCCCAAGGCTCTGTTTTAGGCCCAGTACTCTTCAACATCTTCATCAATGACTTGGACGAGGGGATAGATGGGGAACTCATCAAATTTGCAGATGACACCAAGCTGGCAGGAATAGCCAACACTCCAGAAGATAGGCTAAATTACAGAAAGATCTTGACAGACTTGAACATTGGGCGCTATCTAACAAAATGAAATTCAACAGTGAAAAAAGTAAGGTTCTACATTTAGGCAAAAATATCCGGAAGATGGCGACCAGGAAGGTTGCACCGGAGAAATGCTCTCTGTAAAAGGGCTCTTTTGAGCTCTTAGGAGAGCAGTTTCCCCGAAGATTCTTTGCTGGCGATACTCCAGAGCCGAAGGTTTTTCCAGGCTGCCGTGGATTGAGGCTGCCGAGGTTCTTCCAGGCTGCTGAGGACTCAGGCGGTGGGCGAAGAGTCGGAGACCGCCGGAGCCTGGACTGCCGCAACCGTGAGGCCGTCGACTGAAAGAGGCTGGAGCCGCCCGCTACCGCCGGAGCCGCCACCAGCCCTGTGACTGCCGCTGCCGCTTGTGCCGCCACCGGAGCCGCCGCCAGCCCCGAGACTGCTGCTGCCACTGTTGCCGCCGGAGCCGCCGCCGGAGCCACCGCCAGCCCCGTGAGTGCCACCGGAGCCGCCGCCAGAGCTGCCGCCAGCCCCGGGATTGCCGCTGCCGCTTGTGCCGCCGGAGCTGCCGCCAGACCCGAGACCACCGCTACCGCATTAAAGGCGGCTGGAGACGCCCGAAACCACTAAAGCCACCCCGCCAGACCCGGGACTGCCGCTGCCGCTGCCGCTGCCGCTGCCGCTACCGTGAGTCGCACCGCTGCCATCACCGCCCTCCATCATCGCCCTCCCTCATTGCTACAAACTTTAAATTTCCCACCAAGGAGATAAAAGCCCAGCAACATTTACAACAACCCTAATCAACCTATCCCCCAATCGGCAGGACTGCTGCAGGACTACTGGTGAGTTCCTAGGAGACTCCAGTCTCCCGGCCTCTACTGACTTTTTGAATCTCCCGCCATTACAGCCACCTGTAAAGAAGCTTCTTCAACCACCCTATCTCACCATTTTAAATTTCCCGCCAAATCTCACTGTTACCATAGTGACTCCCATTACCATAGCAACTGCCAAATTGACTACCATTTAAAGTTAAAGAGACAGATATTAAATCAAAGATAATTGATTAAGTGACAGACACTTAATCATTACTAAAATAAAATAATAATAAATAAATAAAATAAAATAAAATAAAATAAAATAAAAATAAAATAAAACAAAGGAATAAGAAAGATCATCATTATGCCAGCCAGAAAATCAAACGCTGATAAAATCTTAGAATCAAGATTAACAACTATTGAACAAAACATAGATAAAAGATTACAAGCTATTGAACAAAACCTAGAAAAAAGAATTCAAAATATTGAACAAAACCTAGAAAAAAGAATTCAAAATATTGAACAAAACTTAGAAAAAAAAATTCTATCAGTTATTGAACAAAGTTTCACAGATTTGATAAAACAAATTTCAACACTAAAAAATGAAAACTCTAATGATCTAAATCTCTTCCAAACTCATCTATCACCACAAAATATACAACTTACAACTCAACCTAGACATCAAATTAATACAACACAACCCAAACAACAAACAACTACTAATCAACTAATCAGAGATGCAATAGAGAGGACAAAAATAAGTAATGCAATATTATTTGGACTTGAAAACACAAATGAACCAGATATCAATAAGATTCACAACATCATTGGAAATTATAATTCATCAACCATCTCCCCAAATGAAATAATTGCTGTCTCCAGAGATGGACCAGAATATAAAAACAGCGATGGGACAACAGCACCAAGATTTTGTAGAGTTATATGCACTAATGAGGACAGTAACGCAAATTCATAAATACTATAAACTCAATTGCTAAATCCAACCCTACCTACAGTAAACTTAGATCACGTCCTGACCTATCCTTTCTACAAAGGATACGCTCGTGAACTGCGCACAGAACTTAAAAGAAGACAAGACAATGGTGAATCCAACCTATACATCGACTACCATGCTGATTGCATAAAAAATAAAACCTGCAATCAAAAAATCACCTCCAAACCCCCCATCACCCATAACAATCAACCAGCCATCCCAGTATTCAATCAAGTACCCATCCCCCTACCTCCCATTCAACCAACCATCTTACCAACTATCCAACCAACAGCCATCCAATCAACAATCCAACCAGCCATCCAACCAACCATCCAACCAACCAGCCAAACAGCCATCCAAGCAGCCATCCAAGCAGCCATCCAAACAGCCATCCAACCAGCCATCCAAACAGCCACCCAACAATCCACCCAACCAGCCATCCAAACAACCATCCATCCAAACACCCAAACTACCATCCAACCATCTATACAACCATCTATTGTCCACAACCCCCAACCTACTAACACCCAAAACTAGGTATGCACGCCTTACCTCTTCAACACCAATCATATCAGATCTCAAATGCAAATTGATAAATGCAAGAAGCATAGTCAACAAATTACCTGAATTTATCCTCTTATTAAACAGTGGCACATTTGATATCATTTTTGTTTGTGAAACATGGCTGAATTCATCCCTTCCTGACTCCATTATCTCAAACAAAGAATATCAAGTCTATCGATCAGATCGGAAAACCAAGAGGTGGTGGAGTGGCTATCTTTACAAAAGACACTGAATCTAAAAAATATCCAAGTAGCACATAAACTCTCTCTTCCTGAAACCATAGTATGCGACCTATCCCTTGACACTACTCTTCGATTCTTACTATGCTACAGAGCCCCCGACTATGACATTACCCACGCAAATATGCTAACCTCAATGCTAACATGGACTACCTCTTGCCCATACCCTCTTATCTTCCTTGGTGACTTAAATCTACCTCTCATTAACTGGACAACCAATGAATGTTCAACTGACCCAATCCATACTACACTATACAACGCTGTTACAAACCTAGGTCTTGAACAACTTGTAACTAACAATACAAGACTCAACAACTGCCTTGACCTCATCTTCTGCAACAATCCAAACTCAATTTACGGACTACAAATTAACTTTTTTCAAACAGTGACCACTGCATGATTGATTTTCGTCTCAATATACGTCCATACTTAAATCGTCATAACACCAGAACTCCCAACTACAACTTCAAGAAAGCCAATTACGACCTTATAAACAACGATCTTTCACTTCTGAACTGGCAAAATCTGTTTGCAACCTGCATAACCGCTGATGACCTCTATAGAATCTTCCTACTTGAAATCAATAGAGTCATTAAATTATATGTACCACGAATGACTACCATGTCCAAGAAAAACAAACTACCCATATCAATAAAAAAGCTTCAATCAAAAAAATCCTCTGGAAAAGAAACAAAAAGGCTATGTTACAAACTTCAGAAACCGTTACAGAAACATATGCAACCAAATTAAAACTGAATGCACAAATTACCACACCAAGCAAGAAGAAAACCTTCTACACAAATTCCAATCGTGCCTTTTATAATTTTGTCAACAGTAAACTTAAAGATTCAAGATCCATCCCACCACTAAAAGATTCTAACAACAAAGAATGCAATGACGAAACAGTCAAAGCAAACCTCTTCAACATTTTCTTTGGCTCAGTTTTTGTTAACTCCGATAACACATATCCAACATTCCACAAACGAACCAGCAATGACTATGATGATTTAACTCATATAGATTTCACAGAAGACAACGTTGGTAAAGCTCTTCACAACTTAAAACCATCGCTTTCTATTGGACCTGATGGTCTATGTGCATATTTCTTAAAAACTTTCCATTAATATAGCTGAACCCCTAAGTATTATCTTTGATAAAGCTTTCACTACCAGTTCTCTTCCCAAACTTTGGTCACTAGCCACAGTCATCCCCATCTTCAAAAAGGAGACCCCAGCTTAGTCGAAAACTACAGACCGATCTCCCTTTGCTCGTCACCTGCAAAGTCATGGAATCTATCATCAATCAATCCATTACCTCACACTTAGAACTAACAACCTACTCTCCAACAAACAATTTGGTTTCAGGAAAAGTTATCATGTAACTTACAACTTCTCCACTGCAAAACATATGGACTTCAAATCTAGATCAAGGCAAATCAATAGATGCAATCTACATAGACTTCTGCAAAGCTTTTGACTCAGTTGTACACGATAAACTTCTCCTTTAACTAACTTCCTATGGCACCTCAGGACCCCTCCACAAATGGATATCTGCTTTCCTGTCTAACAGACAACAAGTGGTCAAAATTGGCAATGCTTTATCAAATCCTGTTCCTGTCAAGAGTGGCGTTCCTCAAGGCAGCGTCCTTGGACCAACAGTCTTCATACTATACATTAATGATCTTTGTGACCATATCTCAAGTAATTGTGTTCTCTTTGCTGACGATGTCAAACTATTTAACACCACTGATAATACTTCTATCATTCAAAAGACCTTGATCATCTAACCGCTTGGTCTAAAATTGGCAGCTCAAATTTCAACCAGCAAATGCTCAGTCTTACATATAGGAAAAAGAACTCTAAAACTAAGTACATACTAGATGGACATTACCTTACAGATGACCCCATCCCGTTAAAGACCTTGGAGTTTTCATGTCAAATGATCTAAGTGCCAAAGCCCACTGCAACTACATAGCAAAAAAAGCTCTAAGAGTTGTAAACCTAATTTTGCGTAGCTTCTTTTCCACCACACTACTAACCAGAGCATATAAAACATTTGCTAGACCAATTCTAGAATACAGCTCACCTGTTTGGAACCCTCACCACATCTCTGACATCAATACAATTGAACGTGTCCAGAAATATTTTACAAGAAGAGTTCTCCATTCCTCTGAAAACAACAAAATACCTTATCCCACCAGACTTGAAATCCTAGGCTTGGAAAACTTGGAACTCCTAAGTTTAACTCACAGAATCATCTATTGTAATGTCCTTCCTGTCAAAGACTACTTCAGCTTTAATTGCAATAATACAAGGGCAACCAATAGATTTAAACTTAATGTAAACCGCTTTAATCTAGATTGCAGAAAATATGACTTCTGCAACAGAATCATCAGTGCTTGGAATACTTTACCTGACTCTGTGGTCTCTTCCCATAATCCTAATAGCTTTAACCAAAAACTTTCTACTATTGACCTCACCCCATTCCTAAGAGGACCATAAAGGGCATGCATAAGCGCACAAACGTGCCTACCGTTCCTGTCCTATTGTTTTTCTTTTCTTCTTCCTATATATGTTTATATGTGTATATACTATATAATCTTTTTGTATGATGTTGTGACAAAAATAAATAAATAAAAAAAATAAAAAAAACAAAATGCACAGGTACCGTATATGTGGTACCTTGCTCAATAGTAGTACCTGTGAGAGGGATCTTGGAGTCCTAGTGGACAACCATTTAGATATGAGCCAGCAGTGTGCAGCAGCTGCTAAAAAAGCCAACACAGTTCTGGGCTGCATAAACAGAGGGATAGAATCAAGATCACGTGAAGTGTTAGTACCACTTTATAATGCCTTGGTAAGGCCACACTTGGAATATTGCATCCAGTTTTGGTCGCCACAATGTAAAAAAGATGTTGAGACTCTAGAAAGAGTGCAGAGAAGAGCAACAAAGATGATTAGAGGACTGGAGGCTAAAACATATGAAGAACGGTTGCAGGAACTGGGCATGGCTAGTTTAATGAAAAGAAGGACTAGGGGAGACATGATAGCAGTGTTCCAATATCTCAGGGGTTGCCACAAAGAAGAGGGAGTCAGGCTGTTCTCCAAAGCACTTGAGGGTAGAACAAGAAGCAATGGGTGGAAACTGATCAAAGAAAGAAGCAACTTAGAACTAAGGAGAAATTTCCTGACAGTTAGAACAATTAATCAGTGGAACGACTTGCCTGCAGAAGTTGTGAATGCTCCAACACTGGAAATTTTTAAGAAAATGTTGGATAACCATCTGACTGAGATGGTGTAGGGTTTCCTGCCTGGGCAGGGGGTTGGACTGTTGTTATGTTATGTTAACTGTTATAAGTCAAAGACTACCTGGCCTGTATCCCTCTCTATTATATAGACAATACCACAGCAGTGATTTTCTGTCTGGAAATATTTCCATGTGGCCTCCCATTCTAGTATTAACTGGATTCAATGCCGCTTAGGTTTTTGTCAAGGATGCTGGTTGTTTGCAGTCATAGAACATAAAATAATAGCGTTTGGAGGGACCTTAGAGGTCTTCTAGTCCAACGCCCTGCTCAAGCAGGAGAACTTTGCTGAAAGGGTAGGGAAATGCCAGGCCTGCCAGGAATCCAGACCACCCCAACGGCCCCGATCGGGAGTGGAGAGACCCCAGGGCCCTTGGTCTAGGATCCATATCGATTTTGCCGGTCCCTTTCACGGCCAAACCTTTCTGGTAGTAGTCGATGCCTACTCCAAATGGCTGGAAATCATTCTCATGAGATCCATGACAGCCGAGGCCGTGATTTCAGTCCTACGGCACCTATTCATAACGCACGGGCTGCCCGACACGTTAGTCTCTGATAATGGCCCGCAATTCACGGCAACCCAGTTTGAAGGATATTTGGCAGAAGAGGGCATCCGGCATGTCCTCTCGGTGCCTTTCCACCCTGCGACAAATGGCCTTGCAGAACGTTCCGTTCGGAGCGCAAAAGAAGCATTGTCCAGAATCAGGCCAGGCGACTGGCAAACAAAAATCGATACCTTCCTGGCTGTCCAACACAGAACCCCCTGTGTCACAACTGGCAGAAGCCCGGCAGAGCTATTAATGGGTCGGAAGCTCAGGTGCCCACTAGACCGTTTAAACCCAAACTACACACCAGACGGTTACAAAGGGGTACAGGGTAAAACAAGAGGGATGGCAGTAGGCGACCTAGTGTGGGCACACAACTACAGCGAGGGTCCAACCTGGGTAACAGGAAAAATCCTAGAGATAACAGGACCAAAATCATATCTAGTTGAGATAGAGGATGGCCGGGTATGGAAGCGCCATATAGACCAGATAAGGAAATGCATAACCGTAAATCAGAAACAGAGCAACAGGCCCTGACTACCCAACGAATGAATCCACAACTGACTCAAACCCGTGGCAAACGCGAGACTTATCTGAGTTCCAGAAGGTCCAGCGACACCAACCGCCCATCCTGAAGACAGCGGGACGACTCTACAATAATCCAGGGCCGGATGGCTAGAGGAGGAGCTGAGAGGAACAAACAGTCCCTCTGGTCAGCTCGACTCACTCCCAGAAAGTGAATTTGCGCAGGTCCGAAGAGTCAGAGACGCCCAGTCTACTCATGATTACGAAAAATAAGATGCTAAGTTTATGCAAATATTGGTAAAGTGTTTTCTGGGAGGGAAGGAGTGTAATGTATCTTTAAAAGTTTTAGCGGGAAAATAGCACGTTGCTGATTGGTTGAAGCCTCCGGCTAAACTGTATATAAAGAGAGGTTTTTCCCAGCACTGGCTGCTGGGTTCACCATATAGTAAAGAGCTGTTGTCACTATCCTGGTCTCCTGCCTCGTTATTGCCCGAATCTAACAGGATGGATTAAAAGAGTTGTTCAAAAGTACAGATGTTGTAAATGATCATATATTCATGTGCCTCTCCTAGGGGAAATTGTTTTTAAGAATAGAATAGAGCTGGAAGGGACCTTGAAGGTCTTCTAGTCTAGCCCCTGCTCAAGCAGGAGAACCTATACGATTTCAGATAAATTTCTCTTCTTAAAAGCCTCCAGTGATGAAGCACCCAAAATTTCTGGTGGCAGGCTATTCCACTGGTTAAATGTCTTCTTCGTTAGGAAGTTTTCCTCAATTCCAGGTTGCTTCTCTCTTTGACGAGTTTCCATCCATTGTTTCTTCTCCTGACTTCTGGGGCTTTGTAGAATAATTTGACCCCCTCTTCTTTGGGACAGCCCCTCAAATACTGGGAAACTGCTATCATGTCGCCCCTAATTCTTCTTTTCTTTAGAAAAGAACGGCATCTAATTTTGGTAGATGCCCAAAAGTGGAAAAAGGCGGATGAAAAATGCATAGAAATATCAGTAAGGGTAGTTCTCAACTTATAACCATTCGTTTAGTGTCCATTCGAAGCTACAATATCACTGAAGAAAGTGATTTACGTCCCTTTTTCACACCGATGACCATTGCAGCATGGTTGATTTCCAACAAGCTAAGCTGGTCCTCAATGTACGACCACAATTAAGCCCAATTTTCTGTTGCTAAATGAGACATTTTTAAGTGAGTTTTGTACCATTTTATGAACCATTCTTGCCACTGTTAAGTGAATCACTGCAGTAACAAGGTTGTTAAGTGAATCTGACTTCCCCATTGGCTTGCTGGTCAGACAGTCACAAAAGGGGATCACGTGACCCCGGGACACTGCAACCGTCATAAGTACATGCCAGTTGCCAAGCATCTTGAGTTTTGATCATCTGACCGTGTGGATATTTCAACGGTCATAAGGATGAAAAATGGTCATCAGCCACTGTTTATACTGTTTTAACTTCAAAGCATCACTAAATGAATGGTTGTAAGTCGACAACTGTCTGATTTGTAACCCAGGTAGTCCTCAACTTATGACCACAATGGAGCCCAACAATTCTGTGGCTAAGTGAGACATTTGTTTTGCCTCATTTTACAACCATTCTGGCCACTGAATCACTGCAGTTGTTAAATTAGTCACATCATCATTACGCGAATCCAGCTTGGATTTTTTGACTTGGATTTTCAGGAAGTCACAAAAGTTGATCGCATGACTCCGGGACATTGTCGTAAATGCGAATCAGTGGCCAAGCATCTGAATCTTGATCGTGTGAGCCCATGAAATGCTGTGGGAACAGTCCTAAGTCACTTTTTCTGTGCCGTTGTAACTTTGAACTGTCACTAAATGAATTGTTGTAAGTCAAGGACTACCTTACTGCATGTCGGCCTGGGTTTCCTTTCTTTTTGTTCTCCACTTTCTGCCAAGTCTTTCCAAATTCTTCCAGTAGACAGTGGCATAATCTTACGAACCTTCCCTCAGACAAGTTCTGTAAAAAAATAAATAAATCAGAATTTGATTTTGCAATTTTGGAATTTTCCAATATATACAGCATATTTTGTTAGGACTTTCTGAACATGTCCCGGTCAGTTTCTCAGCACAATAGGATTTTCTTTGCCTCCTTCCAGGATTTCTTTCTTTCTTTTTTTGAAATCTACCTCTTCCTCTACTTCCTGGTTGTTGGTCTCTCAGCCCTTGAAGACTTCCTGACCATGCTAGGATTTTAGAAAACCAGAAAAAGGCAGATCGGTGCTGCCATCTGCTGAAAAAGAGACCAATTGGAAACCAACTTATATTTCAGAAAAACTGCTCGGAAGAGGAATGTTGGCATGCCTCCTAGGACAATCCCTATATCAGGCCAGTTTAGGGCATATAATACGAAGCGTGCCTTCCGTTTCTCCCTAATTTCTTATCTGCCGGTGCTAATGAAAGACAAAGAGAAGGAAATGAAAGATTAACGTTGATTAAATGAAGACAAATATATGTGTCTATGGAGATTCTCTGTCATCCAGGTCATGGTTGTCCCAAAGGTGCCTTTTCAAGAGGCAACTGGACTTTCTCGGTTTTTAATTTTTTTTAATTTTTTTTAATTTATTTTTGTCACAACAATATACATAAGCATCACACAAAATGGTATGATATACTATTATATAGTATATAACCATGTATGTTTCACTTCTCATCCAAGAGAGCTGAAGAAGCTTCTTGGATGAGAAGCAAAATGTCTTCCAAGAAAAACCAGAAAGTCCAGTTGCCTCTTGAAAAAGCAGCTTTGGGAGTCCCAGGATAATGTTGCAAGATCCGATCTGGGTCAGTCTTCCCAGCTTTTGGACCCGTGCTGGAGCCCATCTTCAGGGAACTTCTCTCTACTGGAATATGGGCTTCGGGATATTCTACACCAGTGGTTTTCAACCTGTGGGTCGGGACCCCATTGGGGGTCGAATGACAATTTGCCAGGGGTCACCTAAGACCATTGGAAATATGGGAAGTATACTTGCGAGTCGAAGATTCACGCTCCACTGGTTGACTCCACAAGGCTGCAGGCTCTTCAAATCACTAGTCGAATTCGGCTTCAGGCGCGATGAATTAAAAAAGAGAGAAATCTTTGCTCTGATGTCTCCCTCTCAAGCCAGCTGCAATCACTCCTAATCGCTTGCCTAATCCGGCTTCAGGCGCGATAAACTTAATAGGGGAGGAGAGATTTTAACTGCAAATTACCTCTTTCAGTATACAAAAGATCTTTATATGTAATCATTTCCTGATTCTGTTCTATGTTTATATTTTCTACTGTATGTCTAGGACATGCCCATATAGGAACCTTATAATTTAGTTTATAAGAGTATTTTTTCCAAACACGCAGAAGGGCATTTCTTAGCACATGATTTTTAAAGGCCTTATCCACTTTTTTGTCATAAATTAAATATGCATGCCATCCATATAACAAATCATAACCTTCTATATTCAAAATTCTATCCTCTGTTAAATTAAACCAATCACTTATTGCAGAGAGAGCAGCTGCTTCATAATATAATTTAAAATTAGGCATTTTTAAACCTCCCCTTCCGAGAATCTTGAATTATTTTCATTTTAACCCTAGCTTTTTACCTTCCCATATAAATTTGTTAATTCCTTCTGCCATTCCTCAAGATTCTTATCTTTCTTAATTATTGGTATCATCTGAAAGAGGAATAAAAATCTAGGTAAAACATTCATTTTAATAGCAGCAATTCTCCCAGCAAAGATAATTGCAATTTTTCCAAACAATCAACTCCTTCTGAACTTTTGCCATAAAACCTCATAGTTATTCTTATACAATTTCACATTTGACGACGTAATATAAACCCCTAAGTATTTAACCTTCTTTACAATTTCAAATCCTGTTACTTCCTCTAGTTTTTCTTTCTGTTGTCTGGTCATATTTTTTATTATCACTTTTGTCTTTTTCTGATTTACCTTAAACCCTGAGACATTCCCATATTGATCAATTATTTCCAACAAAGATTTACTAGAATTTATAGGGTTTGTTAAAGTAATCACCAAATCATCTGCAAAAGCTCTTAACTTATATTCATACTGTCTAACTCTAATTCCTCTATCTCCTTTACTTCGTATTTTATCCAATAATGGTTCTAGAGTTAAAATAAACAATAATGGTGATAAAGGACATCCCTGTCTTGTTCCTTTCGCAATCTTAAAAGGTTCTGTTAAGCTACCATTGATTATAATCTGTGCTGTTTGCTCTCCATAAATTGCCCTAATTATTCTTAAAAAACCATCTCCAAATTGCATCTTTTCTATTAATTTAAATAAAAAATCCCAATGCAATCGATCAAAAGCTTTCTCTGCATCGAGAAAATAAATGCTGCTGGAATAAAATTTTTCTTTTCTAAGTACTCCAGTAAGTTAACAATCTGCCTAACATTATTCCTCATCTGTCTCCCTTTTATAAATCCAGATTGATCATTATGAATTCTTCGCTGCAGAATCAACATTAATCTATTAGCTATTATTTTAACAAAATCTTATAATCATTATTTAAAAGTGAGATTGGCCTATAATTCCCAGGTTTAGAACAATCCTGTTCCTCTTTGGTATCAATGAAATAAAAGAGGTTCTCCATGAGGGGAATTCTCCTAGTTGTATCTGATTAAATAATTCCTTAAGTGGACCTAACATCTCATCCTGTAAATTCCTATAATAACTAACTGTAAGCCCATCCGTACCAGGAGTTTTCCCATTTTAATTGTTTAATTACCAAAATAATTTCTTCCGAGGTTATAGGCCGATTCAATTCATCCGTTTGTTCTAAAGTTAAATTTTTAACCTTATATTCCTTCAAATAATTATCAATATCCCTATTCAATATATTATCTTTAAGATATAAATTTGTATAATATTCTAAAAAGCTTTTTAATTTTATCCTGTTGATATCTCTCTTACCTTTGTATTCTATTTTTCTATAGTACGTTGTTTTTGTCTTTTCCTTAAAGTGTATGCTAACCACCTACCAGGTCTATTTGCATTACAAAAGTATTATGTTTGGCATATTGTATATTTGTTGCCACCTGATCAGCCATTATCATATTAAATTGATTCTGTAGTAACTTTATTGCATCTTTAAGTTTTTGATCATGTGGATTATGTATTAATAATTGTTGTTTCTTATAAATTTCCTCTTCTAAATACCTACGCTGTCTTTGTTGCTTATTTCTCTGTCTATTATTAAGATATATTAATACACCTCTCATAAAAGCTTTACTGCAGTCCCAAACCATTTCTATCGATGTTTCATTATTCAAATTATAATCAAAAAATTCTTTCATCTGCTTTTTACATTGATTTACATTATCCTGATATCTAAACAAATTTTCATTTAATCTCCAAGTTCTTCTACCCTCTTTTCCATATTGCAATTCCATCCAAACAGGACTATGATCAGACAAACATCTTGGAAATATCTTAGTTTTCTTCACCCTAAAAAGCAAATCATTAGAAATTAAAATAAAATCAATACGTGAGAAGGATTGATGCCTATCAGAGAAAAAGTATAGTCTCTTTCCTCCAAATTCGCAGTCTCCATACATCTCTTAACTCAAAATCTTCTATCATATCAAAAAAGGATTTAGGCAGCTTTGCATGTGCAGGTATCTTCTTGGAAGAAATTCTCTTGTCCTTTCGTGTATCTATTACTCCATTCCAATCTCCCAATATAATACACGATTTATAATCCCATAGAATCAACTTATCATATAACATTCTATAAAATTTTTCTTGTTGCTGATTGGGTGCATATATACCAAGCAAGAGAGTCCTTTTTGTTTCTATTGTAAGTTCAATAGCAATATATCTTCCATGAATATCTGCCTCTATTAACTTGGCTGGTATATCTTTTCTCAAATAAACCACTATGCCATGTTTTTTCTCCAAAGCTGAAGCAACAAAATGTTTACCTAACTTTGAGTTTATTAGGTACTTTTGATCTGATAATTTAATATGCGTTTCTTGTAAGCAAATAACATCATTTTTAAATTGTTTCAAATAATGAAATATTTTTCTTCTCTTCTGAGCTGAGTTCAAACCATTGACATTCCAAGTCAAGATTTTATTTGCCATTACTGGGCTGCTGAAGCTTTTGGGCAATCAACTGAAGATCGTCCTCCCGTATCTTCGGCCGTGCTCCTCCCACCGCTTCTGTAGCAGAATCCTGAACTTTACTTTGAGTTTGTTGCTCCTTTTCTTTACGCTTAAGGGCTCCCCTCGTCAGTCTTTGTTCTTGTGGTTGTTCCTCTGATGGTAACATCACTGGAATCACCTCAGCTTCCACACCCATTTGAGTCTCTTGAATTCTTTTTTCTATTATTTCTATTTCAAATTTCAGCACTGTAGAAAGAAAATCTTTGGCCTTAAGCACTGTGTCAATACGATATCTTCTTCCCTGATAATACACTGTCAAGCCAACTGGAACCTCCCATCTAAATTGAATCTGGTATTTCTTAAGTTCTTGTAAAAATGTAAAGTCTTTTCTATCCCTTAACATCTTGGGAGGGATCTCTTTCAAAACCTTCAACTCCTGTTCCCCTATTTTCAAGTTTTTCTGAAAAGCAACTTGCAAAATTTGATTCCTCACTGTTCTTTTCAAAAAATAAACCACGATGTCTCTAGGAAGTTTCTTTTGCCTAGCAATCCAAGAATTAACTCTATAAATTTTAAACAACCTCTTGTGGATCAAGTTCAATAAATTCAGCCAGAGCTTCTGATAAAAATTTTTTTAAATCTTCCCCTTTCTCCTCATTCAAGCCCCTATTCTCAGAGCTCCTTCCATCATTCTATACTGCATCACCACCACTTGATCTTCATTTTTATCCAATTTGATTTGCATTCCCCCCATTCTATTTTCTATTTGTTGATTTGACTGAACAATTTCTTGCACCTCCTCCTCCACCACCTCCAATCTTTTTGCCAAACCTTGAAAAACCATCAAGATATCTTCTCTTATTTTTTTATTATTCTCTTTTATTTCTTCTCTTATTTTCTCATTATTATCCATAATCTCCTTAAACCTTTCTTCAGACACTTTCCCTTGCTCTTTAATCAGATCTTCTAAAGCTGGTTCAGAACCCCTTCTGCCCCCAGTCTTAGGTGGTTTAGTAGCCATTTCAGTTTTAAAATTCACAAAATATAAGTCTAGAAACTTGTCTTTTCCCCTTTAAGTATAGGAGAGCTCAGTTCACTTCATTAAAATCCACACATAACATTCTTATCTTCTTAGTTGCACAGACTGTTTAAAATTCCATTCATCAGTCACTCCCGTTCAGGCGCCATCTTTAAGAGTCAATTAAAACAAAGGAAAAAAAATTTCTCTTTTTTAGAAAGTAGAAGTCAGGAAATCAAAAATACTTGCAATCCAATAATTGTCCGCTTGCATTCATTCCGTCTGCTTAAAGAGATCCATAAAGATAAGACAATTAGCAGAGATGGACACTTTCTTCTTTTCCTGCTTTTGCAGGAGCGCACTGAAGTCGGAGCTTATGACAGGATTATTTATGGGACCCGTCGACCCTTCGAAGCTCTGCTTAATTAAAACAAAGCCTCTGGGGAGGTCTACCAACATTTCCTGTTGCTCTTATCTTTCCCTTTCATCCAGGGAAAAAGATTAAAGCCGGCTTTTCCTGGCTTTAACGATGTTCAGTGCGGAGCCCCATTAATTAGGGCTCAACGAAGAGGTGGAGCCACCCGGAAGTCCAGGCGCGATAAACTTAATAGGGGAGGAGTCGCCGCTTTAATGCCTCCGTCCTCAAGGCAATCGCAAGCAGTTCAGATTGCTAGCCAATACGGCTTCAGGCGCAATAAATTCAGAATGAAAATAATTTTATGGTTGGGGTCGCCACATCGTGGGGAATTGTATTAAAGGGGTCGCAGCACTATAAAGGTTGAGAACCACTGTTCTACACTTTGTATTTATGTGGTGCCTTCCTATTGGTTGATTGGTGTGTTGATGGCCGGCAATTGGCTGTTGTTTCCTTGTGCTGCCAAGCCCTCGGCTCCTAAATATCTGATAAGCTGGTGGAAAATCAGCCCTCCAATTGACTGGAAGGGACCTTGGAGGTCTTCTAGTCCAGCCCGTTGGTCAAGCGCAGAAGAACTTAACCCATTTCAGATAAGTGACTGTCTAGTCTCTTCTTAAATGGATGGAAACTAATCAAGGAGAGAAGCAACCTAGAACTAAGGAGAAACATCCTGACAGTTAGAACAATCAACCAGTGTGACAACTTGCCTTCAGAAGTTGTGGTTGCTCCAACACTGGAAGTTTTTAAGAAGAGATTGGAAAACCAATCTTTGAGATGATGTAGGGTCACCTGCCTGAGCTAGGGGTTGGACTAGAAGACCGCCAAGGTCCCTTCCAACTCTGTTATTCTGAAATAATTGGAGAATTCTACTCAGTTCAAAGTTCATCTGATTAAGACAATAGCTGTGACTCGTGGAAACAGCCGATAGTTATGTCCAGCAAAGGCATTCAAAATATCCAAGGACATTATTAGAAGGGTATATCTCTAACAGACGGTGGGACCCTGAACATAACACAATCTCATATTCTTGTTTGACTTATTATTGTTTATTTCACATCTAAAGTCTCTTCCAGTAATGCAACTATTTTTGTCCAGTCCAGAAAACGTCCAGTAAGTGAATGGCAGCTCAAATCTCTGGAGAAACAGCAGGCACCTTGATATGCCATGTGACCCTGTAACAAAAAAGAAGGAATTGTGAGGTGAAAAACTGATTGTAGGGAGATCTGATGCCATGAGAGTTGTTCAAAGCTGAAGAGGGCTAGAAATGGAAAAATTAAAAAGCTGCTGGTGTTTAAAGTCACTGAAGCAAGTTCAGCTCTGAAACCAGAAGCTGCATTGAATCACAAAAATCGCACACTTCAAAACAAACTTTATTTCTTTATTAAGTTAAAGGGTTGTCCATCTCACAAAGGAAGAGATTCTGGATGGTCTTCAACAAAACTAAAATGCAGGTAACCCTTCACTTACAACCACAATCAAAGGCAAAATTTAGATTGCTAAGGAAGATGGTTCTTAAGTGAGTTTTGCCCCATTTTACAACCTTCCTTGCCACTGTTAAGTGAATCCCAAGAGTGGAATTAAGGAGAAACTTCCTAACAGTGAGGACAATTAACCAATGGGATAGCTTGGCTTCAGAAATCATGGGTGATTCATCACTGGAGGTTTCTAAAAAGAAACTAGACAGCCACTTATCTGAAATGCTAAAGATTCTCCTGCTTGAACAGGGGGCTGGACTAGAAGACCTCCAAGGTCCCTTCCAGCTCATTCTATTCTATTCTGTTCTGTTCTGTTGTTCTGTTCTGTTCTGTTCTGTTCTATTCTATTCTATTCCTGCCCAGGCACGAAACCCTACACCACTTCAGTATATCATATCTCATATATCTCATATCTCATAATAAAAAAATAAAAAATCCAAGCTCAGTGGCAGACTTAGCCAACTAAAGAATAAAGTTGATCAGCCTTAATCTTGGTTAGGTTCTTTAGAGATTTAGCAGGTTGAAGGATACCATCACACTGTGTCATTCCATAGGTGACCGCTAGCTATCCTTCTCATGATATCTCAAATGTTATCAAAGGGTTTATCAAGGGGACCCTCCATATCCCATCACTATTATCTTGGGAAGTAAGAAGCCCCTTGGGTCATGACATCAGCTGTCCTCTATGAGAACATAATGCTGTGATATCACAGCCTGGGACAGAGATATAAAGGCAAAAGGGATGAGAGGGGAGCTGTGGAGAGTTGAGGAGAGGAGAGTGGAGGATAGTTGATTTGATTTGTGTTGAGCAGAGCGGAGCGGAGCAGACCGGAGTGGAAGAGCTAAGAGCAGAAAAAACTGGAGTGGATGATATAAAAGCAGAGAGAGCAAAGTGGAGTAGAGGAGACACAAGTAGAACAGAGCAGAGTGGAGGAGATAAAAGCGGAGCAAAGCGAAGCGGAGTGGAGGGTATAACAGCAGAGCAGATCGTAGCTGAGTGGAGGAGATAAGAATGGAGCAGAGCAGAGCTGAATGAAGGATATAGGAGCAGTGCAGTGGGGAGTGGAGGAGATACAAGCGGACCAGAACGACGTGGAATGGAGGAGATAACAGCAGAGCAGAGTGAAACAGAGCGGAGGAGATAAAAGCGGAGCAGAGAAGAGCAGAGTGGAGGACATAAAAGTGGAGCGTAACAAAGCGGAGTGAGGAGATAAGAGTGGAGAAGAATGAAGCTGAGTGGAGGATCTTTTTTATGAGTTTAGAAATCCAACGAGCGAAGAGTAGACACTTGTAAAGTTTGGAATATTGGTATATCAGGTAAGGCTACTCCTTGATTCTACAGAATGTGATGTGACGTGACGTGACGTGATATGATGTGATGCCATTAGATGGAATGGGATGGGATGGGATGGGATAGGATGGGATGGGATGGGATGGAATAGCATAGCATAGCACAGCATAACAGAGTTCTTTATTGGCCAAGTGTGATTGAACACACAAGGAATTTGTCTCTGCTGCATAAGCTTACAATGTACATGATTGGTCTGTAGTTTCCTGGGTCTGATTTCCCCCTTTTTTGGAGATTGGAAGCACATCAGCTCTTTTCCAATCCTAGTTCCGCGGTGCTCCAAAATGTTTGAAAGATACGGTACAATGGTTCTGAGATAACGTCTGCTAGCGCCTTCAAAACTCGGGGATGTAATCCTTCAGGTCCTGCTGGTTTATATTGGCTCCGTTGGATATCAGGCATCTCCCTTCTTGACCACATCATATATGACACAGAGACCATAAAGTATATCATGACCCCCAAACAGAGAATTAGCAAGGATACCTATGGGGATGCGGGTGTTAAAGTACCTTTTTAAGAAGAAAAACAAAAGTCAAAATGGCAATTATTGACTTATTAGATTTATATGCTGCTCATCTCCCCGATCAGATCACCCGGAACCATTTTCCTTGTGCTTGACCACAGGGAGTCCATTTTTTATCATAATTTGTCCCATATTTCCTTTTCCTGGCTGATTGGTGGAGCTCCCTAGGCCTCACAGACTTCCCACCTTCAGATTACCCTTTACAAATACTACAGGGTTAAACTCCGAAACTCAAGAGAGGAAGACCTGGTGACGGAACATCTCAGAAGCCTCCCAGGTTTTTCATTCCAGGAAGAAACAGAGAAGTGAGTAGGAGTGGGATGCCTGCGGGGGCTGAGAGTTCTATCTTTGTGGAGTCCTTAGTGCTCTCTGAGCTTGGATGTTTTCTTGCAGACGTTTAGTGACCCAACTAGGTCACGTCATCAGTGATAGAAGAGAACAGGTTTTGCAAAGTGGAGGTGAAGGGGGGAGGAGGAGGAGGAGAGGAGGAGAAGAACTGGAGCCCTCTTAACTTGGTTGTTTTCTTTTTTTTCTTTTTTCTTTTTATTGAAAAAGTTTTTACAAAAATTTTCACCACTCTTTTTACCCCCCCCTCCAAAACCACCCCCTCCTTCCCCCCCCCGACTTCCCAGAACAAACACAAGGTATGGTTCAAAAGAAAAAACAATCATACGCTAAATTTTTCCTAACACAAATCATAATCCTCCCCTTCTTCTCAAATCCTAACTTCCCCCATACAAATCAAAGATAAATACATCCTAATCATTCAAAGGCAATCTGATATCTCTTAATCTAATATCTATTTTGCGTATATTCAATCCATTTTTTCCATTCATAGATATTTTTCTTGTGTAGTGTCTTTCAAAAAGGCTGAGATTTTAGCCATCTCAGCCAAATTAGCAACTTTCAATATCCATTCTTCCATTGTAGAATTTTCCATTTTCTTCCAATATTGTCCTATCAATAGTCTTGCCGCTGTTATTAAGTTTAAGATCAGTTTAGTCTCAATTACTGTACAATCCGTAATAATTCCCAATAAAAAAAATTGCAGTAGGAACTTTATCTTCTTTTTCAAAACATTTTGTATAATCCACCAAATCCTTATACAAAAAGCCTTAATTTTCTTACAAGTCCACCAAATATGAAAATATGTAGCATCATCACAATTACATCTCCAACATTTTCGCTTGCATATCTGGATACATACATGATAATTTCTTAGGGTCTAAATGCCACCTATAAAACATTTTATAAAAATTTTCCCTTAAGTTCTGTGCTTGCGTAAATTTAACATTTCTAACCCAATTTTTTTCCCAAGTTTCCAAAAATATTGGTTGCTGAATATTTTGTGCCCATTTTATCATACAGTCCTTTACTAAATCCCTTTCAGAATCTATTTCTATCAACACATTATACAATCTCTTTATATGCGCCTGGGTTTGATTTATAATTTGTTTTACCAAGTTTTCTTCATTCTGCATGATACCAATTTTCTGATCTTCTTTCCACCTAGCTCGTAATTGCCCATATTGAAACCAAGTATAATTTCTCCCTTCTTTTAATGTATGCAAGGATTTTAATTGTAAATTACCTCTCTCAAAATATAAAAGATCTTTATAAGTAATCATTTCCTGTTTCTGTTCTATATTTATATTATCTATTGCATGCCTGGGGTTTGCCCAAATAGGAATTTTATAATTCAACTTGTAATAGTATTTCTTCCAGACACGCAAAAGAGCAATTCTTAACGTGTGTTTCTTAAAGGCTCTATCCACTTTTTTATCATACAATAAATATGCATGCCATCCATATAATAAATCATAACCTTCTATATTCAAAATCCTTTCCTCCATTAAATTAAACCAATCACTTATTACCGAAAGAGCAGCTACTTCATAATATAATTTAAAATTGGGCATTTTTAAACCTCCTCTTTCCCGTATGTCTTGAATTATTTTCATTTTAACTCTCGCTTTTTTACCTTCCCATATAAATTTATTAATTCCAATCTGCCATTCTTCCAAATTTTTATCTTTCTTAATTATTGGTATCATCTGAAACAAAAATAAAAATCTAGGTAAAACATTCATTTTAATGGCTGCTATTCTCCCCCAAAATGATAATTGTAATTTTTTCCAACTGAGCATTTCCTTCTGAACTTTTTGCCATAATACCTCAAAGTTATTCTTATACAATTTCACATTTGATGAAGTAATATAAACCCCTAGGAACTTGGTTGTTTTTTTGTAGATGTTTACCTACCCAGCTAGAATAGAATAGAATTTTTATTGGCCAAGTGTGATTGGACACACAAGGAATTTGTCTTGGTGCATATGCTCTCAGTGTACATAAAAGAAAAGATACGTTCATCAAGGTACAACATTTACAACACAATTGATGGTCAATATATCAATATAAATCATAAGGATTGCCAGCAACAAGTTACAGTCATACAGTCATAAATGGAAGGAGATGGGTGATGGGAACGAAGAGAAGTTTAATAGTAGTGCAGATTCAGTAAATAGTTTGACAGTGTTGATGGAATTATTTGTTTAGCAGAGTGATGGCCTTCGGGAAAAAACTGTTCTTGTGTCTAGTTGTTCTGGTGTGCAGTGCTCTATAGCGTCGTTTTGAGGGTAGGAGTTGAAACAGTTTATGTCCAGGATGCGAGTGATCTGCAAATATTTTCACGGCCCTCTTCTTGATTCGTGCAGTATACAGGTCCTCAATGGAAGGCAGGTTGGTAGCCATTGTTTTTTCTGCAGTTCTAATGATCCTCTGAAGTCTGGGTCTGTCTTGTTGGGTTGCAGAACCAAACCAGACAGTTATAGGTAACATCATCAGTGCTAGAAGAGAATGGGGGTACAGAGAGGAGGAGGAGGAGGAGGAGGAGGAGGAGGAGGAGGAGGAGGACTGCAGGGTCCTTGGTGCTCTCTGTGCTTGGTTGTTTTGTTGCAGATATTTCATTACCCATCAAAGCTAGAAGTCCTTTTATTTTTAAAATTTTTAGAAGGCCTTTCACGCCTTCGACATGACCTGAGTTTAACTCATAGAATCATCTATTACAATGTCCTTCCTGTCGAAGATTACTTCAGCTTCAATTGCAACAATACACGAGCACGCAATAGATATAAGCTTAATGTTAACCGCTCCAATCTTGATTGCAGAAAATATGACTTCTGTAACAGAGTTTTTAATGCCTGGAATACACTACCTGACTCTGTGGTCTCTTCCCAAAATCCCCAAAGCTTCAACCAAAAACTGTCTACTCTTGACCTCAGCCCATTCCTAAGAGGTCTGTAAGGGGCGTGCATAAGAGCACAAGCGTGCCTACCGTTCCTGTCCTATTCTTTCCTTTCGTTATATCCAGTTAAGATAGTTATTACATACTCATGCTTATATATATGCTTATATATCGTATAGTTATTTCATGCTTATGCTTATATATACTGTGTGACAAAATAAATAAATAAATAAATAAAATAAATAAATAGAAGGGCCTGGAGTTTGCAGAGAGGAGGAGAAGCAGGAGGAGGTGGAGAAGGGGAGGAGAAAGCAGAAGATAAAGAAAAAGGAAATGTGCAAATGTCCTAATTCACAAACATCGCTTTGCCTAGGGAATCTCGGAGAGCATTCGAATGGTTGCCTTTTGCCACCTGCCAGAAATCCTGGTGGCCCTGAAAGAGGCTGGTCAGTTCAGGCAGCCAAAGGCACCTTCTGCGCTTGAAGCCCCGATTGAGGTAAGACCAGGGATGGGGTCGCAAGGTCTGAAACTCAGGACAGAAGGAGGCTGGGGGATTCTGGGAAGGAAAGTCCCACGTGCTTAGAAGGACTCATGCACCAGGCTGCCTGGTCTCCTCAGATTGGTCATAGATCTCAAAGACCTGAGATGTAGGTGGTGCTGGAAATTCTCCATCTCCTGGGGAACTATTTTATAAGGCTAGAGAAGATGATGAGTTGCCCCAACAAACATATCAAGTAGACCCAAAGGTGCTTTTTCAAAAGGCCTGGACTTTGTTTTTCCCTGAAGACATTTGGCTTCTCATCCAAAAAGCTTCTTCTGTTTTGACCAAAGTCAGAACTGAATAAGCTTCAGCCAGAACTGATGAAGCTTCTTGTATCAGAAGCAAAACCTCTTCAAGGAAAAACAAAGTCCAGTTGCTTTTGGAAAAAGCACCTTTGAGACAACCATGACCTGGATGACTAAGAAGCTCCATCAGTTTCCATCCATTGCTTCTTGTCTTGTCTTCTGGTGCTTTGGAAAATAGTATGACCCCCTCGTCTTTGTACTGGCAGGACTCACAGACCCTCTCCGAGAGACGGATTTGGACAACATTGATACTCTGTTACAGCCAGGCAGTCCTCGGATCCCAAGCAGAAGACCTGGTGCCTCTCTTGGACCACATCGTTCCTCAAATTCTAAGGCAGTATTGCACCATGAACAAGGTAGGCTGGTTTCCATCCTATACTTCTCTTAATGTGAGTTTAATTATGAGAACAATTATAATCTGGAGTCCTTAGCTTGGTTGCTTTCTTACAGACATTTCATGACCCAACTAGCATATTGTGGGAGAGGAGGAAGAGGAGGATCTATGGTCATGCAGGATTTATTATACCCAAGGCAGAGCATGTGCATTATAGTCTTTCTTCCTTTCCACACAACAACAGCTCTGTGACGTGTGTTGGATTGAGAGTGAGGGACTGGCCCAAACTCACCCAGCTGGCTCTCATGCCTAAGGCGGAACCAGAACTCACAGTCTCCCGGTGATTGGCCTTAAATTACCAATCCAGCTTTCATACCTAAGGCAGGACTAGAACCCAGATTGTCCAGTGATGTTTTGATTGGGAACCCCCCAGGGTTCAACCAAAGACAAACGGCTACGTAAAGATTTAAATAAATAAATGCATCCTCTTCCTTCTGGTTTCTTTTCACCCCACCCTATTTCCACCGGGGTTTTTCAGGACGAAGGGCTGAAGAAAGCCTTCATGAGGTCCATCAACATGATCACCAAAGCTGTTGCCTACAGCAGGAGGCAAGACATCCTTTTGCCCCATAAAGAGGAACTGGTCACAAACATCATTGTAAGTGGGGAGAGGGAGGGGAGGCAGGTGCTCTTGGGAGTATTTATTTTTGAAAGTGAATTTGAATCAAATTGAATACCAATCAATTGAGCCTAAAAGGTTTTTGTTGCTAAGTGGGACATTTGCTAAGTGAATTCTGCTCATTGTACAACCTGTCTTGCCACCGTTGTTAGCTGAATCATTTTCCTTAAATTATTTGCACGGATGTTAAGTGAATCTGGCTTCCGAATTTTATATAGGTCGTAAAGAGGCCACAGATGCCCATCCCTGACTTAAATCATGGTCACAGGGCACTGCAAATGGCCATAAATGCAAGCTGGTTCCCAAATATGGTCATATGATCGCTGAGGAAGGGACTTCCTCAGAACTTCTCAGAACTTCGCATCCGGTCATAAGTAGTCCTGGAGAGATCCGTCATAACTTTAAATGGTGGCTAAGTGACCAGTTGTCAGTTGGGGACTTCCTTCATCAACCAGAAAAAGCGTAGGGATGGGAATAAGGCCAGCTGGATGGTGGCCATATCTCAGGAGCTTTCCTAGATGTGTTTCCTTCTCCTTTCAGGAAGTCATTGAAGATGAGCCCGCAAGACCCTTGTCCATCGTAAATCTCCATCAAACGATCATCAACATCACCTGCATGAGGTACATACTTGCTCCACCCTCATCTTCTCACCAGCTAGGTAGGAACTTGGAGTTGGACTCAGTGATAGGATTTCCATGCCAAGTCCCCATGCTCTAGAGCAGACCTGTTGTGCCTCGCTCGCTCCCCCCGCTGCAGCCGGGCCCCTCTTATCTCCTGCCGGATGCTGATAGTACAGAAGAATGTCCTGGCATGCCTCCAGCCCCCAGCCCTGGCACCATGCCCTGACAAACCGAACAAACAAACCTCCCTCTGATAGCATGTGCGCCTGAAGCCAGCCACGAGCTGGGATTACCAACAGCTGGAGGCGAAACGATGCAATGGATAGATCTGCGTTTCCAGAGAATGGAGAGGCGACGTCAGCAAAAGGAAGGGAGGGGCAGTCCTGGATAAGTGCTGAGTCACCCCATGGCCTATATAAAGGATCTGCTTTCTGGCATTCTCTGAGTCAGGCAAAGTCTAATCTGGATTGCTGAAGTCACATCTTGGATTCCTGCCTGCCCTGAGGACTCTGATAGGACTTTGGCAGAGCTGCAGAGGCACGCTTGATACGGACTTCCCCGACCTGGCCGTCAGAGGAGGAGTGGGACACGACAAGACCCAAATTTTAATCACATGATCGTGAGGATGCTACAATGGCCATAAATCTGAAAAATGGATGTGTCCCTTTTGTCAGTGCTGTTGTGACTTTCAGCGGTTACTAAACAAGGACTGTATTTTCTTTTTCTCTCCTCGTAATGGCTGAATGTGGCATCTCTTAGTAGAGGCTCTCAGGAAAGTTCCCTTCCTTTGCCTTGCTAATGCTCCATATCTTGACTTGTTCTTCAGCTTCTGTAGCACCCAGAGGTTGATCACGTCTTTATCATGCAAGACATTCTCGATTTTCTGATGGAATGGATGACTCAGACGTATCCACTCCTCCAGATCTTTAGCATTCGAGGTGTGGGGTACCTTTTACAACACCCTTTCAAAGTAAGAGATGGGGTGCAGGAAGTGAGTGGCTTCTAAGATAGTAGCAGGTGTGACCTCACTCTCTGGAAAGCCTACAAGGCTGGTTAGAATAGAAGGAGGAGAAGAAGAAGGCAACCAGCAGAAAGAGGATGGACTCAGCTAGAGTGGTGTCTCTTCTACAAAGATGGGGGCACCCCTGGAAGATGTGAAGGATCAAGTAGATCCTCTTGGAGAAGATCTGAAAGCAGAAGAAGCAGCAAAGGATGGAAACTAATCAAGGAGAGAAGCAACCTAGACCTAAGGAGAAATTTCCTGACTGTGAGAACAATTAATCATTAAAACAACTTGCCCCCAAAAGTTGTGGGTGCTTCATCACTGGAGGTTTTAAAGAAAAGACTGAACTATCATTTATTTGAAATGGTATAGGGTCTCCTGCTTGAGCAGGGGGTTGGACTAGAAGACCTCTGAGTTCCCTTCAATTCTGTTATTCTCTTAATCGGGGGAACGACTTGCCTCCAGAAGTTGTGGGTGCTTCATCACTGGAGGTTTTTAAGAAAAGACTAGATAGCCATTTGTCCAGCATAGTCTAGGGCCATGATGGCGAACCTATGACATGCATGCCACACAGGCGGCACACGTAGCCATATTGGTGGGCACACAAGCTCAGATCCGACGCACATGAGCATGCTGGCCAGCTGATTTTCGAGCCTTCTGGGCCCACCGGCAGTAGGGAAACAGACTGTATCCTACCTCCGGATGGCCTGGGGGTGGGTGGGAAAGGCCTGTTTTTTGCTTTCCTCAGACTCTTAGCCTTTCTAGGAAGCTGGTGAGGGCAAAAATGGCCTTCCCCAACCCCCCAGAGGCCCTCCAGAGGCTGGAAAAGGTCTGTTTGCTGACTTCCAGGCAAACAGGCCTTTTCCGGCCTCTGGAGGGCCTCCGGTGGGGGAAAGGCTGTTTTCACCCTCACCAGCCTCCTAGAAAGGCCTGTTTTTTGCTTTCCTCAGGCTCTTAGCCTTTCTAGGAGGCCTTCCCACCCCCCAGAGGCCCTCCAGAGGCTGGAAAAGGCCTGTTTGCTGCTTCTTCTCTCTGGGAGATCCTTGTGATATTCAGCAGCTGGAATGTCGACTGTTTAGCCATAATAAGGTTATGTTGCCTTGAGTGCACCATGAGGAGGCTAGTCTACATTGCATACCAGCAGTGAGCAACTTCTAACTCCGATCTGTTTAATTTGGTGTTTGATCCCCTATAACACCCCTTCGGCTTTGATTTCCAAAAGAAAATTTGGACAACACTCAACTGGATGTGAAGTAGCCATTGCAGGCGCCAACGCTGGAAATATAAATGGGGATTGGTTGATAATCCTGACTGTGATTGTAGGAATGTCCTTCAAACTTTACATCATATTGCAATGGAATTCTCCCTCAGAAGCTCTCGAGGGCACTGTTGTCCTTTAACTAAACAATCTAGATAACCGGCCACCCCAGTAACAGCTGATACATAATTTAATTTATACATAATTTTATTCATCACTAGCACTGTGCGTTTTTAAAATAATGAACTGTTCTGATATTTTATATTTCGCCAGACATTTTATATGCTGTTTTTGTGAATGTTTTATGCATTAATGCTGTTATGTTATGCCATACGAAATATATATACAGAGAGAGCATTTTTAGAGAGGTGTCTAGGTTAGACAGATGGCATTTACTTTACATTTACAAAGGAGGGAGAGTTGGCCCTTGGCTTCAGTATAATTCATGGCTTGGGAGCAGGTTATCTGAGGGACCGTCTCTTGCTGGTCACATCTACCTGACCCATCAGAGTGGGAAGGCAGGGAAGGTTGCGGGTCCCATCCCTGAGGGAGATACACCTGGTGGGACCCAGAAGAAGGGCCTTCTCCATGGTGGCTCCCTCTCTCTGGAACATCATTCCTCCAAAGATTAGAATGGCCCCCACTCTTAATATTCCTCCAGAAGGCGCTGAAGACCTGGTTCTGCCAGCGAGCCTGGGGAATCCAGAGCGGGATGGAGCCGATTAAATGCCTTGTGTGATTTGCTGTCGCCGGGGTGGGGAGTAGGGGCTGATTTTGTTATATTGTACTATATTAATTTATTTGATTCTTTTTGTTAGTTTTTATTGTTTTAAATGTGGTTTAAAGGTTTAAAGCCACCTTGAGTCGCCATGGGCGAATAGGCGGCAATATAAATTCAATAATAAATAAATACATTCCAATTAGCCCAACTTCTGCAGTTTCAGCACTATTGTCTTTGTTTCCATATTTACGGACTGTTTAAAACCAACTGTATCACCTTTTGTCCAGGGTGTTTGTCTTTTTCCTTCCTAATGGGAGAGGAGGCGGCATTGGTCAATTTTAGCAAGAGGGTCAAGACTTTTTGTGACAGGCAAGCACATCCCTCCATCAGCGGGAAACCTTTTCCATGGGGCTCTCCCCTGCCCCACTCGATGCGACAGAGATTGAACTGCATCTGCCGATTGCCAGATGCTCCCCAGAACTGACCACCTCAGGTGAGAGAAGGTGGAGGATCCACGGTCTGGCAAGTGTTCTTCCTCGGAATTGTCTAGTGGGAAAGGCAAGCTGGCCTTCTGAACAGTCGTGGCTGACCCCCCCACCCTCAAGCCCGATGGACACAGCAAATACGGAAAGGCTGAACAGCCTCTTGGAAAGCAAATTCGAGTCACCGCGGATGGGGCAGAGAGATGTTCTCTTGCTCTGAGTGACAGAAGTTAATAATTAGTGACAATGATTGACAGCTGTACTCCATCTGCTGCTCCGATGCCTAGGAGCATTTCTCCCACTTCGGTCTGTGGGTACAATGAACTCCTGAGGGAGAGGAAGGCTGCCTGTGATTGACAGGTGCCTTGCAGAGAGATGGGCTGCTGACAGCAAGAAGACCAAAACCTCTCAGTGCTTCATGGAAAGAAATCTCATGGGCTGTATACATTTATTCCATTTCATTTATCATGGCCCGAATGGGGTTAAATATATTACCAGGAAACCTGTATTTACTACAGGCTTCCTTGCATGTTAAATTAGACAAATATGTATCTTAATGCTACATTGGCTTCCTTTAAAAACACCCTGATCATGTCGTGGATGTAAGGTGTCAGGGTACCTAAAAATTTAATGTTTTTCTATAGGGAGGTGAAAATTCTCGTGCACCCAAACTCATGAATTGCCAGGAAAAGTGGGTCTCCATCTCACACTCGTGAAAGCCAGCTCCTTCACGCAGGTGGAAGAAGGGAGGGGAAACGGTTCTTTTACAGTCAATGCAATCCTTTTTTTTTTTTTTTTGCCTTGGGCTGCATTTCGGGTTGGGTAGGCAATCAATTATTTTGTGAATTAGTTTTTACACAAATCACACCTGTAAAGAAAATTCTACCATTGTCACCATATCGTAGCTGAACGATTTGCAGCAGATAAGGTTTTTTTCTTTGTGGTGCTTTTTAAAAAAAATCTCATGCTGACCTAAGGGTTTAAGGACGATTCTTTTCCTCTGAAGAAATATGTCTTGATCATTAATAAAAGCATGATGCGATTCTGTGCCATAAAAGATGGAGAACTTCAAATAACAGGAAAGCAGAATGCTATACAAATACTTATATATCGGACAGATCCATGGTTCTTTAAGCAAGGTGGCAAATATTGATATGGGATTGGATTAGATGTCTATTTTGGTTTGGCTATCTTGGTACACATTTAATATGCTTATAATAATGTTTCAAGGAATCAACATTGTGAGTCTTCTATAAAGGACTTGCTATAATGGAAGAGAATGGAGGTTGCTGATTTTGTTTCCTTTGCAAAGAAAACAGAATTGTTTGGTTCTGCAGTTGAGCCCTGAGAAGGTCTTAGGTGAGTTTCTTCTTCTCCTCTTTTACAATATTTAAATGCTTATTACTCACAGATAATTACAGGTAGTTGCTGAGTTATGACCTCAGTTTATCTTGCTAACATTTGTTAAGTGAGTTTTGCCCCATTTTATGAATTTTCTTGCCACAGTTGTTAAGTGAATCATTGCATTTGTTAAGTTAGTAAAATGGTTGTAAAAGTGAATCTGAATTCTCCATTGACTTTGCTTGTTAAGAGAATCGCAAAAGGGGATCACATGACCCCAGGACACTGTGGGATAAATATGATCCAGTTGCCAAGCATCTGAATTCTGATCACGTGATCATGGGGATGCTGCAATGGTCATCGGTGTGAAAAACGGTCATAAGTCATTTTTTTCAGTTCCGTTGTAACTTTGACCGGTCACTAAATGAATTGTTGTAAGTTGAAGACTACCTGTATAACAACCAGCATGCTCACCAGAACCTTGAGAATGATGCAGTATATAATAAGCTGAGAGTAACTGCTCAATGGATGTCCAAGAACGTGTATGATTTACAGCAGTTTTGAACATGAATCATTGTACACACTGTAAATGTGATTCATCTCAACAATTCTTTTGGGAACCATTGTTGTTAGATTCCTTCAAGTCAGAGTCAATTCTTTGTGATTACACAGACAGACCCAAGCAATTTCCTTGCCAATATTTCAGAGGTATTTTCCCATTTTCCGAATCCTGGGGCTGAGAGACAGTGACTGACCAATGTCACCTAGCTGGCCCTCTAGTTTCAGGGAGGACCAAAACTCAGGTCTCTCCACTCTTGATCCAAAGTCTTAAACTACTAACTAGATCAAACTGGGTCTCATGAGCCAGAAGTATTGAATGCTCTCTTTATTTGCACATGTGCTGACATCCTTGGCCTGCATCTAACATCCCTCTTAGCGCAAGACCTATTATTGCCCATGACAGCCATTCTTTGAAAAAGAGTGGCCCAAAGTCACCCTGAAAATTTTAGTGGCAGAGGAAGATTAGAACCCAAGTCTCTCCATTCTTAGTTCCCATTGAATTTCATTCTAAAAAGTCACTACTTGACCCCTTTGATATTTTGGCAGTAGCTTGGTTCCTTTTGTGGTTAGACTTCAGTCACTTTTCCAGAATTAAAGATTGCAAAATGTATCGGTGAATGTTGGGGAAAAAAACCCCTTAAATGTAATCCTTATTCCTGTGAGAAATGGATTCTTTTCCTAATTCACCGAATTAATAGTAGTCACAGTGATACTTTTGAAAAAGACGTTGGTGTCCACAGATTTAGCTGCTCAAAGAGCTCCTGTAGTCTTGGTCCACATCAACTGAGGTACAAGACTAGGACCACATGTTGCCCTGGAGAATCATCTCTGATGAAGGGACATCTCAGTTTCCATGATACGTTAAGGATGCTGAAGAAGAGTACGAAGGAGACACTGAAGAAGCTGAAGGGCTTGGAGGCTAAGTTTATTTTCCAAAGCACTAGAAGGCAAGACAAGAAACAAGAAGCATGTATGACCATAGAAACCCAACTACAAGTCACCTTGCTTTTTTTGTTCCCTCACAATTTATCTGATTTGCATTTTTCAGAATATTTCTGTTTGACAAAATTCTATTTCTTAGAGGCCTTATTTACTTCCATTAAATCAAATTGACTACAAATCACTTCAGTCATTTGATCTAAGTCCAAAACTGTTATGCTTGTGGCTTACCTAATTGCATCAGTTCGTTCACCAGCATGTCTCTCTGTTGTAATTTCTGTTCGGTGCCTGAGAGGGAAAAAATGTTTGCTAGTTCCATAATGTAGATAAACATCAGAACTGAACTGAAGGCTCTTTAATTTCTTATAATCTTTTATCCATGGAGACCAATTGGGTTTCTTGCCAAAAAGCCAGCTGAGAGGCAATGAGAAAACCATCTTGAATATTACTGAATATCTACAATACCACAATGAGAAGCAAGCATCAGTGAATTACGATTTGGATAGCAGGCCTACTGACGGTACGACAAGATTAAAATAAATGATATTTTTAGAAATCACTTTGTATTGTATGCCATGTATACCATGTTAAGGGTTTGGAATAAATAAATAAAGTTGGAATCAGAAAGATGTGTTTGTCACGGGCTTACATATTTACAATTGAGGGAAAGTTTTCATTTTGGCAAAAAAAGTTAAGGCTTTGAAACTGTAAAAAAATGAATTTGAAATTGTACTGTATGTTAATGAAAATGTTATTGTCAAGGTTTTAAAAATGTGGTTGAAACTGAATTTGGAAAATGAATATATAAAACGTATAATTTCGGGTGTAATATAATGCTTGAGAAAATATGTGAAAGTTTTAAAATTTATACTGAATTATAACTTAAAAGAAAACATCTATAAAATAATGTATCTTCAATGTTTAACACCTGATAAACTGTCAAATATGTATAAAGGTATTTTAAATATTGGAAATGTAAAGAAGGAACTTTTTATCATTGTTGGTGGACTTGTGATAAAGCAAGTAACATTGGATTGTTGGACTAGGTAGCTGCTATGATTGCACACTTCTATCCTATAATGAAGCTCATTCGGTTATTCTAACATTTGAAATGCTCACCTTATAAAGAGAACTAATCCTATTTTAGAGGATTAATCAACTGAAATAACATGCTAATATGGCAGGACTTAATCACTTTGCTTGTGACATCTTCCAGTTGAATGTTCTCTGCCCCAAAGCAAACTGGGACACCTTCTAGAAACTTTGAGGCTTACATGAAATGACAGCCATCTGCTTTGCAGACTTCTGGGAATTCAAGCAGCTCCCAATTTATTTTGCAGGCTTTTGAAAGCTGCAACCATCCTTATTTCTGGACCAAGAACTTGGGACCTTTACTCCTTTTCTCCTTGCTTACATCCATTGACCTATGACTGCCTATTAGGAATGGTTTTATCTTCCTAACATCACAGCTTTGCCAGGGTTGTGTTTTGGGTGGGTTGAGATTAGGAGAGCTGCCACAAGCTAATTGAAGAGGCAGGTCTCCTGGACAAGCAGGTCTTGTAGAGGAGGTCCTGTAGAGGGCAGAGGGTGTAAACCTGAGGGACAGGAAGGAGAGACACTGCCAAGAGAATGGTAAGATAAAAGAGGACTGAGTCCAGGGCAGGAAGGTAAGTCTAGTAACCATCTCAGACAAGCACCTGCCAAATTTTCACAAAGATAAAGGGAAGGAAGGTAGAAGCCCATCCAAATTTACAAGATTCTGCTACTATAGTTTTGCAGTAAGATTAGTACCAACCTTTAGGGCATTGGAAGGTCTACCTTGAAGGGTGGACACATGCCATAGAGATGGAGAAGACACTCTATTGCTGGCATTAGCAGTAAGGAAAATAGAAATGAAAGCCTCAGTGTACATAAAAGAAAAGATATCTTCATCAAGATACAACACTTACAACACTTAATGAAGTCATAGGTTACAATTAAGCAATCAGGAAACAATATCAGTATAAATCGTAAGGATACAAGCAACAAAGTTGCTTTGATAATTACCGTAATTTGATAATTAAGATAATCAATTAAATTTTCCATTCATTTTTTCTCAATTAAATCAGAGGACTATTTATACCCACATAAGACCATAAAATTGCTTAACATCTGAGGAAACATTCGCTATTAGTTTTTAAAAATTAAATTCAAATAAAAATTTTTGTCTATTAGTAGCAGGAGACTCAGCAAATCCTCTCAAAAGTGATGATGCAGTTTAACTAATCACTGCATTTCATTTACACAGTTTTTGAATTATTTAAGGAGGTCCATTGTACACAATTCAAAAGGTATCTGGCTGCAACTGGCCAACTCTTGATGAGACAGGGAGAGAACGATGCCAGATAAATGAAACAAAGGGATATTTTGGGCCCATTATCATTTAACAATGACGTCAATGCAATAACTAGTTATTTATTGAAATAAACTAGTTATTTATTGAAATAAAAAGGATCCTCCCCTTAATTAGCAAACCAGGCCCCTATCTAGATTGCTTTGTTCAAATGAGCTGGTCACACTCTGCAGATTTCGGTAAGATTACAAAGAGCCACAAAGAGCCACAAAAGCAGGATCCTATTTTTTGAAAGGGCCACTTACTGAGAATTGATCATGAGAAAACTACGATCAGATGCTTTCCAAAGTGTTTCAAAAACTGTCCATGTTGCTTTTTATGGTTGTATGCCACCCGGATCCACATGTTTTGTTTGGACAGCATCATAAACCCAGTAAAGAAATAAATAGCTTTTTGTTGGAGTGTTCTACATGATGGAATATGGAAAAGTATATAGTACTAGGAACATTTATAACACACTTCTAAGGAGTTATGGAAAGATGAATTCCCAATTTCAAAAGGACAAAAAATGTGGCGAAGCCTCTTTAAAAGCTAATTTAAGTAGAAGATGAGGGGTTTAGACTTACACAAGGACAGGGCCGAAATCTTTTGGCCCCTATTACAGGGAGTCCTTGACTTACAACTGTTTGCTTAGCAACCGTTCAAAGTTACAATAGTGCTGAAAAAAGTGACTTATGACTGGTCCTTGCATTTATGACTGCCACAGCAACCCTGCAATCACTTGATCAGAATTTGGGCACTCGGCAGCTGGCATGAACGTATGATGACTGCAGCATCCCAGGGTCATGTCATCTCCATTTGCAGCTCTTTAAAATCTCATGTTCAGATTTCACTAAGAACAGACACATTGGTTTCTTCTGCTGCCTTCAATTTTTTCTCTCTCTAAATAAAATTATTTGCAGTTGTGGATGCCTTCTCTTAGTATGGAATACAACTAATATTTGTTCTTAATTATTTAAAATCTGCTTTTCTGGAATTGAAGGTACATGGTCTATTATTATTATTTACCAAGTGCCCCAATGACAATGGGTATCGCTGTTACATGTTTCATCCATAGCCGTATAGTTTTGATGGACAGGTCACAATATTTCATGATTTTTTCCAGTTCTTTTTCTTCGACTCTGGCATCTCCTGGTACCACGAAGTCAATAAATTGTATGTTTCAGTTTTTGACAACTGTGATAACCGGTGTGTTGTTTTCCAAGTGATGAACCATCTGTATTCAAAAGTCCCACAAGATCTTCACCTTCTCATTTTCTATAACTTTTTCCACTTTATATTCTCATGACTTTTTGTAAGTTGTAATTTTTACATAATGACCAATGGATTAATTTAGCAACTCAGTTATGTCTAGCTTTGTAATCAGTTTGTGCGATTTTGCTGCATTCACATATTAAATGTGAAACAGTTTCGACTTTGTTGTTGCAAAGTCGGCAGTTTGGATTGTTGATGGATTTTAGTATCTTTGCTTTCATGGTATTAGTTTGTAGTGCTTGTTCTTGAGCAGCAAGTATTAAACCTTCCGTTTCTTTCTTGATAGTTCCCATCTTAAGTCATGCCCATGTAAAGTTGTCATCACATTTTCCTTCCTTTGCTGTCCATGCAAAGCTTTGGTTTTCCATCTATTTAATCTGTCATCCAGCTGTTTTTCCTTATATTCTGCCTTTGTTTCTATTGTTTTTATAATGTTCTCCATTTTCACAGCCTGCAGCAATTTTTCTGTACTTTGGTTCATATAATCATTCAAACTTTTTCTTCTTCTACAGTTTGATGGATTTGGAAGTCCTCGGCCCCTTATTTTTCTTGGCAGGTAAAACCTGTCAATGTCACTTTGTGGATGTAAAGCGTGGTACATATTCAAAAGTTTGCGTGTTTTCTGGTCCACGTTTTCCACTTCAGCCAAAGTCCAGTTGATGATTCCAGCTGAGTAGCGTATCACTGGAACTGCCCATGTATTAGTGGCTTTAATTATGTTTCCAGTGTTCAGCTTTGATTTTAATATTTTGTGGACCCTCCTGATGTATTCCTTTTGTGTTGACTCTTTGACTTTTCCATTCAAAATATCTGCTTCCAATATGCCTAGGTATTTGTAACCATCATCCTTTGCTAATGCTTTTACTATGTTTCCATTTCCCAGTTCTATTCCTTCTATTTTTTCCAAGTCCAAAGTTCATTTTGATGTCACTGCTGAACAGTTGAACTGTATTGAGTATTGATTTACTTATTATTATTGTTGTTGTTGTTGTTGTTGTTGTTGTTTTCTTAAAGTCAAGAATTCCAGCACAGGCTCCTGACTTGGAGAGAAGAGCAGTTATCTCATGACAATAAGAAAGATATGTATTGTATTTTTCACGAATGAAGGCAAGTGGTCACCATACTACAAAAAAGATGTTGAGACTTTGGAAAACGTTCAGAGAAGAGCAACTAAGATGACAAAAGGCTCGGAGACCAAAACATATGAAGAACGGCTGCAGGACTTGGGTTTGGCTAGTCTAAAGAAAAGAAGAATTAGGGGTGACATGATAGCAGTATTCCAGTATTTGAGGGCTGCCACAAAGAAGAGGGGGTCAAAGCAGCAAAAGGCAGGACAAGAAACAATAGACATACAATAGAGAATATAAATATAGAACAGAATCAGGAAATGATTACATATAAAGATCTTTTGTATATTGAAGGAGGTAATTTGCAATTAAAATCTCTGCACGTATTAAAAGAGCAAGGGAAAAATTATACTTGGTTTCAATATGAGCAACTACGTGCTAGATGGAAGGAAGATCAGAAAATTGGTATAGAACAGAATGAGGGAAATTTGGTAAAGCAAATTAGAAATCAGTCTCAGGAGCATATAAAGAGATTGTATAATGTGTTACTTGAAATAGATTCTGAAAGGGACTTGGTAAAGGACTGTATGATAAAGTGGGCACAAAATTTTCAGGAGCCAATATTATTGGAAACGTGGGAAAGAATTTGGGTTAGAAATGTTAAATTCACGCAGGCACAGAATCTGAGGGAAAATTTTTATAAAATGTTTTATAGATGGCATCTAGATCCTAAAAAATTATCGTGTATGTATCCAGAAATGCAAGCAAAATGTTGGAGATGTAATTGTGATGACGCTACATATTTTCACATTTGGTGGACTTGTAAGGACATAAAGGCCTTTTGGATAAAAATTTGGTGGATTTTACAAAATGTTCTGAAAAAGAAGATAAAGTTCCTGCCGCAATTTTTCTTGTTGGGAATTATTACGGATTGTACAGTAATTGAGACTAAATTGATTTTAAATCTAATAACTGCAGCAAGATTACTAATAGGACAATATTGGAAGAAAAAAGAAGTACCAACAATACAAGAATGGATATTGAAAGTTGCCAATTTGGCTGAGATGGCGAAGATATCAGCCTTTTTGAAAGACAATACGCAAGAAAGATACTTAAAGGAATGGAAAAATGGATTGACTATATTCAACGTAGATATCAGACTAAGAGTTATCAGACTGTTTTGAATGATTATGATGTATTATTTTGATTGCTTTTGGGGAAGTTAGGAATTGATGATTGTAGGGTATAATTAAGTTGGGACGAAAACTTTTTAGCATATGTTTGTTTTATTTTAACTATACCTTGTGCTCGTTCCGGGAAGTCGGGGGAGGGGGTTGCGAAGGGAGGGGAGGGGGGGAAAGGGGGAAAAAAAATTTTGTAAAACTTTTTGAATAAAAAAAAAAAAAAAAAAAAAAAAAAAGAAACAATGGTTGGAAACGGATCCAACCTAGAATTGGAGAGAAGCAACCTGGAATTAAGGAGAAACTTCCTAAAAGTGAGGACAATTAATCAGCGGAACAGCTTGCCTTCAGCAGTTGTAGGTGCTTAATCACTGGGAGTTTTTAAGAAGAGATTGGACAGCCACCTATCTGAAATGGTATAGGGTCTCCTGCTTGAGTAGGGGGCTGGACTAGAAGACCTCCAAGGTCCCTTCCAGCTCATTCTATTCCAGTGATGGCTAACCTTTTCTGCACCGAGTGTCCAAAGCGTATGCGAACCCCCAAAATGCAATGCACGGACCCCTCTGTGCTTGGCCCCCCGTGCATGTGTGTGCACCCCCTGCATATGCCCTGCCCCTGCATGCATGGCCCCCCAGCACATGCCCCACCCCCCCAGCAGCAGAGACCTGAAGACCAGCTGACCAGTGGGAGGCACACGTTCATGCGCAGTGGAGCTCAACTGGGGCGATAGCTCACGTGCCATCAGAGAGCCACCTCTGGCAAACATGCTTTAGGTTCGCTATCACGTTTTGATTCTATTCTATGCGTGTCCCAGGAAAACGTTGCTGGATCTAATCTGGGTAGGTCACCAGGAACAGAGGTTTAGTCCTCCAAGCTTTCGGACATGTGCTGGAGCCCATCCTCAGGATATTTCTCTCTACCAGAATGCATGCTTTGGGCTATTCTATTCTATTTATGTGGTACCTGGTTGGGTGTGGCTTCTTATTGGTTGATTGGGGTGCTAATGGCCAGCTATTATGTTGTTGGCTGTTGTTTCCTTGTCAATCCAAGTCCTCAGCTCCTGAGTACCTGATAAACTGATGGTAAATCAGCACTCCTGTTGACTGACAAGTGGCCCGTTACCCAGGCTTCAATAATTTCCCTGGCTATCTTTGTACCTGCTGCGCCAACAATCTTAGTAGCTGTGAAATTGAATGTATGTCCTTGTTCGTGGCAATGTGAGGCTACCAATGAGTTTGGCTCTCCTCATCTGACTGCTCGCTTGTGCTCTTGCAATGCAGGGAGCTTCATCCTTGTCTGCCTTACATAGTCACAGGGACAATCCATGCAAAAAGTCATTATATTTTTCCACTGCAATTGTCTTGTATACAGATTATACATATTAACAGAGCTGGAAGGGACCTTGTAGGTCATCTAGTACAACCCCCCACCAAGCCTAAGTATGAGACTTTACTTTTCTCTATATTGAATTTCATTTTGTTAGGACCCTGTGTTCAAGTCTGTCAAGATCCATCTGGATTTTGAGCCTATCTTCTGGGGTCTTGGCCAGTTTAGTATCATTTTGGTAAGTTCCCCTTCTATTCCCTCATGTAAGTCATTTATGAAGATATTGAAGAGTACTGTGTGGAAGATGGAACCTTGGGGTACCCCACTGCTTACTTCCCTCCATATGAATGTAGTACCATTAAGGACTACTCATTGAGTACTGATTGTGAGCCAGTTACAAATCCATCTAATGGTGATGCTATTTATCCCATTTTTTTCTAGCTTACCAAGAAGTATGATACACTAAATCTTTTCGAGTCAAAAGTTTAGATGTTTCAGTTTTAGAATTTAGGTGTTCATTCATAAAGGCAGCTAATCTGAGTCAGTCCGCTGATGCCCACTTTATAGGAACATCCATAGGACCTCTGTGTACAGCTAACCCTTGCTATGAGAGAGAGAGAGGGAGGGAGGGAGGAAGGGAGGGAGGAAGAGAGAGACTTCGAAAGGGCAAAAACAGGAGCATAAGAAAGGACTTCATATGACTGCCTGTCTACTTTTTTTTTTTCCCTTGTGGGGCACTCTGGTTTCATTAAAATAGATATTTATTTTATTTGTGTTCACACTGAGAAAAATAAAGATGTACTTGAAGCCAACTATGAAAGAGCACTGAAAAGATAAACCTCACAGTAACGTGGTTTTTCTCTTAGGAAAACCAGACAGTAGAGAAAAAAGAATTCCCGTAATTTGGTTTGCTCCAGCTAGATCATAACTGAAATCAAAATATGGCCACTATTATTTTTCCCCCTGATGCTTCTGGCACCAACCTGCTGAGTTTTATAGCATCCACAGCTTCCACACCAGTCAGCCTCCACTTGGTAAAGTCATAATGTGCCTTAATATGTTCATTCTGATGTAATTTGCAGCCCCTGTTTTTTAAATAACTGCTCTGTAATAATGTTTAATTTCAGGGGTCACCCCGCCAAGGAGTATATTAAGGCTTATAAAACTCATTTTCAAAGCTCAAATATCAAACTGTGATCAGGTTAGAAGGGCAGCATCTATGAATATTTCATCTTTTATCATGCTGATAATAAGGAGATGACAGAAACACATTATTACAATGAAGGAACTGCTCATTTCAGCCCAGACTGCAAAAGCTCTAGTGGGTATTACTCAATAAAAGCAATTCCGATAAGAAAACCAAGCTTATGGACTCACCATTGTGTCACATTTGATGGTAATGAATAATGTATTGGAGCTGAAGTGAGGATGGCTGATAGGGGGGAAACATATTTAAGTTTTAGTGGGCACACAAATTATGCATTGAGCAAAGCTTGGTAGATTCAACATGAATTGGGCATGCCCAGAAGCTAGCCAGATCTGATCATTTGAATTTGGATACTCAGGTCAAAGTCCTTCGCTACCTACCTTAGCCACCACACATATCCATGTTGTAAGGGGCCTGGGTTCTCAGATCACACAGCACTTCCATATTTCATATGATGCATCTCCCTAAACTAGACAGGTAAAGGTAAAGGTTCATCTCGCACATACGTGCTAGTCGTTCCCGACTCTAGGGGGTGGTGCTCATCTCTGTTTCAAAGCTGAAGAGCCAGCTCTGTCTGAAGACATCTCCGTGGTCATGTGACTGGCATGACTAAATGCCAAAGGCGCATGGAACGCTATTACCTTCCCACCAAAGGTGGTCCCTATTTTTCTACTTGCATTTTTAAGTGCTTTTGAACTGCTAGGTTGGCAGACAAGTAACGGGAGCTCACCTTGTTACATGGCATTAGGGAATCGAACAACTGAACTGCCAACCTTTCTATCAACAAGCTCAGTATCTTAGCCACTGAGCCACTGTGTCCCCCAAGTACTACTGAATACCAATAAAGGAGAATACCGGTAGCTCAGGGTTGAAATACTGTAAGAAGTGTGACTGTCCCCAGAATTAGACCCTTCTTAAATCATAAGACATTTTGTTTTGTGAAATGAGAGCCTAAGGAATCAGATATGAAGGCTGTAGTTTTTCTTAAAAATGAGTCCAAATCCTATTTTTCAAAGTTAGTCATAGAACTTGCTCATGTTTTGTTTCACTTCTCTTGGCTTTTAGTAGCATGAGGAAAATTGCCAAAGGAACCAGAAACTGACATTTGGAGGGTTTTTCAGAAGATGAATTAGACATGTCCTTTTTTCTTCTTGACTATTTCACCAAGAGTTTGATCCTCAACCTCAAAGCGGTCTGAGGAAGGTGACTTCAGGCAGACCCAAGAATAGTCTCTTTGTCTCCGCTTTGCCCCTCTTCAGCCCAGTTGAACTGGAAATGTTCGCTCTCTGGAATAGGGCTAGGACACCACCATCCTTCAGAGAGCATCGACCTGCCTCTGGGACAGTCAAAACAAATTCCACCTGACAGGTACGTGAGGGTCTAATGCAAGAGTTCTTCATACACAGCTTGTGCACCGAAGTTCCTTCAGCATTTAGCATCTCAAGTGGGCGATGCTTGTCTGTATGGATTTTTGTTGCCTCTACACAAGAAGGGAGGGTGAGGTTTTGGTTCTGGAGTTGTGCCAGGTCTGCAAGCTGATATTTTAACCCTTGAAGATCAGTTGCCATGTCTTCAAAGGGTGAGGAGATGGAAGATGACTTGACTCCAGGACCTTTCCTCAAATAGGCCAAGAGGGAATATGTTTACAGTTATCTGTTTATTTGTTTATTCATTTTTTTTATGTTGCCCAACTCCAAAATGACTCTCAGTAAGTTTAAGAAGCATAAAAACAATTATATATAAAAAAGACATGGTCACCCAAATGGAACACATTTTTTAAAAAGACATCTTTTCTTGTCAGTGCCAACCTCAAGGGTTCACTAAATATCCCAATCAAAGGCCAAAGGGAACAGCCAAATTTTTAGGGCTCACTTGAAGGCAGGTAGGTTGGAAGATAATCTCTAAGGAATACTTCTTTCAAAAATCAGGAGTTGGGACAGAAAAGGTCTACTTCCTGGGTCCAGCTAGATCAGGGGTCTCCAACCTTGGCAACTTTAAGACTTGTGGACTTCAACTCCCAGAATTCCTCAGCCAGCTTTGCTGAGGAATTCTGGGAGTTGAAGTCCACAAGTCTTAAATTGCTAGATGACACTGGTTGATCAACCAGGCCTGAAACGAGCAACTCGGTTGGATTGAAAGGGACAGGCAGTCACTCTAAGTTACAGATAGTCCCTCAGACAGCTAAGCCCTATGCATGTAGGTTTTTGTAAGTCATAACCCGCACCTGGAAGCTTCCTGGTAAGCACTACACCTCACAAAACAAAGGTGTTACATGGACATAACTGTTTGTACCAGTGTGTTCAGGACCAGCTGTAACTTCTGAGATGATTTCAAGGGCAGAATCAAGGCATGAGAGTATCTGTGAGGAGAATCACATTGTCCAGGCATAAATGCAACTGGCGCAACATGCTCGTGCAAACGCCTTCCTAGCCGCATCTCTTCGAGCACTCCCAGAGTGACCCCACAAGCAGGAGGACACCAAAACACCCAGAGCCATTTTCTCTTGCTAAGACTGTTCTTGTGTCTATTCTTCCTCCCCATTCACAGACTGAGAAAGAAGCCTTGCTCCTGCCTCAGTCCTGAAGAAATGAAGAAGGGTGTGTATCAGTGGTGAAATCTTCCCCGGTTTGCCACCATTTCGCTGCCTGCGCATGTGTGGTGCGTGCCAATTGCGTGCTGTGTGTGCGCATGCACAGTGCATGCTAAATGCATGCTGTGTGTGCACACATTCACACTGCATGTCAAATGCATAGTGCATACATGTGCAGTGCACGCCAAATGCATGCTGCACGTGCGCGTATGCTCAGTACGCACTAAGCACGCACTGCCTGTGGGAAAAGGACGCTTGGGAAGGTAAGTAGAACAGCAAGGTGGGGGGAACAGGAGTTCCTGCTTTCTAGTGATTTTAAATCACGTGGCACAACTGATCATGGGAAATACTGGTTCAGACCAACCAGTAGCTTTTATCACTACCGATTCGCCCGAACCGGTGCAAACTGGTAGGATTTCACCACTGGTGTGTATACGTGTGATTGGAGACTCCCTAACAAAAGGCAGTAACTAGTATGTCTGTTTACATACTAGTTTCTCAAGAGAAGTGTGTTGTTTTTCTGGGAAATATGTTCGGGATATAACAGAATGGTTTCAAAGATTCTTTATGCCCACTCACAAATAGGATGAGACTATTGCCTTACACAACGTAAGCCGCCCTGAGTCTTCGGAGAAGGGCGGGATATAAATTCAAATTAAAAAAAAAATGTTCCAGATTCATGGAAACAAATGAAAGCATTTTTTTTACTTCTTAATAACAACAACAACAATAATAATAATAATAATAATAATTTAATTTGTATACCGCCCTTCTCCCGAAGGACTCAGGGCGGTGCACAGGCAGATAAAATAAAACGATACATTTCAATAAAAACAATATTTTAAAAACTTATTCCAATAGCCTAAATTTAAAATACAATACAAAATATAAAATAAACCCCAATAAAATCCATATTTAAAACCCTATTAAGCCAGTCCTGCTCGAAAGAATAGATATGTTTTAAGCTCATGAAAGGTCCGGAGGTCTGGAAGTTGTCGAAGTCCTGGGGGAAGCTCATTCCAGAGGGTAGGTGCCCCCACAGAGAAGGCTCTCCCCCTGGGGGTCGCCAGCCTGCACTGTTTGGCTGACGGCACCCTGAGGAGGCCCTCTCTATGAGAGTGTACCGGCTGATGGGAGGCATGTGGTAACAGAAGGCGGTCCTGAAGATATCCCGGTCCTATGCCATGGAGTGCTTTAAAGGTGGTAACCAACACCTTGAAGTGCACTCGGAAAACCACAGGCAGCCAGTGCAGCCTGCGCAGGATCGGTGTTATATGGGAGCCACGAGTGGCTCCCTCTATCACCCGTGCGGCTGCATTCTGAACTAACTGAAGTCTCCGGGTGCACCTCAAGGGGAGCCCCATGTAGAGAGCGTCACAGTAGTCCAGGCGAGAAGTGACGAGGGCGTGAGTGACCGTGCATAAGGCATCCCGGTCTAGAAAGGGGCGCAACTGGCGGACCAGGCGAACCTGGTAAAAAGCTCTCCTGGAGTCGGTCGCCAAGTGATCTTCAAAAGACAACTGTCCATCCAGGAGAACCCCCAAATTGCGCATCATTGGGGCCAATGATTCGCCTCCAACAGTCAGCCGCGGTTGCAGCTGACTGTACCGGGATGCCGGCATCCACAGCCACTCAGTCTTGGAGGGGTTGAGCTTGAGCCTGTTTCTCCCCATCCAGACCCGTACAGCCTCCACACATCGAGACAACACTTCAACAGCTACATTGGGGTGGTCAGGGGTGGAAATGTACAGCTGGGTGTCATCCGCGTACAGTTGATAACTCACCCCAAAACCACTGATGACCTCGCCCAGCGGCTTCATGTAGATGTTGAACAGGAGAGGCGAGAGAACCGACCCCTGTGGCACCCCACAAAGGAGGCGCCTCGAGGTCGACCTCTGCCCCCCTGCCAACACCGTCTGCGATCGGTCGGAGAGATAGGATGAGAACCACCGAAACACGGTGCCTCCCACACCCAATCCCTCCAACCGCCGCAGCAGGATACCATGGTCGATGGTATCAAAAGCCGCTGAGAGATCAAGGAGAACCAGGGCAGAGGAATAACCTCTATCCCGGGCCCTCCAGAGGTCATCCACCAATGCGACCAAAGCTGTCTCCGTGCTGTACCCGGGTCGGAAACCGGACTGGAAGGGGTCTAGATAGACAGATTCATCCAGGTACTGGGGTAACTGGTGTGCCACCACACTCTCTACAACCTTCGCCGTGAAGCGAAGATTGGAGACTGGCCGGTAGTTCCCTAAAACAGCTGGGTCCAGGGAAGGCTTCTTGAGGAGGGGTCTCACCACCGCCTCTTTCAAGGCGGTGGGAACAACACCCTCCCTCAGAGAAGCGTTAACAATCCCCTGGAGCCAGCCTCATGTAACCTCCCGGGTGGCCAGCACCAACCAGGAGGGACACGGGTCCAATAAACATGTGGTGGCATTCAGCTGCCTCAGCAACCTGTCCATATCCTCGGGAGCCACAGGGTCAAACTCCTCCCATTCTTCATGATGAAAGATGAACTTAGACTAATACACCTCTTTGTAATGCTTTGCAGCCCTCGCTGAGCAGTTTACAGAGTCAGCCTCTTGCCCCCAACAATCAAGGTCCTAATTTTACCAACCTCGGAAGGATGGAAACAGAGGCGATCTTCAGCTGGGTCAGGCAACCCAGGGGTGAAATTCAAAATTTTTCCCTACAGGTTCTGTGGCCGTGGCTTGGTGGGCGTGGCTTAGTGATCATGTGACTGGATGGGCGTGGCCAAGTCAACATCACTTCTTTGCCCTAATGACCTACAAAAAGAAGATATACCAATTATTTTGTGCATTTAATACACTTATTTAATATTTAATCTTAAATAAGAATAAACGAAGTACACAAAACAATAAAAGAGGTACACAAATACTTACATAAGAGCAATAAGAGTGTTATTTGTCTTTGATGTCACTTTTTTGCACCAGTGATAATGACTTAAGAATAAAAGAAGTACACAAAACAATAAAAGAGGTACACAAATACTTACATAAAAGTGTTAGTAGCCTTTAATTTTAAGATGTTTCCACATCGTTTTTTCATTGGCAGTCTCCTCACTTATACTTTTCTTGATCTTGACTCTCGGATCATCGGCTGTGTGATGGTGTGCTCTTAACCACTTTTTCACTGCAGGAATAGGGTCCCATTTTGTAAGAGGTAGACTAATAACACCGATAGTTATGAGGTTGGTTAAATTTAGAGACGGTTAGGCAACTTCTGCTCTCTGAACATATTAGGTTCATTTTCACCGCCTTTCCGCTTCTGCAGAACTTACAACAATTGTTCTGACAATATCTTCAGCTTTTTTTAATACTGTCAGGAATTGTATAGTTCTTGGAATCTTTTAAAACATTGTCCCACAAATCTCTATAGTCATTGATGTTAATGTTGCAATTAAAAACGTCACCAAATGTGCTCAATTGTTCTGCAGCTGCTGTCCACGGAACTAGTACTTCTGCAATATTCCAGTAATCTGGCTCCAAAAAATTTAGAAATTGTAATTTATTCATGGTGTCTTGCAATTGGCTACCTGTTTTTAAATGTTCACAATCCATTAGTCTTTTCTTCAAATTTGTTATGTAAAACTTTCTAAAAGTTTTTCCTGATTAAGTCCAACAAATCGATGATTTTGTACAAATTTTATATTTTTGAAGTTTTCTGAAGTAATTAGTTCATCAACATTTTTTTCATATAGACCCCTTCCCTTTCTAAGCAGTTCATATGCTTTCATTGATCTTGTCACCAGTTTTTCAGCCTTCATGATGTCTGTATTACTTGCTTGCAGTGCATTTGAAAGAAGTGCAATTTCTTCTGGAATATTGATCATCAATGTCAAATCATTAAAAAAAAATATTTTCCAGATAGCTAGCCATACCTGAGTATTTTTCATTTGCATGAAAATAATGATGTAGCTCTGGATAAGCATGCCACACAGCTAGGGTTGCCCTTAAAGTACAGGCAGCCTACCTTGGTCCCAAAACTCTACCAATTGTTATGATTTCAAATTCAAGTTGTTCGGATATTTCACAAACAGCTTTTTGGCTCTCACCAGATTTATGAAAAATGGTGTGTATCTTGTCAAGAAATATTTTAAAATTATTTAGTTGCCTAATGTCCTTTTTGGAGTTATCTAAAACAAGTTGGAGGCAATGGTTTAAGCAGTGCCATATTACGATGTTTAGAAACTCTTTTGCCATTCTATTGCTCACTCCAGATTTTCTTCAAAGCATAACACTGGCACCATCAGAGCAAAATTCTATTAAATTTTTTTGTAGGTAGTTCTGGGTGAACCCAACCTTACATAAACTTTCCCAGACTGAAGAACATATTGTTTCTGCATCTTGTTTCTTCAATTCAACAAGCATTTGACAAAAATTGTTGGTGGGTTCTCTGAATCCTCAACTTTTATGAAAACTATCACAACTGGTTTGCAGGATACCATTGAGGCTTCATCAGTGATTAAACGTATTTTCAGATTCTGTTCAATAATGCTAGTAAACATTTCAGTTTTAATTTTGTTTGAAATACACTCAACTATTTGTGGCTGAAGAGGTTGTAGAAAAAATGCTTTTAAAAGGCTCTGATGATCCCAGCTGAGCCACGCAATCATCAGAGGGTTTTTTTTTTACTTTTAAAAGCATTTTTTTGGCCGAAGAAAAAAATGCTTTAAAAGTAAAAAAACCCAAACCTCTGATGATTGCCTGGTTCAGCTGGGCCAGGGGGGCGGGCAGGGATTTTTGCTACTGGTTCTCTGAATCACCCGCCACCATCGCTACTGGATTGGACGATCTGGTCCGAATCGGGAGCATTTCACCCCTGGTTTGTATCTATTATTTGCTTGTGTATTATTGTGGTTGAGGCTGAAGTAGTCATTGACAGGTAGTGTCAAGGTTCCAGAAAAACCTCTTCTGCATAAAAAAAACTCAGAAGCCATTGTCTTTCAGAGTTCTTTACTAGCATAAGGAAACTGGCACACGATGAGTGAAATTCCAAAACTGAACTTCTGGATTCTTTTCCCAGTTATACAAACCCCAAGAGTCCCACCCCCCTGACACCTTTGATGGTCACATGGTCCCACGTTCTCCCAGTTCATTCGAATATCTTCTCGCCACTCTTCCTGCAGATGTGAACACCATCCGACCTTGACCGCTTGAAGAATGTTACCATACCCCTCAACCCCGCTTCTTCCCCTCAGGGGAAAAATGTGGCAGCGTCTGGAACCCTAAAGTCTAGTATGGTTTCCATGCCTGACAGGTAGGAGGACATTGTGGCAGACAATTTTATGTACTACACTTAGGACAGACCGAAGTCGGCATAGTTCTAAGTTGTCTAAGCCCAAAATTTGAAGTCTGGTGTCATAAGATATTTTATTGCAGGTAGAGGAATGGAGGACTCTTCTCGTAAAGTATCTCTGGACTCTCAATTGTATTTATGTCCGATATGCAGTGCAGGTTCCAGACAGATGAGCTGTATTCGAGAATTGGTCTAGCAAATGTTTTGTATGCTCTAGTTAGTAGTACAATATTATCAGAGAAGAAGCTACGCAAGATTAGGTTAACAACTCTTAATGCCTTTTTGGCAATGTTGTTACTGTGGGCTTTGGCACTTAGATCTTTAGAAATGAGTATTCCAAGGTCCTTGACAGAGTGAGAGTCATCAACAAGATCATGTCCATCTAATTTGTATTTTATGTTTCGATTTTTTTTTTGCCAATGTGCACGAAAGAGCATTTGTTGGTTGAGATTTGAAGTTGCCACTTGTTAGACCAATCTGACACATAGTCAAGGTCTTTTTGAAAGGTAGTTGCATTGTCGGTGGTGTTGAATAGTTTAACATTAACAGTGAAGAGAACGCAGTTGCTTTTAATATGATAGCAAAGGTCCTTTATGTAAAGTATGAAGAGCGTTGGACTTAAAAGGCTGCCTTGGGGAACACCGCTGTTAACAGGTACAGGATTTGATAGAATGCTCCCTATTTTGACCACTTGTGGTCTGTTTGACAGGAAGGCAGCTATCCATTCATGTAGGAGTCCAGAAATGCCATAGGATTTTAGTTTTAGAAGTTCAAATCCAGAAGAATTCTGATGGCTGTTGTTCCAATTTTGGTTTCTTGGTGAAGAAACTGGCCAAACTCTGTTGCGTTTTCATCCTTCCTGTTAAAGGCTACCACTGCAAAAGAAAAAAAAAGTGTGCTTTGTAAACTGTAGAGTTGTGTTAATGGAAGGGATCTCTGTTTTCACCCAACAATGTACAGTCTTTTCAAGATGTGACTGGGGTCCAACAAACAAGAAAGAGATAGTTTTTCATCTAACAAGTTAGATCAAGAAGAATGAATTTCACAGGTACATTCACAGAGCAATACTGAATTTTTTTCCTGAAATTTATTCCTCAGTTCAAGAGTTAGTGGTGTCGTGGTTAGAAACAAACCAGAAATATTTTGTTGGGTATTTTGAAGGGAATACAATCATATTTAATTTTACACATGTTAACAACTGCTAGAATTGTATTTGCACAATGCTGGAAAAACAAACAGATCTTCATCTGAATAAAAAAAAAATGTTAGAATGTGCAGAAATGATTAAAATTAAGGAGAAGGCTTCAAATACTTTTTAACATGGGATTTGCTTTATCAATGGCTAACTAACAGAAACAGAAGTTAGAAATCTAAAAGTATAAAAGAAAACACCAATTATATATGGAAAGTTCTCTAAAATGGATAAGCAAATATTATTAATGATCATTAATGTGTAGGAAGTTATAGGGAGCATACACCCCCCCAAAACTAGGATAGTGCCAGGAAAACACCAAAAGAATAAAAACAGCTTTCCCCTATAAAAAGCTATATTTTTAGAATAGAATAGAATAGAATAGAATAGAATAGAATAGAATTTTATTGGCCAAGTGTGATTGGACACACAAGGAATTTGTCTTGGTGCATATGCTCTCAGTGTACATAAAAGAAATGATACGTTCATCAAGGTACAACATTTACAACACATGTGCAGTTTTGTAAAATTTTGTCGTTCTGTAGTGAGTGTGAAACACTACAGAAACACACACAATCTCACAAAGCTGCACAAATCTAAAAATATAAAAGCAGCTAAAATTTCCTAAATTTTATATGGCTATTTCCTAAAAAACCAATAAAATTTCCTTTAAAAAACCCCAATTAATTATTTTTTTAAAGCAAAAAAAAAAAAAAAAGCGCCACTTACATACCCAATTGAAGGCACAAGACAGGCAGGCAGATTCAGTTGCTCAGCCGATGAGATGGATGTAGGCTGCAGCTGTGGGATTGCAGGTGAAGCAAGGCAGGTGACCAGCGGCTTGGGATTTGGTTTGGGAGTGAAGAGAAGCGAAGGTAAGCAAGCTTGAGCTGGGTGGAAGGTGAATTAATTAGCTAGGCCCGCCTGGGATGGAGCCGAGGCGGCTTAGCCAGCCAGATGAGCCTGGGGATGGGGGGGCGGCACGCCAGGCCGCAACTGATCGCTGCTGGCATCGCGAACTACATGAGGCTGGGGATGGGGGTGGTGCACTAGGCTGCAGCGCAACTGACCTCCAGCAGCTCCGTGAACTACGCGAGGCTGGGGATGGGGGTGGTGGTACTCTAGGCCGTAACCAGCACAGCTTACCTCTGAGTGGGCATCGGTGAGGCGACTGAGTGAGGCGCTGAGCAGCGGTTGGCGAGGTGACTGTGCAAGATGCTGAGCTGAGTGGGTGTCAGCGAAGGGATTAGCTGGGCTGCGTGGTGAAGGAAACATATAGGGCAGGGGTGGGTGTGCAGGTCGAGTGGCTGGAAGGGGCAAGCGAGCCACCGGAAGAGGGGAGCAATGAGCATGCGAGTATGGGTGGGGCCAACCATGGATAGTTTTTACCGGTTTGGCGAACCGATTCAAATCATCCCTACCGGCCCAAGCCAATCTGAACTGGTCAAATTCCACCCACCCGGTCGAATTCCATCTCTGGGCCCACCCACCCACCTAGGCGCAATCCCATCCTATATTGCTGTGTTTTTGATGCTGTACGCATGTGCGGATGACGCGCCTGAGCGAATTGCCGTGTTTTGTGCACGTGCTCAAATTTCGAACCAGTTGCTACAGTATGTGAAGCCTACCTCTGGATGGAAGGCTGAAGTCCAAGCATATTATGTCCCCAGTATTTCACCGGTCCACTAAGAACACTGTCTGTCCTTTTTAGTAATAGGCAGCCCATTCAAAGTATGAATTATCTGTAAGTTAGATGTTCTCAACCCTAGGACTAACTATACTCAAGTACTCACTGACACACTGCTTGGACTTCTGTTTGAAGACCTTGCCCAACATAGACATCATGGTGCTACATCTGCAGGTTCCTGGGCCTTATTTATTTAAAAATAGTTATGACATTTGCTCTCTTTCTGTTTGTTTTCATAAATAAATAGCTCAATCAATAATATCCTGCCTATGTGTTTGCAAGTATTCACATCAGATACCTGTACAATTAGCACAGAGGCCCCCCAAGGCTGTGTGCTCTCCCCACTTCTCTTCTCTCTGTATACCAATGACTGCATCTCCAACGATCCATCTGTTAAACTACTGAAGTTTGCAGATGACACAACAGTGATTGGTCTCATTCGAGACAATGATGAATCCGCATATAGACGAGAGGTCGAATGACTAGCCTTGTGGTGCAACCGCAACAATCTGGAACTCAACACACTCAAAACTGTAGAAATGGTGGTAGACTTTAGGAGAAACCCTTCCATACTTCCACCTCTCACAATACTAGACAACACAGTATCAACAGTAGAAACCTTCAAATTTCTAGGTTCTATTATATTGCAAGATCTAAAATGGACAGCTAACATCAAAAACATCATCAAAAAAGGACAACAAAGAATGTTCTTTCTGTGTCAACTCAGAAAGCTCAAACCGCCCAAGGAGCTACTGATCCAGTTCTAAAGAGGAATTATTGAGTCTGTCATTTGCACATCTATAACTGTCTGGTTTGGTTCTGCAACCCAACAAGAAAGACACAGACTTCAGAGGATAATTAGAACTGCAGAAAAAATAATTGCTACCAACCTGCCTTCCATTGAGGACCTGTATACTGCATGAATCAAGAAGAGGGCCGTGAAAATATTTACAGACCCCTCGCATCCTGGACATAAACTGTTTCAACTCCTTCCATCAAAACGGAACTATAAGATCACTGCACACCAGAACAACTAGACACAAGAACAGATTTTTCCCGAAGGCCATCACTCTGCTAAACAAATAATTCCGTCAACACTGTCAAACTATTTACTAAATCTACACTACTATTAATCTTCTCATCGTTCCCATCACCAATCTCTTTACACTTATGACTGTATGACTGTAACTTTTTGTTGCTATCATTAAGAGTTAAATTGTACCCTATGACCATCATTTGTGTTGTAAATGTTGTACCTTGATGAACGTGTCTTTTCTTTTATGTACACTGAGAGCATATGCACCAAGACAAATTCCTTGTGTGTCCAATCACACTTGGCCAATAAATTCTATTCTATTCTATTCTATTCTATTCTATTCTATTCTATTCTATTCTATTCTATTCTATTCTATTCTTTCTTCCTTAGCTGTAGAGTTCAGTAAGAAAGACAGAAAGTTCTTTGGTGCTCTTTTAAAGTATTTCACTTTTCTATCCGAAAATAATGTAAGATGGATCTTTGGGACCAAAGTTGTTCCAGATTTCTAGAACCTCAACCCCCGTGGGAGTGGAAAGCTTCAGATGATGCTTAATACCTTTCTGGTTCATGCTCAATATGTTTGTGATTCACCTCAAGTCACAAATTGGCTGAAGTTCTTGATACAAAAGCATTTTTTAAAAAATGTTCAATGTAATTTTTAAAAATCTTTTCAATCTAAGACAAAAAGAGCTGCAAGAATGACAGATCCAAGTAATGACAAGAAATGCTTTAAAGGAAACTTTAAAGATCTACATAGACTGGAAAACAAGGTGGAGAACCAAAGAGTTAACTTTAAAACATTTTGCCTCAAAAACTTGTCCAATTTAATTTTTAAAACCTTCCAGGGAAAATGAAACTGTCTGGTATCTTAGATTATTTTACTCTAGGAGGTTTCATAATAGACATCAAACTAGATTACTTGTGACAGAAACTTTCTGAGTTCTCCAGGACTGATTCATATTCAGTACCCTGTAACTATCAGGTTTCAAGGGAAGATTTTTTTGGGGGGTTATTATTACTGAATTTATATCCTGCCTTTCTATTTATTCCAAATACAAAAATACAAGGAATAAAACATAGCAATACTAATGCAATTAAACCAAAATTAAAATAATTATAATAAAGATGATGATACCAATAGAAGAGAACAAAATTATGAGCAGTTAAAAGGCTGCAAAAGAGAAGTATCTCTTTCTTACATAGTATAAGAGAAGAGGAGCCACAGATTTCTCCTTGGGGAGTGAATTCAAAAGGGCTAATTGGGGGTCGGAGGGGTTTAGCCAAATTCATCATGTGAAAAATAGATCCTCGAATAATCAAGTTCTATTTATTCGGACCCTTAAATGTTAGTGCCAGCACCTTAAACTCTGCTTAATAACCAGCATACTGTAGATCTTTCTTTTATGTACACTGGGAGCATATGCACCAAGACAAATTCCTTGTGTGTCCAATCACACTTGGCCAATAAATTCTATTCTATTCTATTCTATTCTATTCTATTCTATTCTATTCTATTCTATTCTATTCTATTCTATTCTATTCTATTCTATTCTATTCTTTCTTCCTTAGCTGTAGAGTTCATTAAGAAAGACAGAAAGTTCTTTGGTGCTCTTTTAAAGTATTTCACTTTTCTATCCGAAAATAATGTAAGATGGATCTTTGGGACCAAAGTTGTTCCAGATTTCTAGAACCTCAACCCCCGTGGGAGTGGAAAGCTTCAGATGATGCTTAATACCTTTCTGGTTCATGCTCAATATGTTTGTGATTCACCTCAAGTCACAAATTGGCTGAAGTTCTTGATACAAAAGCATTTTTAAAAAAATGTTCAATGTAATTTTTAAAAATCTTTTCAATCTAAGACAAAAAGAGCTGCAAGAATGACAGATCCAAGTAATGACAAGAAATGCTTTAAAGGAAACTTTAAAGATCTACATAGACTGGAAAACAAGGTGGAGAACCAAAGAGTTAACTTTAAAACATTTTGCCTCAAAAACTTGTCCAATTTAATTTTTAAAACCTTCCAGGGAAAATGAAACTGTCTGGTATCTTAGATTATTTTACTCTAGGAGGTTTCATAATAGACATCAAACTAGATTACTTGTGACAGAAACTTTCTGAGTTCTCCAGGACTGATTCATATTCAGTACCCTGTAACTATCAGGTTTCAAGGGAAGATTTTTTGGGGGGGTTATTATTACTGAATTTATATCCTGCCTTTCTATTTATTCCAAATACAAAAATACAAGGAATAAAATATAGCAATACTAATGCAATTAAACCAAAATTAAAATAATTATAATAAAGATGATGATACCAATAGAAGAGAACAAAATTATGAGCAGTTAAAAGGCTGCAAAAGAGAAGTATCTCTTTCTTACATAGTATAAGAGAAGAGGAGCCACAGATTTCTCCTTGGGGAGTGAATTCAAAAGGGCTAATTGGGGGTCGGAGGGGTTTAGCCAAATTCATCATGTGAAAAATAGATCCTCGAATAATCAAGTTCTATTTATTCGGACCCTTAAATGTTAGTGCCAGCACCTTAAACTCTGCTTAATAACCAGCATACTGTAGATCTTTCTCTACAGACGTTGTAGGATTGCTGGGTCTTTTGTACTGGTCAGGAATCTGGTTGGCACATTTTGTACCAATTGCAAATTCTGAACACTTTTCAAGGGTAGACCCACCTAAAGTAATTGTAACCAAAATGGATAAAAATTTCACGCTTTGACTGGTCCGGAAGGCTCAGAGTTGGCACACTAATGTGGGCGCTGGACAAATCTAATTGCATTCTCTGACAAAGTGACAAAATGAGTGGATAAGTGAAATGCTGTGGATATAATTTTTTTTTTGTTTACATTTATACCCCGCCCTTCTCTGAAGACTCAGGGCGGCTTACAGTGTATAAGGCAATAGTCTCATTCTATTTGTATATTTTTACAAAGTCAACTTATTGCCCCCCCAACAATCTGGGTCCTCATTTTACCTACCTTATAAAGGATGGAAGGCTGAGTCAACCTTGGGCCGGGCTCGAACCTGCAGTAATTGCAGGCTACTGTGTTCTTAATAACAGGCTTTACCAGCGTGAGCTAAACCGGCCCATTTACTTGGATTTTAGTAAAGCATTTAACAAAGTAGACCACAACCTACAACTTGATAATATAGAAAAATGTGGTTTAGACAGCATTATCACTAGATGGAATTCTAACTGGCTGACTACTCAATGCATAGTCCTTAATGGAACTGCACCTACATGGAGGGATGTATAGTATGCAGTGGGGTACCCCAGAGTTTTACCTTAAGCCCAGTACTCTTCAACATTTTCATAAACTATTCAGATGAGTGAATAAAAGGGGAGCTCATTTTTGGATCTCCGGGCATGATCTAGATTTGGGGGCTTTTGCTATTTGAACTTTACCACTCTTAAATTGCTCTGGAGTTCTTTATGCCTACTTTCTGTAACAGGCAGGTAGGATACATTGGACTTTGTTGTTAGTCGCAAAGTCATGTCTGACCCATCATAACCCCATGGACATCATAACCCCATGGACATCATAACCCCATGGACAACCCCATGGTCTTCCTTTCCTCTACAATCCCCCGGAGTATATTTAAGTGCATGCTGACTGCTTCAGTGACTCCATCCAGCCACCTCATTCTCTGTCATCCCCTTTTTCTTTTGCCTCACTCATTCCCAGCATTCGGCTCTTCTCCAGGGAGTCCTTCCTTCTCATTAGGTGGCCAAAGGATTTGAATTTCCTCTTCAGGATCTGGCCTTCTAAAGAGCAATCAGGGTTGATCTCCTCTAGGACTGACCGGTTGGATCGCCTTGCAGTCCAAGGGACTCGCAGGAGTCTTCTCCAGCACCAGAGTTCAAAGGCCTCCATTCTTTGGCGCTCAGCCTTCCTTATGGTTACATTGGACTAGTCCACCCTAGATGCTTGATGGAGGGCAAAAGAGAAGACTGGAAGAAAAATATTGATTGGATGGGCTGTGTATTGAGGAAGAGGTAGGTGTACATGTTGTCTTTCTTTTCTGTGTGTTTTCCTTCCTTCCTTCCTTCCTTCCTTCCTTCCTTCCTTCCTTCCTTCCTTCCTTCCTTCCTATTGATTTTAAAAATCATTAAATTACTCATACTATTCTGAGAATATGGAAGAAATACAAATGTAGGTTGTGCCCCAAAATTTCAGCACATTTTATAGGCAAAAAATAATAAGTAAACATAAATGATCAACCTAAAGTGATGTACTAGAATTTTCTCAAGGCAAAATGAAATTAAGAGATCTGATAACAGAAGGATATACTGTACTTGTCAATAGCTTTTGTAAATTATTAACATCAGAAAGGTTTAACAGATTAATGGTACTAATAATGGACAAATACATTGTCTTCTGAAGAGTTCAATTTTGAAGGCTTTTCTAAATGTCTTGAGTGATGGAGCCATCTGGTGGGACTCCACAGGATGCTTGAGCAAATTCTTAAAGGAAGCTCCTTTAAGGAGTCACGATCAAGGTGATTATTGCAATGAACTCTATATGGCCGTGATGGTGAACCTATGGCACGCGTGCCACAGGTGGAATGCAGAGCCCTCTCTGTGGGCACGCCAGCCATTGCCCCAGCCCAGCTGCATCGTGCATGCGCCTCATGCCGGCCAGCTGGTCTTTGGGTCTCTGCTGCGCATATGTGGGGGGGTAGGAAGCATGTGATGGGGGTGCAGGTTGGTGCCGAAGGCTTTCCAGGCCCGAAACGGAGCACGGGGGCCTCCCACGGCACTCCCTGCACCCTGGTTGGTGCAGGAGGCTTTCCAGGCCCAAAATGAGGCATGGGGGGGGGCTAGGTCACATGTGTAGGAGATGTGCACACATGCGCGGAGTCGGGTACATGCACAGGGGGTGCTTGCATTGCATTTTGGGGGTTCTGGCAAGTGTTTGTGCATTTGCACATGCGTATGTGCGCTTTGGGCACTTGGCACCAAAAAGGTTAACCATCACGGCTACCCTGGAAGAGTATTCAGAAGTTAAAATTGGTCCAGTTCAGTTTTGGAGCCCCCTAAGGTGGTCCATGTAATTCTACCCCTGGTCTTCAAAGAAAAACCAGAAAGTCCATTTGCCTCTTGAAAAAGCATCTTTGGGACAATGTTTGGGACAATGGACTCCTGTTACACAAGCTGCACTGGCTGCTGATCTGCTTCCAGGTGCAGTTCAAGATGCTGGTTATCACCTTTATCACCTCTATGGCACCTCTATGGCCTGGGTCCAGGATACCTGTGGAACTGTCTTTCCCCAATGGAATCGGCCCATCCCTCTTGTGCTGACAGAAGGGGCCGACTGCAGATCCCATTAGCCAAGGAACCCTGGCTGGTGGGATCCAGGAGTCGAGCCTTTTCTGCCCCAGCCCCCACCCTTGGGATAAAATAAAATAAATACAATAAAATGTTTCACTGTATTTCCAGGGAGGTGCTCAGTTGGCTGTGCAGGGGGAAGGAATGGGCAGCTGCAAATTAGGCTCGCCTATATTCCGCTTTGATATCCGAGGAGCTGAGGTGGCTCCGAGAACCTCTGGCCTCCAACCCTGGTGGCAAACCATGTTTAGCACAAGTCAAGATAAAAAAAAATCATAGCAGGGAAAAAAGGGGAAATGCTTGATAAAAGCATGAATTAGATTCTTCCCTGGGCTCAACTGTTTGCTATATGGAACAGAAAGGATGGATCGACATTGGAGGTTTTAAAGAAGAAATTGGACAACGACTTGTCTGAAATGGAAGAGCATTTCCTGCTTGAACAGGATGTTGGACAGAAGGCCTCCAAGATCCCCTCCGCCTCTGATATTCTGTTCTGTTCTGTTTTGTTTTGTTTTTGTCCTGTCACTGAGAAATGCTGGGTACCAGTGAGGGGTCCTGTAACTTCTCTTTGTGCTATCTCAATCTTCAAGAAAGGGAAAACAAAACAATAAACTACACACGGATCTGACATGGATATTTATTTATTTACTTGGTACTTAGCTTCTGATAACCTTCATGAAATAATTGGTATGCCATTTCTTTTCCTTTTCTTTAACTGAGCCAAGGAATGCTTTTCTAAAGTCAGTTCATTCTGACATTTCTCAAGGTTTCTTGCTATTAACGGTTCATATTCGGATTACTATTATATCCTCTTGTTCTGAGACTTGTCCCTCTTCCCATCTCCTATTTTTTAAATCTTCAGACCTTCATTAAGCTTTTTGCGCAGCTGCATTGACATCCTTTCTGTCTCCCATTTGTCTCCTCATGGGAACGGTTGACAATCATGTGTCTATTTCCTTTTTTAGGACCTTCCACTGTTTTCCTCTTTGCTTCTTCATCTTGCTTAGCACTGCTCTGATTAAATATTAGAACATACACGTAGCATTAATTTCCTAACTAGTAGGGAAGGATTCCTACATCAAATGGTCACATCCTTATGCCAAACTGTCAGATTTCACACCCAGGCTTAAAATAAATCACAGATCCCCACTCAGAGAACCGCTTCTTCAGCTCTTGGCTGGGCTTCTTCCTCCCTCCCTCCGTTCTGCATGTATGGATACTTAATGGGTCACTTGGTGCTTTGGGGGATGGATGAGACATGTGGCCTGAGCCCCACTGGGTCCAGCTTTCCTAGCTCAGCCCTTGCCCCCACGACTTCCTGTCACTGCAGCTCTTCTCCTCATTAACATCAAGTCCCTTAGATTTTTCTCCACCTTTGGAGAGGGGAAGCTGTCAGCTAGGCAGGTCAAGAATTATTTTCTCAGCAGAGTTTGTCGCCCAAGAGGTGGTACATGATCTAGTTTCCAGCCGAGACAAAGTCTCTGCTTTGGTAGAGGTAATTCCCAGAAGATTCTAGTATATTTACAAAAGAAGACTGTACAATGCACAGGAAAAGATGAAGCACTCTGGCCTGGTCTGAAAGAGAAAGCGTCCATGTGAGAACAGGAGAAGTAAACAGTCTTCCAAAATGCAATCTTAAATGCCCAATGCAAACATTCTAAATATCTCTTGCCTTTTATATGTTGCACTGTTATCAATGTTGTTTTGCTTTGAACAGCAATGTTCCTAATGCACGCATGAGAAGAGCTGTCAGAAGGCAAGAGCAGCTCAAGCAAAGAAGATGACTTGGGAGTAGGGCCAAGAGATGATTGGCCCCTCCCATAAGGCTTAAAAGACCAGCAATGGCATTTGGGCTATGCCGGAAAACAACATTGATAGTTTCGTCTTCTTGCATTTATTTTTGTATCTGTGACCTCTGAACGTGTGCCAAGAAAGGCCTTTGGCATTTTTGCCTAATTGGACCAAGGTTTGCGATAGGACTGAGGAATTTGTGTTGGGAGGAATTTGCTTTAATTTAGTTGAACTACACTGGGAATGAAGTAATTCTCAGCTGTTTGAATTAAGGATCCAGATTGTTGGAGGTGTTGAAATAAATGTCCATCTGGGTTCAGTTCCAGGTGGGAAGAAAGACACTGGAAACGTGGAGGCTGCTTGGAAAGATGGTTTAGTGGTGAACAGGACCATGTCCTGTAGTGTGGGAGGGGTTTGGTTAGCATTGCTTTAAATAGCTGGTTTTAAGTGAGAAGCTTCAGTCCTTGCCTAGATCTCTTGTTATCGCAAACCTTTCAATAAAAGCTCCTTTTGGAACAACTGCAGTTTCAAGAGTCCTGCTTTCTTGGGAGGATTGGAGAGGCAAGGACTTACAAGAGCACTTGTTTTATTGTTTTAGGCAGTGTTGAGTGCGATATTTGGGCCAGCAGCTGAGCACTGTTTGCTCCCTCCTCAATGAACTTATCTGGTTGCTGGACCAAAAAGGTCTCATTCTGGCCTAGACATTATTCTGTTCCCTCAGACTTAGATCCTGGAACCAGCAGGTTTGTCTTCCTGTGAAAGAAAGTCCCACCGCTCCTGATGGCAGAGACGTTTCTAAGAGGCTGATGACTGATGAGACACAGAATGGCCCTGACGGCTTCACTGGGGGGAGGAGTTCAAAGCAGTGGTGAAATCCAATTTTTTTTATTACCGGTTCTGTGGGCATGGCTTGGTGGGTGTGGCTTGGTGGGCGTGGCAGGGGAAGGATACTGCAAAATCTCCATTCCCACCCCACTCTGGGGCCAACCAGAAGTGGTATTTGCCGATTCTCCGAACTGCTCAAAATTTCCGCTACCGGTTCTCCAGAACCTGTCAGAACCTGCTTGATTTCACCCCTGGTCCAAAGTCTGGGCAAGGAGAGCCCCTAGGATAACGATGGATGAAGCCAGATATTAGTGGCCTTGTTTCTTTTTTCCTTGATTTTTTTATGTCTGAGGTAAGGGAGGGGGAGAGAAAGAGGAGAGCACTGTTGCTTATTTCAATTAATCCTCACAGATTAATGTATGCCAGTTCACAGATCACAAAATTCCTCTCCCCATTCAGTCAGGGATCTTTTTTTTTTTTTTAAAGTGCATCAGTTCCAGTGGAGATGTACACTGCCACCCTCATGTTTGAACCCAGCAGAGGGAGAAGGGATTTTGCAAAGCAAGTGGCCAATCTGGAGGGAGGTTTAAGCCTCTGATGTATATACTCTGCAATAGAGTCAGTGAGGGTTTGGCGTCCCCAAATGTGAATACTCCACAAGTCACTTTCCCAGGCCACTTGTTGAAATGTGTGCAGCTTGTGGCTCCTCATCCCAAAGGCACAGTGTTGAGTGCGATATTTAGGCCAACAGCTGAGCTCTGGCTTGCTTCCTACTCAGCAAAATGCCTGAATGCTGATCTTGCCATGTCGTTGTCATCACTGTCACCAACAACACCAACTCTATTAGCTGCCTTGAGAGTTTAAGTAAGCAGAAAGGTGAACATAAATTAAATCTGAACAAATAAAACATGATCAGGCCACCAAATTGTGCTGTGATGTTGCTTTCTCCTCAAGAGATCTTCTCGAGTTTGCGTCATTGTTTCCTGATTGCTTATTTGTACCCTATGACTATCATTAAGTATTGTAAGTGTTGTATATTGTTGAAGGTATCTTTTCTTTTATGTAGACCGAGAGCATATGCATCAAGACAAATTCCTTGTGTGTCCAATCACACATGGCCAATAAAAAAAAATAAAAAAAAATTTCAAAAAATTGTAGAAAGGGAGAATAGCCATGGATCGGGGAAATCTACTCACCTTCCTTACTGGTTCGGAAGTGCACGCGCCGCGTGTGCGCGCTTGCTTTGCTCGCTTTTGCGCAAAAACTTCTGCTCATGTACAGAAGGTAAAAAACACATTAATGACACCTGGGCAAGTGGGCGGAGCTTTGCTCTGCCATCACTACCAGATCGCTGAACTACCAGCCACAATTGCTACCAGATTGCGTGATATGGTCCAATCCGGGAGCATTTCACCCCTGCCATGGATGCACAGATACGTTTGAGATCCGGATCGTTTCACTATTATGTTTATCCTGATTAATGACATTATCCTTAATAACCTCATTAATTATATTATCTGGATTATGTTTCTCCTATTAGGTTTCGCTGCATTAGGCTACTCAGTTGTTTCACTGGGAATAGGTGTAGTTAGCTGCCTGGGCATATTTTAATAAGTCAGGACTATACCAGGGGATCAGATGGTTGGAAGGGGTTGCAGGTCTTCCAGTCCAGTCCAGACTAAGGGCTTGGAAACCTCCAGCAATGGAACATCCCTGACCCCAAATCAGCTGTTCCATTCCTTTATAGCCCACCATCAGGAAATCCCCCTGCCCAGTGTTTCAAGCGTGGATCTCTCTCTCCTACCTGCTGGTTCTTGCCACACCTTGAAGCACTAAGGGAGAGAATTCCACATCCTCTTCTCTGGAACACCCCTTTAACTACCCCCCCAAGCATTAGTTCTTAGATTTAGCCTGCAAGACCCTCCCTCTCTTGGGCTGTTCTTCTCCACAGCTTTCAGATTGCTCAACATCCTCCAAAATTTTAGGACTCCACAAAATAAATGATAAGATTTGGCACGACTAACCCTCCAGTGTCATTAGCTCACTCTTGTTGGAAACACTGGGCACCTTTGTCTCTTCTTGGCTTTGAGTGATCCTCTTTTCCTCGCCTGCATTGCGTTACGGAGGAAGCAATTGCCCCACCAGGCAGGAAATTCAGCTGACGACCTTGAATTTTTCCAGTGAGCAGTCCTAAATCTCCTGATTGCTTTTGCTCTGCTTCTGTGAGAAGAGGCTAGTAATATGCATCCATGTAAATGTTGTGAAGCTTTTAATTACTGTTTGTAAAGAGCTTCATGTGTGCACAGCACTTTCCAGGATTCTTTGTAAGATTACAGACACAAAGTAATATTAATTTCAATTGCATCAGAGTATTTCCCAAAGAATGCTTAATGCCATGGGAACTCTGGTAGATCAAGAGGCATCTAGAATAATACAGAAGGATTGTTTTTTCATTATTCCATTAACCTTACTTCAAAAGAGACTGTTAGAACCTTGTTCTGAGCATATTTATAAGCGAACAACTATGCTCCTCAGAGGTGAACGGGGTTGCTTTTCATATGGTTGCAAGGTTTGCGTTATTGGACATAGACAGGCACTCAGTATCATTTAGGCCTTCGCAAAACAATTTGGCATTGCCACCAGGAAGAGTTTGATGCCATCAGCAAAGAAGTTGGTTTCTGCACTGCTATGAAGAACCCCAGCTTTGGATTCTTACAAAACAATATGTAATAATACGTCCTGTAATAATATGTATTATGATGAAGTGAAGTGATAAAGAGTCTGTAGGCTAAATTACATGATGAGTGGTATATCTAGCCTATCGAAAGATTAGGGGTGACACGACAGCAGTCTTGCAGGACTGTCCCAGAGAAGATGGGGGTCAGTTTTTTCTCCAAAGCACCAGAGGGCAAGACAAGAACTAATGGGTGGAAGCTTGTGAAAGAACCAATCTAGACGTAAGGAGAAATTTTCTGACACTGAAAACAATTACATATTAGAACAGCTTGTCTTCCAGAGTTGTGGTGCTCCATCACTGAAAGTTTTCAAAACTAATCTGTTTCCAAATTCAATTTGTGTCACCAAGTTTTCAGTTTATTCTCAGGTATGTCCCCCCACCCAAAGATCAAGATTGCATGCATTTGATAGATATTTGAATATTATGTATACATTTTGTTTTAGTTTTTTTGCATAGCATTATCTGTGTTTCATTTTGAAACTGCCATGAATGGAAACAATTTGCCTTTTAACTATTGCACAAAACCTGGGAGAGGAGATATTATTAGTTTCTTTCTTCAAGCCAAATTTAAAGAGAATTCAACTGGTGTGGTTCCAATAAGTCTCTGCCCAGGTGTTTGGATTCTCTGCACCCTCCAAAGAAAGCCTGGCAGGGGGATTCTGAAACGCCCCCTCCTCGGAATGTTTTTGGGAGAGCAAAAGGTTGGAAAGATCCCACCATCCCAGGCAGCCCCTCCTTTTCCTCGCTCAGGGGCGCGGAGGGGCGACCCAGAGACCCTCCACCAGGAGTCGAAACAGCATCGCAGCTGGACCCGCCCAGAAAGTTCGAGGCTCTCCCCAGAGATGGTCCCTTTACACCAGGAGGCTCCAACCTTGGCGGCTTTGTGGTCACAAGTCTTAAAGTTGCCAAGGTTGGAGAGCCCTGCTTTATACGACCACCTTGGGATGCCCAAGAATGCGTGGCTTCCCCCGCTTTCCCTTTTAGTTCGGGTGGGTGGGTGGCGGCGGCTCCTTCAGCCCAGCCGCGGGGTGTCCTCGGCGGACCCTTCCTCTCCGAGTTTGGGCCCCGTGGCCCCCTCCCCCGAGGGCCAAGCGCCTGCCTTGGAGGCCCGCGGAGAGAGGCGTGAAAAGGCCGGAGAAGCTGCGAAGGGAAACGGCTGCAGCTCTCCAGGGTCGGCTGCGTCTCCTGGTGTCCCGGGCGGGGGCGAAGGATCCCAGGGACAGGAGGTGCCGGCTCCGCGGACTTCTACCCGCCTCCGCGTCTGCTGCTAGGTGAGGGCTCCGGCCGGGAATTCTGGGAGTTGTAGTCCTCTGCCTATTGGCCGGCGGTTCCCCGAAAGCCTCCCGGCGGGGTTCGGGCGGCGGAGGGCGCGGGCGAGCTTTCCAGGCAGGCAGCCGGGCAGGGATTCGGCAGCGCTGGCTTTTCTCCGCCCCCCCTTCCCTCCCCCCTTCGGCTCCCGCGGGACCTTTTGCCGAGCCAGCGGCGGCTCCGCGTCCTCTTCCTGCAAGCGGCGCCCGCCGGAGGAGCCAGCGCCGGATTGTGCTGAGCTGAGGCAACGTTGCGCCAGCCTGGCCGCCTCCAGCCCCGCTCGCCTCTTCCCAGGTGGCTGCTCAGCTCCCGGCCTGGGCGTCTCTCCGCCTCCGCTGGCCAGGCAGCCCGCGGCGCTCGCCCGTCTGCCGGGGCCGGTGGCGGTGGCGGTGCCGGATGCCGAGCTCTTGCTCTCTCGCTGCTGCTGCTTGAAGGCGAACCTGGCCAGGCCCGCTGCCTTCTGGTGCCCCTTCAGAGAGAGCCGGGCCGACCGCTCCGAGCTGGCCTGGCCGCTTCTGGAATGGGAAAGCAGCAGGCGGAGGTCTGAGGCGGCCGAGACGGGGCTGCTACTGAGAAAACTGTGGCTCCCCCGGACTGAAGCTAAAGTAGAGAATCGCTGGGGTGGACGATGGATCAGCTGCCAAAGGGCCGATCGGCTAAAACGGGACCTCCCTGGCTCTTGAGCCTGACCTCTGCAACTGCGGCTTGGGAGGGGGAAGAGCAACTCCCAAATTCCCCCCCCCCCCTCATTCATTGGGACTCTCTTTGACTCTGAGCAGGAGGGCTCCCCTCACTGGGCACCTTGAAGTGGTAGCCATGAGCATCTCTCTCCCCACCTCCTGGTGTTCCTTGTCCTAAAGGCGCAGAAGGTCCATTAATCGGCTCATTAGCACTTAATCTTGGCCTGGGAAGCAGATAAAAGTCAGCTGCCGACCTTATTCTGGGCAGCGTTTTGAGATTTACCAAACAATATCAGAGGCAGAGAGTCGGAGATATGACTAAGGAAAGGACGATTCAACAACCATTTCTGAAAATGGAATTGGAATTCCTCCCCCGTATTAACTGCTGTTCTTCAAAAGTTTGCTCAAAGGAAATTTCCTTCTGTTGCTTTCCCCTGTGAATTTGATGTATGTTTCTAGGGAGGCCACTCTTTCCCCAGCGGCCACGAGCCACCTCCTTCAAGGCTGCTGCTGTTTCTGGGGGCTGTTCAGAAGCCACTTACAGTTGAGGAAAGAACATCTTTTGGGGAGTCAGTGAGGAACTTCCGGGTAGAGGGGGAACCTTGGCTCTTCTGTGTCCATTGGGGAGGAAGAAAGGAGACAGGCCTTCATAATGGAGTTGTCAGGGTAAGGTTTAACCATGTGCCTCTCCTCATCCCCACTGGAAGTGATTGCCAAGGACCAGTTCTTCCATGGAGATGTCACCAGTATCCAGATGCTTCAGAAGAGAAGATTCCTATGGGAATTGATGGGCACTGGCTACTACTTGTTTCAGGGTAGAGCATGGGTGTCAAACTTGCGACGTCACATTGCTGTCACCTGACATTTCATGATGTTTTTCCCATTCGTGGAGCTGGGTGGGCGTGGCCTGCACAAAGCTGGGTGGGCATGGTCCACTTTGACACCCTGGTGTAGACTAGAGGATAGTTAATCAATAGGTTCTTGCCCTGTTATCTGGGAACGGTTTGACCCTGTTTTGAGGAAGTGGACAGGATCCTAGGGAGTATGTGCACAAGCACCTGTGTTTTAGACCTTTAAGGATGGTGTAGTCTGCCCTCTTCTCAAGAAGCCATTGCTGGATCCCACCCTTTTGGATAATTTTCAACCTGTCTCCAATCTTCCCTTTTTGGGGAAGATGGTTGAGAAGGTGCTTGCACGGCAGCTCCAGAGGTTTCTGGATGAAACGTATTATCTACACCCCTTCCAGTCAGGATTCAGGACTGGATATGGGAGAGAAATGGCATTGGTCGCGGGATGGGGTAGTGCATCCATCCTTGCTCTATTTGACCTCTTGGTGGCTTTCAATAACTATCGACCATGGTATCCTTTTGGAGCTGCTTTGGGAGTGGTGGGGGGGCTTCTGTCCTGGTTCACTTCCTTCCTCTGTGGCTGCTCTCAGTCGGTGTTAATAGGAGGCAAGAGATCCAGCCCATGTCCACTGCTTTGTGGGGTCCTGCAGGGCTCGGTACTCTCTCCGCTCCTATTCAACATCTACATGAAGCCGTTGGGTGAGATCATCCATCCCCATGGACTGAGGTATCACCAATATGCTGATGATACTCAGCTGTATGTCTCAGCTATGGTGAGTTAAGTGATGCCGTGACCTCCCTCTCACAGTCCTGGAGGCTGTTAGGGGCTGGATGGGGAGCAATGGGTTGAAACGGAACCCTGGAAAGACTGAAAGTCTGTAGAGATTATCAGTCATCCAGGTCACAGTTGTCCAGAAGACAACTGGACTTTCTCGTTTTTTCTTTGAAGACTTTTCGCTTCTCATTCAAGAAGCTTCTTCAGCTCTGACAGGATTTTTGGCTATACGATTTGGGATGAAAACCCTTTGAATGGTGTGCGAGTAGGAATGGATTTCCAGCAGGGATGAAATCTAAAATCTTCCCCTACCAGTGGGTGTGGCTTAATTGGTGGGTGTGACTTGGTGGTCAGGTGACTGGGTGGGCGTGGCCAATAACAATAAATAACAAAAATAATAAACAAAGTACACAAAACAATAAGAGGTACCAAAAACCAATTTTCACACTTTACATACACACAACACAACACAAATGACTCACACACAATGTAAAAGCAGCTGCACTTCACTCAAAATGGCCCCTGCAACAAGCCACAAAAAGCCACAAAAAGCTCAAAACCCAACTTTCACACTTTACACACACTCATTACCTGACTCCATCGTCTCTACTCAAAATCCCAAAATCTTCAACCAAAAACTGTCTACTCTTGACCTCCCCCCATTCCTAAGAGGACTATAAGGGGCCTGCATAAGAGCACAAAGTGCCTACCGTTCCTGTCCTATTGTTCCCTTCATTATATCAAATTAACATAGTTATTGCACGTTTTTACTTATATATACATATATTTCTTTCATGATATCTTGTTTTTTTATTTATGACGATGTTTGTGTATACTGTTGTGACAAAAAAACACAACACAACTGACTCACACACACACACACACACACACACACATACACACACAAAATGCCACATACAGCTTTGTGAGATTTTGTGTGTTTGTGTAGTTAGAGTGAAGCACTACAGAAACACACCAAATCTCAGAAAGCTGCACAAATATTTTATTTTATTTTATTATTTTATTTTATTTATATTTTTTAGATACAGCAGCTAAATTTAAAACTTCCTTAACTTTAAATTGCTGTCTAAAAAAAACTCCTTAAAAAACCGCAATTAACTATTTTTTAAAGCTCCCCCCCAGTTCAATTGGAGGCAGGCAGATTGAGTTGCTCACCGATGAGATGGATTGCAGGCAGGTAGATTCAGTTACTAGCTGATGCAATTGATTGCATCAGACGAAGCAAGGCTTAGCAAGCCCGAAAGAAGCAGCAGTTAGGCAAGTGGGGACCGGGTGATTGGTGGGCATGGTGGGGGGCTGTTGTAAGAGGTTGTAAAAATATGATTTTAAAAGCCTGTGATGATCAGGCAACTCAGCTGGGATCATCAGAGGAAGAAAAGGTTTTAAAAGGCTCCTCTGACGATCCCAGCGGAAGTTGCCTGATCACCAGAACCTCTTAAAAGGATTTTTTAAACAACCTCTTTGGCCGAAGAGCTTGTAGAAAACATGTTTTTTAAAGGTTCTGGCAATCAGGCAACTCAGCTGGGATTGCCAGAGGAGCCTTTTATTTATTTATTTATTTATTTATTTATTTATTTATTTATTTATTTATTTATTTATTTATTTATTTATTATTTATTTATTATTCATACTTTTATACCGCCCTATCTCCCTAGGGACTCAGGGCGGTGTACAGCCATATAAAAACATACATATACAAAGTAAAACATTCATCTAAAAACTTATTATAGGCCAAATATTTAAAATAGACATATAAATAATAAAACCCAATTTAAAACCAAATCTAAAATTTAGACATTTAAAATTTAAAACTTAAAATCTAGTCCAGCCTCATAAATGAATAAGTGTGTCTTAAGCTCATGCGGAAGGTCCAAGGTCGGAAGTTGACGAAGTCCTGGGGAGCTTGTTCCAGAGGGTGGGAGCCCCCACAGAAAAGGCCCTTCCCCTGGGTGTCGCCAGTCGGCACTGCCTGGCCGACGGCACCCTGAGGAGTCCCTCCCTGTGAGAGCGCACGGGCCGGTGGGAGGCATTCGGTGGCAGTAGACGGTCCCGTAAGTAACCCGGCCCTATGCCATGGAGCGCTTTGAAGATCATTACCAAAACCTTGAAGCGCACCCGGAAAACCACAGGCAGCCAGTGCAGTCTGCGCAGGAGAGGTGTTACATGGGAGCCACGAGGGGCTCCCTCTATCACCCGCGCAGCTGCATTCTGAACTACCTGGAGTCTCCGGGTGCTCCTCAAGGGGAGCCCCATGTAGAGAGCATTGCAGTAGTCCAGGCGAGATGTCATGAGAGCATGAGTGACCGTGCATAAGGCGTCCCGGTCTAGAAAGGGGCGCAACTGGCGAACCAGGCGAACCTGGTAAAAAGCTCTCCTGGAGACGGCCGTCAAGTGGTCTTCAAAAGACAGCCGTCCATCCAGGAGAACGCCCAAGTTGCGTACCCTCTCCATTGGGGCCAATGACTCGCCCCCAACAGTCAGCCGAGGCTGCAGCTGACTGTACCGGGACGCCGGCATCCACAGCCACTCCGTCTTGGAGGGATTGAGCTTGAGCCTGTTTCTCCCCATCCAGACCCGTACGGCTTCCAGACACCGGGACAACACCTCGATAGCTTCGTTGGGGTGGTCCGGTGTGGAAAAGTACAGCTGAGTGTCGTCAGCGTACAGCTGGTACCTCACACCGAAACCACTGATGATCTCACCCAGCGGCTTCATATAGATGTTGAACAAGAGGGGCGAGAGAATCGACCCCTGAGGCACCCCACAAGTGAGGCATCTCGGGGCTGATCTCTGCCCCCCCGTCAACACCGTCTGCGACCGATCGGAGAGATAGGAGGAGAACCACCGATAAACGGTGCCTCCCACTCCCAATCCCTCCAGCCGGCGCAGCAGGATACCATGGTCGATGGTATCAAAAGCCGCTGAGAGGTCTAATAGGACCAAGGCAGAGGAATAACCCCTATCCCTGGCCCTCCAGAGATCATCCACCAGCGCGACCAAAGCCGTCTCAGTGCTGTAACCGGGCCGGAAACTGGACTGGAACGGGTCTAGATAGACGGTTTCCTCCAGGTACCAGGGAAGCTGACATGCCACCACACTCTCTACAACCTTCGCCGCGAAGCGAAGGTTGGAGACCGGACGATAATTACCTAACACAGCTGGGTCCAGGGAAGGCTTCTTGAGAAGAGGCCTCACCACCGCCTCTTTCAAGGCGGCCGGAAAGACTCCCTCCAACAAAGAAGCATTTTTAAGACCCTGGAGCCAGCCTCGTGTCACATCCTGTGTCGCCAGCACCAACCAAGAGGGACACGGGTCCAGTAAACATGTGGTGGCATTCAACCTACCCAGCAACCTGTCCATGTCCTCGGGAGCCACAGGGTCAAATTCATCCCAAAGAATCTCAACAAGACGGCTCTCAGACATCCCACCCGGATCTACCCAATTTTGGTCCAGACCATCCCGAAGCTGAACGATTTTGTCGTATAGCTAACCACTAAACTCCTCAGCACGTCCCTGCAGCGGGTCATCCCGCTCTCCCTGATGAAGGAGAGAGCGAGTTACCCAAAACAGGGCGGCCGGGCGGTTATCTGCCGATGCAATGAGGGAGGAGACGTAGCAACGTCTCGCTTCCCCCATTGCCACTAGGTAGGTCCTAGTATAGGACCTAACTAGTGTCCGATCAGCCTCCGAACGACTGGACCTCCAGGAACTCTCTAGGCGTCTTCTCCGGCGTTTCATCTCCCTCAGCTCCTCTGAATACCAGGGAGCTGGTTGAGACCTACGCCGGGTCAGAGGCCGCAAAGGCACGACACGATCCAAGGCCCCCGCCGCGGCTCGTTCCCAAGCCGCGACAAGTTCCTCGGCCGTGCCGTGAGCCAGACCCTCAGGAAACGGCCCAAGCTCCGTCTGGAACCTCTCCGGGTCCATCAGGCGCCTGGGACGGAACCAACGTATTGGTTCCGTCTCCCTGTGGTGTTGAGTGGCGGTCAGAAAGTCTAGGCGAAGGAGAAAGTGATCTGACCATGACAAAGGTTCAATGACTAAATCCCTCAAGTCCAGATCCTTCAACCACTGACCAGAGACGAAAATCAAATCCAGAGTGCCACCCCCACTGTGAGTAGGGCCATCAACTACTTGGGTCAGGTCCAAGGCCGTCATGGAAGCCGTGAACTCCCGAGCAGCTGAAGATGACAGGCCGGTCGATGGCAAGTTAAAGTCCCCCATGACAATAAGTCTGGGGGTCTCCACCGCCACTCCAGCAAGCACCTCCAGGAGCTCGGGCAGGGCTGCAGCCACGCCGCAAGGAGCCAGGTACGTGACAAACAAGCCCATCTGACATCTATGACCCCACCTCACAAAGAGGGAGTCACACCCGGCAATCTGAGGTACAGTGGTCTCCCTCGGCTCCAGACTCTCTCTAATCACAACCGCCACCCCTCCACCCCTACCCTGGGCCCTCGGCTGATGGAATGCTCGGAAACCCGGCGGGCACATTTGGACAAGGGGCACGCCCCCTTCTGTGCCCAACCAGGTCTCTGTAACGCCCATAAGGTCCGTGGCACCCCCCTGGATAAGATCATAAATTAGGGGGGCCTTATTGGCCATGGACCGTGCGTTGCACAACATCAACCGAAGGCCCGGGCTCTGAGGGTCTTGACCATCTGGGGAACGGGGGAAGTCTGAGGGCTCAGGGCGCGCGATCGCCTGCAAACATCGAGCACGCGCCCCCATAAAACGATATGAGCCCCCACTTCCGCCATATCTGGCCCTCCCCCTTACCGTGGGAATAGCACCACCCTCGACCGGTGGGACCCAAACTCCCCCCGTGACCCTCGGACCTATTAACTTACCGCCACGAGCATGCGCAGGAACTGGACCCCCACCCGACGGGTTTCCCCCAACACCCGCCCTTTCCCTCCCACCCCTTAAAAATGCCCTATCTAAAAACCCCCCAAGGCTCTTCCTCTTCGCATGCCACCTCTGTGGGTCCCAAGACCCGTCATAGAGGCCGGCCCTCGGTAACGAAGCGGGCCATTCCTGCGAGGCGGGGGCACCTCACAGGCGCAAGAGTTCAAGGTTTTTTTTAATATAACTTTTTCGGCCAAAGAGGTTGTTTAAAAAAAGATTTCAAAGGGTTCTGACAATCCCAGCTGAGCCTCTCGATTATCAAAGGCTTTTTTTTTTACTTTTAAAAGCATTTTTTTCCGCTGAAGAAGAAATGCTTTTAAAAGTAAAAAAACCCCTCTGATGATTGCGCAGCAGGGGGCGGGGCCAGGGATTTTTGCTACTGGTTCTCTGAACCACCCGCCGCCATTGCTACTGGATCAGGCGATCCGGTCCGAACTGGGAGCATTTCACCCCTGATTTCCAGAGGAAAAAAATTGCAGACTACAGGAACCATTTGCACTACTCAGGTGACCCTGAGGACACAGATAAACCTCCAAGTGCTTCAACGACCCTCTAAAAGGATGCAAATGACCAGCTGTCTGCAAGTAATATAAATCCTTCCATTCCTACTATCCTGTCATAACTGAAAAAGCTTCTTGGATGAGAAGAGAAACGTCTTCAAAGAAAAAACAGAAAAGTTGCCGCCTGGAAAAGCACCTTTGGGACTTGTAAGACTGAGTGACTCTGGGTTTGGGATTCTTTGGCCCATGGAGAGTTGCCACCTTTGGTCTTGGTAGATTGGTGGCATTGCCCCAAACAGACCCTATGCATAATCTGGGGGTTCCCCTGGACTCATGACTCCTGCTCGAAGAACAGGTGACAGTCGTGGCCAGGAGGTTCTTCGCGCAACTGCTGGTTGTGCACCAGTTCCTGGACCAACAATCCCTACTCACAGTCACTCATGGCTTAATCACCTCCCCTCTTGACTATTGCAATGTGGGGCTGCCCCTGAAAAGCATCTGGAAGCTCCATTTGATGCAAAATGTAGCAGCCTGCATGGTTTTGTGCAGACCTTGGTGTGCGCATGTATTACCTTTTCTGCGGGAGCTGCATTGGTTGCTGGCTTTCTTCTGGGTGGAATTCAAAGTGCTGGCTGTCACCTTTAAAACCCTTCATCACTCGGGACCAGGTTATCTGAGGGACCACCTCTTGCCGGTCACATCTACCCAACCCACTAGAGCAGGGAGGCAAGGAATGTTGTGGATCCCGTCCCCTAAGGAGATACATCTAGCGGGACCCACAAGAAGGGCCTTCTCCATAGCGGCTCCCTCTCTCTGGAACATCATTCCTCCGGAAACTGGACTAGCCCTCACTCTGACATTCTTGTGGAAGGCCCTGAAGACCTGGTTCTGCCAACAGGCCTGGGGGACCCACTAAATGGCTGGTATAAATGTGTGTTGTCGCCGGGGTGGGGTGAGGGGGTTGAGTTATTATTTTATTATTTTTATTTTATTTCTTTTATATTGTGCTTTTATGTCCTGTAAGCTACCTTGAGTTGCCATGCGTGAGTAGGCAGCAATATAAAATTTCTAAATAAATAAATAAAAGAGAATATTTGTAGCTCAAGGTTGAAATGAGGGGTCCTTGGTATTCTCTGACCTTGGCTGTTTGCTTGCACACGTTTCATCACTAGCACTGATGATGTTGCCTAGTTGGGTAATGAAACATCTGCAAGAAAACAACCAAGCTCAGAGAACACCAAGGACCCCTCAGGATAATTAATGTCCATGCAGAGGAAACTTTGTTGCGAGGCAAAGTTTATTAGAGAGCAAAAAGAGTCTTTACTTCTTCTGCGTGAAAACAACAAAAAGAATCACAAGTACAACGGGCCTCTGGTGGCTCAGGCTGGTAAGACAGTCTGTTATTAACAGCAGCTGCTTGCAATTACTGCAGGTTCAAGTCCCACCAGGCCCAAGGTTGACTCAGCCTTCCATCCTTTATAAGGTAGGTAAAATGAGGACCCAGATGGTTGGGGGCAATAAAAGTTGACTTTGTATAGAATATACAAATGGATGAAGACTATTGCTTGACAAAGTGTAAGCCGCCCTGAGTCTTTGGAGAAGGGCGGGATATAAATGCAAATTAAAAAAAAAAAACCTCCAAGAAAGTAAATCAAGAAAATACTGCATGGTCCGGCAACTAGCAAGCTTTGTTATGACACACCTACTTAGAAATTACAAGCCTTAAATTTCAGCCTAACCCCAATGTATGCATAGCTTTACCCAGAGTGCAGCCGGGGAGGGAACAGGGAGAGGAAGATGCTACATTCCATCTGGGGTGACATCTTCCTGTTTGGGTTATGGTTCATATGTGAACCTGTGACATATATATGATTAAAAGGGTTTACTCTAAAAGCATTCCCCCATTACATTTGCATGCGTAGAGAATGGTGAAAAACATCTTCAGGGCATTTGCCACACAGTAGAGATCAGAGGATCTACCCAAAATGTTCTTTACCTTTTGAACTCTCGCCTTGAGTCAGATTAATCCTCCAGAATTTCTCCCTGAGTTTGTATTTTGGACCTAACGGAGGGCTTTGCCTATTAATAGTTTGCTTTCAGTGGGCTACATGGGAGGTGTGTGTAATATTCAGAGTCATCCCTGCTTCTGGCCTTCCTTTTCCTCCAAAGCCAGCAGGTGAGAAGGCTGATAAACTGTCCGAAAGGTGCTGTTTCAAAAGGCAACAGGACTTCCTTTGTTTTTTTCCTTGAAGACGTTTTGCTTCTTATCCAAGAAGCTTCTTCAGTTCTGAGTCCAGTTGCCTTTTGAAAAAGCACCTTAGCGCAACCGGATTGAGAATCTCCATAGACACTGATAAAACACCGATGTTTTGGCACATCAGCAATTGGAACAGAGCCAGCACCATCTAGACAGGGAAGAACCATTGAAGGCTCTGCTGGCCAGAGGCCTCCAAGCAAAAGCAGAGTGCTATCCAGTATCTTCTGGACAACCTCCAGGGAAGGGGAGCCACAGTATCTTCAACTCCTCTTCTCACACTCTACAGATGATATTCTTCCTGTTGATTAAGCAGCTTCACTGTCCATTTAATCTACCTCAGTAACTTATCAATAGACAAACCCACAGAAAAACCATCAAGAAAAAAACAGCTGGCAATAACCCAGTTAGGGTACCTGTCTTATCATCAACCTATCTTTCCTGTTCTGCTCACAATGTGTGGGGGTCCCACAGAGTGTGCGATCAGTGCCAGGCACTCTTAGGTTTCGAGGAACACAATTGTCTTGACGAGGAAGCTAAGGGAATGGCTGAAATAATGGCACCCTCCCTTCAAATGTTATGGCTCCTCTGCAGTCATGAAAAAGTGGGGTCCTTTGGAATGAAGGAGCTACTCTGAAGAAAAAGAATCCATTAATAGATACTAATTAATGGTAAGACAAACTGAAGTCTTGCAAAAGTAAGTACTGTATATTTCTCAGAAGTGAGCTTCTGGTAGTTGGTGATTGAAAATTTAGAGTCTTGGAAAAATGGATCCATAAATGGATCACTGATAGCTCTGCTGATTGCAGGCTGACTTATCTACCTGGTGTGAAGTTGTGGATATTGTTTATCATCTAAAATACATCATTGTCTTGGGGAGGAACCAATGGTGCCATGGCTTAAGGAAATATGCAGTCTTCTCTGAGCAAAAATTAGATGGTTGGGCAAATGTGAAAACAGATCACCAAATAACATCCCTCAAAATGATATTTCTTACATGCACATGATATATTGGGTAGAAGCTTACAAACCATAGTATCAAGACATTATAGAAGAGATAGGTAAAAACGGTTGGTGCTTATGGCAGAACAACTTAAAAATGTTCCTGGGGTGAAAATTAATAAGAAATAAGGTCTTCCAGTATTTGAGGGGCTGTCACAGAGAAGAGGGGGACAACATATTCTCCAAAGCACCAAAGGGCAGGTCAAGAAACAAAAGAAAATTAACCAACAAGAGATCCAAGCAAGAATTAAGGAGAAATTTCCTAACTGTGAGAACAATTAACCAATGGAACAGCTTGCCTTCAGAAATTTTGGATGCTCCAATACTGAAGGCTTTTTAGGATACCCATTTATCTGGAAGGTATTGGGTCTCCTGTTTGCACAAGGAGTTGGACTAGAAGACCTCCAAGGTCCCTTTCAACTGTGTTATCCTCTTTCTGTTTATCTGCTGAGGAAAATAATCCATAGAGGGTGAAAGTGAAAATTATTCCCATTCATATGGTATATAGCACAGACCTAAGTCACTCACGCTCTGGTCATGTCTCGGTTGGATTACTGCAATGCTCTCTACATGGGGCTGCCCTTGAGGGGCACCCGGAGGCTACAGTTAGTCCAGAATGCAGCTGCGCGAGTGGTAACGGGAGCCGCTCGTGGCTCCCACGTAACGCCACTACTCCGTAGCCTGCACTGGCTTCCTGTGGTTTTCCGGGTGCGCTTCAAGATTTTGGTTGCCACCTTTAAAGCGCTCCATGGCTTAGGACCCGGGTACTTACGAGACCGCCTGCTGTTACCTTATGCCTCCCACTGACCCGTACGCTCTCACAGAGAGGGTCTCCTCAGGGTGCCGTCCGCCAAACAGTGTCGGCTGGCGGCCCCCAGGAGCAGGGCCTTCTCTGTGGGGGCACCGACGCTCTGGAACGAACTTCCCCCTGGCTTACGTCAAGTGCCTGATCTTTGGACCTTCCGTCGTGAGCTCAAAACACACCTATTTATTCAAGCGGGACTGGCATAATAGTGTCAAATTTTAATTTGGGGTTTTATTAATATTTTTAAAATTTTAAAACTAAATTTTAACCAGGTTTTATTATTTATATGTCTATTTTAAATATTTGGCCTATTTAATAAGTTTTTTAGATTAATGTTTTACTTTGTATATTTATGTGTTTTTTATATGGCTGTACACCGCCCTGAGTCCCTAGGGAGATAGGGCGGTATAAAAGTATGAATAAATAAATAAAATAAAATAAAAATAAAGAAAGAAAGAAAGTGTTGAATGTAAACTGGGGAGACTTAAATTTAAGGATCCGAGAGCTCACTGGGTGAATTCGTGGAATGTCCCAGCCCATCTGAGAGCTGTGGAGACCAAATGCTAGCGGTGAGCATTGTTACAGAAAGTATTACGCAAATATTATCTAATTAAGAGAAAGAACGAGATGCGGAAAGGCCCACTGCCTTATAGCATTCTTGGGCACAATAGACATTTTGGTAGGCCTGGTTTGTTTGTTCATTTGTTTTTGCAGTTAAAAGTTTGCAATGAGTTTCCTTCAGTTCTGGGTCCTAATGAGACCATGTTGTGCCAACTACCATGGTGCTATGGAGGAATTCCTCATCCTCTTTCTCATAACATGACACCAGTGCTGTCGAATTTCAACTCTGTCTTTACTATCAGTATGCAAAGAACCCATCCTGCACAAATCTTCAATATCGAAAAACATCAGTATTGTAATTCACATATTGTGAAATGCCAGGCTCCTTAGTATAGTGTTTCTCAGCTTTGGCCACTTAAGGCATGGCTGGCCTGGGGAATTCTGGGAGTTGAAATCCATGCATCTTCAAATGACCAAAGTTGAGAAACACTGCCTTAGAGCGATCTACCAATTGTCCTTAATTAGTTCATCAATCTTTTAATGTGAAATGTGTTGGTTGCTGTTACAGTTCATCTATTTCACTCTTGATCATGCAAATCAGCTCTTCCTAATTCAGACTTTTTACACTTTGTGGCACAGCAATGAACATTATTTATGTCAACACAGATATTGGTGTAAATAATCTGAATGTGGTGGTGAATTTCAATTGGAGGAACTCCTTCATAAGACAGGCAAGAGCTTAAAATGTACTGATGATTCATTGCAGGGTCTTGTTTCTTGAACAATAGTAGCACAATCTTTTCTTACAGCAGCTTCTCTTAAACAAAATGAAAGAATAAATACTAAAGAACATGGCAGAGCTTTTAGCACCTCAGTAGTGCCCTCTTGTGGAGAGCCACAGAGATGACTTGGAAAAGTTGCACAGTGACAATTACAAAAATGGGTTAAGGCCAGGAAACAAAGCAAGAGTGAAATGCTCCCGGTTTGGACCGGATCACCTGATCCAGTAGCGATGGTGGTGGGTGGTTCAGAGAATTGGTAGCAAAAATCCCTGGGGCCCCCACCCATGCCCACCCAATCGCCCAGTCGCCTGCTTGCCGGCTTGCCGGTTCTTTTAAAAAATTTTTTTTAAAGGTAAAAAAAGAGGCTCTGACAATCACAGCTGTGCGATCGTCAGAGCCTTTTTTTTACTTTTAAAAGCATTTTTTACAACCTATTCGGCTGAATAGGTTGTAAAAAAATGCTTTTAAAAGTTAAAAAAAATCACACGCCACAGCTGATCACCCCCTTGCATGCTGTTCTACTTACCCCATGCCTCCTTTTGCCATGCACTGTGCACGCGCGCACCTCGCATTTGGTGTGTGGTGCGCACTGCGCAGCACATGTGCAGCCAGCAAACTGGTAGTAAACCGGTTCAGATTTCACCACTGAAACAAAGGATTATGAAGAAACTCAAGCCAACTTGATTTAAGTACAGGTAGTCCTTGACTTATGGCCACAATTAAGCCCAAAACTTATGTTGCTAAGGGAGACATTTGTTAAGTGAGTTTTGCCCCATTTTACGATCTTTCTTGCCACAGTTATTAAGTGAATCACTGCAGTTTTTAAATAAGTAAAACAGTTGTTAAGTGAATCTGGAATCCCCATTGACTTTGCTTGTCAGAAAGTCACAAAAGGTGATCACATGACCTTGGAATTAAGTGGAACGCATTTGGGTGGATGGAGTTTTATTGTTCACTACAACCTCTTTAATTTTCTTGAATATTAGAGTAATTCCATGAGGTATTTTCCTCTCAAAATAATAGTGAAACAGGGGGTTGGCAAGTGTCAATGGAAGTTGGACAGGCATACAGGTAGTCCTCAACCTCACAATCACAATTCAGCCCCAAATTTCTGTGGCTAAGCCAGACAGTTTTGCTGCATTTTACAATCTTTCTTGCCACAGTTGTTAAGTGAATCACTGCAGCTGCTAAATTGCAACATGGTTGTTAAGTGAATCTGGCTTCCCCATTGACTTTGCTGGATCACGTGACCCCGGGACGCTGCAACCATCATAAATACGAGTCAGATCACCTGAAGGTGGGGAGGCTGCAATAGGCAGAAGTGTGAAAAACAGTCATAAGTCACTTTTTTCAGTGGTGTTGTAACTTTGAATTGTCACTAAAGAAATGGTTGTAAGTTGAGAACCGCCTGTACTTGCAAATTTGCTTTAAAATGTGGTGAAATATCTTGTGTTTTAAATGATGTGGGCATGAAAGAAGAGCACCACCCCAGCATTTCTTCAAAACCAGCTGCTTTCATAGGTTGCTTCTCCGGAGTAGAATTTAGGTCTTAGCTTGATTCTACTTGCTCACCAAAAATTAATCTCTATGCCTTGCAGTTCTGAAATAATAAATCATGCTTTGAGGAATCCTCCGAGACAGAGAAGACATGCAAGAAAATCTGACCCTGGGCAGATGACCACATTTTCTTTCCTTAGTCCGTTCGTCCGTCCTTCCTTCCTTCCTTCCTTCCTTCCTTCCTTCCTTCCTCCCTCCCTCCCTCCCTCCCTCCCTCCCTCCCCATTTATATAGCCATACTTCTCAGAAACATGGGTGGCATACAGCACAACAACAGTTACAAACTCCCTAACAATCTAAAAACAATCAAAAATAAATAAGCATATAACCTAAACATGTAAAATATATAAAACCCAATAAAGTGGAAAAACAGACATAGCAAAGCCAATTGTGTACAAAGAGCACAAGGTTCATAAGAGTATGTAGGAAAAACACCCATGCTTGATGTTTATTTTGCCATCCAGAAACTTTTCTGTTTTGAAGCCTTTTTATGCTAGGTAGGCAGATGCTGGAATATTTATAGCATGTGTTAAAACAACTGCAGGGATGGTGTTGATTACCCCAGATCCACCCTCGATGGAGTGAGTGAGCACCTGGGAGCTTCCCTGGGATATGCAAATCCAGGTGAGTGTCTCCCTGCCGCTGCCTGGGAGCGGCTGGGTTGATGGCCCCCAGATGACTCTGCCTAGCTCATGAATTATGCAGCCTCCACTTATTTATTCTTCAGCTGTGCCTGGAGGCCCTTCAGCTTTGTATTAAATGTAAAAACAAAGGCACTACAGAGAGCCGACACAAACCGAGTGAGAAATACAAACAGGAACAGAGGAGGAGGAGGAGGAGAGCATTTCCTACATGGCCACATTAAACACCCTGGACCATTGGAAGGTGGGTGGATAGGGGTTCAACCAGTGATTAATTCTGCTCCCTCAAAGAAATTTATTCAACTGATTTTTTTATTGATAGTTTGATTTGATTTCTACAACCCCCATCTCTGAAGTGACTGGGGGAAGCATACATCATAAGTCCCTTAATGCAGCACGGAGCAGGAAAAGTCTAGGAAAGGGAAGCCCATAATTTGGCATTCATATGGCACTTACTGGTATGTGGCAATCAGTTTGACCTCAATACCTGGGAGAATCCTGGAAAAGATCATTAAGCAGTGGATTTGTGAGCATCTTGAGCTGAACAAGGTGATTACTAGAAGCCAGCAGGGGTTTGTGTAAAAGAGATCATGTCACACAAACCTTATTGCCTTCTTTGATAAACTGACTAAATTAGTGGATTGAGGAAATGCTGTGGATATAGTATACTTGGACTTTAGTAAGGCATTTGACAAAGGAGACCATAGTCTATTCTTGGTAAAATAGAAAAACGTGGAATAGGCAGTACCACCATCAGATGGATGTGCGGTTGGCTGACCAACCACACTCAGCTGCAGTCGTCAGTGGAGCTACATCTGGGTGGAGGAAAGCACACAGCGGGGTTCCTCAAAGGTTCTGCCTTGGGCCTAGTAGTCTTCAACATCTTCACAAATGATCGAGAGAGAGGATAGAAGGGAAACTCAACAAATTGGCAGATGACACCAAGGTGGGGGCATCTGCCAACATTTTGGAAGATAAAGATTCAGAAGGATCTTGATAAACTTGAGCCTGCGACCCTATTCAACAAGATGCAATTCAGCGGTGAGAAAAATAAGATCCTCTACTTAGTCAGGAACAGCCAAATGCATATTCTATAGGAGGAGTTTGGCTCAACAGTAGTAACCGTGAGAAGAATCTAGATGTCCTAGTGCAGTGGTGGCAGGCAGAGCCCTATCTGTGGGTACGTGCACTGTTGACCCAGCTCTGTTTCGGGTCTCTGCCGTGCATGCTGTATGCCTCCCGCCGGCCAGCTGGTCTCTGGGTCTCTGCTGTGCATGAGTGGGGTACGCACATGCATGCACAGATGTCGTGCAGTTTGGGCGCGCACACGCACTTTGGGCACTTGGTGCCTAAAAGGTTCACCATCACTGTCCTGGTGGACCGCCACTTAACTACAAGCGAGCAGTGTGTTGCAGTTGCCAAAAAGGCCTATGCAGTCCTAGGCTGCATCAACAGAGGAATAGCATCAAGGTCAGAGGAAGTGATTGTACTGCTCTATATTGTGCTAGTGAGGCCACATTTGGAATACTGTGTCCAATTTTGATGACCCCAATACAAAAAAGTTATTGGGTCCCTAAAAAGAATGCGGAGAAGAGCAACAAAGATGATAAGGGGTTTGGCGGCTAAACCATACAATAAACGGATAAGTATACTAGGTATGTTTAGCCTAATGAAGAGAAGGCTCAGGGGACACATGACAGCAGTCTTCCAATACTTGAAGGGCTTTCACAGGAAAAGCAATAGTAATAGAACTTAGACATATAATATAATATAATATAACAACAGAGTTGGAAGGGACCTTGAAGGCCTTCTAGTCCAACCCCCTGCCCAGGCAGGAAACCCTACACCATCTCAGTCAGATGGTTATCCAACAGTTTCTTAAAAATTTCCAGTGTTGGAGCATTCACAACTTCTGCAGGCAAGTTGTTCCACTTATTGATTGTTCTAACTGTCAGGAAATATCTCCTTAGTTCTAAGTTGCTTCTTTCTTTGATCAGTTTCCACCCATTGCTTCTTGTTCTACCCTCAGGTGCTTTGGAGAACAGCCCGACTCCCACTTCTCTGTGGCAACCCCTGAGATATTGGAACACTGCTATCATGTCTCCCCTAGTCCTTCTTTTTATTAAACTAGACATACCCAGTTCCTGCAACCGTTCTTCATATGTTTTAGCCTCCAGTCCCCTAATCATCTTTGTTGCTCTTCTCTGCACTCTTTCTAGAGTCTCAACATCTTTTTTACATCGTGGCGACCAAAACTGGATGCAATATTCCAAGTGTGGCCTTACCAAGGCATTATAAAGTGGCACTAACACTTCACGTGATCTTGATTCTATCCCTCTGTTTATGCAGCCCAGAACTGTGTTGGCTTTTTTAGCAGCTGCTGCACACTGCTGGCTCATATCTAAATGGTTATCCACTAGGACTCCAAGATCCCTCTCACAGGTACTACTATTGAGCAAGGTACCACATATACGGTACCTGTGCATTTTGTTTTTTTGCCTAAATGTAGAACCTTACTTTTTTCACTGTTGAATTTCATTTTGTTAGATAGCGCCCAATGTTCAAGTCTGTCAAGATCTTTCTGTAACTTGAGCCTATCTTCTGGAATGTTGGCTATTCCTGCCAGCTTGGTGTCATCTGCAAATTTGATGAGTTCCCCATCTATCCCCTCGTCCAAGTCATTGATGAAGATGTTGAAGAGTACTGGGCCTAAAACAGAGCCTTGGGGTACTCCACTGCATACTTCCCTCCATGTGGATGTAGTTCCATTGAGGACTACACGTTGAGTGCGGTTGGTCAGCCAGTTACGAATCCATCTGGTGGTGGTGCTGTCTAACCCACATTTTTCTACTTTATCTAGTAGTAGGTTATGGTCTATATATATACTACTATATATACCACTTCATAGTGCTTTACAGCCCTCATCAAATGATTTCCAGAGTCAGCATATTGCCGCCAACAATCAGGGTCCTCATTTTACTGACCGTGGAAGGATGGAAGGCTGAGTTAACCTTGAGCTGGTCAGGATTGAACTGCTGGCAGTCAGCAGAGTCAGCCTGCAATACATTCTAACCACTGCGCCACCATGGCTTGCAGCCATCAATTTATTCTCCATAGCCACTGAGGGCAGGACAAGAAGCAATGGGTGGAAGTTCATCAGAGGAAGATACATTGAAAATAATCAATGGAGCAGTTTGCCACCCAGAGTTGTGGGTGCTCCATCACTGAAGGTTTCCAAGAAAAGATTGGACAACTATTTGTCCAAGATACAGATTAACAGAGTTTGAAGTGACCTTCTACTGTAGGACATCTAGTCCAACCCCCCTCCCAAGCAGGAGACCATACACCATTTCTGACAAATGGCAGTCCAATCTCTTCTTGAAAGCCTCCAGGGATGAAGCTGGCTCAACTTCTGAAGGCAACTTCTGTTACATTGGTTGATTGTTCTCACTGTCAGAAAATTCCTCCTTATTTCCAGGTTGAATCTCTCCTTGATCAGCTTCCTTCCATTATTTCTTGTCTGACTTTCGGGTGTTTTGGAAAACAAGTTGACCCTCTCCTCTCTGTGGCAGCCCCTCAAATATTGGAAACTGCTATTGTGTCTCCCCTGGTCCTTCTCTTCACTGGACTAGCCATGACTGGTTCATGTAACCATTCTTCATATGTTTTAGCCTCCAGTCCCCTGATCATCTTTGCTGCTCTTTTTATTTATTTATTTATTTTGTCACAACAGTATATATAAGCATAAGCATGAAGTAACTATATAATATATAAGCATATATATGAGTATAAGTTGAAATAACTATATAAATTGGATATAATGAAAGAAAACAGTAGGACAGGAACGGTAGGCACATTTGTGCTCTTATGCACGCCCCTTACAGACCTCTTAGAAATGGGGTGAGGTCAACAGTAGGTTAACTTTTTGGTTAAAGCTTTGGGGATTTTGGGAAGAGACCACAGAGTCAAGTAGTGTGCTCCAAGCATTAACAACTCTGTTACTGAAGTCATATTTTCTGCAATCAAGATTGAAGCGGTTAACATTAAGTTTAAATCTATTTTTTGCTCTTGTATTGTTGTATTGTTGTGCTCTTATCTGTACTTTTTCTAGAGTCTCAATATCAATTTTAATAGTGTGGTGACCAAAATTGGATGCAGTACTCTAGGTGTGGTTTTACTAAGGTTTTATAGAGGGGTATTAGTACCTTCCTTGATCTTGATTGTATCCCTCTGTTAATGCAATTTAGGATTGCATTGGCTTTTTTGGCTGCCGCCGCACACTGCTGGCTCATATTTAGCGGGTTGTTCACTAAGACAACTAAAACCCAAACTATATATATAGACTGGGTGAAACCAGGCTTAATAGTCTTAGTGGACTCCAAGATCCCTCTCACAGTCACTGCGATTAAGCCTGGTTTCACCCAGTCTATATGTGTACTTTGGGTTTTTCTTGCCAAAATGTAAGACTTTACTTTTCTCTACATCGAATTTCATTTTGTTAGATAGTATGAGCCAAGCTTCTAGGGCAGTGATAGTGAACCTTTTTTTCTTTGGCATCTGAAACGGGCCGTGTGGAGACTCCTGGGAAGGGAGGGGTGGCGTGGGAGGGGTAGCCAAAAATCAGCTGGCCAGTGTGCACATGCATGGTGGAGCAGACTTAAGGCAACGGTTTGCGTGCCCACAGATGGCTCCAGGTTTGCCATCATCATTCTAGAGTGTTAGCTATTCCTGCCAGCTTAGTATTATCTGCAAATTTGGTAAGTTTCCCTTCTATTTCCTCATCTAAGTCATTTATTGAAGAGTACTGGACCTAAGACAGAACCTTGTACTACTCCACTGCTGATGGTATAATGACTCCTACCTTGGGCATGGGTTGGACTAGAACAGAGGTCTCCAACCTTGGCAACTTTCAGCCTGGTGGACTTCAACTCCCAGAATTCCCCAGCCAGCTTTGCTGGCTGGGGGATTCTGGGAGTTGAAGTCCACCAGGCTGAAAGTTGCCAAGGTTGGAGACCTCTGGACTAGAAGACCTCCAAGATCCCTTCCAGGCCAATGATTCAATTATTCTATTTCAACTCTACCCAAAGGCTGCATGCTCAATGTCAGGCAGCCCAGGTAAAATCTCCATTTATAAAAATTGAATTAAATATATTAATGTATTTTGTAATTTTCTCATGTCACATGGAGCAAAGAAATTTTGAACAGGTTTGAGGAGGACTTTGAAGGGGGCTTCAGTGCAGTGCACTTCTTCAGGGCATGTGCCTTGCTTTCCACCTTGCATCTGCCAACCGGTAATTGCCATTTCCCAATTTTGCTTAATTGCTGCTGAGTCTTCTGTGTAATGGCCTCGTTCTCTGAGTACAGAGACTTACAGTGGAATGTGAGTGGGTGGCATTTGAGTTAATACACACATTTTAATGGATGTACCTGTGGTTAAGCATGGTCAGACTCAGATTCAAATGTTTGTTCCCATGATTCCCTGAGCCATAAACCGATCACAGCAGTTGCATTTGTTCAAGAGAGCAGTTGACTAATTTTTGGTTCAGGGTTTTCTGCAAGCACCATATTTCTGAGCCACTCACTCAAGGCCAGTAAGATCCTCTTAGGATGTCCCAAGTCAGAGTCAGGGAGAAGTCAATACAAGAATTCCCTTATGCAGAAGACAGAGAAACCGGGGAGATTGTCCCCAACTAACCCTACTGGGCACAGCTTTATCTAGAAGAATAACTAGAGGGAGATATTGTTTCAACAGGGAACCAAAATAATTTTATAACGATATGTAGATTGATGAAATATGACCAGGAGGATCTTTCTAAATAGCTAAAAATCTAAAATTTTCAGTCTTTAACTTCTGTAGAGTTGGGAAGGAGCATTTCTGGGGGTTGTTTTTGAACCCAAGGACTGGTTTGTAGAAGGCTACCCTGTCTAAACTGCAAGCCTCCAGATTACTGCTAGTTAATAATGATTGGGCAGAAGTTTCTACATCTCTGCTGCCACCTAGCAGCTATCCTGTGTTTTGTAGCCCCTGTATATACTATTCCTGATTGCTGAGGCAATCAAACAATTTACTGAATGAAACCGTGATGGATGATCAGCAAAGGACAACACTTCTTTTCTTAGATCAGGAAGAATCCCGAATTCCATTGTGCAGTCTGGCCAACTGCTTTTCCCTTTTTTAAAACAAAAATATTTCTTAAAATTCTCACAAGGAGACACAGAGACTCAGCAGTTAAAGATGCTGAGCTTATTAACTGGAAAACTGACAATCTAGGTTTGAGACCTGAGTGCTGTGCAAAAGGGTGAGCTCCTATTACTTGCCTGCCCACCTAACAGTTCAAAAAACTGTAAATGCAAGTAGATAAATAGGTACCACTTTGGTGGGAAGAAAGTGCTTTACGCGCCTCGACATACAGTCATGCTAGCCACATGACCAAGGAAATGTCTTTAGACAATGCTGGTTCCCTCGACTAAGAAACGGAAATGAGCACTGCTCCTAAGAGTCAGAATCAATGGGACAGGGGAAATCAGAATAGAGCTGGAAGGAACCTTGGAGGTCTTCTAGTCCAGCCCCTGCTCTAGCAGGAAATCCTATACCATTTCAGACCAGTGAGTATCCAGTCTCTTCTTTATCTTTACCTTTATATGTACTTGTACTCCCACCTATTGCTGTGAAATCGAGTGTCCAAGGAAACCTCATTTTTGAAAGGGCTACTCTATGTCCATGTCTCTGCAGAAAGCAAGAGCAGAATTCTGATCCTATATTCATTATTTTTCCCATGTTTAGCCAGCTTTACTGATCAAAAGAATTTTAACCCAGCTTTGAACCCAAAAGATATTATGTGCTAACTCGCTATTTTACTTTTTAATTGAAGAAACAAAAAAATACAAAGTTAAATAAAAGTATACATTAAGAACAACAAACAAAGGAACTGAGAGTATTATTTATTTGTATACTGCCTATTTATAGAATCTTCTTTGTAGGTTCTTATATAACCCATAAAACAATTTAGTATCAACCCTTAACAATAGCACTCTTTGGGTCTCATTTACAATCTCCCTCCCCCTAGAGAAGAACTCTTCTTGGCTGCCTAAAGTATAAAAGGCAGCTGATGGTCAGCTGTTCACGAGTCAGTTCTCAGCACTCACAGGAATGTCTTCTCCTACCTACAATGTGTAAGGAAGTAGTTTCTACCTGAAGTAGAGTTTCAAAAGTAACAAGACTAGTACTTTAAATTGGGCCCAGAAGTCTACTGAAAACCAGTGTAGCTCCAGAAAGTAGGCACTGCTCTGGAAACAGCTAAAGCTACATTCTGGGTAGTCCAACTTACAGCAAATTGTAGTAGTCTAATTAAGAGATGACAAGGACACTGAGTCAGCGCATCCTGGGAAAGGGGCATAGCTGGCAGACCACTTAGAGCTGCCCAAAGGCACCCTGGCCAGTTTCCACCACAAATCCATGAACACCCCAGATTGTGCACCAGCTCTTTCAGGGGAAGTGGAATTCCATTTCAAGTAACAGATGGAGCCTTAGGAATAACTCCATCTTGCTGGCATTCAGCCTGAATCTCTTCTGCCTCATCCAGTCCTCAAGGCTTCCAGATACCCAATCAGGAATTCCAATGCACACCTGCTTGGCCTGGGTAGTGATTATCATCAGATAATTAGTGATATTGGAGCATTAATCAATAGATGACCTCCCACATGTAGATCTTAAATAGTCTACCTCAGAGGTCTCCAAACTTGGCAGTTTTAAGACTTGTGGACTTCAACTCCATGGCTGATTGAGGAATTCTGGAAGTTGAAATCCACAAGTCTTCAAACTAGTCTAAAACTTAAAACTTAAAATTAAAACTTAAAACTTAGGACTCCTGGTCTATCGAATAGCATAGCCTCATCTTCCCCAATAACACCAATTGTCTACTAAGGAAAGAAGAGAAGCACATCAGAACAGTGCCTCCAATCCACAGCTCTTGCCAATAGTATAAAAGGATATATGGCTGATGGTTTATAGCACTGCTGAGAAATCTAACATGATGATAGGGGGTTCTACCACATCTCTATCCAAGTCCTACCATAGGCCAGTTGGACTCTGTTTCATTCCCAGCCTGAAATGAATCCCTACAATCTGTTTTATCCAAGATTCTCTGTATTTCTCAATCCCTTCCTCAGCCTTGTTATCAAGGATGGGTTGCTTGGAAATTAACATTTATCTACGGCAGGTGATAAATGAGGAGATGGCTTTTTGAGAATGGGATGCATTCTGCTTGTTCAAGCCATATGAAATCACCTATTCTCCAAAGATATATTCACAAGTACCCATATTATCATGCCTTCACTATTGCATGTCTCACCCAAGAGGGTTGAGGTCTCATTTACATCCAGATAAAACCTCTGATGACTTTCTTAGGCATCCCTGGCTTAAAAGAATCAACATGATCTTGTTCCCTATTACCTCTACCATCTTTTTAGCATGAGTGAGCAGTTTTGTTCACAACGTGCTCAGAAAGGCTGCAAGGATATGGATCTCAGAGGAGACATCACCCTATATAATACTGTGGTTGGTACTCCACAGACACCAGGTGTGGAAAAATATGGCACTTCATTAGTTTACCACCATGATCTAAGCTTGAACTTGGAATCCCATCTCTGTTCAGTCATCTCAGTTCCTTGTCTTTTGCCACAATCCCTCCAGGCATCTCCTTAGGCACATCATGTTCACAGGTTCCTTGGTAAAGAACACCAAAGTGGAATTTGCAGGTTTCAAATGATAGGGACAAGAAAAGAGCCACTTTCGAATTGTAGTGTTTCCTCTAAGGCAAGCTTGTTTCTGAAAAGGAGGGATGTTGCAAGATATAGCCAGACTGACTACTTTAGATGTGCTGATGAACTTGAAATAGGCTGGCTAGTCAGCTTGATGCTGATACCAATAAAAAAAGTGGCATAGATAATTAATTAATTAAACCCTCCGTTTGTAAGCATTTAGAAAGGACAGCATTGCTAGGCAGGAGTCAGAATGGATTTATCACAAGTCACACAAAATAATTTCTTTGTTGATAGAGTGACCAGATTAGCTGTCATGGGAATATGGTGGACGTGGCATCCCTAGACTATGCATTCAATCGATCTTACAGTAGAGGAGGCGGCAGTATGAGAGACGGACTTTGCTACCAGGCTGCAGGGGAATGGACGGCGGTCTTCAAGTATATCAAAAGCTGTCGTGCAGAATTACTTCCACAAGTTCCACAAGATAGGATAAGAACAGTGGATTTAAATTCTAAGGAACTAAGTTTTCCAAGGAAGTAGGTTGACAATTGGGAAGAATTTCCCTCCTTTGCTAGAGAGGCTTAAAGTGAAACAGGCTGGCTCTCTGTAAAAGGGAATTCCGCACTAGGCACATTTTTGGACTTGACTGGCTCCAAGGTCATTTCCATAAATTCCATCCTATCATCATGATCACCACCAGCAAGTGCAACTCTTTGCTTATGGAGGAATCCAAACTCAAGCATCCGGGACAAAGAGTTGTTCTATGCTCTACTGAAACATACGTAGGGAAGGAGACCTCTGTGGGTTATTGGTTTTACTGACATGGCAATTAGGAAGCCCTTTTCTGCCATTCATCTGGAACCTGCGTAACTTTCCCATATCTTAGATGCTGCTGTGGGAGGTCATCAGTTGCTTCCAGGTAAGGTTTCATCAAGAAGTTGATGATACCCAGCTCTACATCACTGAGAATCAAACAGGTGGGGCTTTGAAATTCCTTGTTGAGGGACTATCAGAATCTGCATGGCCGAGAGGGTGACTGTCTGTCTATTTGAGAGGGTGACTGTCTGTCTATTCAGCAACAATCTGACAATGGGATGGCTCTCAATGTGGTTCCTGAAAGAGCAGCCACGCAATTTAGGATCCACCTTAATCAGCAGGAGAAGGGAAGCTATGACCAGAGTCTTTGCCCAGCTGTGACTACTGCTCCAGTTGCAACCCTTCTTTATAATGGGAGGCTCTGGCAACATTCAGCCATTGCATAATTGGATTGGATTATTAAAAGGTGTTTTTCCTGGGGCAGCCCTTGAGGACTACTCAGAACTGCAGTTGGTGCACAAAACAGCAGCCCACAGGCTGATTACAATTCACCAGTTCAGCAGTGTAAAACCTATTGTCAGACCTGCTCCTATTTTAGGAAAGGAAGACTCATGACTCCATTCAGTTGAAGGAAAGGGACTTGTACTGAAAGAAACTGGTTGCAGCAAAGTCAGGCGGAATCTGGTGGCCCTGCGCAAAATGCAAAGCTATTCTTTCCAATCCCCAACCTCTCCCCCCCTGACCAGACCCCCAACCAGTCAATACGATACCAGTAAGATGTTTGAGAAAATCTTGAGGTGTCAAACTGGTAACATTCCTTTCTCAGGGCAAACGGCCTTGAAGATCCTGGTTCCAGCCACTTTGATGATCTGGTCTTCTTCGATTGTTGCTTCCCCCCTCCATCCTTATTTCCCATATTTTAAGTTATAGCAATAGCACCCAATAAATCCTGTCCTCCCTCCCACTTCCTGCTCTAATGGCAAGGCACCAGCAAAGCGCCAAACTGGTGATGGTGGATCTGACACAGGAGTGAAATGCTCCTGGTTCGGTCCAGTTCGCCTGAGCCAGTAGTAAAAAAGGCTACTGGTTCGCCGAACTGATAGTAAAAAATGTAAAAAAAAAATTCCGACGATCAGGTGAGCAATGTGTGATCGTTGGAACTTTTTTTTTGCTTTCTTAGCATTTTTTTTACTACTGATTCTCCAGAACTGGTAGTTAAAAATCCTTTTAAAAGTAAAAAAAAAGTTCCAAAGATCACGTGTTGCTCAGCTGATCATCGGAACTTTTTTTTTTTTACTTTTTAGACATTTTTTACTACTGGTTCTCTGGAACCTGTAGTAAAAGTGCTTTAGAAAAGTAAAAAAAAGGCTCCGACCGTCACAGCTGTGGTGCATGATTGTCAGAGCCTTTTTTTAACCTTTTAAAAGCATTTTTACAACCTATTTGGGTAAATAGGTTGTAAAAAATGCTTTTAAAAGGTAAAAAAAGAGGCTCTGATGATCACAGCTGAGCTGCCTGATCATCAGAGTCTTTTTTTAACTTTTGAAAGCATTTTTTTACAACCTGTTTGGGCAAATAGGTTGTAAAAAAATGCTTTTAAAAGTTAAAAAAAAAGATTGTGTGCCACAGCTGATCACACATACCCCGCACGCTGTTCTACTTACCCCATGCCTCCTTTTGGCATGCACTGTGCGCATGCACTTTGCATTTGGTGTGTGGTGCGCACAGTGCACAGCCAGCGAACCTGTAATAAACCAGTTCAGGTTTCACCACTGATCTGACACCTATACTGTGGCTGCTGCACTGACTTCCATAGGTCTCTCACTATTATTCAAGGTGCTATTTTAATCTAGAAGCTCTGCAGGGAATAAATGCAGCCCACCTTCTCCTTCAAGTTGACCCTCACAGGCCTGTTGGTTTTGCTTGGGAAGGGTCTCCCTTGGAGGGAACACAGAAAGGGAAAGGAGCCTGGAAGCAGTGGAGAATCACTTGCTGTCCCAACATTCTAGAACTGGCTGAGAAATTCTGGCAGTTTATTTTATTTATTTATTTATTTAATTTGTCAAACACAACAGTATATATAAGTATAAGCATGAAATAACTATACGAATTGGATACAGTCAAAGGGAACATTAGGACAGGGACGGTAGGCACGCTGGTGCTCTTATGCACGCCCCTCACAGACCTCTTAGGAATGGGGTGAGGTCAATAGTAGATAATCTTTGGTTAAAGCTTTGGGGATAAGGGAGGAGGAGAAGAAAAGGGAAGTCAACAAGTCTTAAAGTTGCCTCATCCGGAGAGCCTTGTTCTAGAACAGGGGTCTCCAAATCTTGGTAACTTTAAGACTTGTGGACTTCAACTCCCAGAGTTCCTCAGTCAGCTTTGCTCTGGGAGTCAAAGTCCACAAGTCTTAAAGTTGCCAAGGTTGGAGACCCCTGTTCTAGAAGAAGCTCATCCCTTCTTGACATCCAATCCATCCCTTCTTTGGTTATTTTCCATAGAACCATCCAAACCTGGTTGTTCGGAATAGAATACAGAACATAGAATAGCAGAGTTGGAAGGGACCTGGGAGCTCTTCCAGTTCTGAAGTAGGAGACCTTAGATTTTGTACATTTTTTGCCATTTGTTTGGCAACATGCTTTAATTTTTTTTAATTGCTTGTAATTAATATTAATGTTATTTTATGGCTTTACTCTTTTATGCGGTAGGTTTGTGATTCAACTAGAGATAAGCAATTCTGGCAGCATACAGGATATAGAAAACTGAAAACCAATAAACTGGCCAGTGCCTTTCGGTCTTCCACTGTGTTATGATCTTGCTCTTAATTTTTTCAGATATTTAAAGAGTGTTAGATTTGCACGTGCGCACAGCACACACACACATACACATCCATATACAAAGACACACAGCACCGTCTTTCCTTCTGAAGGGTAAACATTCCAATTGCTTATATTTCTCTGTACAAAACTTAGTACTCATGCCTGATCATCCCCACTGACCTGTTTTGGTATTCACACATCCCTCTTAAAATCTCGCCCCCACAACTGGACCCTGGACTTGAAGAGAAGTGAATTAAGTGAACCAATTTCTTCCCGTGACTTTGGAAACTCTATTTCGGTTGACGAAATCTAATATTGTATTTGCCATTTTTGGAGCCACATCACATTCCTGATTCAGATTCACCTTAGAAACAACCTGTTATACACTGCTCGGAGATGCTTTTGGTGAGATGGGAGCCTATATTAATTAGAGAGATAAATAGATAAATAAATAAATAAATAAATAAAAGCAACCGTTTAAAAGGCCTCAGCAGAGGGCAGCACACAGCTAACTTTGGCCAAGGACAGGAGCTGAACAAGGCTAACTGTGGCTAGGAATAGGATAGAGAGGCAAGTTTTCCAGGACTGGCCAGGCAAAAGTTGTCCTGTGATAAGAGTCACTTCCACTTCCACAGCAGGACCATTCACCTCCAATGCATGGTCTGCTGCTAGACAGGAATCCTGCATTCAGATATTTATATCTGGCTATTTAATACCACCCCCCCCCAGTAGCTAACTTTGGATACATCTCTGTTAAATTTCATCATGTGATTTTCAAACTGCTTGTCTAACATATAGCCAATGAGGTTAACCGGAGGCATGATGATTGCTAACTGAAACTTATCTAGCATATCACCAGTTTGACTTTTATTTTTGTGTTCTGGGCCGTTTGCAACCCCACCCAATTTTGTGTCACCTAAAAATCTGCTGAGCATTCCTTCTAATCCAAGTAATTTATTTCCTCCTACTATTTATTTCATTATTTATTTAAATTTATTGGTTTCCCAACTCCAGTGGATTCTGGGCAGCATACAAAACTAGAGAAAACATAAAAATGTCTAAAAAAAACCCACGCAAATAGACCTGGTAGGTGGTTAGCATATACCTTAAGGAAAAGACAAAAACAACGTACTATAGAAAAAATAGAATATAAAGGCAAAGAGAGATATCAACAGGATAAAATTAAAAAAGCTTTTTTAGAATATTATACAAATTTATATCTTAAAGATAATATATTGAATAGGGATATTGATAATTATTTAAAGGAATATAAGGTTAAAAATTTAACTTTAGAACAAACGGATGAACTGAATCGGCCTATAACCTCTGAAGAAATTATTTTGATAATTAAACAATTAAAAATGGGGAAAACTCCTGGTACGGATGGGCTCACAGTTAGTTATTATAGGAATTTACAGGATGAGATGTTAGGTCCACTTAAGGAATTATTTAATCAGATACAACTAGGAGGGGGAATTCTCATGGAGAACCTCTTTATTTCATTGATACCAAAAGAGGAACAGGATTGTTCTAAACCTGGGAACTATAGGCCAATCTCACTTTTAAATAATGATTATAAGATTTTGTTAAAATAATAGCTAATAGATTAATGTTGATTCTGCAGCTAAGAATTCATAATGATCAATCTGGATTTATAAAAGGGAGACAGATGAGGAATAATGTTAGGCAGATTGTTAATTTACTGGAGTACTTAGAAAAGAAAATTTTATTCCAGCAGCATTTATTTTTCTCGATGCAGAGAAAGCTTTTGATCGATTGCATTGGGATTTTTATTTAAATTTATTGGTTTCCCAACTCCAGTGGATTCTGGGCAGCATACAAAACTAGAGAAAACATAAAAATGTCTAAAAAAAACCCACGCAAATAGACCTGGTAGGTGGTTAGCATACACCTTAAGGAAAAGACAAAAACAACGTACTATAGAAAAAATAGAATATAAAGGCAAAGAGAGATATCAACAGGATAAAATTAAAAAAGCTTTTTTAGAATATTATACAAATTTATATCTTAAAGATAATATATTGAATAGGGATATTGATAATTATTTAAAGGAATATAAGGTTAAAAATTTAACTTTAGAACAAACGGATGAACTGAATCGGCCTATAACCTCTGAATAAATTATTTTGGTAATTAAACAATTAAAAATGGGGAAAACTCCTGGTACGGATGGGCTCACAGTTAGTTATTATAGGAATTTACAGGATGAGATGTTAGGTCCACTTAAGGAATTATTTAATCAGATACAACTAGGAGAATTCCCCTCATGGAGAACCTCTTTATTTCATTGATACCAAAAGAGGAACAGGATTGTTCTAAACCTGGGAATTATAGGCCAATCTCACTTTTAAATAATGATTATAAGATTTTGTTAAAATAATAGCTAATAGATTAATGTTGATTCTGCAGCGAAGAATTCATAATGATCAATCTGGATTTATAAAAGGGAGACAGATGAGGAATAATGTTAGGCAGATTGTTAATTTACTGGAGTACTTAGAAAAGAAAAATTTTATTCCAGCAGCATTTATTTTTCTCGATGCAGAGAAAGCTTTTGATCGATTGCATTGGGATTTTTTATTTAAATTAATAGAAAAGATGCAATTTGGAGATGGTTTTTTAAGAATAATTAGGGCAATTTATGGAGAGCAAACAGCACAGATTATAATCAATGGTAGCTTAACAGAACCTTTTAAGATTGCGAAAGGAACAAGACAGGGATGTCCTTTATCACCATTATTGTTTATTTTAACTCTAGAACCATTATTGGATAAAATACGAGAAGTAAAGGAGATAGAGGGAATTAGAGTTAGGCAACATGAATATAAGCTAAGAGCTTTTGCAGATGACTTGGTGATTACTTTAACAAACCCTATAAATTCTAGTAAATCTTTGTTGGAAATAATTGATCAATATGGGAATGTCACAGGGTTTAAGGTAAATCAGAAAAAGACAAAAGTGATAATAAAAAATATGGCCAGACAACAGAAAGAAAAACTAGAGGAAATAACAGGATTTGAAATTGTAAAGAAGGTTAAGTACTTAGGGGTTTATATTACATCGTCAAATGTGAAATTGTATAAGAATAACTATGAGGTTTTATGGCAAAAAGTTCAGAAGGAGTTGATTGTTTGGAAAAAATTGCAATTATCTTTGCTGGGGAGAATTGCTGCTATTAAAATGAATGTTTTACCTAGATTTTTATTCCTCTTTCAGATGATACCAATAATTAAGAAAGATAAGAATCTTGAGGAATGGCAGAAGGGAATTAACAAATTTATATGGGAAGGTAAAAAGCTAGGTTAAAATGAAAATAATTCAAGATTCTCGGAAAGGGAGGTTTAAAATGCCCAATTTTAAATTATACTATGAAGCAGCTGCTCTCTCTGCAATAAGTGATTGGTTTAATTTAACAGAGGAAAGAATTTTGAATATAGAAGGTTATGATTTGCTATATGGATGGCATGCATATTTAATTTATGACAAAAAAGTGGATAAGGCCTTTAAAAATCATGTGCTAAGAACTGCCCTTCTGCGTGTTTGGAAAAAATACTCTTATAAACTAAATTATAAGGTTCCTATATGGGCAAGTCCTAGACATACAATAGAGAATATAAATTTAGAACAGAATCAGGAAATGATTACATATAAAGATCTTTTGTATACTGAAAGAGGTAATTTGCAATTAAAATCTTTGCACGTATTAAAAGAGGAAGGGAAAAATTATACTTGGTTTCAATATTAGCAACTACGTGCTAGATGGAAGGAAGATCAGAAAATTGGTATAGAGCAGAACGAGGGAAATTTGGTAAAGCAAATTAGAAATCAGTCTCAGGAGCATATAAAGAGATTGTATAATGTGTTACTTGAAATAGATTCTGAAAGGGACTTGGTAAAGGACTGTATGATAAAGTGGGCACAAAATTTTCAGGAGCCAATATTATTGGAAACTTGGGAAAAAATTTGGGTTAGAAATGTTAAATTCACGCAGGCACAGAATCTGAGGAAAATTTTATAAAATGTTTTATAGATGGCATCTAGATCCTAAAAAATTATCGTGTATGTATCCAGATATGCAAGCAAAATGTTGGAGATGTAATTGTGATGACGCTACATATTTTCACATTTGGTGGACTTGTAAGGACATAAAGGCCTTTTGGATAAAAATTTGGTGGATTTTACAAAATGTTTTGAAAAGGAAGATAAAGTTCCTGCCGCAATTTTTTTTGTTGGGAATTATTACGGATTGTACAGTAATTGAGACTAAATTGATTTTAAATCTAATAACTGCAGCAAGATTACTAATAGGACAATATTGGAAGAAAAAAGAAGTACCTACAATAGAAGAATGGATATTGAAGGTTGCCAATTTGGCTGAGATGGCGAAGATATCAGCCTTTTGAAAGACAATACAAGAAAGATACTTAAAGGAATGGAAAAAATGGATTGACTATATTCAACGTAGATATCAGACTAAGAGTTATCAGACTGTTTTTGAATGATTATGATGTATTATTCTTGATTGTTTTTGGGGGAAGTTAGGAATTGATGATTGTAGGGGTATAAGTAAGTTGGGATGAAAATTTTTTAGCATATGTTTGTTTTATTTTTAACTATACCTTGTGCCCGTTCCGGGAAGTCGGGGGGGGGGGGGAGGGGGGTTGTGAAGGGAGGGGAGAGGAGGGGGGGAAAGGGGGAAAAAAATTTTGTAAAACTTTTTGAATAAAAAAAAAAATGTCTAAAAAAACCCCTCCATTAAATCGAACAGCTCAGACTAAAATAATCTAATAGACAACAAAATTGACAAAACAAAACAGGGGCCATTGAACAAACATCAACCGGGATCAAAGGGATCAAAAAAAGTTTTTCCAAACCTTTTGAAAACCTCAGGAGAAGGGGAGGATGCAACAGAGAGGCCAGGCTTCCTAGATCCCACAAGATGACCACGTTTTACAGCTTCAAAGGAACCTGAAGGACACTCTCTGTGCCAGAAAGTATTGGGCAGGCAAAAACAATTGGAGACAAGCAGTCTCTCCAAGCCTTCTGCTATACAGGGCTTCATAGGTAATACAGCACCTTGAATTGCACTCAAATCCAATTGGCTCCAATGCAGCTTGCTTAGCAGTGGTGACAAAGCATACTGGGAGGCGCCTGTAATGCAGTTCAGGCCACTGAATTGTGTAACTTCCAGGTGGTCTTCAAAACAGCCCCGTGTAGAGCACATTGCATAATCCAGTCCTGAGATCAGCAGGGCATACGTGACTATCTGAAGGGCCTCAATGGCTGTCTAGTTGTGTAAACATTTGTGCAGGAAATCTGGAGTCCAGGCAGTTGAAAAGAATATATGTTTTGGGTACATTAATGCTGTCTACAAGAATCTGAACTATTAACGGTCAAAGCAAAGTGGTGGTAAGTAAGAATTCAAGGAAGGCTGGACTTAGACCTCTTGTGAGGGCAAAAGGACTTGAGACTGATGATGTGCTTGACCCCTCCCTCGGGCTCAGCCTGATCATTTCCCACTACATCTATTTTAAAAGTCCCAGAACACCGAAAAGTCACCAACATAACTAAAAGTCACAGAAACCAAACTGCCAAGGCAACCTGGGTCTACCAACTGTGCCCAGAACTAGCAATCACAATAGCACTTAGACTTATATACTGCTTCACAGTGCTTTACAGCCCTAAGCAGTTTACAGAATCAGCATCTTGCCCCCAACAATCTGGGTCCTTGGAAGGATGGAAGGCTGAATCAGCCTTGAGCCGGTGAGAATCGAACTGTTGAACTGCAGCCAGCAGAAGTAGCTTGTACTACTGCATTCTAACCAGTGCGCTCCACGACTCATAATAGCTGGAATATAATACCTTTAATTGTTTTCAGAAAAGCAAGGGCAGAGATTGGGAGGGGGGGGGTTCTCCCTGTATCCCAGGGATAGACATTCCCTGGCATGGAGGCTGCCACCCTGGAGGCTGTCCCAGGGACCTATTCTCTTCTCAATTTACATGAGGTGGGGATGCTCATTGGGATAACATAGAATGTAGGGTTGGAAGGGACCTTGGAAGTCTTTCAGTCCAACCTCCTGCCTGTGGTAGGAGATCCTATACCATTCCAGGTTTTCTTTGGGTTTGATGGGATGGATGATTACAGAAAGAACAACAAAACAGAATAACAGAGCTTCAAGAGGTCCTCCAGTCCAACCTCCCCTTTCAGTGCTGTTTTCAACCCAACTCTGTCTCCACAATAGATTGTGTCATCCAGCCTACATTTAACAAACTGGCTGAGAAGCATTGTGAATATTCTGACAAATCTATCGCTTAAATCAGGATATATTTATTAGGCTTACAGCACTTTTCAAAATTTATTAAGGAAGTAACTGATCAAAAACTGAGATTAATCTCCAGGTTCTTGACAAACACATGCTGGGTTTTTATTTTTAGTAATCTCTGCTTTGTTTTTCAGGTGAGGTATGATAATTTTATAATCTGCTGTAGCATCCTTAGTACCTCAAAACGCAATTTGAGATCTCCTGGAGGTTTAAACTTATGGAAACTGTAATGTATCTTTAAATATTTTGGCGGGAAACAAGCACGTTGCTGATTGGTTGAAGCCGCCGGTTAAACAGTATAAAAGGAGAGGTTTTTCCCCAGCCTGTTTGCTGGGTTCACCATATAGAGCTGTTGTCACTACCCTGGTCTCCTGCCTCGTTATTGCCCGAATCTAACACTGGCGACGAAGGTGGGATTTCGAGGTTAAGAGCACCAGGAACGAGCTGAAAACACGAAAGAACCGAACCCAGCAAAGATCAGGGCAGAATCGCAGCGATGGCCAGCTACACTCCGCCCGCGCCGTTTGACCCATCCAGGAGAAATGGGGAACGTGCATGACCCGTTTGAGCTTCCTGGAGGCAAATGAGCTGCAAGGAGTTCCAGACAACCATAAAGGGCATATTTTCTGAGCCACTGCGGTCCGAGGTCATCGACATCGCGGAAGCCCTGGCAGAGCCAACGCCGGGTATCGTGGCAAACTCTGCAAAATCTTCTAAAGAACCATTTCGGCGCCAACACCGTCCATCGTCTGCGTTTTGAATTTGGAGGCGCAGACAGCAAGAGGCGAATCCATCAGCGATTACATGGCCGCCCTGAGAAAAGCCTCAAAGACTGTGGGTACGAGATTTGGACGAGGAGCTACTAGAGCAACTCATCCGTGGGGTCAGAGACATGCGTTTGCGGGCGGCTGCTATCAAAAAGCAATCTAACGCTGGCAAAGCGCTCTGGGCGAAGCCAGAGCTCATGAGATGTCCACCCAAGCGGCGGAAACCCTACAAAAGCCACTCACGCCAACGGCGGCTGCAAAAACCCGGCATCACGAAGAAATCCAGACCGAATCAGGCGGCGAGGATGAGGAAGAGTTGCCTCACCGAGAGAAGGGGCAAAGACCGGGATGAATGCGGAAGTTGCGGAGGGCAACACCAGCGTCAACGATGCAAGTTCAAGGGCGCTACATGTCGGGCGGTGCGAGAAGAAGGGCACCTGGCTCAAGTCTGTCGAGCACCCCAACCTTCCCGCCGAAAATTCAAATCGACCAATCAGGCGCAGGATCGGCAAGGCGACCCGCGATTGGTCAAAACAGAAAGGCGAATTCAAATCGAGCGACCGTTGTAATAGGCCGTGCAGCAACCGGCGTCGAGAAGAAAATCTTCACCAGACCGAAGATAGAAGGAGTGCCGTGCCGACTACAAGCGCGTTAAACAAAGCCTTACAGAAAAGCGCTTACCGGTTCCGTGGTGCAACACTTGCTGCACTCGTTGGGGCAAGGGCAAGTCTTTGCAAAGTTAGACTTGGCTCAAGCCTATCAACAACTGCCCGTGAAGCGTAACACAGCGAAGCCCAACGATTGTAACTCACAGAGGTGCTTTCAAGTGTACCCGATTACAATTTGGGGTGAGTGTGGCACCGGGCTGTTCAAAATTTAATGGAACGACTTCTGCAAGGGCTCCCAGGGTAGTCCCTATTTCGATGATGTATTGATATCAGCCGAAAATTTAGAGGAATTGGGAGCGTTTGAGAAAAGTTCTGGGCATTTTCCGGTCAGCGGACTAAAGGTTAAAGTGAACAAATGCCAGATAGGGGTAGAATCCGTCGAGTTCTTGGGCTACAGAATAGACAAGAAGGAATTCACCCACTGAGAGCAAGGTCAAGGCAATAAGAAAGGCTCCAGCGCCCAAAACAAAACAGAGCTACAGGCATTCCTGGGGCTAGTGAATTTTCTGTGGTCTTTTTAAAAACAAGCGACCGTTGCTGAGCCGCTGCATAACTTCTGGGAAAGAATACTGTTTGGTCTTGGGAAAGTCGGAAGCTAGGGCTTTGAAGCAGTAAAAACCTACTCTCGGCGATAGCCTACTGATCCAGTATCATAGCTCATTGCCATTATTACTGGTTTGCGATGCCTCCCCTTACGGGGTGGGGCTGTGCTCAGCCACAGACTTCCAAGCGGCACAGAAGCCCCAATAGCCTTCTATTCCAGAACGATGTCCTCGACAGAGAGGAACTATAGCCAGTTGGATAAGGAAGCGCTAGCAATTGTGTCAGGGTAAAAAGTTTCACGAATCGTTTTGGTAGAGACTTTGAAATTGTTACTGACCATAGACCGCTGTTAGGGATACTGGCTGGCGACATCGCCTGTGGCACTTTCACGATTGACCCGATGGACTATCTTCTTAGCCGCTTATTCCTACAAGCTGCAGCATCGACCCGGGAAAAGTGGGGCATGGACGCTTAAGCAGATGCCCACTACCAGGGGCGATCAAGACCCCACTCCGGGGCGCCCATCCTGCTAATTGACTCTTTGGACTCTGGCCCAGTCACATCTAAGGAGGTGGCTCGGGCATCATACCGACATTATTTTGGGGACTGTACTGGTTGGGTACAAGAGGGTGGCTACTTGCAGCGGCGTTTAAGGAATTTGTAAAAAAACGTGGGGAACTGTCGGCTCAAGGGGGGTGCCTGCTATGGGGAGATAGAGTGGTGATTCCAGAGAAACTAAGAAAAAGGGTGTTGGATCTCCTGCACGAGGGTCACCCGGGGATCGTTAGGATGAAGGGTCTAGCGAGAAGCTATGTGTGGTGGCCCTTAATGGACTCAGAAATTGCTGAAAGGGTAGGGAAATGCCAGGCCTGCCAAGAGTCAGACCTCTACCCCAACGGCCCCGGTTCGGGAATGGGAAAGACCCCAAGGGCCCTGGTCAAGAATCCACATTGATTTTGCGGCCCTTCACGGCCAAACCTTCCTGGTAGTAGTCGATGCCTACTCCAAATGGCTGGAAATCATTCTCATGAGATCCATGACAGCCGAAGCCGTGATCTCAGTCCTCGGCACCTATTTGCAACACGGGTTGCCTGACACATTGGTTCCTGATAACGGCCCGCAATTCACGGCAACACAGTTTGAGGAATACTTGGCAGAAGAGGGCATCCGCCATGCCCTCTCGGCGCCTTTCCACCCTGCGACGAATGGCCTTGCAGAGCGTTTCCGGCGAAGAGGCTTTATCTAGACTCAAGCCAGGCGACTGGCAATCCAAAATAGACATTTTCTAACGTCCAACACCGAACCCCTGTGCCACCACCGGCAGAAGCCCCGAATTACTGATGGGCAAACTTAGGTGCCCACTGATCGCTTAAATCCCAACTATACACGGAGGGATACAAGGGGACTTGAAAAGACAAGAGGAATGGATATAGGCGACCAGGTATGGGCACACAACTATGGTGAGGCCCGACCTGGGTAGCAGGAAAATTCTAAACATAACAGGCCCCAAATCATACTTGGTAGAGTTAACGGATGGCCGAGTATGGAGGCGACATATAGATCAAATGAGGTGGGTTCCAGACAGGCATATATCCTTCCCAGATATTCTGCTGTTTGGGATGAAATACATTTATTTGCGAGGTGGCGGGACTTGCTTTTCAGTTACAACTTGCCAGGTTCACTGGTAGATTCCTCCTGCTGCTCTTATTGTGAATATATTCAAAGTTGCCCCTTTGCTTCTTTGTAGCATTCTTTGCCTACCTAAGCTCATTCTGGGCTGGCATCTGATGCCAGGTCTCCCTAAGTCATTTGTCTTCTTTCTGTCTCCTTGGAGTATTTTTCAGACAGCCAGGAAGTTATGTAGGGGCTGCAACAGGTTTTTCTGCTGCTTGTCATTCTCCAGTTTGAACTGTGCCCAATTGTGTCTCGTCTTCAGCCCCTTTTCTACTTATGTTCTCTTTTCATAGAATTAGAATAGAACAGAACAAAACAGAATAGAATAACAGAGTTGGAAGGGACCTTGTAGGTCATCTAGTCCAACCCCCCACCCAAGCAGAAGACCCTATACCATTTCTGACAGATGGCAGTCCAGTCTCCTCTTGAAAGCTTTCAGTGATGTTCTATGTAACATTACTCTGAATTTGATAAAATTCACTTCTTTTAAATAGAAAAATATATGGATAAAATGAAAACTCTGGCATAACCTTGAGGGCAAGTGTGGAGCAACAGAATCCCAGGTTCAAATGAGCCATAGAAAGCAACTAGATGACTTAACCAAACTTTTATTTATTTATTTATTTTGTTGAGTACATATTAGACAATATGTATGAGTATAAGCATGAATTGAATACATAAAATGAATACAATTAAAGGGAACATTAGGATAGGGACGGTAGGCACGCTGATGCTCTTAGGCATGCCCCTTACAGACCACTTAGGAATGGGGTGAGGTCAACAGTAGACAGTCTTAGGTTAAATTTTTTGGGGTTTTGGGATGAGACCACAGAGTCTGGTATTGCATTCCAGGCATTAACAACTCTGTTACTGAAGTCATATTTTCTGCAATTGAGTTTGGAGTGGTTCACTTTAAGTTTGTATCTATTGTGTGCTCATGTATTGTTGTGGTTGAAGCTGAAGTAGTCATTGACAGGAAGGACATTGTAGCAGATGATTCTATGAGCTATGCTCAGGTCATACCGAAGGTGGCGTAGTATTAAATTTTCTAAACCCAAAATTTCAAGTCTGGTGGCATAAGGTATTTTGCTGCAAGCAGAGGAGTGGTGGATTCTTCTTGTGAAATATTTCTGGACACGTTCAGTTGTATTAATGTCTGATATAGAATAGAATAGAATAGAATAGAATAGAATAGAATAGAATAGAATAGAATAGAATAGAATAGAATAGAATTTTATTGGCCAAGTGTGATTGGACACACAAGGAATTTGTCTTGGTGAATATGCTCTCAGTGTACATAAAAGAAAAGATACGTTCATCAAGGTACAACATTTACAACACAATTGATGATCAATATATCAATATAAATCATAAGGATTGCCAGCAACAAGTTATAGTCATACAGTCATAAGTGGAAAGAGATTGGCGATGGGAACTATGAGAAGATTAATAATAGTGCAGATTCAGTAAATAGTCTGACAGTGTTGAGGGAATTATTTGTTTAGCAGAGTGATGGCCTTCGGGAAAAAACTGTTCTTGTGTCTAGTTGTTCTGGTGTGCAATGCTCTATAGCGTCGTTTTGAGGGTAGGAGTTGAAACAGTTTATGTCCAGGATACGAGGGATCTGCAAATATTTTCACGGCCATCTTCTAAAAAAATTATTTATATTATTTCCAACTTAATATTCACTTTAAATAGCAACCTTCTAAGACACAGTCTTTGCAGTATTTAAAATCTCAGATTTCAGCAGGAGTAGAGTAAAGCAGTAGTACATGCAATTACTCAGCAGTGGCAAACGCTGATATGTACTCAGCTTCCTACACTAACGTTAATCCATTTTTAATACTGTTAAGCAGTTACTAGCATCGGGAATCGCTGGCTACTTGCATAAAGTTCTCCCACTCGCCCTGTCCTAATTTATTGTCCAAAATAAACTTGCTTTTCTGATTGGTCAAGCAGAAGAACTCATCTGAGCAAATTCTGGGTTACTGAGGAACTAATCTCAAATTCAGCTAGGAATTCTGCTCAGTATTTATTCTCCTGAGGTTAAGCTAACCGCTGACAGCAGATTTAAGCTGTCCCAGCGATTAATGATAACAGAGGTTGGGTGATCAGATCACCGCCATCCTACGGTGCAAACCTCTAAATCCCAGTCTTAAAGTTGAGAATGGAGACCCAAATTGGTATTTATTTTTTTTCAAACCTTATATAAGTATAAGCATGAAATCATTCTAACTGGATCCAATCAAATGCAGTAGATAGTCTTGGAAGAGACTTTCTAACAGGTTCCTAATGAAGAGGAATGGAGAATATATTTTCTGCATATGCTCTCAGTGTACATAAAAGAAAAGATACGTTCATCAAGGTACAACATTTACAACACAATTGATCAATATATCAATATAAATCATAAGGATTGCCAGCAACAAGTTATAGTCATACAGTCATAAGTGGAAAGAGATTGGTGATGGGAACTATGAGAAGATTAATAAGTGCAGATTCAGTAAATAGTCTGACAGTGTTGAGGGAATTATTTGTTTAGCAGAGGATGGCCTTCGGAAAAACTGTTCTTGTGTCTAGTTGTTCTGGTGTGCAGTGCTCTAATGGGTCGTTTTGAGGGTAGGAGTTGAAACAGTTTATGTCCAGGATACGAGGATCTGCAAATATTTTCATGGCCCTCTTCTTGATTCGTGCAGTATACAGGTCCTCAATGGAAGGCAGGTTGGTAGCAATTATTTTTTCTGCAGTTCTAATTATTCTCTGAAGTCTGTGTTTTTCTTGTTGGGTTGCAGAACCAGACAGTTATAGAGGTGCAAATGACAGACTCAATAATTCCTCTGTAGAATTGGATCAGCAGCTCCTTGGGCAGTTTGAGCTTACTGAGTTGGCACAGAAAGAACATTCTTTGTTGTCCTTTTTTAATGATGTTTTTGATGTTAGCTGTCCATTTGAGATCTTGCGATATGATAGAACCCAGAAATTTGAAGGTTTCTACTGTTGATACTGTGTTGTCAAGTATTGTGAGAGGTGGAAGTATGGAAGGTTTCTCTAAAGTCTCACATTTCTGAATGTGTTCAGTTCCAGATTGTTTTGGTTGCACCACAAGGCTAGTCGTTGACCTCTAATATTCATGGGTCTTTGAATGAGACCATCACTGTTGTGTCATCTGCGTCAGTAGCTTAACAGATCTGTTATGAAGTCATATTTTACAGCAATTGAGTGGGAGGTTCACTTAGTTGTATCTATTATGTGCTCATGTATTGTTGTGTTGAAGCTGAAGTAGTCATTGACAGGAAGGACATTGTGGAATGATGATTTTATGAGCTATGCTCAGACTAAAGTCTACAAAAAGGACCCTTGCATAGGTCTTTGGAGACTCAAGATGCTGTAGGATGTAGTGCAGAGCCATATTAACAGCATCATCTGTTGATCTGTTTGCTCGGTATGCAAATTGCAAGGGGTCTAAGAGCGGATCCATGATGGTTTCAGGTAGGAAAGCACTAGCCTTTCAAAGGTTTTCATGACTACAGATGTTAGAGCAACTGGTCTGTAGTCATTCAGTTCCTTGATGGTGGGCTTCTTGGCACTGGGATGATGGTAGGCGTTTGAAGCAAGAAGGAACATAACACATCTCTAGTGATTTATTGAAAATATGGGTGAAGATGGGGGCCAATTGGTCAGCACAGACTTTTAAGCAAGAAGGAGTTATCTTGTCTGGGCCTGGAGCTTTTCCTGGCTTTTGTCTGTGAAATAGGTCCTGCACTTCCTTTTCTGTGATCACTAGGGTTGTGAACCCAATGAAATGGGGTCAGTTGTAGGAGGCTTGGCTGTTGTTGGTGTGTCTGAGATGGGGTTATGGAGATATGTGGCTGTAGTTTCCTTTCAAACCTGCAGTAAAACTCATTCAGGTCATCTGCCAGTTGTTGATTACCTTCAGCCTGGGAAGGAGGTTTGCCATAGCGGTGATATTTTAAGAGTTTTCCACATGTTTGCTGGTTCATTTGCTGAAAACTGATTCTTTAGCTTTTCAGAGTAGCTTCTTTGCTGCTCTTATCTCCTTGTTAGTGCATTTCTGGCCTGATTGTACAGCATTTTATCACCTTTTCTGTAGGCTTCCTCTTTGGAATGTAGCTGCTTAAGTTTAGGTGTAAACCAAGGTTTGTTGTTACTGTATATTTGCAAGTTCCTTGTAGGTACACATAGGTCTTCACAGAAGCTGACATATGATGTTACAGTATCTGTGAGTTCATCCAGGTCTGCAGAGGTATCTTTAAAATATTCCAATCAGTGCAGTCAAAACATGCCTGTAGCTTTAATTCTGATTCCTCCGTCCAGGTTTTCACTGATTTAATTATTGATTTTGTGGCTTTAAGTCTTTGCCTGTAAGCAGGTACAAGGTGAATCATGCAATGATCAGAGTGTCCTCCTGCTGCTCTTATTGTGAATATATTCAAAGTTGCCCCTTTGCTTCTTTGTAGCATTCTTTGCCTACCTAAGCTCATTCTGGGCTGGCATCTGATGCCAGGTCTCCCTAAGTCATTTGTCTTCTTTCTGTCTCCTTGGAGTATTTTTCAGACAGCCAGGAAGTTATGTAGGGGCTGCAACAGGTTTTTCTGCTGCTTGTCATTCTCCAGTTTGAACTGTGCCCAATTGTGTCTCGTCTTCAGCCCCTTTTCTACTTAGGTTCTCTTTTCATAGAATTAGAATAGAACAGAACAAAACAGAATAGAATAACAGAGTTGGAAGGGACCTTGTAGGTCATCTAGTCCAACCCCCCACCCAAGCAGAAGACCCTATACCATTTCTGACAGATGGCAGTCCAGTCTCCTCTTGAAAGCTTTCAGTGATGTTCTATGTAACATTACTCTGAATTTGATAAAATTCACTTCTTTTAAATAGAAAAATATATGGATAAAATGAAAACTCTGGCATAACCTTGAGAGCAAGTGTGGAGCAACAGAATCCCAGGTTCAAATGAGCCATAGAAAGCAACTAGATGACTTAACCAAACTTTTATTTATTTATTTATTTTGTTGAGTACATATTAGACAATATGTATGAGTATAAGCATGAATTGAATACATAAAATGAATACAATTAAAGGGAACATTAGGATAGGGACGGTAGGCACACTGATGCTCTTAGGCATGCCCCTTACAGACCACTTAGGAATGGGGTGAGGTCAACAGTAGACAGTCTTAGGTTAAATTTTTTGGGGTTTTGGGATGAGACCACAGAGTCTGGTATTGCATTCCAGGCATTAACAACTCTGTTACTGAAGTCATATTTTCTGCAATTGAGTTTGGAGTGGTTCACTTTAAGTTTGTATCTATTGTGTGCTCATGTATTGTTGTGGTTGAAGCTGAAGTAGTCATTGACAGGAAGGACATTGTAGCAGATGATTTTATGAGCTATGCTCAGGTCATACCAAAGGTGGCGTAGTATTAAATTTTCTAAACCCAAAATTTCAAGTCTGGTGGCATAAAGTATTTTGCTGCAAGCAGAGGAGTGGAGGATTCTTCTTGTGAAATATTTCTGGACACGTTCAGTTGTATTAATGTCTGATATAGAATAGAATAGAATAGAATAGAATAGAATAGAATAGAATAGAATAGAATAGAATAGAATTTTATTGGCCAAGTGTGATTGGACACACAAGGAATTTGTCTTGGTGCATATGCTCTCAGTGTACATAAAAGAAAAGATACGTTCATCAAGGTACAACATTTACAACACAATTGATGGTCAATATATCAATATAAATCATAAGGATTGCCAGCAACAAGTTACAGTCATACAGTCATAAGTGGAAAGAGATTGGTGATGGGAACTATGAAACGATTAATAGTAGTGCAGATTCAGTAAATAGTCTGACAGTGTTGAGGGAATTATTTGTTTAGCAGAGTGATGGCCTTCGGGAAAAACGGTTCTTGTGTCTAGTTGTTATGGTGTGCAGTGCTCTATAGCGTCGTTTTGAGGGTAGGAGTTGAAACAGTTTATGTCCAGGATGCGAGAGATCTGCAAATATTTTCACAGCCCTCTTCTTGATTCGTGCAGTATACAGGTCCTCAATGGAAGGCAGGTTGGTAGCAATTATTTTTCTGCAGTTCTAATTATCCTCTGAAGTCTGTGTTTTTCTTGTTGGGTTGCAGAACCGAACCAGACAGTTATAGAGGTGCAAATGACAGACTCAATAATTCCTCTGTAGAATTGGATCAGCAGCTCCTTGGGCAGTTTGAGCTTACTGAGTTGTCGCAGAAAGAACATTCTTTGTTGTCCTTTTTTAATGATGTTTTTGATGTTAGCTGTCCATTTGAGATCTTGCGATATGATAGAACCCAGAAATTTGAAGGTTTCTACTGTTGATACTGTGTTGTCAAGTATTGTGAGAGGTGGAAGTATGGAAGGGTTTTTCCTAAAGTCTACCACCATTTCTACGGTTTTGAATGTGTTCAGTTCCAGATTGTTTTGGTTGCACCACAAGGCTAGTCGTTTGACCTCTCGTCTATATGCGGATTCGTCATTGTCTCGAATGAGACCAATCACTGTTGTGTCATCTGCGAACTTCAGTATTTATTTATTTTATTTATTTTATTTATTTGATTTCTATACCGCCCTTCTCCCGAAGGACTCAGGGACAGGCAAAAATAAAACAAACAGTGCAATATATAATTTAAAATGCAATTAAAAAACTTATTTTAAAATTGGCCTGAAAATTAAAATATACAGTGAGCTAAAAACCCCATTTAAAATTAATTAATAAGAATTTTAAAAATTTGATAAAATTCAATTTAAGACAGCCCCGCGCTGTCAGTAGCTTAACAGATGGATCATTGGAGATGCAGTCATTGGTATACAGAGAAAAGTGGGGAGAGCACACAGCCTTGGGGGGCCCCTATGCTAATTGTACAGGTATTTGATGTGATCTTGCTTAGCTTCACCTGCTGCTTCCTGTTTGTTAGGAAGCTTGTGATCCACTTACAAGTCTGTTCCGGTACCTGTAGCTGGTTTAGCTTAGTTAGAAGAATGTCTGGAATGATGGTATTGAATGCTGAACTAAAGTCTACAAAAAGGACCCTTGCATAGGTCTTTGGAGACTCAAGATGCTGTAGGATGTAGTGCAGAGCCATATTAACAGCATCATCTGTTGATCTGTTTGCTCGGTATGCAAATTGTAAGGGGTCTAACAGCGGATCCGTGATGGTTTTCAGGTAGGAAAGCACTAGCCTTTCAAAGGTTTTCATGACTACAGATGTTAAAGCAACTGGTCTGTAGTCATTCAGTTCCTTGATGGTGGGCTTCTTTGGCACTGGGATGATGGTAGAGCGTTTGAAGCAAGAAGGAACATAACACATCTCTAGTGATTTATTGAAAATATGGGTGAAGATGGGGGCCAATTGGTCAGCACAGACTTTTAAGCAAGAAGGAGTTATCTTGTCTGGGCCTGGAGCTTTTCCTGGCTTTTGTCTGTGAAATAGGTCCTGCACTTCCTTTTCTGTGATCACTAGGGGTTGTGAACCCAATGAAATGGGGTCAGTTGTAGGAGGCTTGGCTGTTGTTGGTGTGTCTGAGATGGGGGTTGTGGAGATAGGTGGCTGTAGTTTCCTTTCAAACCTGCAGTAAAACTCATTCAGGTCATCTGCCAGTTGTTGATTACCTTCAGCCTGGGAAGGAGGTTTGCCATAGCCGGTGATATTTTTAAGAGTTTTCCACATGTTTGCTGGTTCATTTGCTGAAAACTGATTCTTTAGCTTTTCAGAGTAGCTTCTTTTTGCTGCTCTGATCTCCCTTGTTAGTGCATTTCTGGTCTGATTGTACAGCATTTTATCACCTTTTCTGTAGGCTTCCTCTTTGGAATGGCGTAGCTGCTTAAGTTTAGGTGTAAACCAAGGTTTGTTGTTACTGTATATTTGCAAGTTCCTTGTAGGTACACATAGGTCTTCACAGAAGCTGACATATGATGTTACAGTATCTGTGAGTTCATCCAGGTCTGCAGAAGTATCTTTAAAAATATTCCAATCAGTGCAGTCAAAACATGCCTGTAGCTTTAATTTTGATTCCTCCGTCCAGGTCTTCACTGATTTAATTATTGGTTTTGTGGCTTTAAGTCTTTGCCTGTAAGCAGGTACAAGGTGAATCATGCAATGATCAGAGTGTCCTACAGCTGCACTTGGTAAAGATCGATAGGCATCTTTTAGTGTTGTGTAGCAATGGTCTAGAGTATTCTTGCCTCTGGTGGGACAATTGACATGCTGAAAGTATTTTGGTAGCTCATTCCTTAAGTTTACCTTGTTTAGATCTCCCAAAACAATGGCCAGTGAATCAGGGTGTTTGGCTTCAGCCTCCATGATTTGGTCAGCTAGAGTTCGTAATGCCTTTTTTACACAGGCTTGTGGTGGGACATAAACAGCAATTAGAAGAAATGAGGAAAATTCACGAGGCGAATAGTAAGGTTTGCAGTTGATAATTAGAGTCTCTAAATTGTTGTCACAGAATTTGTAAATTATATTAAAATCTTGACACCAGTTTCTATTAATATATAGGCATAAGCCGCCTCCTTTCTTTTCACCAGATGTTTCTGGAATCCTGTCTGATCGTTCAATCTGAAACCCTGGAATGTTCAGGCTGCTATTTTCAATTGATTCATTTAACCAGGTTTCAGAGAAGCATAGGACTGCTGAATTGCGAAAATCAGAATAGTATTTGTTTAAGAGGAGTATTTCATCCATCTTATTTGCAAGTGAGCGTATATTTGTTAGGAAAATTGAAGGCAGAGGAGTTTTAATGCGAGTTCTTAGCCTGATTAAGATCCCAGATCGCTTACCTCTCTTCCTTCGTTTCCATCGTTTGGTTTTTTTAGTAATCCATGGTTCCGTGGGAATTGCCTCCTCCTGTGTTAGAATCTCCTCCGTGTTTGTAAAGACAGGCGGGGGTGAGATTAAAGAAAGCTGCTCCTTAAAGAAATGTTCCTTAATTTTTAGCAGATGGTCTCGTGAGTAGGAAATCCGTAGTGAGTCACAGAGAACAATTAGAAATAAAGAAACAATTAGAGAACATTTCACCGAGGCAGCCTTCGTCGGCGCCATCTTGCAGTGCTGGTTCCAGACAGATGAGCTGTATTCAAGAATTGGTCTAGCAAATGTTTTGTATGCTCTAGTTAGTAGTGTAATATATATATATATATATATATTTACATTTATATCCCGCCCTTCTCCGAAGACTCAGGGCGGCTTACAGTGTATAAGGCAATAGTCTCATTCTATTTGTATATTTACAAAGTCAAAGTCAACTTATTGCCCCCCCAACAATCTGGGTCCTCAATATTGCCGGAGAAGAAGCTACATAAGATTAGGTTTACAACCTTAATGTTTTTTTGGTGATGTTGTTAGATTATTTGATATGAGTACTCCAACGTCCTTGACAGAGTGAGGATCATCTACAAGATCATGTCCATTTAGTTTGTATTTTGTGTTCTGATTCTTTTTGCCAATGTGTAAGACAGAGCATTTGTTGGTTGAGATTTGGAGTTGCTAATTTTTGACCATTCCGACACAAAGTCAAGGTCTTTTTGAAGGGTAGCAGCATTGTTGGTAGTGTTAAATAGTTTAACATCATCAGCGAAGAGAGCGTAGTAACTTATAATATGATCACAAAGGTCATTTATGTATAGTATGAAGAGTGTTGATCCTAGAACACTTCCTTGGGGGACACTATTATTACCAGGTGCAGGATTTGATAGGGCACTACCTATTTTGACCACGTTATCTGTTTGACAGGAATGCAGTTATCCAATTATGGAGGGGTCTAGATATGCCATAGGATTTTAGTTTTAGAAGTAGTTTGTCATGTACCACTGAATCAAAGGCTTTACAGAAATCTATGTAAATTGCATCTATTGCTTTGCCCTGATCAGGATTTGTAGTTTGTTTCCAAGTGGAGGGTAATGGATTGGTTGATGATAGATTCCATGACTTTGCAGGTTATACAGCATAAAGAGATTAGTCTGTAATTTTCAACTAGGCCTGGGTCTCCCTTTTTGAAGATAGGGATTACCATGACTAGGGACCGTAGGTTGGGAGCTGGTCCTGAAAGATTTTTCAAAGATTATGCTTAGGGGTTCTGCTATAGCAGTGGAAAGCTTTTTTAAGAATGTAGTGCCTTTTCAACATTATCTTCTGTGAAATCTATTTGTGTTAGATCGTTGTAGTCATTAGTGGTACAATTAGGGAATGTTGGGCATGAGCCATTGCTTTTTACAAAGACTGAGCCGAAGAATGTGTTAAAGAGGTTTGCTTTAACTGCTTCATCATTGCATTCTTTACCATTAGGTCCTTTTAGGAGTAGGATGGATCTCAAGGTTGTGTTGTTTACAAAATTATGGAAGGTGCGATTGGATTTCGTGCGCAGAAGGTTTTCTTCCTGTTTGATGTAGTAATTGGTGCATTCAGTCTTTATTTGGTGGCATATATTTTTGTAGTGGCTTTTAAGCTACATAGCCAATTTTGTTTTTTCGCCAGAGGGATTTTTTTGGGGATTGGAGCTTTCTTATTGATATGGGTAATTTGGTTTTCCTGGTTTTGGTGGTGATTAGTGGTACATATAGTTTAATAACTTTATTGACTTCGAGCAAGAAAATGTTATAATGGTCTTCAGCAGTGTTACAGTCAAAGAATAAAATTTGCCAATCAAGAGATGAGAGTTTGGTGTCCATGAGATCATAGTTGGCTTTTCTGAAGCTGTAGTTGGGTATTCCATTATTATGGTGATATTTGTAAGGGCATATATTGAGACCAAAGTCAATTATGCTGTGGTCACTGTTGGAAAAGGGTTTTTTTATTTGTAGTCCATAAATTGAGTTTAAGCTGTTGCAGAAGATGAGGTCAAGGCAGTTGTTGAGTCTAGTGTTGTTAGTTACTAGTTGATCTAGACCTAGATTAGTAACAGCATTGTATAGGGTTGTATGGATGGGTTCAGTTGTACATTCATTTATTGTCCAATTAATAAGAGGTAGGTTGAGGTCATCCAAAAAGATGAGAGGGTATGGGCAAGAGGCTGCCCATGTTAGTAGTGTAGTTAACTTGTTCACATGTGCGATGTCGTAGTCGGCGGCTCTGTAACATACTAAAAAGCGAAGCGTGATGTTTAAGAACAGGTCGCAGATGATAGTTTCCGGAAGAGCGAGTTCATGTGCAACTTGAATATTTTTTAGGTTTAGTGACTTTTTGTAGAAGATAGCTACTCCACCACCTCTGCGGGTTTCGCGATCAGACCGGTAAACATTATATTTTCTTACTGTGATAATGGAGTCAGGGAGGGATGAGTTTAGCCATGTTTCACAGACAAATATAATGTCAAATGTACCAGTATTTAATAAGAGGAGAAGTTCAGGCATTTTGTTTACGATGCTTCTTGCGTTTATTAGTTTGCATTTAAGGTCAGTAGTGGTTGGTATTGAGGAAGTAAGGGGTGTGCGTACCTGGTTTTGAATGACAGATGGTTGGATGTTCTGTACGATGGGTGGTTGGATGTTTTGGTGATGGAGGATTGGATGTTGGGGGATTGATTATAGGTTTTACTTTTTATGCAGTCAGCGCGGTAGTCAATGTATAGGATAGATTACCTCAGAGGTGATAGTGGTGGGGAAAAGTGGAAGGGGTCTCAAGGGAGGAGACACTTGGAACTCCTAGATGAAAATCTGGGAAACAGCAAAAATACATCAATAGATAATAACTTCATCCTAAGGCTGCAGCTGCTTAGTTCTTATTTTTTATTTATTAAATTTGTATCTTGTCCATCTCACTACTAAGCAATGTTGAACAGTCATCCTCAATAACTCTTCCATGGCCTTGCTTGGGCCAAAGATCCTCTTGTGGCCTTCAAGAAATTGCTCATCCCAATAATTTAGATGATGGTCCAAGAAATCAAATGTTTCTCGTCAACACCACTGTTTCTAATCAGTCATCAGTCACTGTTCCTCTTTCTCTGCTCAAGCCTTTACCACAGAGCAGAAGGAGAGAGGAAAGCATCACCTGACCCTCCAGCTTCTTGCCTTTTCTTCCTAGATCATTTTAATAATAAGAGTTATAAAGCTCTTGCCAATATTATTTTCCCACAACAGTTTAGCAGGAAAGGGTAATTACTAGTGGTCTTGATAAATCTTGGAAGTAATTCTGTCGCATTCTTAATTTGTGCTTCATGCAGACACTACAAATCACAACCAGATAACTTCATATAGAAACATAGAATCATACGGCTGGTAAGGGACTTTGGAGGTCTTCTAGTCCAACCCCTGCCCATGGCAGGAAATATATCATCCTGGACAAGTGGATGTTCAATCTTTTCTTGAAAACCTTCAGCAATGGAGCACCCACAACTCTGGGAAGCAAACTGTCCATTGATTAATTGCTCTCTCCCTCTCAAGAATTTTTCCCTTATATCCAGGCAGGCTCTCCCCCTGAGGAGCTTCCATCACTGCATTTTGTCCTGCCCTCAGGGGCTTTGGAGAATAAACCAATCCTCTCTTCTCTGTGACAGCCCTTCAAGTATTAGGAGATGCTATCAGGTCTCCCCTAATCCTTCTCTTTGACTTGGCCTAAGTTTGTTTCTTTGCTCCTAGTAGAAACTTAATTCTGCAATTCTTTTTGTCTCCTCTGCCTGTTAGTAATCTGTTGATCTGCGTTCTTTTACAAATTTTCTTCTTTCTGCAAGCTTTTTTTTTAAGTCTAGGAATTTGGAATTTCTTGGAGTTTTTCTCTGTTTTTCACTCCCATCCACTAGTTCCTTTAATTTATTCTCTTTCTTGTATATTCTCATTTTCTCTGGAAGCTCCATGAAGCTTCTGCTGTACTATCCCTTTTGGTTCAGCCAATCTCCATCCTCTTTTATCTATAACAGCACCTATAACAGTAACAGAGTTGGAAGGGACCTCGGAGGTCATCTAGTCCAGCCCCCTGCTCACGCAGGAGACCTATACTAGGGATTCGAACCACCGAACTGCCAACCTTTCTGATCGACAAGTTCAGCATCTTAGCCACTGAGCCACCTAGCCAGGCTTTATCTATTGAAGGGGCCCCTGTTACCCTCACTTTTGGATTGTTTTTCTTCATGTATAGAAAGTCAGGAAAGCTACGGCCCAGAAATCTATGACTAACAATCAATGCCAGAAATATTTTTTTTCCATATGTAAGGAAGAAGAAAGTCAAGGAAATAATAAGGTTCACTAATGGGAGCAGATGTTAAGGAGGCGACGGGCAGCAAAGAGAAAGTGGAGCTGCTTAATTTCTTCTTTGCAACTGTTCTTATGCAAAAGGAAGAAACAGCCCAACCTATCAAAAGCAGCACCGAGGGAAATAGAATAGCTGTACAAGTCAAAATAGGCAAGGCATTAGTAAGAGAATACCTATCCACCCTGGATGAACACAAATCACCTGGGCCAGATGGTTTACAGGCCAGGAATGGAAGGATGTAAACCATTCTGGAAGAAGCTGGCAAATGTAATTTTGGAGGCACTGAACATAATATTTCAAGGCTTATGTAGCACAGGGGAACTATTAGAGGACTGGAAAAGAACTGATGTGGTTCCAATCTTAAAAAAAAAAAGAGGAAAAATAGATCCAGGAAATTATAGGCCAACCAGCTTGACATCAATAACTGGAAAATCCTGGAAAAGTTCATCAAGTGGAAGATTTGTGAACACCTAGAACCAAACAAGGTGATGACTAGAAGCCAGTGTGAGTTTGTTAAAAACAGATCACGCCAGAAAAAAAGTATTTCTTTGATAAAAGGGACTAAATTAGTGGACCAGCGAAATGCTGTAAACATAATATACTTGGCCTTCAGTAATGCATTTGACAAAGTAGAACCATTGTCAACTTCTTGGTCAAATAAAACAATTGGGATAGACTTTTCTACCACCAGATGGATTCACAATTGGATGGGCAACTGCACTCAATAGATAGTCTACATCTACAGTACATGGAGGAAAGCATGCAGTGGGGTTACATCAAGGTTAGGTTTTGGGTCCAGTACTCTTCAATAACTTAATAAATGACCTAGATGAGGTGGTAGAAGGGGAGCTCATCAAATTTGCAAATGACACAGAACTGGGGGGAATTGCTAACACTTTGCAAGTTAGGCTCAAGATCCAGAAATATCTTGACAGAGTTGAACACTGGGCCTTATTTAACAAGATGCCCTTCAGTAGGGAGAACGTTAAGATCCTGCACTTAGGCAGGAAAAACTAAACGCACAGGTATAGAATAGGAGGTACCTGGCTCAACAATAGTAACGGTGAGAGGGATCTATCTATCCTAGTGGACCACCCCTTAAGGATGAGCCAGCAGTGTGCGGCAGCTGCCAAAAAATCCAATGCAGTCTTAGGCTGCATGCAATAGAAAGATAGCACCAAGATCACAAGAAGTGATCTTTTATATTGCACGGGTGAGACTGCATTTGAGATACTGCATCTAGTTCTGGTTTCCATGAGAACAAAAAAAGATGTTGACACCTTGGAAAGATTGCACAGAGGCACAGCAAAGATGATAAAGGGTCTGAAGGTTAAATCATATGATGAATGTTGATGAAATAGTACATCTAGCCTACTGAAGAGAAGGATAGGGGGTGGGGTGGGGACATGATAACTCTCTCCCAGTACTTGAGAGGCTGTCACAGGGAAAAGGGGGCTCACCGATTCTTCAAAGCATCAGAGGGCAGAGGAAGAAAAAGTAAGGGTGGAAGATTATGAAAGAGAGATTCAACCTAGTAGGAGAAATTTTCTGACAGTGAAAACAATCAGTGAAATAGCCTGCTTCCTGTAGTAGTAAATGCTCATTTGCTGGAGGTTTTCAAAAGTGGATTGGACAACCATTTGACCAGGATGGTGTAAGGCTCCTGCCTTGACCAGGGGATTGAACTAGAAGACCTCCGACGTCTCTTCCAGCCCTGTGAGTCTATATTCTGTTGTGTGTTGATGGAAAACATGATCAGCAAGCAAAAAATAAATGAAGGAGACAGGTGACTGTTTTGGTACAATATTGTAATAAAACATACAATGCCAAAGGATTCCTTCTAGATGCTCCACTGAGAGAGGCAATGAATCCTAGATGGATGGCAATATCTGCCCTGTAACAACACTTACAATGAGCTTTGTATTTTTTAAAAAAGAAAAATAAAGTAATACAATTTAAATGGATCATCTTGGACAAATCCTATGGACAGAAAAATAATTGCTGTCCATCATGATATAAGTCAAATTATGTTGCTAAACAAGCATGGTGCCCAGTGAAAAAATTACTGAGTGTTTCCTGGAGGGGCACCAATCCTTTTAAAGGTTTCCCTAAGACCCAGGACTTGACTAGCATGAGCCGGAAGAAACCTGGTGGAGCTCTCCATTTCATTAGGCTCCCCAAATAGCTTTTCTACCGCAATTTGAGCACCATTAAGAACTTCACATTGTGAGTAAAAAAAACCAGTTTGCTTTGATGGCCTGAACTTGAACTGATTTTTTGCAGCTTTGCAAATGCTGCTCACACGGTCCACCCTCAGCAGCATTTATGCGACAGAGGCAAAGTTGGCTCGTCAAGGACTTCCGCCTTCGGTCCCCCATGTGAGGGGTGTCTGCTTCTTGTGCAGGCGGGCCTGGCTGTGAGCTTCCTCCTTCGCCACCAGTGAGACTGATGACTCCTTTCCAGAGCATTTCCATTTATCTTGGCTACACTGATGAGATATCTCTAGTAGATATCATTCCATTTACATGATTTATGCAAAGTGTATTAAATGTTCTTGGGATGTTTAATCAATGTGCTTGGAGGGAGAATTATTTACGGCCTGGCTATGCCCAGTCAGCACAAGACAGAAGGGAGGGACAAGCCAGAAGGGCAGAAGGAGACCGAAGTCCTAAAGCAACCAATTGAGGCTTTGCATTTTGGCAATGAAGGTGATTGTTTTTTGCCCCAATGAACAAAAGATAAAGGCATCTTCCTGAAGAGAACATGGTGGGGTATTGCAGTGTAAATACAAACATTTATTATACAAATATAATAAATAAATAAATAAATAAATAAATAAATAAATAAATAAACAAACAAACAAACAAACAAACAAACAAACAAACAAACAAACAAACAAACAAAAAATGGATTTTCTTGGCATTTCAGGATATGGAAAGCCCATTGAGCACAGGGTGGAGTTTATTTAGATGACCTATGTATTTAGCTCATACTTCTGTAGCAGATGGCCAAGGTCTTTAGAGGTGAGGGATCCTGAGATGCACCTTTTCTGCTAGATATCATCTCAGAGATATATTGACCATATATTGATATATTGAAGTCTGGTTTTACTGTCTGTATTAGGAGGATACTGGTCAGTAGTTCTAAACTGTTTTTAATGGTCTATTTTTTTTAAAAAAAGTAAGTTTGTACATTTTTCTAACATGCAGAAGTTTATATTCAGTTTCTTTCAATATAGATCCCCAAGAACATATTAAATTCAAATTTCCCTGATGTAATTCTTACATTGGTATTTTGATGGAGTTCCTTTAAGCACAAAGTCTTGCATGAACGCAATCTATCTTTTTCCTATTCAACTTTCAGAAGTCCATGTACTTCTTCATATATTTCTTCTGTGGATTTGAGTCCTGATCAGAGGAAAACAAACTCTGTTTATTGTTGCTGCACTGATGTCCATGATGGTAAATTTTGCAGATCTGCCCCTATAAAAAAAGTACAACTTAGTTCTTTAATCTCTCCAATGGAGCCTGACATTTTCTGCCTTCTATGCCAACTTCCCTTTGTCGTTCCTTGTTGCAATTGCCATTTTCTCCTTCAAATGATTGATCTAATTTGCTATTCAAGACATACGAACAGTATGAAAGGAATTCCTCCTCCTTCAAAGATTCCATATGCAGATATGAGCGTCTCCTAGTTTCCCTTGTTTTATATGAATCGGGCAGAACCAGCCGGAAAGGGGTACCAGGCAATCATCTTATGGGAGCTTCTCAATCCCTGGAATGGCATCCTTCCCCAGAGCCATTTAGCCCTAACGGTGCTTACCTGCAAGCGATTACTGAAACCTGGCTCTTTCTGCTAAGACTGGGACAGGCTATTAGGTTTATCCACCCATTTTGAGTTGTCTTTAAAAAATGAGACAGTCCCTTCCCCTGGTTTGGATGTTTTATTTCTGATTTAATTTGTTATATTGTTCCATAGTTTTTTTAAACTTTTTTAAAAGTGTTTTTTATTTTATTCAGAAAGTTAAAATACAAATTCCAATATAAACAAACAAACAAATACATAAAATAATAAGCAAAAAAACCAAACAAAAATAGACAAATCATTTTTAAAAAGGTATGCATTGAAAAGGGCAAAAGAAAAAAACAACACATATATTATTTCTCCTGGTTGATCGCTGATAAATCTCCTGGTTGATCAAAACAATGTTAGTTTCTCTCCCTTATAAAGCAGGACCACAACCTCTACATATATTTACAACCAATTTAGCCTGTCATCTATCTACTATATGTAAATCAACAGCAAAGTTAAATTTCAAAGACCTCTGTTCCTTAACACCTAAGCTGCACAGAGTTTGTGTGAAAATGCTCATTTATTGCTAAATTTTATTTAATAATGCCTGGTGAATAATATAATATAATTTGATATATTGCTTTGATGTGTGTATGTGTGTGTGTGTGTATATCCCGCGTAAAATTGGAAGTGTCTTGGCGACGTTTCGACGAAGTCTCATTCGTCATCTTCAGGCTAGGTGTTTACAGCTTCGTGCTTCTGGGAGCAATTCGTCGAAACGTCGCCAAGACACTTCCAATTTTACGCGGGAGAAAACCCGAATAACCAAAGACCTACATACAAACACCCGCGAAAACCTCAGAAAACCTCAGAAAACACACACACACACACACACACACACACACACACACACACACACATATATATGGTGTTTATTGAACTATACAGTGATTCTTTAAAAAAAATCCCTAATATGTAAAATGGGATGAATTTAGCTCAGTTAAAATGTTCTCCAATTTCTTTCTCAATTTGGCAGGAAGAGAACAGGAGTTGAGAATTGGATTCACTGCTGCGCCTAGTTTAACTGCCAACATTAGAAACATTTGCAGGGTTGGATCACTGACAGGATTACAAACAGCATTAAACTCTCTTGTACTTGGATGTTAGATTGTGTGTAAATCTACATCAGTTCTATGCTTTCCAGGGAAAATAGTTTGTTGCAAAGCCAATCAAGATTTCAGTTAATATTGAACATCATAATATTGGGCAGAAGACAAGATCCAGATTAGACTTGCCTATTGTAGGACATTCTATGCAGTAAAAAATTAGCTAATTAGTGAATGATTTGTAGATAATTCATGATGCAATTGAAAAACTATTGCCTTTAAACAAAATAAATATTGCAATATAATATATTGTGAAAATACAAAAGGGAGATCAGAATCGGAAACAAGAGGAATGGAAAGTTGGGTAAAGAAATTAACTGAAAGAGAATTAAAAATAAAAGGTTTTGAATCAGAGGCAGTAACAGAAGCTATAGGGGCATAACATCCCCACTCGATTGTCACACTCCATTCTGCGTTTGTAATCTGTTCTGGTTGTGTTAAATTAGAATATGTTTGCTTTGTTTATAGGGCTGCCTAAATTATATAAAATGACTTGACTAACAAACAAATGCATTAAAACTCTTAATAGGTCACTGATATGCAACAGGAAGAAGCAGTCCCACAAAATGTATTTATTTAATTGATATAATTAAAATTTATATAATTTATATAGTTCCAGCATAAACTATTTCTTATGCCAAAGAAGGTATATTGAAAAAAACTAGTAATAAATCGTGACTGCCCCTATTAATATGGTTTAACCACTGGAATCAAAACCATGCAAAATAATGTCACTTCTACCCCGAAAGTGTGGAACCGAGGTGACTTAGTGAAGGAATGCTTTCCTAAAAATGTAGATAGGATAAACTCAGCAGTTTATAAGTGGGCATTGGGTGACCACAGATCTTTTGATTTAGTGATATAGCTGATCTCTTGCAATGCTTCATGATCCTCAGCCAGTTTCTTAGTTTTTCAGTAATTAAACTATTTTATCAGAAGTTCCTTCGATCTTGTGTATCTGTTTATCTGGTTCCAGTGTAGCCTTCTGGGGTGAAGTTTGACAACAGGAAAGGGAAGGGATTCCTTCCCCATTTTGGGCAGAGGGCTGACCCCAAAGGAACTGCGTGTTCCGACATTGGTCCCCATCTTTCCTGATACTCTCTGCCATTTGTGGAGGGCTTTCCAGATCTTGAAATATACATTCCTTCATTAAGATGACAATCCAAAGTTATCTGTTTTCTAGCTGAATTAAGGGAGAACATTGCTCACTTCACATTTCCCCCTTCCTTGTGAGAAGAAGGTTCCCAGTATTTAAGACACTGTCATCAGTTGTCCTAAGCACTGATGATCCTATTAACATGACCTCATTAGTTTCAGCATCTAAACACATAAGCTAGTAGTGGAGCAGGAGCTAATCATGCTAATTGTAACCTAACATTTGCATATTCATCAGCCCTGCTTGCTTTATGAACAGGGAAAAAACACCATGTGTCTTTAATATTTTTAAGTGGGTCACTTTCAGGGTTGTATCTGCTTTAAATAAATTACCATGTTGTTGGATGTCCTTGCCGAAGAGCCATTTTGTGCCACTGCTGAGTCTTCACAATACATGGTTTTCTGACATAATCCACATACAAACACACAGCCAAGCAAGACTTGTTCCAGTGCAGCTGGAATTTCAGCCGTGGAAAAACAAAGGTGGGCAGAAATCTGGGAGGTGAGGAGGAAGCAATTTCACGCCTACGTGGATTCCACTTCCTGAGATCTGTTGGACAGGGAAGAAGCTGGCGGATGAGATTTTTCCAGTTGGAGCAGACAGGTGGGCCCAGATCACCTGGCTGACCAGGAAGAAGCTGCCCACCAAGGAAAGAGCTGCTTTGGGGGGAGAGTGGCTCCTTCTCTGCAAACTCCATGCTTGAACATCCAAGGCACACCTTGATTTGGGAGGAATTCCCACTGAAGTCTAACTTCATTTTCTTGCATGTTATGTTTTAGGGCTATACACGGGCTGTGTTTGTTGTTGTAGTTCAGTTGCTAAGTCATGCCTGGCTCTTCATGACCCCATGGACCACAGCACACAGGTTCTCCACTGTCTCACAGCGTCTGTCCAAATTCATGTTCATTGCATTGATGATGCTATCTAACCATCTCATCTTTTGGCATCCTTTCCTCTTTTTGCCTTCAACCTTTGAACCTTTCATGAGGGCTTTTTCCAAGGAGTTCTCTCCTCTCATTAGGTGGCCAAAATATTTGAGCTTCAACTTCAGCTTCAACGTCTTTCCAAAAAGCAGCCCGGGCTGATTTCCTAGACTGTGTTTTAGCTTCTTACAAACCAGAAGGTTCAGAACTTGGTGAACACATTTTCCTTTCAATACTTTTTGCCACGAAAAATGTTTCTAGATCTTTTGTTTTCTGCCTAATTTGTACCAAGGTCACACACATGCAATACAGGTAGTCCTTGCTTAATGACACCCAGCAACCATTCAAACCTGTGACCATGTGTTACTAACGATAGGTCTATGAAGTACCAACTGTTTCAGTGACATGATTGTGATTGGAATACCTGGTGCCTGCCTCACAACTGTTGGAGCATCCTGTGGCCACGTGGTCACAATTTGCAACCTTCTTTGCCAGCTTCTGACAAGAAAGTCAATGGAGAAGCCAGCAAGAGGTCACAAATGTGACAAACATGTGACATCCCCCACTTAATAACCAACCATGACTTGCTTAACAATGGTAACAGGAAATGCTGGAATTGCTGTTGCTGTGCAGTGTAGTCACATGAAGTTGCAATTTACAACTCAGTCATTTTATAATGGCACTCCTGGTCCCAAGTAATCAAGGATTACAGGGCTAAATGTGAAATAGTAAAACTTGAGCTTTCAGGATCAAAAAGGTGAGGGGTCACGGGTGCTCTCGACCCTACCTAATATTTGACTCCCTTTTGTTGTTGCTCCTTGAATGATCCCCAACTACTTCATTGCTCCTTTCTTAAAGTCCATTGATTTATCCAGGCACCAGGGTCTTCTCCAATGATAATTTGATTTTTCATTGTTTGTTTGTTTGTTTCCTACCTTCTTGGGGCTTCCAATGAGCAATCACTTTATACTCCATCTAGTAGTAATGAATAATTTCTTTTGGAAGTCTCAGCTATCTTTCTTGGATGTTCAACTATTCTGTGTTTGAGAGTTCTGACAGTGAGAATCTAACTGGCACCAGGATTGATGAAGCAGGTCCTATAATTATGACAGAAAAACCATATTTACATTTATTCCATCATCCAAGTATCCAAAACCTAGTTTGCATTCTAGCAAGAGCACGTGCTAGGAAGAAAAGCAGAGGATTAGTGCAGGAATCATATTAGTAAACACTTAGAGAAAGAGCAGGCAGAGGGAAGAAATCTTCTTTGGAAAGAAATGTTGGCAGGTCATAGAAGGCTGCCTGGTGGACTGAACGTTGCACAGGCCTGATATCACATTTTGTCATCGTTATTGTTGTCAGTTTGTTTCTGCATTTTAATATTTTGTCCAACTTTCTCATAGTCTTTCAATTTCATGACCAATGTCTATATCTTTGTAAATTTGGGAGCCTAAGGAACAAGATCTATTACTACTTCAACTTCTCATTTGTGTTCTCATTCTCATTCATCATTTGTGTTGCAAGTGTTGTCCCTTGATGAAGGTATCTTTTCTTTTATGTACACTGAGAGCATATGCACCAAAACAAATTCCTTGTGTGTCCAATCACACTTGGCCAATAAAAAATTCTATTCTATTCTATTCTATTCTATTCTATTCTATTCTATTCTATTCTATTCTATTCTATTCTATTTACACTGAGAGCATATGCACCAAGACAAATTCCTTGTGTGTCCAATCACACTTGGCCAATAAAAATTCTATTCTATTCTATTCTTCTCCATATGCTTGCTCTGAGTTTGCATTGCCTGTTGACATGATTGGATATCCGTGTGTGTTTTAGTATTAAGCAATAGGGTAGTTTTGCCCTCTTTTCTTTCAGCTTCAGTAAAAGTGACCTTAACTCCTCCTTGCTTCCAACCATAAACATAGCACTAGGATATACTGTATCTGATGGTTTGATGCTTCTCTCAGGAACTTTCCTCTTTCTATTCATTATATTCCCAATTTCTCATCATACATTCTGCATATAAGTTACATAAATCAAGTGACACAAACTCTGACACACTTTTTTCTCAATTTTGAACTACTGCAATTAGTTGCTATATAGTCCATCCTGTTTCTTCCTGGTCCGTATATGAATTCTGAGATAGGATGGCCCAGTGGACTCATGTTTTCAAGCGTTATTTAAAATATCTTGTGACTCACCAAAGCTGAAGCCATCAACAGAGTAAAAGTAGACATCTTTGTTGGAAATGTCTGTGCCTTTTCTCTTATCTATTAGCAACATGTGTCAGGAGCCGTTGTCTCTTCTGAATCCAGGTTTACCTCTGGCAGTTCTCTTTCCATGTATTTTTGAAGTCTGCCCTGAAATGTGTTGAGTGTTCCTTTTCTAGCAGATGAGGTGAGTGCAATTGCTTAGCAATTGCAGCATTTTTCTTTGTTTCCATTTTGGTACTGAAATAGAAATCTTTTCTAGTCCCTTGGCTTTTGCTGTTTTCCATGCCTGCTTACAAAAGACAAATAGCAATTTAATGGCATCAGGTGGCAATATTTTGCACAATTCCATTACTATTTCATCCATCCCTGTAGCTTAGTAATATTTTCCAGAACTGTCTTCTTTGTGCATGGTGGCTTCTCTACCCAAGCTACTCATTGCTGGGTTCACGATGGAGTTCTCTGGCTAAGTTCTGGAGGACTACAACTTGCTTTTGATGAGGGAGGGTTTGTCTTACACACTGATCTGAACAGAAGGAACAGTAACACTTGTCCATTGCTGTAGTCAGATCCATTTCTCATTGTTTTGGAGATTATGGTTATGTTCTACCCTCAAGTTGTGCTTATTTGATCACTCCAGGTTTCTGATGGAACTACTCGATTTGCAGAGGGGACTTGGGATTTAGCAATACTTTGCCTACTGCCTTATTTGTCTCAAATGAAGGAATGACAACAGACGTGCTCATGGGTGAAGAAACCGGGAGTGGAATGATTAAATAAGCGCAACTTTATGCAGAAAGACAAAGAATGAATCCATGTATGAGAGAAGAGGTGACTGACTTATTCTCCACGGCACCTGAGGGCAGGAAAAGAAGTAATAGATGGAAATTTTTCGAAGAGAAATTTGTGAGGACAATTGACCAGTAGCATGGCTTGCCTTCAGAAGCTGGGAGTGCCCCAATCACTTGAGTTTTTTAAGAAAAGCCTAGACAGCCACTTGTCTGAAATGATATAGAATCTCCTGCTTGAGCAGGGATTGGACTAGAAGACCTCAGAAGTCCCTTCCAATTCTGTCATTTTATGACGTCTGTGATGTCTAGCTCAATGTTTCATTTAAATGTGGACAAAGCAACTGCTTTGATTGGTTTGGCTCTCTAGTTGGTCTTAATAATAATCAATTATGTTGTTATTATTGCACTATGCATGCTCTTGTAAATGCTCGATATAAAGGGTCCATTTTGTTTTCTTTGCCAAGGGACCTTTACATTCTAGCAGTGCTGGAAAATAGAAAGAGCCTCAAAGCCAGGGGTGAAATCTACTTACCTTCCTTACCGGTCTGGAAGTGCACGTGCTGCGCACATCACATGCGCGCACAGGCCTTCTGTGCATGCACAGAAGGTAAAAAACACATTGCTTCCTGGTTAAAACCAGGCAGTAATGACACCCGGGCAGGTGGGCGGATCTTTGCTCCACCATTGCTATCAGATCGCCGAACTACCGACCATGATCACTACCGATCTGGTCCGATCCAGGAGCATTTCACCCCTGCTCAAAGCGGTGAGTTATGAACATTGGGAAAGTAGTTTCTCTACTCTTGCTCATAGAAACATTTGAATAGATACAGACAGGGGTGAAATGCTACTGGTTCGCACCAGTTCAGGCAAACTGATAGTAATAAAAGCTACTGGTTTGGGTTAACCGTAAAAAAATGCTACGAGTTTGTCCGAACCAGTATTTCTGACAATCGGCTGTGCCATGCAATTTATATTAATCACGCAGCACAGCTGTTCCTTCCCTCGCTGTTCTACTTACCTTCTTAACCTTCCTTTTTCTGTGCAAAGTGTGCGCTTGATGTGTATTGTGCGTGCGCACATACACAGCATGCATTTGGCATGTACTGCGCATGCATGCACGCAGCGTGTGTTTGGCATGCACCGCACATGTACAAGCAGTGAACTGGTGGCAAACCACGGAGGATTTCACCACTGGATACGGAGATGTCTTCATAAGCACAGTTGTATGTATGCAGCTTATCGCTTCAACAAAGTCTCAGCCTCATATAAGACAAAATCCACAAAAATAATGTATATCTAATGTAAGCTAGAAAATGTTTATATGGTCAGAAGTGTCAGGTACTTCCAAAGACCTCACTGTCTCCCACCTCCCCGGAGAAAATGCCCTTGAAGTTCTTCTCTGAATAAGCCCTGTGGGAGACTGCCTTTGGTCCAGCAACAGCTCCCTATCAAAGCCCAGTGACCATTTTCTTTTGTAGAAGATCCAGAGCTGTTCTTCCTGTCCTGTACTTCACGGTTCTTGCCTTTGGGCCATGCGTGGCGATGGGATCCATCTGGTACCACTTCCACCTGTGAACTGTCTCTGCTCTGTGTGCAGCATGTTGCTTCTGCGGGACATGGACTCGAGCTGGCTTATGTGCTTCATATTTGTGTTCTACCACATGATCTTTTCAAAGCAGGCATAGGAGATGTTGGCTTGATCCTGAGGATAAAGGTTGATCATGGTAGCTGTGGATGATGAACTCAATGCAGCATAGCTCCAGGAACTCTTAATTCCAGCAAAGCCAGACTCCACTGCTAAATGTAGGCTCACATTAGTCCAGAAAGTTAGGATCCAGCTCAAAAGTAGCCAAAAAGGGTTTCCTCTCTGTTGGAAACATTTCCCATCCTGGGCTTTGTATTGGCCCTTAGCAAGAGGATGTAGCAAAGCATCGGTCAACATAATGGGACAAAACAACCCATCCTGTCAACTTCAAATGTTCATATAATGGTTCCAAGAGGGCTTTTTGTCCTCTGTTTATATGTTTTCCTTTTGTGTTTTCTCCAGTAAGCAAACTTCAGAGGACCCTTTGCAACACTCACACTCCCTTACTTATAAGGAAGAGAAAGGCCGGAGAATGAAGCATGGGAAAGCATCCTGTGGCAAGGGGGGTTTCTTAATGAGGACCACCCTTGGCTTTCAGCATGTACCTAGTGCAAGAGCATGTCTGCACGAGGGTGGGAGAGGGCTTTGTCTGGCTGGAAAACTGTTTGTGAGACACAATGGTGGAGGAGAGAGAGCCAGACACCAGGCCTTTGTGTGCAAATTTCCCAGCGGAGTGAAACTGCTTTCCACAAGTTAATTAAACAGGTTTGTAGTTCAGAGCCTGCCTAATGAGCTATAGTTCTTCATGAATGAGAGGCTTGTCTCCAGCTATGAGGCAAAAGTCCAAAATATGTCAACAGTAATTACTGGGGGGCCAGCCAGTTCAACATCTGATCCAAATTGGAGGGGCAAGAAAAGCAAGCAGGAAGGCCGTTGCCTTGAATTTCCCCAACCTGGGCTCAAGATGAGATGTGTCCAGGACTTTGGGGGGATGGGTGTTCAAGCCATTAGTGTATACCATGAAACTGCAGCCACAATGACTCTGAAAAGTGGAATTTTGCCATTCCTCAAGGAATTCAAGGCAGCATAAAAATCAGACATGCTTCCTAGTGTGTGTGTGTTTGTGTGTGTGTTTGTGTGTGTGTGTGCATGGTTGTGTGTTGTGGATCATTAGTGCCACAAATTCTTCTGGAATGGGGCACATGGCATCAATCCGAAAGAAATAACAAGAAAGCCAGTGCTTCCTTAATTGGAAGACACTTCCCATGGGTTACAATATGCTCTGGAGATGTTCTTGCAGACTTCTGTTTCAGGTATTTGCACACAAATACCCTATAATTGCATAGACATACACGGAGATTATCTGGTTTTCATGTTTTGTGAATGATTCATCAGAATGAAAAAACATATTGTATTCGATAAATAATTCATCATTTTTCCTATTTACTTAACTCATCATGACCAGGTGTGCAATTTAGTCATTACAAGTAGCTTCCTCTTAGATGGTATGAAAATGGCAATCACTGGTGACCCTGGTTTAATTAGGGCTTATTTAGATTGTCATTTGGAGGAAGGGAGGGACAGAAGTGTTTCTTGTCCATTGCAAGTCATCCACTAGAGATAATCTGGCTGGGAAATAATATTGTCCAACCAGTAATGTTGTTGTTTTTTTGCATTTATATCCCGTCCTTCTCCGAAGACTCAAGGCGGCTTACACTATGTCAAGCAATAGTCTTCAATGTTGTAATGCTGGTAAAACGCCATCATTGTATCCCCAAAATTTTTAACAAGTTTCATGTAAAAAACTAGGGTAGTCATAGAACTATTCAGCAGAGACAGGTTCAAATGTTATTAGATAATTGGGTCGTAGACATCTCTCTGTTTATCCTCTGTCACACGGTATGGATAAAATGGAGGTAGGAGTAGTCAACATCCAGGAATTAAGACAAATACAAATGTAAATAGGGTAGTAATGAAACTAGCTAAGCTGTTGCATATTGTCTTTGAGAAAGCTGGTGAAGTGTGGGCAGGGGTGAAATTCACTTACCTTCCCTACCGGTTCACAAATGTGTGTGGCTCACGTGTGGCGGTGGCTGCTCATGACAAAGCCTTCTGCGCATGTGCAGAGGCTTAAATCATTGCAAAAAAGTGATGTCATGATGTCTGCATGGGTGGGCGGAGCCTCCCACAGCCACCGCTACCGGTTCGCCTGATAGAACTGGCTGAATTTCTCCCCTGAGGCAAGTGAAGAAAAAGATATATTGCCTGTTTCCTCAAAAAGACGAAAAATAAAAAATCAGTTATCTACAGACCAGTCAGCCTGACGTTGATTTCTTGGAAAATTCTAGTTCATAATGAGATTGACTTGTAAATTCCTTGAAAACTGTCCAGTAAGTAGTTAAAGTCAGCATGGATTTGTCAAGAACATCTTGTTGAGCTAACGTTTGTTTTTGATGACATAACTTTAGTGGATTGGGACAATCCTGTAGTCCTGACTTCCCAGCAAAGGATCTGACAAGATACGCTTCTTAGGAAGCTACTTAAGCGAGGGCCGGACCGCCTGACAATTAAGTAGATACAAGGCTGGCCTGAAAAATTACTCCCTAATGATTTGTAATCGGAGAGGGATATCCATGGGGCACCGCTGGATCTGCCCTGAGTCCTCAGTATTTTATTAACCATTTAGATAAAGATCCCAAGGAAATACTTGTTGAATACTTGCTTGATAGAATTGGAGAGGGAGGTAACTAATGTCCTAAAGGACAGAAATAAAATTGATGGGTTGAGAAAGTGGACTGGAAGTAACAGAATGACACTTAACAAAGACAAATACTAGGGCCCATCAGTGAAGAAACAAACGTGAAATGCCAAAAGATGGGGAAATATCTAGCTTAGTAACAATACTTCCAAAAAAGGGCTTGAAACAGGAGCTTATTACAAACTGAGAATCAGACACCACTATGTTGTGACTCAAAAAATGACAAATGTAGTTGTAGGCTATGTCAGCAGAATTATAATTTCCAAATCATCGGAATGAATAATTCCATTTTATTCTGATTTGGTCAGTCATCATCCGTTGAAAAGGATTCAGAGAAATTGGTATAATTCAAAATAAGACCAGTAAAGACTTTTGGGGACTAGAAATTAAATCTTCTGGAGGAAACCAGGCATCTTTGATACTGGTAGTACTCTTTAAAATGCCTAAAAAAATGTAATACTGAAGAAGACAAAGGTCTATTTTATCTCTTTTCAGGATTCAGGAGATGAAATAATGTAGTTAGGCACATATGGCAGATTCGAACTGAATGACAGGAAAAAATATTAACAGGAAGATCAGTCTCCCAGGGAAATGGTGGCTTCCTCAAGACTAGATGTCTTCAAGCGGGGGCTAGGTAGCTACCCTCTCAATGTTGTGACTCCAGCCCCCGAACCTGGCCCCATGCCCGAAAGTGACTCCAAGAGCGAGGGGGAAGGGCCGGTAAGGCTTACCTCGGGAGCACCGATTCCTTGGGCCCGGCTCCAGGAGCCAGAACCAGACCAGTCGGAGGATGTAATGAGGCCGTCATCCCCTGATTCCTCCCTTCCCCAGGCTACGCCTTCAGACCCAGCTGATAATAATAATAATCAAGCTTGGATTGACCTGCGCTTCAGAAGATTAGAGAGGTGGCGTCATCAAAAGGAAGGTTGGGGCAGGAGCCCCACCCCACAGGATATATAAGGAGCTTTGGGACTGCTCTCAATCCACGGGAAGCAAAAGCTAGCTGAACCGTTTCAAAAAGAGCTGAAAGTCTTGCTCCGTGAGTCATTTGCTTGAACTTTGGCAGGCAGTTGCGATTTCTCTGCCAGGACTGATAAGAGCCGTGAATCCACTGGTTGAAGGCCAGCTCATTGATCCAAAGTGGGGAAGGAGACAGATCACTCAGCTGTTTTAATCCGCATTCCTGAACTTGGCAAAGGGTTGGTCTCAGTGGTCTAAATGGCTCTTTTGGTCATTCCGGTTTCTTATTCAGAATCCTGTGAGAGTAAAATATCCAGTTTTCTCCCACCAGCATTCTTGGAAGGCTTTATTTTAATCCCCTGTCAGTGTATATGTTTGTATATGTGTCTGCATGTGTGCATGTGTGCATTTGGGATGAGTAGAGACACATTGGTACACTTGGAAAATCACAAGCATTGGGGAAAAAAAAGATGTACAAACAAAACTGAGATAAGTCCAAATATTTGGTCTGTGGGTAAGAAAGCAAAGAAGTTGACCTTGGAATAAATAAGAAAAACACCAGACATGTAGTCAAAATAACTGCAGCCGATGAGATATTCTCAAATCAAAACTGGAGGTGGAGCACACACACTCACTGTCAACGTTCCAGAAAACCCCCTCCTGCAGAAGTGAATACCACCCCGGTTACTTGGCATTAAATTCACAGATTTTCTGGATAAACATTTAAACTGAACAGCAGGGACAGAGAATTAAATAATATAGAACACTTCTGTCCCCAGCAATCTAAAATTAATAGGGTTATCAGTGCATGTAACATAGATGTTTGTGTGGGTAAGATTATCAACTTTGCAGTCAAGCAAAACCAAGCATTTAATAGTGAGTGCCATACCATGTGCACTAATCAAACAGGTGACAAAAAAGTAGGGGCAGTCAGGCCCAACCTAGGTTGTGTTAATCACAGGGTCAATCAAAATGGACTCAAATGTCTATACACACAGAGAGTATACAATGCAGAGAGTATGAGGAATAAACAGGGTGAATTAGAAATTCAAGTAAATGAGGGCAGAAAGGATATTGTTGCCATTACGGAAACTTGGTGGGATGAAACCCACAAATGGAACATACAGCTAGAGGGATTTAAATTATTTAAAAGAAATAGACCAAATAAAAGAATGCTCCAACACTGGAAGATTTTAAGAAGATGTTGGATAACCATTTGTCTGAAGTGGTGAAGGGTTTCCTGCCTAAGGAAGGAGTTGGACTAGAAGACCTCCAAGGTCCCTTCCAACTCTGTTATTCATTCTTCACTAAGTATCATTCCAGCAACTACAAGTTGGCATCTTCTCTTGTTTCATCCACGACAATGTCAAAATACTGTGGAGGTTGTTTAGCATTTGTTTATTGAAATCTGCTTGTGGTAGAGTTAACTTTGAACACCTAATTACATTCTCTCTAGAAAAGGTGTGTCAAACTCGAGGATTCAGCCCACAGGGTGCTTAGATTTGGCCCCCAGGACCGCCTTGGTAACAGTGAAGGACCGGCCCATGGTGCCTTTGCCAGCAAAAATGGAACTCGGGAGGGCCACATGTGTTTTCACTGGCAGAGGGCTGCAGGCCGTCACAGCCAAAAATGGAGCTTAGGAGCCCGTTTTCGCTGGCAGCGCACTCAGGCCACCATAGGCTCCCGACATGAGTGATGTCAAGCTGGCTATGCCCACCCTGGCAAGCCCACTCTGGCCCCTCGAGGTCAAACCCAACCCTGATGCGCCCGTCAATCAAATTGAGTTTGGCACTCCTGCTCTAGAATCTCCTCATCTCAACTGCTTCATCTCATTTTTGGTTTTGTTGAGACTCTGGAAAGAGTGCAGAGAAGAGCAACAAGATTAGGGACTGGAGGCTAAAACACATGAAGAATAGTTACAGGAACTGGGTACATCTAGTCCAGTGAAAAGGGACCAGGGGCAACAGGATAGCAGTATTCCAATATTTCGGGGGCTGCAACCAGGAGTGAAATGCTCCCGGTTTGGACCGTATCGCCTCATCCGGTAGTGATGGCGGTGGGTGGTTTGGGGAACCGGTAGCAAAAATCCCTGCCTGCCCCCATGCCCAGCTGAGACGCACAATCATCAGGGTTGTTTTTTTTTTACTTTTAGAAGCATTTTTTCTTTCGCCGAAAAAATGCTTTTAAAAGTAAAAAAAAAAGCCTCAGATGATCGCGCAGCTAGGCTAGGTGCTAGCCAAAAAACGGGGGGTGGGGGAGTCCATTTTTCCACCCAGCAGGCTTCCCTGAAGCTTCCCTGAAGCCTGCTGGGAGGAAAAACGCACTCCCCCGTTTTTGGTTTTGTTGAGACTCTGGAAAGAGTGCAGAGAAGAGCAACAAGATTAGGGACTGGAGGCTAAAACACATGAAGAATAGTTACAGGAACTGGGTACATCTAGTCCAGTGAAAAGGGGACCAGGGGCAACAGAATAGCAGTGTTCCAATATTTCGGGGGCTGCAACCAGGAGTGAAATGCTCCCGGTTTGGACCGTATCGCCTCATCCGGTAGTGATGGCAGTGGGTGGTTTGGGGAACCGGTAGCAAAAATCCCTGCCTGCCCCCATGCCCAGCTGAGAAGCACAATCATCAGGGTTGTTGTTTTTTTACTTTTAGAAGCATTTTTTCTTTCGCCGAAAAAATGCTTTTAAAAGTAAAAAAAAAAGCCTCAGATGATCGCGCAGCTAGGCTAGGTGCTAGCCAAAAAACGGGGGGTGGGGGAGTCCATTTTTCCACCCAGCAGGCTTCCCTGAAGCTTCCCTGAAGCCTGCTGGGAGGAAAAACGCACTCCCCCGTTTTTTGGTTTGGCTATCAGGGAAGCCTGCTGGGAGGAAAAATGGGGTGTGGGGGGTTCGTTTTTGAAAGAGAGAGAGAGAGAGAAAGGAGGCAGGAAAGGAAGGAAGGAAGGAAGGAAGGAAGGAAGGAAGGAAGGAAGGAAGGAAGGAGTATAAACCTGGCACTAGAGGCAGCTTCAGAGCTGGAAGGGACCTGGAGGTCATCTAATCCGACCCAGCTCCAGCAGGACATTGCTAGTGAGTTTCTCACTTTTGATCCCCCAGTCACATAGCCACGCCCACCCAATCACATGACACCACCACCAAGCCACGCCCACCAAGTCACGCCCACCACAGAACCGGTAGCAAAAAAATTTAGATTTCACCCCTGGGCTCAATGTTATTAACACAACTGCTTGCAATTGTTGGGGGAAATAAAAGTTGACTTTGTATATAATATACAAATGGATGAAGACTATTGCTTAATACTGTGTAAGCCGCCCTGAGTCTTTGGAGAAGGGCGGGATATAAATTCAAATTAAAAAAATAAAAAATAAAAATCTATTTTCCAAGCACTAGAAGGGAAGGTGAGAAACAATGGATGGAAGCTAATCAAGGGGAGGAGCAATCTAGAACTAAGGAGAAATTTCCTGACAGTGAGACTAATTAGCTAATGGAATGTGTTGCCTTCAGAAGTTGTGGAGGTTCCATCACTGGAGGCTTTTAAGAAAAGACTTCCAAAGGAAAGACAGCCACTTCCAAAGTCCCTTCCAACTCTGTTATTCTGTTTTTTACAGATCCACCTAACAAAGGGAAGAAATGATAGTTTCTGATACAGTGTCTTATTCGTAAATGAACCATAATTAACCATTTACCATCAAACTATTTTTTGTTGTTTCTGTCCTTCACTATAGGTTCAATTTCTCCTTCATTTTTAAATCACAAACGTTTTTAGGCCACTTTGCTCATACAGCTCAGAACAGCTTACAGCAAACTATAGAGTACATATAACTCCTTATAGTATAAGAAATTGATAAATATATTCTCCACATTATAGAGTAACAATCATTAAGGTGACCAATTGTCCTCCTTTAGGGAGGACAGTCCTTCTTTTGTAAGTTCTGTCCTCTCTTGAAAAGTGTCCTCCTACATGTCCTCCTTTTTGATATTTGAAGACTAATCTGTAAATTTCCATTTTCGATCGATGCCGATCAGATCCGTTGCCTGTGATGCGAAGTATTTGAATTTGACATGACCATTCGTCAAGGCTCAGCACAGTGTGGCAAGACATGATTAAGCTAGCCATTTATTTACTTAACTGCCATGTCACAAACACAATTAGCTACAAATAGTCCTTGATTAACTAGGGCAGGGGTCTCCAACTTTGTCCACTTTAAGCCTTGTGGACTTCAACTCCCAGAATTCCTTAGCCAGCTGGTTGAAGAAGTCCACAAGTTTTAAAAAGGCCAAGGATGGAGACCCCTGAACTAGGCCAATTGGAACTGTAATTTGCATTGTTAAGCAGCACGGTTATAAAGTGCAACATCACATAATAATAAGAAACATAAATGCCAGCACTTCCGGTGGTCATTATAAACAAATCCTGTGCCTTCATTGACTGTGATGTCAGATGGTCGCCATTTGCAACCTCCTTGAAGCTTCTCCATAGACTTCGGTTATGGAAGCTGTAAAATGGTGATCACTTGTCTGTCGAGGCACTGCAACAGCTGTGAATTTTGGGGACTAGTTACAGGTAGACCTCAACTTACAGCAGTGCCTTTAATGACCGTTCGAAGTCACAACAGCACTGAAAAAAGTAACTTGTGACCGTTTTCCATACTTACGACAATTACACCCCAAAGCAGGGGTGAAATCTAAAATTTTTCCCTATCTGTTCTGTGGGCGTGGCTTAATTGGTGGGTGTGGCTTGGTGGTCAGGTGACTGAATGGGCATGGTCAATAATAATAAATAATAAAAATAATAAAAGTATACAAAACTTGGAAGTCTACCTTCTTTAAAAATAGAGGCCCTAGTCTACCAATTGCCTTTTACTGAGAGGCCCTGGTCTACCAAGTGCCTTTTTTGGCAGGCACCGGTCTACCTTCTTTAAAATAGAGGCCCCGGTCTACTAGCTGCCTACAGCGCTGATCAGCTGTAGTGCGTTTAAGGCCGTTTGCAGCTATATCACCACCGAGAGCTTCAGGGACAGAGAAGAGGAACAGCGAGGCTGGGCAGTGGGGGTGGGGGGCAGGGATTTTTACTACCAGTTCTCTGAACTACCTGCCCCCATCGCTACCGGATCGCGTGATCCGGTCCGAACTGGGAGCATTTCACCCCTGCCCCAAAGTCATGTGATCAAATTTCAGATACTTGGCAACTGGCATGTATTTATGACAGTTGTAGTGTCTCACCTTTTGGGATCTTTTGACAAGCAGTGGGGAGGTTAGATTTTATTTTATTTTTTACATTTATATCCCGCCCTTCTCCGAAGGGCGGCTTACACTATGTTAGCAATAGTCTTCATTCTATTTGTATATTTATATACAAAGTCAACTTATTGCCCCCAACAATCTGGGTCCTCATTTTACCTACCTTATAAAGGATGGAAGGCTGAGTCAACCTTGGGCCTGGTGGGACTAGAACCTGCAGTAATTACAGGCAGCTGCTGTTAATAACAGACTGCATTACAGAGGCCAGAGATTCATTTAACAGCCATGTTACAAACCTAACAACTGTGGCAAGAAAGGTCGCAAAATGGGGCAAAACTGTTTTGCTTAGCCACAGAAATTCTGGGCTGAATTGTGGCCATACGTTGAGAACTGCCTCTAATTGTTCAGGACTATTGTAAGTTTAAAAGTTGCTTAATGAGTGTTCATTAAGTGAAGACATCTCAGTAGAGATGTGCAGAATGAGGAACTGAAGGAGGAGAGGTTTGCTTTCTCTCTCTGTACCAGCAGCTCCTGTCCTTTTTTCCTCCTCTCACATAATAGCTGCACCATTGCAGAGAAATACATATTAGACTTCTAGCAACCTCCTGTCCTCCCTTCAGGTTGGGGCTATGTTTTGCTGTATTCCAATTATTTTTAAGCATTGCTATAAGGGGCAGTTTCATAATTATACTTTATTTTGTCCCAACAACTGTGAATTTGTGGCAGCCTGAACTCACTATGTAGTCACTGGCCTGTGTAAATAGAAAAGGTGCTCATTTTATACTGGACCTGCTTTGTCCTTGTATCTCTTCAGCTAAGTGTGTGTTGTTGCTTATTCTGAGTTTTACTACAGGAGCCACACTGTGTCTTTCAAAGAAACTCTGGCACAGAAAAGCAGTTTTCTGCATACAATGAATTTATTGATAGATTTATCCCATTAGCTGTATTTACCTGTCAGTCCTAACAACACTAATGAGCTGTTTTTCAAGGACTAATGAGGATTGTGACGGCTCATGGGTGTTTCCAGTGGTGCTGCTGAGCACCACTGATTGTGTACGGAAACTGGGCTTGGACCCTTTAGGATGTTAATAGCACTCTCAGAGGTGCCTTAATGGCATTGCTGCAGAATGGGGATAATTCTTGCCTGTCACCCAGCCATTTGCAAAGCTTCTAGTGAGCCAGAGCAGAGGGAGGGGAGGTTGTAGGCACCTTCACCCCCTCCCCCTCTTAGTCATGTATGGTGGATTTCTTACTCTGAAAGGGACACTTGGAATATACATCTCTCTTTCCTTACTACCCCCTTCTCCTTTCTTGCTGTTCAAGTTGGTAGGAGTGAAGGAAAGTCAGGCTACCTTGGAGTGAAGGGTCAGGCGATATTGTTCTATCTTTTCCTTCCTCATTGCCCATCCTGGGCTGGAATCAGTGTTGGATCAACTGAGAGTCACTGAGCATATAAATTAAAAGTATTAAGGTTATTTAAGTATTAGAGTATTAAATTTAGAATATTAAGAGAAGAGAAAAAGAAAAGAAAGAAAGAAAAAATAATAATATAAGAAATATTAGATAGGAGTAAACAGGATTTGAATAGACATGAAGGGAATATGTATATAACTTGAGTATGATTGAATGTATAAAAAGTATATATGGAATATGCAGCTACGTGTTTAGATGAGATTTGGCACGACCCACAAGCTCAGAGAACGAACCTTCACTCCATTTGGCACTTTTAGCCATTGATGGAGTCCTTCCCAAGGATCTGGCATAAGCAGATGTTGTTGTTTGATAGTGTTAAAGGCAGGGGTGAAATGTAAAATTTGTTACTACCGGTTCTATGGGCGTGGCTTGGTGAGGGGAGTAATGTGACTGGGTGGGCGTGGCCAACTTTTTTTTTTACTTTTAAAAGCAATTTTTCTACAATCTCTTCGGCAGAAGAGGTTGTAGAAAAAATGCTTTTAAAGGGTTCTGTCGATCCCAACTGAACCGCGCAATCATCAGAGGGTGTTTTTTTTAACTTTTAATAGCATTTTTTCAGCCAAAGAATTAAAAACGAAGAACTAAGAAACATAGTAGTTGCTGTGTGAACTACAAGAGACAGCTAGGAGCCTGGGCGCGCCTTAGCTTAACTGTTCTGTATATAGGAGTATATAGGAGAAGTCTTGACTCTGCTGTCCCTGGCCTGTGTTTGTACCTACTTACAATCTCTTCTCTCTGCCACGTTGGGAAAACAAGCACGGGTATTGTATATTTGCCTTATGTATTATTATATATATAAAGAAGTTTTGAATCCTGCTGAATTGTCTGATTGTGTGTGCTGCAACAAACTCTGACAGTCTTTAGGTCCATGAAAGAAATAACACCTAAGCATGCCACCATGTCTCAAAGGCAGGATAAAAAAGAGAGGACATCCAACCAGGCTGCATCCAAGCACTAGCAAGGCCTTTCTGACAGAAACCCCAGCTGGAGAGCGGGTGTCCCTGCCTGGGAAGCTGAGATGGTCCAACTGGGATCCTGGCTTTGAGGGCAGGATTGAGCTCAATGTTTTTAAGCCCCCTCCCAAACTTTGGGCTGCCACTGCCCATCTGCTTGGCTCTCCATCAGGCATGGAAAAAAAATTTGCAAGTTGCCTGAAGAGATTTTCTGAGCAGGAATTGTAGGATTCCTCCTCCATTTGGTTGGTTTGGGTGGGAGGAACATTAGAAGACAAAAACTGCCTTCACAACATATGCCTTTATTCATTAGGGGAATGTTCATGGACTGTGGTTAAGGCTTAATTACTTGTTAACGATGTTTCACACTTACCCTGTTGCTTTTCATTTAGGAAGGAGTCTGATCAAAGGATGCCTTGAGCATTTTGCTATGAAACCTGCAAATTGGCCTTTTTGGCAAAGACAGTTTGCTGTCCTCCAGGGCATATTTAGAAGTACCACCAGGATCTGATATGCTAATAGGCTGAAAGAAAGACTGTGCTGCAGAGGTAATTGCTGAGATGCCAGCAATATTTTGCTGAAATCACTACTTTTCCACAATTACGTTTTATGTTTTTGAAGCTAACTTTGATCCCAATCCCTTCTTTTACACCAAATACTTCCTGGTAGGTTTCAGAGACCTAAGTTTAACTCACAGAATCATCTATTGTAATGTCCTTCCTGTCAAAGACTACTTCAGCTTTAATTGCAATAATACTAGAGCAACTAATAGATTTAAACTTAATGTCAACCGCTTTAATCTAGATTGCAGAAAATATGACTTCTGTAACAGAATCATCAGTGCTTGGAATACTTTACCTGACTCTGTGGTCTCTTCCCATAATCCTAAAAGCTTTAACCAAAAACTTTCTACTATTGACCTCACCCCATTCCTAAGAGGACCATAAGGGGCGTGCATAAGCGCACAAACGTGCCTACCGTTCCTGTCCTATTGTTTTTTCTTTTCTTCTTCCTATACTCATATATGTGTTTATTTACTATATAATCTTTTTGTATGATACCTACATATATTGTTGTGACTAAATAAATAAATAAATAAATAAATAAATAAATAAATAAATAGATAGAGACTTTGGTGTTGCTGTTGTCTTCACCCAGAGAAAGGACAAAAGCCCACCCGGAAGACCTCACCAGTTCTGCATCTTTAGGAAAAGAAGAAGGCAGGGGTGAAATCGACTTACCTTCCTTATCGGCTCAGAAGTCCACATGCCACGCAAAACCTGTGCATGTGCAGAAGGTAAAAAAAACACTATTTCCTGGTTAAAACCAGGAAGTAATGACACCCGAGTGGCAGGTGTCACTGGTGGTTCGGTGATTGCTACCGGATCGCCGAACCACCGGACACAATCACTACCAGATTGCGAGATCTGGTCAGAACCGGGAGCATTTCATCCCTCGAAGAAGGGATGCAACCCTTGAGGGATACAAATCCAAAGAGCAGGTTCGATGGAGGGGCTACCTGCAATATGCCAAGAAGAGAATCTCCGTTTTCTGTTTGTCCAACGAAACAAAAAGCAAAAAATATATAAATATATTACACAGACTCAGAGAGAGAAACAACCAATTATAAACATAAAAGAACAGACTGGAATATCTAAAGAATGCCCACTAAATGCAGGCAATTTAAGATCAATTTAAGTTTTATTCTGCAATAGAATTTCCAGTCCTTGGGGAAAAAAGCTTAAACAGAGAGTCCTCCCAGCCCCTTTGCAAGATGTCTTGTTGACATGGCATACCTTTTGGTAGATAAGCAGCTGTATAAATTTATTTGCTAAATAACATAAAAACAGTATTTATTTATTTATTTATTTATCAGATTTCTACATCACCCATTTCATCTAAGTGATGCTTCAATCTCTCGGGGAACCAACTCCAACCTATTCTCCAAAGGACCAGAAGGCAAAACAAGAAACAATGGATGGAAACTAATCAAGGAGAGAAACAATCTAGAACTAAGAAAAAATTTCCTAATGGTAAGAGCAATCAACCAGTGGAATGGCTTGCCTTCAGAAGTTGTGGTTGCTCCATCACAGGAGGTTTTTAGAAAGAGATAAGATAGACATTTGTCCAGAATGCTGTAGGATGTCCTGCTTCTACAGGGAGTTGGACTACAGGACCTCCAAGGTCCCTTTCAACTCTGTACTCTGTTATTCCTGACAGCTGACCTTGGAGAGCTCCAGTGACCTGTTTTGATGAGCCCTCTGGCACCTTCTTTCCCAGGCAGCTGTCAGGATCTTTTTTAGCACCAACAATCTGATACTATCTGGGTCACACACTATTGTGGCCTCTTTCATACAGCAGCAGAGAAGGAATTCTTGGGCTTTTCCATTTCTGCTTAGCCTCCCATTTCAAATTCAGGCATGTTGCTCCAATTACAGAGTCCTTGATTTCAGTTCCTGGGGAGAGAGGGTGGAGGAAGGGTGGAGAAGGGTGCTGCTTCTCAGGCTGATTGTGCTTTTCCCTGAGAATTTTATGTATTTATTAATTTTTATTATTTATTTATTTTATTTATTTATTTATCGTATTTATATACCGCCCTATCTCCCTAGGGACTCAGGGCGGTTCACAGGCAGATAAAAAAGTACAAATAAATACAGAATAAAATAACAATTAAAAAACTTATTCTACACAGCCAAATAATTAAAAAAGCAATATAAATAATAAAACCCATTAAAAACCAATATAAATTTGTATGCCACCCATCTCACCGTCAAGCGACACTGGGCAGCTTGGCTGGCGGAAAGATGGTTAGACTTTTATTTGTTGACTATGAAGATTCTCAATCATCCAGATTGCAGTTGTCCCAAAAAGGTGCTTTTTCCACAAGGCAACTGGACAGGCTTGTTCCCCTCCCTTTGAAAATGTTTCACTTCTCATCCCAGAAGCTTCTTCGGTGCTGAAGCTTCTTGGATGAGAAGCACCTTTGGGACTTTTGTTTGTTGTTCAATTTTTGTGTCCGACTCCTTGCGACCCATGGATCACAACATGCCAGATCCCCTCATCCTCCACTGTCTTCTGAATGTAGCAGGAGCGACGAGTGAGGCAGCGGTTCCCCAGCATCTTGCCAGTGGTGGCCCACATCTGATGATGCCGAATGGCCACTGCATTCCCACTGAAACTGTGCCACCCAGCTGATTGGGCCTGGCAGCAGGGGTGAAATTCAGCCAGATTGGACTGGCTCAGGCAAACTGGTAGGAACAATTTGAATCAGTTCGCCGAACCAGTAAAAATCACCCCTGGCTGGCCTCGCCAGGTCACCTGGTCGCCGCTCATCTCTTCCGGTTGCTCTCTTGGTCCTTTTGGCCACTTGCTATTGCACAGAATTTAACGTTAAATGCAGCAGAGAGAATCCGAACTTTTCTTCCTCTGTTCACAGCGGAGCTGCTGCAACCTGTCCCTTTAAGGTACTTTGACCCCTGGGAGGGAGGGGTCAGGGGGGACCATAAAGGGAGCAGCAGTCCCCTGTGAATGGAGGGAGAAAAGTTCAGATTCTCTCTGCCACAGCATTCATTATGAGCCCTTCTCGTGCTCATACACACATTTTTCCTACTGGGTTCTGTGGGTATGGCCTGGTGGTGGTGCTGTTGTGACTGAATGGGTGTGGCCATGAGTGACAACAAGTTGTCCACACCCACTCAGTCACAGGACCCTCATCACCAAGCCACACCCACAGAACCGCTGGGGGAAAAAATTGAATATCAACACTGCTCGGCAGCCTACCGCAGTGGCTTTCCTGCCCAGCTGATTGGTCCTGGTGGCCTTCTGCAGCGGCCACCTGCTGGGCCATTCTGGACAGTGAGGAAGACTTTGCCGCCAGATGGGTTTTGGCACTGGCGGGTACCATGGCAGCCAGATATGCTGCTGGCTACCAGTGGTCGTGGGCAGCTGGACGAACAGGGGGTGGGGCCCAAAGACTTGAAAAGGCACTGGGAGGTGGACGCTCCAAGCGCTGACTTTACAAGGAACTTGTTACCAACTCATTGCGTTCTGAGGCTCTGGCCTGCTTGTGGGATTAAAGCATAGTTTTGCTGCATTTGAGTGCATGTCCTGGCTCCCTTTGTTCCTACCAGGTCCGGCCTAGACCAGCTGAGACCCAAACTCATGCCCAGTGTGTCAATGACACTATCTAACCATCTTATCCTCTGTTATCTCATTCTTCTTTTGCCTTCAACCTTTCCCAATATGAGGGCTTTTTCCAAGGAGTCCTCTTCTCTCATTTGGTGGCCAAAGTATTTAAGTTTTAGCTTCAGTATCTGTCCTTCCACAGAACAGTCAGGGTTGATTTTCTTATGGTTGGGCTAATCAGATGCAAAAGCCATGGGACCATATCAGTAGCTGTGCAGGAATGAAATCTGCCCATCCACATGCAATGTGGAATGGGAAGCCCTGGCTCCAGCCCTCCCCCAGTGTCTTCTCTCTGTCCTATTCAGATGATGCCGGCATGCAATCTGTATCCCAAAGTGGGCTTTCCAGATGCCCAGAAGTAACAGACTCCTTTTGCTCCAAAGAAACATTAGAAATTAATTATTTTATAACAAAGCTCCTGATTTTTATCTTTCTTTCTCCAATTTTGACTTTTCTTATGATTGGAAAATTAATGATAGTACTATTGAGCAAGTTAAATATCTCGGTATTCACTTCCAACCTTCTACTTCTTAGAACCACCAAATTAATGAGCTCTCAACAACTGCCTAAAAAGCTTCCCATGCAATTATCAGATTTGCTAGCCATAAAGGCAATAATTACGCCAGTAGCAATTAAACCATTTAAAGCTAAGGTCTTCAATCACAGCTATATGGCACTCAACCTATCCACCTTGGAAACTATTCAATTCAAATTTTTGAAAGCTATTCCCACATTCCTTGATCAGCTACAGATGTATTTCTCTGCAGCAACATGGCTGTATTTCCCTTGGGACTGCTGGGATTTTGCTGATTTAAATGGTAATGAAAACAGAAAAATGATGAATTCTTGGTCCAGCTTACATACTCCAAGAGAATCTCACATGTTTTCCTTAACAAAACAAATAGATTCTGATTTGGTGAACCTGGATTGTCCTCTCCTTAGGTACAAATACAGCCATGGAAAAGCTCAAGTGTGCATTTACATTGGCATGAATGGGTAATGAGGTTTGACAACAAAATGTTAGAACATAACATGTCTTTTATACTGATTGTTAAAACTTCTTAATACACTAATTGTTTTACATATATTCATACTGAGGTAGGGTGGCTCTCAAAGAGAAATTGTTTGAAAAGATTTGTAAGGTCCCAAAACATACCTGAGTCACTAGAATGCCAAAGAGAGAGACTCAAGATGAGGCTTGCAAAAAGAAGCAGATTTTATTTATGGCCAAAAACAAAATACCGGGTAGAACTATATCCAGAACATAAGATACAATGCATGTGAGGAATAGCCACCCCTTGGGGAAGGTATGGCATCCTTTTATACCCTCAGAGACATCAGCTTAGTTCCCAGTTCTGGCCCATGCCCTCCTTGTAGCCCTGCATTGGCTATGCAGCAAGGAACAGGAGCAACAGGGGGGCTGGGTGTTCAGCAACCCCGCTTCTTGAGATAGCCATCAGGCACGGAGTGGTACAGAAAAACAAGATAACACAGAGGCGAGATCACTGGTAGAAACACAATTCCAATTCTTAGCAAAGCAGTTCTTACAGAAGCAAAACAGAAAAGTTATTATTATGTCCCAGTAATTCCACCTATTATATTATTATTATGTCCCTCCAGATTCATGGAACTATTTGATGTTCTTAGTGACTTTTTCAGTGACAAACCTGAAATGAAGCACCTGCTAACTGTTAATGGTAAAGCATGTTTGAGTTATTTAGCAGTTTTTTCAGTTTGAAAAACTGAATATTTTTTTTATTTCATTTTGTCACAACAGTATACACAAACATCGACATAAAAAACAACAACACATTATAAAAGAAAAAAATATATATATATAAGAAAAGGATGCAACAGTTATATTAATTTGATGTAATGAAGGGAACAATTGGACAGGAACAGTAGGCACTTTTGTGCTCTTATGCACGCCCCTTATAGTCCTCTTAGGAATGGGGTGAGGTCAATAGTTGTTAAATAAACAACTTCAAGGAATAAATAAAACTTTTGTTGATGCAAAGGTAGAGGTATTTGGCTCTATTACATTTATAGAATTATGTCAAAAACATATTTCTGACAAAAATTTTGACATGTTTTATTGGCTAAAAAAATGTGGGGTGACTGATGCTGCTCTACTTGTCATTGTGGACCAAATATTGGCCTCTGATTTGAAAGAAAGATTGTCTGATTTAAAACAAATTTATTTTCCAACATGGGTAGTGCAGCCGGTGCTGGTGGATCTATCTGATGTTTCAATGCAGTACTAGGAAGAAGTCTTGGAAATTAAAACTTTATTCAATATAAAAGAACCGATGGCATGGCTTAGTGATGAGACAGAAACATAAATACCTAAATTCAACCTACTTTGCAAGAAAACTGCTGTTACCATTCTCATCTTCATACTTAGCTGAATGTGGCTTTAGTGTTGTAAATGATTTGCTACTGAAGAAAAGAAATTGACTGGCTATCACTGAACAAGAAGGCTTGAGAATGAAGCTGACTAAATTGGAGCCTAATATAAAATCTCTTTGCAGCAGGCATCAAGCACAAGGATCTCACTAACTTAAGTAGGCTAAAGCTGCAATCCTACGTTTTCCCAGGAGTAAGCCCCATTGAAGACAATGGTAGTTACTTCTGAGAAGAGATGCATAGGATTACATTGTAAATATGATCTTGAGGTGAGCTCAAATCAGAGGTGGGTTTCAGCAGGTTCTGACCAGTTCTGGAGAACCACTGGCAGAAATTTTGAGTAGTCCGGAGAACTGGTAAATACCACCTCTGACTGGCCCCATCCCCATCTATTCTCTGCCTCCCAAGTCCCAACTGATCGGGAGGAAATGGGGATTTTGCAGTAACCTTCCCCTGGAGTGGGGAGAGAATGGAGATTTTACAGTATCCATGCCAAGCCACCCCCACAAAACCTGTAGTAAAAAAATGTGAATCCCACCGCTGGCTCAAATTGTATTTTGAATTTGTTAGGTACCTTTATTTTAATATGTATAGTAATTAATATGACCAACGTATTACAGAAAAAGCTTTCATTAAAATTATTTTATATTTATGCATTTCTGTTCTCTATTATATGTTTTGAAACTTTATTTCATATCCTTTCATACTATTATTTTTTAAGTTCCTTAGTACTTCTACTGTCTTTTATTCTTTTATTTTTGTCTTTCATGGATGCCATGTTCTTTTGAACCTTGTTTAAACCAAGTTAATGGCCTTTTAGGCTTCCTCCGTGTGAGTAGGAATTCACTTTTTGAATAGTAAGAATTATGTCACAGGAGGGTATCAGGATTTTAGAGATGCTTAAGTGGGTCATGGCCAAAAAAAAAAGATTGGGAACCACTGCTGTAGAAGATCCTGGATGGAGTTGGAGAAATCAATGAATTGCTCTAATTAGCTAATTTTCATCTAGGGTGGTGAAATCATGCAAAGGTAGGTATGGGTGTGAAATCTCTCTTATTTTGATGATCAATATCTCCGATGATTATCTTAGCCTCAGAGAATTTAAAATACTAAAGATTCAAACTTAAGGCCAGAAATTCTTTTTTAGAATTACTTGTGACCACAAAGATTGAAAATTATCATATAAGATGAATGAATCTGCCCCACTAGAATACAGTCGCACTTAAGCCAAAAATTAATAATGAATAGCTTTGAACTGCTTCTTGGCCAGTCTCGACCACAAAATCATATTAAATATATTTCTTGAGGCACGCGGTTGTATTCTGATAAACCCTGACACTTTGTTTGCACCACACAAAGACATTTAGTGAATTGGCATCCTTAGATATATACTAAATAAATATATATATTATTTTAAAACATGTAGGCATGATTGAACAGTGGCCAAACACTGACATGATGAGATTTAACTAAAAGAAATGTAAAATTTTGAAATGGAAAAACAGAAAAACAGAAAAGTACAAATCTGGGATTGGGGAGGCTTGGCTTGGCAGTAGCATATGTCGAAAGGATCTTAACCTTTCAGTAGATCGTGAGTTAAACCTGGGCTAATGTAGCCGCTTGGCAAGGGAAATCTTTTAATAGGAGCACAGAGTTTAGAACATGAGAAATCAATATGCCTGACCCCTGCCCTGGGCATCCCAGTTCTGGGGACCCCAGTCTAAGGAGAACATGGAAGAACTGGATCCAGCAGGAAGATGGCTACCAAAGGGGTCAGGAGAATGGAGACTTTTGGGGATTGGGGAAAGCCACTTAAGTTTACAGAAAACGTGACCGAGAGGGAACATGACAGTAGAAATGGCTGTCACAAAAAGGGGTGGGGGAAACTTCCAGAGGAAAATTCAGAAGATGCCTGAAGTTGATTCATTCAAAGACATTAGCCAAAATTTGAGCGCACGGAGAAGAGTCTATGAAGTTCCTTTGTTTAGAGATGGAAGATGGGGCAATCCAATGATTTCAAACATTGCTTGAAGCAGGCAGGTGAACTTCTCAGATTCTCAGTTTCTCTGAATCTAGATGCTCCTCGCTTTTATTTTTAGAACTTTCTCCTCTATTGCTCCATTTTTCAAAACAAAAGGAATAAAATAATCACATTAACTTTTGTTTTATGAAAAGCTGCTCGCTCTGTAAACATGGGAACTCACAAAACACATGGAGAAGCATTTTTCTGCATATTTCCTTTGATTTAGATGGGACTAAGCCTGTAGGGTGTGGGATATTTTGAAAAAAAGCTATAAAATCTTTAAATTGTAGAGAATAAATGGACAAAAGAAAATAGCATCACCCCAAACCATCAGTCTCTGACCGTTTGGGGGAATAAGAAATATTGTGCTCGGAAAACAAAAGTTCATAGAAGGGTTAATTTGCAGAAAAAATTATCTTCAGCAGCAGCTCCAAAGAAAAATCAGAGGGCTTTTTTTAATTGTTTCAAATTAAGGACATTAAAAGTTAGGTTCTACACAGAAAAACATTTTCCAGTGAAAGGTGCAGCTACATGGTTATTTTTCCCAAAATGCACTTACTGTACATTTCTCAGTGCCATCAGCTTTGATTGAAAGCTAATGAAAAAGCTGTCCTGCGTCAGTTTCTTCCTTGTATCCATTAAGAATAATTATGGCTGAACAATTTTTGAAGCCTGTAACCTTCGCAAGTGTTGCTAATGGCATTATAAATTGCTCCTTGTCCAATGAGTAGAGTTTGGGGTTTAATTCAAAAGCGCTCAGTCAACAGGGCAGATTTGCGTGGTTAATGAGCGCATTTAAAACAACAAGCTCAGCTCATGCATCCTAATGTCGATAAGAGGAGGTGGTTCAATAAAGCGCCTTGTCCATAATAATTAGCGGGAACAAATGTCCGGGCTTTGCCCAATTGAGGTATTAATGTCCCTCCTCCCCCTTTCAGGGCTTCTGACCAAGTTTCCTTCTCTGTTCCGTACTGACAAAAAGGCATTTTTTAAGGCCAGTGTTCATCACATGGCAGAAATAGCAGAGAATGTTAATGGATGACAAGGGAAAGCCTTTCAGTCAACAAGGAAGTGGCCGGTTGTCTTTCAGATAAAATGTAGGAATTACATGACTTTTTTTTAAAAGGAAGATATTGTGATAATGCACCTGTTCATTTCTCCCCAAAGTACTCAGGTTAAAATTCCAACCATTTGTTCATCATGGTTTTGGCATCCCCTTTTCTAATAATTTTTTGCATGACCCTTTATTTCGGTCTAATTTCTCAATTTCTTTTTTATTTTTTTATATATGTTACATTTCATCTTCTGGCTTCCATTTTTATTTTTTTGTTGTGTTGTTTGAACCTCCCTCCCTCCCTGAAGTTTCCCCTTGCCTCTTTCAGATTTTCTTTCCTTTTGCCTGTTTCTTGTTTAGGAGGAGTTTTCCCCTTTTCCTTTCTACTCTTTTTACATTCCCAATAATTTCTATAATGCTCTTTGTCTGATCGTGCAGCACAGCTGTGATCGTCTGAACCTTTTTTTTTTTTTACTTTTTTAAAGAATTTTTTTACTACCTATTTTCCTGAACTGGTAGCAAAAAAATTCTTTAAAAAGGTTAAAAAAAGGTTCCCAAGATCACAACTGTGCTGCGCGATCGTCGGAACCTTTTTAAAACCCTTTTTAAAGCATGCTTTAGATCTCAGGTGGAATGCACCCTTCAACATTCAAATTAATGAGATGGTGGTAACATTAGATGGCATGTTATAGCAGTGGTAGATAAGGTGACCAATCGTCCTCCTTTAGGGAGGACAGTCCTTCTTTTGTAAGTTCTGTCCTCTCTTGAAAAGTGTCCTCCTACATGTCCTCCTTTTTTATATTTGAAGACTAATCTGTAAATCTCCATTTTTGATCAATGCCGATCTGATCCATTGTGTGTGATGTGACATATTTGTATTTGACATGATGATTTGTCAAGGCTCGGTACAGTGCGGCGAGACGCGATTATGAGAGACATGTGCTCTGTACAGAAGAATGGAAAAATCAAAAAAGAGGAAATGCCATTTCAACGATAAATTGAATAAGGAATTTCCATTCATATCAAAGACGGATAAAAATTGTTTTCTGCAATATTTGCAGCGGAGAATTTTGCATGGCAGTTGGGGGCAGAGTAGCTATTACAAAACACTTGACCACCAAGAGTACTCATTTAAATAGTAATTAATAGGCATGTAAGCATAATTATAATCATATTATAGTGTATTCTATATTATTGTTGCAATGAATAAAATGTTTCTTTTATTTACGATATTTTTTTTATTCAATTTATTTGTGTCCTCCTTCTCATTATAAAAAAGTTGGTCACCTTAGTGGTAGAGCATTCAAAAATAATATGTAGAATGATTTTGAGAGGTTATAGAAACAGTCTAAAATGTAACAGAACAAACTTTAACAGAGGAAAGTAGCCAATATTTCACTTAGGAAACAGAAATCAACTGCATAATTGTAAGGTGGGACTTGCTAATAATACTTGTGAAAAAGATGCACGCATACAGACTCATCAAACTGCTCCCAAGTGGAGTATTGGAATTTCTCCTTTGGACTAATGCAATGTGATCCACAAGAGATGCCTTTGAAGAGCATTCAAAAGTTTCAACTGGTACAGAAAGCAGATGAATAGGTGATAAATTATGTTAAATTTTGTTGAATATGCGTCACATGTAACACCACTATGGTGTGAGCTACACTGGCTACTGGTATGTTTTTGCGTGCAATTAGTCTGTCAAGGACAATTAGGATTGCAATAGTGTTGGAGTTCCTGGACAGGATTGTTAGCTCAACAAGGCTACTGAAGAAAAGTTGGCCTTCATATACCTTACGTTCTCCTCAAGAACCTGGGATATCATAATTTTTTATTTTTTTATTTTATTTTATTTATTTTGTCACAACAATATATGTAGATATAATACAAAAAGATTATATAGTAAATAAACATATATATATATATATATATATATATATATATATATATATATATATATATATATATATATATATATATATGGGTAAATATAAGGAGGTATAAGCATATATATAGGAAGGAGAAAAGAAAAACAATAGGACAGGAACGGTAGGCACGTTTGTGCGCTTATGCACGCCCCTTATGGTCCTCTTAGGAATGGGGTGAGGTCAATAGTAGAAAGTTTTTGGATAAAACTTTTAGGATTATGGGAAGAGACCACAGAGTCAGGTAAAGTATTCCAAGCACTGATGATTCTGTTACAGAAGTCATATTTTCTGCAATCTAGATTAAAGCGGTTGACATTAAGTTTAAATCTATTAGTTGCTCTAGTATTATTGCAATTAAAGCTGAAGTAGTCTTTAACAGGAAGGACATTACAATAGATGATTCTGTGAGTTAAGCTTAGGTCTTGTCGAAGGTGACGGAGTTCCAAGTTTTCTAAGCCTAGGATTTCAAGTCTGGTGGGATAGGGTATTTTATTGTTTTCAGAGGAATGGAGAACTCTTCTTGTAAAATATTTCTGGACACGTTCAATTGTATTGATGTCAGAGATGTGGTGAGGGTTCCAAACTGGCGAGCTGTATTCTAGAATTGGTCTAGCAAATGTTTTATATGCTCTGGTTAGTAGTGTGGTGTTTTGGAAAAGAAGCTACAAAATTAGGTTTACAACTCTTAGAGCTTTTTGCTATGTAGTTGCAGTGGGCTTTGGCACTTAGATCATTTGACATGAAAACTCCAAGGTCTTTAACGGGATGGGGTCGTCTGTAAGGTAATGTCCATCTAGTATGTATTTAGTTTTGGGTTCCTTTTTCCTATATGTAAGACTGAGCATTTGCTGGTTGAAATTTGGAGCTGCCAATTTTTAGACCAAGCGGATAGATGATCAAGGTCGTTTTGAATGATAGAAGTATTGTCTGTGGTGTTAAATAGTTTGACATCATCAGCAAAGAGAACACAATTACTTGAGATGTGGTCACAGATCATTAATGTATAGTATAAAGAGTGTTGGTCCAAGGACGCTGCCTTGAGGAACGCCACTCTTGACAGGAACAGGATTTGATAAAGCATTGCCAATTTTGACCACTTGTTGTCTGTTAGACAGAAAAGCAGATATCCATTTGTGGAGGGGTCCTGAGATGCCATAGGATGTTAGTTTTAGGAGAAGTTTATCGTGTACTACTGAGTCAAAAGCTTTGCAGAAGTCTATGTAGATTGCATCTATTGATTTGCCTTGATCGAGATTTGAAGTCCATATGTTTTTGCAGTGGAGAAGTTGTAAGTTACATGATAATTTTTTCCTGAAACCAAATTGTTTGTTGGAGAGTAGGTTGTTAGTTTCTAAGTGTGAGGCAATGGATTGGTTGATGATAGATTCCATGACTTTGCAGGTGACACAGCAAAGGGAGATTGGTCTGTAGTTTTCGACTAAGCTGGGGTCTCCTTTTTTGAAGATAGGGATGACTGTGGCTAGTGACCAAAGTTTGGGAAGGGAACTGGTAGTGAAAGCTTTATCAAAGATAATACTTAGGGGTTCTGCTATATTAATGGAAAGTTTTTTTAAGAAGTATGCACATAGTCCATCGGGTCCAATAGAAAGCGATGGTTTTAAGTTGTGAAGAGCTTTTCCAACATTGTCTTCTGTGAAATCTATATGAGTTAAATCATCATAGTCATTGCTGGTTCGTTTGTGGAATGTTGGATATGTGTTATCGGAGTTAACAAAAACTGAGCCAAAGAAAATGTTGAAGAGGTTTGCTTTGACTGTTTTGTCATTGCATTCTTTGTTGTTAGAATCTGTATCAGCATAGTATGTATGTATCAGCATAGTATGTATCAGCATAGTACACGGGTGTCAAACTCGCCATGTCACATTGCCATCATGTGACATTTTGTGACATTTTTTTTCCATTCACAAAGCTGGGGTGGGCATGGCCTGCACATGACACATCCAGCCCACAGGCCGCTAGTTTGACACCCCTGGCCATAGTATATGTGTGGATCCAAGTAGTGTGGCCTTTTGTAACTGACAGATAGAAGTTTTGTCAATATTCAGATTTTCTAAGCATCAGGCAAGATTTCTTGGTATGGCACCCAATGTGCCAATAACACTGGAACCACCATGGCCAATTTATGCCATAGTTTCTCAATCTGAGTTTTCAGATCTTGATGCTTTGTGATCTTCTCCAGTTTTTTTGTCCTATTCTACTCTCTCCCAGTATTGCCACATCAATTATCCATTCTTTCCTCTTTTAAACATAGTTAAAACTGGCTGTTATGAACCAAGACTTTGTGTTAATTTGTATTTGGAAATCCCAAAATATTTTAACCTCTTCATTTGCTTGACGGTGCGACAAATGATAATATTATGGTCATAATTATCAGCATAGTATAGGTGTGATCCAAGCAGCATGGCTTTTTGTAATTGACAGATGAAAATTTTATGAATGAGCATATTTGCTAAGAGCCATCCAAGATTTTATAATAATTTGTGGTTGGTTGCCCAGTCAACAATTGTTAACTTTAGGTTGTTATGTGTCCAGTACTTCTCTATTTGAATTCTAACAAAGCACTTTAGTTATTCATTTTCTATGATTCTCTCTATTTTATGGTCCCACTTGTTCTTATGTTCAGGCAAATAGTATTTCTTGCAGATCTTCCAATGCACCATTGATGCTACTTTGCCATGCTGCTGCTTGTAGTTAGTTTGTGTGATCTTCTTGCAGCAGCTAACCAGGTGGTCCACTGTTACTTCAGCTTCTCTACAGAATTGGTGCTTGCTGTCTGTTGTTGTCTTTTCAATTCTGGCTTTCTATGCATTTGTTCTTAAGGCTTGGTTTGTGCAGCCAGAATTAGCCCTTCTATCTTAGTTTTCCTACTCTTAGCCATTGCCAGGTCTTTCTGTTGTCTGCTTTGGCTGCTAGCTTTTTATGGACTGGCCATGGGATATTTTGTCTCCCCATGTCTCTTTCCTGTTCTTTATTTGGTCTTTCTTGCCTGTTCACCGCCCTGAGTCCTTCGGGAGAAGGGCGGTATACAAATTAAATAATAATAATCATCATCATCATCATCATCATCATCATCATCATCATCATCATCATTATTATTATTATTATTATTATTATTATTATTATTATTATTATTATTATTATTATTGTAGGCCAGTTTGGTCTTTCCATTACTCAGCAAGCCTTCATGGTATGCTAGCTTTAGTGCATCTTCTTCATTGTCTTTCATATAATCTTCCAGTTTTCTTTTTACCTTCTTCAACCGTCCGGTGTATTTGCAACATTCCACAGCCATCCATTTTTCTTGGTAAATATGTCAATGTTGCTCCGAGGATGAAGCATGATGCAATGTCATTATTTTTCTGGTCTTTCTATCCAGGGCTTTTAGTTCAGCTTGAATCCAGGCCATTATTCCAGTATCTAATGACTGGAATTTGACCGACGTTCCCCAATTGTACCAACAATGAGTATAACGATCTAACACATATAGACTTCACAGAAGATAATGTTGAAAAAGCTCTTCGCAAACTAAAACCATCCCTATCTATTGGACCTGATGGACTATGTGCATAATTCTTAAAAAAACTTTCTACTAATATAGCAGAACCCCTAAGCATAATCTTTGGAAAAGCTTTCACGACCAGTTCCCTTCCCAAACTTTGGTCACTAGCCAGGTCATCCCTGTCTTCAAAAAAGGAGACCCCAGCCTAGTTGAAAATTACAGACCAATATCTCTGTGCTGCGTCACCTGCAAAGTAATGGGATCTATCATCAACCAATCCATTACCCTCTACCTAGAAACAAACAACCTACTCTGTAATAAACAATTTGGTTTCAGGAAAAAATTATCATGTAACTTACAACTTCTTCACTGCAAAAACTTATGGACTACAAACCTTGATCAGGGCAAAGCAATAGATGCGATCTACATAGACTTCTGTAAAGCTTTTGACTCTGTTGTACATGATAAACTTCTCCTAAAACTAAAATCTTACGGCATTTCAGGACCCCTCCACAATTGGATAACAGCTTTCCTGTCAAACAGACAACAAGTGGTCAAAATTGGCAATCCACTATCAAATCCTGTTCCTGTCAATAGCGGCGTTCCCCAAGGCAGCATTCTTGGACCAACACTCTTCATATTATACATTAATGATCTCTGTGACCATATTACAAGTGATTGTGTTCTTTTTGCTGACGATGTCAAACTATTTAACACCACCAACAATACAACTACCCTTCAAAAAGACCTTGACTTTGTATCTGAATGGTCTAAAACTTGGCAACTCCAAATCTCAACCAGCAAATGCTCAGTATTACATATTGGAAAGTTTTCATATCCAATGATCTAAGTGCCAAAGCCCACTGCAACTACATCGCAAAAAAGGCTTTAAGAGTTGTAAACCTAATCTTACGAAGCTTCTTCTCCAGAAATACTACACTGCTAACCAGAGCTTATAAAACATTTGCTAGACCAATTCTTGAATTCAGCTCGCCTGTCTGGAACCCGTACCACATTTCAATAAAATTGAACGAGTCCAGAAATATTTTACAAGAAGAGTTCTCCACTCCTCTGAATACAACAAATACCTTATGTCACCAGACTTGAAATCTTGAATTTAGAAAACTTAGAACGACGACGCCTTCGACAGGACCTGTGCTTAACTTATAGAATCATCTATTGCAATGTCCTTCCTGTTGAAGACTACTTCAGCTTCAATCATAACAATACAAGAGCTAACAATAGATTTAAACTCAATGTTAACCGTTTCAATCTTTATTGCAGAAAATATGACTTCTGCAACAGAGTTATTAACACTTGGAACACACTACCTGACTCTGTGGTCTCTTCTCAAAACCCCCAAAGCTTCAACCAAAAACTGTCTACTGTTGACCTCAGCCCATTCCTAAGAGGTCTGTAAGGGGCATGCATAAGAGCAAAAAACGTGCCTACCGTTCCTGTCCTATTGATTCCTTTCATTATATCCAATTAATATAGTTATTACATACTTATGCTCATTTATATGCTTATATATTATATAGTTACTTTCATGCTTATGCTTATATATACTGTTGTGACAAAATAAAATAAATAAAAATAAATAAATAAATGAATTGCCCAGGTGTTAATTGCCATGACATTTTTTTCTCCATTGAGTTTAAGATCTTCATTCTCATGATATATTCACTCCTAACATTCTTCTTGTCTCCAGTGTGCTTGAGGTTGTCAGTTTGACAGATGTCCAGGCATTTGTAGTGTTCTTCTTCATCCAGACTCTGGAGGTTATTTCCATAGAGCATCCTGATTCCTTCAGTAGTCACTATTTCTCCCTTGCTGATGGTGAGGTGGTAGTTGCTGTTTTTTTGCCAGTTCTGAGATGTCCCTTAGGGTCAACAGGTAGGAGATCACTTCTCCTTGTCGGCTGATAGAGATAAAAAATAAACTTAGCAAAGAAGAAGTCCTGCTGAAACTGCCTCCCTTTCCTCTGGATAATTCCATATTTTGAAATACAGGGAAAGTGATACAGACTAGTCCAGGGAGTTCTCTAAGAGCAGTGCTATTGCAAACCTGTCTGCATGTGCTGCTATTGCTGTTTCCCTAGCGGAAAAAACTGCCTTTCTAGCTTTGCAGCTGCCGGTGACAAACAAGACTAGGACCATCTAAATTGTCAGAATAGGCTGTGAAATACTAAGGTCAGGGGTTAAATGAACATGGTTGTTTATGAGGACACCGCCTGCATTCATTTGCATTTTAATGTTCTCTCTGTGAGATGAAAAACCATTTTGGGGACAGCTTGTTCAGAAATCCCATTAACTTGTTATTTATGGGACTCCTGACTGCATGACCCCTAACCTTGTTTTGTTAAACATGAATCAGGCGGATGGCCACATGGTTACTATTGTTTTTCATAGCATTGAGTGCCATTGAATTCAATTATTCTTTGCTTGTCACTTTCCGAGTTGTTATCCTCATAATGCCCAACTTTTTGATCTCCTATTGCCAACCGTGCTATTTCCATCTGCCTTAAAAGCCAGCAGCGCATTGAAGGCATTGAAGCTTCCTGAACTGCCTGAGAGACATTTGAGCAGCAGGACCCAGAGCCCTAATGATGCAACAGCCCTGATGAAGGTTGCATAGATCATCCAGAAAGAGCTGCCCCCTCCAACCCTGGTCTGAAATCTTCAATTCAAGTTATATGATTGATTTCAAGAAGTCCAACCTGACCATGGAAACTTGACCTGAGCAAAAGGAGTTGGATCTCACTGGGCGGTCTGGAGCAGCTGGGAGTCCCTGAAGGCTAATATTGCAGGCAACTCTGCTTATGTAGCTCCAAGAACGCTTTAACTCTGCTTGTGACTGTCTGCATTGACCGTCTCCATCTCCCCAAGAATTGAGGTTGCATCAGATCTGTTGTGTTCAGCGAGCTGCATTGAAAATAAGAGGAGATGTCCTATTGGTTAAGACGCGTGGCAACCCTGTGCACGGGAATTCTTAGTTTGTTGATTGGCCCATCCTGTTTGACAGCTCGCTATATAAGAGCTGTCAAACGCGAGGACTGTGCTGGTTCTCTCAAAGTTGCTTGTTCTTCATTAAAGTTTTGTTAACCAGCACACCCGTCGTCGCCTCAGTCATTCCTCGATCCCTATACAGATCAAGATCCAGCAAGAAGACCATAGAGCATTTCCTCCAGCCGATCAAAGAAGACCTTGCCAGCGGAGGAGGAAAAAGCATTTGGACCTCATGAATGTATTTACACCGCATTCTTAATCTGGTCCTTCAGAAACGGTTAAGTAAAACATCTTTCTGCATGGCAAGAAGATGGGTGTGTAGGAAGTTAGCACCCATACCTCTCCTAGGAAAATGAAATATTCTAGGAAATATTAAAAAGGCAGAATATTGTATTTTCCCTAAAGGAGAAACATGTTTCTAAAGACAAACTCAGAGCCTCAGCTACATGCCCCCACCCCCACCCCTGGCAGATATTTTGGTGCCAACCTATCTACAAGACAAAGGCTGGGCCAGTTTATCTACAACACAAAAGACATGGCCGTCAGGATGTGATAGGATTAGCCCTTGCTCAGGATCCAAATCAGGACAAAGCCATTAAGCCATAATAGGAATTGCCCAAAGCCCCTTCATTACATCATCACCCAGCAAGATTCAACCAGACCTGGGACTCAAAACAACCTACAAAGTTACCCCTGCATAGCCCCATGGGAGTCTGAGTACATTTCATACACAGGAACAGGAAGCTCCAAGGCAGGGTCCAAGATAGGGTACAAATCTCTCTCTCTCTCTCTCTCTCTCTCACACACACACCCCTATGTGCTCTTTTTGCCCAGGACCTCAAATCATGTGGTCTGGTCCACCATTAAACCATCTTTCCAAGCAGTCTCCATGTTTCCAATGTCTTTCTTCCCACTTGAAACTGAACCCAGATGGACATTTCCTCCAACAAGTGGAGAAGACCAAACTGCTGTCAAGCAAACATCTGTCTTCATGGTGGCTGCTCTCCTGCCGCAGGAGCCTGACAAAGGCAGCTGTCTTTATTCACAGGGCATTTCAAGCAGAGTTTTGGGTGGATTCCCCTAGTTTTCCCTCCCTTCTTACTAAGTGGCACCATCCCTCCCTTTAACGAAGACTGGAGCTGGCGCTGGGACTGGAGGAAGAGCTGCAGTTAGCTGCCTATCACCACTTATTCTGGTCTTCTGAAACAGTTCTGCATTTGTGTTAAAAAGCAGACAGAAACCAGCTGATCACTCTGAGGAGAATTGTGCCATGGAAAAGCAGACAGTTTAGTCTCTCTCTCTCCCTCCTCCCTCCCTCCCTCCCTGGCTACCACCATTAGAAAGCAGCTCTTCTGGCAGAGCCACATTTCTCAGACTCCATGTCTCAGAAACTCAATGACTGATGGATTAAGCCACATTTATTTTATTTATTTACTTCATTACTTTTCTGATGTTTATAAGTTACTTAAGACAGCAAACATATCTAATACTCCCAATACTGACCCTGTGAGGTGGGTTGACCTGAGAGAGAGAGAGAGAGAGACTAGTCTCAGGTCACCCAGCCAGCTTTCATGCCTAAGACAGAACTAGAACTCAGAATCTCTGAATGATTGGCCCCAAAATCACTGAGTCAGCTTTCATTTCTAAGGCAGAACTAGAACTCATCATCTCTTAATTTCTAGGGCTAATTGCTGTCAATTGGGCAGAGTCCACATGAACTCTGCCACAGATGGGGACTTTGTAGTTTCTAGAGCCATTCAGATGCAACAAGAGTAGCTGAACCAAGTACTCCTGATAAGTCTGAACAAGACAAGATAGAGCAAGATTATGAATTCCTGTGATCTGGACTCTAAGCCCATCTTGATGTCCTTAAGATGTTGTTCGCCTTTGCAGCTGCATTATACTGTTGGGGACACATTGAACGTGTGATCCATTAGTACACTCAAGTGCTTGTGCTGCTGTTGAACAAGTTTTTCCAATCCTGTACTTGTTCCTTTTATTTTTCTTAACTAAATGTATAACTTTATATTGTTCTCTGTTAAATTTCATTCTAATAGTTTCCACCCATTTATCTAAGTCTTTATCCATTTCTCCTCTCCTCCCAAGTATTGGCCACCCCCAGAGATGGGATTCAGTCTATTTGGCAGGCCATTCACACCGGTAAAGAGGCGATGGTGGCGGCAAACAGCCATGGTGGCATTGGCAGGCCAGTGTTTCGGGGCAGAGTCATGCCCAGCCGCCCGCTGTTTCCTGCTGCAAAAACCTTTTTAAAAATCCTGTCGGGCAGCAAGACCCAGCAAAAGATGAGGTGTCGGAGAATCACCGTTGCTGTTGCTGCACAAAAGTAAATCTAAGGCTCCAACCATCACCACTGCCCCTTCGGCCTGCCTGCGCCACCCCATCTTGCTGTGAGTGACATTGAGTTGGCCACGCCCTCTCAGTCACATGACCCACCCGCCCCGCTATGCCCACCCTGTCATTAGGAAGAGCCAGTTATTAAATTAGTTGAATCCCACCACTGGCCACCCCCTCTTAGCTTTGTATTGCCTGCAGATTTGGTAAGCATTGATTCAACTCCCTCATCCATATAGTTTCTAAAAACTTTGAATACACCAGGCCCATGTCGGGGTCCTGTGGCACCCCACTAGAAATGTCTCTGCAGGTAGACAAGTTCACCATTCATACTTCCCTTTGAGTGTGACCCTTGCCATCAAAATTATTTGCCTACTTTATTAATAAGCATGTATTGATAGCCTGAGAGACTTTATTAAAAGCCTGGCTGAAATCAAGATATATTCTATCCATATCACTTCTACAATCAGCCAGGTCTTTCCTAAAAGACGATCAAGTTAATCTGGCTTTCCATAAAATGGTTAAAATAATTTTATTCTTCCAGGTTTAGCCTACTTGTTTAGTGTGATAATTTTGGAGCGCAATGGTTATGTTGCTTATTTGATTGTGCAGAAACAGGATGTGCTAAGAGAGATGAGAACAATATTGAGGATATGATGTAATTATCATATAACCATCTCAGTCTTTCTTCAGGCAAATGCCCTTATTCTACGGCAAAGCCCCATGCAATAGCTTTTTGTCTGTCGTTTTTTTAAACACAGACATAATTGTTTGCATGTTTGTTACTGTCTATAGTACTTTTGTATAAGAAGTGGGACAGACGACTCTACCAGAAAGAAGCAAGGCTGGGAGAAGTAGAAGATAAAAACATTCCTAGAATCCCTGGGAAATTTTCTGGTCCAGCATGCTGTCCAGTGCAGGAATCTCAGGCCATCCTGGACAGATGGGAGGTTTGAGAATGCTAATGAGATAAAGTAAAATAATATTGTTACATAAACTGTTAAGAAAGCAGGTGATTCCCAGTAGCTCCAGTTATGACTAATAATGAAGAAGGCTAGAGAATTTGACTTCCTCACAAAAACTAAATCAATAGACAAATGGAATTGGGAGACACTTACAATTCTGAGTCCATCCTCTCCCCATTGTAAGAAGGATCCCTTAAGGGATGGCTAAAGGTTCTCCTTGAAAACATCTAGGGAATCTAATTACACAATCTGTTGAACTGCTCTTAGCATTAGATTTTTCTTCTTAAAATTCAAGAAGAATCAACCATCTTTATTTTATTTATTTATTTATTTTGTCACAACAATATATGTAGGTATCATACAAAAAGATTATATAGTATATAAACATATATGAGTAAATATAAGAAGGTATAAGCATATATATAGGAAGAAGAAAAGAAAAACAATAGGACAGGAATGGTAGGCACATTTGTGCGCTTATGCACGCCCCTTATGGTCCTCTTAGGAATGGGGTGAGGTCAATAGTAGAAAGTTTTTGGATAAAACTTTTAGGATTATGGGAAGAGACCACAGAGTCAGGTAAAGTATTCCAAGCACTGATGATTCTGTTACTCTTCTTAGTTCAAAGCTAGAACATAAAGCTGAAAGGGACGTTGGAGTTCTTCTACTCCAGTGGTTCTCAACCATTTCTTCACCATGGACCTCCTTTAAATACCTTTTGTGGCCACAGACCATGGCCATGGACCACCAAGACTTAACTCAAGATTAACATCATAACATTTCTTCAAGTTTTCATGGACTACCTGTGATGACATCATGACTCCCCAGGGGTCTGCAGGCCATGGATTGAGAACCACTGTTCTACTCCAACTCGCAGCCCAAAGCAAGAGACCTTATTTCATCCTGGACAAATGGTTGTTCAATCTTTTCTTAAAAACCTCCAATGACAGAGCATCTACAACTCCAAGTGGCAAGTTGTTCCCTTGATTAATTGTTCTCACTGACAGGAAATTCCTCCTTAGTTTTAGGTTGGATCACTCTTTAATTTAACTAAAAATACTTACTAAATATTACATTGAATTTTAACTAAATGTTAGATTGAATTTTAACTAAATATGTAATTAAAATGCTCAATTTTGCAATCTCTTTTTCACAGGATTTATTTCCAATCCTAATCATTTTATTGTCGTTTCTTAAAAATGTATCATGTTTTTTGAGTTCTTCTTTAGACACTAAACTCCAGATGGAGTTTGACCAACCAAGAAAAGTGCAGTTTACTTCTTCCCATAATTTTAAAGATAATTTTGTTGATAGGCTAAAGTTGTGTTTGCAATTTTTGCAGCAACATCCACTCTGCTAATTAAGGTTACAATAAAGTATAATTTTATATTTACCGTAAATAAAAGTATATTTATTCTGCAGAGAATTTTGTAGTATTCTTGCTAAGCCATGTAGTCTTCATATACTCTGCATTTGTTCAAAATTTGTGCTTTAGATTTTAATTCTGTTATTTCTTTGGCTTCTCAATTTATGAACATAATTTTGAATTCTATTCCTGTCTTCTGGAATGCTACCTATTCCAATTAATGTTGTGTCAAAAGTAAATTCTGTAAGCATTTCTCACAGCACAGCTCACAGGAAGGAGGAATTTACAGATCACAGGCTAAGCAAAGAGAAAAACATAATCAAAATATTAATAAAATGATACTTGGAAAGAAAGGGAAAATAGAAAGAACACAACTGGAGTACAATGGCATAAAAGGGAATGAAAAGAACAATACAAAAACATGCAATGTTTTTCTTAAAGAATTGAGCTATAGTACTCTCACAATCAAATTAAATTAAAATTTGATTTTAATCAAATTAAACAAAAGAAAATTAGAGATGCTCTAGAAAAGGAAAGAAGAAAATAAATTTTTGGAAGAAAGCAGACCATTGAGACATAATTGGTTGGAACAAAAAAAATCAGGGCTTTAAAAAATGAATAAGAGCTGATCTTAAAGAAAGAACAAGGCTAGAGATTAATTAGTAGTGTGGCATTTGAAAGGACAATAGATTGCAAAGCAGAAGAGGAGACTGGATAAAAGAGTGGGAAGAATGAATGAAACAGAACAATCAATCAGTAAAAAGAGGAGCAATGTGCCAGGATATTATGGTGAAGTACTAAAATGACTACTAACCGGCTATTAAAAACTAAAACTAACTACTATTGTGACCTACGGAAGTCACCACTGCAACTGTATCCAGGGAAATATTTTGAAGATAATGGGAGACTCAGTCAAGGTCCTGGATTCCTTTTCCACCAAAAGAATTGAATTCTGCCTCTCACTTCGGGCTCTAAGTGGGGGCATCTTCCAGAGCTCTTAAACCCCCCCCAGACCTGAATATGCCAATGAGGCATTCTTTCCAACTTATTCAGAATATATCTCCAATGTCAGCATGCCCTTGGCAAAGTTCTCTCTGGGTAGTAGAGGCTGAGCAGATCATTCTTACTGCTGTTGCCAGCGTGAGGGGCATTTACCCAGCTACCTCCGTGCCATGCAGAATAATACATTGATGAGATTTTCCAGTATCCTAGCACTAGCACTTAGACTTATATACCGCTTCACAGTGGTATACAGCCCTCTCTAAGAGGTTTACAGCCTCTTGCCCCCAACAATCTGGGTCCTCATTTTACCCCCCTCGGAAGGATGGAAGGCTGAGTCAACCTCGAGCGGGTGAGATTTGATCTGCTAAACTGCTGGCAGCTGGTGATCAGCAGAAGTAGCCTGCAGTACTGCATTCTAACCACTGTGCCACCACGGCTCATCCTTCTGCCCTCCCCTTAAAAACTAGAATTATTCCAAAGGTGTTGCTAACTCCATATTCAGAACTATAGATCAGCTTATTCTGACCCGTTCTGTGTTTGCAGAAGGGATGAATGAGGGTTGGCCATCAGAGGTGGCCTTGCCTCAAGAGGCTTTCTATTAATCCTGCTGGTTGGCATCCTACAGATTTTTTTTTTTTGTTTACATTTATACCCCGCCCTTCTCCGAAGACTCAGGGCGGCTTACAGTGTATAAGGCAATTTGGGACCAGTAAGTGTCAGGTCCAGGAAAAAAAAGGATAATAATAATTGAGTTTATAAGTAGTAATTATAAGTAGTAATTATAAGTAGTAATTAAGAGCAGTTCATTTAGGGACCATTCAAAGTTACAGTGACATTGAAAAAACTGACATAACCGTTTTTCACAATTTTCTTTTTTAATTCAAAACGTTTTACAAAAAAAAAAAAATTTTTCCCCCCCTTTCCCCCCCAACCCCCCTCCCTTCACTAATCCCTCCCCCTTCCCCCCTGACTTCCCGGATGAAGCACAAGGTATAGTTAAAAATAAAACAAACATATGCTAAGAAGATTTTCCCCCAAAACTATTATACCAATTTTCCCTCTCTAGCTCTGACTTCCTCCTAACACAACCAAAATCCTTCAAGAAAAAATAAATAAAAAATAAAAAAATGAAGAATTAAGAATAACAAAATATGTAAATCAATAAAACAAATTAATCCTAAAGTATTTAAAACCAACTAAAACATAAAAATCCAATCCAATTCAAAGAATATCTCCCTTATAGCTTCTATAACCATATAATTTTCCCCCCAGGTCTTTCTTACATAAACTCTTTCAAAAATATTCTATTCAAAATACAATACAACACATTATAAAATTTCAATACCAAGAATTACAGTAGCTATTCAAATTTAGTCCATCCTCGTCAAAATCCAGTATAAATCCAAATACCTAGTCTTTTATAATAGATATAAAACATATAATCAACCCATTTCTTCCAGATCTTCCTCACATATTGTCTTTCAGGGACAGTAATATTTTTGTCTGTTAATAATTCAAAGGATAATACTTTTGTCTCTTGCCATTTTTTTGATGCATTAATCTCTGTCTTTCCTTCATTTCTCCTTTTGAAAAGTCAGTCACAATATTGCCTAATAGATCCTTATGTTCAAAAATCCACAAATTACTACCATATATTCCATCAATCCAAAGAGAGAATTCTTGAAAAGCATTAAGCCTGTAAATTTTTTCAGTTCGAAACAGCCTCCTGTAGCACAAATTCTGACATTTCATCCAAACTATTTAAAGGAAACTTCTTTACATCAACTTGTTTATACATGATCATATCTTCATATTTATCCATTTTTATTTGTATCTCCTCCATTGCATTTAAGTCCTGTTTCAGTTCGTATTTTTGAATAATTAAATACATTCTTTCTGTGTAATCCTGTATAAAGTCACAAATCCATTCTTCTGAAAGAACCTTCATGGCAAAGTTCTTGCTGAAAATCCCCTTATGAAATACTTAAACAACGTAACATAATCCAACAATCCAGAATCCAACACAATAAGATGAAGTCTCCATTCAGTTTCGATTTCGCAGCAAGGCTGGTCTATTTGCAGTTAGTCTAAAACGCCATTTTAAAAGAAGGAAAAAAATAATAATTTTTCTCTCTTTAAAAAAGGAGGAAGTCAGGAAATCAACAATACTTGCAAACCAATAATTGTTCACTCATGCTTCTTCCGCCTGCTTATAGAAATCCACAAAAAGAAATCAATTGTTAGCAGAACTTGGACACCTTCCTCTTTTCCTGCTGTTGCAGGAGACGCGCTGGATAATGGAGATAAGGAGGAATTCAAAGGGATTCGATCTTTCGGGACTTTGCATAAGAAAAACAAAGCCCCTAGGGGAATCTACCTCTCTCCCCCCCCCTGCTCTTTCCCCTGCTCTCTCAACCAGAGAGGGAAAATTAAGTCGGGAACAGCAGTTCGTAGCTATTTACACCGGCTTTTACAATATCCAGTGCGGAGTGCCATAAATTAGCACCCAGCGAGAAAGGTGGCGCCAAGCGGAACCCCGTTTTTCACAATATGACCATTGCAGCATCCCTATAATCATGGGACCAAAATTCAGATGCTTGGCAACTGGTGCATATTTCTGAGAGTTGCCGCATCCTAGGTTCATACGATCAACTTTTGCGACCTTCTGACAGGCAAAGTCAATGGGAAAGCCAGATTCACTTAACAACCAGGTTACTAACTTAACTGCAATGATTCATGTAACAACTGTGGCAAGAAAAGTTGTAAAAAGGAGTAAAACTTAACAAACGTCTCACTTAGCAACATAAATTTTAGGCTCAATTGTGGTCATAAGTTGAGGACTACCTGTATTTTTGAGTTTATGAAATAAATTAAGTAAACTCAATTATTTTTTTATCTTTACAGGAACACAAAAACTAATCTTTAACTGTGCTGAAATCTTCCCAGAAATTTTTCCTTTCATTCTGCCTTTCTGGGCTTTGAATTCATCCATCTTCCTTTGCAGTGATAGACCACATACTGCCTTTGAGCCAGTTTTTATAAGGTAACTAAAGATTCTTCCTGCAATTTTTTGTAAAATCTTCCCACCATCCTGAAGAGATTTTCAAGAGGACTGGAAAAGGGGCAGGATATTCTTTAAAATGTCTGCAAATGAATGTAATGAATGCAACGGTGATTTTTCTTTTTTAAAATAGAATAGAATAGAATAGAATTTTATTGGCCAAGTGTGATTGGACACACAAGGAATTTGTCTTGGTGCATATGCTCTCAGTGTACATAAAAGAAAAGATACGTTCATCAAGGTACAACATTTACAACACAATTGATGGTCAATATATCAATATAAATCATAAGGATTGCCAGCAACAAGTTATAGTCATACAGTCATAAGTGGAAAGAGATTGGTGATGGGAACGATGAGAAGATTAATAATAGTGCAGATTCAGTAAATAGTCTGACAGTGTTGAGGGAATTATTTGTTTAGCAGAGTGATGGCCTTCGGGAAAAAACTGTTCTTGTGTCTAGTTGTTCTGGTGTTCAGTGCTCTATAGCATCGTTTTGAGGGTAGGAGTTGAAACAATTTATGTCCTGGATGAGAGGGATCTGCAAATATTTTCACGGCCCTCTTGATTCGTGCAGTATACAGGTCCTCAATGGAAGGCAAGTTGGTAGCAATTATTTTTTCTGCAGTTCTAATTATCCTCTGAAGTCTGTGTTTTTCTTGTTGGGTTGCAGAACCGAACCAGACAGTTATAGAGGTGCAAATGACAGACTCAATAATTCCTCTGTAGAACTGAATCAGCAGCTCCTTGGGCAGTTTGAGCTTACTGAGTTGGCGCAGAAAGAACATTCTTTGTTGTCCTTTTTTAATGATGTTTTTGATGTTAGTTGTCCATTTTAGATCTTGCGATATGATAGAACCTAGAAATTTGAAGGTTTCTACTGTTGAAACTGTGTTGTCAAGTATTGTGAGAGGTGGAAGTATGGAAGGGTTTCTCCTAAAGTCTACCACCATTTCTACGGTTTTGAGTGTGTTCAGTTCCAGATTGTTTTGGTTGCACCACAAGGCTAGTCGTTTGACCTCTCGTCTATATGCGGATTCGTCATTGTCTCGAATGAGACCAATTACTGTTGTGTCATCTGCGAACTTCAGTAGCTTAACAGATGGATCATTGGAGATGCAGTCATTGGTATACAGAGAGAAGAGAAGTGGGGAGAGCACACAGCCTTGGGGGGCCCCTGTGCTAATTGTACAGGTATTTGATGTGATCTTGCTTAGCTTCACCTGCTGCTTCCTGTTTGTTAGGAAGCTTGTGATCCACTTACAAGTCTGTTCCGGTACCTGTAGCTGGTTTAGCTTAGTTAGAAGAATGTCTGGAATGATGGTATTGAATGCTGAACTAAAGTCTACAAAAAGGACCCTTGCATAGGTCTTTGGAGACTCAAGATGTTGTAGGATGTAGTGCAGAGCCATATTAACAGCATCATCTGTTGATCTATTTGCTCGGTATGCAAATTGCAAGGGGTCTAACAGCGGATCCGTGATGGTTTTCAAGTAGGAAAGAAAAACGTAGAAAAAAATGAAAAACTGCTCCTTTGCAACACCACCCATATTTCTTTTAAAAATTGTTCTTCCAATTTCCTTTTTCATTCCCTCTTCTCAAATTGCTGAATGGAAACAGTTCTACTCTAAGGTTGCTGGAGTCGTTTGCAATCCCATCTGCAGTTTAAATGCAAGAGGTATAATGATTTAGAAACCAGAAGAATAACTAAAGAGCCCCAGCAGTCATTATCTCAAATAATGAGACTTTTTTAATGCAAAATCAATGTTTGTTATAATGAAAATAGATTCAGCAATTCCTGCTGGGCCAGATGTGCAAATCTTTCTGACTGTAGTAAATGTGGCTCCTTATTTTGAACACCCTGATGAAGATTGTTATCCAAGAGTAAAAATAAAATGTCCAAAATTATTTACGGCTATTGTTACGGTATTTTTTGTGGTTCCCTTAAAGAACAATCTTGGCAAGATTGAATTAAATCACTATTTATGTCACCTTTATTAATTGCCTATCAATAACAAAAAGAAAAGAAAAAACTGTCAGTGCATTTAAGTAGTGTATTAATAATTGCCTATAACATATAACTTCTATAAGTGTACTCTATAGGAGCAAATCCTATAGCTTAGTGGAAGAGTGCTTGGATTAGAGAAGATTTGTGCCTGGATGAAGGTTAGAAGGAGAAGGAGAATCTCTCGTTTCCTCTAGAACAGGGGTCCCCAAACTTTTTACACAGGGGACCAATTCACAGTCCCTCAGACTGTTGGGGGCTGGACTGGCTGGCTGGGCGTGGCTAGGTGGTCATGTGACTTGATGGGTGTGGCCAATTTAGAAGTCCATCAAACAATACACACAAATTACTCTTTAATTTGTTTTGCTCCTGGGGGTATTTTATTTGCTTTTGTTTGCATGTTGCTCTTTTGGTTGACTTTTCTTTTTACTAGATCATTTTTTAAAGTTTTTTAGGAGTCTAAAAGGAGCTTACAATCAACAAATAGAAGAAACTAGGAAAGGCATTGCCTCTCCTCGTTTTGGATGGGTGGGAATTGAAAATGTGAGCATGTCTCCAGCCACATGGGATGGAACAGGTACCTCATGTGCCTTCCCCCCACCCCACTTTGCCTGTTGCTGATGCCAATGCTGCTGCCGCCATGCCTGTTTCTTGGAGGGCCAGTTGCGGAGTCCCTGCTGCTGGACATCTGCCCCTTGGTGGATGCCGTTCCCTTTGCGTCCTCACCTGCTCTGGCTGCCAGCGAGTGGGGGGCAGCCTGTTCTGTCTCCTTCCCCACTTCGGAGCAACGAGCTGGCCTTCAGCCAGTGGATTCACGGCTCTTATCAGTCCTGGCAGAGAAATCGCAGCTGCCTGCCAAAGTTCAAACAAATGACTCACGTAGCAAGACTTTCAGCTCTTTTTGAAATGGATCAGCTAAACTTTGCTTCCCGTGGAGTGAGAGCAGTCCCAAACCTCCTTATATATCCTGTGGGGTGGGGCTCCTGCCCCACCCTTCCCTTTGATGACGCCGCCTCTCTAATCTTCTGAAGCGCGGGTCAAGCCAAGCTTGATTATTATTATCAGCTGGGTCTGAAGGCGTAGCCTGGGAAAGGGAGGAATCAGGGGATGACGGCCTCATTACGTCCTCCGACTGGTCTGGTTCTGGCTCCTGGAGCCAAGCCAAAGGAATCGGTGCTCCCGAGGTAAGCCTTACCGGCCCTTCCCCCTCACTCTTGGAGTCACTTTCGGGCATGAGGCCAGGTTTGGGGGCTGGAGTCACAACACTGCCAGAGACTGAGGCTGTGCCACCCACATCATCTCCTTGCCTTCTGGAAGCCGCAGCCATGAGGCACCTACTCCCCAGGCCCCCATCAGGGCCGCCACAGCTGATTGCCCGCTTGGAGTGCACTGATTGATCCCTGCCCTGAGTCCAGGGATGGATGGACAGAGGAAGCCCGAGCTAAGAAGCTGAGGTGAAGGGTGCCATTTTCCCCTCCTGGGGCCTCCATGCACCCCATTTTTGGCCTCCCTGGGCCCCAGAAGCACTTTGCCAGCCAAAAACTTTGGCCTTACTTTCCAGTTTCAGCCTGCAGGGCTTGTGAAGGTAAGGCCTGCGCTTGGCCGAAGGATGGGGGCCAGTGGGTGGGCAGGGTGATGTGGGCGGGGCAGCCTCATGATCCTGTGCAGGCCAGATTAATGGCTGTAGTTTGACGACCCCTGCTGTAGAAGATGTGGGCTTTAATGGCCCCCTGGACAATTTTCTGCAGCTTCCCTCAAGTGGTTCCCCTTTCTAGGGTGCCATGCTGGTGCTGTGTCTCTGCAGATCTCATGTTTGTCTGGACACCAGCCTCCTGGGTGATACTAGGAATCCATACCTGCTGGAAACTATTTCAGGCTTAGGAATTTATAGACGAAATATAGAATTTTTATTGGCCAAGTGTGATTGGACACACAAGGAATTTGTCTTGGTTCATATGCTCTCATTGTACATAAAATATACCTTCATCAAGTGCAACACTTACGACACTTAATGATAGTCATAGAGTACAAATTTAACACTTAATGATACAAACTTAATGATAGTCATAGGCTACAATTAAGCAATCAGGAAACAATCAATTACAGTATAAATTGTAAGGATACAAGCAACAAAGTTATAGTCATAAGTGGAAGGAGATGGGTGATGGGAACGATGAGAAGATTAATAGTAGGGCAGATTTAGTATATAGTTTGACAGTGTTGAGGGAATTATTTGTTTACAGAGTGATGGCGTTCAGGAAAAAAACTGTTCTTATGTCTAGTTGTTCTGGTGTGCAGTGTTCTATAGCGTCGTTTTGAGGATAGGAGTTGAAACAGTTTATGTCTAGGATGTGAGGTATCTGTAAGTATTTTCACAACCCTCTTTTTGATTCGTGCAGTATACAGGTCCTCAATGGAAGGCAGGTTGGTAGCAATTATTTTTTCTGCAGTTCTAATTATCCTCTGAAGTCTGTGTCTTTCTTGTTGGGTTGCAGAACCAAACCAGACAGTTATAGAAGTGCAGATGACAGACTCAATAATTCCTCTGTAGAACTGAATCAGCAGCTCCTTGGGCAGTTTGAGCTTTCTGAGTAGGTGTAGAAAAAACATTTTTTGTTGTCCTTTTTTGATGAAATTTTTGATGTTCACTGTCCATTTTAGATCTTGCGATTTGGTAGAACCTAGAAATTTGAAGGTCTCTACTGTTGATACTGTATTGTCTAGTATTGTGAGAGGTTTTCATGACTACAGATGTTGAAGCAACTGGTCTGTAGTAATTCAGTTCCTTGATACTGGGCTTCTTTGGCACTGGGATGATAGTTAGAGCATTTGAAGCAAGAAGGAACATAGCACATCTCTAGTGAGTTATTGAAGATATGGGTGAAGATGGGGGCCAATTGGTCAGCACAGACTTTTAAGCAAGAAGGAGTTATTTTGTCTGGGCCTGGAGCTTTTCCTGGCTTTGTGAAATAGGTCTTGTACTTCCTTTTCTGTGATCACTAGTGGCTGTGAACCCAATGAGATGCGGTCAGTTGTAAGAGGCTTGGCTGTTGTTGGTGTGTCTGAGATAGGGGTTGTGGAGATAGGTGGCTGTAGTTTCCTCTCAAACCTGCAGTAAAACACGTTCAGGTCATCTGCCAATTGTTGGTTTCCTTCAGCCTGGGAAGGAAGTTTGCCGTAGCCGGTAATATTTTTAAGAGTTTTCCACATGTTTGCTGGTTCATTTGTTGAGAACTGATTCTTTAGCTTTTCAGAGTAGCTTCTTTTTGCTGCTCTGATCTCCCTTGTTAATACATTTCTGGCCTGATTGAACAGCATTTTATCACCTTTTCTGTAGGCTTCCTCTTTGGAATGACATAGCTGCTTAAGTTTAGCTGTGAACCAAGGTTTGTTGTTACTGTATATTCGCAAGTTCCTTGTCGGTACACATAGGTCTTCACAGAAGCTGACATATGATGTTACAGTATCTGTGAGTTCATCTATGTCTGCAGAGGTACTTTCAAAAACATTCCAATCAGTGCAGTCAAGGCAGGCCTGTAGCTTTAACTTTGCCTCCTCCGTCCAGGTCTTATAATCTAATAAAATAAATCTAATAAAATAAATAAATAAAAATAAATCTTCATACACACACATTGATTAAAGGACTGAACTCCAAGGTCTCTTCCAACTCTATGACTCTTTGATTCAAAACCCAAGAGATGGTGGGCTGCAAAACAGGAAGAGTTAAAGAACTTGTCAGAAGCTTCATAGTGTTCCTGACTATCTGACCTGTCAGTCATTTTTTTCAGATATGCTCTTACAGAGCAAGAAAATGGACTAAATGACTTCTATATTCTTCTCCTTCTGAGGTAAAGTTAGTCAGGCATGACTGGCTTGTGACAAAAGCAAGCTGGCTGCTATTAATTGTTGCATTCTTATGCAAATCTTCAGAAATATGCTGTTGAATAATCTGCTCAAAACATCGCTCCATTTAGACATCAAGGGGATGTCTGTGTGATTTCCTGCATCCTCTTTCTCCTTTTTGAAGCCAAGAATGACATTGAGTCTCCTCTTCAAAGATCATAATAAGCAGATCTGCTAGTTCCTTCAGTCCTTGAGTGTAATTCAGGGTACTTACGGGACCGCCTGCTGTTACCTCATGCCTCCCACCGACCCGTGCGCTCTCACAGAGAGGGTCTTCTCAGGGTGCCGTCCGCCAAGCAATGTCGGCTGGCGGCCCCCAGGGGAAGGGCCTTCTCTGTGGGAGCACCTACTCTCTGGAACGAACTTCCCCCCGATTTACGCCAATTACCCGACCTTCGGACCTTTCGCCGGGAATTGAAAACCTATCTATTTATCCAAGCGGGACTGGCCTGAATTTTAAATTTTTAAATTTTAACAATTTTAGTGGGTATTTTAATATGGTCAATTTGACGGTTTTAATTTCGGCCTTTATTGAATAAGTTTTTTAATTGTGATTTTAAGTTTGTATATTTAACTGTTTTAATGTAGGCTGTACACCGCCCTGAGTCCTTCAGGAGAAGGGCGGTATAAAAGTTTAAATAAATAAATAAATAAATAAATAAATAAATAAATAAATAAATAAATAAATAAATAATTCATCAAATTCTGGAGATTGGCATTCGTTTAAATTGGCTTTGGGATGTTTTACATTCCTTGTTTGCCCAGAGGTGCAATTCCTTCCTTCCACTAGGGCCAAAGTATGGCCAACTGGGGCATTTTTTGCCTTTTGAGAGATAATGTATGAATGAAGAAATTTTATCTTCTCAGCATGGCCTGGGACTCTCTTGCCTTCTTTTGCTTGCAATAGACCAACGGGCTCATTCGCTTCCTTTTTGCTCCTGTTAGGTAGAAGCTGTTGTTTTGCAATAGTGGTGAACATCTGTAGCTCAGGTGCAGGATGAGGGTAAAGGTTCATTCTTTGAGCTTGTGGGTTGGTTTCTGAACATTGTGTTACCAGGCTAGGTAACATCTTCAGTGGAGTTTAGGGGATCTCAGTTTATTTATTTATTTATTTTTCAGATTTATATACCGCCCTATCTCCCTAAGGACTTAGGGCGGTTCACAGGCAATTAAAAGCAAACATATAAATACAATTTAAAATAACACATAAAAAACTTATTCAATAGCCAAATTATTAAAACAATATAAATACTAAAAACCCCATTAAAACCAATAAATTTAAAAAACTAACCAAAACATCAGTGTCAGTGTTCTGTTTATAAGGGCTTCAAGTGTGGGTGTGTCAAGTGAGGGGCTTATGGTGAGTCATCAGTGAGTTTTGTGATGAGTCTTGTGATAAGGAGGTAACCTCAGGTCAGGGTCATTGGGAGGTGAACTGCTGGTGTGCGTGGTGGGGAGGGAATTGCACGAGTTTCCCAATGACCCTGACCTGAGGTTACCTCCTTATCACAAGATTCCCTTGCTTATCATAACTCATGGGTCTTCCTTCCTCCCAAAGTCCCAGGCATCTTTACTTCACCAAACAGTTCCTCCTTGTTCCTGAGGGTGAGATCAGTCACAGCAGCCTCTCTCATTTCATATTCCACCTTTTGAGAAAGGAAGTTGACAGTTATATAGGACACTGGTTAGAATTCCAGCCAATGTCAGAGATAATAAGGGTCTTTCCTTATTGGTGTTGCTGTCTCTTGCCTCAACCACATCGTCTCTTTCTCCAGGTGGTCTAAGATTCTAAAAGGGTGAGTGCTTGCAAATCAGGTAGTCCTTTGTTAACAATCATTAGTTAAATGACTATTCAAACTTGTGATAGTGCTGAACAACTGGATCTTACAATCAGTCCTCAAAGCCTGGCTCACAGTTATGACATTTCAGCATCCTGCAGCCACATTGCCACCATTTGAGTCCCCCACTGTTGGCTTCCAACAAGCAAAGTTAAGGAGAAGCCAAGCAGGAGGTCACAAATAGCAATCACATGAGATCCTTGCTTAATGATGACATGGGATTTCTGGGATTACCATCACTAGGCAGCCTGGAACATAGAACATAGAATAATAGGGTTGGAAGGGACATTGGAGGTCTTCTAGTCTAACCCCTGCTCAAGCTGAATGTTTCTATGAGCAAGAGTAGAGAAGCTACTTTCCTTGTGTTCACAAGTTAAGTCATTTCTGTATTCAGGCACAGCTAGAATGTAAAGGTCCATTGGCAAGGAAAACAAAATGGATCCCAAATGTCAAGCACGTTGCAAGAATATTCATAGAGTGCAATAATAATAAGTTAATTATTATTAAGATCATCTACAGAGCCAAACCAACCAAAGGAGTTGTGTTGTCCATGATTGTCTATCTAGACCCGTTCCAGTCCGGCTTCCGGTCCGGTCACAGTACGGAGACAGCTTTGGTCGCGTTGGTGGATGACCTCTGGAGGGCCAGGGACAGGGGTTGTTCCTCTGCCCTGGTCCTATTAGATCTCTCAGCGGCTTTCGATACCATCGACCATGGTATCCTGCTGCACCGGTTGGAGGGACTGGGAGTGGGAGGCACCGTTTATCGGTGGTTCTCCTCCTATCTCTCCGACCGGTCGCAGACGGTGTTGACAGGGGGGCATAGGTCGACCGTGAGGTGCCTCACTTGTGGGGTACCTCAGGGGTCGATTCTATCGCCCCTCCTGTTCAACATCTACATGAAGCCGCTGGGCGAGGTCATCAGTGGTTTCGGGGTGAGTTATCATCTGTACGCTGATGATACGCAGCTGTACTTTTCCACCCCGGACCACCCCAACGAAGCTGTCGAAGTGCTGTCCCGGTGTCTGGAAGCCGTACGGGTCTGGATGGGGAGAAACAGACTCAAGCTCAATCCCTCCAAGACGGAGTGGCTGTGGATGCCAGCACCCCGATTCAGTCAGCTGCAGCCGCAGCTGGCTGTGGGGGGCGAGTTATTGGCCCCAACGGAGAGGGTGCGCAACTTGGGTGTCCTCTTGGATGGGCGGCTGTCGTTTGATGATCATTTGGCGGCCGTCTCCAAGAGGGCCTTCCACCAAGTACGCTTGGTGCGCCAGTTGCGCCCCTTCCTTGACCGGGATGCCTTATGCACGGTCACTCATGACCTCGTCACTTCCCGCTTGGATTATTGCAATGCTCTCTACATGGGGCTGCCCTTGAAGTGCACCCGGAGGCTGCAGTTAGTCCAGAATGCAGCTGCGCGGGTAATAGTGAGAGCAACTCGTTGCTCCCATGTAACACCAATCCTGCGCAGTCTGCACTGGCTTCCTGTGGTTTTCCGGGTGCGCTTTAAGATTTTGGTTACCACCTTTAAAGTGCTCCATGGCTTAGAACCCGGGTACTTACGGAACCGCCTGCTGTTACCTTTTGCCTCCCACCGACCCATACGCTCTCACAGAGAGGGCCTTCTCAGGGTGCCGTCCGCCAAACAATGTCGGCTGGCGGCCCCCAGGGGTAGGGCCTTCTCTGTGGGAGCTCCTACGCTCTGGAACGAGCTTCCCCCTGGGTTACGTCAAGTGCCTGATCTTCGGACCTTTCGCCGTGAGCTGAAAACGCACCTATTTATTCTAGCGGGACTGGCTTAAAATTTTAGTGGGGTTATTTATATTTTAATGTTTTAAATGGTTTTAAATTCAGCCACCTTATAATATGCTTGTTTTAATTTCTTTTAATGTTTATAATGTGATTTTTTACATGGCTGTACACCGCCCTGAGTCCTTCGGGAGAAGGGCAGTATAAAAATTGAATAAAATAAATAAAAATAAATAAATGAAACACTGAAAAAGAAGATTTTCTAGTCCAACCCCCTGGTCAAGCAGGAGACCCTATACCATTCTAGATAAATGGGTGTCCAACCTCTTCTTGAAAACCTCCAATGATGGAGCATCCAAACTTCTGGAGGCAAGCCATTTCACTGATTAATTGTTCTTACTGTCAGAAAATTTCTTTTTCGTTCTAGATTGGATCTCTTTTTAATAAACTTCCATCCACTGCTTCTTGTCTTACCTTGGTGCTTTGGAGAATAGGTTGATCTCCTCTTCTCTGTGATAGCCTATCAAGCATTGGAAGACTGCTATCAGGCCACCTGTAGTCCTTCTGTTTGCTAAATTCGTCATACCCAGTTCCTGCAACTGTTCATTGTACGATTTAGCCTCCGGATTGCTAATAATCTTTGTTGCTCTTCTCTGCACTCTTTCTAGGGCCTCAACATCTTTTTTTCCCCTATCATGGTGACCAGAACTGGATGCTGTATTCCAAGTGTGGTCTTACCAAAGCAGTAGGAAAAGCTCTTCATAACATAAAACCATCGCTATCTATTGGACCCGATGGACTATGTGCCTACCTTCCACTAATATAGCAGAACCCCTAAGCATAATCTTTGATAAAGTTTTCACTACCAGTTCCCTTCCCAAACTGTGGTCACTTGCCACAGTCATCCCCATCTTCAAAAAAGGAGACCCCAGCTTAGTCGAAAATTAGAGACCAATCTCTCTATGCTGCATCACCTGCAAAGTCATGGAATCAATCATCAACCAATCCATTACCTCACACTTAGAAGCAAACAACCTACTCTCCAATAAACAATTTGGTTTCAGGAAAAAAATATCATGCAACTTACAACTTCTCCACTGTAAAAACATATGGACTACAAATCTTGATCAAGGCAAAACAATAGATGCAATCTACATAGACTTCTGCAAAGCTTTTGACTCAGTAGTACACGATAAACTTCTCCTAAAACTAAAATCCTATGGCATTTCAGGACCCCTTCACAAATGGATATCTGCTTTTCTGTCTAACAGACAACAAGTGGTCAAAATTGGCAATGCTCTATCAAATCCTGTTCCTGTCAAGAGTGGCGTTCCTCAAGGCAGCGTCCTTGGACCAACACTCTTCATACTATACATTAATGATCTTTGTGACCATATCTCAAGTAATTGTGTTCTCTTTGCTGACGATGTCAAACTATTTAACACCACTGATAATACATCTATCATTCAAAAAGACCTTGATCATCTAACCGCTTGGTCTAAAACTTGGCAACTCAAATCTCAACCAGCAAATGCTCAGTCTTACATATAGGAAAAAGAACCCAAACACTAAGTACTTGCTTGATGGACATTACCTTACAGATGACCCCATCCCGTTAAAGACCTTGGAGTTTTCATGTCAAATGATCTAAGTGCCAAAGCCCACTGCAAATACATAGCAACTAAGAGTTGTAAACCTAATCTTGTAGCTTCTTTTCCAAAACACTACACTACTAACCAGAGCATATAAAACATTTGCTAGACCAATTCTAGAATACAGCTCACCTGTTTGGAACCCTCACCACATCTCTGACATCAATACAATTGAACGTGTCCAGAAATATTTTACAAGAAGAGTTCTCCATTCCTCTGTAAACAACAAAATACCTTATCCCACTAGACTTGAAATCCTGGGCTTGGAAAACTTGGAACTCCGTCGCCTTCGACAAGACCTAAGTTTAACTCATAGAATCATCTATTGTAATGTCCTTCCTGTCAAAGACTACTTCAGCTTTAATTGCAATAATACAAGAGCAACCAATAGATTTAAACTTAATGTCAACCGCTTTAATCTAGATTGCAGAAAATATGACTTCTGTAACAGAATCATCAGTGCTTGGAATACTTTACCTGACTCTGTGGTCTCTTCCCATAATCCTAAAAGCTTTATCCTAAAACTTTCTACTATTGACCTCACCCCATTCCTAAGAGGACCATAAGGGGCGTGCATAAGCGCACAAACGTGCCTACCGTTCCTGTCCTATTGTTTTTCTTTTCTTCTTCCTATATATGTTTATATGTGTATATACTATATAATCTTTTTGTATGATGTTGTGACAAAAATAAATAAATAAATAAATAAATAAACGTGCCTACCGTTCCTGTCCTATTGTTTTTCTTTTCTTCTATACCTTTATATACTATATAACCTTTCTGTATGATAGTTACATATATTGTTGTGACAAAATAAATAAATAAATAAATAAATAAATAAATAAATAAATAAATAAGTATAAAGCCGGTCTAATACTTCTGCTGATCTTGATCCTATTGTTCTGTTGATGCTGGCTGGGACTGCATTGGCTTTCTTGGCAGTTGTAGCATTGCTGGCTGACATTAACGGGTGTTCCACTAGGACTCCTAGATTCCTCTCACAGTTACTGCTTTTGAGCCAGGTACCACCTATTCTATACCTGTGCATTTGATTTTTCTTTCCTATGTTTTAGGACCTTACCAGGCATACATTTGATCTAATTGGAAGAATATTGGATTCATTCTAATTAATAGAATAACCTGTTAACTTGCCAAAATGATTTATATGCCACAAATTTTGGAAGAGAATATTTTTAATTTTCAATATGTTTAGATGATTTAATTCTGACTCTTACAGTTAGATTTTTTTCAATAGGAACTCAGTTAAATTAATTTAGATAATTTGGATTTATCGTGCTCTGTCTTCTTTTTAGAACTCTTGCTGTGCTATTTTCTGACTGAGAAGAGGCTGGGCAGAATTAGACTGACGCACTCCAATTTGCACTTGTTTAACTACATCTGTATCTTTGCCGCTATTTGTTTCTCATATTTATTAGTCTCGTCAAAATTCAGGTTTAGCACTCAGGGGCTTTTTGCCAGCAACACTAATGGAGAAGAATAGATGCATTATTTGTAAATAATGCATTATGATGATACAATTTGGGTCTCTTAGCTCTAACCACAACCCATCCAGCCTTACATTATTTATAATTTACACACACCTTCCTAACATTACTATGTAAATATTTAATGCCATAAGCAACTTTTTGTTCCTAGATCTTCTGAATTCCACAGATAGCTGTCAAAAGTACAAGTGAAGGGGAGAAAAAAGACAGATTTCATGGGGAAGGGTCACCCACCACTATGGACTTCAGTCAGTGGGATGCACAGCTAAGAAAAGGCCCAATATCGGTAAGAAGGAACTTTTAAGCTCAACTAGGAGAAATATTTTGTTTGTGCCATATTCAGTAGCAACAGAATTCTTTCTTTCAGCAAAGAAACTACATCTTAAGGAAAACCTGGCTTCATAAGATGTTGTCTTAAATATAGCTGGTTGCTGGTTCTTTGGAGCTTACATGGGATGTTGGCAAACCTCGACTTACAACCCAAAGTTTCCATTGCTAAGCAAGACAGTTATTGACTGAGTTTTCCCCCATTTTATGACTTTTCTTGCCACCATTGTTAAGTGAATTGTTGCAGTTATATAGTTAGTAACATGGTTGTGAAGTGAAGCCGTCTTCTCCATTGACTTTGCTTGTCAGAGGGTCACAGAAGGGGATCACGTGACCCAGGGACGCTGCAACCGTCATAAGTACAAGCCAGTTGCCAAGAGTCCCAATTTTAATCACGTAACCTCGGCGACACTACAATTGAGAATTTTCTCAAGGGGATTGTATAATAAAGTGTATACTTTATTACTATAGTATACTACAATTGAGAATTTTCTCAAGGGGTTTGGCTATAAAAGTGTATACTTGTCAGTGGTTTTCTAATGTACAGTTATCGGAAATGTTTAAAGTGGATGAAGGATTTTGTTGTTTTGAACAGTGTAAGAACTAATGATGGATCATTTGATGTTACAAAGCATTGAAAAAAGTGACTGATGACGGTTTTCCACACTTACAACCATGGCAGCATCCCCATCATCACATGATCAAAATTCGGATGCTTGGCAACTGACTCGTATTAAGGACGGTTACAGTGTCCCAAGATCACGTGATCCTCTTTTATAACCTTCTGACAAGAAAAATCAAAGGGGAGGATAGATTCACTTAACAACTGTGTCACCAACTTAACTGTAGTGAGTCACTTAACAACTGTGGCAAGAAAGGTCATAAAATGGGGGAAATTCACTTAACAACGGTCTCCCTTAGCAGCAGAAATTTGGGAGTCAATTGTGGTCATAAATCAAGGACTATCAGTAGTTCTTACATTGTTCAAAACAACAAAATCTTTCATCCACTTTAAACGTTTCTGATAGCTGTACATAAGAAAACCACACAGCCAAGTCTTCTCTTTATTATAAACAATCCCCTTGAGAAAATTCTAGTACATCGTGCTAATTAAGCCAATTTATGTTTAGCCATCATTTCTTGTTTATCAAATGCTTCTCATGCTGAAAGTCACAAGGGTATTTTTGGGCTCAACTGAGGTTTTTAATCTATTCCATATTCTCAACATGGCATATCCAAAGTAATAATTTTTAAAATCCACATTGACTTTGACTTTGCCGTACCACAAATACTATGCCACCCAAATCTCAGGTCTAAAAGTCTTCTATTTCTCAGCAAGTCCCACTCTTTCATCCAAGCCAAATAGCAAGCTGCAAAATACAATTTCAAATCCGGTAGATACAAACTTCCTCTTTCTTTTGCATCTTATATCACCTGATATTTTAATTTGTAGGTTTTTCCCCCGTGCCCCAGGAATTTAGAAATATCTTTCTGCCACTGTTTAAAAGGAGCATCAATTGTCAAAACGGGTATTGCCTGAAAGAAAAATAACATTCTAGTTAAAACATTAAGGTTAATCAGAAAAATTCTCCCCAACAATGACAATTGTACTTTGTCCCCTCTTAAAATATTGTTTAACTACATGTCTTAACATAATTGATTTGAATTAATACACAATTCATATTTGTCATAGTGATACCCAGATATTTTACCTTTTTCTTAATCTTAAAACCCTTGTATTTTCATATTGTTTATTAACATTGTCATTCTGTTAATTAATCTTAAAACTGTTAATGCACCAAATTCTTCTAATTTACACTTTAAAAGGAAGGATCTTCCAAAACCAAGACAAGTTATCTCCAAAAGCTCCTAACATACAAGTCTCTTTTTTAACTCTTCACTCCCACAATCCTCTCATCCTCTTAGTTCTCTATTCAGAATTTCAATAATAAACAGGTGAAGGGACAAGGGGCAGCTTTGTCTTCTTCCTTTTTGTAGCCTACATGGTTTTGTTAGATCTTCATCAACAAAGATTTGTGTTTCTGTGAAGTGTAAATCAATTACTCATTATATAAAATCTTCTCCAAAATTAATATCTGCCAGTACTTTGAACAAGAAAGCCCAGTTCATGACCAAAGCCTTCTCTAAGAAGATCAATACAGTTTGTTTGCCCTTCATGGTCTTAAATGCTATATAAGAACTTTGCCAACAAGCTGAATGTTATTTGGTGGTTTGTAAGTTGCCAAGAAAATTCTTATACAATACTTGAATGATTTCCAGGCAATTTTCTTGCTTCCACTAACAGATCTTCAAACTTCAAACAAGCTTTTCATTGATGACATATCTGTGCTGTGTACCAACAAAAATGCCTTCCTTAATTTTGGCATCAGTTATTCATGTGTCTTGAGAAACAAAATCTCAAATAACAAAAATCTTCACCTTCTTTGTTCACCATTTTCACAAAACAGTTCAAGTTTTATGTGAAGCAAGGGCAAATGTATCTTTGAATCAACAGATGTTCATGTGCCATGTTTTTCTGTCCTGGAGCCAAATTCTTTTGGAGTAGCCATTTCTTTTTAATGTAATGTGACACTCATGCATGGCCGTCCCAGTCTCATATGTAACAACAGAACAATACCAACAACAGCTTTCCAAGCAGCAGAGCCGCTACTTTTAGATCTCCACAGATAATTCAGGTTGTACTGGGTGTGCTTCAATAACCATTTCATTTTTTGATATGTTTCTTTCATGCGTTCAGTATAGTTAACAATTATTGAAGGATGTACATTGCCATGGTGTAAAAAATAAAGATTTCTATAAAATGGTATGTGATAGGTTAAATTACAAGTCATTTTCTTGATTAGCAGTCAAAAATCTATAAGATACACATAAAAATATTCAGGAAGCAAAATCTTTGTTGTCTGGTTTCCTGCACAAGCAGCCCAAAGCCTCTAAAGCAGGGGGGTCAAATTTGATTTCACTGAGGGCTGCATCAGGGTTGTGTTTGACCTCTGGGGGCCAGGGTGGGCGTGGCCAGCTCGACATCACTCATGTTGGGGGTGTCTTTGGTGACCCGTATTGCCCGACACGATAGCAGTTTTCCAATATTTGAGGGGCTGCCACAGAGAGGAAGGGGTCAAGCTATTTCCCAAAGCACCCAAAGGACAGACAAGGAATAATGGAATGGAAACTGAACAAGGAGAGATTCAATTTAGAAACAAGGAGGAATTTTCTGACAATGAGAACCATCAACCAATGGAACAGAAGTTGCCTTCGGAAGTTGTGGGAGCTTCATCACTGGAGGCTTTGAAGAAGAGACTGGACTGCCAACTGTCAAAAATGGTGTCTTACTTGGGCGGGGGGGGAGGGTGTTGGACCAGATGACCTACAAGTTCCCTTCCAACTCTGTTAATTTGTTAAAGCTCTGTGACTGGTGCACCACTTTCATGACTGTCACCTGACAAGCTGACAAGTCACCCTGACAAGTCTTCAAGAATTACCAGCCTTGCGTAGGTTTGAGGCTGACCAAAATGGGCAAGAGATGTTCTTCTATGGTATGGTGGTCAAATAAGCGAACAAACAGGGGAAATTACCCAGATCCTTCTACATCAGGCAAGCAAAACATGTGAGAGGGCAGAACTTTCTGATCGGAAGGCAGAAATCCCCTTGAGATGTGTCTGAGTTGTGGGAGGCCTCCTGTAATCTGGGGGAGAAGAAGGGAGGAACGCAGCTGCACTTCATGTTCAGTTTCCCCTGAGAACCTGGGCGGGAGGACGAAGGATGAAGGGGAAGGCGATGTGAGGGTATGTGGAAATGACCTTGGCAGGCAAGAGGAAGAGCCACAGCCAGGAGAAACACTTGAGCAAGAGGCAGATGAGCCTGTGAAAGCATTACAGCAGTGCAAATGTCTCAGAAGGGGTTCCTAGTCTCTTGGGCTGTAGAGAGAGAAATATGCTAGATTTGCATAATTCTGTTGATGTAACCTTATAATAAAGTAGAATTAGTCCATTTGGTTACGTTTCAACTAGGACTGCCTGACTAAGATGGCACCAAGTGCTTCATTGATTCTTCAGGTCTTCAAGCTGTGGGAAGTGCTCGAAAAATAGCATAACAGAGTTGGAAAGAGTGTTGGAAAGCTGGTGTTGGTGTTGCCTGACAGACAAGAAAACCAGGCGATGAAGCATTGAACAAATGAACCCAGAATTCTTCCTCAAGGTAGAAATGGCCGGGCTCCAGTTATCTTATTTCAAACACCTTATGCCAAGATGCAGCTTTTTGGAGCAAGCTCTGATTCTGGGAAGAAAAGAAGCAGATGACTGGCAGCCAGGGGGAGGGACTTAATACAGTGGCAACAGCTGCACTGTTGGAAGACTTGGGGACAGATCCTCAACCACTTGATGGCACATAATCAATCAGTCTTCTCAAAGTGTGTCATTTGCACACATTGGGGAAGAGGGTTTTGTTGTTGTTGTTTTGCAGTGCCTCCGTTTGTGGACTTGGCTACTGTCAAGGACACCGTTTACAGTCAGCCTAACAACTTGATTCCTTCAACAACATCCCTAACTGGCCAGAAATGGGAGTCAGGTACTATGTGCATTTAATAAATTATTATTATTGGTTGGTTCGCTTTTTTTACTCTTATCATGTTAGCTGTTTTAACTATTGAGGGCCAGTGATTTTAAGAATGTTTTATTATACACTTTCCGTACATTAATGTTAGCTTTGCAAGCAATTCTGGAAAGACTTCAACTTCTAAAAGTTGTCCACACATATTTTTTAATAAATAGACTACTTATTAAAGTTTGAGAGCCAGGTTGTAGGAAAGAGGCTTTTATATAGATGCAAAAAGCAGTTATTGTAGAAACTCTGAGATCAACTATAATTTATGTGCATTTAACTTGGTGTAGCATACTGTAGTATAATAGGTACCAAGCAGGAAACTGAGAAACTGTGAGTTCTAATCTTAACTTAGTCTAGAGCAGCTCAGTGACTTTGGGTTGGTCACTCTCCTTCAGCTCTAGGGAGGAGGCAAGGACAAGCCACTCCTGAAATGCTGCCAAGAAAACTTCAAGGACTTAGCATTATGAAGGAACCTTGGAGGTCTTCTAGTCCAGCCCCTGCTCAAACAGGAGACCCTATACATTTCATACACATGGCTATCCAGTCTCTTCTTAAAAGCCTCCAGTGATTGAGCACCCAAACTTCTGAAGGCAAACCGGACTTGTCCAGGCAGCCACCAGGAGTCAACTGACTTGAAGGCACACACACACAATTCTTATTTAGATGTATGTTTTACCTTCAATTTGTTTCTGTTTCGAGTTTGGTTCTCCTGCCTTCAACGAGTGTGAAACAACTCTTTGTGGTACAGATTCACAGCAGGATTGGAGCCAAGGGAGATGTCAACTAGATAAATGGGCAGGAAGAGACCTGGCTTCCAAGATCGAAGAAGTGCATGGTTTATGATCAGGTCTGCTGTGACAAAGGAGCCTTGAGTTCATCAGTGCACTTCAAACTGACCAAAATTAAATGTAGGCTTGAAACAACATTCCAAGAAGTGGGGACTAAATGCTGAAACAATTTTTTTGGCTGGGCAGAGAGAGAATCTTCCGGTCAAGATTCAGCCATTTGTGTATCTCATAATTTACTTTCGTGCATTTTTAAGGCATTGTTTTGTCGGGGCCAATAATTATGAGATTATAAATTACCCCGTGAAGTCTTTCTATCTGTCTCCTAGTGGGAAATGCAACAAAATTAATTTCTAAAAGTCTCGAGTCAATCTGTCCTTGAGAGAAAATAGCAGGGTCCTAAAACAAGCAACAAGGGAAACAGAAAAGAAAAAGCAACCATTGGGACCAACTTGGACCTTTCAACAGTATCCAATTCAAAATCCTTAAACCATCCTGGTTTGCTTAGCAAAAACCTGATTGACGTAGCAATACCTCTACAATAAGCATCTTCAGTCAGACGAGAACTCAAGCAGATTTGGATAGAATGGAGAGAATTCCCTACCCACTTGAGGTATGTCAGAAGGATTTCAAGATACGGGGAGTCCTCGACACCCAACAGCTCATTTAGTTGCAACGGCATAGAAACAAAGTGACTTCTGACAGTTTTTCATACTTCTGACTGTTGCAGCATCCCCATGATCATGGGATCAAACTTTAGATGCTTGACAACTGATTCATATTTATGACCGTTGCTGTGTCCCAAGGTCACCTTTTGTAACCTCCTGACAAGCAAAGTCACAGGGGAAGCCAGATTCACTTAACAACCAGATTACTAACTTATCAGCTGCAGCTATTCACTTAACAACTGAGGCAAGAAAGGTCACAAAATGGGGCAAAACTCACTTAACAAACATCTCATTTAATAACAGAAATGTTGTGCTCAATTGTGGTCATAACTATTTAGAAGTTCCTACGGTCTATTGACTTTAAGCCAGAAGTCTTTCTGTTGGGAATTACACCTGAGATATATAACATAACATAACATAACATCAGAGTTGGAAGGGACCTTGGAGGCCTTCTAGTCCAACCCCCTGCCCAGGCAGGAACCCTACACCATCTCAGTCAGATGGTTATCCAACATTTTCTTAAAAATTTCCAGTGTTGGAGCATTCACAACTTCTGAAGGCAAGTCGTTCCACTTATTCATTGTTCTAACTGTCAGGAAATTTCTCCTTAGTTCTAAGTTGCTTCTTTCCTTGATCAGTTTCCACCCATTGCTTCTTGTTCTACCCTCAGGTGCTTTGGAGAACAGCCCGACTCCCTCTTCTTTGTGGCAGCCCCTGAGATATTGGAACACAGCTATCATGTCTCCCCTAGTCCTTCTTTTTGTTAAACTAGACATGCCCAGTTCTTGCAACCGTTCTTCATATGTTTTATCCTCCAGTCCCCTAATCATCTTTGTTGCTCTTCTCTGCACTCTTTCTAGAGTCTCAACATCTTTTTTACATCGTGGCGACCAAAACTGGATGCAATATTCCAAGTGTGGCCTTACCAAGGCATTATAAAGTGGTACTAACACTTCACGTGATCTTGATTCTATCCCTCTGTTTGTGCAGCCCAGAACTGTGTTGGCTTTTTTAACAGCTGCTGCACACTGCTGGCTCATATCTAGATGGTTATCCACTAGGACTCCAAGATCCCTCTCACAGGTACTACTATTGAGCAAGGTACCACATATACGGTACTGGTGCATTTTATTTTTTTGGCCTATATGTAGAACCTTACTTTTTTCACTGTTGAATTTCATTTTGTTAGATAGCGCCCAATGTTCAAGTCTGTCATACTAGAGACATAAAATATTTGATTGTGAATATTACTACAGCAGCTAGGATTGTGTTTGCTAAAAATTGGAAAAATGAGAAATTACCTTCGCAAGATGAAATAATTAGAATAATGATGGAGTGTGCAGAGATGAGTAAGTTGACATTTGAAATCAGAGAGCAAGAAGAGAGGCAATACTATAAAATATGGGATTTATTTTATAATTGGTTAAATGGAAAGATATGTCAGTAATGATAAATATAAGATATATGTATGAAAGAGATGTTTATTCTGTGAATGCACAGGAAGATATGCTAACATCCATGCAGCACGTTGTAATGAAATTGATTTGATGAGGGTTTTTTTATGTTTAAAATAATTTTTTTTTAAAAAGAAGTTCCTACTGTCTCAATCCCCCATCAACATCATGCACTCTATTCTATTCCTATTTTTGTATTAATCTATATTGGGAACTGAAGAAATACACATCAGGTTGGTTGGTCAAAAAATGCTGAGAGAATGCAATTTTTCCCCAGCCTTGTTAGAGAAGCTGGTCCCTGGCTTTGAAAGGGGAGGTGTGCCTCTTGCTATCCAAGGTGGACAATGGGGAACTCGATGCTGCCACTATCACCTTGCCAGCCACATTTGCTTTCAGGCAGTGAGGTAGGAAAATGCATTATCCTTTTTACTGATCAGACACTTTGGCATTCACAGCATTAATTACCTGAACTGTCAGGGGATGTAGATTTAATAGCTGTAAGCTGATGAGAGGTTGTAAGCGGAGGCAACCGGAAGCTGATGCAAGGGGAATGAGGCAGCAGGGTTACTGCCACTTTAAGAAGCTGGGTAAGAAGTTGCCTATGTAAGGGAAACCATTACTGTCGTCGACAGTGGTTCAGGAGTTCCAGGCTTCCATGACGGCCTTGGACCTGGTTCAAATAACTGATGGCCCCACCCACACGGGGGGATCCGCGCTGGACCTGATTTATATCTCTGGACAGTGGTTTAATGATCTGGTAGTAAGAGATTTAGTGACGTTACTGGTGTCATGGTCAGATCATTTTCTCCTCCGCCTAGACTTTCAGACCGCTACTCACCACCACAGGGAGACGGAACCAATACGTTGGTTCCATCCCAGGCACCTGATGGACCCTGAGAGGTTCCAGATGGAGCTTGGGCCGTTTCCTGAGGATCTTGCCCACGGCACGACTGAAGAACTAGTTGCGGCCTGGGAACAGGCCGCGGCTGGGGCTTTGGACCGTGTTGTGCCTTTGCGGCCTCTGACCCGGCGCAGATCTCAATTAGCTCCTTGGTTCTCTGAGGAGCTGAGAGAGATGAAATGCCGGAGAAGACGCCTAGAGAGTGTGTGGAGGTCCAGCCGTTCCGAAGCTGATCGGACACTAGTTAGGTCTTTTTCAAAGACCTACCTAGTGGCACTGAGGGTGGCGAGGCGCTCCTACGCTTCCTCCCTCATTGCGTCGGCAGATAACCGCCCGGCCGCCCTGTTTCGGGTGACCCGTTCCCTCCTTCACCAGGGGGAGCGGGATGACCCCTTACAGGGACGTGCCGAGGAGTTTAACGGTTATCTATACGATAAAATCGCTCAGCTCCGGGATAGCTTGGACCAAGATTGCGATGATCCGGATGAGATGACTGAGCGTCTTGTTGATACCGTTTGGGATGAGTTTGATTCTGTGACTCCGAGGGCGTGGACAGGCTGCTGGGAGGCTGCATGCCACTACATGTTTACTGGACCCGTGCCCCTCCTGGCTGGTGCTGGCCACTCAGGAGGTGACACGAGGCTGGCTCAGGGATTATAAATGCTTCTTTGATGGAGGATCTTCCCGCCGCCTTGAAAGAGGCGGTGGTGAGACCCTCCTCAAAAGCCTTCCCTGGACCCAGCTATTTTGGGTAATTATCGTCCAGTCTCCAACCTTCGCTTATCGCGAAGGTTGTAGAGAGTGGTGGCGTGGCAGTTTCCTCAGTACCTGGAGGAAGCTGTCTATCTAGACCCGTTCCAGTCCGGCTTCCGGCCGGGCATAGCACGGAGACAGCTTTGGTCGCGTTGGTGGATGACCTCTGGAGGGCCAGGGACAGGGGTTGCTCCTCTGCCTTGGTCCTGTTAGATCTCTCATCGGCTTTTGATACCATCGACCATGGTATCTTGCTGCACCGGTTGGAGGGTTGGGAGTGGGAGGCACCGTTTATCGGTGGTTCTCCTCCTACCTCTCTGACCGTCGCAGACGGTGTTGACAGGAGGGCAGAGATCGACCGCGAGGCACCTCACTTGTGGGGTGCCGCAGGGTCGATTCTCTCGCCTCTCCTGTTCAACATCTATGAAACCGTTGGGCGAGGTCATCAGTGGCTTTGGGGTGAGCTATCATCTGTCGCTGATGATACTCAGCTGTACTTTTCCACCCCAGGCCACCCCAGCGAAGCTGTCGAGTGCTGTCCCGTTGTCTGGAGGCCGACGGGTCTGGATGGGGAGAAACAGACTCAGACTCAATCCATCCAAGGCGGAGTGGCTGTGGATGCGGCATCTCGGTACAGTCAGCTGCAACCGCAGCTGACTGTTGAAAGCGAGTCACTGGCCCCGACGGAAGGGGTGCGCAACTTGGGCATTCTCCTGGATGGACGGCTGTCATTTGAAGACCATGTGGTGGCCGTCTCCAGGAGAGCTTTTTACCAGGTCCGCCTGGTTCGCCAGTTGCGCCCCTTTCTGGACCGGGATGCCTTATGCACGGTCACTCATGCTCTCGTCACTTCTCGCCTGGATTATTGCAATGCTCTCTACATGGGGCTACCCCTGAAGTGCACTTGGAGACTTCAGCTAGTCCAGAATGCAGCTGCGCGGGTGATTGAGGGAGCACCACGTTGCTCCCGGGTAACACCACTCCTGCGCAGTCTGCACTGGCTACCTGTGGTCTTTCGGGTGCGCTTCAAGGTTTTGGTTACCACCTTTAAAGCGCTCCATGGCTTAGGGCCCGGGTACTTACGGGACCGCCTGCTGTTACCCTATGCCTCCCATCGACCCGTACGCTCCCACAGAGAGGGTCTCCTCAGGGTGCCGTCCGCCAAGCAATGCCGGCTGGCGGCCCCCAGGGGAAGGGCCTTCTCTGTTGGAGCACCTACTCTCTGGAACGACCTTCCCCCCGGTTTGCGCCAAATATCTGACCTTCGGACCTTTCGTCGGGAATTAAAAACTCACTTATTCATTCAAGCGGGACTGGACTGATTTTTTAGACTTTTTAAATTTCTAAATTTTAATTTTAAATTTTTAAATCTTCTGTAATTTTATATGGGGTATTTTAGGTTCGTCAATTTGACGATTTTAATTCGGCCACCATTGAATAAGTATTTTAAATAGATTTTTAACTTTGTATATTTATTGCTTTTTATCTTGGCTGTATCCTGAGTCCTTCGGGAGAAAGGCGGTATAAAAGTTTAATAAATAAATAAATAAATAAATTAGAGGGCATTTCTTCTCGTGTTCTCTCTCGTTGTGTATCTCATTGCTCTCCTTGTGCCAGTAGCTGTATGATAAGGTATTTAACTACGTATAAGTCTGTATAGATTTTGCTGTAGATAAAACCACTGTTATTTATCTAAAGGCTCTGAGTGCTGTGTGTTGTGTTTTGCTCCTGGGTTTATTTCATAATACTAGTCATGCTGCCTAAACTCTGACATGAACTTTGCATTTTGTGATCAGGATGCGGCCGGGGAGTGGGGCAGAGGAGGGGGAGGCTCAGTATGGGACTTAGCTGTCCAGAATGCAGAAAGCCCTGGATGGGCGCAGAGTAGATGGGTAGCCTTCTTTACACGAAAGACCGTTTTCCATTCCATACAGATGAAGAATTCCCAGGGGTGAAATTCTCCCATTTGGACCGGATCACCCGATACAGTAGCGATGGCAGCGGGTGGTTCAGAGAACCGGTAGCAAAAATCCCTGCCCCCTCCACATGCCCAGCTGAGCCATGCGATCATCAGAGGGGTTTTTTAAACTTTTAAAAGCATTTTTTCTTCAGCTGAAAAAATGCTTTTAAAAGTAAAAGAAAAAGGCTCTGATGATCGCACGGCTCAGCTGGGATTGTCAGAGCCTTTTAAAAGCATTTTTTCTACAACCTCTTCAGCTGAAGAGGTTGTAGAAAAAATGCTTTTAAAAGTTAAAAAAAAGTTGCCATGCCTATCCAATCACATTAACACCCCCCCCACACACACACACACCAAGCCAGGCCCACAGAACTGGTAATAACAAATTTTACATTTCCCTGCTGGGAATTCCCAGCAACCTTTTGTCAGACATCCTGGGCACACTAAGTCAACTTAAAAGCAATTGTGTTCTTTTTGCTAATGACATAAAATTATTCAATTCTACAACTAATTCTCTTGTTTTGCAAAGCGATCTCGACTGTGTGTCTGAATGGTCATCTATTTGGAGCTTCAAATTTCGATTAATAATGCTATGTTTTATATATTGGTAAACGTAATCAGAATGTCAAGTATCAGCTAGGTGGCATTGATCTAGCAGATGATCCCAGGGGTGGGCTTCAGATTCTTTAGCAATAGGTTTGCTGCCCCATTGCTGGGTGGGCCATGGTGGGCGTGGCCTAGTCAGCTGCCCACACCATGGTGGGGAGGCGTTTTTCACCCTCCCCAGGCTCTGGAGGTTTTCCTTGAGCCTCTGGGAGGGCAAAAACTGCTTCCCCCAGAGTCCAGAGGCCCTCTGGAGGCTGGAAACAGGCCCGTTTCTGGACTTCTGGAACCTCAGGTAGGCCCATTTTTTTGCCCTCCCAGACCCTCCATGCAGCTCCTGCATTTACCTGGAATGATGAATGAGCTGTGTGAGACTCCTGGGTGGGGCAGGGTGGGCATGGCCAGCCAGGAGTGGCATTTGGGGATTCACCAAACCCCAGTGATCCTTGGCTAGAGGATCACCCAAACCCTGCCGAAACTGCCAGGAGCCCACCCCTGGATGACCTCACTTTGTTAAGGACCTAGGTGTACTTATCTCTGACGAATTATGCTCCAAAGCTCACTTTAACAGCATTGCTAAAAAAGCATTAAGAGTTGTAAACTTACCATATTTTTCAGTGTATAAGACGCACCTTTTTATCCCCAAAAAGAGGGTGAAAATCTGGGTGCATCTTATACACCGAACGTAGCCCCACCAACCTGCCACCCCCCACCCTTTGGAGGTTGTCGGCCTCTGTGTGTTGCACAGCTGCGAGTCCTCATGAAAAAGGTCTTGCATCTGCCGTGGTGCTTCAAAGGGCTGCACTACAGCTGATCAGCGCTGTAGGCGGCTAGTAGACCTGTGCCTCTATTTTTAAAGAGGGGAGACTGGTGCGCTCCCAAAAAAAGGCAATTAGTAGACCGGTGCCTCTATTTTTAAAGAAGGTAGACCGGTGTACTCCCCCCCCCCAAAAAAAAGCCAATTAGTATACCGGTGCCTCTATTTTTAAAGAAGGTAGACCGGTGCGCTCCCAAAAAAAGCCAATTAGTAGACCGGTGCCTCTATTTTTAAGGAAGGTAGACCAGTGTGCTCCCAAAAAAGGCAAGTAGTATGGCTCCGCTAGACCGAGGCAAGCCTGGTAGACCGGTATGTTTCCTGAATAGAAAAAATATTGTTTTTGGTCAAAAAACTCACAATGACTCTGAAAGAATCGAACAGAAATGGGCTGGAAGCCAGATCTGCTAGAGATGTTTCTCTCAGGCCGACTGAGTCGAAACTGGGTCCAACAGGAAGAAGGAAGGGGCGTGGTCAAAAAACTATGACTCAGTCCCTAGGCAGATCCGGCTGTAGCAACCCATGTCTGACCGATGCCTCAGCCTCACTGGAGAACTGGTGGCTTGCTGGGTGGTGCGCAGGAGGTGTAAGGCAAGGTGCTGCCACCCGAAAACTGTTGCCGCGATCTCTGCTGCCTGGAACCGCCCAAAAGCACGATGCTCTTTCTTTGCCTCTGCACACCCAATTTTTGGAACTGGGGAGGCAGCAGAGATCTCCAGGCGGCGGAGATCGCGGCAACAGTGTTTTTGGGTGTCAGCGCCATGCCTTTTGCCCTCTGCACAGCACCTGCTTCGCCAAGCAAGTCCAGACTCCGTGCTTCCCCAGGCTGCTCCCGTTATCAAAATCTGAATGGAAGTGAGGATGCCGCTGATCCTGATGCTGGTAGGCAGAGGCAGAATTCTTTTTTCTTGTTTTCCTCCCCCCAAATTAAAGTGCGTCTTATACTCCGGTGCGTCTTATACACCGAAAAATACGGTAGTTTTCAGAAGCTTTTTTTCTTGAAACATTGTTTTACTAATTAGAGCTTATAAAATTTACGCTAGACCAATTTTAGAGTATTGTTCAACTGTTTGGAATCCCCACCATATATCTGACATCAGTACAATCGAGCGGGTTCAGAAGTACTTCACGAGAAAAGTCTTGCACTCTTCTGTACAGGATAAAATTCCTTATGCTACTAAGGCTCGAAATTCTCGGTTTGGATAACTTAGAACTGTGCTGCTTGCAGTCAGACCTAGGTATTGCATACAAAATTATACGTAGAAATGTTTTACCTGTAAATGACTTTTTCTGTTTTAACTGCAATAATACATGCATGAACAACCGCTTTAAATTCAATGTAAATCATTCTAAACTTGACTGTAAAAAATATGATTTCTGTAACAGAATTGTCAAAGTCTGGAATGCCCAACCTGATTCAGTTGTCTCAGCTATAAATTTTCACAGTTTCAGTCACAAATTGACTTCTGTGGACCTCACTTCATACTTAAGTGGTCAGTAGAGGGGGGCATACATAAGTGCACTAACTTGTATTCTTATTCTCTTATTCTTGTTCCCATTTTTGTTTGACAAATTCCAATAAATAAAATAAATAAATACAGTCCTACTAGACTTGGCCAAACTCGTGCCTGAGGAGTGTGTCTCTTGCATTCACGTTCTACAAGTCTGGCAGCAACCCTGCCTTCTTTGCCTCAGAAAGGTCCAGGTTCTGCTCCCAGGACAATCTGGGCTCTGACTAGCTCTCTGGAGAGCAGGGAAGGCCATCAGCACCTTGGTGATTTTATAAAGACCTGCCCATCATTGTCCTTTGGTGATCACTCTTGGTCAGATTTATATCCTCCCCTTTCCTCAGAGAGCCACAGTGGCTTGCAGGTCATCTTATGCCACAACAGGCCGCTAGCCAGACCTAAAGACCTCTCCTTACCTTTCATGTCTGAAGGTGAACTTCAAACAGGGTTTCCTAATCCTGACCCAGCCTTTAGCTGGTCTGGCAAGCAGGGCTTGGAAAAACGATTTTGGGTGAAGTTGCATATATCTCAGTGACAAAAACAACTACTGAGAAATACGTCAGCCCTACCAATAAACTAGAAAGCCTGCACATTTGGCTTCCAACAGAATATGGAGTTCCAGCGTTGCTTTTGATGACAATAAACCTTCCACCTCCTATAAATTCAACGGTTTTTCAAAAAACTGATGTTTGCTCCTGCAGGTTTTTATAGCTGCTTGGTAACTTTAATCATTTTGCAAAATGCAAACTCTGGTCATAAATCCTCTGTCAAGTACAGACTTAGAGAGATCTAGGGGACTGCAGTGGGTTGATAGGTGGGTTTTAATCTGACAAGGCCAAAAAATCGATTAGATTTATACCAATGCAGGTGCAGCCGCCTTATAATTGCAATTGGGCAGACTTCAGACAGACATTAAAAAAAGGAATAGGTAGGAGAGGGCAAGCAATGGAATGAGCAGCAAGGCCTGTCTCGCCCACCCAAGCCTTTCCTTGGTAAAATAATTCAATCTTGCAGATATATTGCAAAGAAGAGTGAAAAAGAGGATCAGGGGACTGGAGGGTAAAACATATAAATTTATTTAATTTATTTAATCAAATTTTTATACCGCCATATCTCCCGAAGGACTCAGGGCGGTTTACAGCCAGATAAAAATACAGAAATCATACACAATAAAAACTAATTAAAAACTTATTTAAATAGGCCAAAATTTAAAATTACAATTAAAATGATAAAACCCCATTACCTAAAAATTAACAACTAACCCCAGTTAAAATTAAGTAAAACTTTTAATCCAGTCCCGCTTGGATAAATAAATGCGTTTTCAGCTCACGGAGAAAAGTCCGAAGATCAGGCACTTGGCGTAAACCAGGGGGAAGTTCGTTCCAAAGCGTAGGAGCTCCCACAGAAGGCTACCCTGGGGCCGCCAGCCGACATTGTTTGGCGGACGGCACCTGAGAAGACCTCTCTGTGTGGCGTCGGGTCGGATGGGAGGCATGGGGTAACAGCAGGCGGTCCCGTAGTACCGGGCCTAAGCCATGGGCGCTTTAAAGGTGGTAACCAAAATCTTAAAGCGCACCGAAGACCACAGGAAGCCAGTGCAGACTGCGTAGTAGTGGTGTTACATGGGAGAACAGTGGCTCCACGTTACTACTCAGCAGCTGCATTCTGGACTAGCTGCAGCCTCCGGGTGCACTTCAAGGCAGCCCCATGTGAAACATTGCAATAGTCCAAGCGAGATGTAACCAGAGCATGGTGACCGTGCATAAGGCATCCCGGTCAAGGAAGAGGCGCAACTGGCGGACCAAGCGTGGTAAAAGGCCCTCCTGGAGACGGCCGCCAGATGATCATCGAACGACAGCCGCCCATCAGGAGGACACCCAAGTTGCGCACCCTTTCCATTGGGGCCAATAACTGCCCCAACAGTCAGGCGGTTGCAGCTGACTGTAGTGCCGGCATCCACAGCCACTCCGTCTTGGAGGATTGAGCTTGAGTCTGTTTCTCCCCATCCAGACCCGTCGGCTTCCAAGCACGGGACAGCACTTGACAACCGTTGGGGTGGTCCGGGGTGGAAAAGTACAGCTGAGTGTCATCAGCGTACAGGTGGTAACTCACCCCAAAACCACTGATGACCTCACCCAGCGGCTTCATATAGATGTTGAACAGGAGGCGAGAATCGACCCTGAGGCACCCCACACGTAAGGCGCCTGCGGGGATCTCTGCCCCCTGTCAACACCGTCTGCGACCGGTCGGAGAGATGGGAGGAGAACCACCGATAGCGGTGCCTCCACTCCCAAACTCTCCAACGGTGCAGCAAGATACCATGGTCGATGGTATCGAAAGCCGCTGAGAGATCTAATAGGACCAGGGCAGAGGAACAGCCCCTATCCTGGCCCTCAGAGGTCATCCACCTGCGACCAAAGCTGTCTCCGTACTATGCCGGGCCGGAAGCGGACTGGAGCAGGTCTAGATAGATAGCTTCATCCAGGTACTGGGAAGCTGCCATGCAACCACTCTCTACAACCTTGCGATGGCGAAGGTTGGAACTAGACGATAATTCCCAAAATAGCTGGGTCCAGGAAGGCTTCTTGAGGAGGGTCTCACCACCGCCTCTTTCAAGGCAGCGGGAAAACCCCTTCCACCAATGAAGCATTTATAATTCCCTGGAGCCAGCCTCGTGTCACTTCCTGAGTAGCCAGTACTAACCAGGAGGGACACGGGTCCAGTAAACATGTAGTTGCTGCTAACCTCCCCAGCCGCCTGTCCACATCCTCGAGAGCCACAGAATCAAACTCATCCCAAGCCACCTCAACAAGACGCGACTCCGTCATCTCGCCTGGATCATCACAATTTTGGTCCAGACTATCCCAAAGCTGAACGATTTTATCGTATAGATAACCGTTAAACTCCTCAGCACGTCCCTGTAGGGGGTCATCCCGTCCCTCCTGATGAAGGAGGGAACGGGTCACCCGAAACAGGGCGGCCGGGCGATTATCTGCCGATGCAATGAGGGTGGAAACATAAGAACGTTTCGCCTCCCTCATTGCCACTAGGTAGGTCTTAGTAAAAGACCTCACTAGTGTCCGATCAGCCTCAGAATGGCTAGACCTCCAGATGCTCTCTAGGAGTCTTCTCTGGTGTTTCATCTCTCTCAGCTCCTCGGAAAACCAAGGAGCCAGTTGAGATCTACGCCGGGTCAGAGGCCGCAAAGGCACGACAGAGTCCAAAGCCCCAGCCGCGGCCCGTTCCCAGGCCGCAACTAATTCTTCAGTCGTGCCGTGGGCAAGATCCTCAGGAAATGGCCCAAGCTCCATCCGGAACCTCTCAGGGTCCATCAGGCGCCTGGGACGGAACCAACGCATTGGCTCCGTCTCCCTGCGGTGGTGAGCAGCGGTCCAAAAGTCTAGGCAAATGAGAAAATGATCTGACCATGACACCGGTTCCATCACTAAATCTCCTAATTCCAGATCATTAAACCACTGTCCAGAGATAAAAATCAAGTCTAGTGCGCCTCCCCCAGTGTGTGTAGGGCCATCATTTACTTGAACCAGGTCCAAGGCCATCATGGAAGCCTGGAACTCCTGAACCACCGTTGATGACAAGCGGCGATGGCAAGTTGAAATCCCCATGACCAAAAGTCTGGGGATCTCAACCGCCATCCGGCAAGCACCTCTAGTAGCTCAGGCAGGGCTGTAGTCACGCAGCAAGGAGCCAGGTGCGATCAACAGACCCATCTGATTCCTATGGCCCCACTTCACAAGGAGGATTCACAACCAGCTATCTGAGGCACAGTGGACTCCCTCGGCTCTAGGCTTTCTTTAATCACAACCGCCACCCCCACCTACCTTGGGCCTCGGCTGATGGAATGCATGAAACCTGGAGGCACAGTTCAACCAGGGTACACCCCTCTGTGCCCAACCAGGTCTCCGTAATGCCCGTAAAGTCCGGACTCCTCTGAATAAGATCACAAATCAAGGCCTTATTGGCCATGGACCGGGCATTGCACAACATCGTCAAAGACCCAAGCCCTGAGAGTCCTGACCATCCGGGGAGTAAGGACTGAGGGGCGGGCACGTGATCGCCTTTAAACATTGAACACGTGCTCCCAAAGTGATACTTGCCCTTGCCTCCGCCATATCTGCCTCTCACTTACATTACAGATGGAATGGCGCTCTCACGCCTCTCCCTCCCCGACTTGGACCAACTAAAGTAATGCCGTGAGCACGCGTTTCCCCAACACCGCTCTAACCCTCCTCCCCTAGGTTTCACCCGTCCTTACCTCCCCTTTAAAAACCCTTAGTTAAAACTATTTAAAAACCCCAGATTCTTCTTAGATGCATGCCACCTCTCTGGGTCCCAAGACCCTTCATTAAAACAGGCCCTCGATAGTGGAGGGCCATTCTTGCAGCGGGGCATCTCACAAGCGAAGTTCAAGAGAATATCTCATGGGAAAAAGGCGGCTAAAGATGGTATAGCCTCAGAGCGGTATAGATGATAAACAAGGTCTATTTCAGTCTCATACATATTCAGTCTCAATAAAATCCATTTAGGGCCTGGTGCAAGATGGTAAAAGATAGAAGCGTTTAAACAGTCTTCCAGGCGAAAACCCTGGTGAGCTATGATAATTCAGATGGCTCAGATGACAGATGACAGTCACACCACTTCAAGACACAGGAGTAGATGACACAAACCATTTTAGGTATCTTTAAAAGTTTTGGCGGGAAAATAGCACGTTGCTGATTGGTTGAAGCCTCCGGCTAAACTGTATATATAGAGAGGTTTTCCCAGCACTGGCTGCTGGGTTCACCATATAGTAAAGAGCTGTTGTCACTATCCTGGTCTCCTGCCTCGTTATTGCCCGAATCTAACACTGGCGGCGAAGGTGGGATCTCGAGGCTAAGGCGCCAGGAAAGAGCTGAACTCACCAGGAAGACGCGAACCCAGCAAACAAGGCGGAAAGCAGCGATGTCCGGCTACACACCGCCAGCGCCATTCGACCCAGCTAAGGAAAATGGGGTCATACATGGCTCGCTTGAGTGTTTCCTCGAGCAAGCGAACTCAAGGAGTTTCCAGACAACAGGAAAGCGAGCCTATTTCCTGAGCCACTGCGGTCCAGAGTTTTACACCGCAGAATCTCTGGCTGAGCCAACGCCCGGTACAGTCGGTGCCGTGGCAAACTCTACAGACTCTGCTGAAAGCCATTATGCACCGATGCCATCCAAGTATGTGCAGCGGTTTGATTCGGGCGCAGACAGCAGAGGCGAGTCCATCAGCGCATACATGGCGCCCTGAGGAAAGCCTCAAAACATTGTGAGTCGAGACTTGGAGGCATTGCTGGAGCAACTCATCCAGGGTCAGGGACATCCGTTTGCGGGCGGCTGCTGTCGAAAAGCAACCTAACGCTGGCAAACGCCTGGACGAAGCCAGGGCTCACGAGATGTCTACCCAAGCGGCGGAAACCCTACAAAAGCAGGTCGCACCAACGGCTGGTGCAAAATCAACCCCGGTCCACAATGAAGAGGTCCAGGCCGAATCGGAGGTGAGGAGGAGGAAGGAGTCTTCCACACCGGGAGGCAAAGAAGGGCGACTGCGAAAGTTGGAGGGCAACACCAACGACAACAATGCAGATTTAAAGATGCAACTTGTCGGCTGCGAAAGGAAGGGCACCTAGCACAGGTCTGTCGAGCACCCCAACCTTCCCGCCAAAAATTCAAACCGACCAATCAGAGCGCTGGAACGCGAAGGCCCGTGAGTGGTCAGTTTAAAAAGGCGCGGGTTGAATCAGACTGTCGTGAGAGTGGGTCACGCATCAACACGCCTAGAGAAAAAAAATCTTTACAAAGGCAAAGATTGAGGGGTGCCGTGCCGATTGAGGTGGACACCGGCTCATCGATCACGATCATGTCCTGGGACACTCGTGAGAGCCTTACCCGCCATCGCAAAGCGCAAACTGCAACCACAGAAGACTAAAGGTACAAGACTACCAGGGAATCGATCCCTGTTCGAGGGGTAACGTCCGTCCACGCCGAGTATGGACAATACAAGAAAACTCTGCCCATCACCATCGTCGATGGGACCCTGCCAAGCTTGTTGGGACTGGACTGGTTCGAGCATTGGGCATGGGAGTGACTGGAATCTTCAGAAACGAAGTCGACCTCAAAGACGCACTCACAAAGGAATTTGGGGCGTTTACGCCAAAGACTGCCTGGGCAAGTACACGGGACCCCTATCTTTAACTTAGACCCCAAGTTGCCCCTATCCGTCTAAAGGCTAGGAGGGTCCCGTTCGCCCTAAAGCCCAGGATTGACCGAACTGGACAAGCTAGTAAACCAGGGAATTCTAGTGCCAGTTGACCATGCTAAGTGGGAGACCCTATAGTCACCCCAGTCAAACCGGACGGGTCGGTCCGGATTTGCGCTGACTACAAGGCAACGCTTAACAAAGCGTTGCAAAAGAGTGCTTACCCCGTCCCGGTGGTACAGCACTTACTGCACTCAATGGGGCAAGGGCAAGTTTTTGCCAAGCTAGACTTGGCCCAAGCCTATCAACAGCTGCCCGTAGATAGCAGCACAGCCGAAGCGCAGACAATTGTGACTCACAGAGGGCTTTTAAGTGTACCCGTTACAGTTTGGGGTTAGTGTGGCTCCGGGGTTATTCCAGAACCTAATGGAGCGGCTATTGCAGGGACTACCAGGGGTGGTACCATACTTTGACGATGTACTGGTATCCGCTGAGAATCTAGAGGAATTAGGGGCAAGGCTGCGAAAAGTTTTGGGCATTTTCCGGTCTGCCGGTCTCACGGTTAAACTGAACAAATGCCAGATCGGGGTTGAGTCTGTGGAATTCCTGGGCTACCGGATAGACAGGGAAGGGATTCACCCCACTGAGAGCAAGGTACGGGCCATCAGGAAGGCCCCGGTTCCAAAGAACAAAACGGAGTTACAGGCATTCTTAGGTCTGGTCAACTTCTACGCGGTATTCTTAAGGAATAAGGCAACAGTAGCCGAGCCGCTGCATAAATTACTAGCAAAGACGGCTGCATGGTCTTGGTGGCAGGGATGAAATGCTACCAGTTCGGGCCGGTTCTCCCAAACCGATAGTAAAAATGCTACCGGTTCACCTGAACCTCTAGTAAAAAAATGTTTTAAAAAGAAAAGCAAAAAGTTCCGACGATCGCACAGCACAGCTGATTGCCAGAACTTTTTAAAAACATTTTAAAGCAGTTTTTTACTACCAGTTGTGACAATCAGCTGTGCCATGCTCATCGGAAGTTTTTAATAGTTTTTAAAGCATTATTTTACTACCTATTGCCCGAACCGGTATTTTTGTGTAAAGTGTGATAGTTTGTTTTTGAGCTCTCTGTGACTCTATTGTGACTCTGTGAGATTCCTGCTTGTTGCAGGGGCCATTTTGTGTGAAGTCCAGTTGCTTTTGCATTGTGTGTGGGTCACTTTTATAGCTTTTGTATTATTTTTGTGTAAAGTGTGATAGTTAGTTTTCCCGGTAACATGGCCACCAAGCCATGCCCACCCAGTCACATGGCCGCCAAGCCACACCCACCAAGCCACACCCACAGAACCAGTAGGGAAAATTTTTGACTTTCACCACTGGGGTGGGGGTCTCCCTAACACTTAAGGAGGTAATAATCCGCCTCCTTTCTCTTCTCTTCTCTTCTCTTCTCTTCTCTTCTCTTCTCTTCTCTTCTCTTCTCCTCTCCTTCTTTCTATAGGACATAGATTTCCACTATTCTTCCAGGATAGGTTCCAATGATGGGAGAGATCCTTGCTTTGTGGGATATCGCAGGGTTTAATACACTCTCTGCTCCTAGTTAACAATTATATGAAACTGCTAGGTGAAAGTTATTCCAAGTTATAACCTAAGAGACAACTTATATAAAATGTTTTATAGATAGTATAAATAGAGTGCTATGGGTCTGTGAAGCCTCAGGATAAAATTCATTCATGTGTGTCATCCAGTTTGGAATGATTCAAAAAGGGCTTGGCCTGCTCCTGTGAAAACCATTTAGGGCAGGGGTCTCCAACCTTGGCAACTTTAAGCCTGGAGGACTTCAATTCCCAGAATGCCCCAGCCAGCAAAGCAAAGCTAGCTGGGGAATTCTGGGAGTTGAAGTCCACCAGGCTTAAAGTTGCCAAGGTTGGAGACCCCTGATTTAGGGCTTGAAAATGCTATCATGTTCCCTCTCTGAATATTTCCAGTTCCATCACAAATTGAGTAATCATTTCAAATTTTATTTCCTCTCCAAGAGTATAAAATCTTACTCAAGTTCTTGCCATATATAAATTCAGTAAGCATTCTCTGAATAATTTAATTTACCTTATTAACAAACATGTTGAAGAAAACAGAATCCCACCGTAAATCTTGTTAATCCACTCAATAACTTCTCCAGTTTCATGAGGAATTAGTTGAGAAATTTTGGAGTACTGTTTTCAAGAAAACTGTTTTGGAGTACAATACTTGAATCAGTTTATTTGTCATGGTATCCAGCCCTCATGCAATTGATTTATTAATCAGATTGTCATGTAGTCAATTTTGCTGTGTACTTACGTTAGGATTGTTGGAACCCCTTCTTGTGTGCATAATATATTTGTTGATAATAAGTTTTATTATGTTGTTTATTCTTTTGATTGCATTTTGTTGTTTTTTTATCCTGAGCCACCCAGAGTCGATTGGAGTTAGATGGTGCCTAAATCAAATAAACAATAATTTGTTGAAATCAAGATATATTATGTCTACAGCTTTCCCACAGTCTACTACATTAGCAGAAGAAAAAATGTTCAGGTATTTGTTATTGACAGATCCATGCTGGTTTCTTGTATTATTGTAAAACTTCCTCAATATTTTATGTGGTGTTTTGAAAGTAATTAAATATGCAGATATTTCAGAGAACCTTCCCCTAATTTGACCTGATGCTGCCATCTTTTTATTCTCTTTGTATCCTTGCAGCATGAAGCATTTTTGTATGCCATTAGTTTAATATTGTATTTTTTTTTATTTTGACTATGGAGGCAAAGAAGTATGTTAAATAAATAAGATGCTCCAGGTACATAAAGTCATTTGAAAAGAAAGTATCACATAGAGTCCAAGTAGATCCCAGGGTGATACTGATCTGCTTCTAATTTAGAGGAAACTCTTGTCTAAGGCATCTCCATGTTGCACAAACGCATCCAGGGACATGGCCAGCAGAGACAAAATTAACCTCAAGTGCACAACGACACTTGAAATCCTATGGCAACAGGATGATCATATGCACAAGGACAGAAGAGTATTGAAATTCCCACAATGTAGGAATGGATTGTAAAATTCTCAGAACTAGCCGAAAGGACTGACCTGTTTGATCAGGGAGAAAACAACACATGCCTTTTTAAAAGACAGGAATCCTTTTGTGGACTTTTTATTAAAAGAAGAAAAAAAATGAAATAACTTATGGGTTTAGAAAAAAATAGAAATAACATTCGAATTTCATATGGGGTTGAAGAGGTTTTTAGAAGAAGTAGGAAGGAGGGGTGACAATAGGTTTGTCAATATCTGACGAGATGCTCAGAAGTCATTATATGTCATAACTTTTTCCTTTGTTTCCTTCTATCTTTTTCTTCTTTGTTCTTTCTTTTCTATCTTTTTCTTTCGATTTACCTTTTCAAATATGTGAATTCCTCAATAAATATAAATATAGAAATGATGAAACTTGAAGTCCTAACATAAAGGTGTAGCTCTACCTGTCTGCCAAGGTCAGGTAGCCTCATCAGAGTGGGAGGGGCCGAGGCTTGATCCTGGTGCCCTCACCCTCCACACCGGAGAAACAGGTCAGCCACAAGGGAGACTCCAGGCAGTGCTAGCAGCTCTGGAGGTGCTGGTGTCTCTTGAGGATCTCGTCCAGTTTATTTATTTTATTTATTTTATTTATTTATTTTTGTCACGACATCATATAAAAAGGATTATATAGTATATAAACATATATGAGTAAATATAAGAAGGTATAAGCATATATATATATAGGAAGAAGAAAAGAAAAACAATAGGACAGGAACGGTAGGCATGTTTGTGCGCTTATGCACGCCCCTTATGCTCCTCTTAGAAATGGGGTGAGGTCAATAGTAGAAAGTTTTTGGATAAAACTTTTAGGATTATGGGAAGAGACCACAGAATCAGGTAAAGTATTCCAAGCACTGATGATTCTGTTACAGAAGTCATATTTTCTGCAATCTAGATTAAAGCGGTTAACATTAAGTTAAAATCTGTTGGTTGCTCTTGTATTATTGCAATTAAAGCTGAAGTAGTCTTTAACAGGAAGGACATTACAATAGATGATTCTATGAGTTAAACTTAGGTCTTGCAAATGACGGAGTTCCAAGTTTTCAAAGCCTAGGATTTCAAGTCTGGTGGGATAAGGTATTTTGTTGTTTTCAGAGGAATGGAAAACTCTTGTAAAATATTTCTGGACTCGCTCAATTGTATTGATGTCAGAGATGTGGTGAGGGTTCCAAACAGGCGAGCTGTATTCTAGAATTGGTCTAGCAAATGTTTTATATGCTCTGGTTAGTAGTGTAGTGTTTTTGGAAAAGAAGCTATGCAGGATTAGGTTTACAACTCTTAGGGCCTTTTTTGCTATGTAGTTACAGTGGGCTACACACTTAGATCATTTGACGGAAGGTCTAAGGTGCAGGAAGGCGATCCCAGCTTCCTAACAGGCATAGCACTTTGTCAGTGGGGCCCATTGGCAGGCAGTTGTGGGCTCAGGCAGGGGCTGCCCACTCCAGCCCAGATTCCTACCTCAAGATTCAGATTCCTTAAGTCACCACAGGGGTTCCATCTCACTCGGCCCTTTGGTGATTCTGACATTGGGATGAAGTTAGGTACAGAGACGTCCGTCACCCAGCCAAACTGCCCCGCCAGCGCTTTTCCTCCATTTTCCTGGCCTGGCATTTCCGTGCCCGAATCCCCCCCCACCCCAGCCAGGACTGCTGGATCCCCACCTGCCTCACAGGAGTTTTGCCTGCAGCACTTAAAGAGCTGAAAATTCAAGCTCTGTGTTGGCTGCTGAGAAACCACCAAATAGGACACAACCATTTTGCAATTCCATCTCATTAGACACCTTTGGGGGTTTATGAGGAAGCTGCAAGTATAAATATTATATTTGCCTTCGGGTTATCTTTAAAAATGGATTCTCCCCCTCCTCGCTCTGCTAGTTTGTAACTTGGCAGCCTCCCCCCCCCACACACACACAGCCCCCTTCAGCAAATTCCCACCTCCCTGGGCCCCCCGTGGCTCTGCTGAAAGAGCCTGCCTTGCTTATCTCGCCAATTATCCTGGGCAATAGCCTGAGGCAGAGCTGGTGCTGAAGCTGATGAAATGTGTGCAGGGAGCCCCGCAGGAAATGGAGAGCGCTTGTTCTGGCTGCTGGACATTCGACCTGGGGAAGGGTCAGGCTCTTTGGGCCTCAAAAAGGAGGATGAATTTCTGAGGAGGAGTTGGACAACTGTGGGTCCTGCTGACTCAGACAGACAGGGAGCTGCTGCTGTCCTTCGGATGAGTTGCCAGCTCCCTTTACCTCTGGCCTGGCTTCCTCTTCCTGCCACAGTATCCCCACCCCACCTTCTGAAGACCCCCGGAGAAATAGGCAGCCTAAAGAGAAGAAAAGGATTGCTGGGGACACTGAGGATAGAAATCACTGCTATCCCCAAGCTGCTGCTTCACTCCCTCCTCCTGTTTGCCGGTATAATCTGAAATAATAATACTAATAAGCATAATCAATAGTAAGTTATTGCTGGCTTCTCATTCCCTCCAACTCTGCTGGTGCAGCTCCCAGTAGCTCTCCTTCCATTCAACATAGGCTGTCCTCCTAGGCTGAGCCACTCCCTCTGCCCTGTTCAGCCCTCCAGGCTACAGCAGCCGCTCTCCCCCAACATTTGCGTCAAGAACTTAAACCTTTCCCCATGCTTTCATGCATACACTAAGCAGGAGGTGCTCCCTGATTTATCTAGCTTACAATACATGATGTTCTGTTTCCCTTCCCCCAATACTCCCAGCAAAGAGTCCGTCAGAGGCCTTCCTTTTTTTCCCCTTTTATTTACATAGATACATGTCCTGGCCACGTCTACCCACGGGCCTGCCAAGTTTCTGGTGATAACGAGGAAATTATAGATAAGGCCAGAATTACTCACGAATATATTCTTCCCTCCATTGAAATAGTTAGCTCGCGCCAATTCATTAGCTCGCGCCAACTCATTACTTTGTCCAAGACAAAAAACCAGGAAGTCCCGCCTCCTATTTATAGTCTCTGCAGATGTCACTGCATGACAATTATGACTTGGCTTTGTCCCAACTCTTCCGCTGCTGCGCACGGCGATCATCTCGTGACCTTGCATCGCTCCAAAACTGTTCTTGGGCGTTGCCAAATCAGAAGGAGGCTCCATGGAATCAGGCTGTGCCGGCCTCCCCCTCCCTTTGAGTGGGTGCCAGGGAGGAAAGGGCTCAAGAGAAGCAGGGCTGGCCAGGTCTTCTCCTCACTTTCTGAATCATCCGAGTCCAGGAGTCCGGGTCCAGGAACCTGGGTCACAACACTATCCTCACCGCAGGGCCCTTCCGGGCTGACGATCGGGATGCGGTCGAGCTGGGTTCTGCTCATGGAAGGCCTGCACCAGGTCAGGGGCATGAACGTCGGAGGCATCTACCAGGAGAAATCAGTCCCAGTATCCCTTCCACGCGATCAAATATTGGAAACGACCTTCAGCCAGCGGAGTCTCGTGACGCTGTGGACTTCAGATTCCTCCGATCCGTCCTCGGCGACAGTGACGGTGCTGTTGGGCACCGAAGGGGACTCGGTGTGGCCTCAGGAACCAGAAGGGACCGTGAAAACGGGTGGATCCGCATGGATCGTGGCAGGGTCAGTCGGTAGGCTACCGGGTTGATGACTGCCTCGACAGGAACGGGCCGATGAATCGGTGGTCCAACTTCTTTACCGGGCGGTCGGACGGGAGGTGTTTGGTGGAGAGCCACACCGGTCTCCAACTGCCAGCGGGGCGTTGCCCGTCGGGAGCGGTCGGCGGACCGTTGTAATCCTCCTTGCCCGATTCAGCTGCTGGCGTACCAACTGTTGGACCGCATGCAATTCCGTCAGGAAGGTCTGCGTTCGGGAACAGGAGAGTCGGTGGTGCCAGAGGAAGAGCGCGGATGGTACCCCACATTGGCAAAGAACGGGTCATCTGAGTAGAGGTGTGCTGAGAGTTGTTAAAAGCAAACTCCGCCAGGGACAGGTAGTCGGCCCAGTTGTCCTGTTGCTGGTTGATGAAGCAACGGAGATACTGTTCCAGTATACCGATGACCTTCTCTGTACCCCCGTCGGTCTCCGGATGGTGCGATGACGACAGACACACCTGCACCTCCAACGCGGCCATCAGGCTCTTCCAGAAGCGGGCTGTGAACTGAACTCCGCGGTCTGAAACCACCCTGTCCGGTAGACCATGGAGGCGGAAGATGTGCTGCAGAAAGGCGGGCCGTTTTGCGGCTGTGGGCAGTCCGCGGCATGGGATGAAGTGTGCCATCTTGGTGAGCATGTCCACCACCACCAGCACCGTGGTGAACCCAGAGGACGGCGGCAGGTCTGTCAGGAAGTCCATAGAGATCGCCCCCCAGGGTCTGTCGGGTGTCGGCAAGGGTTGGAGGAGCCCGGGCGGGGCCCCCGTGGCGGCCTTGGCTTGCCGGCACGGTACGCAGGATGTCACATAGGCATGTATATCATGCCGCACTCACCACCAAAAGGTCCGTGTCACCAGGTGGAGGGTCTCGAAGAACCCAAAATGTCCTGCTGCAGGGTTGTCGTGGCACTGGGTCATGACGAGGGCTCGGAGTGGTCCTGTGGGCACATATAATTCCCCCGAAACTTGAGTAAGTCCTCCTCCAAGGTCCAAGGAGACGCGGGACCCACCTCCGCTCTCCTTTGCTGCGACCAGGCGTCCTGGCGCTGCGTCTCTCGCACCTGGGCCCGCAAGTCCACTGGCTCCCATGCTGCGGCCAAGGCTTCTGCCGGCAGCACTGTCCGTGGAGGAAGGGGGTCCTTGGCGCAGAGGTACTCTGGCTTGCGGGACAGGGCATCCGCCCTCCGGTTGTGACCGCTGGGATGTAGGTCACGCGGAAGTTGAACCGGGCAAAAAACAACGACCACCGGATCTGCCGCTGGTTCAACTTCCGAGCTGTGGTGAGGTGCTCGATATTCCAATGGTCTGTTCGGACCTCCACCTGATGTCGGGCCCCCTCCAGATGGTGTCGCCAAGCCTCGAATGCAGCCTTGATAGCCAGCAACTCTTTTTCCCAGATAGTGTAGTTGCGCTCGGAAGGGTTGAGTTTCCGGGAGTAGTGGCGCGGAAAAGTGTGCCACCATTCGTCGGAGCCTGTAGCAGCACCGCTCCCAGAGCCACATTGGACGCGTCTGTTTCCACCACAAAAGGCCGAGCGGGTCGGGATGCCTCAGGACGGGTTCTGTGACAAGGCTTTCTTGAGGGCTGTGAATGCTTCTTGCTGCGGGGACCCCACGGAATGCAACCTTCTTCCTGAGGAGCTGGGTAAGTGGAGCCGTCAGTGTGGCAAAGCCCGGGATGAAGGTCCGGTAGTAGTTGGCGGCCCAGTAGGCGCTGAACATCCTTCACCCGACGAGGGCTTCCCAGCTACACAAAGCTTCTACTTTACATGGGTCCATGGCTATGCCCGCGGGCGAGATGATATGCCCGAGGAATTCTATGGAAGTCCGGAAGAAGACGCATTTCTCCAGCTTCGCATTGAGTTGTTGCTCCATAGCGTTGCAGAACCAGACTGGCGTGTCAAGGTGGCTTTCCTGGACCGAGTAAATCAGGATGTCGTCGAGGTAGATAACCACGAACCGATCCAACATGTCTCGGAACACGTCGTTCATGAAGTGCTGGAAAACGGCGGAGCATTGGTCAACCCAAATGGCATGACAGTGTATTCGTAGTGTCCGTATCGGGTGCGAATGCCGTCTTCCATTCGTCTCCTTCTCGCATCCGCACCAGGTTGTAGGCCCCGGAGATCGAGCTTGGTGAAGATCGTGGCCTCCGCAACCTTTCCAGTAGCTCCGGGATGAGCGGCAGGGGTAGCGATTCCGCACCGTAATGGCGTTTAGCCGCGGTAATCACAGCATAGGCGCAAGTCCCTGTCTTCTTCTTCACAAGAGGACCGGGCCGAGAGGGGACTTTGAAGGCGGATGAACCCTCGGGCCAGGTTTTTGTCCAGGAAGTCCCTGAGGCGGCCAACTGGGCTCCGACATGGAATACAGGCGTCCCACAGGCAGTGGTGCGTTGGGCAGAAGGTCCACGGGCAATCGTAGGGCCGATGCGGGTAGTCGGTCCGCCTCCTTCTCGCTGAACACGCCGGGCGAAGTCCGTCAGCTCAGGAGGCAAGGTGATGGCAGCGGTGGGGCGTTCTGGCGGCACAGGTGTGGCGGATGTGATCGGCACTGCAGACTCGGGAAAGAGATGGCGTTCGACCAGGCCACCTGAGGATCGTGGGTCCAAGCCAGGCCAACCCAAGGACCAAGGGAAAATGAAGGTCCGCCGTGACATAAAACTGGATCGCCTCCTCATGGTCCCCAATAGCCAGGCGCAAAGGCTGGGTGGCGAATTTAATGGGGCGGACACCAGTTCTCGCCCATCAATTGTCTCTACCGCATCGGAGGGTCCACGGAACCACGGGACCGCAAACTGGGTCACAAAGGCCTGGTCCATAAAGTTTGTTGTGGCCCCTGAGTCCACCAGCGCATGCGCCTGGAGCCCGTCCGACTGGTTCCCCAACCATATCCGTGTGTCCAGAATCAGATGCCGAGGGGCCCAGAGTCTACTTCCATAGCGTCCAGTGGGGCTTAGTGCGTGCCCGACCTAGGGTTTCCCGGTCGGGCCTGCTCCGTTCGATTGGTCACGCTGTGATTCGGGGACGGCGTCGTGCCCCGCTTTCTGGGGCAAGAAGCGCGAAGTGGCGGGCTCCCACAGTACAGGCACAATCCCCTTGGCGCCTCGGTTCCGCTCCTGGGCTGTCAGGCGAGGTCTGGCGCTCCCAACTCCATGGGCTCTTCCGCAGCGGTTACAAAACGTGGGGCGACCCTGGGTGCTGGTGGTGCAGGAAGTGGGGTGCAGATGTCGACGGAGGTCCCGGGGTGCGACAGGATGGTCGCCGTTGCAGACGGGCATCGAGGCGGAGACAAAGGGCACCAAGTTGTCGAGGTCCAGGCGCCTCCACGCGGGCCAGCTCGTCTTGCAATTCCTCTGAGAGTCCCTCCTGGGCAACGTCCACCAGCGCTGCATCATTCCAGTCAGAGTCCTGGCACAAAAGGCGAAATTCGGCGATGTACTCCTGCAGGCGTTTCCCTTGACGGAGTTCCTTAAGGCGCCTGGTTGCCGTCAGCATTGAACAGGGTCCTCATACATGGTGCGTGGGTGCTGCCAAAACGCTGTTGGTCCGCCAGCAGGGGCTGTCCTGGAGCAAGAGGGTGGCCCATCGAGCAGCCGAGCCGGAAGAAGGTTAATCACGAAGGCCACCTTAGCCCGGTCGTCTGGGAAATCCTCTGGCCTCATAGCCATGTAGAGCTGGCACTGTCCCAAGAAGGTCGGGAACATCTCAGGCTGCCCAGAAAACTTATCCGGTTATCGGGCACTTGCGGCGAGGAGGAGGTGGGAGGATGGGGGCTGCAGGCACATTCCTGGCAGCAAGTTGGCCTGCCAAGTGAGCCACTTGCTGCTGGAGCTGTTGATTAGCTGCTTGTAGCTGCTCTAACTGCTGCTGTACCTGCTGCTGATCCATCTTTGGTGGAAGATGTTTTAGTCAGGTCTTGGACAAAATGTTCTGTTTCCCTTCCCCAATACTCCCAGCAAAGAGTCCGTCAGAGGCCTTCCTTTTTCCTTTTATTTACATAGATACATGTCCTGGCCACGTCTACCACGGGCCTGCCAAGTTTCTGGAGATAGAGGAAATTATAGATAAGGCCAGAATTACTCACGAATATATTCTTCCCTCCATTGAAATAGTTAGCTCGCCAATTCATTAGCTTTCGCCAACTCATTACTTTGTCCAAGACAAAAACCAGGAAGTCCGCCTCCTATTTATAGTCTCTGCAGATGTCACTGCATGACAATTATGACTTGGCTTTGTCCCAACTCTTCCGCTGCTGCGCGCGATCGCGTCTCGTGACCTTGCATCGCTCCAAAACTGTTCTTGGGGCGTTGCCAAATCAGAAGGAGGCTCCATGGAATCAGGCTGTGCCGGCCCCTCCCCCTCCCTTTGAGTGGGTGCCAGGGAGGGAAAGGGCTCAAGAGAAGCAGGGCTGGCCAGGTCTTCTCCCTCACTTTCTGAATCATCCGAGTCCAGGAGTCCGGGTCCAGGAACCTGGGTCACAACACATGAAGGAGAGGCCAGAAAGATTTTAGCTGAAGAAGAACCTGGATCCAATGTAAGTGTAATGTAATGTAATGTAAATTTCGATTGCAGAAAATATGACTTCAGTAACAGAGTTGTTAATACTTGGAATACACTACCTGACTCTGTGGTCTCTTCCCAAAATCCCCAAAGCTTTAACCAAAAACAATCTACTATTGACCTCACCCCATTCCTAAGAGGTCCATAAGGGGCCTGCATAAGAGCACCAACGTGCCTACCGTTCCTGTCCTAATCTTCCCTTTCATTATATCCAGTTAATATAGTTATTACATACTTATGCTTATACATATGCTTATATATCGTATAGTTATTTCATACTTATGCTTAAAGGGCCGTGGTAGCTCAGGCTGTAAGAAGCCTGTTATTAAAACACAGCAGCCTGCAATTACTGCAGGTTCAAGCCCGGCCCAAGGTTGACTCAGCCTTCCATCCTTTATAAGGTAGGTAAAATGAGGACCCAGATTGTTGGGGGGGGCAATAAGTTGACTTTGTAAATATACAAATAGAATGAGACTATTGCCTTATACACTGTAAGCCGCCCTGAGTCTTCGGAGAAGGGTGGGATATAAATGTAAATAAATAAAAAATAAATAAATAAATAAATATATACTGTTGTGACAATTAATTAATTAATTAATTAATTAATTAATTAAGTGCTTTTCAGCAAGACTGCTCCATCTCATTAGACACCTTTGGGGGTTTATGAGGAAGCTGCAAGTATAAATATTATATTTGCCTTCGGGTTATCTTTAAAAATGGATTCTCCCCCTCCTCGCTCTGCTAGTTTGTAACTTGGCAGCCTCCCCCCCCACACACACACACAGCCCCCTTCAGCAAATTCCCACCTCCCTGGGCCCCCCGTGGCTCTGCTGGAAAGAGGCCTGCCTTGCTTATCCTCGCCTGCCAATTATCCTGGGCAATAGCCTGAGGCAGAGCTGGTGCTGAAGCTGATGAAATGTGTGCAGGGAGCCCCGCAGGAAATGGAGAGCGCTTGTTCTGGCTGCTGGACATTCGACCTGGGGAAGAGTCAGGCTCTTTGGGCCTCAAAAAGGAGGATGAATTTCTGAGGAGGAGTTGGACAACTGTGGGTCCTGCTGACTCAGACAGACAGGGAGCTGCTGCTGTCCTTCGGATGAGTTGCCAGCTCCCTTTACCTCTGGCCTGGCTTCCTCTTCCTGCCACAGTATCCCCACCCCACCTTCTGAAGACCCCCGGAGAAATAGGTAGCCTAAAGAGAAGAAAAGGATTGCTGGGGACACTGAGGATAGAAATCACTGCTATCCCCAAGCTGCTGCTTCACTCCCTCCCTCCTGTTTGTGCCCAGCGGTATAATCTGAAATAATAATACTAATAAGCATAATCAATAGTAAGTTATTGCTGGCTTCTCATTCCCTCCAACTCTTGCTGGTGCAGCTCCCAGTAGCTCTCCTCCTTCCATTCAACATAGGCTGTCCTCCTATGGCTGAGAGCCACTCCCTACTGCCCCTGTTCAGCCCTCCAGGCTACAGCAGCCGCTCTCCCCCAACATTTGCGTCAAGAACTTAAACCTTTCCCCATGCTTTCATGCATACACTAAGCAGGAGGTGCTCCCTGATTTATCTAGCTTACAATACATGAAGGAGAGGCCAGAAAGATTTTAGCTGAAGAAGAACCTGGATCCAATGTAAGTGTAATGTAATGTAATGTAAATTTCGATTGCAGAAAATATGACTTCAGTAACAGAGTTGTTAATACTTGGAATACACTACCTGACTCTGTGGTCTCTTCCCAAAATCCCCAAAGCTTTAACCAAAAACAATCTACTATTGACCTCACCCCATTCCTAAGAGGTCCATAAGGGGCCTGCATAAGAGCACCAACGTGCCTACCGTTCCTGTCCTAATCTTCCCTTTCATTATATCCAATTAATATAGTTATTACATACTTATGCTTATACATATGCTTATATATCGTATAGTTATTTCATACTTATGCTTAAAGGGCCGTGGTAGCTCAGGCTGTAAGAAGCCTGTTATTAAAACACAGCAGCCTGCAATTACTGCAGGTTCAAGCCCGGCCCAAGGTTGACTCAGCCTTCCATCCTTTATAAGGTAGGTAAAATGAGGACCCAGATTGTTGGGGGGGCAATAAGTTGACTTTGTAAATATACAAATAGAATGAGACTATTGCCTTATACACTGTAAGCCGCCCTGAGTCTTCGGAGAAAGGTGGGATATAAATGTAAATAAATAAAAAATAAATAAATAAATAAATATATACTGTTGTGACAATTAATTAATTAATTAATTAATTAATTAATTAATTAAGTGCTTTTCAGCAAGACTGCTCCCTTCTGCTACTGATACAGGAGGGACTCAGTTGAGAGCTCTGGCAGAATGGGAGAGTCCCCCTATACTTTCTACTGGAACTCACAATCTCTTAGTTCTCCAAAACTGTTGAGTCCCCACCAGAAAAGGACTTGATGTGCATAAGTCAAGTTACAAAAATAAAGGCACTGACACTTGCTGAGCCAAGATCATTTCTTCACTTGGCTGGTGTCCTGGCTCCAATTTCTTTCCAGATGCTTTTGGGGAACAGCCCCAGCACATCACACCCCAGGTGCTTTATTGGCTGAAGCAAAGATACAGAAGCTCTAAATTCAATCCTGCTCTAAAAAATGCACCAAAGGTCATGTTTATTGGTTGATTCTGAAAGAAAGAGACAAAGACAAGGAGAGAGATCTGTCTGTTTTACCCTTAAAGTAATGTTTCAGAGTTTTTAATAAGGGTTAGAGATAAGATGGGATTAGAAATCATGTAGAAACCCTGTTATCTTGCTGACATAGAGTCTGGTACCATATTTTCCCAAAAATAAGACCCTGAAATAAGGGTTTTTTTGAACCCCAAATAACTTGGCCTTATTTTCAGGGAAGTTTTCTTACTTTCGGGCACGTGGAGCAAGATGGGGCTCTTCTTGCCGTCTCACCTGATTTCCAGCTCTGTGTTTAAATATTTTCAAGGGGAGGCTTATTTTAGCAAATGCGCTCAAAAGCCTGATTGGGCTTATTAACAGGGGATGTCTTATTTTTGGGAAAACAGGGAATCTATAATAGTGTAGTACTAGTAACAGTTGTAACTGGTAGATTCCAAAGCAGTCAGAACATTGGTAGAATTATAAAAGTAATAAGAGCACTTTCATAATTCTCAGAGACATTTCTTATTTATTTAATTCAGTTTATAGCCTGCACCATTCCAAAAAACTTTAAGAAGCTGCAGAATAGGAATCAAATAATAAAATAAAATAATAGGAACAATTAATTAATGATTAATTAACAAAAAAGTTAATAATAATGAATAGAAATAACCACCACTAGAGATTAATATGGTCTTTACTTTTCCCCGAATGTTGTCCCGAAAAGCCATGTTTTTGTAGCTCTCAGAAACACAACAAGCTGCAATGTCCAAATATCCATGACTTGGCAGTTCCAAAGGAGGATGGTCATCACCAGGAAAGCCCAGCAAGCCTTGCAAATCGTGCTTCCTTCAGGCTGGGACCTCTGCAAGCCCTCTGGTCCTGATTTTAGAAGGATCAATTCAGTGGTGGGTTTCAAAATTTTTTACTACTGGTTCTGTGGTTGTGGCTTGGTGGGCATGGCAGGGGAAGGATACTGTAAAATCTCCATTCCCTCCTGATCAGCTGGGATTTGGGAGGCAGATTATAGATGGGGGCGGGGCCAGTCAGAATTTTTACTACCGGTTCTCCAAACTACTGAAAATTTCCACTAAAGGTTCAGAACTGGCCAGAACCTGCTGAAACCCACCATAGATTCAACCCAGAGAAGATTATGTCAGAGATATCCAGGCCCTGAGACATATGGGACTGTGCAGCCATCAGCGCCTTGATTTGCATCTAGAAGTTAACTGACAGTCAGTGCAGCTCCTGCTGTATTAAACTATCTAAAGTTTTAGAGGATCTTCAAGGAAAACACTTCTGAGTGGAAATATGACAAACTAGCATATCTCCAGCAATACGAGGGAGAAAAAAAATGTGAACCTATTCAGAGCTGACCAGGAATAAAGCCTGCTGTTCTAGAAATTGCTGTAACTGGCACAAAAACTTGCAACAGCCCTCTTGGACACAGCTTCTACTTGCTCTTCATTCAGGAGCTATGATTTCAGTATGACTTTCAGTTTACAAGACAACTTTGTCCAGGGGAATGCAACTTCATCCAGAGCTACAAATGAATTATCTCTACAATCAGTCCATTTTAAATCCATTGCCACTCCATTTTGCTGGGATTAGTGTTTATTAAATCATATTGGCCTTCCTGAATTAAGATTTCTAGTTCTTCCTATTTGAATTTCATATTGCATGTGTTTCTATAGTTAAGAATGGAATCCTTTTTTAAGTATCCATTTTTTATCCTTTTCATTTTTATACAATTTCTCCTCATATCTCCAATAGCTTCTTTTTTTCTCAAAATTAAAATCTAAATCCACCATAACTTCTGCATGATCAGAATCTTTAAAAATTCCCACATCTACCTTGTCCACATTATTCAACAAACCTTTAGAAAGAAAAATATAATCAATTCTAGAATATGTATTATATATCTTAGAGAAAAAAGTATATACTCTTTCAATTCCTTTGACCTCTCTCCACACATCCACCACGCTGTTTCGAAGCATCTACGTATTTAAAATCCCCATTTTATTTGCTCCTCCACAGGAGGAAAGTTGGAGATTAAATGATAACGGGGAGGTTAAATTTGAAATTGTTTGATGAAAGAAATTATCAAGTAGGAAATATAAAAATTATAAAATTAAAATGGAAAGAGATAAAAACCAGATTAAAGAATTGGAAAATCAATTTTTGCTTACTAAAGAAAAAAAAATTCTTCAGGAGCTTAATATGTTAAGAAATAAAATGATAGAAGAGGATACAGAGTTGGTAAAAAGAAATTTGAGATATTTAAATAGGAATTTTTTTGAATTTAGTAACAGGAATTCTAAGTTATTGGCAAAGATGGCGAAAAAAAAAGAGAGAAGAGAGAAATTGGAGTTTTGATAGATGACAGAGGTATAAAATGTTATAAAAAATTAGAGAAATGTGAAGTGGTTAGAAATTTTTTTCAGAATCTATATTCGAAGAAACCAGTTAATCGGGGGAAATTGCAAAGTTATTTAGAAAAATATGTGGTGAAAATTGATCAAACATATAAGGAATTGATGGAAGAAGATATAACACAAGATGAGATTAATGGAGTTATACAAAAAATAAAATTAGGGAAAGCTCCAGGTGAGGATGGATTACCTGCTGAGTTTTATAAAGAATTTAAAGAATTAATAATACCAAGATTGCAAAAATTATTTAATGGAATATTACATGGTGGAGAAGTACCTTCGTCATGGAATAGAACGGTGATATCCCTAATTCCTAAGCCAGATAAAGATTTAGAAAGGATTGAGTCCTATCGGCCCATTTCTTTAATTAATCAGGATGCAAAGATATTTACTGCTATTATAAGTAATAGATTAAATAGATTTATAGATAGATATATAAGTTACAACCAAGTAGGTTTTGTGAAGGGTAGATATGAGTGATATTGTTAGAAGAGTATTAAATATTATAGATGTAGCTGAACATAATGGTGATAAAATTGGTATAGTATCATTGGATATTTTTAAAGCTTTTGATTCCGTACAATGGGAAACTATTAAAGTAATTGTGGAGGCTTTAGGCTTTGGTAATAAGTTTATACATGTTATTTCAAAATTGTATCAAAAAAGCAGTGCAAGAGTGAAGGTGAATGGAATATTAACTGAAGAGATAAAATTAGAAGCAGGTACTGAGACAAGGATGTCCCTTGTCCCCAACATTATTTTTATTGGCTATGGAAATTTTGACAAAATGATAGAAAAGATGAAGAATTAGAAGGATATAAGGGTATAAGATAAATTTGTATGCGATGATACTTTAATTATTTTAAAATGTAGAGAAAGACCTGAAAAAGATATATAAGCATTTGAAAGAATTTGAGGAAATGACAGGTCTGAAAGTAAATTGGTCAAAGTCAGAATTATTGATGGATAGTAATGGAAATGAGTGCGAGAATATGCAAGAGCAATTTGGGATAAGGATTAAAAATACATTGAAATATTTGGGTATAGTGCTTTCACTCAAGGTTAAAGAATTGAAAAAACTTAATTATGATGTGGTGATTAATGAAATTGAGAAGAAGATAGACAAATATAAAATGTTAAAGTTGTCTTGGTTCGGTAGAATTGCAATGTGTAAGATGATGTTGCTGCCCAAGTTTAACTTTTTATTCGAGATGCTTCCGTTAAATTTGACAGAGAAGGATATTGAAGGATATCAGAAAAAATTGGATAAATTTTGTAATGGTGGGAAGAGACCTAGATTAGTGAAGAAAATGTGGTATCAAAATCAAAAGGAAGGTGGATTGGGAATCCCCAAATTATTTAATTATTACTGTGCGTATGGTATTCGGATAGTGGTAAAAATATTTAAAGGTGAAGACAACTATTGGAGAGACTTGGAGTTAAGGGATATAGAGAAATTTGGATCAAGGTGGTTTTTAGATAAAGCAAATTCAAAATGTGTAATTAGAAGTTATTGGTTAAAGGGATTAAGTAAAATGTGGAATAAATTTGTTAAAATTTTAATTCCGGATATAATCTTTTTGGGGGAGACAATTGGAAATTGGCCGATTAAAAATAATATAAAACGTAATGAAGTGATTAAAGAGGAAAATATAGAAATTATTAGAGATTGGATAAAAGTTATGGAAAATGAAAGGAGGAATAAAGAAATTATTGAAAAATTAGGGTTAAGTTGGTTTGAAAAAATACAGATAGAAAAATGGATAAAAAAATTAAGGGAAAACTATTTGATAAATAGATGTGAAACTGAATTTGAATATTTAGTATCTCGGATTATGAAAGATGAAATTGGGCTAAAGGGACTCGTTAGTAGGGTTTATAAGATTATAAACTTTGATGAAAAATTACAAAGAGTGATGAGGGCAAATTGGGAAAAAGATCTTAATATTGAAATACCAGAGTCAGATTGGAATGTGAATTGGAATAGTAGAATTATGAGAACTTTATCTATAAGGATTAAAGAGCATAATTATAAAGTTGTTTGGAAATGGTATTTAACTCCAGTAAAATTGTCACAAATGGATAAAAAAATTAGTAAAAAATGTTGGAGATGTGAGATGGAATTGGGGACTTATGAACATATGTGGTATAAATGTGATAAGGTTAAAAAGTTTTGGCAACAATTGGAGAAAATGATATTTGAAATGATGGGGAAAGTAATAATATTGCGAGTGGAAACTATATTATTGTTGGTAATTAAGGAAATAGAATTAACAAAATATGAAAAAGAATTGATTAGAATTATGATTATAATAGGTAGAATTATAATAGCTAGATATTGGAAATTAGATGTGATTTTTAGAATAGAAGAGGAATTCTGAAATGTGAAATTAGCCTTAAATGATAAACTGACATGTGATATTAAAATTAGAAGTGGTGTGTATAAAGAAGATATTTTCTGGAAGACTTGGAAACCATTTGTGGACTATGCGCTTGGAAAATTGGACGCTTCAGTACCTGTACCTCGAGAACGTGGATTTTGGCAATCATAAGGATATATCCGAAGACCCAAATCTTCCTTTTATGTATAGCACAAGGGTGTAATAATGTATTTTCTTTTTTGTTTGTTGAAAAAAATTTAAAAATAAAAATAATAAATAAATAAAAAAAAAAGAATGGAATCCTTGGTCATGTGACGTGTCCTATTTCTTGATGCATTTATATGTTTGTTACTGGGTGGCTCCTTCCACTTCTGTTCCCCTTACTTGATGTCATGCTATTTTCTGGCCACTCTTCTCCCTCAGAGGTGTCAGCTCTTAGAAATGGTCCCCATCATCATAGAATCAAAGCTTTCCCATTGGGATCATCTGTGTGACTAGATATTTCCATCCAATATTCTTTTTTCTATTCCACTTTTTGTAGGACTGAGTGAAGAAACACAATCTATACTCCTAGTTCCTTCTTGGTTCTTCATAGTATTTTCAAGCCTGTGACTGTGCTATTTCTTCCCATGTCATTTGGAATGAAGAGATATATAGATTTTATAGAATAGAATAGAATTTATTGGCCAAGTGTGATTTGGCAGTGGGCTTAAAGAACTTTGAAAATTGCATCCTAAGGCAGGACACTTCCCTCCATATACCTTAAATGAAGAAGAAGAAAAACCCTCTTCCTCTTTTCCCCTGCCCCCTCCCCCCATGCCAAGCCTCTGTTAGCTGTCAGCAAGCATTTGATTGTGAGTATTGAACATATAGAATATTATTGGGGTACACTCAGTTAACAGACAAATTAATTACTGGGCTTTGAGAACCAGCCAAGATTTCAGCAAGATTCTCGATTTAGTGAGGAAATTCAATTCAATTTTGTTAAGCTTATGTGTAATTCACAGAAGTCTATCTAATCACTAAATAATTTCAAATGCAAGGATTTGATTGAATGAGATGATGCAATATCAGTCATCTTCAAATTCAATTTTTGACTCAAAACTTCAAGCAGCCCTATTAATTAAAAGAGTTTGTAGTGTACAGTACAACACAGCCTAATCAAACCGAAAATGAAACAATAAAGTACTTAAAATCAAATGCAAAGGCACTTTCCAAAGTATTTTTAGAGTCATGTCAGCTCTGTTTCCTTGATCTCCCTCTTTGTCGTGTCCCACTCCTCCGCTGATGGCCGGGTCAGGGAAATCCGAATCAGGCGTGCCTCTGCAGCTCTGCCAAAGTCCTAGCAAAGTCCTCAGGGCAGGCAGGAGACCAGAAAGTGACTTCAGCAAGATATGTTTAGACTTTGCCTGACTCAGAGAATGCCAGAAAGCAGGTCCTTTATATAGGCCATGGGGTGTGGCTCTATGACTCAGCACTTATCCAGGCCTGCCCTTCCCTTCTTTCTGTTGCCTCATCCAAGTCTTCTGTGAGGTCACTAGTCTGCAGCTGTTGTGACCTCCTCATTGCTGTGGAGGAAAGGTCTAGTTGCTCCTGCCTGGGCATGGAGCCAGAGCTGAGGCTGGAATCTTCCTCTCTTCAGCCTGTCTGGGCATGGAGCCAACTCAGGAGATACTGACATTCCTCCTGTTAAGCAGATAAGAAGGCCCGGCTGTGGTGATCAAAGACACAACCTCTTTTTAAAGATAAAGTCTTTGTAATGTTGTCCTGTCACTGGACACTGATATCCTATTTCAGTCTAGTTATGGGTAAAAACCTGAAAAAGTGTAATAATATGTTATCTAGGGTGCTCAACAACAGGAATTAAGCTATTATAAACTATTGGCTCAAGGCATAGTCTCTTCATAAGGATTACATACAGTCTTGGATAGCAGTTGTAGAAGAAATCATTGAAAATCTGGATTAAAAAGAAGAGGCAAAATATAAAGATTTTTATTATGGAAAAATAATATCAGATGGTTATTGAAAAGATCTGGTAGCAATAGAGCAATGAAGAGATTTTAATGTTGATTTCATCCTAAAATAGGCTTAGTCAGCCAGACAAGGCTGCTGAATGACAGCAATAAAGGTAGGTAAATAATGGCGCTCTGTCTCTCTTATTACCGTAGTAAAGTGTACAGAATAACAGAGTTGCAAGAGACCTTGGAATTTTTGGAATTAAAACAGAAGATTACATATTCTGAACAAATTGTTCCAGTCTGTGTACCTAGTGTTGGAGCATAACAAGTTCTGGAAATTGTTAAATTAATTGTCCTCACTGTTAGGAAGTTTCTCCTTAATTCCAGGTTGCTTCTCTCCTTGATTAGTTTCCATCCATTATTTCTTGTCCTGCCTTCTGGTGCTTTGGAGAATAGCTTGACCCCCTCTTCTTTGTCATAGAGCCTTTAATATTGGAATACTGTTATAGTCTTCGGAGAAGGGCGGGATATAAATGTAAACAAAACAAAACAAAAATCATGTCACCCCAGTCCATCTTTTCATTAAACTAGATGTACCCAATTTCTGCAACTGTTCATCATATGATTTAGCCTCTACATACATATTTGTCGCTCTTCTCTGCATCCTTTCTGGAGTCCCAACATCTTTTCTATAAGCCTGAAAGTTGGCATTTTTCCGTGTTTATGGAAAGATAGGGGTGGGATAATCTGGAGTCTCAAAATCTCTTCCCCCAAAGTAATGGTTGATATGATATCTAGAGATTTTATGTGCTCTTGAAGGCTTTTGCCCAAGTGTAGCTCTCTAGTTGTTCAAGATAGATTGAAAATAGAACTTTGAATCAATGATCCTGAAAAAGGAACTGATATTTCCTTCTAGACAGCTCTTTCAGATAACGCAGCCTAAAGTCCATGATACAACTTGGGCAGCCATAGAAACTGTAAACAATCAAAGAGGGAAGGAGGTATTAATGGCTGTGAGAAAGACAGTTTGATTGAATTTGATTCCCCATCTTTTTACACTGTTATATAATTAAAATAAAGATGACAACCTGGAAATTTGAAAAAAAAACCCAACAAATAAAATAAGAAATTAACAAATACTGTCCAGGTTAAAAAGATTAATCTTGAATGTTCTTAGTTTGGGAGTGGAGGGCCTTAGAAGGAGCAAATGGATCTTGGGAGCTAGTGGGGTGAAAAAGATCCTGGAGGAAAATTGTCTCTGAGCTTTGTGATATGTTCATTTAGGACATTTGTATACTGCTGCATAAGACAGTCCTGTAGTTTTCAGGCAGAGGATTCACCTTTCAGCCTTACCAGCGCAACTTCTGTGACCTAAATGCTTCTGCAAGTTTGTTCTCTGCCTTAAGAGGCATCAGAGGACCTGTTTCAAACACTGGAGACAAAACGAGCCTTCTGGGGTTTGGATTAGGGTGGGGCTACAGCTGTCTTTTGTATTTCTACAAACAGCAGTCTGAGCTCAATTTCATGTTAAGACTTCAATCTAATTCTGAATTAATTCCACCATTGTGGTTTATTTAATGAGGCTTATAAACCCTAGATAAGTGACAGCAGAGATTACTTTCCATGATCATTCTTCATTCCTAGTCTGGACAATGTGAACTCCTCATTACAATTTCACCATATCAGCGCTTGTTGTGGGAAATGGCTGAGAGGGCACAGAAAGGAGAAAGGGTCCATTCAGGAGGCCCTGGACCAGCAGTCCAGGGCAGGGCGGACTGCCAAGGCATGACGAGCATCCTGTGTCAGTGTTCAGCTGCAGTTCCAGCTGACCGCATCCTGTCCTGCCCCAGCTGGGATGGCACTCTTATGGAGTTTGTTAACAACTGTATTTCCACATAAGTTTACTCTTCATATTCTGGATCTTGGTTAGTTCTACTGGCTTGATGCATTGTTGGTTTGATTCATGGCTACAAAAATCAAGAAACACAAATTACCATATCAATAAAAGCTTCAATCAAAAAAATCCCTTTGGAGAAAAACAAAAAGGACATGTAGCAAATTTCAAAAAGATGAGATATGCAACCAAATAAAATTGAATGCATCAATTACCACACCAAGCAAGAAGAAGACCTGTGCACAAATTCCAATCGTGCTTTTATAATTTTATGAACAACAAACTTAATGACTCAAGATCTGTAATGTATTTTGAACTTTGAGAGGAATTTTGGGCGGAAAATTGCACGTTGCTGATTGGTTGAAGCCTCAACCAAAGAGTATTTAAAGAGGTTTTGCGGTTGTGTTTTGGGTCACAATAAACTAAAGAGCTGTTGTCACTCACTGGTCTCCTGCCTCTTCATTGCCCGAACTTAACATTGGCGGAAGGTGGGATGTTGAGGCAGTGAGATTGAAAAGAGCTGAAGGAACCAGGAATTTGCCAGTTCTCGAAGGCGGAAAATAGCGATGTCAGCTACTGCGCCGCCAGCGCCATTGACCCAGCAAGGAGAAATGGGGTCGTACATGGCTCGTTAGTGTTTCCTCGAAGCAAGCGAACTACAGGAGTCTCGGACAATCGAGCGAGCATACTTCCTGAGCCACTGCGGTCCAGAGGTCTTGATCAGGAGTCACTCTCAGAGCCAACGCCGGTACAATCGGTACCGTGGCAGACACTACAAACAACACTTGAGCGCACTATGCACGGTACCCTCAAAGTTCGTCCAGCGTTTGAGTTGAGGCAGCAGCGGAGGCGAATCAATAAGCGTGTACATGGCGCGTTGAGGAAAGCCGCAAACCACTGTGAGTACAGAGATTTGGAGGATTCCTTACTCGAACAACTCATTTGTGGGGTCAGGGACATCAGACTACAAAGGCGGCTGCTGTCTAAAAGCAACCTGACTTTAGCGATAGCCCTGGACGAGCCAGAGCTCATGAGATGTCCACCAAGGCGGCGGAGACCTTGCAAAAGCCAAAGCAGGGTGCGGGACAAAGACTACAGTGAGGAAGTCCAGGCCGAATCGGAAGGTGAGGAAGAGGAAGAGGTGTTCCACACGGGAGGCTGGAGAGAGGTGACCGGGACGAATGTGTGAGTTGTGAGGCAACACCAGCAGCAAAACTGCAGATTCAGGGCGCGGTTTGTCGGTGTGAAAAAAGGACACATAGCTCGGGCCTGCCGAGCCCCAACCTTCCAAAAATTCAAACCGACCAATCAGGCGCGGGAGCAATGAGCGGCCAGGATTGGTCCATTTAAAAAGGCGCAGTTAAACCAGACCACTGTGAGTGGGCCACATCGACACGACTAGAAGAAAATATTTACCCAAGTCTACATTGAAGGGTGCAGTGCCCATGGAAGTAGACACTGGGTCTCAATCACAATTATGTCCTGGGACACCATCGTGAGAGACTTGCCAGCCATCGCTAAGCGTCAGCTACAAACCCAGAAGCTGAGGTGCAGGACTACCAGAATCGGATCCCTGTTCGAGGCCACATCCGTCCAAGTCAAATATGGACAATTCAAAAGACCCTGCCAATCACCATAGTAATAGAGAACTCTACTGGACTGTTGGGAGCTTTGAGCATGGGCATGAGGGAGGAAGGGGTCCCGGAGCGAACTACTGAGTTGAGGGAGGATTGGGGCAGCGTTTCAAGGATTGCCTGCAAAGTAATCTTTCCCTAGACCCAAGTCGCCCCCATCCGAGGTTCCATCTGACCCCAAAACCCATAACAACTGAAATTAGACAGCCCATGGTGACTACAAGACATGAAAACAGACATTGCTAAACGACCTTCAGCAGTGCATACAGCTACACTGCTGCACCTAGCAAACAACTTGCTGACTACCAGCCCAGCATTCAGAGCATACCCGCAGTGGTGCAACAGCACTTTAGGGCAGCAGGTCTTCAAACTCGATTTGGAGCCTACCAGCAGTTACCTGTAGATAGCAGCACAGCTAGGCGCAGACAATTGTCACGCGGGCTTTCAAATGTCGACTCCAGTTGAGCGTGGCTCTTCAGAACCTAATGGGCGATTATTACAGGGCCTGCCAGGGTGGTACCATACTTGACGATGTATTGGTATCAGCTGAAAACTTAGAGGAACTCGGGGTAAAACTAAGGAAGGTGTTGGGCATTTTAGGTCTGCTGGGCTTAAAGTTAAGCTCAACAAATGCCACATTGGGGTGAAATCTGTAGAATTCCTAGGATACCGAATAGACAGGAAGGATCCACCCCACGGAGAGCAAGGTGGGCCATTAGAAAGGCCCCAGCCCCAAAAATAAAACAGAATTACAGGCATTCTTGGGGCTTGTTAATTTCTATGCGGTATTCTTGAAGAATAAAGCAACAGTAGCGAACCGCTACATAAGTTGCTAGCAGAAAGCTGTGTGGTCCTGGGGCAGAGAAGAGGCTAGGGCATTTGAGGGGTAAAAACCTTTTGTCCAGCGATAGCCTCCTCATCCAGTACAATGGCACGTTGCCACTAGTGCTAGTTTGCGATGCTTCACCATATGGGGTGGGCGGTGCTCAGCCATAGGTTACCGAATGGAACAGAAGCCCCTATAGCGTATTATTCCCGCACGATGTCCTCTGCGGAAAGGAACTACAGCCAGTTAGATAGGGAAGCGTTGGCCATAGTCTCCGGGTTAAGAAATTCCACGAATACTTGTTCGGCGAGATTTCGAGATAGTCACGGACTACAGACCCCTTCTAGGACTCTTAGCGGGTGACCGCCCAACACCCGTGGCACTTTCTCCCAGGCTGACCCGATGGACTATTTTCCTTGCGGCATACTCCTACAAATTGCTCCACCGCCCAGGAAAAGACTTAGGGCATGCGGACGCTCTGAGCAGATGCCCTTTACCAGAGACAATTGAGACCCCACCCGGGGACACCCGTCTTGCTAATTGACTCTTTGGACTCTGGCCCAGTCACATCCAAGCAGGTGGCTAGGGCATCTTACAGGGACATTACAACGGACTGTAATCGGTTGGGTGCAAAGGGTTGGCCCGCTGCGCGGGGCGTTCAAAGACTTTCGAAAAACAATCAGAACTGTCTGTTCAAGGGGGTGTCTGTTATGGGGGATAGGGTAGTTATCCCAGAAAAATTACGAAAATGTGTTGGAACTGTTGCATGTGGGCCACCCAGGGATTGTGAGGATGAAGAGTTTAGCGAGGAGTTATGTATGGTGGCCCTTAATGGATAAGGACATCAGCGACAGGGTAGAAATGCCAATCCTGCCAAGAGTCAGTCGCTACCCCCTACAGCCCCAGTTAGAGTGGGAGAAACCCCAGGGCCATGGTCCAGGATTCACATAGATTTTGGGGCCGTTCCATGGGCAGACCTTTTTAATTGTAGTAGATGCCTACTCAAAATGGTTAGAAATCATCCTCATGAAAAGCACAACGGCGAGCAGTAATCACAGTCCTAAGGCATCTATTGTAACACCGGCCTGCCCGACACCTAGTCTCTGACAACGGCCCGCAATTCACGGCAAACCAGTTTGAGGGTATTTAGCGGAGAGGGCATCAGACATGTCTCTCGGCGCCTTTCCACCGGCGCGGACTTGCAGAGCGTTTCGTTCGGAGCACCAAGGAAGCGCTATCTAGGATAAGTCAGGCGACTGGCAAGCGAAAATAGACACTTTCCTGGCCGTCAACATAGGACCCCTTGTGTAACAACTGGCGCAGCCAGCGGAACTCTTAATGGGCAGGAAACTCAGGTGCCCACTAGACCGACTAAACCCAACTTATACCCCAGGCGGGTACAAGGGTATTCAAGGAAAAACCAGGAAATGACAGTGGGTGACCCAGTATGGGCACACAACTATAGCGAGGCCCAACATGGTTAAAGGGAAATTCTGGGCATAACGGACCCAAATCATATGTAGTAGACATGGAGGCGGCCGGGTATGGAAGCCACATAGACCAGTTAAGCGTATACCAAACAAACTAGAAACCAAACAACCAGGCCCTGACTACCAATTGTTTGAATCTGCAGCTGACTCAAACCCGAGGCGGCGGAGGACTTATCTGATTCGATGAAGTCCAGCGGCGTAACGGTTCCTCCTGAAGGCAACAGGGCGACTCAGCCAATAATCCAGGGCGGACTAGAGGAGGAGCTGGGAGGAACAAACAGTCCCTCCGACCAGCTCGACTCTCTCCCAGAGAATGAACTGCAGGTCAGAAAGAGTTAGGAGGCCCTGTCTACCTGCGTGACTACGTGAAATAGCATGTAAATATTATGTAGATAGAGGCACAAAGCGTTCTGGGAGGGAAGGAGTGTAATGTATTTTGAACTTTGAGAGGGAATTTTGGGCGGGAAAATTGCACGTTGCTGATTGGTTGAAGCCTCAACCAAAAGAGTATTTAAAGAGGGTTTTGCCGGTTGTGTTTGCTGGGGTCACAATAAACTAAAGAGCTGTTGTCACTCACTGGTCTCCTGCCTCTTCATTGCCCGAACTTAACAAGATCTATCTCACCACTAAAAGAATCTAACGGCAAAGAAAATAATGATGAAACAGTTAAAGCAAACCTCTTTAACACATTCTTCGGCTCAGTCTTTGTTAACAGTAATGGCTTATACCCTACATTCCCCAACCGCACCAACAACGACCTAACACATATAGATTTCACTGAAGAAAATGTTGAAAAAGCTCTTCGCAAACTGAAACCATCCCTATCTATAGGACCTGATGGACTATGTGCATACTTCTTAAAAAAGCTTTCCATTAATATAGCAGAACCCTTAAGTATAATCTTTGGAAAAGCCTTCACGACCAGTTCCCTTCCCAAACTTTGGTCACTAGCCACGGTCATCCCAGTCTTCAAAAAGACTTAGTCGAAAATTACAGACCAATCTCTCTATGCTGTATCATCTGTAAAGTTATGGAATCTATCATCAACCAATCCATTATCCTCTACCTAGAAACAAACAATCTACTCTCGAATAAACAATTTGGTTTCAGAAAAAAATTATTATGTAACTTACAACTTCTGCACTGCAAAAACATATGGACTACAAATCTTGATCAAGGCAAAACAATAGATGCAATTTAGATAGATGCAATTTGTGGCAAATGCAGAAGATGGGTTAATTCAAGAACCAGGTTAAATGAGAAGGAATTAGGGCATTTGCAGAGCCCTTCTGCTTGGACCAGATCTGAGGAGATGGGCGTTTGGGCCTGCCAGAACCACAGAGGTTTCTGAGGGCTTCTGGATGGGAGGGGTAGGCAGTTGTTTCCTCTTAGCCTAGCCTACCTCTAAGGGGGAACAAAACACTCTGTCTGCTGCCTTCAGCTCCTGCAGAAAAGGACGGTATAAATCTAAATAAATATCAATCAGAACTGCACCCTGAATTTAGAAAAGGCTCCTAAGTTATGGTCTGATAGCCTACGATTAAGATTTATGGGACAGAAGTGACTCATTATCTGGTTGTTCCTGCTTCAGCCAATTCCTGTAAAATGAACCATCCCCATCTCTCTCTCTCTCTCTCTCTCTCTCTCTCTCTCTCTCCCTCTCCCTCTCCCTCTCCCCCTCCCTCTCTCCTTTCATTTGGGTTCTCACTGACACCAAACATTGTAAATGGTCTCTTCCAGTTCCGTGATTTTCCCTCTAAATGTCCCTTTAAACATTATAACAGGCTGGCAAGCATGTAAGGAAAATATTCTTTTTCATAAAGTAAAAGGCAGCTTGAACATTTTCTGTCCTTTTTCTGCCACCATGTGGACCATAAGACTACATTGAAAGAAATTTAAAAGTAAGGGTAAAGACCAATGGATTGTTACCCTGGGTGGAAACATATTCAGTGCTTGCTTTTGAAAACTGGGATTTTGAGCAAAGTTGCAACTCCTCCACTCAGAGGCAGGCAGCAAAATTGGAGTCTCAAGCAGAAGAGAGCAAAATTCCAAGTTGAAACTGCCCAGATGGCAGCTGTGAAGCTGGAAAGTTGCCTTCCAGCTGTACCTTCAGCTCCAGTGATGTGCTCAGAGCTTTCTGCTCCTGCAGAGTAAGAAAGCACCTTTTTCTCAAAGGCACCAAGGTAAAAATGAACTAAACAAGGGATCTTTAACCCTCCCTCCCTCCCTCTCTCTGTCTCTCTCTCTCTCTCTCTCTCCCAGATGTGGGGAGATGTGTGTTGTTATTGTGGACATGAGATGCATATGCAATTCTTCTCAATTGAAGCATCAAGTGAGAGAAGTCTCCTCCATTGGCTCCATGTTTGGAGAATGTTGGGTATGTAGAATTAAGGCCACCAACCCTCTTCTTTTAACCAAAGGATGACCTCTCTGTTTTGTAGAGAGGTCGTTCCTGGAACTGAACATGAAGCAAGACCCTGCACAGCCTGTATCGAAGAGGTTTCTGGGTGATGCCAAGAGGGGTGACTGCAGCTCTCCAAAAAGGCTTTGTGAAGCCATCATACAGAAAAGCTTAATTACAACTCTCCTAACCTTGTCTCACTGCTCCAACTTCCCTGAAGAATGAGTGGAATAGAAATGACATTATCAAGTATCTGAAAAACAATAAAGACCTTGTAGAAATACAATTTTTATAGTTTCGGGCCTAGGGCTTCACCAGCATAAGAATTATAGGGCACAGGAAGAACAGGGAGCTACAACTAAGCTCTTTGATGCACTTGACCATAGAATTATACTGGGATCACAAGGATCATCTAGTCCAACCCTATGCAATATGCAGGGGAAACAATTAAGCCATTCTTGGATGCTGCATGACTCACCTGTACAGACGGAGAACCCACCATACTTCTACTGCTGAAGAAATCTGACTGGCAGGCAGTTTTTTCTTATGTTTAAACAAAATCTAGGTAACGGTAATTTCAATCCATTATTTTGGATTTTGGATTTGTAACAATGGAAAACTAATTAGTCATCTTTCCCATCACACTCTTTTATGAAACATAAAAACTAATGCTTGGTTTTCATTTGTTCCCTCAAATAGAAAACTAAGAACAATAGCAACAATAATAGTAATCTTCCAGGTGTTTTCCCCAAGCGTTTTTTCACCTGACATTCATTCTTCTGATCCTCATAAGACAGATCCTGAAATCCCTCTATTATCTTGGTTGCCTTCCTCAGAACCAGAGATGGGTTTCTGCAGGTTCTGGAGAACCGGTAGTGGAAATTTTGAGTAGTTCGGAGGCAGTAAAAATTCTGGCTGGCCCCGCCCCATCCGCTCTCTGCCTCCTGAGTCCCAGCTGATGGGGAGGGAATGGGATTTTGCAGTAACCTTCCCTGGAGTGGGAGGAAATGGAATTTTACAGTATCCTTCCCTGCCACGCCCACCAAGCCACACCACACCCACCAAGCCACGCCACACCCATCTGTGCACAGTAGGTTCTCGTCTCTGAAAAACCCCAATCTTTGCAACAAAAAATTTATTTTGATATTTTTTGGTTCCCTTGCTGTACTGTTTCCTTTGACAGGACATGTAGGTGAGAACATTACCACCATTCTCTCCCTTCCTTCCTTCCTTCCTTCCTTCCTTCCTTCCTTCCTTCCTTCCTTCCTTCCTTCTTCCCTCTATGTGATCCAACATAATATAAATTTTAATAAAATAACATGACTACCTGAAATAATGTGCTTGGGAATGGCTGCAATATTTAGGCTCCTTTGCTAGTGGTTTACATAGAGGAGTGAAATGGAATGCTCCTCAATTCTCCCAAAATAGAATATTATGATTTAAAATATATTTACATATTCAACTAAACAACTGTTCAGGGTTTGCTGTTTTAATGTAGGAGGGATCTTAATCAGCTTGAGAAGATGGGCTCGGCTGCATTCCCACTTTGCCAGGGGAAACATAAACATGGAATCATCCCTAAACATAAAAAAGTAGAGAAGGTGTACCAAGTCAATGTTGTATTTTCAGAACAGAAATAGCCCCATTCATGCTGCCCACTCTTGGGCTTACTCCCCAAGGCCATCAAAAGTTCTCACTCATGTGGAGCCCCAGAGCAAGTGGGTGCTTTCTTAGGCATGGAGGCAGAGGTGAATAGTCTCTCTCTCTAGTGGTACTCAATGCCACTAATCTGGGCTCAGGGACCTTCCTTTTAGCAATTGTCTCTCTGTGAGCTTTCCTGAGCATCATCAATCCCGCTGGCTGGAAGCTTGCTTGTGTGCAGAAGGAACACCGCTCTCTTGCCACACTGCATAAACGTTTGCAGAAGACAAGGAAGTTTTCCATTTTCTTCTCTGTCCAAGTCTTGAATATCAGGATGAGACTAGGCTTAGAAAGGCTAGGAAAGGGACCCGAGAATAGATGTCTGTGCCAAAGAAGCTTGGATCTGAATTTTGCAGCTCCTAGGCCTTCCTGGATTGATGCTGTGAACTGATGGTCTTAATTGCACTCAACAGGGGATCTTTCTTGGTGATGAGACACAAATATTCAACAACCTGCTCTGCAATCATAGTAGAGAGAGGAATTGTTGGGGTGGGGAGTGGAGGGGAATTACATTAGTCTTTTCCTATTTGAGATTCTCAAATATTTGAATTAGAAGCTATTCCTGGCTAGAAATGAAGAACTCTGCTCCAGGAGGTAGCCTGTTTCAAGGTGGTCTTGCACAGTTTCCTTCCAGCAGATCCTAGTGCCACATGGAAGCCACATGGTGGTCAGTCTGGTTGTGCCCTGATCTACAACTGAATGTATTCCATGAATCAAGCTGCTGCTCCATTATTAGGCAACAAGTGAAACGTGTCTGTCAATCAATTCCACTTTGTTGTCAGTTTACAGTTTTTTTCTGATTCACACCATAATTTGGTGTTTTCCTCCAAACCCAGACAGGATCCACTCTGGGGATGCCCTTTCCATCCCACTCATATCCCTTGCCAAGAAAAAGAGGCAGAAGGTAAGAGCCGCACTAGAAATAGAAGGGGGAAAAAAACCAAATCATTTTCATCACAAGCCCACCTTGAAGTATCCTACTTCAATGCTAACGAACAATGGAAGGTTCTTGATTTGGATGAAGTAAAAATGTGTGCTTTGCTTTCTCTCTCTCATCTCCCCATCAGCCCGCTGGATTCCCTTTGATTGCCTCTTATCATGGGCAGCAGAACAATCCATGGTGGTAAACATTCTCCCTGGACTGGACATGAAGGACACCAAGCAGGAGGCTGCTGGTGGATCCTCAGAGCAGCCTCCATTCTCTGCTTCGGTGAAGTTAGGGTTGCAGCCCACAGAAAAGCCAGGGCAGAATGGAGCAGCTGGAGCATCCTGTGCAGAGGCCTCGTGCCATTCAGCCAGAGAGGGGCAGGGCTCTCCCAAGAACACCCGCGATCCAGTGCAGGGAGGGCACTTCAGAGAGCTCGCTTTGCCCTTTACAAATCCTTCTGCAGAGAGTCAAGAGCCTGAAGACCAGGCTCTGCTGGTTGGCCTGAGGTCCAGATGGGGGAGTTCACCTTGGAGGAGGCTGCTAGATGGATGGCAGACTCCCCTCCCCACCCCACATAGTCTTCAACCATCCGTCTTTTGGGTTATCATATTGATGTATTATTCTCCTTGTTTCCTTTGTCATTATTTATTTTATTGTTCTATTATTTTACTTCTGTTCTGTTTGCACTACTTTCCCTTTTCTCCCTTTTTATTATTGTAAGCTGCTTGGAGTAGCCCCACAGTGAGATAGGCGGCAAATATATTTAACATATAAAATAGGAAATCATTTTAGGACAATGTTTAGTGTTTTAAATCTTTGACACTTAAAAGGTTTCTGGAGCGTTAATATAATTCAGGGAAAGAAATGACGACATCCATAAAAATAAAAACTCTAGGGTGGAAGCAAACCACTGAGATTTTGACTCAGAAGTCCAGAGAACTCTCAGGAGGAGGCTGGGCACCCCATCTGAAGAAGGACTAGGTGCCCATCGGCTGCATGGCTCGCTCTCCCCTGCCTGCTCCTGGTTTGGGGTGATTGGAGCTTTCCAAATGGGGCAGGTCTCTCTGGGCTGTGCTGGGGCTGCTGCAGTGTCACCCACCCCCTCTACAGACACAGACAGCCCCCCCCATGGTGTTTCTGCATGTAGCCCCACCACAGGGAAGCCCCGGCAGGCTCTCTGCTCTCCCCACACCCGACATGGGCTATGAAGGGCCCTGCTGTCTCCTCAGCTGTTCTTCACGCTCCTCTTGCAAGTGACTCCCTGTTAAGCAACGTGATAAGAACAGGCAGTCACACTTGCAACGAAGTGTCTGGTGTGTGTATTTTAGTTTGCTCTAAAAAGAGAGCTGGGTTGCATAGTGTGAACATTTGTACTTTAAACCTTTGCACAGGAGCTTTGTAGAAAGGAAGAACAACCAAGGGGACTTAGCTGGAGTTCCTCTGAAGGCTTCAGAGATGAAAGTGGTTTGTGGCTCAGCAACCCGCTGAAGGAAGGGAAGAAAGGTATTTTAAAAGAAAAACAAAAATCAAAGTTTCACCAATGCCTGACTGCATGGACTAGACAGAGGCAGCCAAAGATCCGGATAAAATTATTTTGTCCTTATTCCTTCCAACACTTTTATTTATTTTTTATTTATTTATTTGATTTTTATACCGCTCTTCTCCCGAAGGACTCAGGGCGGTGTACAGGCAAAGTAAAAACAAACAATACAATATACAGTTTAAAATGCAAATTTTAAAAAACTTATTATAATTGGCCTGAAACTTTAAAAATATATAAAAAACTAAAACCCCATTTTAAAAATTAGTGGTAGAAAATTTAAAATCAATAAAATTTAAAGCCCGAATGAAAAGATATGTCTTCAGTTGCAAGGTCCGAGGTCAGGTATTTGGCGTAAGCCGAAGCTTCGTTCCAGAGTGTGAGCCCCCACAGAGAATTCTTCCTGGGGCCGCCAGCCAACATTGCAGCGGGCGGCACTGAGAAGTCCCTCTCTGTGAGCGTACGGGTCGGTGGGAGGCATGTGGTAACAGCAGGCGGTCCCGTAAGTACCCAGGCCCTAAGCCCTTAACATGTATCCCCCTACTGTCTCCTGGGATGCAAACCCAATGTTGCTCTGCAGGCATGTTGCCATGCAAATGAGGGGAGCTAGTGGCTCCTTCACATGTCCTGTTTGTGCTAGATCAAGGACATCTCACTCCTTCTTTCCTGAGCAGTGCATGGGATGCTGAACCCAACCCAGCCCACCTTGAAGGCAACCTCTTCTTGCTCCATCCAGTTGGGTTTTCTGACTTCTTCCGGCACACAAAGTGCTAGGTGGGCTGCCTGCTATGCTTTATTCCACTATAAGCCACAGGTTCAATGTGTTGTGGTGGGAGCACTCCTCCAGTCACTAGGCTCTCCCTTCCCTCCTATCCAATTCTCTGTGCTGGGGCTGCCTGTCCCTGTGCACTGGAGAGACATTGGACTTTTCCTTTAAAAAACAAAGGACATTGATAGATTCTGCCATCCGTCCCCCCACCCCAGTCCACTGATGCACACAGAGTCATGGGGGGTGGGGGGAGGGTGAGGTGTCAACAGAAAAGGTCTATCAATTGAACCAGATGTCCACAAAGAACTACCCACAGAAAGGAACAACTGGGAGTTGCTTTTCCGGGGCTGTTGGGCATTTGGGGGGTGGGTGGGAGGAAAAGTAAAGAAGCAGGAGAGTCATCACCCAGTTCAAAGCAGGGGAAGGATTTAAATTTGAATTATATTTCTTCAGCTAGCATTTTTTCCAGCCATTTTCTGCCCAGAAATGAAGGCCACTATCAGAAGCTGAGTTTCTAACTGAGCTACTGCTGCATATCTTCAGTTCTGAAGAAGCTTCTTGGATGAGAAGCAAAATGTTTTCAAGACAAAAAACCAAGAAAGTCTAGTTACCTTTTGAAAAAAGCACCTTTGGGACAACCATGACCTGGATGATTGAGAATCTCCATAGGCAATTTGCTCAGGATTTCTGCCCAGCATTGACATAAAGCTCACCAACTGGTCATTAAGAATTGTTCTGGAAAAATTGGTACACATGGGCAATCAATAGAAATAGAAAACAAAATATATATAAGGCTATTGATGATTAGATGTATATAGAATAGAATAGAATAGAATTTTATTGGCCAAGTGTGATTGGACACACAAGGAATTTGTCTTGGTGCATATGCTCTCAGTGTACATAAAAGAAAAGATACGTTCATCAAGGTACAACATTTACAACACAAATTGATGGTCAGTATATCAATATAAATCATAAGGATTGCCAGCAACAAAGTTACAGTCATACAGTCATAAGTGGAAAGAGATTGGTGATGGGAATGATAAGAAGATTAATAGTAGTGCAGATTTAGTAAATAGTTTGACAGTGTTGAGGGAATTATTTGTTTAGCAGAGTGATGGCCTTCGGGAAAAAACGGTTCTTGTGTCTAGTTGTTCTGGTGTGCAGTGCTCTATAGCGTCGTTTTGAGGGTAGGAGTTGAAACAGTTTATATCCAGGATGCGAGTATATAATGTATATAGAAATTATATGGATCCGAAATATACAATAATGTCACAGTTCTGTTGAATTTGTACAATTGTTATTAAAAAAATTGTAATAAAAATATTTTTTTAAAAAAAAAGAATTGTTCTTTTGCTCCCTCATTCCGTGTCTTGAGTGTGGCGCCTGCGCAAATGTGAACAGCCTCCTTCCAGTACCTGCTCTTTGTTCCACTGGTTCCCTTCTTTCGCAGGTGTCACCATGAAGGTAGCAGCAAGAAGTGAATTGCTGGAGGCTCAGACTGAGATGGGGAGGGAGTCAGGGAGTCCTAAGGTCATATCCTTCCATCCCTCACTGCCCAAAGCACTTCAGAAGACATAGAACAGAGAATAATAGAGTTGGAAGGGACCTTGGAGGTCTTCTAGTCCAATCCCTTGCTTGAGCAAGAGGTCCTATATCATTTCAGATAAATGATTGTCCAGACTTTTTTGAAAGCCTCCAGCGATGGAGCACCCACAACTTCTGAAGAGAAGCTGTTTCATTGCTTGTTTGTTCTCACTGTTAGGAAATTTCTCCTCAGTTCTAGGTTGCTTCCCTCCTTGGTTAGTTTCCATCCATTGTTTTTCATCTTTATTTATTTTTATTTATTTATTATTTAAATTTATATACCGCCCTATCTCCCAAAGGACTCAGGGCGGTTCACAGGCATATAAAACATCGATACACAAAATTAAAATAATCTTTAAAAAACTTATTCCAATGCCCTATCATTAAAAATAGAAATATAAATATTAAAATCAATTTAAAACCCCTATAAAATTTAAAATCTAAGCCAGTCCTGCACAGATGAATAAATGTGTCTTGAGCTCATGAAGGTCGAAGGTCCAGAAGTTGGGAGTCCTGGGGAGCGTTCCAGAGGCGGAGCCCCACAGAAGGCCCTTCCTGGGCGTCGCCAGGCGACACTGCCTAGCTCGGCACCCTGAGGAGTCCCTCCTGTGAGGCGCGGGTCGGTGAGAGGTATCTGGTCGCAGTAGGCGGTCCCGTGAATAACCGGCCCTATGCCATGGGCGCTTTAAAGGTGGTCACCAAAACAGGCGCACCGGGCACAGGTAGCCAGTGCAGCCTGCAGGATGGGTGTATCGGGAGCCACGAGGCTCCATCTATCACCAGCCGCATTCTGGACTAACTGTAGCCTCCGGATGCCCTTCAAGGGAGCCCCATGTAGAAAGTTGCAGTAATCCAGGCGAGACGTCACGTGGTGACCGTGCATAGGGCCTCCCGGTCCAGAAAGGCGCAACTGGCGCACCAGGCGAACCTGGTGACGCTCTCCTGGCGGCGTCAAATGATCTTCTAGAGACAGCCGTTCATCCAGGAGGCCTAAGTGCGCACCCTCTCCATCGGGGCCAATGACTCGCCACCGATGGTCAGCAGCAGTTAGCTGACTGTACCGGGATGCGGCATCCACAGCCACTCTGTCTTGGAGGATTGAGCTTGAGCCTGTTTCTCCCCATCCAGACCCGTCGGCCTCCAGACACGGGACAGCACTTGATAGCTTCGTTGGGGTGGTCCGGTGTGAAAAAGTACTGGGTGTCATCCGCGACAGCTGGTACTTCACACGAAACCACTGATGATCTCACCCAGCGGCTTCATGTAGATGTTGAACAGAAGGCGAGAGAATCCCCTGCGGCACCCACAAGTGAGGCGCCTGGGGCCGACCTCTGCCCCCTGTCAGCACCGACTGCGACGGTCGGAGAGATAGGAGGAGAACCACCGATAAGCGGTGCCTCCCACTCCCAATCCCTCCAACGGCGCAGCAGGATACCATAGTCGATGGTATCGAAAGCCGCTGAGAGGTCTAATAGGACCAGGGCAGAGGAACAACCCTATCCCTGGCCTCAGAGATCATCCTGCGACCAAAGCCGTCTCCGTGCTGTAACGGGTCGGAACCGGACTGGAGCAGGTCTAGATAGACAGTTTCATCCAGGTGCAAGGGAAACTGATATGCCACCATACTCTCTACAACCTTCGCATGAGCGGGTTGGAGACGACGATAATTACCTAAAACAGCGGGTCAGGAAGGCTTCTTGAGGAGGGCCTCTCACCGCCTCTTTCAAGGCGGCGGAAGACTCCCTCCACCAAAGAAGCGCTCGTAATCGCCTGGAGCCAGCCTCGTGTCACCTCCTGCGTGGCCAGCACCAGCCAGGAGGGCACGGGTCCAGTAAACATGTGGTGGCATTCAGCCTCCCCAACAACCTGTCCATGTCCTCGGGAGCGACAGGGTCAAACTCATCCCATACAATGTCACCAAGACCACCCTCAGACGTCTCACTTGGTCCAAACCATCCCGAAGCTGAACGATTTTATCGTATAGATAACCGTTAAACTCCTCAACGCGTCCCTGCAGCGGGTCATCCCGCTCCCCTGATGTGGGAGGCGGGTCACCTGGCTGGGCGGCTGTTATCTGCCGATGCAATGAGGAGGAGGCGTAGTGCGCCTCGCTTCCCTCATTGCCACTAAGCCCTAGTATAGGACTTCACTAGTGTCCGATCAGCTTCTGAGCGGCTAGACCTCCAGGAACTCTAGGCGTCTTCTCCGGCCTTCATCCTCTCAGCTCCTCGGAGAACCAAGGGCTGGTTGGGACCTCACGCTGGGTCAGGGCAAAGGCGACCACAGGGCCATGGTTCCTCAGGAAATGGCCCAAGCTCCGTCCGAACCCTCCGGGTCCATCAGGCCTGAAATGTTGAGACCAGTCAGAGGTCAGGCAGTTCAGTCCAGATCTTGATGACAGTGGGGTCAGTGCCACCCCAACGTGAGTAGGGCCATCAACTACTTGGGTCAGGTCCAAGGCCGTCATGGAAGCCATGAACTCCCGAGCTAGTCGATGGCGAGCGGACGATGGCAAGTTAAAGTCCCCAGACTAAAGTCTGGGGTCTCAACTACCACCCCAGCAAGCACCTCCAGGAGCTCGGGCAGGGCAGCTGTCACGCAGCAAGGAGCCAGGCGACCAGCAAGCCCATCTGACATCTATGACCCCATCTCACAAGAGGATTCGCACCGGCAATCTGAGGTACAGTGGTCTCCTCGGCTCTAGACTCTCTCTAATCACAACCGCCACCCCACTACCCTGGCCCTCGGCTGATGAAATGCTCGAAACCCGGTGGGCACATCTGAACAAGGGCACGCCCCTTCTGGGCCCAACCAGGTCTCCGTAACGCCCCAGGTCCGCACCCCCTGAATAAGATCGTGAATTAGGGGGCCTTGGCCACGGACCGTGCATTGCATAACATCAGCCGAAGGCCAGGGCCCTGAGGATCCTGACCATCCGAGGCAGGAGAAGTTTGAGGGCGGCGCGCGATCGCCTGTAGCATCGGGCGCACCCCAAATGAGCCCCCCTTCCGCCATATCTGCCCCTCCCCTTACGTGAAGCACCACCCTCACCAATGGAACACGACTCCCCCATGACCTCGGACAACCCCGCCACGAGCATGTGCAGGAACTGGACTCCCCACGGGTTACCCCAACACCCATTCCTCCCAAAACCAAGCCCGTGGTTTCCTTCCCCTTAAAATCTTTAAAACTCCCTTAAAATCTATTAAAACAGCCAATTAAAACCCTAAGCCTCCTTGATGCCACCTCTGGGACTAAAGCCCGTCCTCAAGGTGGGCCTCGATAATCTGGAGGCCAGACCCAGGGCATCTCATGAGCAAGAAGGTCAGCCGCAGTAAATGTTGCATCACTGACAGTCCGGGCAAGGCCCATCCTGGGCTGGTCAATTGGCAGCAAAGTCATAACAGATGATAAAATGACCATGACCAGTCTGTCCTGATGGGAAATAGTTGAGATAATCCATATGCGGTAGATGACAAAACCGCTGACTCAGTCAGTTCACCACCAAGCGACCTGGGGTGGCTAAGGAAAAAAGAAGGAACGATGGTGATGTTATAAAGATGGTAAATAGTGGATGTCCGCTGGATCTTCCTCCGCGCTGTCACATATCCGCGCCACTGGGCAAGGTCACAGCCACCCTGGGCCTGTCGGGCCATCCACTTCAAAGCACCGGGCAGGCCGCGCCGCCAGCCTGCCAGGGCCACTGGCGCCCCATCATACTGAGCAGGCCACTGGAGCTCCCAGATGAGAGGGGACAGTCGCCAAACCGCCCAGACCCAGGGCTTACCAGTGACACGCCCGGAGAGGAAGGGCCAGGCCGCCGTGCCACCGCTTCAAGGGCGATGGAGCCGGCCCTCCAGATCTTCATTGGGCGCAGCCTACTTCATCGCCAGGAGGCGCCCAAACTCAAACCTCAACTTCCACTGGCCAAGTCTTCCAGGCAGGGGTCCAGGCGCTGTTCTTCGGGGCCGGGAAACCGCCGAAAAAGGCTGGCGGCCGCTCCACTGCCGCCAGGATTCTCTGAGCGTGACTCCGGTGACTCAGGGCTTCTCCCAGCCCGGAGTCTCTGGCCTCCACCTATTTGGTGGCTGGATCTTCTCCATCAGGGGCCTATGATGGTATTAGGCCCCAGACAAAAGACTGGAAAGGCCCTGCCTGATCAGCAGGGCGCCATCTTGACATAGAATCTTGCCTTTTGGTGCTTTGGAAAATAAGTCATAACTAATGTGTGATAAAGACAAATTGAATAAAAAGGAAATAAATAACTATTGTACCATATCATACATTTGCACAGGTCAAATATACTCAACACCCATTTTCAAACAAGGAGAAATTCAATCAAAAACCCAAAGAGGTTGGATGATGGTGATTGTGAAAGTGATGGTGAGGACGATGAGGGTTTTTTTTTATTTAAAATATTTTTCTAGGTTGTCTTTCAGAACTGCAGCCTTCCCAGATCAGCTTCTAAGAATATAGTAAGTATAGAGAAAACATGGGAATAAAACAGAAATAAAACTTTCAAAAATCAGCAGCTAAAACATGTTGCCATATTATTAAAATAGAATGCAGTTATAATTAAAACACAATAAAGAGTAATGCAACTTATTTAAGGGAAATCTTGAAAGAATAAATAAGGCCCTTTCCAGAATTAAGAATCAACTTGATCCTAGATGTTTGTCTTGCCCTCACTCTACAGCCTTTCTCACAAAGGACCTTATAATGGAAGTCATGTTGTAGAAGATCAGAACTGCTATATATGCATCACTGTGTGAACTTCTGCTGCTGAGTGGAAAGCAAGAGGGGGGAAGACTACATGAAGACTAGGCAAGAGATGGATTAGTAAAGTTTGTAGAGAAATGGAGAGGGGGTAGGTGAAAACAAGATAGGAATAAAGGGCAGGTGAATGGAAATGCTGTGACCCAGACCCAAGTAGGTAGCAACAAACTTAGTCCGTGATAAAATAAACTTTATTGAAGCTTAATTATAGTTCAACTCAAAGGAAAACAAAGGCCTCCCAAACACAAATTCTTCAGTTATCACAAACCTGAGTCCAATTAGGCAAATTGTCAAAGGCCCTTCCTGATAAATGTCCAGAATTCACCAAAACATGCAGAGGACGCAGCTACAACGTTGTTTTCCGGCAATCTGAAACACCGGTGCTGGTCTGTTTTAAGCCTTATGGGAGGGGCCAATCATCTCTTGGCCCTACTCCCAAGTTGTCCTTTTTGCTTGAGCTCCTCTTGCTTTCTGGCAGCTCTTCTCATGCATGCATTAGGAACAGGCTCCTCCTGTTCCTCTGCCTCATTACTATCAGTGTTGTGTCTTGCCCGCCCTCAGAGCAGGCAGGGCCTTCTTACCTGCTCCCGAACACTGAGGAATGTATGCCTCCCGGCCCAAGTCCTGGCTCCATGCCCACACAAACTGCAGAAGAAGGAGAATCTGGAGCCCTGACTCCATGCCCAGGCAAAGCAGACAGCTAGACCCCTCCCCTCCTCCACAGCATGTGAGCCTGAGGAGTTTATTCTAACAGCTGATAATCCTCATCAGAAGATTGGATAGGCGGAGGCAACAGAGGAAGGGACAGGCCTTAATGCTGAGTCATGGAGCCACCCCATGGCCTATATAAAGGATCTCTACTTTCTGGCAGTCTCTGAGTCAGGCAAAGTCAACTTATCTTGCTGAAGTCACTTACTGGTCTCCTGCCTGCTCTGAGGACTTTGCTAGGACTTTGGGCAGAGCTGCAGCTGATTGATTTCCTGACCCAGCCGTCAGCGGAGGAGTGACACGACAATCAGGCTCTGGAGGCTCTGGGTGAACTTCTGATGGCTGGCCTCACCTCAGTCGCTGTCCTCTGTTGCCAGCTCCGTGGCTGCTGACAGACGCAACACTATTCACTGCAGGGCCCTTTCTGATATCAGATGCGGGAATTGGTCATGGAAGGCTTTGATTAAGGCAGGTGCATGCACAGAGAATGCATCCTCCCAGGTGAAGTCCTCAGGCCCATATCCCTTCCATTCAACGTGATACTGGAACTGTTCTTTGAGCCACCAGGAGTCTGGCAACCTCGTACTCGGGTGGTTCATCTCCATCCTGTGGTGCCGGTTGGGGACGGTCAGGTTGACGGAGTGGACAGGCAGGCAATTCTGGGACAAGGAGGGATAGATGGAACACTGGGTGGACACGCATCGAGTGTGGCAAGGTCAGGTGGTAGGAGACCGGGTTAATAGAATCATAGTTTTAATCATAGTTAATAGTTCATAGAATCATTCGTTGTAATGTCCTTCCTGCTAATGACTACTTTAGTTTCAACTACAATAACACAAGAGCTACCAATAGATTTAAACTTAATTTTATTATTTAGATTTTTATACTGCCCTTCTCCCGAAGGACTCAGGGCGGTGTACAGCCAGATTAAAACAGTGCAATATACAAATTAAAACAACAGTTAAAATAACATATTATATAATTGGCCGAAAATTAAAACCATCAAATTTGACCCAAGAATAAAATACCCCAGTTAAAATTATTAAAATTCAAAAAATTTAAAATTTTAAAAAGTTAAACCAGTCCCGCTTGAATAAACAAGTGCGTTTTCAATTCATGGTGAAAGGTCCAAAGGTCAGGTAGTTGATGCAAACCAGGGGGAAGTTCGTTCCAGAGGGTAGGTGCTCCAACAGAGAAGGCCCTTCTGCGCCAGCCATTGCTTGGCGGACGGCACCCTGAAGCCCTTTCAATTGCAGCTGACTGTGGTGGCATACAGCCATGTCTTGGATGGATTGAGCCTTCTGTCTCCCCATCCAGACCTGTGGCCAGGCACTGGGACAGCACTTAGGCTTGTTGGGGTGGCCTAAAGTCTGAGTATCATCAGCAGCTGGTAACTCACCCCAAAGCCACTGATTACCTCAGCGCTTCATATAGATGTTGAACAGGAGGCAGAGAATCGACCTAGGCACCCACAAGTAAAGCGTGCATCGATCTCTGCCGTCCTGTCAACACCGTCTGCACATCAGAGAGATGGGAGAGAACCACCGATACCATCTCAAACTCTCCAAGTGCAGCAGATACCATAGTCGATGGTATCAAAAGCCTGAGATCTAACAGGACTAGGGTGAGGAATCTATCCTGGCCCTCAGGGTCATCCTGCTTCCAACCAAAGCTGTCTCCGTGCTATATCCGGACCGGAAGCCGGACTGGAACGGGTCTAGATAGATAGACAGCTTCATAACATCAACCGCTCCAGTTTGGACTGCAGAAAATACGATTTCTGTAACAGAATTATCTGTGCTTGGAATGCATTACCTGACTCTGTGGTCTCTTCTCATAACCCCAAAAGCTTTACCTCACCCCATTCATAAGAGGTCCGTAAGGGGCATGCATAAGAGCACAAACGTGCCTACTGTTCCCATCCTATTGTTTCTTTCCATATATATATATATAAGCTTCGTGCTTCTGGGAGCAATGTGTGATCGCAGCTGTTTCTTCCTTTTAACTGCTAGTGGGGGTTTGAAGAAAACACACACAAACCGCTATCTGCACGCACTCTCACACCACCACCCAGCACAGATCAACTCCGTAGCCAAGACACTCATCTCCAGAACAAAATGCTTAGCTGATGAACAACACCTAAAACCCGAACTAGACACTCTCACTAACATACTAACATCCAATGGATTCCAAACAAATAAGATTACCAAGCTAATCCAAAAAGAACCCCCCACTAAAATCCAAGACAGAGAACAAGAAAATGGCACAGCCCTCCTCCCATATATAAAAGGCACCACAGACAGAATCAGCAAGATCCTCCACAAACACAACATCAAGACAGCATTCTGCACAAACAGAAAAATATCCACCATCCTAAGAAACCCCAAAGACAAAATTGAGTTAGAAAATCAAGGAGTATATGAAATCCCATACACCGCCTGCCCCACCACATACATTGGACAAACCAACAGAAGAATAAGTGCATTGAAGAACACAAGAACTCATTCAAAGAGGAATTCTTCCTGGTCCAACACTTTAAAGTCACAGGACATGATATTGACTTTAAAGACCAGAACTATCAAAACTGAACACTTTAACAACAGAATAATCAGAGAAGCCATTGAGATAGGCCCCAGCATGAACAAACGAGATGACACCTCCCGCCTACCAGCCATTTGGAAACCGCCCTTATTGACAAACGAGTCCCTAACACGAGGAATGACACCAGACCCACACTCACGAGGTCCACACAGGATGTCACCACCGCACATCCACCCAGAAAGCAGACCCAAACCCACACTGATCATGAAGCACGACCAAGGACCAGAAGCCAGACTGCAGCTGCAACATTAGCCATTTCAAACCCCTCCAATCCATACATGCAGCAGACTGACACCCACTATGAAGATGTAGCACGACCACAAAGCCAAACAACAGCTATGCAGCTCACCAGCTCAAATCCCCCTGCAACACAGACTAAACTGAGCACAACCAAGCCCCCACCAACACAGGACACACCCCCATTTAATCAGAGCACAAAAAAACCCCATCCAATCAGAGCACAGCCAAGCTCCCCAATCAGTTCAAACCCCACTAGCAGTTAAAGGAAGAAACAGCTGCGATCACATTGCTCCCAAAGCTGAAGCCTGAAGATGACGAATGAGACTTCGTTGAAACGTCGCCAAGACACTTCCAATTTTACACGGGAGAAAACCCGAACAACCAAAGACCTGTATATATATATGCTTATACTTCCTTGTTTCTCCTCATATGTATGTTTATATATTATATAATCTTTTTGTGTTATGCTTGTGTATATTGTTATGACAAAATTAAATAAATAAATAAATAAATAAATAATAACCTCTTCAAAGTAAACGGACCAAGGTACCGGTGGTCTAGCTTCCTGACTGGCTGGTCAGATGGAAGATTTACAACAGATCCGTTACAGCCAATTAACATGCCGTAAATCTCATCTTTTATAGTCCTCTTTGGCTTTCTCTAGATACCGTCGCACCAACTGATGGGTGGCCTGCAGCTCGGACAGAAAATCATTAGCCACTGGTACCGGGGAGTCGAGTTGTGTGAGAGGAAAGAACTGAGGGTGATATCCTACATTAGCCAGGAAAGGGGTTGTTTGCGTGGAAGTGTGTTGTGAGTTGTTGAACGCAAACTCTGCTACTGCCAAATTCTCTGACCAATTGTCCTGTTGCTGGTTCACGAAGCAGCGCAGGTATTGCTCCAGAATGCTGATCACTTTCTCAGTCCCACCGTCAGTTTCTGGATGATGTGCCGACGACAGGCAGATCTTTACATCCAAGGCCGTCATCAGCCCTTTCCAAAACTGGGCAGTTAATTGAGCCCCTTGGTCCTTATCTGGTAGGCCATGGAGCCAGTTGTATAAACAGAGCATAAACATACCAAGATGAGAGCATCCTGGAAGAAGATTTTATCTGTAAATGTCAACTGGACAGTGAGAGAATAGAGCTGGAAGGGACCCTGGAGGTCTTCTAGTCCAACCCCCCCACTCAAGCAGGAGACCCTATACCATTTCAGACAAACTGTTGTCTAATCTCCTTAAAACTCCCTAGTGATGGAGCACCCACAACTTCTGGAGGCAAGCTGTTCCACTGGTTAATTGTCCTCATTATAGGAAGTTTCTCCTTAATTCCAGGTTGCTTCTCTCCTTGATTATTTTCCATCCATTGTTTCTTATCTTGCCTTCTGGTGCTTTGGAAAATAATTTAATAAATATTTTTTCTAAAAAAACCTTCAACCTCCGCTATAGGTGGCCAAACCAGGAAATCATTACAAGAGGGAAACCCATCAAAGGTTACAGCACATTCCCTTTTAAAGATATTACAGAGATAATCCTCCCATTTATCTGCAGATATTTGTGTGAGAGGGCCAAAATGTCTACCAGTGAGAGACCAATGGATTAAGCTCCACAACCAAGTGCTGCTGCTAAAATTAAATTCTTCTACTTTTCACTCAGAGCCTGCGTTTTCTGTTTCTTCCAAAGGTCTTTATATATTTTTTTAACCTTAATAATTTAGAAGCACCGAAGGAATTTTCCTGACAAAAGGAAATTGTTGCATTTAAGAGAGCCTTCTTAGGCTTGATACAATCATGATCATACTAAGATTTGGGCCTTTTGTGTGCAGAAACAGCCAGTCTTTTGAAAATCTTGTCAGAAGGATCTGGAGATCAGCCATGATCTGATACATGTAGGGGTCCTAGTGGACCACCCCTTAAATATGAGCCCGCAGTGTGATACAGCTGCCAAAAAAGCCAATGCAGTCCTAGGCTGCATAATAGAGAAATATTACCAAGTTTACCTTGATGGTGGGGGGCACTGCCCATTTAAAATAAGCTTGCAAAAGAGCCTTGGACTGGTCGATATGAGCATAAAGATCACCAGCTATGATAATTATAAAGTCTGGGTGTTGATATAATAATATGTTTATACAAGTTTCAAATTGCTCTCACCAATTATTTATTTCACTATTCCCCCTAGGGGGAAATATACAGTAGGATTTAAATCTAAGCAGATGGTCTAGAGCTACATTTAAGCAGGACTCCATCATAAGTACTGGAACATTAAATTTGATGGAAACCATAGAAGTCAAGCCATTTACTGGAACATGCATTCAGACTACAGGGAATATTTCCAGGTATTGATAAGTCCTCTATAGCAGATCTCAACCTTGCACTTTTCTGGTGGACTTCAACAAAAGCATTTTTTCAAGAAAAAGCTTAAAAGTTTAAAAACAATCTGATGATTTGGCTCAGCTAGAGACAGGGATTTTGCTACAGTTCTGAAAGCCATCAGTAAGATCAGGCGATCCGTCAAACATTTCATGGAAACAAATATCATTTGTAGGGTTTTCCATAAAAGGAGGGCAATTAGTGCTAGTGTTTGAGGACCCAAGGTCATTATGAGCCTCGATTGTAGCAATTGCAACATGGAGGCTTTCTCCAGGTTTTCCATCTTATGTGTTATATTATCATGTTCATTTCTTGGCAGGAAACCCAAAGCACGGATCTAGTCAGAGAATCTGAACAGCTGAATCTGACACATCTTCATTTAGTGAGACGAGCCGACTCCCACAGCCTGGCTTTTTTAAGGCCAGATGAGGAAGAGCGGATGACATCTGGTAATGTCTGAGACTTTCCACTATCGATAAAAGGAAGTTCCTACTGATTCAGTTGCTTTACTCAAATACCTCTCTGGGAATCTCATGTACTGCTTGGGAACATCAATCTAAAGCAATCCCAGTTTATAGAGTTTAAAACAAGTTTGTATATTAGCTCTGTTGTTTTTTTTTCATGTCTAAATTCAAATAATCGAAGCTCTTGTTAGTTTAGCCCATCGCCTACCGATTTTATCTGATCATGCAACTCTATAATGGTACAAATTTGGGATATAGAACTCCAAACAAATTTAAGCAAGGTGTCACATCCTTTTATTTAAAAGATTCTTCTGAAAGGTTTTGCTCCAGCTTCTTATTTATCATCAACTGATACCCCTCAGACATCAAATCTTATTATTAAGAACTTGTCAGTTCCTAGAATAATTTTTGGACATTTCAGTAATGATTTTTGAAAGTTTCCCTTGGAAAGAGATGAACTTTGCAGCTTCCAGCAAGATCAACCATAATCTGTTGCAGAGAAGACATAATAGCCTCAACAACCTGGGAGGAGATTCCTATGAAAATGGATCATCAATAGCATAGATCTAAAGTCAACTTCCAGTTTGTGCTTCTGGGAAAATGTTACAAGCATAACCTTATCTTGAAACTCTTATTGGAAGCCTTCTGAACGGGATACAGCTGCCAATGTCCATTGTGCTGCAGACATTCACATTTATGAAGCTCTTTGAAGCAATTCCTTGGTTTCAGGCTAGTGGAGCTTAAGCAGCAGACTTATTTGTTTGTTTGTTTGTTTGTTTGTTACATATATATGCCATCCATAAGATAATTCTTGCTCAATTCCTTTTCCTTGCAAAACAATCACGATTCTGAAATCCCATAAGGCGTCCACTTGAGCCAGGCTGGATAGAATGCCTTCAGCAGTCATTTCTGGTATGTTTTTAAGGATATTCCCAGGTCTCTGTGGTTACATCCATGTGGAGGTAGCTCAAAAGGAATTCGAAGCCACATCCAGCTCTGCCGTTCCCTATGGAAGTACTCTGGACTTTGTTCATCCAATCTTGAAGAATAGTCTGGGCAGGCAGTAGGATTTCTACTTACTTTTTTCAGGCAAGGACTTTTCTGCTAACACCTGTACAATTTCCACACTACTAATTAAGCTTGGATACTTATTTATTGAACAGAGGCAATAGGAATGGTGGAGGAGTTGGAATCCATGTTAAAAATAGCTAGTTTTATAAAAATGCAACAGAATAATATTATGGCACTGCAGCAAGAATGTGTTTAAAATCATTACAATAAATGCAGTACAGATTTAGAAGTTACTAAGCAAACAATTAATAATAAAATGGAGATGATGTTTTCTAAACTGAACACCAGATCTGTCAGCCACTCTAGGTAGTCCAGACCATGAAAACAGCTCCCCAGGATGTCCACAACTACTTTTATTGAGGCTGCCTATAATAACAGAATCTTGCAGATCTGGTTTTATTGTTCCCCCTTCTCCTTCTTATAGTTCAGTTAATTAGAGAAGACTCTGTCTGAGTCACTTCAGATTTAACAGAGTTGGAAGGGACCTTGTAGGTCATTTGTTCTGCCGCCACACACTGTTGGCTCATATTTTATTGGTTGCCCACTAAGGCCCCAAGATCCCTCTCACAGTTACTGCTATTAAGCCTGTTTTTACCCAGTCTATATGTGTACTTTTGGTTTTTCTTGCCTAAGTGCAGGACTTTACTTTTCTCTACATTGAATTTCCTTTTATTAGATAGGCCCCAGTGTTCAACTCTGTGAATATCCATCTTGATCTTGAGCCTATCATCTACAATAGGGTGTTGACTATTCCTGCCAGCTTCGTATCATCCACAAATTTGATAAGTTCCCCTTCTGTTCCCTCATCTGAGTCATTTATGAAGACATTGAAGAGTACTGGCCCCAAGACGGAACCTTATGGTACTCCACTGCTTCCTTCCTTCCATGTAGATGTAATACCATTAAGGACTACTCGCTGAATACAGTTTGTCAGTCAGTTACAAATCCATCTGATGTTGATGCTATCTATCCCACTTTTTTCTAACTTACCAAGAAATAGGTTGTTGTCTACCTTGTCAAATGCCTTGCTGAAGTCTAAGTATACTATATCTACAGCATTTCACTGGTCTACTAATTTAGTCACTATGTTGAAGAATCAACTTCAGAACATTGTCTGGATGTCCTGGACTTGTGGGATGTTCTAGTCCTTGCTACATTAGCAATGTAGCCTGCACATCTCCATCAAGATCATCTTTCTTACTGTCTACAAAAAGTAACAGTTAATAATAATTGTGTGAGGATTTATCTTTTACTAGAATCAAGGATCTGAAACAGTTTTGCTAGTACATCAGAGTACAGGAAAGGGCATAGGAGGACTAGTTATCCTTGACTAATTCCAGACTAACAAGAGCACTTACAAAAAGGTAAGTGCAATTTTAGGTTGCAATAGAGGCTTTCAAATCCTAGGAAAAGGAGTTCAAATTGTTATGCATTGGCCAGTTTGCATGTTGTACACTGGTCCCAAATTTAAAATTCCTACAGAGACACACTGATGTAACTGAAAATATTTAGCTTTGAGAAGGGAAGGCAAAAAAGCTGAAAGGAACAGAGTGAAAGGCCAAGGTCCATTTTCTCTTGTATCAGAATACAAGACATACAATAGTAGATTCCAGTATCCAGTATTGGGGAGGAGGGAAGCTTTCTTACAGTAACAATCCCCATGTCTTAGCTCAAGGAACCATCCACACATGATGGATACTGGGATATAGGCTAGCTACTATATAAACCAGCTATAGCATGATGAATGAACAGTCACCAACAGATAGGGTTGTTCATTGGCCTTGAAGTCTCAAAGCAAGGGGTAGACCGAAGCATCTGATTTTTCTAATGAAGAGTCTTTACAATAACCAGGCAGCTATAGTAAGAAAAAAAATTAATAATACTGAATGTTAGATTCGGGCAATAACGAGGCAGGAGACCAGGGTAGTGACAACAGCTCTTTACTATATGGTGAACCCAGCAACTGGGCTGGGGAAAAACCTCTCCTTATATACAGTTTAACCGGCGGCTTCAACCAATCAGCAACGTGCTTGTTTCCCGCCAAAATATTTAAAGATACATTACACTCCTTCCCTCCCAGAAAACACTTTACCTATATATTTACATTATATTTACATATTACTTTTCAACGTAATCACGTAAATAGACTGGGCGTCTCCTGACTCTTTCGGACCTGCGCAGTACAGTCTCTGGAGTGGGTTGAGCTGACCGGAGGCTGCTTGCTCCCCTCGGCTCCTCCTCTAGGCCATCCGGCCCTGGATTATTTGCCGAGTCGTCCCTGCTGTTTTCTACAGGAACCTGAGGGCGTCGCTGGACCTCCGGGAGTTCAGTTAAGTCCTGCGATTTTCCCGGGTTTGAGTCAGCTGTTGGTTCAAACATGGAATAGTCAGGGCCTATTTCTTCTGACTCGGTTCGTCCGTCTAAACGTTTCCTCAATTGGTCTATATGTCGCCTCCATACTCGGCCATCCGTTAATTCTACCAAGTATGATTTGGGACCTGTTATGTTTAGAATTTGTCCTGCTACCCAGGTCGGGCCCCCACCATAGTTGTGTGCCCATACCCGGTCGCCTATATCCATTCCTCTTGTCTTTTCGAGTCCCCCCTTGTATCCCTCTGGTGTATAGTTGGGATTTAAACGGTCTAGTGGGCACCTGAGTTTTCTGCCCATTAGTAATTCGGCAGGGCTTCTGCCGGTGGCGGCACAGGGGGTTCGGTGTTGGACGGCTAGGAAACTATCTATTTTGGATTGCCAGTCGCCTGGCTTGAGTCTGGACAATGCCTCTTTCGTGCTTCGGACGAAACGCTCTGCAAGGCCATTCGTCGCAGGGTGGAAAGGCGCCGAGAGGGCATGCCGGATGCCCTCCTCTGCCAAGTATTCCTCAAACTGTGTTGCTGTGAATTGCGGGCCGTTATCGGAAACCAATGTGTCGGGCAACCCATGTGTGCAAATAGGTGCCGTGGGACTGAGATCACGGCCTCGGCTGTCATGGATCTCATGAGAATGATTTCCAGCCATTTGGAGTAGGCATCGACTACTACCAGGAAGGTTTGGCCGTGGAAGGGCCGGCAAAATCAATGTGGATTCTAGACCAGGGCCCTTGGGGTCTTTCCCATTCCGAACTGGGGCCGTTGGGGTAGAGGTCTGGACTCTTGGCAGGCCTGGCATTTCCCTACCCTTTCAGCAATTTCTGAGTCCATTAAGGGCCACCACATAGCTTCTCGCTAGACCCTTCATCCTTACGATCCCTGGGTGACCCTCGTGGAGGAGGTCCAACACCTCTTTCCTCAATTTCTCTGGGATCACCACTCTATCCCCCATAGTAGGCACCCCCTTGAGCCGAAAGTTCCCCACGTTTTTACAAATTCTTTAAAAGCGCCCGGCGCTGGCCACCCTCTTGTACCCAACCGAGTACAGTCCTCACAATAATGTCGGTATGATGCCCGAGCCACTTCCTTAGGCGTGACTGGGCCAGAGTCAGAGAGTCAATTAGCAGGATGGGCGTCCCGGAGTGGGGTCTTGATCGCCCTGGTAGTGGGCATCTGCTTAAGCGTCCGCATGCCCCAACTCTTTTCCTGGTCGATGCTGCAGCTTGTAGGAATAGCGGCTAAGAAGATAGTCCATCGGGTCAATCGTGGCGAAAGTGCCACAGGTGTTGGTGATCGCCAGCCAGTATCTAACAGAGGTCTATGGTCTGTAACAATTTCAAAGTCTCTACCAAAACGTATTCGTGAAACTTTTTACCCCTGACACAATGGCTAGCGCTTCCTTATCCAACTGGCTATAGTTCCTCTCTGTCGAGGACATCGTTCTGGAGTAGAAGGCTATTGGGGCTTCTGTGCCGTTTGGAGTCTGTGGCTGAGCACAGCCCCACCCGTAAGGGGAGCATCGAAACTAATACCAATGGCAATGAGCTATGATACTGGATCAGTAGCTATCGCTCGAGTAGGTTTTTACTGCTTGAAAGCCCTAGCTTCCGACTTTCCCCAAGACCAAACAGTATTCTTTCCCAGAAGCTTATGCAGCGGCTCAACAACGTTGCCTTGTTTTTAAAAGACGTAAAAATTCACTAGCCCCAGGAATGCCTGTAGCTCTGTTTTGTTTTTGGGCGCTGGAGCCTTTCTTATTGCCTTGACCTTGCTTTCAGTGGGGTGAATTCCTTCTTGTCTATTCTGTGGCCCAAGAACTCTACATTCTACCCTATCTGGCATTTGTTCACTTTAACCTTTAGACGGCTGACGGAAAATGCCCAGAACTTTTCTCAACGCTCCCCAATTCTTCTAAATTTTCGGCTGATATCAATACATCATCGAAATAGGGACTACCCTGGGAGCCCTTGCAGAAGTCGCTCCATTAAATTTTGGAATAGCCCGGTGCCACACTCACCCCAAATTGTAACGGGTACACTTGAAAGCACCTCTGTGAGTCACAATCGTTTGGGCTTGCTGTGTTGGCGTCTGGGCAGTTGTTGATAGGCTTGAGCCAAGTCTAACTTTGCAAAGACTTGCCCTTGCCCCAACGAGTGCAGCAAGTGTTGCACCAGGGAAGGGTGCGCTTTTCTGTAAGGCTTTGTTTAACGTCGCCTTGTAGTCAGCGCATATTCTAACTGACCCATCTGGTTTCACTGGGGTGACGATTGGCGTCTCCCACTTTCGTGATCGACTGGCACCAGAATCCCTGATTTATGAGCTTGTCTATCTCCTTGTCAATCTTGGGTTTAAGGGCAAAGGACTCTCCTTGCCTTTAACCTAATAGGGGCTACCTGGGGTCTAAGTTGAAGGAAATAGGGGTCCCCTTGTACTTGCCCAGGCAGTCCTTGAAGACATCTTGAACTCGTTCATGAGTGTCTTTAGGTTACAGTCACTTCTGTAGATGCCAGTCACTCCCATGCCCAATGCACGGAACCAGTCTAGTCCCAACAGGCTTGGCAGGGTCCCTTCGACTATCGTGATGGGCAGGGTCTTCTTGTGGTCCGTACTCGACGGCGGAGGTGGTCCCTCAAACAGGGATGCGATTCCCTTGTAGTCGTGCACTCGTAGCCGTTGTGTTTGCAGTTTGCGTTTGCGGTTTTCGGCAAAGCTTTGCAAAAGTGTCCCAGGACATGATTGTGATCGCTGACCCTGTGTCCACTTCTAGTGACGGCACTCCTTGATCTTCGGTCTGGTGAAGATCTTCTTCTCGGCGGGTTGCTGCGGCCTATTACAGCGGTCGTCGATTTGAATCGCGCCCTTTTGTTTTGACCAATCGCGGGTCGCCTTGCCGATCCTGCGCTCTGATTGGTCGATTTGAATTTTCGGCGGGAAGGTTGGGGTGCTCGACAGACTTGAGCCAGGTGCCCCTTCTTCTCGCACCGCCGACATGTAGCGTCCTTGAACTTGCATCGTTGACGCTGGTGTTGCCCTCCGCAACTTCCGCATTCATCCCGGTCTTCTTTGCCCCTTCTCTCGGTGAGGCAAACTCCTTCCTCATCCTCGCCGTCTGATTCGGTCTGGATTTCTTCGTTGTGCACCGGGGTTTCTTTTGCACTCGCCGTCGGCGTGAGTGGCTTTTGTAGGGTTTCCGCCGCTTGGGTGGACATCTCATGAGCTCTGGATTCGTCCAGAGCGTTTGCCAGCGTTAGATTGCTTTTTGATAGCAGCCGCCTCCGCAAACGCATGTCTCTGACCCCACGGATGAGTTGCTCTAGTAGCTCCTCGTCCAAATCGCGGTACCCACAGTCTTTGGAGGCTTTCCTCAGGGCGGCCATGTACTCGCTGATGGATTCGCCCTCTTGCTGTCTGCGCTCTCCAAACTCAAAACGCCGTACGTACTTGGACGGTGTTGGCGCGAAATGGTTCTTTAGGAGATTTTGCAGAGTTTGCCACGATACCGATTGTACCGGCGTTGGCTCTGCCAGGGCTTCCGCGATGTCGATGACCTCGGGACCGCAGTGGCTCAAGAAATATGCCCTTTTGTGGTTGTCTGGGACTCCTTGCAGCTCATTTGCCTCCAGGAAACTCTCGAAACGGGTCATGTACGTTCCCCATTTCTCCCTGGAAGGTCAAGCGCTGGTAGTGTAGCTGGCCATCGCTGCGATTCTGCCCTGAGCTTTGCTGGGTTCGGTTCTTTCGTGCGTTCAGCTCGTTCCTGGTGCTCTTAACCTCGAAATCCCATCCTCGTCGCCAGTGTTAGATTCGGGCAATAACGAGGCAGGAGACCAGGGTAGTGACAACAGCTCTTTACTATATGGTGAACCCAGCAACTGGGCTGGGGAAAAACCTCTCCTTATATACAGTTTAACCGGCGGCTTCAACCAATCAGCAACGTGCTTGTTTCCCGCCAAAATATTTAAAGATACATTACACTGAATGGCTTACCATCAGAAAAGGAATCATGTAGGGCTGCTTTCTGAAGATCTGTTCAATCTATACCCTGAATAATAAGGTCTGGAAGAACTAAATGCTAGAATTAAAATTGGAGGAATGAATATAGATAATCAGTGATGTATGCATGACACTATCATGGTTGCAGAAATCAAAGAAGACCCAGGAAAGAATATTCCAAAAGTAAAACAGGAGTATGAAAGGCAGGCATTTAATTATGAAATTATGTAAGTACAGTTAGTCCTCCACTTATAACAATTCCATTCAAAGTGACCATTCAAAGTTATAATGGCAGTGGTGCTCCTAGGAGGAGGGGGGAGGGGGAGAGGAGGAGGAGGAGAACCACCACTGGGCAATAGACTCAATGGCACAAAGAATAGGGATCTTTTCTTTACTTGCTGTGCAGCAAAGGGTATTTTAATTTGGATTCCTACCCTGGGCAGAGGGATCGGCTCACTAAGCATCTTCTTTATCATTCTCTTACTTCATAGGATTATTCTTTGTGGGGGGAGGGGAAGCTCAGTCTGCCTGAGTTGATCTTGTCTCACTCGCGAGGGGGCCTTCAGCAACATGCTCATATTTTGCATCCTCTTTCCATCCACACCCTCAGCTCCCTCCTCCCCCACCCCAAGTCCTGTGGGGACCTCATCAGGGGAGAGGCAAGGGGGAGGGGTGTGGGGGAGGGGTGTTGTTTTCTCTGCCCCAACCCACATGTCTTTGCATGCACTACCTGACACAGCCTTCTGCCTCTCTTGAGCTTTTTTCTCTAATACACATTTTAACTAAAATTGTTAAAATAGTTCCACATTAAATATAGAATCAAACAGAACTAATGTTTCGTGTTGGGAGGAGTGGGTGAGAGAGAAGGTGACAAGAGAGTCTGGCTAGTACAGATTGCTTCAATCATGAATATTCATTTCACAAGGCAGGAAAGCTGGAATTGATGTGTCCTTTCTCCCCTACCCCACCCCAACCTGCCCCTTTGCCTGCACAGAGCACAAGCAGAAGAGGAGCCAGGGGAGTTGACGATGCCATGAACAAGATCCAATCCTTAGGATACTGCCCAGAGAATCTCACTTCCCCCTCCCTCCCTCCCTCCATAGGATAAGCTAAAATGGAATTCTCTGCTAGTCTTGCAAAGGTTTCTCCCAGGCTCAACCAATCATGGTCTTCACTGCAGAACGAAGAAAATAAAGATAGTAAAACTGTAACAGAGTAAACAAAAAACAAAACAAAACACTTTTCATTTCTAGCTTCCAGACAGAAAAGAGAGGCCCAAGGGGAAGATTCAGGGTCTCCCTGTGAGAGAATCACAGTCTCCCAGAACTGAAAGGGGAATGCAGCTGCGCGGGTAATAGTGGGAGCAACTCGTTGCTCCCATGTAACACCAATCCTGCGCAGTCTGCACTGGCTTCCTGTGGTTTTCCGGGTGCGCTTTAAGATTTTGGTTACCACCTTTAAAGCGCTCCATGGCTTAGGACCCGGGTACTTACGGGACCGCCTGCTGTTACCTTTTGCCTCCCACCGACCCGTACGCTCTCACAGAGAGGGGCTTCTCAGGGTGCCGTCCGCCAAACAATGTCGGTTGGCGGCCCCCAGGGGTAGGGCCTTCTCTGTGGGAGCTCCTACGCTCTGGAACGAGCTTCCCCCTGGGTTACGTCAAGTGCCTGATCTTCGGACCTTTCGCCGTGAGCTGAAAACGCACCTATTTATTCAAGCGGGACTGGCTTAAAATTTTAGTGGGGTTATTTATATTTTAATGTTTTAAATGGTTTTAAATTCGGCCACCTTATAATATGCTTGTTTTAATTTCTTTTAATGTTTATAATGTGATTTTTTACATGGCTGTACACCGCCCTGAGTCCTTCGGGAGAAGGGCGGTATAAAAATTGAATAAAATAAAATAAATAAATAAATAATAATAATAATATTTTGCAGCCATCAGACCCCATTCTCTGTTCAGTGCAGCAATCACGAGATCTTTCCCCCTCCCCTTGTTTTAGAGCTTTGTAACAGGCATCCGGAGCAAGAAAGTCTTCCAGAGATCCCTGTTGGATCAAAATGCACATACAAATGACCCATCACTTATGGAAAGTCAGCCCAGAAGAACCAACAGGCTAAATCCTGAAGCCAATCAGAAGTTGCAAGGAGCAGAGGGGCTAAGCCAAGGCTGCAAGGCAACCTTCCCAGCATGCTCCTCTGTGGATCTCCATCTTGGGCCAAAGCTGAGGGAGGCTTCCGCAACAGACAGCAGTGCCTCTTTTGACTCTGAGAGGGGAAGGCTTTTTGTTTTGAATCAATTTTTATTGATTTTTTCCCCTTCACACCCACACCCACATATTTTATGAACAGAGTATTGGCCATATCATATCTTACACAACTTAACATATCCAAATACATTTTACTTAATTACAATTTCTGCCAAAATGTTCTTTTTCCATATTTTTAATCATATCTTAATATTTCTATGCTTGTTTATATAAACCTCATCTTCTTTCGCCCTCAAGTTCTAATTTCTCCATTTTTACTGATATATATTCTCTTTTATTATTTTTTAGATAATTCAGTTTTTATCCTGATATATTCAAACATGTTCGGGGTTGCCTTTCTTCCATTTCATCTTTTTTGTTTTACAGCAATCTTTCTTCTCTTTCTCTTTCCTCTCCCTCCCTTCTTTTATCCTTTCTACTTTCTTCCCTCCTCTCCTACTCCTTCTCTACTTCCCCTTCCTTTCTCCCCCCCTCCTTCCTTCCTTCCTATCCTTCACTCCTACTCTTATTTCCCCTCCCTTTCTTCCTCTCCTCTTCCCTTTCTTCTTTCTCTCTCTCTCCTTCTCCCTTTCTTCTGTCTCTCTACTCCTTCTTATCTCTCTCTATTGCTGTATTCATTTTCCATTCAGTATTTTTCACTTATGGTGTCCAGGCAACCCCGGTTTTTCCTCCGTTTATTGAGTGTATTTTTCAGAATTCTGAGAGGGGAAGGCCAGGACTTTCATTTTTTGCCACTATCTCAACTAAGAGGATCCTCAGCATGAACCTCTTTGTTGAGGTGAATCTAGGTCACCTCTCACAGGATAAGAGAGAGGGATGAGCCCCCATTTGGAAAGCTCTTAGAGAAGCAGTCAGCTGGACTGCTGACTGCTTCAACAAGAGTTGCTTGTGACACTGGTTGAGATCATCTGTCACCTGGGGTAAGGTAGCATCAATAGCCAGCTATACAATTTCCCAAGGATGAGATTGGCCCCAGCCTTGCTGGCCTCCTGGAAGGCCTTATACCTTGGTTGGGCCATTAGGCCAGGGAATCTAATGGAAGTGGTGGGGAGCCCATTAAATGGTTGCATTTCTTTGACTTTACATCATGCTCTTCCACGTTTTTGTTAGTTTTTAACTATTTTAATTGTGTTTAATGGTTTTATTTTTTAAATTGTGTATATTTGGGGTTTGAGTGGTTTTGTTTATTTGTTTGTTTGTTTGTTTGTTTGTTTGTTTGTTGACTGTCTTCCAAGACCTTCTCCCCATTTTTTGTGCCCTAAAATGGCCATCTGGACAGGACAGGCATTCATTCAACAGGGAGAGCTCTTGCCACTCTTCAAACCTCCCTCTGTTTAGCAATCTCATTGGCCAAACCATGGGCCTGTTCTCAGTCGTCCCCCCTCCCCCCATATTACTCCTATCAGAGCTTCTGGGCTGTGGGGAACATCTATTGATTTCACATTTTAATAGAAACTTGTATATCTTGTGCCTACCAAACCAAGACGCTGACCAGTATGTAGTCATCTTTTCAATTTATTTATTTATTTTGCAATTTCTCAAGTTTTGCCATTAGTTACTTGCAGATAAACTCATGATATGAAGTGCCCTTTGGAAAGGAAAACGCCCACAATTGCATTCTGGAAAATGTATTGCCAATGAGGAGACAAGCTAGGAGTAGCCAGCCTTTGCCATGCAGTGCTGAAGCTGATTTGCAATGGGCAGGTTGAAGGACGCTTGATGTCCTTTTCCTTAAGGATGGGGTGGGGGTCTTGAGCAGAGAAGGTGTATTTAACCTGGCAAAGGCTCAGCACCCACCCACTCCCTTTGCTTGCTTTCTAGCTATTTAGCGGTCTAATTTTGTTCATATCATTTTGAGAGCTTGGATGAGGGACAACTGATACATGCAAGAATGTACATTTTCATGCAGGTCTTGAAAAGTTGCAAATCAAAACAGGAATGGAATTCTTCATTATCTTCTGCTTAAAATTATACTACAGATATTCTCTTTCTAGTCTTCAGCAGTGGCCCAGAAGAGCACAGATGTTTCTGCCTTAGGATCAGCAGGAGGGCCCAGTGTAGATTCCAAGGGACACAATCCTCCTAACCAGTCCGGGGGTGAGGGGGGGGGGCTTTCCAGATTGCTTTCCAGACTGCTGCCTTTCAGTTTGACCAGGATTAATATTTATATCAAGAACAACCAGCAACATGAGATGCACTTTGAAGTGCAAGACCATCTTGTCCCCAGGCAGCATCCGGCCTCTCTCGGGAAGACCAGGCTTCATCCCGAGGCTTCTGCAGTTGTGTCCTGCGATCTCAATTCCCCTGGGCCAGAGGACTTCCCTTCCTGGGCTTTGAGCCACTAATTCTGACAAATCAGCTAGAAGCTGACATGCTACATGATCTTGTTGTGGCAGCACATGCTCCTCCGTGTGAAGAAAACACCCTGGGTGGAGAGAATCTGCCAAATACTGGATTTCATCTCCTGGAAAAGCACCAACTGCCAAGGAACATCAGCTGCCAGGATGGGTAAATTGGGCCGCACAGAGTGAAGTAGCTCAACTCTCGTCACCCACCATTTCTCACCTCCTTAGGGCAAAGGGAGAGCTCAGTCCTGCCTGGGCTAGTCCTGTCCCCGTGATGTGGGAAAATCAGCTTGGGAAAGGGCCAGAAAGTTTCCAGTTTAGGTTTCTGTGGTGAACTTTGGAAAGATTCCCTTAAGCATAGGCCAAGCTTGCTTCCTTTTCCTAAACTAATGGGAGAAATCCTGCTTCCTCGGTTCCTTCAGCAGACAATGGACAAAGAGTGTCCTGCACATACGGTGAATGGTATCCTACTGATTTCTAGTGGAATCATCCCTTTCCCTGGTCTACCTAGATACAGGTTTTTGAAGACTTTTCACTCCTGTCCTGAATGGAGAAACAGATCTGAACCTGGGTGGTGAAGAAGAGAGAAGGTCTTCAGTGTACTTCTCCAGCACTTGGGAGGAATCAGCAGGGCTTGTCAGGTGATGATGAAAAAGTAACTTTGCAACCAATCTTCACAATGGCGACCTTTGTAGGCCTGTAAAGCAAAGGAAAGTTGAAGTATGGGCACAATTTCACTTAGTGACCACTTTACTTGCTGACTAATTGCTGGTCCCAACTGGCATTGCTAAATGAGGACTGTATGTACTGTGCTTGAATAGTCAGAGGACTGGAATAACCATAAATCAGGGCCAAAGTAGTACAATTCATAATTCTCCATGGAAAAATAAATTAAGCTCAATGTAGGTAGATGAATGTTCAGAAACCACTTTTGAACCTTCACAGCATAAATTACACCTTTTAGGGCCACAGTTCACAAGCTCACAGCTGTACCATGGGCAATTTCACTACAGGTAGTCCTTGACTTATATTCATTACAGGACCGTCTACTGCCGGCCTCTATCTCCCAGCGTCCGGTGCGTTCCCACAGAGAGGGACTCCTCAGGGTGCCGTCAGCCAAACAATGTCGACTGGCGGCTCCCAGGGGGAGGGCCTTCTCTGTGGGGGCTCCTACCCTGTGGAATGAGCTTCCCCCGGGCTTCGACAACTACCTGACCTCGGGACCTTTCGCTGCGAACTTAAAACTTATTTATTCCGTTTGGCTGGACTGGCTTGATTTTAAATTCTAAATTTTAAATTTTAATTGTGGGTTTTAAATTCTGTAATTTTTATGGGGTGTAAGGTTATTTTAAATTTTTTGGCTAATTTGAATCAGTTTTTTAAGGGTTCTTTTAATTATGGTGTATGTTTCTGTTTGTATTTTATTTGCCTGTTCACCGCCCTGAGTCCTTCGGGAGAAGGGCGGTATACAAATTAAAACATCATCATCATCATCATCATCATCATTATTATTATTATTATTATTATTATTATTATTACTATTTAGTGATCATTCAAAGTTACAACGGCATTGAAAAAAGTGACTTATGACCATTTTTCACACTTATGACCGTTGTGGCATCCCCATGGTCATGTGATCAAAATTCAGATGCTTGTCAACTAACTCATATTTATGACGACTGCAGGGTCCCATGGTTATGTGATCCCCTTTTGCGACCTTCTGACAAGCAAAGTCAATGGGGAAGCCAGATTCACTTAACAACCAGGTTAAGAACTTAACCACTGCAATCATTCACTTAACAAACATGGCAAGAAAGTTTCATCAAATGGGGCAAAACTCATTTAACAACTGTCTTGCTTAGTAAGAGAAATTTTGGGCTCTATTGTGGTTGTAAGTCAAGAACTGCATGTAATTGGGAAAAACCACTGTTCGCTCAATAGAATAGAATAGAATAGAATAGAATAGAATTTTTCTATTCTATTCTATTTTCTATTTTTCTATTCTATTTTAAGCGTGATTGGACACACAAGGAATTTGTCTTGGTGCATATGCTCTCAGTGTACATAAAAGAAAAGATACGTTCATCAAGGTACAACATAATACAACACAATCGATGGTCAGTATATCAATATAAATCATAAGGATTGCCTTTTTTTTTCTTCCTGGTTGGCTCCGTTGGCAATGGAGGTGATCTTTCTGGTCACCAACCTCTGGATCATGTTGGACTGCTAAGACAGCGACAATCAGCTGTCCAGCAGTTCGGAAACCCCCCTCTTCGGGAGAAGAAGCGGTGGTGAGCAAAGAAGCAGAGGTAGAGCTTCTCTAGAGCTCCTGGAAGATACCAGGGGGCTCGAAGGGTTAAGCCCCCTCAGAACTTCAAAGTGCTCCAGATCTGAGGCTTTTTTCCTGCTCCGGCAGACCTAATTGCCGCGACCAACTTCCGGGACCAATTTTAACTTAAAGAAGATAATACTGGACTGAACAGAAACAGGAGAGCTCTAATTATAAAAGCAAGTAATCAATCAATTCCATGTTATTTTTTTTTTTAAGTTTTGGATTTGACTTCAAAGTGAAAATGGCGGCGTTCTTTAATGAGCTACATGATTGAAAATGAAAGTGTTACAATTCTCTGTCTGCTGTTTATTGCTGAAGGCCAGCTGGAAATTTTTAAACATTGTAATGAGAAGGAGAAGAGATTGAGATATTGAGACTGATTTAAAAAAAAAAAGACTTAAAAGGTTTATCGTAATATTAGCGGGACCAATTTTAACTTAAAGAAGATAATACCGGACTGAACAGAAACAGGAGAGCTCTAATTATAAAAGCAAGTAATCAATCAATTCCCTGTTATTTTTTTTTTAAGTTTTGGATCTGACTTCAAAGTGAAAATGGCGATCGTTCTTTAATGAGCTACACAGTTGAAAACGAAAGTGTTACAAGTCTCACTGTCTGTTGTTTATTGCTGAGGCCAGCTGGAAAATTTTTTAAACATTGTAATGAGAAGGGAGATACTGAGACTGGAAAAAAAAAAGACTTAAAAGGTTTATACGTAATATTAAGTTAAAGAGAAATTTTAAGAGATGGCAGCAAAACAATTAAAGTCAACTGCTACAAAACTCCAGGAACATTAACACCGAGTCTCTCCAGCACATACAGCAGATACAAAATCACTAAATTTGGAAGCACTTCAGGATAACCTGAAAGAATTTATGAAAGAATCTCTTAACGATGCTATGAATTGGCAAACTTCCCAGATAGAGGATAAGTTTAAATTAATTACAGAAGAAATGTCAGAGATGAAAAAACAGATGTTAGAAATTCAGACTGGAAATAAAGAAGTTAAAGAAGGTTTGGTGTCAGCAGTACAGGGTCTGGCATCAAATGTGATTTTATTGGAGCAGGAAGTAGAAGAAATAAAGAAAGTTAATTTAAAATTGGAAAATGAGATTGAGGCAGTTCAAAGTAAAATGGATAAAGTTGATGATGAAATTGTTTTGGTACAATATAGAGCAATGGAACTTGTTTTACGAATCCGTGGACTGAAAGAATGTAAAAATGAGAATTTGAAGCAAATTTTTTCGGAGGCCTTTGCAGAGATTTTGGCAGTTCGGCCAGTAGATGTGGCATTTTATATTGATAAAATTTATCGTGTGAATTCCTGGATAGCAAGACAAAGAAATCTTCCCAGAGACATTGTTATTTATTTTACTACTAGAACAGTGAGAAATGAGATTTTACAAGCTTTTTTTAAAGGAGACAAGATTCAAGCAGCCGGCCAAGATATTTTAATACTAAAGGAAATTCCCCCCAAAATGTTGAGAGGTAGGAAGGAGTTTGCTTTTTTGGTGAACGAACTTAAAAAACGTCAGATTGAGTATAGATGGGACATCCCAATTGGTATAATAGTTTACTATGAAGGGAAAGCACATCATCTTAATACAGTCAGTAAAGCACAAGAGTTTTATGCTTATGTGCTTAAGGCTGGAAGTCCACCATCTCCGGATGGTAGGAGAAAGGAAGGTGAAATTAAAGAAAAAGAAGTGATAGTAATGGAAGAAGACCGTTTACAAGCGTTGGATGTGTCTAAGATGGGATCAGAGATTCCAAAAGAGCCAAGGATGACAAGAGCAGCTGTCAAACGCAAGGAACAAGAAGAAAAGGCTCAACAGGCTCAATCTGCTATTACCAAGACGGAAACAATGGGAGGAGCAAGGCCCAAAGAAAGATATGGTTTGCGGCTGGTGCTTCAAAAGTTTCCGATTGCTGATAATGGCAATTAGACTTTTATCTTGGAATGTCAATGGATTAAACTCACCACAAAAGAGAAGAAAGATATTTCATTATTTGAAGCAATTTAAAAATGACATTGTATGTTTACAAGAAACACATATTAGAACATTAGACCAGAAATATTTGATAAATTCGAAATTGGGAATACATTTTGTTGCATCTGCTACAGAAAAGAAGAATGGACTAGTTGTTTATATAAAGAGTAATTTATCTGCAACATTAATTGAAGCGGATAATCAAGGAAGATATATTGCTATTGAACTTTTATTGGAAGGGAGAAAAATACTTTTAATAGGAGTTTATGCACCAAATCAACAACAAGAAAAATTTTATAAGTTTTTACATAAAAGAATAACATCTTGGGATTATAAAACTTATATATTAATGGGTGATTGGAATGGAGTGATGGATACCCAGAAAGATAAAAGAAGTCTTAGAAATATTTCCAATCGTGTAAAACTGCCAAAGGCATTCTTTGATTTGATGGAAGATTTAGAATTGAGAGATGTATGGCGAGAACGCAATGAAAAAGAGAGAGATTTTACATTTTTTTCTGACAGACATCAATCTTTTTCTAGGATTGATTTCATTTTAATTACTAATGATTTGTTTTTCAGAGTGAAGAAGACAAAAATTTGTTCTAGAACCTTGTCTGATCATAGCCCGGTATGGATTGAGTTAGATCGGGAAAAAGAGGCCAGGAGGTCGTGGAGGATGAATGAGAACTTGTTTAAATATGAACAAAATGTAAATGAATGTAAAACTCTAATGAAGGAATTTTTTTCTTTGAACATGGATAAAGGGACACCTATAGAGATAGTTTGGGACACCAGTAAAGCTTATATGAGGGGAATTTTATTAGAGATGAATAATAAATATAGAAATAGACTGCACAAAGGCGAAAAGAACTAGAAGAGGAAATTAAAAGGAAGGAGCAGTTATTGGTAGGCAATCCAGGAGATAGTAAAACAAAAGAGTCAATAAATATATTAAGAGGTCAATTTAATATGTTAATGGCAGATCAGGTGGCAACTAATTTACAATATGTAAGACATAATTTGTTTAATAATTCTAATAAACCTGGAAGGTGGTTAGCATATTTATTAAGAAAGAAACAAAAACGACGATAATTGATAAAATAGAATATAGAGGTAAGGAAGTATATCAGCAAAATTTGATTAAAAAAGCTTTTTTAGAATATTATACTAAGTTATATTCTAGAGATGTGATTAGTGATAAAGATATAGATAGATATTTACAGGACCACGGTATTTTAGAAATTACAGTAGATCAAAGGGAAGAGTTGAATCAATTAATTTCTTCAGAGGAAATAGTGTTTGCAATTAAGCAGCTTAAAGCGAATAAAGCACCAGGTACAGATGGCTTGACAACTACTTATTATAAAAATTTACAAAATGAGATGATTGTACCACTTAAGGAGTTATTTAACAGAATACAAAGGGGAGGAGAAGCTCCTCCTTCATGGAGGACAGCTTTTATCTCATTAATACCTAAAGAAGATCGAGATGGTGTTAAACCAGAGAATTATAGGCCAATATCGCTTTTAAATACTGATTATAAGATATTTGCTAAGATACTAGCGAATAGATTGATGCCACTGATGAATCAATTAATTCATAATGACCAATCAGGATTTATTAAGGGGAGACAGATGAGATATAATATGAGACAAATTGTAAATTTACTTGAATATTTGGAAGAAAACAGCCAGGTTTCAGCAGCATTCCTCTTTTTGGATGCCGAAAAAGCTTTTGATAGATTGGATTGGCAGTTTTTGTTTAAAGTAATAGAAAAAATGCAATTTGGGGATTATTTTATTCAAGCAATTAAGGCTATATATCAAAAGCAAACAGCTCAAATAATAGTAAATGGTGGATTAACAGAATCTTTCAAGATTGAGAAAGGGACTAGACAAGGATGTCCTTGTCACCATTATTATTCATTCTAACTTTGGAAATATTATTGAGTAAGATACGTGGTTTAGATCGAATAAAAGGAATTAGAATTAAAAATCAAGATTATAAATTAAGAGCGTTTGCAGATGATTTGGTTGTTTCTTTATCTCAACCAATACATTCAGCTGTATATTTGATGGAGACAATTGATCAGTATAGTAAGGTATCTGGGTTTAAAGTGAATCAACAGAAGACAAAATGATAATTAAAAATATGAATACACATCAGAGGAAGAATTAGAAAGAATAACTGGATATGAAGTAGTTAAAAGGTTAAATACTTAGGAGTATACATTACAGCATCGAATGTAAAATTATATAAAAACAATTATGAGGTATTGTGGGAAAAGTAATTAAAGAAATGGAGAAGTGGAAGAAGTTACAATTATCATTGTTGGGAAGAGTGGCAGCTATAAAATGAATGTTTTGCCTAGATTTTTATTTTTGTTTCAAATGATTCCAATTTTGAAGAAAGATGCAAATTTACAAGAATGGCAAAAAAGGATTAATAAATTTGTATGGAAGGGTAAAAAACCGAGGATAAAGTTAAAAATAATGCAAGACGTTAGGGAAAGAGGGGGTTAAAATGCCTAACTTGAAATTGTACTATGATGCAGTTGTTTTAACTTTAATTTCTGATTGGATTAATTTAACAGAGGAAAGGATTTTGAATATAGAAGGTTATGGTTTGTTATATGGATGGCACGCATATGTAATATATGACAAGAAAATTGATAAGACATTTAAGAATAATATGGTCAGAAGTGCGTTGTTGAGGATTTGGAAAAAATATCAATATAAGTTAGATGGAAAGATACCAATATGGACCATCCCCAGACATATGATAGAGAATATAAATATATTACAAAAAATGGAAGTTATCACTTACAAAGAGCTTTTGACTATGGAAAAAGGGGAATTACAGTTGAAATCTAGGCAGAAATTGAGGGATGAAGGAAGAAATTATACATGGTTCCAGTATGGACAATTGCAATCTAGATGGAAAATAGATCAGAAAATTGGTATAAGGCAAAGTGATGATAATCTGGTAAAACAAATAAAAGATCAAGGTCAACAGCATATAAAGAGATTATATAATGTATTGGTTGAAATTGATTCAGAAATGGAGTTGGTTAAAGATTGTATGGTAAAATGGGCACAAAATTTTCAACAACCTATAATGTTAGAAACATGGGGAAAAATTTGGGTGAGGAATGTTAAATTCACAAGCACAAAATTTAAGAGAAAATTTTTATAAAATGTTTTATAGATGGCATTTAGATCCTAAAAAACTGTCATGTATGTATCCAAATGTGAAAGCAAAATGTTGGAGATGTGATTGTGAGGATGCTACCTATTATCATATATGGTGGACTTGCAAAAAAGTTAAAGCCTTTTGGATTAAAAATATGGTGGATTATGCAGAACATTTTGAAAAAGAAGATCAAGTTTGTTCCACAGTTCTTTTTATTAGGAATAATCTCAGATTGCACTGTTATAGAGACAAAACTGATTCTGAATTTAATAACTGCTGCAAGATTATTGATTGCACAATATTGGAAGAAAGAAGACTTACCTACAATTGGAGAATGGATTAGTAAAGTATCAAATTTAGCAGAAATGGCAAAAATTTCTGCCTACTTGAAAGACTGTACACAAGAAAAATATATATTGGAATGGAGGAAGAGGATTGATTATATTCAAAATAAGTATCAGATTAAAAAATATCAATTAGTTTTTGAGTGAAGTTAGGAATTATTATGTATTAGTTTAAGAAAGAAGGGAATTGATAGTGTGATGGTGTGAAATGGAATATGTTTTATGTTATATTTTAGATTATGTTTGTTAGTTACAATACCCTGTATTCTGTTCTGGGAAGTCTCGGGGAGGCGGGAAGGAAGACTATAAATTGATTGGTTGCCATTGTACAGGAATAATGGTAGAATTAAACAAGTTGGAATGGTGTAATGTCGGGACTGCTCGGCAAACACTCCCGAAGGGAAAGGGTAAGGAAAGAGGAGTAAAGAAGGAAGAAAGTAGGTAGGTAGGTGGGTAGGGAGGAAAGAAGGGAGGGAGAAGAAAGGATAGGAGGAGGAGAAGAAGGAGAAGATAGAGGGTTAGAAAGGATGGTAGTGAGAAGTGGGAAAGAGGAGGGGAAGTAGGAAAGCGAGGAGAAGGTGGTGGGGGAAGTTTAAGAAGGATGAGAAGGGAAGAAAGGGACTTCCGGTGGTTTCGTTTTCCCCGAGAAGGACGCCTGGAATGGCGTCCCGAACTGAGATTCTGTAAAAGCTGGTGAAACAGCGGGAGAACGGCTGTTAGCCAGCTTCAAAGCTTTTCTCTGGGTGAAAGAGATTAGCCAGAGCGGCTGGAGAGCGGAAGATTGCCCCAGGGGCTCTGCTTTCTTATGCAGAGTCTCGGAGGGCTGCCTGCATAACCCAGCCCCACTCCAGACTCGGCTCGATCCTGTTAATTAAGCAGGACAAGAGGAAAACGCCCACCTCTGCTCAATTGATTCCGTTTTGAATAACTTCAAGCAGACGGGGCAAATACAAGTGATCGATTACTGGGGAAGCAAGAAGAGAGCTGACTTCTACTCCTTTTTAAAAGGGGAAAACTTTTCTCACTTGAACTTAGTGAAGGAAGAAATGGCGTCTGAAAGGAAGTGGATTGAGGCTGCTTGTGAGAGAAAGCGAAGTTCGCCTTTGTGGATTTTAGCTGAATAGAAGCTTTCCAGAGGAGGCAAGGTGAAAGTTTTTATTTTACAACTTTAATTGGAGACTTTTTGAGACTTTGAGATTTCCTAATTTTAATTAGAGACTTTACTTAAATTAAAATGGCTTCTAAGCCACCAAAAGCTCCCATGACAGAAGGGGTCTGAAACTAATTTAGAAGATATATTAAAGGAACAGAACAGAGTTTCTGAAGAGCGATTTAAAGAAATTATGAATAATATTCATGGTGTGAAGGATCAACTTAGGGAAGAAATTAAAGAGACTAATAAAAAATTAGAGAAGATTTATTGATGGTTTTCAAGGTTTGGCAAAATTTGGAAGTAATGGAGGATAAAGTGGAAGTAATTAGTCAAGCAAATCAGTATTTGGATAATAAAGTTGGAGAGCTTCAAAATAAAGTGGATAAAAATGAGGATCATGTGGTGGTATTGCAATATAGAGCGTTGGAGAAGGCTTTGAGAATTAGGGGTCTTCAAGACCGAAAGGAAGAAGACCTTAAAAAAGTTATATCAGAAGCTGTAGCTGAAATGTTAGGCATGGACCCTCGAGAAGTTGATTTTCAAATTGATAAGGCATACAGGGTTAATTCTTGGGTAGCGAGGCAGAAAAAGCTCCCAAGAGATATTGTAATTTATTTTTTAACTTCTACAATAAGAAATCAGATTTTGCAAGCTACATACCAAAAGAAATTGCAAATAGCAGAACAGGAGGTGTTGGTTTTGAAAGAGATCCCTGCTAAAATGTTAAAGGATAGAAGGGATTTTAGGTTTTTTACACAAGAGCTTAAGAAGCATCAGATTCAATATAGATGGGAGGTTCCAATTGGTTTAACAGTATTTTTTCAAGGCAGGAGATATCGAATTGATACTGAATTGAAAGCAAAAGATTTTCTTTTTAATGTATTGAAAGTGGATGTAGAAACAGTGGATAAAAGTCTTCAAGAGAAACAGAGTGGGGAAGCTGAAACTGCACCTGTGATATCAGTCCCTCAAGAACAATCTCAGGAACAAAGAGTGACAAGGGGAGCTATTAGGCGTAAGGAGATGGAGGAACGACTTCAAAGACAAGAACGGGATTCTACTACTGAAGCTGTGGGAGGAGCCAAGCCGAAGAGTGAGGGTCTTCAGCTAATTGCTCAGAAGCTTCAAGAGGCCAGAGATGGCAAATAAATTTTTGACATGGAATGTTAATGGTTTAAATTCAGCACAGAAAAGAAGAAAAATATTCCATTATTTGAAACAATTTAAAAATGATGTGATATGTTTGCAAGAGACACATATAAAATTATCAGATCAGAAATATTTGATTAATTCAAATTAGGTAAACATTTTGTTTCTTCTGCTCCGAATAAGAAAAATGGTATAGTTATATATTTGAAGAAAAATATATCAAGTAAATTAATTGAAACGGACATTCAAGGAAGATATATTGCTATTGAATTGATTTTAGAAGGAAAAAAGACACTTGTGATTGGCATATATGCACCTAATCAACAACAAGAAAAATTTTATAAATTGTTACATGAAAATTGACTTTTGGGACTATAAAACATTTATTATATTAGGGATTGGAATGGTGTAATGGACATTAGAAAAGATAAAAGAACTCTTTCTAAGAAAATTCCTATGCATGCAAAATTGCCTAAATCTGTTGGTTTTGAAAGAGATCCCTGCTAAAATGTTAAAGGATAGAAGGGATTTTAGGTTTTTACACAAGAGCTTAAGAAGCATCAGATTCAATATAGATGGAGGTTCCAATTGGTTTAACAGTATTTTTCAAGGCAGGAGATATCAATTGATACTGAATTGAAAGCAAAAGATTTTCTTTTAATGTATTGAAAGTGGATGTAGAAACAGTGGATAAAAGTCTTCAAGAGAAACAGAGTGGGAAGCTGAAACTGCACCTGTGATATCAGTCCCTCAAGAACAATCTCAGGAACAAAGAGACAAGGGAGCTATGGCGTAAGGAGATGGAGGAACGACTTCAAAGACAAGAACGGATTCTACTACTGAAGCTGTGGGAGGAGCCAAGTCAAGAGTGAGGGTCTTCAGCTAATTGCTCAGAAGCTTCAAGAGGCCAGAGATGGCAAATAAATTTTTGACATGGAATGTTAATGGTTTAAATTCAGCACAGAAAAGAAGAAAAATATTCCATTATTTGAAACAATTTAAAAATGATGTGATATGTTTGCAAGACACACATAAAATTATCAGATCAGAAATATTTGAATTATTCGAAATTAGGTAAACATTTTGTTTCTTCTGCTCCGAATAAGAAAAATGGTATAGTTATATATTTGAAGAAAAATATATCAAGTAAATTAATTGAAACGGACATTCAAGGAAGATATATTGCTATTGAATTGATTTTAGAAGGAAAAAAGACACTTGTGATTGGCATATATGCACCTAATCAACAACAAGAAAAATTTTATAAATTGTTACATGAAAATTGACTTTTGGGACTATAAAACATTTATTATATTAGGGATTGGAATGGTGTAATGGACATTAGAAAAGATAAAGAACTCTTTCTAAGAAAATTCCTATGCATGCAAAATTGCCTAAATCTTTTTGATTTGATGGAAGATTTTGAGTTGAAAGATATATGGAGAAGGCAGAATTTTTGATGATAGAGATTATACTTATTTTCGGATAGGCATCAATCTTTTTCACGTATTGATTTTATATTAATTACCAATGACTTGCTTTCTAGGGTTAGGAAAACAAAGATATTTCCAAGGTGTTTAACTGATCATAGTCCGGTATGGATGGAGTTGCAATATGAAGGTGGAAGAAGATCATGGAGAATAAATGAAAATTTGTTTAGATATGAGGATAATGTAAATCAATGTAAAAAACAAATGAAAGAATTTTTTGATTATAATTTGGGAAAGGGAATTTCGATAGAAATGGTGTGGGACGCGAGCAAGGCCTTTATGAGAGGAAACTTGATATATATTAATAGTAGACAGAGGAGAAAACTACAAAAACAGCGTAGGGATTTAGAAGAGGAAATTCAGAGGAAACAACAATTATTGGTATATAATCCACATGATTTAAAAACTACTGAGGCGATAAAGATATTACAGAGTCAATTTAATATGTTAATGGCAGATCAGGTGGCAACCAATATACAATATGCTAAACATAATACTTTTTGTAATGCCAATAAATCAGGGAGGTGGTTGGCTTATATGTTAAGGAAAAGACAGAAAGCATGTACTATTGAAGAATTGAATACAAGGGTAAAGTATTTCAACAGGATAAAATTAAAAAAGCTTTCTTGGAATATTATACAAATTTATATGCCAGAGATACAATATTGAATATGGATATTGATAAATATTTGAAAGAATATAAGGTTAAAGGTTTAACTAATGAACAAAGGGAAGAGTTGAATCGGCCTATAACTTCTGAGGAAATTATTTGGGTAATAAAGCAATTAAAAATAGGGAAATCCCAGCACAGATGGACTTACAGCAATATATTATAAAAGTTACAGGATGAGATAGTTGGTCCACTTATGGAGTTATTTAATCAGATATTGAGGGAGGAGGAGTACCACCATCATGGAGGACTACTTTTATTTCATTGATACCAAAAGAGGATCAGGATTGTACTAAGCCTGGGAATTATAGACCAATTTCACTCTTGAATAATGATTATAAGATTTTGCAAAAATAATGGCAAATAGGTTAATGGAAATTGTACAACAAAGGATTCACACTGACCAGTCTGGTTTATAAAAGGGAGACAAATGAGGAATAACGTTAGGCAGATAGTGAATTTATTGGAATATTTGGAAAAGAAAAATCAGATTCCGCAGCGTTTATATTCTTGGATGCAGAGAAAGCTTTTGATCGCTTGCAGTGGGAATTTTTATTTAAATTAACAGACAAAATGCAATTTGGAAATGGTTTTATACGAATACTTAGGGCAATTTATGGAGAGCAAACAGCTCAGATAATAATTAATGGTAGTTTGACAGATAGTTTTAAAATTGCGAAAGGAACAAGGCAGGGTGTCCTTTATCACCTTTATTGTTTATTTTATCTTTGGAACCTTTATTGGATAAGATAAGAGAGTTAAGGAGATAGAGGGTATTAGAATTAGAAGATATGAATATAAAGTCAGAGCATTTGCAGATGATTTGGTTGTTATGTTGACTCAGCCTATAAATTCAGTGTATATTTGTTGGAAGTAATTAATCTATATGGAAGGGTCTCAGGGTTTAAAGTGAATCAAAATAAAACAAAAGTGTTAACCAAAAATATGATTAAGAACCAGAAAGAAAAACTAGAGGAAATAACAGGATTTGAAATTGTAAAAAAGGTTAAATATTTAGGAGTCTTTCTTACTTCATCAAATGGAAAATTGTATAAGAATAATTATGATGTGTTATGGAAAAAAATTCAGAAGGAAATGAATACTTGGAAAAATTACAATTATCTTTGTTAGGAGAATAGCAGCTATAAAATGAATGTTTTGCCTAAATTCTTGTTCTTGTTTCAGATGATACCAATAATTAAGAAAGATAAAAATTTGGATGAATGGCAGATTGGAATTAATAAATTTATATGGGAAGGAAAAAGCGAGAGTCAAAATGAAAATAATGCAAGATACACGGAAAGAGGAGGATTAAAATGCCTAATTTAAAATTGTATTATGAAGCAGTTGTTCTTCGGTATTAAGTGATTGGTTTAATTTGACGGAGGAAAGGATTTTGAATATAGAAGGTTATGATTTATTATATGGTTGGCATGCATATTTATTGTATGATAAGAAAGTAGATAAAGCTTTTAAGAATCATGTGTTGAGAATTTCTCTTCATGTGTCTGGAAAAATATTATTATAAGTTAAATTACAAAATTCCTATATGGGCATGTCCTAGGCACGCAGTAGAGAATATAAATATAGAACAGGAACAAGAAATGATTACTTATAAAGATCTTTTATACAATGAGAGGGAAATTTACAACTAAAATCTTTGGATACATTAAAAGAAGAAGGAGGAATTATACTTGGTTTCAATATGGACAGTTAAAGGCTAGATGGAAAGAAGATCAGAAAATTGGTATCATTCAAAATGAAGAAAATTTGGTTAAACAAATTAGAAATCAAACTCAGGGGCATATAAAGAGATTGTATACTGTGTTGATAGAAATAGATTCTGAAAGAGATTTAATAAAGGATTGTATGATAAAATGGGCACAGAATATTCAAGATCCAATAATGCTGGAAACATGGGAAAAATTTGGGTTAGAAATGTTAAATTTACGCGCAGAATTTAAGGGAAAAATTTTTATAAGATGTTTTATAGATGGCATTTAGATCCTAAGAAATTATCATGTATGTATCCAGATATGCAAGCGAAATGTTGGAGATGTAATTGTGATGATGCTACATATTTTCATGTATGGTGGACTTGTAAGAAAATTAAGTCTTTCTGGATAAGAATCTGGTGGATTATGCAGAATGTTCTGAAGAAGAAGATAAAGTTCCTACCGCAATTTTTCCTTTTGGGAATAACAACGGACTGTACAGTGATTGAGACTAAGTTGATTTTGAACTTAATAACAGCAGCACGACTGTTGATTGGACAATATTGGAAGAAAAAAGAATTACCCACAATAGAAGAATGGATATTGAAAGTTTCCAATTTGGCTGAGATGGCTAAAATCTCAGCCTTCTTGAAAGATAGTACTCAAGAAAAATATTTAAATGAATGGAAGAACTGGATTGATTATATTCAAAATAGATATCAGATTAAGAAATTTCGGATTGCTTTTGAATGAAGGATGTTATTTTGATTTTAATGGAAGAAGTCAGGTTATGTGAGAGAGAAAGATTATAATTGTGTTAGATTTTAAAAATTTAATGTATGACTGTTTTGTTTAAGGAACTATACCTTGTGTTTGCTCCGGGAAGTCCGGGGGGGGGGAGGGGGGTTTAGGAGGGAGGGGGGGAGGGGGAAAAAATTTAATTGTTGTAAAACTATTTTAATAAAAAAAAAAGAAAGTTACACCCAAAAAAAAAAAAAGAGAGAGAAGGGAAGAAAGGATTAAAGGGGGGAGTGGCAGTCGAGCAGCCCTGACTGAGTATAATTTGAGTATAGGACTGATTGTTGGATAAGTGATTGTATTGTACACTGGTCAAATTGTGGGAATTATTATGGAAAAATAAAAAAATTTTGCAAAAAAAAATAAAAATCATAAGGATTGCCAGCAACAAGTTACAGTCATACAGTCATAAGTGGAAGGAGATGGGTGATGGGAACGAAGAGAAGATTAATAGTAGTGCAGATTTAGTAAATAGTTTGACAGTGTTGAGGGAATTATTTGTTTAGCAGAGTGATGGCCTTCGGGGAAAAACTGTTCTTGTGTCTAGTTGTTCTGGTGTGCAGTGCTCTATAGCATCGTTTTGAGGGTAGGAGTTGCAACAGTTTATGTCCAGGATGCGAGGTATCTGTTAGTATTTTCATGGCCCTCTTCTTGATTCGTGCATTATACAGGTCCTCAATGGAAGGCAGGTTGATAGCAATTATTTTTTCTGCAGTTCTAATTATCCTCTGAAGTCTGTGTCTTTCTTGTTGGGTTGCAGAACCGAACCAGACAGTTATAGAGGTGCAAATGACAGACTCAATAATTCCTCTCTAGAACTGGATCAGCAGCTCCTTGGGCAGTTTGAGCTTTCTGAGTTGGCGCAGAAAGAACGTTCTTTGTTGTCCTTTCTTGATGATGTTTTTGATGTTAGCTGTCCATTTTAGATCTTGCGATATGATAGAACCTAGAAATTTGAAGGTTTCTACTGTTGATACTGTGTTGTCTATTTATTTTATTTATTTATTTATTTATTTTATCACATTTATATACCGCCCTATCTCCCAGAGGACTCAGGGCGGTTCACAGGCAAGTAAAAAGCACATATAAATACAGACTAAAATAACAGTTAAAAAACTTATTCTACATGGCCGAATTATTAAAAGCAATATAAATAATAAAACCCATTTAAAACCAGTATAAATTTAAAATCTAATCCAGTCCTGCGCAGATGAATAAATGTGTTTTAAGCTCTCGATGGAAGGTCTAGTATTGTGAGAGGTGGAAGTATGGAAGGGTTTCTCCTAAAGTCTACTACCATTTCTACGGTTTTGAGTGTGTTAAGTTCCAGATTGTTTCAGTCGTACCACAAGGCTAGTCGTTTGACCTCTCGCCTATATGCAGATTCGTCATTGTCTCGAATGAGACCAATCACTGTTGTGTCATCTGCGAACTTCAGTAGTTTAACAGATGGATCGTTGGAGATGCAGTCATTGGTATACAGAGAGAAGAGAAGTGGGGAGAACACACAGCCTTGGGGGGGCCCTGTGCTAATTGTACAGGTATCTGATGTGATCTTGCTTAGCTTCACCTGCTGCTTCCTGTTTGTAAGAAGTCCAATCTTTTGTATCTGTTTGTAAGATCTGTTTGTAAGAAGTCCAATCTTCTTCTCAGTATCACAATCCTAGTGGATATGTCCCCAGATACAATGTATGTGAGGACATCAGCCGTTGTTCCACCTGAATTTTCTGCAGGACTCTAAGGAAATGAAGTCTCTGTTGAGCCTTACTAACCGTCAAGGAGGTGTTATTTTCCCAGGTGAGATCTTGACTAATGAGCACTAATAACTCTGTTATTCTATTCTATTCTATTCTATTCTATTCTATTCTATTCTATTCTATTCTTCTGTTCTACATATGTCTTAATTAAAAAAAACTTTACTGTGAAATGGAGAGAATTCTCTGCTATTTCACCTTGGCCATTTAGGCTGCAGGGATGGTGTTGCGGTTACTTATTTCCTCCAGCTACCTCTATTAGCAGCAAACAACATCTAGAACTGGCATTAACATTCATCTAAGAATGAACCTTTTTATAATATCCCACCATCATCAAAATGGCATGATGAGACATGATTGTCCTTATGGAAAGCAAGGATGTAGAGCCCTGCATACCCTTGATGACCAAAGCAGGTGGGCAGATGAAATCTGACAGGGTGTTGCCTGATGTATCTCACAGCTATGCCTTGAAGACCTTTAAAGGCAACATCAAGTATTTTGAAGTCAATCAGGAAGATGACTGGCAACCTAAGCAGTGACTAGGAGTAGGTGTAATTCTCCATTATCAGGGTTATCCAACAATCATTTCACCACTGCATTTTATACCAGCTGCAGATTTTGGATTATCTTCAAAGGCAGCCCCACTTACGGTACACAAAAATAATTAAAAGATCTAGAGGTTAGGACATGAGTTAACACCTCTAGGGCATCAACAGAACTGAAAGAAAGTGAGCTATAACTGTTTTTTCACACTACAACCATTGCAGTATCCCCAACGTCACGTGATCAAAATTCAGATACTTGGCAACTGGCAGGTACTTATGATGGCTGCAGCGTCCCTGGGTCATGTGACCATCTTTTGTAACCTTCTGACAAGTAAAGTCAATGGGGAAGCCAGATTCACTTAACAACCATGTTAATAGCTTAACACCTGCGGTGATTCACTTAATAACTGTAGCAAGAAAGGTCATAAAATGGGGGGGAACTCACTTAACAAATGACTCACTTAGCAACAGAAATGTTGGGCTCAATTGTGGTCACAAACCGAGGACTATCTGTATCCGGGGGAAAAAACAAGAGGAAAGAGGATGACAAATGTTGCAAAGATGCATTTCCAAAGCAATAAAAAAAGAAATTTTGCTTGAGGCTGGACGATGGGGGTGGAGTATGAAAATGCTCGTGAATATAAAAGAGAATCAGAATAGAGCTGGAAGGAACCTTGGAGGTCTTCTAGTCCAGCCCCCTGCTTAAGCAGGAGACCCTTTACCATTTCCGACAGATGGTTGTTCAACCTCTTCTTAAAAGCCTCCAGTTATCAGCGTTCCAGAAAACCCCTCCTGCAGAAAAGACTCCGAAGCCATACTAGGCCGAAGGCTTCCACACCCTGACACACAACTTCTGAAGGCAAGCCATTTTACTGGTTAATTGTTCTTACTGTCAGAAAATGCCTTTTTAGTTCTAGTTTCGATCTCTTTTTAATAAACTTTAATCTACTGCTTCTTGGAAAGAGGAAGGAGAAGCAAAGTCATACATGTACAATTATGTTACTAGCACCAATCTAAATAAAAGCCATTTTTAGGAATTGCAGTTTTCCAGGGAATCTATTTCCTAATCTGGTCTGCCCCATAATGGGGATGCAAGATCCATCATCAGTTATCCAGAAGAAGAAGAAATAGAAAGTTGTAGCTGTTGAGGGCTCCCACTTGAGAAGCGCAGAATCTTCCATTTGCCATCTGGAAGGCTGAGATGAGAGATGTTAATTCCATATAGAGAAATATAAAATAGGGCACAATACAAGTTTGGGGGATTCATGTGTTCATGGTCAGGGCTCTAATTCACTGCAAGACAAATGTCACAATGGCTTGGAAAAGAAGATTCTTGGGGCTAATAAGTTAAACATCAAAGCAGCTGAACTGTTGTATCTCCTTCCCCTCCCTGCAGGTGCTACAGGAGACATTTTCTTGGACTTTATGACTGATTTGGCACATATCAAAGTTCTGGATGCCATTTTGGTAGTAGCTGTTGACCTTTTCTCTAAGATGGGAATTTTATCCCCTGCTGAGGCCTTCTCTCCATCCCTTCCCTCTGCTGAGACAGACCCATGCTTAGACACAATCTTTTCCTGGCCTGCCCAATTACCTCATTTTGAACCAAGGCTCATGGTTCACAGCTTATTTTTTGGAAGGCCATCTTGCCTGAGTGTTAACATTTGTGTCACGTCCCAGATATTTCTACAGGGATGCTGGCATTTGGTGGGAGGAAGAGGGGAGGAATGGAGTGATCTGTATATGAAGTTTCTGTTTCTGTTTCCTGCATTACTGTGCTAATCTCTCTATGAAGTTTCAGTTTCTGTTTTCCTGCAATGATGTAATGTGGGAAGGGTTTGGTTAGCATTGCTTTAAATAGCTGGTTTTAAGTGAGAAGCTTCAGTTCTTGCCTAGATCTCTTCTTATCACAGAGAGAGAGCCGCCCGTCTGACACCTGCCCAGCCTCCTCCCACCGGGCTTCTCTTCCTTTTCACCAGAAGCACTTGCAAGCAACAAGACATCTGTTATTTTTGGGGAGACTGCGGGATTGCCCCCATCTGGTCTTCAGTACCTGGCTCGTCGGCCTCCGGATGTCAGATTCCCACCACCCAGCACCAGTTCAGAGGTTCCTTCCCCCCCCTCCCATGGACAGAGAGGGAGGGAGGGAGGGAGGGAAAGAGAGAGAGAAAGGGGGGAGGGAAAGAGAGACAAGAGACACAGGGGGGATAGAAAGAAAGACAAGAGAGAGAGGGAGAGAGAGAGAGAGAGACCAGAGACACAGAGAGAGGGGGGAAAGAGAGAGACAAGACACATATATATAGAGAGAGAAAGAGATGAGGGAGAGATGAGGGAGAGAGGGAGAGATGAGAAAGAGAGAGAGGGAGAAAGAAAGAGAAAGATGAGAGAGAAATGAGAGAAAAAGAGAGAGGAGATGACAAAGAGAGAGGGAGAAAAAGAGAGGAGAGGGAGAGAGGGAGAAAAGAGAGAGAGAGAGATACCTGTTTAAAAGAAAATAGAAAAATGACTCTTTGAGTGTTTAAGGTTGCAGACCCCTGAGTTAGACAAACACTATGGTCATTAAGTGAACCTTGTGATCATTAAGTGAACACTGTGGTTGTTAAACAAGTCCATTTTCCACAATGGGCATTGTTGGAAACTGGCAAAAAACATAGAAAACCTCAGTCGTATGATGTTGTAACTGGTCATAAGTGTGTGTGTGTGTGTGTGTGTGTGTGCGCATGGCTGTCAAAACTCCAAAAACAAGTCAAGTAGCTCTGGGGAGGTCAGTCATAAATTTGAACACTTGCTAAGCAACCGGCCATTAAGCGAGGACCACTTGTATTTGGTTTGCTTTAAGGGTTCAGAGCTGTATGGAATCTGGTTTCTTATGACCCTCTGGGGGATTGCAAAAGGTCCGGATGCAGGAATTCTTGTAGGGGGAACTAGGATCATGACCACCTAGCCATGCCCATCTAGTCACATGACCACCTAGCAACACCACCCAGTCACATGACCACCAAGCCTTGCCCACCCAGTCACATGACCACCAAGCCACGCCCACCAAACAAGCCACTCCCAAAGAACCACTAGTAAAAAATTTTGAATAACACCACTGATGGTGAGCCTCCATAATGCAGATGCGCTGGAATCCGCAACTACAACCGTTTCATGACAGCCCTGAGATGGAAATTTGAGGACCCTTTATCTGACCGCAAGACTCGAGACTGCATAAGGCACATCAGACAGGGATGCTGTCCAGTCACCGAGTACATCAAAGAGTTTCGTGCTCTGACTTGCCATGTAGATTAGCCAGAGGAAATATTGAGAGTTGGGTCAAAGATGGCTTAAACAATGACCCATAAAACGCAGAGGTGAAATCTGAACTGGTTTACTACCGGTTCGCTGGCTGCACATGCGCACTGTGCATGAGCATGCACAGTGTGCACCATGCACCAAATGCAAGGGGGGTGTGTGCATGCACAGTGTACCCCAAAAGGAGGCATGGGGTAAGTAGAACTGCGCACAGGAGGGTGATCAGCTACTTTTAAAAGCATTTTTGAACAACCTATTCGGCCAAATAGGTTGTAAAAAAATGCTTTTAAAAGTAAAAAAAAGGCTCTGATGATCAGGTGACTCAGTTGTGATCGTCAGAGCATTTTTTTTACCTTTTAAAAGCATTTTTTAAAAGAAGCGGCAAGCAGGGAAGCGGGCAACTGGGCATTGAGTGGGCATGGGTGGAGGGGCCAGGGATTTTTGCTACCGGTTCTCCAAACCACCCGCCATCATCACTACCGGATCGGCCAATCCAGTGCAAACAGGGAGCATTTCACCCCTGGTATAATGCCTGCATTGCCTGTGGAGCCCCTGTCCGCTTACACAGCTGGTGTGTCTTGGCTGAGGAAGCGGAAATCGACCAAGCTCAAAATCAGTACTGCACAAACCACTCCTGGAAGAGATCCCTGCTGGAGGGGAGAACAGAGGAAACCAAACCTTGCTCTGCCTTGCCGCATTCAGCTGCCTGCTTCAGTGGTGAGTTGCTCCCGGTTCGCTCCGGTTCTGGAGAGCTGGCTGGCTGGCCACACCCCCGAACTGGTACCTCGATCATCAGGGTTTTGTTTGTTTTTTTACTTTTAAAAGCATCTTTTCTTCAGCCAAGAAAAAGGCTTTTAAAAGTAAAAACCCCTCTGATGATCGTATGGTAGATGCCTTGTCCAGACTACCACAATATAACAGTGTCAAGGCAGAAGTAATTAAGTCCATGATCCCAACCTCCCAATTAGCAGCTAAGGTCATTACATGCCTTCAGGCGAAGAACGAGCCCTCCATCTTAGACAATGCCACCACCACAGATTTCAAAGAAGCCTTAGAATCGGATGAGTGGTTTAGTGCCAATAAACATAAAAGAGGAGTTAGCTTGGGTGGGAAATAAGTTGTACGTCCCAGTTAGGGAAAGGCTGAGAACTATGCAAGCTTGTCACGACTCCAAATTAGCTGGTCACTTTGGTTTTATAAAAACATTACATTTACTGAAATGGCAATTCTGGTGGCCCTTGTTAAAAAAGAACATAGAAAGTTATGTAACAAAGTGCCCCATTTGCGCTGCCACTAAACACAGGCAGGGGAAAACCCCCAGTCTACTGCATCAGGTGGCCGATGCTTCAGCACCATGGAGAGAGATCTCCATAGATTTCATTGTTGAATTGCCCGTGAGTTCTGGAAACACAGTGATCTGAGTTGTCACATATCTTTTCTCAAAACAGGTTCATTTCATCCAATGCCAAAAGATCCCTATGGCTAAAGCCTTGGCTAAACTGGTTTTGGTCCACATTTACCACTTGCATGGGGCCCCACAAGGTATTATTTTGGACAGAGGGGTTCAATTCATGTCCAAGTTCTGGAAAGCTGTTTTGAATCTACTTGGGACCGAGCAGGGACTTAGTTCTAGTCATCATCCACAGACAAACGGGACCACAGAATGAACAAACTCAGTTCTGGAACAGTACCTGTGCTGTTCTATTAATTACAACGTAGAGAAAAGTAAAGTCTTACACTTAAGCAAGAAAAACCAAAAATACATACTCAGTTTCCCTGAAAATAAGCCCTGGCATGTTTTATGTTGCTTCTAATATAAGCCCTACCATCCCCCAAATAAGCCCTACTTAAAAGCCTGCGCAGCCGGCCAGCCACTCATTCCATCTGTGGTGCCGCAGCCACAAGGCGAGGTGGGGGTGTGGAACTGCCCCATGCGCCCCGCACCAGCTTACCTCAGGGCCTCTGCAGCCAGGTCACCCCCACTCCAACACCTGCCTCATGGCAACAGCACTGGCAACCATGTGCAACAGGAACCCACATGACCGCCAGCCCACTTCTTCAGCCACAATGGAGCAGGAGGCTGAATGGTGTGATGGTGCTGTGGCCATGAGGTGAAGCAGGTTTCATGGCATCACTTGGATGGCCATTGAGGAGAACCCTAGAAATGATCTTGGAGAGGAATGCAACAATTAGCAAGTCATGATTTTAAGCAGAAAAAAAGCACACACAGAATTTAAAACTCTCTTAGCATTATTTGGTATAAGAAGGAAGGATGGAGGGATGGAAAATACTGTTGAGCTTCCAAAGTTCTATTACTCTAGTCCAGGTTTCCAAACTTGACAAGGGTGGCTGGGAAAATTGGGAGTTGAGATCCACAAGTCTTGAAGTTGCCAAGGTTGGAGACCCCTGGTCCATATCACCAAAATAAGGAACAGGAGCATCTAATGATTTACCAATCATACACATCAATCCTTAGAAAGACTCTAGAAAAAGATATTAAGACCTAAAAAAATCTGGTTCAGGGATTTGTGCATAACAGATCAGCTGCCTGATAGCAACCTATTGTGATAATTTTCATAGGTCAACATGGAATTATCAATAAATCTGCCTAGATTAAGTGTAATTATTTTTTCTTTATTCTGTGAGAATAAAGGAAAAATAATACACCCTAATGTATTTGATGAAACGTCCTTTGATATTCTAGTTAGGAAGTTAACAATAGGCTGGATGGCATAACAGTTGTATGGACGCATCACTTGCTTGAAATCATTCTTAATTTTTTTTCAGTGGTTCTTCATGAGGCTTGATTGAAGTACTGAATAGGTTGTCAGGTGCTTCAGTTCTGAAGTACCCTTCAATATCTTTTAATAATGACGATGAAGAGCTAGCAATAATGCTTATCAAATGTGTAGATAAATTGAGAAAGGAGAGTTTAATGGCAAGAAGACAGAAATAACTTTCAAAACTATCTTAATAGGTTAGAGAAATGGGCTGAAAATAACAGAATGAAATCTAGCAAGGCAGGTGCAATGTTCTTCACATAGGAAACAAAAATGATTCAGCAGTGTGAGGTGGTTGCAAAGAGGAGAGTGGAAATTTTAGATTGCATCCACCAAAATATCCAGGGAGGTTCCACTTTTCTCGGATTGGTCAGGTGTTATTCTGAGTCCACCTTAAAGGACAAGGGAGCGAAATTAGAGCAGATTCAGAATGGGGGAAAGAGACTGATGAATCATAACCAAAGATCACACTCTGCCAACATCTCAGAGAAGTCTGAAGTGTTCTGCTCAAGGAAGGTAATTCCGGTGGAAAAAGGGACTGAAAAGCAGGTGAGGCCATCCCAATTCCTGCCTTTCTCCTTTTTCCATTTGACCAGCGAGTTTCAATCCTGGTCCTTCTCCTCCTGAGATGACACAAGGAATGCAACTTCGTCTCTCTTTCTTGCTTAGAACTTCACGTTCCTCCTTCCCTGGAAAGGCAGGTGAGGGGCTTCTCTTTCATCCAAGAATCCTGGATGAAATAATCCCCTTCAGGTGGGCAGGAAGGTGCCCCTCCTTTTGAAAAAGCAGGGCCCAGCTGGCCTGCTTCCTTCTTTCCTTTCATGGCATCCCCAGCCCTCTTTTGCTCTGAGTCTGCCGGGTCTGCACAGAGTAATTTACTGGCAAAATCTCTCCCAGAATCCAGCTTGAAACCAAGCTGTAAAAACAGCTGAGAGTGTAAATAATTCATGCCGACAATATGACTTTTTTATGTAAATTCAGTGCATTAACCCTCTATTATAATGATGGATGACAAATATAGGGAGCGTTGCCTTGGTAAGAGCTAATGGATGGCCACCATAAATTCACTGCACATTTTATTGTGTTGCTGGAAATTGCGCCTTCAGGCAGTGCTGTTTACTTTTATGTAAAACTCTGGGTTCCCTAAATATTACAAATATTTTACATTCAACTCCTCAGCATTTCAGGGGAGAGCACAAATCAAGCTTTCTTCATGCAAGTTGTAATTAAAGGTTTGTTGTTTTCTTTTCTAGGGACAATTATCTAGAACTATAAAGAGATATATTTCCTCTCCCAACTCTTTAGTCATTGGCTGATCCAAAATTCATTTAAAGAAGAAGAAGAAGAAAAAGCAGCTGACAGGCACCTAAAGGGCTGTGCCTGAAATTGGGCATTCTCGGACACCTCCCCTCCCTTTATTTCTCTTTGGTCTACTTATTCCTTTATTACACACAAAATATTTTAAAAAACATTATCAATACAATTTATACCTCATTTTTAGCACATACATTTTTGGAATGTATTAGTAATTCTCTTAGTAATCAATTGAAATTAATTAGTAAAATTGAGCTAATTGGCGAATTTTTTTTTCAAGATATCCCAACTGTCAGCTCTGAGTGCAGCTGATAGCAGAAGGACAGGGCAAAACCTGGAGAAATCAAACTCTGATATGGGAGTGAGAGGCTTGGGATGTAGCTCCTGCTTCTGAACTTGATGGCAAGTCTTCAAAGGGCTAAAGAGGACGGAGAGGAAAGAAAGCTTAACTTTTCATTCCTTTTGTTTCTCTCCTCTTATCTCTCAGCATAGAGCTGTAAGGAATCTAGAAGGTCTTTTAGCCCAACCCTTTGCTCATGCAGGAGACCCTAGACCATTTCAGACAAGTGACTGTCCCGTCTCTTCTTAAAAGCTTCCAGTGATGGAGCATCCACAACTTCTGGAGACAAGCTGTTCCACTGGTTAATTGTCCTCACTTTCAGGAAGTTTCTCTTTAATTCCAGGTTGCTTTTCTCCTTGGTTAGTTTCCATCCATTGTTTCTTGTCTTGCCTTCTGGTTGCTTTGAAAAAGAAGCCGACCCCCTCTTCTTTGCAGCAAGCCCTCAAATATTGGAATACTGCAATCATATCACCCCAGTAATTCTTTTATCTAGACTGGCCATTGGCCATCCCCAATTCTGCAACTGTCCTTCATACTTTTTAGGCTCCAGACCCTTAATCATCTTAATTGCTCTTCTCTCTATATCTTTTGTTTCTTTTGTATACTTTTACTGTGTCAAAAATCACTTTTAAATGAGGAGGAATTATGTGACCGTAAGAACATTAATCAGTGGAACAGCTTGTCTCCTACAGTTGTGAGTCATCCATAGGTGGAGGTTTTCAAGAAAAGATTGGACAACCATTAGTCTAAGGCAGGAATCTAAGGCCTTAGCCAAGTGGCTGGACTAGAAGACCTCCAAGGTCTCTTCCAACTTTATAAAATGGACACCTAACTTCAAAAACATCATCGAAAAAGGACAACAGAGAATGTTCTTTCTGCGCCAACTCAGAAAGCTCAAACTGCCCAAGGAGCTGCTGATCTAGTTCTTCAGAGGAATTATTGAGTCTGTCATCTGCACCTCTATAACTGTCTGGCTTGGTTCTGCAACCCACAAGACAGACACAGACTTCAGAGAATAATTAGAACTGCAGAAAAAACAATTGCTATCAACCTGCCTTCCATTGGGGACCTGTATACTGCACAAGTCAAAAAGAGGGCTGTGAAAATATTTACAGACCCCTTGTATCCTGGACATAAATTGTTTCAACTCCTGTCCTCAAAACGAAGCTATAGAGCACTGCACACCAGAACAACTAGACACAAGAACAGTTTTTCCCCGAATGCCATCACTCTACTAAACAAATAAATCCCTCAACATTGTCAAATTATTTACTAAATCTGCACTACTATTACTATCAATCTTATCATTCCTACCACCCATCTCCTCCCACTTATGTATGATTCTAACTTGTTGCTGCAACCTTATGATTTATACTGATTGTTCCTAGTATGATTGGATTGCTTATTTGTACCCTATGACTATCATTAAGTGTTGTACCTTATGATTCTTAATGACTTACTACAGATTTCTTACAAGACCATCTGGTAAAAATTAAGCAATGTTTCTTTAAGGAGCAGCTTTCTGTGATCTCACCCCCCCCCCCCCGCACACACTGTCTTTGCAAATGCAGAGGAGATTCTAACACAGGAAGAAGCAATTTCCCCAGAGCCATGGATTACCAAAAACCCAAACAGAGGAAGCGGAGAAAGAGAGGTAAAAGGGCAGGGATTTTAACCAGATTAAGGAATAGGAGAAATAAAACTCCTCTGCCTTCAATTTTCCTCACCAATGTATGTTCACTTGCTAATAAGATGGATGAAATATTCCTTTTAAACAGATACAATTCTGACTTTTACAATTCAGCAGCCCTATGCTTCTATGAAACCTGGTTAAATGAATCAATTGAAGATAGCAGCCTGCATATCCCAGGGTTTCAAATTCAACGATCAGACAGAATTGCAGAAACATCTGGTAAAAAGAAGAGAGGAGGCTTATGCTTATATATCAACAACAGCTGGTCCCAGGATATAACTATAATATATAAATTCTATGATGAAAACTTAGAGACATTAATTATCAACTGCAAACCATACTATTTGCCTTGTGAATTTTCCTCATTTCTTCTAATTGCTGTTTATGTCCCACCACAAGCCTATGTAAACAAGGCATCACAAACTCTAGCTGACCAAATCATGGAGGCAGAAGTCAAATACCCTGATTCACTGGCCATTATTTTGGGAGATCTAAACAAGGCAAACTTAAGGAAAGAGCTTTCAAAATATTTTCAGCATGTCAATTGTCCCACTAGAGGCAAGAATACTTTAGACCATTGCTACACAACACTAAAAAATGCTTATAGGTCCTTACCACGAACAGTTGTGGGACACTCTGATCATTGCATGATTCACCTTGTACCTGCTTACAGGCAAAGACTTAAAACCACAAAACCAATAATTAAACCTGGACGGAGGAGGCAAAGTTAAAGCTACAGGCCTGCCTTGACTGCACTGATTGGAATGTTTTTGAAAGTACCTCTGCAGACTTAGATGAACTCACAGAGACTGTAACATCATGTCAGCTTCTGTGAAGACCTATGTGTTCCACCAGGAACTTGCAAATATACAGTAACAACAAACCTTGGTTCACAGCTAAACTTAAGCAGCTATGTCGTTCCAGAAAGGAAGCCCACAGAAAAGGAGATAAAATGCTGTTCAATCAGGCCAGAAATGTATTAACAAGGGAGATCAGAGCAGCAAAAAGAAGCTACTCTGACAAGCTAAAGAATCAGTTCTCAACAAATGAACCAGCAAACATGTGGAAAACTCTTAAAAATATCACTGGCTATGGCAAACCTCCTTCCCAGGCTGAAGGAAATCAGCAACTGGCAGATGATTTCCTGCAGGTGAGACTGCAGGTGTTTTACTGCAGGTTTGAAAGGAAACTACAGCTACCTATCTCCACAACCCCCATCTCAGATACACCAACAACAGCCAAACCTCCTACAACTGACCTCATCCCATTGGGTTCACAGCCACTAGTGATCACAGAAAAGGAAGTACAAGACCTATTTCACAGACAAAAGCCAGGAAAAACTCCAGGCCCAGACAAGATAACTCCTTCTTGCTTAAAAGTCTGTATGAACCAATTAGCCCCCATCTTCCCCCATATCTTCAATAACTCACTAGACATGTGCTATGTTTCTTCTTGCTCCAAACACTATATTATCATCCCAGTGCTGAAGAAGCCCACCATCAAGGAACTGAATGACTACAGACCAGTTGCTTTAACATCTGTAGTCATGAAAACCTTTGAAAGGCTAGTGCTGTCCGACTTGAAAACCATCACGGATCTGCTGTTAGACCCCTTGCAATTTGCATACCGAGCAAATAGTTCAATGGATGATTGAACTATAATATGACTCTGCACTACATCCTACAACATCTTGAATCTCCAAAGACATATGCAAGGGTCCTCTTTGTAAATTTTATTTCAGCATTCAATACCATCATTCCAAACACTCTTCTAACTAAGCTAAACCAGCTACATATATCTGAACACACTTGTAAGTGGATCACAAGCTTCCTAACAAACAGGAAGCAGCAGGTGAAGCTAAGCAGAATCACATCAGATACCTGTACAATTAGCAGAGGGGCCCACAAGGCTGTGTGCTCTCACCACTTCTCTTCTCTCTGTATACCAATGACTGCATCTCTAATGATCCATCTGTTAAGCTACTGAAGTTCGCAGATGACACAACAGTAATCGGTCTCATTTGAGACAATGATGAATCCGCATGCAGATGGGAGGTTGAACAACTAGCCTCGTGGTGCGTCTGGAACAATCTGGAACTGAACACACTCAAAACTGTAGAAATGGTGGTAGACTTTAGGAGAAACCTTTCCATACTTCCACCTCTTACAATACTAGACAACACAGTATCAACAGTAGAGACCTTCAAATTTTTAAGTTCTACCATGTCGCAAGATCTAAAATGGACAGCGAACATCAAAAATGTCATCAAAAAAGCACAACTAAGAATGTTCTTTCTGCACCAACTCAGGAAGCTCACACTTCCCAAGGAGCTTCTGATACAGTTCTACAGGGGAATTATTGAGTCTGTCATCTGCACATTTTTAACTGTCTGATTTGGTTCTGAAACTCAACAAGACAAACACAGACTTCATAGGATAATTAGAACTGCAGAAGAAACAATTGCCACCAACCTGCCTTCCACTGAGGACCTGTATACTGCACGAATCAAAAAGAGGGCTGTGAAAATATTTACAGACCCCTCGCATCTTGGACATAAACTGTTTCAACTCCTACTCTCAAAACGACGCTACAGAGCACTGCACACCAGAACAACTAGACACAAGAACAGTTTCTTCCCAAACTCTATCACTCTGCTAAACAAATAATTCCCTCAACACTGTCAAACTATTTACTGAGTCTGCACTAATATTAATCTTATCATTACTATCACCCATCTCCTTCCACTTATGACTGTAAGACTGTAACTTTGTTTCTTGTATCCTTACAATTTATATTGACATTGTTTCCTGATTGCCTATGACTATCATTAAGTGTTGTACCTTAGAATTCTTGATGAACGTACCTTTTTTTTTATGTACACTGAGAGCGTATGCACCAAGACAAATTCCTTGTGTTTCCAATCACACTTGGCCAATAAAGAATTGTATAATTCTATTATATATAATATATAATTATGCACCCATACACTCATACATACTATATATCAGGGGTGAAATGCTCCTGGTTTGGACCAGATCGCCTGATCCAGTAGCAATGGCGGCGGGTGGTTCAGAGAACTGGTAGCAAAAATCCCTCTCCCCCCCGCCCATGTCCAGCTGAGCTGCGCGATCATCAGAGCCTCTTTTTTTTACTTTTAAAAGCATTTTTTAACCTCAGCCGAAGAGGTTGTTAAAAATGCTTTTAAAAGGTTAAAAAAAGGCTCTGATGATCCTAGCTGATCCCAGACGATCCCAGCATGCACAGCTAGCGAAACGGTAATAAACCGGTTCAGATTTCACTACTGCTATACCTACTACTAAAGCTCTCTTGTGTGTTTGTAATCTTCAATTGGATTAAATGGTGCATTATGGGGTAACAATTTTTGAACTAAGGTACCTCAAATGGGCTACTTACAGATTTCACCCAAAATCCACAATTCATAACTCCCATGGATGTGAGATTTGGAAAAGTTGTGTCCACTTCAGTGCTACCATGCTCAGATGAAGTCACATGATAGGCATTTCCAATGCTCCCTGTCAGCATCTCACAAGCAACATCAGTAGGAAAGGCAGCGGAAGTTGCAAGTCCAAGGCCAGCAGGTAACTGGCTGCTACTAAGTGGGGGTGTGGGAATGAGGGGTGTGCAAGAAGTGTGACAAGAATTTGCATGAGTGAGGGTGTTGCACCAGTTGGGGAGTGTGTATGAGGGTGCTTGAGTGGCTGGCGCAGCATGATTGGGGGAGGATGGACAGGTAGGAAGACTTATTCATACAACTTGCAATCTTCCTGCCGGCTTCCCCATTGACTTTCTTTCATAAGCAAAGTCAGTGGAGAAGCCAGCAGGAAGTCTTTGCTACCAATCCCACTGGTGGTTGTTTTTTTTTGCCTCCCCCTGTGATAATTCTGTTGATCTGTTTAGCTCAATAAATATCTCCACTACAGTGATGCAACAAGTCACAGGTTGTTTCTCTTTCTGTGTGTATGCATGTGTGGATATACATACAAACATAGATATATACATACTTGCTCTGAAGTAATTGTGAATTCCTGTCTGTCCTCCATTCACTTGGCCTTCATCATCTCTGCAGAGAGGGGCCTTTGTCTTCAAATGCAGCTTCTGACTTTTTTTTACTAGGTGCCTAACTTGGAGTAGGCAAGGAGTTATATCATTCTTGATACCATTCTTTCTGCTTCTCACAAATCTGTTTAGGAGAAGCTCTTTTCCATTTCCCTTACTAGATTAAGATCAAGGATCTAATCAACATACTGTTATCTTGTCCCCATTTGCTGACACTCATAGTTTTTTCCTGTTTGCCCAAGTTCAAAGCATGAATAAATTATTCTTGCTAGCTACTTGGGTAGATATACTTACTTGTTCAAATTTATCTTATATTTTAAATAAATGGTCAACACTTTGTTCTGTGACACGGAGTTCCAAGAGTCTGCCTGAAAACAAACAGATGCTTGCCTCATTTTTATTCCTGTGATCCCACTTTCCATTTCTAGATTCTCTCTTGCCACTTGCTCTTTTAAGTCCAGAGTGTCATATCCCCTCTACATCTTCCAGTTAATCCTCACATGACTTCTCCTTGTTCAGCCCCCGTCTCTGATCTGTTGTCTCCTTCTTTCCTGAGTAGAAAATCAAAGCCACCGGTCTCCCTGCATGTTTTATTTCAAGGAGGCCCCGTATTTCCTGAAGACCAATGCTAGAGCCCAGGCAGTGGAGCTGACCTGAGCATCAGTCCAAAAGAAGAGGAATTTAAGAGTGCCAGTCACTCAGGAAGGTCTGTTGGTGGGTTGACATCTACTGCAGTGAGAAGCATCTGTATCTTTTAAGCAGGACTACAAAAGACTGGACAGGAGACCAGGGGCTAAAGCCATTTGCCTAGAAATTATATTGAGTCAAAAAGTGCTGATCTTTAGAATCCTTTTTCAGTCACCCCACAGGCTTTGACTAAAATTAAAGAAGAACTAATTGGAGACAGTTTCCATATGGTGACCAGAATGACCATGAGCTTTCACATCAACAAAAGCATCTGCCAAGAATAGGGCTACTGGGTGTCCTAGTCTCCTTTCAGATCTGATTTAGATGCACCATCTCAGAGGAGGAAGTGGAGCCTGGTTTCTCTCTCCAGTAATTATGGCTACTGAACACTGAAGTGGTGTGCTTTCTGGAAGTAGAGAGTCTTGAAAGAAAAGTAATTTGACAAAATATTGTTTTAAGCTGCACCAAGCGATGCACAGCTTTCTTAGAAGGGAGCAGTTCCCATTATATTGTGGTGGTCAGCCTCACCTTGTGTCCAGTTCTGGGCACCACACTTTAAAAAAGATTCAGATCAATTTGAAAGGTTTAGAGAAGGCAGTAAGGAAAGTATGAATTAAATCACAGGAAAATATATTGAAGAAACTGGAAATGTTTAGGCTTCAGACAACAAGACTTCGATTTCAATTTCAAATCTTTATTGTCAGTACACAACATATGTACAATGAGATTGGTTGAGCTCCCTCAGTGCACCTCCCCCAACACAATACAACTCACAGTGAAGACAGAAAATCCCTAAGCCAATAAATCATAGTAACAAAACACCCGGTCCTATTGCACCAATGTGGACACGTTACACGTTGCGCCGGCCCTGCAGTCCATCATACTACATAGTCATGATGTTATTTCTCATTCAGGAGTCTGACAGCCCACGGATAAAAACTATTCTTCAGCCTGTTTGTGTGGCTGGCTATACAGTACTTCTATATCTCCTTCCTGATGGTAGGAGGGTAGGGTAGAGAAGTGATGGCCAGGGTGAGAGTCATCCCTGAGAATTTTCCTCACTCTTCTAAGGCAATGAGTCCTAGCAATCTCATCTAGTGGTATCAGGGGACAGCCCACAATGTTTTGTGCTGTGCTCACCACCCTCTGTAATGTTTTTCTATCCGCGGCTGTCAAGCCAGCATGCCATACCAGGATGCAATAAGTGAGGACGCTTTCTATTGTGACCAGTAAAGGAGGTCATCAGTTGTTGTTCCACCCTGTTTTTAAGCAAGACCCTAAAGATATGGAGTCTCTGTTGGGCCTTCCTGGCCACTTGGATCGTGTTGTTTTTCCAGATGAGGTCTTTGCTGAGAACCCTTAGATGATAATATTCATCCAAGATTTGTTCACCAGTCTGAGCAACCTCTACCTGACCCTTTGTACATGCCTACTTTGAGTGGCATATAACACAGAAACTATTGCAACCATTTTCCCCCAAGTTTTTCTCTAGAGTTCCTCTAGTTTTTTATGGATGTAATTTGTAACTTTGTAAACCTATCCTAAGTCTTGAAACATATATTTAAACAATGGAAGATGATGACACCAATTCTCAGTATTTTGGCACAAAATTGTGGTGCAGTTAAATAGGATTCTAGGACCTATGCTATTCTACCCCTCCCCCGTTGTGTAGCATTTCTTTCTCTAGAGAAGGGCATTTAGGGTCATGGCCATAGATATGGAGGAAAGGGTGGGGGGCTAAACGGTGGGTCGTAGCCCCACCCCAATTTCTCTGCTTAAGTCTTGAGCAAGTGGAGGACTTCAGAGACTTCCCTGCCCCCTCAATCTGTTGTTCCAAGCAGAAGGATACTCCCTGACTTCCCAACCCCCATCGCTTCGCACACTGATGGCCTGCTGAAGGTTGGTTCTCCCTGCATTTGTTTCCCTTATGGAAGTATAACAAGCTACCCCAGTGGGGCTGTTTCAGGAGGATGCTTAATTGGAAGGGGCAAAAGCTGTTACCCACCTAGTTCTGGTCTCTAACAATAACTCACTGATGCTAATTACTGTCCTTATTGTACTGTAGTCATATCTGGTTTAAGAAATAAGTACAGTTATTTCTTAATGAACCAAAATAAACCCATGTTTTTCCACAATGCAGTTTAGATATTATAAGAGGAGGAGGAGGAGGAGGAGGAAGAGACAAAGAGGGGGTGTCCTTCTTGAAGGGGGGAGGATTGAGAAGCTTCCCATGCAGAACAAAAACCTAAGAAAGAAAAAAAGCTGAGAAGAGGAGCGCAGAAGGAAAGCAGCTAGAGAACCATTTTTCAACATAAAGATGCATTTGTGATTTACATAATTTATAATTTGCATTATTTTGCTGCAGGAAGGGAATTGTGGCATTCATCTTGCAATGTGCCTAGAGACAGAAGGGGAGTGGAGGTGGGGGAGCCGCCTGTGACTCTGGAAAGGAAAGAGGTGTGCCCTGGAGAGGTGATGTTGGTCTAGGTTTTCATTCTCTGATGGACATGGCAGAGAGTGACCTGGCTTTTCCAGGGAGAACCCTTGATCATCTCCAGTGGCCTCAGGTAGACAGGTGCACCATTTTATTCTGCCACCTATCCTGATGCTCTCCTCTTTCCAGCTCTGGAAGAAACTTTCTGTTTCCCATCAGGCTTGGTTGCCAGACAACGAACCAGACAGCAGTTAAATGAACAGTCTTTCCGATTTTGGTTCATTCTATCTCTTCTGTACAGATATGTAGATTTCTTTATCAATGTCTTGGTGGGCCAGCGAAGAGGACCGATGACGAGCAGCCAGCTTCAGAGCCACCAGACAGGTTGCAGTCCGAGCAGGCAGAGCAGGTGGGTCTGAGCAGCAGCCAGCAGGCACCGCTGCCATTGCTTTCTGAAGATGAGGGCGGGGAATTACTGCCCCTCCCAGCGCAAGAGCTCAGTGGGCTGCAAATGAGGTAAAGCAAAAGCACTGAGAGGCTGTTCTCAAGTAAGGAGTCCCACCCCACGAAATGAGCTGCACCCCGGCTGCTTCTATTGAAATGGAGCAGCAAGCACAAGTTGTCCTTTGATGACAATTGCCTGTTAATTCTTCCACCGTGTGCCTTGACTCTTGAACCTCACAATCCTGACTTGAACCCAGGCCAGCTAACAAACTGCGACAAGCTCTGACTTTCAGACTTGCCTGATTACATGCCCCCTCTTGGGGAACGGAGGAATACGGGGTTTAGTGACTGACAGGTCACAGTCAGGTCACAGTCAGATTAATGGGGTTACTTCAAGCATGGAGTCTTCTGACTATTTTTATGGCAAAAGAGCAGTTCAGCTGAAGTTGTGCATTCTAAACAGACGGAGCTACATAAACTGGGCCCCAGGTTGACTGCATACCCCAGAGAGCCTTGAGTACAGCCTCCCAAAGAGTAGTTACCAAGTGTAATTGACTAATTGAAAAGTTTAATATAATTAGCAAAAATTGTTAAATGCACAGTTGGAGAATAATTGCATACTTAATATTAATTCAAAGCAATTGTAAATGCAATTATAAAAATGTAACCTTTTTCTTGAATCCACCAGATGTATTTTGAAATGTGGTCCTTTGGTGTACCTCCCAAAGCCTCATGCTCCTGGGAAAGAGAGTGAATTTTGATTCATAGTTCATACTTTGGAATGATAGATAGATAGATAAATAGATAGATAGATAGATAGATAGATAGATAGATAGATAGATAGATAGATAGATAGATAGATAGATAGACGAGAGAGAGAGAAAGAGATGGAGAGAGAAAGAGAAAGAGATGGAGAGAGAGAGAGATGATAGAGGGGGGAGGAGGAGAGACTATATTTATTTTGTTCATTGACCTGATCAATTATATAATTGTTCTCCAGAGTTATCCAGAAAATATTAAATCATCCTCAAACCCAAAATTTGGAATCAGAATTGATTAAGCCAACATATGATGTATTTGCGGAAAATAAAAGTGCAATCCAAGCAAGTTCCTCTCTTATGTTCATTGATCAGATCACCTAGAATACAACATCCAGTTTGGGCACCATGATCTGTTTATTTATATCTCACCTTTATTATTTTTACAAAGGACATTAACAAATGTCCCGCGGTGCCGCAGTGTGGCTCAGGCTGTAAGAAGCCTGTTATTAAACACAGCTGCTTGCAATTACTGCAGGTTCTAGTCCCACCAGGCCCAAGGTTGACTCAGCCTTCCATCCTTTATAAGGTAGGTAAAATGAGGACCCAGATTGTTGGGGGGGGCAATAAGTTGACTTTGTATATAAATATACAAATAGAATGAGACTATTGCCTTACACAATGTAAGCCGCCCTAAGTCTTCGGAGAAGGGCGGGATATAAATGTAAAAAAAAAAAAATTGAATATGTCTAGAGGGGGATGCTAAGGAGCAAGGAGGGAAAAGTTAGAAGCAACCATCAGAGGCAAGTATATTTAATCTGGAGCAGAGAAGAATGCAGGAAAAGATGACAGCTGTCTACAAACATCTGAAGGATCATCATGTAGTTTTTTCATAGCAAAGTTGTGAGATGTTAAGAGATTACTTAGAAAACAAGGAATCTTTATAAGGAAGGAGATTTCAATTGGAATCAGAAAAAAACTTGACAGAACCTCAGAAGTAGCGAGGATCTCCTTTGCTGGAAATCATAAAATAGAGGTTGGACGACCATTTGTCAGGGGTGCGAGGTTCTAGCACTGAGCATCAAGTTGGACAAGATCTCCCAGATCTACTCCAATCCTTCAAAAAATGAGGCCGTGTCAGACATGAAAGACCAGGTCCAGGCGTGATTTATTACGACTCATGCCTATGCACAGGAACCTCCTCAACTAAGGGGTGAAATGCTACCTGTTCAGGGTGGTTCGCCCGAACCAGTAGTGAAAATGCTACTGGTTTACCAGAACCAGAAGTAAAATAATGCTTTAAATTTTTTTTTAAAAAAGTTCCAACAATCACAAGGCACAACTGATTATCAGAAGTTTTTTTTTTACTTTTTTAAAGCATATTGTTGTGACTCCGGCCCTCAAGCCTGTTCCCATGGAGGAGAGTGACTCCGAAAGTGAGGGAGAGGAGCCAGCAAGGCCTGCCTCGCCAGGACCTTCCTCGCTAGTACCACCCCAAGTTCCAACTGCAGGCCAGGAGGAGGAGCTGACAAGGCCTCCCTCTCCCGCACCGTCCTCCTCCTCCCTGGCAACGCCTCAAGTCCCAGCTGCTGACGATCAATCCTGGATTGATCCGAGGCAGCGATGTAAAGATAAGCATGCGCAGCAGAAGAAAAGGTATGGCAGGCTCAGAGATTGCTGAGTCACTGAGCCACACCCCACAGGGTATAAAAGTGGGTGGAGCTGCCATGTGGCTCTTGTGACGGACAAAAATGCTACCAAGGGTGCACTGCAGCTTGGTTGTTGGAGGGTTAAAGAACTTTGTCAGTGAGTTTTGGCAACGGATCTTGGACACAAGATAACGGGCTCAGAACTTAGCAGGCCTTTGCACGGTCACTGCCAAGTATTTCCTCAACTTGGAGAAAATCAGGTCTGTAGCAAAAAAAAAGACTGGGAGACACGTGTCTTTGCGTTTGCTCTGTGAAGTGGGGAAGGGGATATAACACGTATTTTTACTACCAGTTCGGGCAATAGGTAGTAAAAAAATGCTTTAAAGAAATTTTTTAAATATTCCGACAATCAGTTGTGACAATCAGCTGTACTGCGCCATCCTCGGAACTTTTTAAAAAAAATTTAAAGCATCTTTTTAATACCCAAACTGGTATTTTTGTGTAAAGTGTGATTGTTTTTGAGCTCTCTGTGACTCTCTGAGGTCCCTGCTTGTTGCAAGGGCCATTTTGTGTGAAGTCCAGCTGCTTTTGCATTGTGTGTGAGTCAGTTGTGTAGCTTTTGTGTTATTTTTGTTTTAAAGTGTGAGAGTTGGTTTTCCCGGTCACATGACCACCAAGCCATGACCATCCAGTCACATGACCACCAAGCCAGGCCCACAGAAGCAGTAGGGACATTTTTTGAATTCCACCACTGGTTAGCACTATTTTGGGGCTACATAAGGGCCAACCGAATTCAAGAGAAATTAGTCCTTTTGTAGTTACATAGAGACTCCAGGCTGATTCCTCTTTTGACACCACCCTCAGGTTCCACCACCCCTTCTCCTACAATTCCATATACACAAACCACTATCCAAGGTTGCAACTAACTCAACTTGTGCAGCCACAATCTCTTTTTTTTTTTATTCAAAAAGTTTTACAGAAAATTTTTCCCCTTTCCCCCACCTCCCCTCCCCCCTCCCTTCACAGCCCCACTCCCCCCCCGACTTCCCGGAACGAGCACAAGGTATAGTTAAAAATAAAACAAACATATTTTGTTTTATTTATCAGAAGTTGTGAATATCAGAAGTTGTGAATGCTCCAACACTGGAAATTTTTAAGAAAATGTTGGATAACCATCTGACTGAGATGGTGTAGGGTTTCCTGCCTGGGCAGGGGGTTGGACTAGAAGGCCTCCAAGGTCCCTTCCAACTCTGATGTTATGTTATGTTATGTTATATGCTAAAAAATTTTCATCCCAACTTACTTATACCCCTACAATCATCAATTCCTAACTTCCCCCGAAAACAATCAAAAATAATACATCATAATCATTCAAAAACAGTCTGATAACTCTTAGTCTGATATCTACTTTGAATATAGTCAATCCATTTTTTCCATTCCTTTAAGTATCTTTCTTGCATATTGTCTTTCAAAAAGGCTGATATCTTCGCCATCTCAGCCAAATTGGCAACTTTCAATGTCCATTCTTCTATTGTAGGTACTTTTTTTTTCTTCCAGTATTGTCCTATTAGTAATCTTGCTGCTGTTATTAGATTTAAAATCAATTTAGTCTCAATTACTGTACAGTCCGTAATAATTCCCAACAGAAAAAATTGCGGCAGGAACTTTATCTTCTTTTTCAAAACATTTTGTAAAATCCACCAAATTTTTATCCAAAAGGCCTTTATATCCTTACAAGTCCACCAAATGTGAAAATATGTAGCGTCATCACAATTACATCTCCAACATTTTGCTTGCATATCTGGATACATACACGATAATTTTTTAGGATCTAAATGCCATCTATAAAACATTTTATAAAAATTTTCCCTCAGATTCTGTGCCTGCGTGAATTTAATATTTCTAACCCAAATTTTTTCCCAAGTTTCCAATAATATTGGCTCCTGAAAATTTTGTGCCCACTTTATCATACAGTCCTTTACCAAGTCCCTTTCAGAATCTATTTCAAGTAACACATTATACAATCTCTTTATATGCTCCTGAGACTGATTTCTAATTTGCTTTACCAAATTTCCCTCGTTCTGCTCTATACCAATTTTCTGATCTTCCTTCCATCTAGCACGTAGTTGCTCATATTGAAACCAAGTATAATTTTTCCCTTCTTCTTTTAGTACATGCAGAGATTTTAATTGCAAATTACCTCTTTCAGTATACAAAAGATCTTTATATGTAATCATTTCCTGATTCTGTTATATATTTATATTCTCTATTGTATGTCTGGGACTTGCCCATATAGGAACCTTATAATTTAATTTATAAGAGTATTTTTTCCAAACACGCAGAAGAGCAGTCCTTAACACATGATTTTTAAAGGCCTTATCCACTTTTTTGTCATAAATTATATATGCATGCCATCCATATAGCAAGTCATAACCTTCTATATTCAAAATTCTTTCCTCCGTTAAATTAAACCAATCACTTATTGCAGAGAGAGCAGCTGCTTCATAGTATAATTTAAAATTGGGCATTTTTAAACCTCCCCTTTCCCGAGAATCTTGAATTATTTTCATTTTAACCCTAGCTCTTTTACCTTCCCATATAAATTTGTTAATTCCCTTCTTCCAATGCCTCAAGATTCTTATCTTTCTTAATTATTGGTATCATCTGAAAGAGGAATAAAAATCTAGGTAAAACATTCATTTTAATAGCAGCAATTCTCCCCAGCAAAGATAATTGCAATTTTTTCCAAACAATCAACTCCTTCTGAACCTTTTGCCATAAAACCTCATAGTTATTCTTATACAATTTCACATTTGACGATGTAATATAAACCCCTAAGTATTTAACCTTCTTTACAATTTCAAATCCTGTTATTTCCTCTAGTTTTTCTTTCTGTTGTCTGGCCATATTTTTATTATCACTTTTGTCTTTTCTGATTTACCTTAAACCCTGAAACCTTCCCATATTGATCAATTATTTCCAACAAAGATTTACTAGAATTTATAGGGTTTGTTAAAGTAATCACCAAATCATCTGCAAAAGCTCTTAACTTATATTCATGTTGTCTAACTCTAATTCCTCTATCTCCTTTACTTCTCGTATTTTATCCAATAATGGTTCTAGAGTTAAAATAAACAATAATGGTGATAAAGGACATCCCTGTCTTGTTCCTTTCGCAATCTTAAAAGGTTCTGTTAAGCTACCATTGATTATAATCTGTGCTGTTTGCTCTCCATAAATTGCCCTAATTATTCTTAAAACCATCTCCAAATTGCATCTTTTCTATTAATTTAAATAAAAAATCCCAATGCAATCGATCAAAAGCTTTCTCTGCATCGAGAAAAATAAATGCTGCTGGAATAAAATTTTTCTTTTCTAAGTACTCCAGTAAATTAACAATCTGCCTAACATTATTCCTCATCTGTCTCCCTTTTATAAATCCAGATTGATCATTATGAATTCTTCGCTGCAAAATCAACATTAATCTATTAGCTATTATTTTAACAAAAATCTTATAATCATTATTTAAAAGTGAGATTGGCCTATAATTCCCAGGTTTAGAACAATCCTGTTCCTCTTTTGGTATCAATGAAATAAAAGAGGTTCTCCCTGAGGGGAATTCTCCTAATTGTATCTGATTAAATAATTCCTTAAGTGGACCTAACATCTCATCCTGTAAATTCCTATAATAACTAACTGTAAGCCCATCCGTACCAGGAGTTTTCCCCATTTTTAATTGTTTAATTACCAAAATAATTTCTTCAGAGGTTATAGGCTGATTCAGTTCATCCTTTTGTTCTAAAGTTAAATTTTTAACCTTATATTCCTTCAAATAATTATCAATATCCCTATTCAATATATTACCTTTAAGATATAAATTTGTATAATATTCTAAAAAAGCTTTTTTAATTTTATCCTGTTGATATCTCTCTCGCCACAATCTCTTTTTGTGGCATGATCAGGCCAGAGCACATGAGGAACATACTTTTGCTTTCTTTCATCAGCTCCACAGCCTCAGCCAGATCATCACCGGGAGGAGGAAGCTACTCTGGGAACTTTTCAACCTCTTGGTCTTGGCCAGTGGTGGGTGGGCACATTCAGCAGAACAGAGCTTGTCTCATTCAATGTCAGCAGGAGAGAAATTCCCTGGGAGCTGCCACTTTCCTCGAAGCACATTCCACATCCAGTCTGAGCCTGCTGGAAAGGCAGCTGGAGATAGTCACCTCTGCAAAAGATCAGCAGCAATTCTGCCTCAGCCAGCAAACTTTCCATAAGAAAAATCCACCTCAAATAGCAACAGCAGGAGAAGCCCAGCAAATGGGGACCTTTCAGATTAGCCACTGCTCAAGGCCAGTTAGAGAAGACGGTATCAACACAATAGGCAATTGTGTACAGTAAAACAAACTCTATTACCAAAAAAAAACCTATACAGTTATCTGTTTATCAAATGGACATGCCACCCAACTGCTAATGAAACTGGGTGGCTCACAGTTGAAAATATAGCTTCAGTTTAACATAGATTAAGAACAGAATTGTTTTAAAATCCAGTTAGAGTTAACAAAGATAAAGTCATGCATGTAGTCCCAAGGAGAATGTATATATGGACAAGAGGTTAGAACGCATGACACAAAAATAGCAGTGATAGCAAAAAGTATAGCATGACAAAATCAAGGAAGATCTTGACAAGCTGAAACAACAGGCAAAAAAAAAAAAACCCAACCAGATCAAATTCAACAAAGACAAATGCAAAATTCTGCATTTGGGTAAGGAAAGGAAAGAGAGACAAGAAAGCTGTCCAAGGATATGAAGCACTGTCTTGTAGAAGAAGGAGCAGAATTATTCAGTTTGTCCAGCAGGCAGGACAAGAGATAACTTTCCTACTGGATGTACAACAATGGGACAGGTGTGGAACTGCCAAAGGATTGGAACAGAGCTTTCAAATCTTCAAAAAAAGGAGGGGGAAATCTAATAAACTACAGACCTATCAGCTTGACATCAATATCTGGACAAAATCATGGAAAAAGTATCTGTATTCAAACCGCAGGCTTGTGAGCGCCTAGAAACAAACAAGGTGATTACTAGAAGCCAGAATAGGTTTGTTAAAATCGTGTTGCCTTTTTTAATGAAGTGATGAAATCTGTGGATTTAGTATACTTAGACTTTAGTAAGTCATTTAATAAAGTAGACCACAACCTACTTCTTGGTAAGATTGTGGGATAGAGAGTACCGACACCAATACTCCTCAATGGAACTACATCTAACTGGAGGGAAGCATGCAGTGGAGTACTTCAAGGTCTTTGGCTCCTCAACATCTTCGTAAATGACTTAGTTGAGGGGATTGAAGTGCTGCTCATTAAATTTATGGATGAAACCAAACTGGAGAGAACTGCTAACACTTTGGAAGATATGATCAGAAGGATCTTGACAGACCTCAGCATTGTACCCTGTCCAACAAGATGTAGTTCAGTCTCCAAAGTAAGGTCCTGAACTTAGGCAGAAAAAATTCAGATGCACAGGGTACACGATAGGCAGTACCTGTCGTGTCCCACTCCTCCGCTGACGGCCGGGTCAGGGAAATCTGAATCAGGCGTGCCTCTGCAGCTCTGCCAAAGTCCTAGCAAAGTCCTCAGGGCAGGCAGGAGACCAGAAAGTGACTTCAGCAAGATATGTTTAGACTTTGCCTGACTCAGAGAATGCCAGAAAGCAGATCCTTTATATAGGCCATGGGGTGTGGCTCCATGACTCAGCACTTATCCAGGCCTGCCCCTCCCTTCCTTCTGTTGCCTCTGCCTATCAAGTCTTCTGACGCGAGGGTCACTCCAGTCTGCAGCTGTTGGTAATTGACCTCCCTCAGGCTCACATGCTGTGGAGGAGGGGGAGGGGTCTAGTTGCTCCGTTTGCCTGGGCATGGAGCCAGAGCTGGGGGCTGGAGGTATTTCCTCCTCTTCAGCCTGTCTGGGCATGGAGCCAGGGCTGGGGCCGGGAGGCATACTAGGACATTCCTCCGTGTTCGGAAGCAGATAAGAAGACCCCGGCTGTGGTGAGATCGGACGAGACATAACAGTACCTGGCTCAACGGTAGTGCCTCTGAGAGGAATCTAGGTGTTTTGGTGGACCATCACTTATATATGAGTTAACAGCATGCTGCAACTGCCAAAAAAGCCAACACAATTCTTGGCTACCTCAACAGAGGAATAGTATAAGTTCAAGTGATAGTATAAGGAAGTGATAGTACCGCATTATATCTCTCTGATGAAGCCACATTTGGAATGCTGTGTTACCTCTGCTAAACAGAATAAAAATAAATAAATAAATAAATGCTGAGGCCTTTGAATGAGGCTGTCCTCACACAGCAGCAAAGATAAGGGAACTAAGTGTGTTTAGTCTAGCAAAGAGAAAGCTCCAGAGAGATAGGATAACAGTTTTCTAATACTTGAAGGGCTTTCATAGGAAAGAGGCCAGGACAAAGAGCAATGGGTAGAAGCTTATCGAAGAGAGATCCCACTTGAAAATAAGGAGAAATTTCCTGACACAAGAAAGATTAATTAATTGAGCAGCTTGGAGTTATTCCAGGAGTTGGGGGTGCTCCACTGCTGGAAGTTCTCAAGAAAAGATTGGGCAACCATTTGTCCAAGTTGATACGTGGACTCCTGCCTTGGGCAGAGGGCTGGACAAGAAAACCTCCAAGGTGCCTTCCAACCCTATGATTGTATGACTTCTTCAGGTTTCTTCTCTATTGGAGATGTTTAAATTGTGGCTAGATGATCATCTGTTGGAAATGCTGCTGGAAAGTAGTGGATTCCTCCAGTGTGCAGGAGGTTGGACTAGGTGATCTCTAAGGTCATTTCCAACTATTCCATTCTATAATTCTATCATTTCAAAATTATGGGCCTATCAGTGAAGAGAAGCAGAATTCCAGACTCAACCTGAAGATCTGGTGGTTCCAGACAGGTGTTTGTTAGGGTGTTGGTCTGACTCTTGAGAACTACGGTTTTCAGATGATGAAGGAAGATAAGGCCAGAAAAGTTCCCTCTCTTTCCCTCAAACAGCTCTAGGGACTTCTGCCACCTGACAGCAACAGATAGCATGGGAATGGAGCCGTTCAGAGCACTCCTGCAGTTTCTTCTGGCAGACCAAGGTTTCAGAGGTTCGAGCTACGAAGGTTCCTCTAGCAACTGCCTCCAAATCAGTACAAAACCAGTTTTCTTCCCTTTCTCTGGCTTCTCCCTCTTCACAATGGAGACTCACTCTCTTGGCACGTGCAGTGATTTTAACCAAAAGGCTGAAAGTAGGGGAATAAAGCAGTGCAGCAATCCGGTCTCAAGACCCCCAAGCACTGATGGCTTGAAAAGTAAACCAAATACTCTCTATGCTTCATGCCGTTCTGTTCTCCTTGCCTTACCAACAGTTTGTTCATAAATGAATGGAGCCCCAGTACCAGGTGTCAGCTCCAGCAAGAAACTGCAATGCTGGTAAACCCAAGAGGTACTGAAAAGAGCAGCAGATGTAAGGCACCCGGGACCTTCCTGGAGGTAACTGGGTGAGAAGGTTGCTTCTGCCAGCAGCAGCCACTGCTCTCTCTATGTGTGTGTGGGTGTGTGGGTGTGTGGGTGTGGGTGTTTGTGTGTGTGTGATCTGCCCGCCCTTCCTCTGGCAAGCGGCTTCTCAAAGGCGCGGCTCCCTTTGCCTGTGTGTGTCCTGAACTCATCTGCCAAGGGCTGCATGAGGATCGGAGATTCCCACAGGACAGACGCTGCTGAACTGTAACCAGAGGCTCCCTGCATATTTCAGCGGGGTGAAAATCAAGTTTCAGGATTTCAGGAATCCAGCTCAGTCGTGGCCATGAACTCCAGTCCCTTAGAAAAGGGGCTTTCTTGCTATGCTTTGCCCATATTTACCTCAAAGAAAGTGAGAAACAAAACGGTCCTGTGTTGGGGAAGAGTAGTTGCCTTAGTCAGAAAAGAAGTTGAGTGACAGAAGCAACTGATTTTGCTCTCTTTTGCCCCGGGGAGAAGAGGAGGAAAAATCCAGTGGGATCCCGGCTCTCTCTGGCAAACTCCCCCAGCATCTGGGCACACCAGATGGACTTCACACATCATGTTTAACTAGCTCAGTTAAAGCTGCACTCACGTGCGTTGGTTTTGTGGATTAGCTTAATGTGTTATGGAAATAATTTTAGATCACGGAAGGTCATCCTATTGTCTGAACCCAGTTGCAGTGCTTGTGAATTGGGTTTTCTGAGTGTTTGTGCCACACTCAGTCTCATTCCTGGGATGGAAATTGCATGGCACTTTCTGTGCAGCTGGGTAGTCTGGGAGCCATTGAAGGATTAAGGAACCCCCATCTCCTTATCTTCAGAATTTGTGGGTGCTCCTTCACTGGAGGTTTTTAAGAAGAGATCAGAGAGCCATTGGTCTGAAATGGTATAGGGCTTCCTCCTTAGGCAGGAGGTTAGACTAGAAGATCTCCAAGCTCCCTTCCAACTCTGTTATTCTGTTATTCTATCCTGTTATTTTTCCTAGAGTATGCCATTACAGGCCTATATGACTTCTTGTGCATATCTGTTCATCTAGAGTTATTTTTGTTTGATGCATTCTGACTCAAGATTCATGGTTGACTTTTATTTATGCATTTGTTTTATTAAAACATTTATCCACCCACCTATCTTATAACCAACTCTGGCAGCTCCATCTTTCCGCTCACCTCCCATGGTTCCCTGTGGCTTCCTCTCCTCCCTCTTTCACTCTCTACACAGCCATTTTGACTTTCCTACCACATGGAAAGCTGTGTCCTTCTTAAATATGTTATTTTATATCACTTGGTGGTGATTTTTTACCAGAAAGCTGCCAACAGCATGCAATATCAAATAATAAATCATAGAAAGCCATGGAAATATAAACACCGATAATAAGCCATCCTAACCACAACAACCCTTTCATGGATCACTGCCTTGTTGTGGCGAAGAAACTTCTGCAGCACAATGAAGCTATGAGCTATGCCATGCAGGGACACCCAATACAGACAGGTCATAGCAGAGAGTTCTGACAAAACGTCATCCACTGGAGAAGGAAATGGCAACCCACTCCAGTATCTTTGCCATGAAAACCCCATGGACAGTACAAAAAGGGAAAAAGATATGACGCCGGAAGATGAGCCCCTCAGGTCAGAAGGTGTCCAATATGCTACTGGGGAAGAGCAGAGGGCTAGTACTAGTAGCGCCAGAAAGAATGAAGCGACTGGGCCAAAGCCAAAAGGACACTCAGCTGTGGATGTATCTGGTGGTGAAAGGAAAGTCCGATGCTGTAAAGATTTTTTCTCCATAGGAACCTGGAATGTAAGATCCATGAATCAACATCTTAGGAATCAGTGAACTAAAATGGACAGGAATGGGTGAATTTAATTCAGATGACCATCAGGTATACTACTGCAGGCAAGAATCCCTCAGAAGAAATGGAGTAGCCATCCTAGTCAATAAAAGAATAGGAAAAGTAGTACTGGGATACAATCCCCAAAATGACAGAATGATCTCAGTTCAAATCCAAGGCAAACCATTCAACATCACAGTAGTCCAAGTCTACACCCCAACCAGTGGTGCTAAAGAGGCTGAAGTTGACCAGTTCTATGAAGACCTATACCACCTTCTAGAATTAACACCAAAAAATGATGTCCTTATCATCATGGGGGATTGGAATGCTAAAATAGGAAGTCAAAAGATAGCCAGAATAACAGGCAAGTTTGATCTTGGAGTACAAAATGAGGCCGGGCATAGGCTGGTAGAATTTTGTCAAGAGAATATGATGGTCATAGCAAACACTCTTTTCCAACCAAGAGACGTCTCTACACATGGACATCACCAGATAGTCAACACAGAAATCAGATTGACTCTGCAGCCAAAGATGGAGAAGCGCTATACAGTCAGTAAAAACAAAACCAGGAGCTGACTGTGGCTCAGATCATGAGCTTCTCATGGCAAAATTTAGGCTTAAATTGAAGGAAGTAGGGGAAAGCACTAGGCCACTCGGGTATGAACTAAATCATATCCCTGATGAATATACAGTAGAGGTAACGAATAGATTTAGGGAATTAGATCTGATAGACAGAGTGCCTGTAGAACTATGGACGGAGGTTTGCAACATTGTACAAGAGGTAGCAACTAAAACCATCCCAAATTGTGGCAAGTTCTCAAAGAGATGGAAGTACCAGACCATCTTATTTGTCTCTTGAAAAACCTATATGTGGGTCAAGAAGCAACAGTGATAACTGGACACAGAACCACCGATTGGTTCAAAATTAAGAAAGGAGTTTGGCAAGGCTGTATACTGTCGCCCTGCCTATTTAATTTACATGCAGAGCACATCATGAGAAAGGCAAGGCTAGATGAATCACAAAAATCACAAGATTGCCAGGAGAAATATCAACAACCTCAGATATGCAGATGATACCACTCTAATGGCAGAAAGTGAAAAGGAACTAAAGAGCCTTCTGATGTGGGTGAAGGAGGAGAGTGCAAAAGTTGCCTTGAAACTCAACATAACTAACATAACTAACAACATAAAATAACTAAGATCATGGCCCCCGGCCCTCTCAATTCCTGGCAAATAGATGGGGAAGAAATGGAGGTAGTGACAGATTTTATTTTCCTGGGCTCCAAGATCACTGCAGATCTTGGGGGGACTACAGACAAGAAATTAAAAGACGCTTGCTCCTGGGGAGGAAAGCTATGGCAAAGTTAGACAGTATACTAAAAAGCAGAATCACCTTGCCAACAAAAGTGCGTATAGTCAAGGCTATGGTTTTCCCAGTTGCAATGTATGGTTATGAAAGTTGGACCATAAGAAAGGCTGAGCACCAAAGAATTGAGGCCTTTGAACTCTGGTGCTGGAGAAGACTCCTGCGAGTCCCTTGGACTGCAAGGCGATCAAACCAGTCAGTTCTAGAGGAGATCAACCCTAACTGACTGCTCTTTAGAAGGCCAGATTCTGAAGATGAAACTGAAATACTTTGGCCACTTAATGAGAAGGAAGGACTCACTGGAGAAGAGCCTAATGCTAGGAACGATTGAGGGCAAAAGAAGAAGGGGACGCCAGAGAATCAGGTGGCTGGATCAGGGGTGAAATGCTACTGGTTCAAGCGAAGCAGTAGTGGAAATTGGGGTTGGTTCGCCAAACTGGTAGCGATCGCTGGCTGACCGTGCCCCCAAACTTGTCCATGGCCCGCAGTCCTGCCATGCTTCCCTGCCTTCCACGTGGCCTTCCCAGCATCCCCGTGGCCAGCTAGCAAAAGCAGGCAAGCAGAAGGCCACATGGAAGGCAGGCAAGCATGGCAGGGCTGTGGGGAAAGACACAGCAGCTGCACTGGGGCTGAGAGGAGCTGCGGCACCGGAGAGGAGTGGGCTCAACAAAAAGGGACCAGACATGGCATGGTCAGACAAATAAAGAAGGGGAGGGGGAGCCCCGTGACAATCCGGGTCTGTTAGAGCCTTTTTATTCTCCTGCTGCAAAAACTCCCCACAATACATTTGCCCGAAACGCCTCTTGCATCTTTCAGAAGCGATTGGGGGAGCGGGAAGGGGGAGAGCACCTAGGAAAGACCAAGAGACCCAGTCACCCCCTCCCTCCCTCCTCCCCCCACTTTCTCCTGTCTGACTGGCAAGAAACAGGGCATGGACAGCTGCCACCGTGCTATTCTACCTCCTCTGCAAAACTGCTCCACTTCTCCGCTTACCTCCAGAGCCCCAATGTAATGCCCACAGCTTGCTCAGGGCAGACCACAGTGGCTGCAAGCCCGAGATGCTACTCGGGGTGGGGGGAGGGGGCGTGGGACTGAGTTCATTTTGCAAGCTTGCCTGAAGTTTGCAACTTTGCACAGCCTTTGGGGCTTTTGTGCAGCAAGCCCCGTCTTCCTCGTCCTCCTTCGCAGCTCTAATATGGGTCTTTAATTCACGAGGAAGGAAGAGAAACCCTTCCCATCCTACCCGAGGACCGATTAGATTTTCTTGTTGCCTTTGCGTGGGAGTTGCTTCCCACTGGCCCGGTGACCCTTGGAGACACAACCATTGCGCTGGGGCTGAGAGGGGCCACTCGCTGCTAGAGCTGAGACTGCTGCTCCGCTGGGGTGTGCATGGGCAGATGCAAGGCCGACACTGGCAGTGGGGAAGGGAGACCCGCTGCACTTGGCCAAAGAGCCGCCTCGGGGGAACATGGCGAGGCTCGCTTGCCTTTTGGGCCTAGTACGCTCGGCTTCCTCAGGGCCTTTGGGCGACTGCCACCCACTTGCCTTCCCCTCTGCCTGCATGCAGCACATGATGGGGGACACGCCACTTCTGGGCCGGGCCGCCCACCTTCCCGGAGCACCTTCTTCCTTCTCCCGCAGCAATCGCTACTCAGACCAGGTGTGTGTGTGTGTGTGTGTGAGAGAGAGAGAGAGGGGGGGGGAAAGAAAGAAAGAAAGAAAGAAAGAAAGAAAGAAAGAAAGAAAGAAAGAAAGAAAGAAAGAAAGAAAGAAAGAAAGAAAGAGAAAGGAGGGAGGGAGGGAGGGAGGGATAAAGGAAGAAGGAAAGAAGGAAGGAAGGAAGGAAGGAAGGAAGGAAGGAAGGAAGGAAGGAAGGAAGAAAGAAAGAAAGAGGAAGAAAGAAAGAGAAAGAGAGAGAGACAAAGAAAGGAAGAGAAAGAGACAAAGAAAGAAAAAGAAAGAAAGAAAGAAGGGAAAGGAAGGAAGGAAGGAAGGAAAGAAAGAAAGAAAGAAAGAAAGAAAGAAAGAAAGAAAGAAAGAAAGAAAGAAAGAGAAAGGAAGGAAGGAAGGAAGGAAGGAAGGAAGGAAGGAAGGAAGGAAGGAAGGAAGGAAGGAAGGAAGGAAGGAAGGAAGGAAGAGAGAAAGCACGAAAGAGGAAGAAAGAAAGAGAAAGAGAAAGAGAGAGAGAGACAAAGAAAGGAAGAGAAAGAGACAAAGAAAGAAAAAGAAAGAAAGAAAGAAAGAAAGAGAGGAAGAAGGGGAGAGAGAGAGAGAGAAAGAAGAGGAAGGAAGCACCACAAACCTGGCACTACACGTGGCTTCAGAAGATGCAGTCTAGGGCTGGAAGGGATCTTGAAAGTCATCTAGTCCAACCCCCTGCTGCAGCAGGAAACCTTACATCGTCTGGATTATTTTGGTGCCTCTAACAGAGAGGAAAATTGCCAGAAAGGAGAAGGAGTTTACTAGGATGAGGCTGCCATGCAGAGGAAGGCAGAGATAGTCCTTGACTTATGACCACAATTGAGCCCAAAATTTTCGTTGCTAAGCAAGAGCGTTGTTAAGTGAGTTTCACCACATTTTACTCAATCCATGACATCTCCTGGCTCTAACAGTGAGTGATGTGAATGACTTCAAGTTGGCCATGCCCATCCGGTCACATGACCACAAAGCCAAGCCACACCCACAAAGCCTCACCCACAGAACCACTGGGCTGGATGGAGACACTGGCGCAGTCAACATGAGCTTAAATGGTCTCCAAGGGATGGCAGAGGACAAGAAGGCCTGGAGAAAAGTTGTCCGTGGGGTCACGATGGGTCGGACATGATTTCACAACTAACAACAAATCACAACAAAACGATGAAACACTGAAAACAATTTAAATCACTGAGTGTAAAGATGTGCTTAAATATATAGCACTTTTCTTTAAAAAAAATGGGACATGGCTGATAACTCTAAGCAAAATGCATTCCACAGTTTCAGAGTCACAGAAGAAAAAATCTCACTGAATCATTTGGTTCTGCAACCCAACAAGAAAGACACAGACTTCAGAGGATAATTAGAACTGCAGAAAAAACAATGGCTACCAACCTGCCTTCCATGGAGGACCTGTATACTGCACAAATCAAGATGAGGGCCATGAAAATATTTACAGATCCCTCACATCCTGGACATAAACTGTTTCAACTCCTACCCTCAAAACGACGCTATAGAGCACTACACACCAGAACAACTAGACACAGGAACAGTTTTTTCCCAAAGGCCATCACTCTGCTAAACAAATAATTCCCTCAACACTGTCAAACTATATACTAAATCTACACTACTATTAATCTTCTCATCGTTTTCATAACCAATCTCTTTCCACTTATGACTGTATGACTGTAACTTTTTGTTGCTATCATTAAGGGTTAAATTGCAACCTATGACCATCATTTGTGTTGTAAATGTTGTACCTTTGATGAAGGTATTTTTTTTTCTTTTATGTACACTGAGAGCATATGCATCAAAACAATTTCCTTGTGTGTCCAATCACACTTGGCCAATAAAAATTCTATTCTATTCTATTCTATTTGTTTTTCAAGAAGGAGGAACCACTAGTTTACTTGTGGCTGGAGTTTCTCCCGCAATGGCTCCCTTTTGTCCTGAAATCCCCAAATTGACTGCCCGAAGACTTTCAAGAATAATTCTTGGACATTCCCATTGAAAGCATCTCTCCTGCAGTCTTAATGATCAAAAAGGATTGTGTTCAGTGGTGGGTTGCTCCCGGTTCGATTCAGTTCTTGCAAACTGGTAGTAAAAGTGGCGGGAGGCTCCACCCACATGCCCAGACATCATAATGAATTATCTGCGCATGTGCAGAAGTGCACGTGTGCATGCGCAGAAGCACACACATGTGCATGAGCTAAGCGATAATGTGCGCATGCTCCTGTTGCGAACCGGTAGTAAAAGTAAGTAGAACCCACCCTTGATTGTGATGATTAGGACTCTCCAAAACTGAAGAGCAAAAGTGATTCTAGGGACTCAATGGGTGCACACTCACAGGATACACACTAAATCTGTTGGCAACATTCTTGTAACTACTGGAGTACATGAATATATCATCTATTAGTATAATGTTACATAACCCTTGAAAGAAGTTGCATTTTTGTGAGCTGCACCACACTGACTCCAAAAAATATTACAGAAGATTAACAAAAAATAATTTGTAATAATCTCTTTCCATTGTGGTCACCTCAAACTCCAAGGACAACAGAAGGTTAAATGTCCCCTCTAGCTACAAAGCTGATATCTCAGAAGAAATCTCTTTTTTCCCCCAAAAAGAGCATTCATGGCAGTTTACAAGCTTAACTTTTTAGAGACAAACAGTACTTATTTTAAATTTATTTGCATCTCAAATTCTTCAGCCTCACCTATAATTGAACTCATATTAGTCACAGATACGTGCTGCATACTTGTTGCTAAAGCACAACGAGATGAATATCATCAGCTTATTGGCATCACCATCCTGTGAAATCCCAAATGAGTTTTTAGTGGCATCATTTAGATTTGTTATAACATAGAGGACAAGATAATAAAACTATGTGGCCATCATAATCAGTGATAAATCACAATCTTCTAACACCTTTTTTGGATTCAGTCCAACAGAGAAGACTAAAACAATATGTGCTTACTCTACACCATAATCCCGTGAAGAAGGATCCAATCCAGCTCCTGAACAGGTTATCACTAAAGAGCCTGAGATCTCAGCTGCCTACAGTTTATTTTCTATGAAATACCATCCCAGCCTTCCAATTACTAGATATGAAGGAAAGTCCCAATTTCTTCCATATATAACTGTAACAAAGCATCACCTGATTCATTCACCCACCGATATTATACATAAAGAATAATAGCCCTGAAGACTGTTTTTCTAGGAAAATACAAAGCGAAGGACATAGGGGGGCATGGAATGTGAAAATTAGGGACACTTCCCTATATAATCATCAATAATTAAAAGTCTTGTTAAAGTATTGCAGGGTTCTGCTTCAGAAGAAAAGTAGCTATAGTGCATTTCATGGTTAATTCAGTGTCAATTAACCGATTGCAAACTTCCCTCAAGGTAAATCTTATTTGGAATGGAGAGGAAAAATCAAAAGCAGGTTGGCTTTAACAAGCTTGGGGTTCAATGCCTCACTCATCTCTAGCCACAGGCTTAGATTCCATGTCAATAGATATTCCTTTGCCATTTTGTCATGTCACTGATTTCTTGACATTCTTCTCTCTCTCATCCACCCACCCTCCGAAAATTTTCCTTGGGCAAGAATGATGTTCAGTCCAAAACGAGGTAGAGCTCACTTTACCATGAATTCCTCTTCTCTGCAAAAAGCCACCCAGGGATGTCTACTGTTTTCCCCTGGCCAAGCTGAGACCAGCAACTGCATATTTATTAAACAAGGGTTCATTTCAGCACCATGGCCAGATCCAGGGGGCAGGCAAAGGCCAAAGACTGCCCCAGGCCCTGCCTGGCAGGGGCTCCTGTTCCAAATCCTGTGGCTACATGTGGAAGATACAACAACAGAGTAGCTTCCAGGTCAAGTCAGTTAAATGAACATTTAGAGCTTGTTATCCTTCACAGAGAATATTTCCTTGCAATAAAACTTTCATGAGCAGAATGGAAGGAGGGGGGGGAGGACAGTTTGTCAAGTACCTTTACTTATTTTTTCCTCTTTTGGAACATTTTTTATCAGAGCTCAGGTGTGTGTGTGTGATGTATTTGCCTTATTATTACTGTTGTTGTTTAAGGTAAAAAGTAAACCAGGGCTGGCTGTGGAACTCAGGCAGAACCTCAAGCAGGGAGAAAAAGGAACTTAGAGATCCACTGTGTTGGAGAAGTTGTGTGTCGGTGTGTGTGTGTATTATCCTTGTGAAACCTGAGCAGTTCCTAAATGTCGACTTCACGTTCATCTTTTCCCCTAAAAGGCAACTGTGTTCAAATAGAACTGATAAAGGGGAATAGTGAATAGAATAGAATTTTATTGGCCAAGTGTGATTGGACACACAAGGAATTTGTCTTGGTGCATATGCTCTCAGTGTACATAAAAGAAAAGATCATCAAGAATCATAAGGTGCAACACTTAATGATAGTCATACGGTACAAATTTAACACTTAATGATACAACACTTAATGGTAGTCATAGGGTACAAATAAGCATTCAGGAAACAATCAATATCAATATAAACCATAAGGATTGCCAGCAACAAAGTTACAGTCATACAGTCATAAGTGGAAAGAGATTGGTGATGGGAACGATGAGAAGATTAATAGTAGTGCAGATTCAGTAAATAGTTTGACAGTATTGAGGGAATTATTTGTTTAGCAGAGTGATGGCATTCGGGGAAAAACTGTTCTTGTGTCTAGTTGTTCTGGTGTTCAGTGCTCTAGAGCGTCATTTTGAGGGTAGGAGTTGACACAGTTTATGTCCAGGATCTGAGGGATCTGTAAATATTTTCAAGGCCCTCTTCTTGATTCCTGTAGCATACAGGTCCTCAATGGAAGGCAGGTTGGTAGCAATTGTTTTTTCTGCAGTTCTAATTATTCTCTGTGTCTGTCTTGTTGGATTGCAGAATCGAACTAGACAGTTATAGAGGTGCAAATGACAGACTCAATAATTCCTCTATAGAACTAGATCAGCAGCTTCTTGGGCAGTTTGAGCTTTCTGAGTTGGCGCAGAAAGAACATTCTTTGTTGTCCTTTTTTGATAATGTTTTTGATGTTAGTTGTCCATTTTAGATCATGCGATATGGTAGAACCTAGAAATGTGAAGGTTTCTACTGTTGATACTGTGTTGTCTAGTATTGTGAGAGGTGGAAGTATGGAAGGGTTTCCCTAAAGTCTACCACCATTTCTACAGTTTTGAGTGTGTTCAGCTCCAGATTGTTTTGGTCGCAGCACGAAGCTAGTCGTTCGACTCCTGTCTGTATGTGGATTCATCATTGTCTCAAATGAGACCAATCACTGTTGTGTCATCTGCGAACTTCAGTAGTTTAACAGATGGATCATTGGAGATGCAGTCATTGGTATACAGAGAGAAGTGGGGAGAGCACACAGCCTTTGGGGGGTCCTGTGCTAATTGTACAGGTATCTGATGTGATCCTGCTTAGCTTCACCTGCTGCTTCCTGTCCGTTAGGAAGCTTATGATCCACTTACAAGTGTGTTCAGGTACCTGTAGCTGGTTTAGCTTAGTTAGAAGAGTGTCTGGAATGATGGTATTGAATGCTGAACTAAAGTCTACAAAGAGGACCCTTGCATAGGTCTTTGGAGATTCAAGATGTTGTAGGATGTAGTGCAGAGTGGCAACCCAAAGTAAATAGAGAAACACTTGGGAACACCTGATGGGCATAATGAATTGTCAGTAAGCAGAACCAGTTCAATGATAGCTGAGAGTAGGAAGGACCTGCTGGATGCCCCTTTGGAGCCCTTTTCTGTGATCTTCAGCAAATCATGGAGGATGACCCAAAAGACTGGGGAAGAGCAAATGTTATTTCTAGCTTTGGGGCAGGGGGAATGGGGCAGGATAACCTGGGGATCCACAGACTTCTCTCCTTGACAAAGATTCTAGGCAAAGCTCTGAAACAGACTGTTAAGCAGTTTGTGAGCAATTAGAAAAGTACCCTTGGTAAAAAAATGTTTATCCAGAACAAGCCATACTAAACCATCAGCTCTTCCAGGTCAGGAAACAGATTCCACAAGAAATACTAGAAATCTCCTAAGCTGAGACAGGTTCTAATAACAGAATCCTGAAAACCTGATTTTTTCCCCCTCCCTATTTTATTTTATTATTTTATTTATATAGCCACCCATCTCACTAGAGGCAGAGAAATCTTTTACTCCTAATCCATTCTGCCTGGATAATTTGGATCTTTGGATTTCATTTCCATGTAAATAAGTTATTCACAGGGCTTATTTTGATGGGGTGCAGGATACTATCATTCTGTATCATGTGAATATTTTACCTCTCTGAGAATTTGAAATGAAATTCTAATAAAATTTTTGCAGCAAATGTTACTTTCAGTCTAGTGAGGCTTTGTAAAAATATGTCATTTCTTTAAAAAAGCGGGTGTTTTTTAAAATGAACTAAACAAGACAGTGTTTATTATTATAACTTTATTTTCAAAAATACAAGATTAGAAGATAAACAGAGATGAAAAAATGAAGAAAAAGCATCAAGAAAGAGAAAAAATAGAGGGCAAAAAGGTAAAGGAAGAAAAGATAAACAGAAAGAAAATGAGGCCTGACTTTCTCTGGTACAAAATGAATTTTAAAAAACCATCAATCTCTTATTCTAAGGTTAACATTTATCTATATAATTTCAATAAACCTAATTCTAATTATTAAATCCCATTAATCAATACTTCATTTCTTTCAGTTTCTACAACAAATCCAAAAATGGTTTCCAAGTGGAAATAAATGAAGTCAAACTCTTTTCTTTAATCAAAGCTATCAATTTTGTCATCTGCACTAGTTCCATCAGCTTCAGCTCTCCCATTGTAGGTATTTGTAAGTCCTTCCACCTTTGAGCTGTGGTGGTGCAGTGGTTAGAAGGCTACTTGCAGGTTAATTCCGCTCTGCCAGGAGTTCGATCCTCACCAGCTCAAGGTTGACTCAGCCTTCCATCCTTCTGAGGTTGATAAACTGAGGAGCCAGACTGTTTGGGGCAATATAGGCTGAGTCTATAAACTACTTAGAGAGGCCTGTAAAGCATTGTAAAGCAGTGTATAAGCCTAAGTAAGTAGCCATGGCTTAGGGCCGGGCTACTTACGGGACCGTCTGCTGCCACCGATTGCCTCCCACCGACCTGTGCGCTCTCACAGGGAGGGACTCCTTAGGGTGCCGTCTGCCAGGCAGTGCCGACTGGCGACACCCAGGGGAAGGGTCTTCTCTGTGGGGGCTCCCACCCTCTGGAATGAACTTCCCCCAGGACTCCGTCAACTTCCTGACCTTCGAACCTTCACTTGTGAGCTTAAAACACATCTATTTATCTGTGCAGGACTGGACTAGAATTTTAATTTTTAAATTTAATTTTAATGGGGTTTTATCATTTTAATTGTAATTTTAAATTTTGGCCTATTTAAATAAGTTTTTTAATTAGTGTTTTATCTTGTATTATATTTGTATTTTTATCAGGCTGTAAACCGCCCTGAGTCCTTCGGGAGATAGGGCGGTATAAAAATTTGATTAAATAAATAAATAAAATAAATAAGTGCTATTGCTATAAAAGTCTTGCTGTTGTTAGCATACATAAAAGCAACTTTCCATCAAAGTTTCCGTTTGTCCATTCATTCCAATAGAAAAATCTCTAATTTCAATTATACATTCACTTTTAAAGTCTTCTGATTCAGAATATGTATGTGGTCCCAATATTTTCTGGCTTTATTTGCCCACCAAGGATGAAAAAATGTACCCTCAGCGTGATTGCATTTCCAACAAATATTTGAAATTTCCATATACATTATTCACATGAGGGGTCCTTGGTGCTCTCTGAGCTTGCTTGTTTTCTTGCAAAGGTTTCATCACCCTAACTAGGTGACATCATCCAACTCTAGCACTGAGCTACAAATATTCTCCTTGATTGGTACATTAAGCACAGTTTATCTCATGTCATGTATCAGTGATTCATCAGTTTACGAAGATTATCTTTAAGATTATGATTCAATGTAAATGTCAACCATGTGTTTTACATATTCTCCAACTGATCAAACTTCATATTATAACCAAAATGTTTTGCCCACTTTATACTGTCTAATGTGTTCGTCTCATTTCCCTTTTCAATGTTTATACATCTTGGCAAAAACAAGATCATTTGTATTCAACTCCATATCAAATTCACTTACTATTTTTCAATTCATACTTCTTACCAAATTTAAATCTTTTTATTAAATGAGCATAGGGAAATCAATGGAGCCTTCCAACTGCAGGTTTTCTCTTGTTTTTAACTTAAATTCTTCTCGGGAAAAATTCAGCAAATCAGCATAAGTCAGACGTTTTTATTTAACTACAATTTCTCTTCTAAAATAAGGTTTCTAGGATTGACAATCATTAAGGGATTTTAATTATACTTATTCCAAATTCTTGGTATGGTACATCTAATAAAATGCTTTTTGAAATCTACATTAACCATAATTTTATTGTACCATAAATAGCAATGCCAACCAAATTTTAAGTCAAGTCCTTCCAATTCCATTAACCACCTATTTCTTTCATTCATAGTATAAGTAGTCCTCAGACTTATGGCAATTCTTTCAGCAACCATTTGAAATTATGATAGCACTAAACAACAGGACTTACAATCTGTACCTGAAGTTATGGCCGCTGCAGCACCCCCTGCCCCCCCCCACGGTCACATGAATAAAATATGGGCACATATCAAACCAATCTCCCTTACAGGAGGGGCGTTGCAGCTACCCTCACTCACCTATCTTTTCCCATCCCATTGGGTCCCGCCTCTTGGATGCCTTATCTCTTCTGAACATCGCCTTCCCCAAGGAGCAGCAGCCGAGTGCCGCATTTTGGAAGTGGTCGCGATCCAACATCATTCTGGGCAAAACCCTCCTCACTACAGTGGCTCAATCCCAGGGATTTGCATGTTGTGCAGTCGATACAAGTAATGAGGCTGGAGCTGCTTTAGAGAAGTCCTTATTTTTGCACTCGAAACTGGGATTCAACTGGGGAGCAAGTGAACGTTTAGATTTCAGTCTGACTCCAGAGGTTATTCTTGTCTGTATCAAGTTTCTAAAGTGATGCCAGCAAAAGGTGAGGAAGTGCCAGAGGCCTGCCACTTGATACCAGAATAAAATGGGATTTCTGGCTTGAAATGCTGCTACCAATTGCTGCCAGGAAGCCTTAGTGATTTCTCTTTTCTTCTTCTGTGATAAATATTTGTATTATTTTTTTTTCAGCAACAAAGTCCTGGATGGAGTGCTCAATTAACAGAATAACAGAGCTGGAAGGGACCTTGGAGGTCATCTAGCTGAAACCCCTGCTCAGGCAGGAAGTCCTATACCTGTGATGGGGAACCTATGGCACCTGTGCCCAAAGTGGCACACAAAGCCATGTTAAGTAGCACACGTGCCCTTGCCTGTTTGTCTTCCAGGTTTCTGGTGCGCATGCACATCCGACGATCAGCTGTCCTTCACGCACACGGCAGTGCCAAAAACAGGTGTGTGCATGCACGCCGGCCAGCTGATCGTCAGGCGCGCATGCGCGCTAGAACTCGGAAGTTCAGCTTTTCCAGAGTGCGGCACCGACGAGCGTGCACACAACATTTCTGCATGACCTTTTTGGCACTCGGTGCCGAAAAGGTTCGCCATCATTGTCCTATATCATTTCAAACAAATAGCTCTTCTTAAAAACCTCCAATATTGGAGCACCCACAACTTCTGAAGGCAAATCATTGCACTGGTTAATTCTTCAAACTGTCAGCAAATTTCTCCTTAGTTCTATGCTGGATCTCTCCTTGATTAGTTTCCATAGACTGTTTCTTGTCTTGCCTTCTGGTGCTTTGGTAAATAAACTGACCCCCTCTTCTGTCGTGTCCCACTCCTCCGCTGATGGCCGGGTCGGGGAAGTCCGTATCAGGCGTGCCTCTGCAGCTCTGCCAAAGTCCTAGTAAAGTTCTCAAGGCAGGCAGGAGACCAGGAAGTGACTTCAGCAATCCAAGGTAGACTTTGCCTGACTCAGAGAATGCCAGAAAGCAGATCCTTTATATAGGCCATGCGGTGTGGCTCCATGACTCAGCACTTATCCAGGCCTGCCCCTCCCTTCCTTTTGTTGACGCCGCCTATCAATTCTCCGGAAGCGAGGATCTCTCCAGGCTCCAGCTGTTGGCAATTCACATTCCTCTGGCTCACATGCTGTGGGGGAGGGGAAGGAGTCTAGTTGCTCCGTTTGCCTGGGCATGGAACCAGGGCTGGGGGCTGGAGGCACGTCAGGCCCTTCGTCTTGCTCGGCCTTTCTGGGCATGGTGCCAGGGCTGGGGCCTGGAGGCATGCCAGGACATTCCTCAGCGTTCGGCAGGAGATAAGAGGGACCTGGCTGCGGGGAAAGCGAGCAAGACACAACATCTTCCTTGTGGCAACCCCTTACATATTGGAACACTGCTATCTTGTAATTTCTAGTCCTTCTTTTCACTAGACTAAAGAAACGCAATTCCTGCAACCGTTCTTCATAGGTTTTAGCCTCCAGTCCCCTGATCATCTTTGTTGCTCTTCTCTGCACTCTTTCCAGAGTCTCAACATCTTTTTTATATCGTGGCAACCAACAGTTAGGTTCAGTTTATATCATTTGAATTTCCTAATCAGTTCACTCTTGGCCTTGAAACATTCAACATAAAACAGGGCTGAGAGGGATAAGCTTTGCTATACATTTTACCCGCTTCCTCTGTATCGGAGTGGAGAGCAGTGGGTAGAGCAGCCAATTAAGTTTGGCAAATGTTTGCAGAAGGGAGTTCCTGGACCTAGACTAGAATGTGTACTAGCTATCTTGGTTCCAGCAACTGATTGGGGAGGGGAGAGGGGCTTTCTGCTGGGGCCCCTGGGAATCGGAATGCAAGGAGCCAGCTCAGGAGTTGGCCGTGGGTGGCCCCTCCTTTACCCATTCACACCCTTGACCTGCAGGAAAGTCTGAGGCTGCCCAAAGATGTTGAGCCTGACCAGCTGATCTCAAAAGAGGCGATGCTCCTGCAGTCACAACTGCCCTTCCTTCCACAGTCGGATGCTGGACATGACAGCAGTGTCACTACCCAGCTGTGACCCTGCAGGTTCTCCTCCCTCGCCAAGGAGTGGGAGAGGAAGCTGAAGAGCAGACAACAGGCCTGTAGCTTTGGGGAGAAGGCAAGGGTGCTGGTGCCTCTCCCGCTCCCTCCCTTTCTCCCTCCCTCCCTCCCTGGCTAACCCACCCACACTAAAATCACACCAAAGGCTCTTGCTGGGACATCAATTCTCTTGAAAGGCATACATTAAAGGAGACATTTTATAAACTCTGACTAGGTGATATATATAAAAAAATATAAATAAAATAAAGTTTTTTCCAGTAACTATTGGAACTGTCAGAAATAATTTTGTGGAAATTATCTGATTTTTTAAAAAAAAATCCTAAAAATTAATGAGCAATACAAATGAAAAAATGGGTTATGAAATTTTACATGACCTTCTGGTTTTCATCTTTAATTGCAACTCTGAAGCAATGGGAAGAGTTGGCTTTTTATATGAAAACCGCGGCTAGAAAACACAAAAAATAAAAATTACAGAGAAAAGAAAAGGCTCCAGTGACGTCACCCTCCTGTTGGGTGCTCTAACAGAGCACTCCGTGTTAGAAGATTGTAAAAGTCAGTGAAACAGAAAATAAATCACTGTTCACTGAGCTTAGCATAATCTCTGGGTGAAAGAGGTTATCAGAATTGTGGAAGAGTGGCAGGTCTGACAGGGGGTTTGCTCTCAAGAGCGAATTTTCCTGGATTTATGACCCCACCGAATTCCACTCCTTCCAACTTCAGCACGCCCCTGTTTTAATCAGGGAAAAGGAGAGGAATGTCGCTTCTGCTCTAGAAGGCTTATTAAATTGATTGATATTCCAAGCAGACGGGAATTTCACAAGCGTTCGAACTTTGATGCAGAATCAGCACGGCAAGTACCGACTCCCTTTTTGAAACTTGAAACCTTTCTTTGTCTTTGATTAATTGACTTTTAAAATGGCGTCTAAAAGTGAAAGTAAAAAATTTTTAGTACGATGAAGCAGCGTTACTTGTGGATTGTTACAAACGGAGTTTTTTTATACTGAAAGGAGGGAAGGAGAGTTATTAAGTTTGAATTCCTGATTCTTTTGAAGACAGAATGGCAGCTAAACCTTTAAAGCCTTCTGGAAGAAGGGGATCTGAACCAAGTCTTGAGGAAATATTGAAAGAACAATTAAAACTTTCTGAAGATAGGCAAAAAGAGATGATGGAGAATTTTAATGCAAAAATAAGAGAAGATATTCTTATGGCAGTTCAAGGACTGAGTAAAAAAATTGAAGGATTGGAAGTGGAAATGCAACAGATCTCTCAGTCAAATAAGCATTTAGAAGACGAAATGAAAGGTGTTCAGAAAAAAGTGGATCAAAATGAAGATCAGGTTGTGATATTACAATATAAACTTATGGAAGGAGCTCTTAGAATTCGTGGTATGCGAGAAGAGCGTGGAGAAGACTTAAGAAAAATTATATCAGAAGCATTGGCTGAATTTATTGAAGCGGACCCCCAAGAGGTAGCTTACCAAATTGATAAAATATATAGAGTTAATTCTTGGATTGCAAGACAGAGAAAGCTTCCTCGGGACATTGTGGTTTATTTTGTGAAAAGGACTATGAGAAATCAAATTCTGCAAGTTTCATATCAGACAACTTTAAAAATTGGAGAACAGGAGTTGAAGGTGTTGAAAGAGATTCCTTCAAAGATGTTAAGAGACAGGAAGGAATTTGCTTTTTTTACACAAGAACTTAAAAAACATCAGATTCAATTCAGATGGGAGGTGCCAGTTGGACTGACACTATTCTATCAAGGAAGGAGATATAGAATTGACACTGTTTTAAAGGCAAAGGATTTTCTTTCTACAGTTTTGAAAGTCGAAATAGAAGTGATAGAAAAACTTCAAGAGACTCAAGAAGGCGTGGTGACCCAAGAGCCTTTATTGCTGCCAGTATTAGAGGAACCACAAGAGCAAAGGGTGACAAGAGGAGCCCTTAAGCGTAAAGAAGAGCAACAGTCTCAAAGTAAAAGTCAGGATCCCATTATGGAAGCTGTGGGAGGAGCTAGACGGAAGATACCGGAGGAGGAGCTTCCGTTGTCTGCTTCAAAGCTTCAGGAGGCCAGTAATGGCAAATAGAATCTTGTCATGGAATGTTAATGGCTTGAATTCAGCTCAGAAAAGAAGGAAAATATTTCACTACTTGAAACAATTTAAAAATGATGTGATTTGTTTGCAAGAGACACATATAAAATTATCAGACCAAAAATATTTAATTAATTCAAAATTGGGTAACCATTTTGTTGCATCAGCTTTGGAAAAGAAGCATGGAATTGTTGTATATATCAGGAAGGATATACCAGCTAAGCTAATTGAGGCAGATATTCAAGGAAGATTTATTGCTATTGAACTGGTGATAGATGCAAAAGACTTTGTTGATAGGTATTTATGCACCTAATCAGCAACAAGAAAAGTTTTACAAAATGTTACATGAGAGGTTGACCCTCTGGGATTATAGTTCGTTTATTTTATTAGGAGACTGGAATGGAGTAATTGATACAAGAAGGGATAAGAGAACCTCCTCCAAGAAGATACCTATACATGCAAAATTACCAAAATCCTTTTTTGAAATGATGGAAGACTTTGAGTTTAGAGATATATGGAGGTTACGGAATCCAGATGAGAGAGATTTTACTTTTTTTTCTGATAGGCATCAATCTTTTTCACGCATTGATTTTATTTTAATTTCTAATGACTTGCTTTCTAGGGTGAAGAAAACGAAGATATTTCCGAGGTGTTTAACTGACCATAGCCCAGTATGGATGGAATTATTACAAGGGAAAAAAGGTGGTAGAACATGGAGGTTGAATGAAAATCTGTTTAGATATGAGGATAATGTAACTTATTGTAAGAAACAGTTAAAAGAATTTTTTGATTTTAATATGTACAAAGGGACACCTATAGGAACTGTGTGGGAAGCGAGCAAAGCGTTTATTAGAGGATATTGATTTTATTTGGACAACAGGCAAAGGAATAATAAACAAAGGCAGCGTAGATATTTGGAAGAAGAAATTCAAAGGAAGCAACAGTTATTAATTCAAAACCCACAAGATCATAAACTTAAAGAGGCTATAAAAATATTACAGAGTCAATTTAATATGTTAATGGCAGACCAGGTGGCAACGAATATACAATATGCTAAACATAATACCTTTTGTAATGCAAATAAACCTGGGAGATGGTTGGCATATAATTTAAGGAAGAAACAGAAAGCACGTGTCATACAAAAAATAGAATATAAAGGTAAAGAGATATACCAACAGGATAAAATTAAAAGGCATTCTCAGAATTTTATACTGCACTATATGCAAAAGACAAAATATTGGATAGGGACATTTATGATTATTTGAAAGATTATAAGGTGAATATTCTAACATTAGAACAGAGGAGGAGCTGAACCGGCCGATAGCTACTGGAGAAATAGTGGAGGCAATTAAACAATTAAAAATGGGGAAAACCCCTGGTACAGATGGTCTTACAGCAACTTATTATAAAAAAACACAGGATGAAATATTAGGCCCACTTAAAGAATTATTTAATCAGATACAATTAGGAGTGGAATACCCCGTCATGGAAAACATCTTTTATTTCACTGATACCAAAGAGGAGCAAGACTGCTCTAAACCTGGTAACTATAGGCCGATTTCACTTTTAAATAATGATTATAAGATTTTTGTAAAAATAATAGCAAATAGATTAATGTTAGTTTTACAACAAAGAATTCATACTGATCAATCTGGTTTTATAAAAGGGAGGCAGATGAGGAATAATGTTAGACAGATTATTAATATATTGGAATATTTGGAAAAGAAGAATACTTCAGCGGCACTTATTTTTTTGGATGCAGAGAAAGCCTTTGATCGATTGCATTGGGATTTTTTATTTAAATTAATAGAGAAAATGCAATTTGGAGACTGTTTTATTAGAATAATTAAAGCGATTTATGGAGAGCAAACAGCACAGATTATAGTAAATGGTAGTTTGACAGAAGTTATTAAGATTGCGAAAGGAACAAGACAGGGATGTCCCTTATCACCATTATTGTTTGTTTTGACTCTGGAACCATTATTAGATAAAATACGAGAATTAATGAAAATAGAGGAATTAAGATTAGACAATATGAGTACAAAGTTAGAGCTTTTGCAGATGATGTAGTGGTTACGTTAACGAATCCTATAAATTCAAGTAGATTTTTGTTGGAAGTAATTGATAAATATGGAAAGGTATCAGGATTTAAAATAAATCAGAATAAAACAAAAGTGATAATTAAAAATATGTCTATACAACAGAAACAAAAACTAGAGGAAATGACAGGATTTGAGGTAGTAAAAAAGGTTAAATATTTAGGGTCTATATTAGCTCATCGAACAAGAAACTTTATAAGAATAATTATGACTTGCTATGGCAAAAGTTCAGAATGATATGAGTGGCTGGAAGAAATTGCAGTTATCCCTATTGGGAAGGATTATGCTATTAAAATGAATGTGTTACCTAGATTTTTGTTTCTGTTCCAGATGATACCTATAATTAAAAAGGATAAAAATTTGGAAGATTGGCAGAGTGGGATTAATAAATTTATATGGCAGGGTAAAAAGGCGAGGTTAAAATGAAAATAATACAGGATTCACGGGAAAGAGGTGGTTTAAGAATGCCAAACTTTAAACTATATTATGAAGCAGTAACCCTTTCAGTAATAAGTGACTGGTTTAACTTAACAGAGGAAAGAAATTTGAATATAGAAGGTTATGACTTGTTATATGGATGGCATGCGTACTTATTTTATGGAAAAAAGTGGATAGGGCTTTTAAGAATCATGTGTTGAGAAGTGCTCTTTATGGTCTGGAATAAATATTCCTATAAATTAGATTACAAGATTCCTATATGGGCGAGCCCTAGACATGCAATAGAGAATATAAATATAGAACAGAAACAGGAAATGATTACATATAAAGAACTTTTGTATGCTGAAGGAGGTAGATTGCAATTAAAATCATTACAGGTATTAAATGAAGAAGGAGGAATTATACTTGGTTTCAATATGGGCAAATAAGTGCTAGATGGAAAGAAGATCAAAAATTGGTATAATGCAAAGGAGGAAAATTTAATAAAGCAAATTAGAAATCAGACCCAGGAGCATATAAAGAGATTGTATAATGTGTTGCTTGAAATAGATTCGGAAAAGGATTTGGTAAAGGATTGTATGATAAAATGGGCACAGAATATTCAGGAACCAATAATGTTGGAAACATGGGAGAAAATCTGGGTTAGAAATGTTAAGTTTACACAAGCACAGAATTTAAGGAAAATTTTTATAAGATGTTTTATAGATGGCATTTAGATCCCAAAAAATTATCATGTATGTATCCTAATATCCAAGCGAAATGTTGGAGGTGTGATTGTGATGATGCTACATATTTTCATATTTGGTGGACTTGCAAGAAAATTAAGGTCTTTTGGATAAGAATTTGGTGGATTATTCAAAATGTACTGAAGAAGAAGATAAAGTTCCTGCCACAATTTTTCCTTTTGGGAATTATAACGGATTGTACAGGGATTGAGACTAAATTGATTTTGAACTTAATAACAGCAGCAAGACTATTGATTGGACAATACTGGAAGAAAGAAGAGATACCTACAATAGAAGAATGGATATTGAAAGTTATTAATTTGGCTGAGATGGCTAAAATCTCAGCGTTTTAAAAGACAATACGCAGGAAAGATATTTAATTGAATGGAAAAATGGATTGATTATTTACAAAACAGATATCAGATTAAGAAATATCAGATTGCCTTTGAATAATTAGAAAGTTATTTTATGTAATGGGAGGGGGTTGGGAGACGAAAAGCTTTGGATGTGGTTGTTTGGATTAGAAGGGAAAATTTTATTCTATGTTTGGTTTATGTATAACTTTACCTTGTGATTGACCCGGGAAGCCGGGGGGTGGGGGAGGGAGGGGGGTGTTTTGTTTTTGTTTTTTGTTTTTTTGGGAGGGAGGGGGAAAAAAGGGGGAAAAATGTTTTTGTTTTTTTATAAAACTCTTTCAATAAAAAAAAAAAAAAAAAAAAAAAAAAATTACAGAGAAAATAATAATTACATAAAATGTAGATTTGCTACATTGACTACATTAATATGTTAGAAATAAAAAAAGAAAGAAGACTAAGTTATAGAAAACAATATGATTTCTTGATTTTTGTTGATAATTTAATATATTTATTTATTTATTAAACTTGTACGCCACTCACCTTACCAAAGTAACTCTTTTATATACCCAGTGCTGTTTTCATGGCCTTGTAAATAGAGATAAACTTGATTTTTGATATTCATTTGTTTCAGTGATTTATAAAATATGTTCACAAGATATACGATCAATGAAATTTACTAATATAAAATGTTCCTTTGAATCCCTTATAAATTCATATATTTATGGTCCTGTTTAAGATGTGTGTAGAGTTGATGATTTACGTTTTTCTTTCTTCATGAGAAGCAAACATAGTTAGTAAGGACATTCCCAGTCCTGAAACATTCCTGAAATCCACAATCCCCCACCTGCATTTCATAACCCATGGAACTAGAGATTTTCTAGTTTCCCTTTTCTACAAGATTTCATGGCTTCATAACATAACATAACATCAGAGTTGGAAGGGACCTTGGAGGCCTTCTAGTCCAACCCCCTGCTGAGGCAGGAAACCCTACACCATTTCAGACAAATGGCTATCCAACATTTTCTTAAAAATTTCCAGTGTTGGAGCATTCACAACTTCTGCAGGCAAGTTGTTCCACTTATTGATTGTTCTAACTGTCAGGAAATTTCTCCTTAGTTCTAAGTTGCTTCTCTCCTTGATTAGTTTCTACCCACTGCTTCTTGTCCTGCCTTGGAAAATAGCTTGACTCCCTCTTCTTTGTGGCAGCCCCTGAGATATTGGAACACTGCTATCATGTCTCCCCTAGTCCTTCTTTTCATTAAACTAGACATACCCAGGTCCTGCAACCGTTCGTCATATGCTTTAGTCTCTTCAAAGGAAGCCACAGCAGGCCTGGCTGTTCTTTTAGCAGTGGGCTGAACCATTGTCTTCTTGAAGACAATGAACCATTGTCATTGGCTACAGACCTGGGATTCCTTCCTAAATTGTCTCCCATCCAAGCACAGACCAGGTGCGGCCCTTGCTCAGGTGCTGGCCACAGAGATCCACTGGAAGCTGCCACCTCCTTTACACCACGTAGGCCTTGGAAGTGGGCTGCCAAGAAAGAGGAAACTGTCCACCCCTCGGCTTATGAAGAGCTGGCTTCACCCTTGTGCAGGACTCTGGGCAACGGCATCATTTAGAGTACATATCTAGAGAAAGGAATGCTGGGAAAAGACCGTCTGCCTTATAACTCCAAACTCTGCACTTCAGGATCCTTCTTCCTTTCAGGTGATTCCCCCTTTTCTCCTTCTGCTCTGCAGTCATTTGACACCATTTCAGAAATCTGAAACATGAAAGCTTTTATAATGTTTAACTCTTTCCTTCTCACCACTTATCTTAGAATATAGAATGAGAAGGTTGAAAGGGACCTTGGAGGTCTTGTAGTCTAACCCCCTGCTCAAGCAGGAGACTCCATACCAGGGGTGTCAAACTGGTGGCCCTTGGGCCGGATCGGTCACACGTAGGTCACACCCACCCCAGCTCCAGGAAGGGGAAAAACATCATGAAACATCACATGACGGCAATCTGACATGGCGAGTTTGACACCCGTGCTCTATACCATTCCGGAAAAATGACTGTCCAATCTCTTCTTAAAAACCTCCAGTAATGGAGCAGCCACCGTTTCTTGAGACAAGATGTTCCTCTGATTTATTGTTCTCACTGACAGAAAATTTCTCCTATAACTCTATGTTTTTTTGTTTTTCTATTTCACTCTGGATGGCCCTCTCTCAAATTCTCTTAAGAACCAGCTTTAAACCAATGGGCTTAGTTGCTGACCACAAACAAGACTCAATAGGTATTCAGCACATAAGGAGAAATTTTCTGACTGTAAGCAAGACATACAGCAAGAGGTGAATGTGGATGGCATCTTCTGTCCTCTGGGAAGAAAAGAAAAGAGAGGAGCATAGAAATTATTGTAGCTTACCATTCTGATACGAAAGCAAAGAAAACAGATGTTCCTGGCCCACCTAAGATGGTAAGTCGAGGGGGACTTGCCAAGACTTGCCAGACGAACTGCAGGGAGTAGGCTTCTAAATAGACTTAGAAAGGCCTGTATTCTAAACTGTCTTTGCCTGATCACATTTGATGCGGCCGACTCTAAATAGTTTTTGAACTGTACTATCTGCTTACATACCTGGAATATTAGATACAGCCCTCAAGTCCCCACAAAAAGGCCATGGCCCACGTCTAACCGAATGATTGTCTGGATACGATTGTGGTCGTGCTTCTGCCTGCTCCCCTCCCCTCCCCACGCACACCATCTCTCTGTCCGGGCCTTGCCCCATTTTCTGGCATGTGGTCTGTCACTCTGCTCAATCACTAAGTACAGCCTTCAGCCCCCCAGACAGGCTGTTCTCAAGTCCATCTTGTGGATTTCTCAAGTCCATCTTGTGAGGACCTCATAGACAGACATCAAAGTAACAAAGGCTCCATTTCTACAGGACAGAAATTACTTCACTTTTCATATGTTCAATCCTGCAGCCATTTGTTTTTCTTTTAATTTCCTGCTATTTTCATCGGAAGTGGGCTGTTCCCTCAACCCTACCCCCGCAATGCTCTACCTTCAGAATGTAAAGGAGCCTTGGCTGGAGGCAAGGAAGGTGGCAGCTGCCTGTTCTGGCCTCGTCCAGAGATGTGGCTTCCTCTTGATCCCCAGAGGCACAAGACTGCGTGGGGCAGGGTAGCAGGCCTCTCACTTTCCCAGACAAGAATGATGCAAACCTCGTTCTCTGCCCACCAGATTGGAACTGGCTCTCAGCAAAGCCACCGCCACCACCAAGGAAAGCTGCTTCTCACAAAATTGCAGCAAGAGCAGCCAAGCAACTCGTTGTGGGCGAGTCCAGGCTGGAAGAAATCATCCTCAGGGCTTCGTTGACAAAAGTGGGAGTTGGTGAAATGCAACCTGAGCAAGACAAGTTGTGGAGTAGATTGTGGCTCCAGCAAGACGGGTTTAGGGAGTGCTGGACCTCGGCCAAGGAGGCGCTTGCAACACACAACTTTGGGAGACAAAGCAAAGTGGACTTGCTGGATAAGGACTTGGGCACTGACAGAAGCTCCTGTGCTGCTTCTCCAGCTGCATCATGAAAAATCCCCGGTCTCTGATGGAAAGTGTCAGGTTGCAAAACACACATTAATTGATGTCTTTTTAAATGTAGTTCTGCCGCGGATGATTAACCCATCAATAGCAGAGCAACATGCCAAATGATGAGACATTCAGAAGCACCCTTGTCATGTTCATTCTTCTCTGGAGGACCAAAAGCTGAGCAACTGAGAAGTGTCTCTTACTAGTCACTTAAACAAGTACCAGCAGAGCACAAGTGGGAGCCAATGAAACTCCTACTACTGATCTATCTACAGGCAAACCTGTTCTTATCTTCAGCTTCCCTAACTTCTCCATGAATGTTTTTAACACAGAACCAAGATAAAAGAACAGGCTGTGCTAGTCTAGATCCCACACAGTGCCCAAAGCACAGCAATGATGTGATGGGGAGAAATAACACAACCAAACGGTGATAGCTGCCCCGCTTACAGAAGAAGGTTTTCTTCGAGTTAAGCTCCAGCATTGGTGGCTTCATGGACACGTTCAAGGCTACCATATGGAAAGACTTCCCACTCTGCTTCCAGGATTCTTTGTTCAGATTGGCCAGCTAATCTACAACCCTGGGATTCTGATGAAGAAGCAGTGGCCAAGGAAAACTCCCTTTAGTTTCAGAGTTCAGCGTAGAATATACAATAGAAAAACATTAATTTATGAAGGTATAACTCTGGAATTTCCAACCAAGCTATCAACCAAGAAAGCTTTGATAATTTAATTATGCTATAATTTTATGGTAAAATGAGGTGCAGGCTAAACTCTCTAGCCACTGAAATTAGGACCTAAAAGGATTAGGATCTTCCTCTAAACAGCATAACTCATGACTGGGGTGGTGCTACCAGCCATGGTGAAATCCTCGGGGTCCCAAGTCCAATCCTCTGTTCCAGGCAGGAATCCAAACAAAACTCTGGCCTCTGATGAAGGGGACCAGCCCTTCTCTGAAGAGCATCCCCCCTCTCAGACTGCTCTTACTGTTACGAATATGTTTCAAACATCCAATTGGAATCTGCCTTCTGATACATTAAGCAAACAACAAAAATCAGAATGAATTTAATTAATTAAAATTTTTTAAAAGAGATAAATGCAAAATTCTTTAATTAGGAAACAGAAATCAAATGTGCAAGTATCATTCGCTTAGGGAAAAAAGATCTTAGTGGAGTAGACGATTGTCATCTTAGTAGTCTGAAGTAGTGTGTGTGTATGGGTGTGTACATACATGCGCATGGGCGTAATTTTAGATTCAATCTACCAGGAAGGGATACTTTTCCAGGCTCAGATCCCACCTTGAATAAGCTGCACGGTTCCAATCACAATGTTTCAAGGAAGTTCCAAACAGCATAAAAAGAACAGCAAAAAGGATCAGGTGAGCAGAAACCATCTCCCAAGGAGAGATGGGTTTAAAAAAAGTTTGTTGGGCCTTGATTGCCTTCTTCAAATCCCTAATAGGTTGCCACAGGGAAAGGAAGACCAACTCAAAAACAGTCACTGTGAGAGAGACTTTGGATCACTTAAACAGGAGCCAGCAGTGTGCAGAAGCAGCCAAAAATGCTAATACAACCCTGGGTTGTGTAAACAGAAGCATATAATCAACATCAGTACCGCTTTATAAAGCTTTAGTAAGGCCATGCTTGGAATACCGCATCCAATTTTGTTCACCACATTACAAAAAAGATGTTGAGACTGGAAAAAGTGCAAAGAGGAGGAGCAATTAAGAAGCCTGGAGACTAAAACATATGAAGAATAACAGTTACAGGATTTGGGTTTGGCCAGTCTAGAGAAAAGAACTGCTGGGGTGACATGATAGCAGTATTTGAGGAGCTGCCACAAAGAGAAGGGGGTTAACTTATTCTACAAAGCACCAAAAATGAAGACAAGAAACAATGGATGAAAGTAATCAAGGAGAGAAGCAACAGGGAATTAAGGAGAAACTTCCTAAGAGTGAGGACAATGAACCAGTGGAACAGCCTGCCACCAGAAGTTGTGGGTGCTTCATTGCTGGAAGTTTTTAAGAAGAGGCTGGACAGTCACTTGTCTGAAATGGTATCTGGCCAAATTAGGATGGTAAGTTTCAGGTTCAGTATCTTATGGGAACTCGGCAACGGCTGTAGCACATTCGGTGAACCAGGCCATCGTATTAATAGATAGCCTGGCTTGTTTAGGAATCCCACGTATGAAGATATAGGTTAGAGAAACTCTGCAGCTGCTGCACTCGGATCTCTGTGAGAAGGCAGAGCAAAGGCCTGCCAGGATCCCTCATTCACAAAGAAGCCCAAGGAAGCCTTTGCTAGGGCAGCTTCAGCCATGACTAAAGCCCCTTCTTCCGGAGGGGGCGAAACAGGGGTGAAATCTAAAAATTTTCCCTACCGGTTCTGTGGGCGTGGCTTAATTGGTGGGCGTGGCTTTGTGGTCAGATGGCTTGGTGGGCATGGCCAATAACAATAAATAATAAAAATAATAAACAAAGTATAAAAAAACAATAAGAGGTACCAAAAACCAACTTTCACACTTTACACACACACAACACAACTGACTCACACACAGTGTAAAAGCAGCTGCACTTCACACTTCACATAGCCACAAAAAGCTCAAAAACCAACTTTCACACTTTACACACACAACACAACACAACTGACTCACACACAGTGTAAAAGCAGCTGCACTTCACACTTCACACAGCCACAAAAAGCTCAAAAACCAACTTTCACACTTTACACACACACAACTAACACACACACACACACACAATACAGCTTTCTGAGATTTTGTGTGTTTGTGTAGTTAGAGTGAAACACTATAGAAACACACCAAATCTCAGAAAGCTGCACAAATATTTTATTTTATTTTATTTTATTTTATTTTATTTATTTTATTTTATTTTATTTTATTATTTTATTTTATTTTATTTTATTGTGGACTTCAAATCCCAGAGTTCGTTAGCTAGCAAAGCCAGCCAGTTGATCACCGAGGAAATAGATTAGCTGAGCAATTGATGCTGTCTGGCTGAAACTGAAACTGCTTTCGGGCTATGGCCATGCGTTCCTCAGTAATCAGGTAAGTGCCTTAGAATCTCTACTCTTACTTGTAGAAAACATGTTTTCTATAAGTAAGAGTACAAGTAAGGTTCTGCTGTTTTTTACTTTTAAAGGCCTGTTTTGGCTGAAGCAAAACTGGCTTTTAAAAGTAAAAAAAAACAAACCTCTTCAGATAGTGCGGCTCAGCAGAGGCAGGGCGGGCGGGGCCAGGGATTTTTGCTACTGGTCCTCCGAACCAGCAGCCGCCATCGCTACCTGATTGTGCGATTCCGTCCGATCCGGGAGCATTTCACCCCTGAAAGCATCATCTATCAAGGCAGTTCAGCCCCAAACACAGCCATCCAAGCCTCTCCTGCTTCTGCTGAATTGCTTTGGAGCCTCTGCAGAAGAGCTCCCCTTGGGTTGTTAAGGGTATTCCTCACAAGCAGGAGGGGGGGCTTCATTCAGCACATCCCTAGCCCAGAGGAGGGAGCTGCAGCAGGGAGGTTCTTGCTGCAGCTTCTTCTGGCTGCTATTTTTGCCCCCCTTTTCCCACCCTATCAGAGTATCTACCACTTAAAAGAGCATAAAATAAAAACATTTGAGAAACAGCAAGAAAGGAAGCTTGGCTCTTGGATAATCTACCCTTTTCCTTATAGGCTTCAAAGAAGGCATCTTTTGCAGGTCCTGCCCTGATCACTTTTCAACCTATGGCTGGAAGGGACCTCAGAGGACTTCTAGTCAAACCAGAATGAAATGCTACCGGTTTGCACTGGTTCCGGCGAACCAGTAGCGGAGGCGGCGGGTAGTTCGGAAAACTGGTAGCGGTGGCAGTGCAAGACTCCGCCCACCCACCCGGACAGCATTACTTCCTGGTTTTAACCAGGAAGTAACCTGTTTTTTACCCTCTGCCCATGCGCAGAAGGCTTTGCGCATGCGCAGGGGGTCCAAAATCGCACATGATGTGTGCATGTGTACTTCCAAATCGGTAGCGAAGGTAAGTAGATTGCATCCCTGAGTCAAACCCCTTGCCCAAGCAGGAGTCCTTATATTATCCCAGACAAACGAATGTCCTAATCTTTTCTTGAATACTTTTCACAATGTAGCAGCCACTAATCTGGAAGGCAAGCTGCTCCACTGATAAATCGTTCTCCCTGTCAGGAAATTTCTCCTTAGTTTTAGGTTGAATCTCCCTTTAACAAGCTTCCGTTCATTGCTTCTGATTCTACCCTCAGGTGCTTTAGAGAAACCCTCTTCTCTGCGACAGCTTCTCAAGTACTGGAGGAGAGTTATCATCGTCCCCCTCCTAACCCTTCTCTAGGATAGGATAGACATACCTAGTTCCCTTAGCCGTTAAACATTTGGTTTAGCCTCCAGACCCTTTTCATCTTTGTTGCTCTTCTCTGCACTTTTCTTAGGGTCACAGCATTTTTTTAAATACCTTGGCAACCAGAAGTGGATGCAGTGGGGGCTCACTAACACAGTATAAAGCGGCCCTATTACTTATCTTGATGCTGTCCCTCTGTTAATGCAGCCTGGGACTCCACTGGTTTTTTTGGCAACTGCAGCTGGCTCATACGTAGATGATGATCCTCTAGGAAGGACACCTAGATCCCTCTCATGGTTACTACTGTTGAGCCAGGTACTGCCCATTCTATGCCTGTGCATTTGATTTTGCTTGCCTAAATGTAAAACCTTACCTCATTTGCATTTTGTTGGATAGGGCCCAATGCTCAAGTCTGTCAAGATCTTTCTGAATCTATCTTCCAGAGTTTAAATGTAATTTCCAAATGTCAAAGTAAATTCTGCTTTTCCTATCCCCAGACTGAAGTTGATGGGAGGGCTTAAAACTTGCTTCTTTACCCTGAAAACAAACTCACAAAGAAGCACTTTGAAATGTTCCACACTGTGCACACTTTTTTTCTTCAGTGGGGATGTTTTGGTGGGCCCATCACAACATCTGTTAGATGGTCCCTCCCTTTCAAATATCTCACCAAGTACTTACGAAATTACCAGGACGGTGTGATTCCCCAGTTTTAGCCCCGCCAGAATGAGGTTGGCTGCATCTCCTCTCTTCTGCAGACTACAACACAGGCTATCTGCAAAAAACAGAGGAAAGCAAAAGCCAGGACAAGGCATAAGAATCAAGCTGGTTGTTTTCCCCCCCCACCAGTAGGCACAAGGCAGTTAAAAAGCAAAGAAGAACACAAGGAGAATTATTACTAGAGTTTGTTACACAATCACCCAGAAGTTTAGGCTGGATTTGGCATTGTTATTCACTGATCACATTCGTCCCAAGGACCTGATACAGACAGATGTTCCATGAAAGGTGCCATCACAAAATGTAAGCTGCTCCGAATAAACATGCCTTTTGCAATTGATGGATGGGAATTTGTCAATGCCAATGGGGTTCCAGTGGTTATTCATAACAATGTGAACTTACAGCTGTGGATTTGGCCTTCATACATATCTACTACTTCTTTCCAAGATGTCCTAATGTATCAGCACAGTCAAGCAATGTGGTCTCTTGCAATTGACAAATGGAAATGTTGTCAGGGTACAGATTTTTAAAATATCATCCAAGACCTTTTCAGTATGGCACCCAGAATGACGCAGTCAATTTACACCATAAAGTTACAACTTCAATCTCAATACTTTGTGACTTTCTCCAATTCTTTGGTCTTCTATCCTACCATCCCCTGGCATTGCCACATTAATTATCCACATTTTCTTTTTTTCAACCACAGTTGAATCTGTTGTGTATCTACCAAGAGCTTATCCGTTTATTCAGTTTATATCAGTTGTTATGGTTGTGAGACAGATGTTTAGACTGGGTTTGGCACCTATAAATTCCTTCTGATTTAGCTTTATTACAGTCACCTACTCCCAATGATTGTGGATGGCTTGCCACATATCAAATATAGAATTAAAGCTATTAAAAAACATAACAGCCAAGACAAAAAACAGACCTAATAGTCAAGAGGGGCTCCATGACAGGGAATAGAGCTCCCTCTTCCAGGCCCCATGAGAACAGGCACAGAGCACTTGCAACAGAAAAGGCACAAAATGACAAGTTCAATTGAGGGAACCAAGGGCACAGCCACTCTGCCCGAGTTTGCCAGGCGAGCCAAAATAACTGGAGACAGGTGGCCAAACAGATAATCAGGCCTTATGCAATCAAAGACGTTATAGGTGACAAGCAGCACTTTGAACTATACCCAGATGCCAATTGACATTCCAGTGATGACATAGGTACCCATTACTGCTTGGGACGCTGTATCAACTGGTTAATCTTCAAGGACAGCCCCATGTAGAACATATTGCAGTAGTCCAGCCAGGAGAGGACTAGGATGCAATTGCCTCAAGGTCAAGGAATGGGTGAAATGGTGCATAAAGTCCACATCTGCCACATACTCAAGAAGCTGCAGGTCCAGGACTGCCCAGCTGCGCAGAGGGACACGCAATCCCATCCAGGACTGTGTTGTGCTGCCTGGTAGGATTCATCCCAACACACACGGTGGGGGGGGAGGGAGGGAGGGAGAGAGACAGACAGACAGACTTGCTGGACATTACTTTTATCCTTATTAAAATTCATTGGCAAATTCATTATTTACTAGGTGCTGCTGCATGCAAAGGCTGACTTGCTGGGATAATCCTTGGAGTGGGTCTTTCCCCGTGAGCCAGCACAAGAGCGGACATGAAATGGACTGCCCCCAATGCCAACCCCTCTGGGGGTGGAATTGCACCTTTTCCTAGGAACCGAGAGTGGGGGGGGCTGACAGGCCTGTGGCGGATGAGGCTCCATTCTGGCTGAGCTGCCCCTCCCTTCCTCTGTCACTGGGAAGCAGGCATGGCATCCACCAACGGGGCCCCAGTAGGGAAAGTTTCATGGACTCCCGGAGAACTAAACTTAAAATCCAACCAAGAAGTGACCTTGTAAGGATGTTACATCCATGCACTGAAGATAAGGCGCGGAAGCAGGAGGATGAAATTTGAGTGTGGGGATGCTAAAGAAGACTGCAAGGGAGGGAGGGGAAGGGGCTGGGGGTGGATACTGACTATCCCTAATGTGCCCTTTATCCCTAATGTTGCCACACACACACACACACACACACACACACACACACACACACGTCTTGTCTACCAACATAACTACTTGCTTTTTGTGTACCAATGATTATAAAGAATTGCAACAAATAGATAAATATAATATTTAAATCTTAGCTTTGACACGAAGGTCTCTAACCTTAACCTACCGACCAAGCAGCACGCTGGGTCAACCACAAGGAGGGGGGGCGCTGAAAACTCCCATCCCTTCAATCGGAGCCCGTCATCCTGCATTCCAAAGCGGGCACTTCTAATGCTTCTTCCGGAGAATGAGCAATCTTTAGCCCTTCTGAAGGACCGGAGTGGGGAGAGCTGTTCTTGAACAAGGGCAAAGCACCCGCGGATCGCCCAGGCTTCGGGGGTCTGGGGAGCCTCGTGGCTGGGAGCCTCTGAGCGGAGATGGCGGACGGCGGGCAAGAGGGCGGACGGCTGCAGCTCCCTTGGCGGCAGCATCCCCGGAGCAAGCGAAGAGGCGCTTTCCCCGCCGGGCAGTAAAGGCCCAAACCGGCTGGTTCAGGGCTTCCGGGAGACTCGGCCGGTTGCGGGACTGTCAGCGACCGCCGCTGCTGCGCTTCTGCCGAGGCCGGACGCTGCAATATCCCGTTTCACCTCGACCGATGAAAGTTTTCCACGTTGGCCAGGCCTGGGAGCGGCCAGAGGAATTCGTGCCCGTCAGCGGTCCAGAAACGCCGGCCGAAACAGCAAGCGCCACCGAGCCCGTGCAGGGGCGGGAACGGGGGAATCTCCACACTCATCGCCACTCCCGGCCGGTGGGGGGTGGGGGTCATCCAGTGGCTCAAGGCCAGAAAAAGATGCGGGGGGGGGGCTTTTCTCGCTGCCCGAGGAGCCTTTTGGGCGCCAACAACGCCTGCGGTGGCGGCGGCGCCGAGCAACGGCAGCTGCTCCGAGCGGCAGTTCGGCCTGTCCCCGAATGGCGCTGAGAGCGGTCCCCAAGGTTTCCTCCCGGAGACCACCCCCCTGCCACTAAAGAGGTGAAGCCCACGTCGTCCCTATGGGAAGGCTCTGGGGGCGCCGCCGCCAATTCTCGGGAGGAGGCTGGGAGAACCTAGAATACCAGGTTTGGAAGGGCCCTTGGAGGTTTGCTCGAGCAGGAGAGTCCGGACCATTCCGGACCAATGGCTGTCCAGTCTCTTCTTGAAAACCTCCAGTGCAGTGATGGAGCCCCACAACTCCCGGAGGCAATTTCTCTTCCACAGATTGTTGTCATTGTCAAGAAATTGGGCTGGGCGTTTGGACCTCCCGCCTCCCAGCCCTGCCGGGAGAGACTTCCAGAGGGAGAAACCGAGGAGCCTCAGCGACCTATTCGGAAGTCCCTCGCTCGCCGATTCGGCGGAATCGGAAAACCCGAGAAGGGACAGTGGTCGTCTGAAGAGGGGCAAACGCTAACCAACGACCCGAAGCGGAAGAAGAGTCCAGGCCGGGGACGAAGCCGATGAACAGAAGGAAGCCCTGGTCCCTTGGCTTTAGCGACGAAGCTGCAGTGGCCGGGAAGGCGTCAAAGGGCGAGTGGGGAAACTGTGTGTGCGGGGAAGTCGAGCCGGCGGCGGAGAAACCCCGCGGCGCTGCTCCCGCTGCGAGATGAGCCGCCAAAGCGACTTCGAGCTCCCGCGATTTGGCTCGGAAGTGGGCCGAGCGCGCAACGCACCCTTCGGAAAAAAGGAGAACCTCGCGGACCGCGCCACTTCCGTGGCTCCCCATAAAGAGTTCGGGGCGCAGCTCCTCCTGAGGCCCGGAGAAATGAGCCGGCGTCATTCCTCGCTTTGCCGTCTATGGCCTCACCTGGGTTGACGCCGGTGGACTCCCGCTCCCGGCTCCCCGGAGTGGAGTAGCGAAGACCACAAGGGCCACGCAGAAGGGGGCCACGCAGGGCCCGGCGCCGGCAAAAGTCCGCTTGCGCCCTCCCGTCTCCTCCAGCAGCTGCGGGCGCGCTTCTTCCCTTCCGCCCACGCGCTGAGCGCCGGAGCCCCCCGAAAGAAGCGCCTCCCGCCCCAATCGGGGTCGCCCGCCCTGCGCAAATCCCGGGCCGCCATCCTTAGACGGGGCGGGGGCGGGTCCCTCGCTGGGCGCCCTATGGAGGTGCGGGACTGCCTGCCACTCGCGCGCGACGGAGCCAATAGGGCGCGCGGGGGGGAGTGGCTGTGCGCTGGGCCGAACTGGGCTCTAAAGCGCGCCCCGCCGCCGAGGGTGTCCCAGTGAGAGCCGCAGAGCGGAGCGCGGCCCAGCCACCTCCCGTGCGCGACCCGAGCGGCAATGGCCACCACGGCGCAGTATTTGCCGCGCGGCGCCTCCCTCCTGCCCATGTCCGCGCCGGAGGCCGAGCGGCTGCACCAGGGTCCCACCTACCGCGAGGTCCAGAAGATGATGCACCACGAGTACCTGCAGGGCCTGGCGGCCACCCCGGGCCACCCCATGGGGACCCTCCCGCACCACCAGTGGCTGCCGGGCGCCACGGGGGACTGGGGGGGCGGCGGCGGGACCCACCTGGACCACGCCAAGGCCAGCAGCGGGCCGCGCGGAGACTTGGACGGCAGCGGAGGCGGCTTCCACTCCCGCTCTCACCTGGTGCACCAGCAGGCGACGGGAGGCGGCGGGGGTCACTGGGGCCAGGGCGGCCCGACGCATCACCTGGGCGGCTGCCCCGCCGCCATGTCCCCGACGGCTGGCGGTCCGCAGCCTCTGCTCTACTCGCAGGCGGCGTACCCGGGGCTCAACGGGATGCTGGGCCCGCAGCCGCCCGCCCTCCACCTGCCGCACGGCCACGACGAGGTGGCCGAGGCCCACCTAGAGAGCTCCCCGACGCCACTGGGCCACGCGGGGCCCGAGCCGCCCTCCGACGAGGACGCGCCCAGCTCCGACGACCTGGAGCAGTTCGCCAAGCAGTTCAAGCAGCGCCGGATTAAGCTGGGCTTCACGCAGGCGGACGTGGGGCTGGCGCTGGGCACCCTGTACGGCAACGTCTTTTCGCAGACCACCATCTGCCGCTTCGAGGCGCTGCAGCTGAGCTTCAAGAACATGTGCAAGCTGAAGCCGCTGCTCAACAAGTGGCTGGAGGAAACCGACTCGGGCAGCGGCAGCCCGGCCAGCCTAGACAAGATCGCGGCGCAGGGCCGCAAGCGCAAGAAGCGCACCTCCATCGAGGTCGGCGTGAAAGGCGCGCTGGAGAGCCACTTCCTCCGCTGCCCCAAGCCGTCGGCCCACGAGATCACGTCGCTGGCGGACTCGCTGCAGCTGGAGAAGGAGGTGGTGCGCGTGTGGTTCTGCAACCGGCGGCAGAAGGAGAAGCGGATGACGCCGGCCGGGGGCCCCCACCCGCCCGCCATGGAGGACGCTTACTCGCAGGGCGAGGCCTCCCCGCCGCTGCACCACACGCTCCGGAGCCCCGTGCAATGACTGAAGAGCGGCGCCGGCGGCTGTGCAGCCGGCTGGTCTGGCTGGGACTGGCGGCAGGACTCTTGCGCGGGCTACGCCTTGGGCATCGGGGACGGCGGGGAGCCTCGAAGCTAGGAGAGCCGCCCGGCCGCCTTCGGCCGCGACCCCGGCTCTAATTTAAACTCGGTATTTATTGACCCCCCTCGGCAAAGCACTGGCCGAGACAAGCGCGGAGGGGCTCCGCTTCCTTGAGGACGCCGCGGGGCTGTGCCTGTCTCCCTCGCCCGGAGGACTCGAGGCGGCGCTTCTAGGCCCGACGGTCCAGACCTCCTCTGTCAGCCGAGCGGCTTTCCGAAGGGGGCTCGTGGCCAGCGCCCTCGGAGGGGCTCCGCGCCCAGCAAGCGGTTGAAGCCGTTGTCTTCTCCCTTATTTATGTTACAATCAATTATTTTATTACTCGCATAAAACATTTATCCGGAACCCGCCTCTTGTCTTTGTTGTTAAATCCCGAACGAGAAAGACTGGGAGGGCGCAGGGCAGGTTCCCGAGGGGGCCTGGGAAGGGGCGCGGCGGAGCCTTGCTTCGCCCGCCGGGCTTCCTTTTGTTCCCGCCGCTGGGCTGCCGCGGCCCGTGCAAGATCCTGCGGCCCCCCCGGGCGGCCGTGTGAAGCCCACCCTTAGGGCCGTGCTCTCAATTCGGCCCCGAATTCCCCGCCGCTCAGCCGGGAGAGTCGCCCTTCTTCGGCTTGCGCTCGAAGCTCCCCACTCGGGCTAGTTCGTTCTTCCCCTGCCGTTCAAACGGAGCCGGCGCTGGCCGGGAAAGGGAGGTGCGGGTAATGGCAAGTTGGCCCCGAGATATCCTGCTGGACAGCCGCTGTCCATCCGTCCCACTCCAGGACTCTGTTTCCGAGGTCGGCTTTCGCCGGCCGCCTTAGGAGAGGAGGCGGTTTTCGGTGGAAAACCTCCAAGGAATAGCCTGAGACGTGAAAATAACCGGGAAAACGTTCGCCTTTTTCCTGAAAGGGGAGCCGCGCTTCCACCCGAAACCCTTTCAAGGTTAGGCCCTGATAAAGGGGTTAGACTTTAGGGCGCCAAAAGAGGTTTTTTCCCCTTATTATTATTATTTCAAAAGAACAGCGAATGATACCTAAGTAGTGAATTTTCGAATTATGGCCGTCTCAATTTTACTCCGCGCTTTCATTGTTTATTTATTTAATCCACTTAAATGCTTGAAATCAACTTTTATTACGAGAGGAAGACCAAAAGTGCTTTATGGCACTTTGTTAGTTTAAACGCTGCTGGGTGCCTGAGATGCTTTCTCGTTTATTTCTTTGACTTCTTGAACGGTGCTCTCAAGGAGAAGAGAAAAAGCCATAAGGGGAGTCCGGCCAGACTGACCAAGCTCCACTGCAAGCCAAGCAGCCTTCTGAAGACTTTTGAGATGTGGAGGAAGGAGCATCCTTTGGAAATGTGGTGAGTGTCTTAGATGAACTTCACCATCTTCCATCATTGTTGTGGTTGCCATGCAGACATTGGAGTCAACGGTTTCCTGCCACCGCCTCTTGCCTGGCAAATGTCCCCTTTTAGAGCCACTTTTTTTGCTGTTTGGATGACAACCTGTTCTGTGCATAAGCGGCACAATTTCAAGGCGGTGTTCTGGGTGCTGCTTTCCTTCTTCACCCAGACCTTGGGGGTCCCCCCTCAGAGCTACCAGGGTCTTTCTTAGGCCATTGGTTGCCAGTAGACAGTTGGGAGCCTTTTGCTCTGCTAGCACAGAAGGGCCAGCCAAGCTGTCAGGAGACGCCCCGTCCTTCTGGATCCCAAAGGACCCCGAAGGAAGGAAGTTCCTGAAAGCCAATTCACGAGGCTGGAAGAAGGAGAGATTAAGCAACCAACCTAAGAAAGGGGGCTTCGCTCAGCTCCGCTCTTCTCTGCTAAAGAGACTGTCAATTTGCACTGGCCAGAGGGGTGGGAATCTTCTCATCAGGACAGTATTTTTTCCAGCAGACCACGAAGGGAGCAGCAAAGGAAAACAACAAAAATGTGGAGGATTTCAGTTGCATTTTTAAAAATGCATCTGGTTAGAAAGTGCTGGGCTTCCTGCCTGTGAAAGGTTGGAGAAAAAGGCAGGATGGAACCGGTCCGTGTCAGACCGCTGAGGAGGACTAGTAAACTTTACCCTTGGTAGAAAGGTCCTGGGGAGTCCTTGGTGCTCTCTGAGCTTGCTTGGTGTTTGCTTGCAGAAGATCCTTCCCTGGGGGGTACAGATGTCCTCCATTCTCTCCAGAGGGGCTTCCCCCCACCGCCCCATGAGAGCATCTGCTCTCTTCAAAAGCAGCCAGGCTGCACTGCTACATACACACCCATCCATACCTCTTCCAACATCTTTCCCAGGTGGAAATCCGAATCTAAACGTTAATCTACTTGGGTTTTGTACACAAAATAGAGAGGAGCCCACCCTTTGCCCCAGGTGCAAAATGGATGAATGCCCATAGTGTGATGGTTGTTTTCTGCATGACGGGGTCTCTTCTCTTAAGGAACTAATGGGATAAGTCAGAGATGTTCTCTTTCTTTCATGGGGGCGGGAGGGGGAGGAGATTATATCAGCTCTTAAGAGGGAAGAAACTGCTTCTTTTGAGCCTGCTATTGGGGAAAAGAAGCCATATATTTATCATGAGAAAAACCCAGTTAGTTCTGCTCTTTGGTGTACTATATAAAACTCCACCAGTAATTAGACCAAGTCAACAAGTTCAAGGAAACAGCCCCCTTGCATTCACAGGGTTGTTGCCTTGTTTCTTCAGCATCTGCTAGGCATAAAAATTATCCCTGAGATAATTTTTCTCTCCCCCCCACCCTCTTTCCCCCCCTCTCTCTCTCCCTTCCACCCTCCCTCCCTTCTGTCTCCCTGTCTCTGTCTCTCTTTCTCTCTCACACAGACACACACAAACACATGCGCACACCTCACACACACACTGCATGGCTCCATACTGCATGGAGTCTCTGAAACTGACTTACTGATACACAACAGGATGCGACTCAGCCCTTGAGAATGCTCTTTCCAATTGTATCCCTGTGACTCTGCTAGACACCTCAAGGGGATGCCCAGGGCAAGGCATACCCGTTGTGCCAATGGCATGTGGACACCAGTCTGAGAGAGAGAGAGAGAGATGGCAGAAGCTGGCGTGGGGGGGGGGGTTGGAGAAAAAGAGGCAAACATTGATTAACTTGCTTTGTGAATTCATTGATAGATGTGAGTTCAGGTTTCTGACTTACACAGAAGATTGATTACTGGTATTTGGTACTTCCATGCTATTCAAATGAAGAATATTATTATTACAGTTCAGATCCTAAAATTTAAAAGAACTAAATAGAATTTCCAAATGCAATGCAATTTCATTGATTAAGTAACTCATTACTTAGTGAAGCTTTGAATGCAAAATTTTGTGATTGCATGGATGATTTCAAAGTGCGCTTCTTCAAGCGAAAATAACAGATTTGTTTGGTCTGAACAAGCCAGCAGTCTTTGTTTTATGGAGAGGACCCTTCTCCTACAATCTACACCCCAGGTGGCTTTAGGAACTGTTCTCAGGGTCATCTAAAAGGCTGTAGGTGATACAAACATCCCTACAATTTTAAAGGAGCCTTGTCAAAAAGTGACTGAACAGGGACTTGGGGAAAGAAAAGGTTTGGGCTACAAAGTCCGGGAAGACCAGGAAACCAATGAGGGCATGGCCAGCCTCTCCAGGGCTCCCGCTGTGTGTCAGAAAAAGGAGACCAGCCCTGATAGGCAGGATGCAGAAAGCACGCCCAGGGTGGTGGACCATGGTGCATCGCATTGGCAGCTATTTATCAGACTGAACCACACTACTGGGCTCCAGCCATGAGCAGGCCAAGAGAAAGAGAAGCAGCCATATCTTGTTCAGGTATTTTCTAGGGTAACTCATGTAAATGTGATCTACAAAAGTTTCCTTTAATTTCAATGGGATCTAGCGGCTGTGAGAAATGCAAGGAACCAAGAGAGAGCAAAGGCAACATCTGAGGGGCTATCCTGTCCAACTTGGAAAGGAGGAGGAGGAGGAAAAAGCAAGTTTGAGGTGGGTGGAGTCTCCTGACACAGTCCCTCCACCTCAGCTGTGTGGCTGTTACAGGCAGGTCTGTGCCAAGGTCCACAATCATCAATTGTGTTGTAAATGTTGTACCTTGATGAACGTATCTTTTCTTCTATGTACACTGAGAGCATATGAACCAAGACAAATTCCTTGTGTGTCCAATCACACTTGGCCAATAAAATTCTATTCTATTCTATTCTATTAACAAGGCCACTTATCCCCTTGTCCAGCCCTCAGTTTGTACCATTTACACAAGGCCTCCTTTTCATGATACGTTTTTTATTTTTCAACTGCTTTGGCTAAAGAATATAATATAATACCAGAGATAAAGGGACCTTGGAGGTCTTCTAGTCCAAACCCCGGCACAATCAGGAGACCCTATACCATTCTGGAAAAATGGCTGTCCAATCTCTTCTCAAAACCTCCAGTGATGGATCACCTACAACTTCTGAAGGCAAGCTCTTCCACCGACTGATGGTTCTCTTTGCCAGGAAATTTCTCCTTATTTCTACTCGGATCTCTCCTTGATTAGCTTGAAAATTGAAAGAAAATTGATTTCATTTCACTATTATTAAAGACAATTTTCTACCTTCTAACATTCACAAAATGGTTAGATATCACACTGAAAAAGATAAAAATTCCACCTATGGCCAAGTTTAAAGCAACACAATTTGTTTTCAAACGTCACTGTAAACAGAGATTTATGTTCAATATTTTCATGAAATGTGCTAGAAAATATGAACTTACTCGTAAGAAGGAAGTAGATTAAAATGAGGGTTCAAAACCATTCATATACAATAGTTTAACTGAAATAAAATTATTTCTTTGGCTTAGCCTTAGAGAAACGTGTGGTGGAACTTAAATTTTATTTTCTGAAATATTCACTTGAAATTATACCTGAAGCTTTCATTTCAGGGTTAGAGTTTTATCACAATATCATACATAAGAAGGATTTCCTAATATAATGTTACCTTTATGTTGAGCAAAACTGGACACTTCTCCAGTAATTTTTGACCATCTCCTGAAAGTGGTATTAGTTAAGGAGCATATACTGCAAAAAGAAGGTAACAATCTTGGGATTTTTTGTGGTATCCAGGCACAGAAAATTCTTGGACAGCAACCCTGTACCTACTTAGCTATGAGAAGTCCCCCCCCCCCCCGAGCTCAATGGGGCTTATTTCAGATTAGGAGTGCATACAATTCTATTGCAAAAGTCTGAATGAAAACTATATGCTGCCATTATTAAAACGCATCCTGTTTTTATTGTAACCTTGTCTACAGATTCCCTCTGCCTGCTTTGCAGCAAAAGAGGAATGGGGAAAGAGAGAATCTTAGTTTGCCTTAGCCGTCATATTTACCACAGAGCAAATAGGATCATAACAGACAAGTATTTTCAGCGGTGGAAGTCAATACATGTAGATTCTAGTCTATGAGAGATGGTGTTTGTTAGTAAATAAAGGATAATATTTGTAGCTCAGGACTGATATGAGGGGTCCTTGCTGCTCTCTGAGCTTTTTAAATCAATAACATTTGAATATGTATAAGCCAAATATATTTGAGGGGTCCTTGGTGCTTTCTGGGCCTGGCTGTTTTCTTGCAGACATTTTATTACCGAAACTAGCTAAGATCATCAGTGCTAAATGTCCATGGAAGTTTTCAGTCATCCAGGCCATGGTTGTTGTCCCAAAGTTGTTTTTCCAAAGGCAACTGGACTTTTTAAAAAAAATTTCCTTGAAGATGTTCCGCTTCTCATCCAAGAAGCATCTTCCAAAGCAAGGAAAGTCCAACTGCCTTCAGACAATCATCACTAGCATTGATGATGTTACCTAGTTTGGATAATGAAAACAACCAAACTCAGAGAGGACCAAGGACCCCTCAAATATGTTCAGCTTATACATATTTAAATGTTACTAATTTTAAAAAAACCCTACAGTGTCCAACAATACAAAAAGCAACGATTAATCAAATATCACAAAAATATAAAATGACAGTGAAAATGCAACACGCAGCCTACAGCCAACTTCCAAGAGCAGAAATGGCTAGCCTCTTGCCAGCAACAAACTAATCGAAGCCACATTAAAGTGGGATAATAATCCACGTTTTCCTCTTACCCGCTAAAGGAGGGAGGGATCTCACAAGCATGGGACCGGCATGGGATTGACTGCCAGAATGTCTCATCCTACAAGTTCATTTATTATTTGCTAGGTTTCTATGTCCCTCCGATAAAAAAGTGATGCTTGATGTTTCCCAAACCTCATGCGGTCATTGAATAAAAAAATTAAAAAATTAAAAAGATAAGAACAACAATAAAGTAAGAATAATAATCATACTAACAAGAGCGAAAAAGGTTAGGGAAAAAGAACATAACCAACCAACATCTCCCTGTCCGAAGGGACCACCCCAACTTTCAGGTCCCAAAGTCTGAAAATTTCAGGACACTCTGAACTCAGGGAGAATCTCAGAGCCATAGAGAAGGCCTCTTCTTTCCTCTTCAACTTTTATTGAAGATTTCTTAAAGATCACTTTAAGAAAGTGATCTTTAAGTGATCACTAGCCACAGTCATCCCCATCTTCAAAAAAGGAGACCCCAGCTTAGTCGAAAATTACAGACCGATCTCTCTTTGCTGCATCACCTGCAAAGTCATGGAATCTATCATCAACCAATCCATTACCTCACACTTAGAAGCAAACAACCTACTCTCCAATAAACAATTTGGTTTCAGGAAAAAATTATCATGCAACTTACAACTTCTCCACTGTAAAAACATATGGACTTCAAATCTTGATCAAGGCAAAACAATAGATGCAATCTACATAGACTTCTGCAAAGCTTTTGACTCAGTAGTACACGATAAACTTCTCCTAAAACGAAAATCCTACGGCATTTCAGGACCCCTCCACAAATGAATATCTGCTTTTCTGTCTAACAGACAACAAGTGGTCAAAATTGGCAATGCTCTATCAAATCCTGTTCCTGTCAAGAGTGGCGTTCCTCAAGGCAGCGTCCTTGGACCAACACTCTTTATACTATATATTAATGATCTTTGTGACCATATCGCAAGCAATTGTGTTCTCTTTGCTGACGATGTCAAACTATTTAACACCACAGACAATGCATCTATTATCCAAAAAGACCTTGATCATCTAATCACTTGGTCTAAAACTTGGCAACTCCAAATCTCAACCAGCAAATGCTCAGTCTTACATATTGGAAAAAAGAACCCAAACACTAAGTACTCACTTGATGGACATTACCTTACAGATGACCCCCATCCCGTTAAAGACCTTGGAGTTTTCATGTCAAATGATCTAAGTGCCAAAGCCCACTGCAAATACATAGCAAAAAAGGCTCTAAGAGTTGTAAACCTAATCTTGCGTAGCTTCTTTTCCAAAAACACTACACTACTAACCAGAGCATATAAAACATTTGCTAGACCAATTCTAGAATACAGCTCACCTGTTTGGAACCCTCACCACATCTCTGACATCAATACAATTGAACGTGTCCAGAAATATTTTACAAGAAGAGTTCTCCATTCCTCTGAAAACAACAAAATACCTTATCCCACCAGACTTGAAATCCTAGGCTTAGAAAACTTGGAACTCCGTCGCCTTCGACAAGACCTAAGTTTAACTCACAGAATCATCTATTGTAATGTCCTTCCTGTTAAAGACTACTTCAGCTTTAATTGCAATAATACTAGAGCAACTAATAGATTTAAACTTAATGTCAACCGCTTTAATCTAGATTGCAGAAAATATGACTTCTGTAATAGAATCATCAGTGCTTGGAATACTTTACCTGACTCTGTGGTCTCTTCTCATAATCCTAAAAGCTTTAACCAAAAACTTTCTACTATTGACCTCACCCCATTCCTAAGAGGACCATAAGGGGCGTGCATAAGCGCACAAACGTGCCTACCATTCCTGTCCTATTGTTTTTCTTTTCTTCTTCCTATATACATATATGCTTATACCTCCTTATATTTACCCATATATGTGTTTATATGTTATATAATCTTTTTATATGATGTTGTGACAAAATAAATAAATAAATATTTTTATACAATACTAATATAAACTAGTATAAAGTAAGAAAAAGATGAAAAGAAATCACAGAGAAAGGAGGCCTATTCTGAAAAGCTTACTTTGAACAGAATGGATGGGGGGCAGGGAGTTCATCCTCTTAGATGTTATCAGACCACCTTGAGACACCCAAGCCGTGAAGGGCTTCGAAGTACCCCCTTGAATTACCCCCTTACTTACACCAGTATCTAGGGATGCTCCCATCAATCATCCATTTAATACTCATATCTAGCTGAGCCACTGAATTCTGCATCAATTGCAGGGGGGAGGAAGGGGGGGTGAGAGCAGGATTTGTCATTGTGAAGTTAGTGACATCCACTAATTTCATCCTGTTTAAAGAGGAAGCAGACAAATTCTGATTGTAGGAGCAGATACCTACCACTGGTGACTAACCTAGTGACTGTTCCAAGATGTCAGAAGCACTTAGGTCAGTGGTGGGTTGCTCCCAGTTCGGTCCGGTTCTTGCAAACTGGTAATAAAAGCAGCGGGAGGCTCTGCCCACCCACTCAGATGTCATCATGGATGATCTGCGCATGCGCAATCCCATTACGAACCAGTAGTAAAGGTAAGTAGAACCCATCCCTGACTTAGGTGGCTCTCAAAGGATGTGGCTGTGTAGCTGCACTTCACCCCACCATCCTTTTCTGACTTTGGGATAATTATTTGGATTCAAACCTCTTGTACCCCATATGGTTGCTCTGCCTCCCCAAACTCCATTCCATGAGTTCAGCTTCAGAGGAAGCAGCAGCATCTAAGTACATCTGTGGGTGACTGTCTCTGTTTCCTAGCATGATCCCTCCAGGGGATTTCCAGCCTGCCTGGCTGACAACTTCCTTCTTGAGTTGATTATCCATCCTTACCTTGATGCTCATCTGCAGAGAGAGCTCTGTGGTAGAAGGAAAAAAACAGAATTGGGTGAAGCAAAAGCCACATTTGTCAAGCACACAAAGTTTTACAAGCAAGTTAAATCAGAGGTAAATAGGAAACAAGAAGAAAAAGTGCCTTGAATTGGTGAAGTGTCTGAAAAAGGAGATACTAACACTCAAGAAATTCCAACCTGAAAATAATAGAAGGCAAATAGGATAAAACAGCTGGACACAAACATAATAATGCTCTCTAAACAACAATAGGAAGAAAGCATATCCACAAGGCAGGGAACAAAGACAGATTACCAAGGAAAAGTGTGTGAGGTTGCTTGGAACTGTAAAGAGCTTGGTGAGAGATGCCCAGGGAAAAAGGGAGCTTCGAGGCTTTTGCAAATGCCCAGGAAAACCAGCCAAGAGATAGCTGGTAGCTCCCCAGTCAGCTTGACGTAGCCCTAAGTCATGGCTGGATTGCCAGAAGGGACCCTGACTGACTTCTGCCAAAGGAGGAGAAAAGGTAGCCCATCAGGTGTGGAGCCTGTTAGTCTGCTGGGGCCCAGAGCAGCAGCAAGAGGCCCACCAGCATCTTCTCTTTGCCCACATCAAGCAATGATTTTGGGATTCTGCTAAGCTCAGAGGAGGATCCATTTCTTTTCATTTGAGGGCTTGTTTTCTCAGGAGATTTTGGGAGAGCTCCTCTGCAGGTGCACCCACGGCTTTAACGGCACCTGAGATATCTGACAGATGGAAGTACTCTAGATTTCCAAGGTTGATGTGCAAAGCTGATTGCAATTCAATTTCTTCTAGGTCTATTTCTTTCCTTGTACCTTGTGTGCCTAGTCATACTTGGCCAATAAAGAATGTTCGTTCATTCATTTATATGACAGCTCTGAGTCAGGCAAAAAGCTGAGACATCATCAGAGCAGCCTTAAACTGATCCTCAGCTCTGGTTGGCAGGTACTGAGCAGAGAGGAGATACACACACACACACACACACACACACACACACACACACACACACACACACGATAATTTGAAGAAACAAGGCAACAACCCTGTGAATGCAAAGGGGCTGTTTCCTTGAACTTGTTGACTTGGTCTAATTACTGGTGGAGTTTTATATAGTACACCAAAGAGCAGAACTAACTGGGTTTTTCTCATGATAAATATATGGCTTCTTTTCCCCAATAGCAGGCTCAAAAGAAGCAGTTTCTTCCCTATTAAGAGCTGATATAATCTCCTCCCCCTCCCACCCATGAAAGAAAGAGAACATCTCTGGCAGAGGGTGGCGGGAAGGGGATACAGGCAAGTCAGCATGGTAGAATCTGCACGAAGTTGCAGGAAGGAGGGCTATGGGAAGATAGCAATAAAGGAAACTACCTGAGCAATTGCTTGTGTTGTTCCTGGTTCCTGACCAAAACAGTGGACTCTGCCTGGCCTTAGCAACACCATCATTGCTGCACACAGCTGCAGCCACAGCCCAGCCTTCAGCATCACTTGCATGGGGCATCACTCTCAGTGGAAGTGGGTCTCTTACTGCTCTCGTTCCTGCACCTCAGAGCTCAGTTGATGGGTATAGAATGCAGTTGCGACATAGGGGCTCCGGCTGCTCCAGGTCTGGAGGTTCCTGTAGTTCCACTAGTGGTGCAAGAAAAGAGGCTTCGCCCATCCTTGCCCAACTCACAGAGCCCACTGGAAGAATGGCATTGGCTGACTGGCTTGGAAACAAAATGACCCCTCTGCCACAATGCTGGATTTTTGAGCCAGCGTGTTTCTTATGCCGTAGAATCCCCTCAGCAACCAGCTGCAGCCTTGACATGACCAGATTGAGGCAAGCTATCCCCACCCTCCTGGCATCCCCACAGGTACCCTGCCTGCTTGATAGCAATTGTCCCAGAACACAGTGGCTCATCTGGTCTCAGATTTCATCCCAAAATGGGGTGTTTGCAAAATTAGGGACCGTGTATGGCCAGGTTTGCTTCCCCAAAAGGTGGGAGAGTTGGACTAGATGAGATGCAGGCTCCTTTTCACCTGAAAATTAAAACTAGAGTTTCACTCACCATGTTCACAGCAACAAAACAGCTGCTTTGCTTCTTTACTTTGCATGGATTCCCTTGGAAGAAGCTGCTTATTTCTCACATGAGTTTAAGTGGCCACAATCTCTGGCATGAGCATCCTTGACTTAAACACCAGCAGTGAGGGCCTCACAGGTGCCAACGTATTCTTTATGGGACCACTTTCTCTAGGCCAAGATTGAAGGTGGAAGGATAACTAGGAAGACTGCCAAGCCCCCCAAAGAACATCTGAACAGAGGGAGACTGGAACAGGGATGAGGCGCCCCAGCCAAGACCTCCCTGGGAAGCTCAGGGCAGGGGAGAACTAGGGAAGAAAGGGGCCATTTTGCTACTTTTTCCCTACCTCCTCCTGAAGCTCTGCAACTTGGAAGGAGAGAAATATAGTTTTTGAGTTTCCCAGGAAACTGTCTTCTTCCTTAAGCACCTGGAAGGATCGCTGCCATGCCAGGAGAGTTTTCTGCCAAAAGTAGCACAAACCCATACACTACTCTTGCCACTTTTGTATCTAACATATCTTAATCAGACACTGAAATGGTGTCAGTTTACTTTTGCCAAACCTTTGGCAACCAGGTGAGATAAGGAAACCTCATGTTTGGGTGGCCATAGCAAGACACACAATGCTGGACTAAGATGGACTCGGATTGGACCCTGTGTTATTCTTATACAGTTTTATTCTTGTGGATAAAATGAGCCTTCCGTAGGCTTCCATTGGAACAATATGCAAAAGACCCCTCCTGGCCATGGCTCTAGGAGGTCACCCCTGCGGCTTCTGCTCCCTTCTGCCTGATAGTCCACTGCAACTCGGAAGCCCTTCTGTTGCTGTATAGAAGGCAAAATAACAGAATAACAGAAAGGGACCTTGGAGGTCCTCTAGTCCAACCCTTTACTCAAGCTGGAGACCATCTATCATTCTAGAAAAATGGCTGTCCAGTCTCTTCTTGAAAACCATCAGTGACAGATCAGAGGGACCTTCTGGGGCCAGGCCTCCCTAGACCTGCAGTAGCCACACCTGGGCATGGATCAAGGACTACACATCGTTTGGGTGAGACTGTGTGGGAGGAAGTCCCAGTTCTCCATTGAAGAAAACAATTTATTTTTGAAGATGAGCCTGTAAAGTGGTAGCCATAGGAAGGGGAGATGTATTCTTCAGCTGGATGGTCCAAGCTGCCTTCAACTGCAAAAGATCCAGAACCACCAGCCAGGAACAAGCAGCTGAAGTGACCCCTCCTTCAATTTGCACTTTCTTGTGACCTTGAAGGACCCTGTCCCCAAGCCTCAATAAGGCGCCCCTCATCATCTTCCAGCCCCTCATAAAAACCAAGATTCTCTCTTCAGGACATTTATCCCCTGAGGGAGACCTCCAAACTAGATCGATCTCCTGGAAAGCTGCATTTCATCCTCTAGGACCCCTTTAAAGGAGGGGAAGTCATAGGCCACGTATCTAAATGCACCACAGACCTCCAGACAGGGGAATCAAGGACTCCAAAGGGGGCTTCCCTTCACTCACTGGATTCAAAGGGAAACCAGAAGACCATCTGGAGAAAGCAAGCACTGGTTTGGGTTCCTACAATAGAACAGAAGGTTCACATACCTTGCCTGCCGCTCCATTTCCTGGGATGGGGCCAGGAAAGGGGAGAAGGGGGCATTTCTTTTTTTGCATCCAATTCCAGCAACTGAAGCACTCCCGGCATTATCCCAATTCTAGCCTGCCAGCTCCCACATGAAAGCCCACTGACAGTTCAAGCACCGGCTGGTTCCCTCAGATCTTCTGCCACATTATGTGTTGCTTGTGCGCTGGAGCTGACCACCCCCAATAAAAAAACCCTGACCAAATTGGCCAATGTGAAAAAAAATGTAAAAATCACACGTGGTGGCTGCAGAGGAGGAAGGAATCTTTTGTATTTCTCAATTTTCCGAAACCCACTTTAAAAAAACAACAACTGCCACCTTCCAGAGTCAGCTCCATCACAGTATGGAATTGATATCACCGAAAGCTACAGGGAAGCACTTCCTCAGTGCCGATAGTTGGGAAAACTCTTGTTATGTTAGGTGCCAGATGAGGACTTGATCCAGGTCTGCTGGGGAGCAACAGTGCAACTGAGGAAGAGAGAAAGGCCGCTTCAGAGGGGAGTCCACCAGTCAGGGGGAAAAAGAGGGACCCCACAGGTGGTCCTGCTTTCTGCCCATCTGGGAAGAGGCCCCCGAGTCTGTCTGCAGCAAAGGGCAGGGTGGGAGACGGGGAAAGCGGAGGGCTCCCACACCTTTCTCAGGGAGAGAAACCCGGCGCGCTTGCCAAAAGCCAAGAGTGGCGGCGTTCCCGAAGCAGCTCCGAGCGCCCCGGCTCATTAGAGACGCATCTCACTTGGCTGAGGTCCCGCACCTTCCAGCTCATTAGAAAGATGCCGTTGCTGCTGGCTGCACCCCAATCATCTCTGCAATCAGCGCCTTTAATTAGGTTAATTAAATTGTATCAACCTCGCAGGGACACCGTTCCCAGATGCTGACGAGCAGCCAAACCAGCCCCTGCTCCAGCTGCAGCCCAGAAGCCGCTGCCGCCGCCGCCGCCCTTCCCTCTGCTCACCGGCGGGCTCCTGCCAGCCCCCGGAGATGCCTGGGGAAGGGGCTTCTGCCGTTGGGGCCTTCCGCCTTTGCGAAAGGGGCCCGCGGTTTAAGCAGCTGCTGGTTCAGCTCGGCAGAGGCCGGAGCCCGGGCAGAAGAGCGGCTCGCGGCTCCGAGGCTGCCCGGGACGGGTTCCGCTTCTCCTTGGAGAAGCGGGCGCGACAAGCCCCGAGGCCGGGCTCCCACGAGGAGCCGCAGCTTCTGGCGTCCCGGTGCGCAGTTCTGGGAAGCCGTCCATGGCCGGTGTGGGGCTCCAACGCGATGGGCTATCCAGGACGGCGCCGCTCGCTTCCCCCGCGGAGAGACAATCCTCTCCCCGAATTCCCGCTGGGGAAGGGGGGTGAGAGGCCACGCTGCCTCTCCTGCCCGGAGGTCCCGGCCCCGGCAATAATCGGCACACCCCACCCACCCCCGCCGTTTCCCATCTCCCCGAGCTTGGAGAGAAACCACCACCATTTTTCCTAGGTGGTCCTTGGCCTCCTGCTTTTTCAGCTCTGCCATACCCAAGTTGAACTGTAGTCAGAACCCTCTGCCTAGTCGTGTCCTGGCTGTATTCTAGATTTGTGTAAAAGTGTGACACAAATAGCACAAATAAATAATGGCTCCAATTTTATTTCCCACCTTTGGAATGATGTCCATTACAGAATTTGCTTTTTTCAAAATTCCTGCAACTGAACTAATCTTGGAGAGATTTCAGTTTTGATCCTCCCCGAGTGTCATTTATGTTTTATTAGAATTTCATCCCAGATTTTTCAGGTAGAGGGGTGTCGCCTTCTCCTAGTTTCAGGGCACCACTCAAGGTGCCAGTCAGCCCATTGTGAGAAGTTTTAGGGCAGCTCTTTGCAACTGCTTTTGAGCTCACTGTCCTGAATCATCAGCTCCTTATGGACTTGCAAGATAATCCTCCAAGACTCTTCCCCTTCCAGTGGGAATATTTCCCAATGCCCAACAGCCACAGGAAAACAGAAAAATGGAGAAACCATAAGCTGGTCAGAATGCTGCCTCTGCTCACACAAAACCCCCTCTTGGCTGCTCACTTACCCTAGAAGGGCTGGCATGGTACCATGAGCCACAAATTACCCAGCTACCGGTTAGCACATTGCAACAAACCACCAGATTCAGGGTCTCTCTTATCATCACAGCCGTTATCTTTTAGGGACAGATACTTGGTGGGGGGTGGAGGAAGCAGCAGGAATAGCCAACCAGATTACCTCCAGTGAATCTGCTTAGAGAAACCCAATAAGCCCCCCACCCCCCACCCCAAAGCCCCTGTTCTAGTTAGTGCTGAAATCCAATCACAGCTGTCAAGTTCCCAGCCAGCCTTCTGTGAAACAGCACTGCCACCTGCTGGGCATCCATTCGCAACACCAACCTTGACATTGGAGAGCACACCTGTACACAGCAATTCCTCTTCCTCAGGCTGAAGCCTTCAGGGCATGTAAGCATAGGCACAGCACCAAATTTTACAATATGCAGAAGTGCCACACAAGCGCCACCTTTTTTAAAATGCACATTTTATCCTTCCATTTCTACAAGTCCCTTTCCTCCCTCAGGAGGTATGTGAACCTGAGCCAGGTGGGAGGCTGTCAAAGCCCAGCTGGCCCATCTGCTCCCCACCTTCAGAGCCTTTCAGGAAGGCAAGAGGCAGCCTGCTTACCTTCCCCTTCTATCCGACTTGGGAAGGATGGTGGGGGTGGGGGGGAGGCAGGCTTCTTTCTTCCTGGTCATTCTGTCTCGGAAGGGGAAAGAATAGGAGCCAGGCTCCATAGACAGCGCCTGGATGGGCAGAATGGAAAGAGCAGCAACACTCCCACAACCGTTCTTATCGGATTTATTGAACAGGTACAAGGTAAAGCTAAAGCAGAGAAAGCGGCATTTTTAGGGTTTGCAAGCCGATCAAGAGAGGAGATCCCTCTTCACAGAAGAGTCAGCGCTTCCTTCTAAACTGGAACTTATAAATTGCTGGCTGATTCACGGTTTCCTTCTTCAGCTTCACTCTCTCCGTTTTGTCCTAAAATCAAGAAGAAAAGTTTCCCTAAGCAACACGCTCTACCAAAAGTGTTTCCAGAGAGGCCCCAACAGCCAACTGCTGCCCCACAGAAAAAAAAGCACAGGGCCTCCCTGAGATGCTGGCCAAAGGCATCCCTGAAGGACGAACTGCCAGAAAGGAAGAGAAAGGAAGAGAAGGAAGGTTCCGTTGCCTGCAAGGGAGAGCAGAGGCCGCCTCCTGCAGCACCCAATAAGGAGCTCTGCTCACCAAGAGATCTTTTCGGGTCTGGAGCTTCTGTGCGATGACAAACATCTTCCGCTCACGCTCGATGCGCTGCCTCAAGAGGCTGTACTGACCCTTCCTCTGCCGGGCCAACCTCTGGAGACGGAGAAGAAAGAGGCTGTTTCCACCCAGGTGCTCTTGAAGTGACACAGTTCAGAGCGCTCCCTGAGGCTGGTCAGGGCTGCCCTCGTACTCATGTCCCCCCTGCAAAGGCCTTCTGCAGCCAGGCTGTCAAGGGAAGCCCTCCAATCATGCAAGTCTGAAGGAAAAGAAGGTTGGGGCAGGACCGCCTAATGGAAGTGCTCTGAGGCTGCAGCCAAGGGACGCTGCTCTGGCTTTGCAGGAGAACCGGAGGGGGCAGGGGCTAGGCTCACCCCAGCAACCAGGCTGCCCATTCCTGCTGCACCCGTGCCCCAGCCCAAGCATTCCTGAGCACAACCCATCATGGCAGGTGTGAGCTAATTAGCACCATCACTCAGGACAGATCCAAACTTGTTCCCCCGTAGATGATGATGACTCAAGTCTGCCGGGAGAGAAGAAAACCCACCAGTCTGAACTAGTCTGGGGATGTCAGCAATAAGCCAGCCAGAGGGAGGGGGAGCTTATCATCATCTGCTGAATTTCCCTCCCCCTCAAGTGGTTCTAGGCAACCTTCGCATGTCCCCACACCATATCTCCCATCGGGTCCTACCCAACCCAAAGGCAACTGGTGCAACTCCATGGCAACTTCTGGAGCTAAGTTCCCTCCCCTCCAGCTCTACAGGAGACCAAGTGAACAGCAACAACCCCACATGCAGCGGAAGCAGCCACATTCAGCCCTGAAAGAGGCTTCCCTGGCAGATTAGCCTGAAATCCACAACAGGAGGGATTCACTCTTCTGTATCAGCTCAGCTGTTCACTCCAGCCGCCATGCCAACTGGCTTCTGCCAATGGAGCAATAAGAGGCCACCATTTAAAAATTAAATCTGGTAACAGTCCCGTTCGTCTGTCACAAGCTCAATGAAGTCCTTTGAAAAGGGTGAACGGCCACTTTCCCAGCTGCCACCTAAGACACTGGAGTCAGTCACTTCCTTCTGAAGGATGTTTTATGAACAACAGAGTCTAAATAGGACTGTCAACACCGTGGAGATTCAGAGAGGACTTTGTCCATCCTGACCTCTTCCTACATGTTGCCCCATCCAGGAGGAAGGGGCTGAAAGCACACCAGGAAGAGCACAAACCTTTTCCAATAGAAGGAAGGCGAGTGGCCATTCAGTTTTGGCACACACAACCAAAGGGCCCTGTCCACTCCAACGACTTCAGTTATCTGCACAAATTTGCTCTTCCTCCCACCCCTGGGTGCAAACTGAGCCCAAGAGAAGACTCTAGGAAGCCAAGAAGCTTTAGCAGATCAGACCTGTAACTGTCCATCAGTGGTGATCCCCGAAACTGCATTCTTCTTCAGGGTTTCAAGGGTTGGCCTGTTGTAGACTCTGCTGACCAGCTCCGGAGCAGTGTTCAGATGGAGAGCAACATCAAACCTTTGCACTGAGAAAAGGACAGGTTGGTTTCTCATAATTAGTTGGATCCTCCCTCACTGACTCGCAGCTTACAAACCAACTGAGGCCAGCCTTAGGTTTACAAAGGAAATGTGCTGCATGAAGGGGAAAAGGCCAAATAACCAGCCAGGGATGCTACTTCACTTAGAAGAACCACAATAGAAGGAGGGAAGAAGCTGGTTGCATTCTTCCTTGGGAGGAATTTAAGATGAACAAAATTAGACCAAGATAAATCACTTTTAATTCCACTTAAAGGTGGAATTTTTTTTCCACCTTTAAAATAACATATAAGCTGTGCAGTTCAATTGAAAAAAATAAATCTTTTAGGAGAAAAAAATAACAATAAAAAGATACAACAATGTGGTTGCTTAAGTGTGCATGGCCTCTTATAAGTAGGGATTTGGCTGTGTTCAGAATTAACCAAACTTGTTCAAATTTATTGTAAATAGTACACATCTATAAATAGTGACTCTGATCAAGTCCAGATAAAGTTAGCTGTTCTTGCAGGATTTTTCTTACATTTATTCAATTGCCTCCTAGTAAAAGCCATGATCTACAAAGAGTTTACAAAGCATCAAAGGGATCTCATTATCGTAAGGTATCAGTCAGGAGAATGGTACAAAATGATGTCCAAAGCATTGGATATACTATGGAGTGAAGACAGTCATCAACAAGTGGAGAAAATGTAGCATAACAGTGACATTACTAAGAACTGGATCTCCCTCAAACATTGATTTTTTTTTAAATTAAGAAAATTGATCCAACATACAGCAACATTAAAGGAGATTTATTTACTACATGTGGCAACAATCCCCTGTATGTTTCATACATCTGTGATGTGGAGTTGGGTGGCAAGACAGTTTTTTCTAACAAAGAAAAACATCCAAGCCCAGCTAGATTTTGCAAAAAAAAACTACATCAAGCCTGAGAAAAGCATGTGGGAAAATGTGTTGTTATGTTCTGATGAGACCAAGTTGAACTTTTTGGCCATAATTCCAAAATATATACTTGGTGCAAAAACAACACTGTGAATCATCAAAAGTATACTATAGCCATAGTGAAGCATGGTTGGTGGCACCATTATACTTTGGGGCTGCTTTAGTCCCGTAGCTGGAAATGGGGCTTTAGTCAAGCACAAGTAAAGAACGTAAATATTTTTTTTTCAATCGAATTGTACAGCTTATATATTATGTTAAAGGCAGAAAAAAAATCTGAAGTGAACGATCTTGGTCTAATTTTTTTACATCTCAAAAAGCTGCCGCTTTACAGGGATATGTTGACTCTTTATATATATCCATGTATTTGCCCTTTTGTCTCAGTCAAAGCTCAGAACTAGCAAGTTTTTCAATTTGGCTGAATTACAACTCATCCAGAATATATTGGTGAAATTTCCAAGATCTAAAATTTTTGTCTCATAGCAAAACCACACACTTTTTCCCTTTCGTGTACATCTCTAGTTTTCACCTCAGCTAGTCTTTATAATAATTAGTATTGGATTTGGAGTTGTTTTTTTCCTTCCCACCATCTTTTCATTTTTCTTTGTTATATCTTTTTAGATTGCAAGCTCAAGAACAGGAACCATCATATTGATATTTCTAAGTCACTCTGTGCGAGTCGGAGATAGAAATAAAAAAAAAAATGTTAACAAATTATGGTTTGTTGCAATTCAGTCGGCTGTTGCTGACAGTTTCACTTCTGCTAAATGGGAAACATTTCACAGAAAAGGGTTGTTTTATTTTAAGCAGCACCAACAAAGCAACCCTCCTCCCTTTCATTCAATGTTCTACCAGAAAGTCAAAGTCTTATTTATTTATTTATTTATTTATTTATTTATTTATTTATTGTTCACATTTATATACCGCCCTATCTCCCTAGGGACTCAGGGCGGTTCACAGGCACTTAAAAATACACATAAATACAAACTAAAATAACAAGTAAAAAACTTATTCCATAGCCGAATTGTTAAAACCATATAAATAATAAAACCCATTTAAAACCATAAAATTTAAAATCTAATTAGGCAGGCTTCTCTGCCACCTTGATTTTCCATACTCAGTCAGTGGCTGTCCCACCACCTGTTTACCTTCCTTCTTGGTGTCAAAGAAGAACAGGTGCTTATTTGGCTGTTTCCCCTCTGCTTCCAGTAGGTGGAGCTCCGACTTCAGCTGCTCGATTTTCTGCTCCATTAAAAAGATACAGGCACAGAATCAAAAAGATGCAGGCGCAGAATTGAGAACTGAAGTCCTGGTTGGCTGCCCCCCTCCCCCCCCCAGCACAATTCTGAGGTCAGGCAACGGTTCCCTCCCCCACCCCCCCAAAAGGGCACCCAACTTCCATCTCCCACATTGCTAGGTCAGGGTTTTGGAGGCCTGCTAGATCCACTGGGGTCCAAGCAAGCCCAACCTCTGGAGAGGAGCCTCCTTGTGGGTTTCCTCCCACAAGCAGAGAGCAGCACGGCCTGAAGACCTTACCAGCACCCGGGGAAGGGGGAGACAAGGGCTCCCCCTCCCTAATGACAGAGGCTAAGGAGACATTTGGGTGTCAGGTGGGAGGCACAGCAGCCTCAGTGTGCCCAGGGGGCCAGGACTAGGAAGGGGACCCAAAGGTGCTTTTTAAAGAGGCACCTGGGCTTTCTGGACCAGAAATTCCAGCTGGGAAAAACCACCTTTGGGGCAACCGTGACCTGGGATGACCGGGAATCTTCTGACCTTGACCTCGGCTGCTCGCTTCATCTCCACGTACTTCAGGTCCTGGGTCTTCAACAGCTTCTGCTGCTCAGGGGTGGATTCTGCCTCCTGGCGCCTGATCACGTGCACCCCGTCCTGCGGGCAAGGCGAGAAGCGTCGGGCCCCCAGGGGAAGGAGGGCCGCCCCCGCAAGGCAGGCAGGCAACGGCCACGGGAGGCCCGCGGGGAACCGGGGGAAGGGAAGGCAGGCGGGGCCGCCCAGCCAGACGCGCCGGCCTCACCTGCAGCGGCGCCCGGGTCATCCGGAAGTAGAACTCGTCCGGGTTCTTCTCCTGCGCCCGGCGGCGCAGCGCCCGCAACGCATCTCGCTTCTTGTGGAAGTCGCTGCGGGGAAAGGCGGCCGGTCAGGAGCCCCAAAGGAGACGCCGCCCCGGGCGAGCCCCCCCCCCCCCGCCCCCGAGAGACCCTTCCTTCCACTCACGGGGCGCGCAGCCGGTAGTCCGCCTTCTTCTCCAGCAGCCCCAGGGCCTTCCGCGAGGCGAGCTGAAGAGAAACAGGGAGTCAGCGGGGGGGGGAAGAGGGCCCCGCCCCCGCGCCAGCTCGAGCCCACTTGGCCCCGCGCGAGGTGCTGCCGCTGCCGCGACTTGGCCGCCTTCGTGAACGCCGCCATGACTCCCACTTCCGGGAAAGTGGCCCACCCCTTCCGCTCGGCGCAGACCCGGCAGGCGAGGCCTGGGTCGGTCCCTCCGCCCTCGGCCGGGGCTCCCTCGCGCGCCCCCAACCTGTTCGGCGGGGGAACGCCTCTGGCGCCGAAGCCCGCCCCCCACGCGCGGCGGCAGCGGCGGCCCCGCCCCCCGCGCTCCCCGGCCCCGCCTTCCGGGGGGGCAAGGCGGGCGGCTCGCGTGGCTGCTCGGACTCGGCGGCTGCCTCCCACGGGCCCCGGGGCGCGCCGGACCGCTGCCGGTAAGAGCGGGCGAGGGGCTGTTCCCGGCGGGCTGCCGAAGCGGGGCGATCGGGGTCCCTTTGTCCCTTTGTTTCGGGCTTCCCCTCCTGGACGGGCGCGGGGCGGAACGGCCGGCGGGGAGCGCGGGAGGGTCGGTCGGTGGGGGCGGAAAGTGCCCGGCGGGAGTGTGCCTGGGGGCGCCCTGGGGCTTCTCCACGGAGCCGAGCTCTCTGGGCGGGGCGGGGCGGGGCTGGGAGCGGAGCCTGGCCGCTGCTCTGCCCGAGGTCTCCGGGGGGGCGAGGCTCGTGGGGGGGGTGGGGGGCCGGCAACGGGGCGCCCAGTTTATTCCCCGGAGATTCCCGTTGCTGCTCTGCAGGGTGACGGGGCGGATTCTCTTCCCTTCTCCCTCCAGAGCAGGGGAAACACCCCCCTCCCTCCCCCCTTGTCCCACCGGCCCCGCAAGGATTCGAGCCTTCCTGGAAGCAGTTGGGACGGCAGGGCTGCTTCCCGGCTCTCCCTCCGGAGCTGTGGCAGAGGCGTCCCGTGGCTCTGGGCTGGGGGATCTGCTGCGTGGTTCCCGCCGCTGCCAGCAATCCTCCCCAGATCTCTCCCCAGATCTCCTCCACCTAAGCCTCTCCACTCTCTCCCCCATCTCCCCCCGTCTAGTTTGGCTTCCTTCTTCTTCATTCCGTTGGAAAACTGCAGCTGAGGCTGGCATAAGCGAGTGCCCAGTCAGGCTGCCCCTCTCTGTCAAAGGGTCTCTGCTGCTGTCTTGGTCACAGGGCACTGATAGCATCGAGGGGGAGACTTCCTTATCCAAGAGAAGTGGGGACTAAAAAGTTGAGCCCTCAAAGAATGGGGCCCATCTTGCCCTGGAGATGCTTGGCATCTTACCAGGTGAGGCATTGTTGTGCTGCGAGTCCCAGCCGTGGGAGCTGCTGTGTTGCATCCGCAGAAAACAGCAGTTCTGTGAAGAGATAATGGAGGGGAGGGAGTTATTTTCATTTGTGAAAATCAAACACTCAGGCTAAGAGAGAAAAGCAAGGTGGAATTATACTACTTGACCCCAAAGCATTTGCATGGGGTTGTCGTGTTGTGAGGTGTGGGTGTGTTAAGATCCTGACCAGGGTCCCTCTCCAGGATTTGGTTTTGGCCGTGGCTTTTCAATGGGAGGCAGGAAGGCTTCCAGCTCCAGGAGGATTTTAGTTGAAGACTTCAGTTCCAGGAACTAGCTGTTGCTCCAAGGGTGGAGATGTTCTTACTGGGGTGCTGTGCCATTAAACTGGCTGGGTCAGCATAAGCTCAGATGATGCTTTCACGGGCTTTCTACATGGAGTGGCATTTGCAGGATTGACATAGAATATAATCTGGTGACCAGAATCAGTCTTCAAAGGGATCTCAGTAGATTTGATACTGCCCTCTCCGATAATATACAGTCCAGTTGTGAGAAATGTGGCATTCTGCACTTAAATAGGGAAAACCGGATGCACAGTAAGGGACACTTGGCTCACCAATTGTGTGTGTGCAAAGGCCTGCGTGTCCTAGGAGACCCACAGATTAAGCCAGCTGTGCATCCATTGTAAGCTTGGGATACATTAACAGAGGGTTGAAGGAGTAGCTCTACTCTAGGTTGAACTGGTCAGGCAGCACCAGGAAGAGTTCTGGCCACTGCAATACCAGATAGGGGATTTCTATATATTGAATAATTTGTGACGACTGAACAATGCTTTGTTCTCACAACACACTGGATTCCAGTGTCTCTGGCAGCTGGGGGTGCCTGGAGGAGATTCCATGTGTGGTAAGGGCAAACCAGCTTAGCTGCTGGCAGAACTGTGGCTCTCTCAGATACATCTGCTGTTTTCTGTATAGTCTGACCTGTTTCCCTGGGGAAGGCTCAAGTCCTCTCACAGGCCAGAACCTAATTGCCTAATTGAAAACTGTTTGATCTACCCATATGCACATTAGCAAAATGAGTAATTTGCCTCCTGCCCGCTTGTTCAGCTCTTTATTTATTTCAGAGTACCCAGTTCTACAACAACCCCATGCAATGTGCCCTAAATGATGTACCCTGATGCCTGGGGAAAGATTGGGGATTTCAGAGTTCTTTCCAGGGCAGCCAGAGTGGGAGCCAATCATATTTGGGGTGGAAAAAGCCAAACAATCAGCTCTAGTGGCCCATTGCCTTGTACTTTTGCTACTGCAAAATAGGCGCTGCCAGGGCTGCTGAACTGCCTGGCCAAAAAAAAAGGGTGGCTAACTAAAGCTGGCTGGGAATTGGAGTGCAGCCTCTCTTAAATCGGATCTCTGCTATTCCTGGAGCAGCAGCTCTTTCTATGGGGAGGCTGCATTCCGTAGGGGATTCATCCCCAGGAACGGTGCCAAGGAGCTGCCAGCCTGGAGACGGGCTTGGCTGCGAGGCACTGCTAAGACTGACAGCCTCTTGTTGCTGGCTCAAGCCCACAGCATCTTCATGGCCTCTTTAGCACCTTGAATGTCTCCCCCCAGCTTCCCATTCTCTGGCCAAGATGCTGAAAGCTTTTTGAACTTTAAGTCATGGCAGCTCAGAGCCTGGCCAGGTCTTTCCAAGCCTGAAGCGTGGGACTGCAGTGCGGGTACAAGTATTCCTTCATGACATTCTCTGGCCTGGTCGGTGCTTAGGATGAAGACTGGTCCCCTTTTCTCTTGCTGCTGCTGCTGCTGCTGCAAAGATTTTCCTTGCTGAGAGTTGGCTTCAGAAAAATGTCCTTGCTCTGCTTCTGTTATCCATTCCACCCAAAGGGCCATGTCCTTCCAGCTGGGGACAGAAGAAGTAAGGACAAATATTTTCCTAGATTCCCCTGGGGGGATGAGGTTGCAAAATCTCCCACAGTGTTTGGGTCAGTGACTCCGGAGGTGTGAATCATGGTCTCCCTTCTGCTTTTACATGGACCTCGTGCTGAGGGACCTGAAAGTGGCTCTTGAGGTCCAGGCTGGATTGCAAGGCCATGCAAATGGGTGCGCTGCTCTTTCCCCTCCCTCTCTGTTTCCTTTGGTGCAAAGCCCATCTGAACTCTCACATATCTTGAGTTACATCATAAAGCAATAGGAAACTGTGGTGTGATTCCAGGAGATGGTCTGGGAGCAACCCATCAATCCTTTCTCCAGACACTCCTCTCACTCCCGAGGCACATTGGTCTTTCAAAACCTGGATTTGCAACAGCAGTAGCCATCGACTTCTTGTTTAAAACGTTCTCTTGCATTTATCCTACACTTTTTTGCCAGCCAGGTATAATTCAAGATCCATGCAGTCTTCCATGAATCACCCAGTGAAGCAGAGAGTTTACATCAAATGAATAGCGACCGAAAGGGCAGGCTTGGCAGAGATACAGAAAAGTTCTCTGAGTTTGGAGCTTCTCCCATCCAGATGGTGGCCCTGACGTTGCAACATGGGTGGCAGAGACAAGGGGCCTCTCCAGAGCTCCTTCTTTTGAGCCTTCTGGGGTTGAGATCCCTGTTGAGCTGCTGAAGAAGCCACTGTATCCACCAACTCACCCCCAGCCCTGGGCAGGTTGACTCAGTGGTCTGGAATGTTCTCTTTCCAGATCTTTCCACCCCGTCACCCCCAGCGCCAGTGCGCCTTCCCAGAGAAACCACCTCTTTTGTTGTCAGATGAAGCCATTCCCTCCGAGATCTGGAGAGATTCCCATGCAGAAGCCGAGCTCTTGCTCAGAGAGACTTGGCCCAAGGCTGCGTGGCTTTGCTTTCGCAATGTGGCTTCCTTTTTCTCCCTTCCTCCCAGCTGTTGGTTCATTTCACAATCTCACGGAGGCCAGTGGGAGTCTTAAGCAGTCTTAAGGCAGCTCCCTGCATCTTCTGCCAGGCTCTGGTTCCCAGGTGGGATAAGGGGCTCTGGGCTTGCTTTGTGCTGTATCTGCTGCCCTCCTGGGCGCCAGGCTCCGCCGGGCCTTGGGCAGCCTCCTGGCCTTGATCCTCACCAGGGGTGTGTGAATAGCTCAGGCAAAGGGAGAGCATCTTGGCGGTCTTGGCTGTGCCAGGGATCCACGTCAGCTGTCCCACGAGAGCGTTGGGAATGTGCTCTTTCTCCTTTTCCTTTTGCAGCACTGGATTTCCCAAAGGTCCCTGGCTGGGCAACATGAAAAGGGGAAGAAAAAAAAACCAGATTTAAGTCATGCTGGCTTTGTATGCCAAGAGAGAGGCCTCAAACTTCCTGTGCATGGCTAAGTGGGAAGAAAGTGTGGGTTGCAGGGTGCAGAGCGCAACTGCTTTCTTTTGGGCAGCCCAGAGCCTCAGAGGCAGAGCACTTAACCAAAGGCTTTGCCGTCTTCGGCCGGGTCGTTGCTGCAGGTTTCGGCAGAATGCATGGGTGCCGCAAGGGAGTCTCTCTACGGGGATCCCCTTGTCAGGGAGTCAAGGCATCCGGGAGCCCTGAGTTTAACCAACTGAACATGAATCTTTAGGGAGCAGCCCTCCAGCTGCAGTGGAGCCACTTTTCAAGACACCCCATTTCTCTGTGTCTGGGGGATTTGTTACAAATGCTCCCCCTCCCCTCCCAGGGTGCTGTCTTTTGCCAAGAGCAGCTGCTGGCTTGAATCCTCTGCTCTCTGTCCTGCTTTCACTAATGCCTGGCATCTCTCAGACTAAAAATACTGGTTCAGATTAGAAGATCTTCAGTCCTTCTGTGGTGTCCCATCATATGGGTGCCTGGAGGGTCCGAAGCAGCTGGCCAAGACCTTGGCGTCCTCCCATGCTGGAGCTGCCCTTTCCCACCTGCTCCCTCTGTCATCAACACATGCCTCTCTATTCTTTCCCAGGCTGTGCAGCAACCAAAATAGGCTTGGGGATTGTCACAGACAGCTCTCTTACTCTATTGCCTTTGTGTGCCAACCATGTATTGATTCCGCCCCTTTATGCTACACTTGGAAAGGAATTAGGGTGATCATGGGTGGTGTAACTATGGGGGGAGGGGGAGGAGATCTCCAACTTACAAAAAGAAATGACTGGGAGAAGTTGTCTGGGACCATGGAGGATCTGCTCTTCCTTCTCCATACAAAGCGGAGCCTCCCCCTCCACTTCTAGCCCCCATTTGGCTCACCCTTCTCTTCTCTCACTCAGCTACTGAAGAAGAAACCAGGAGCCAGGATAGAATTCAAAAGCAGATTTATTCTATGCAATCTATTCACCAGGATCGAATATACTAATAGTCAATGCAAATTGGTGCCAGATAAGAGTCTCTGGACTTCGAGGTCTTCAAGGACTTCGAAGTCTCCTTCAGGGGCATAAGGACTTCAGACTGATGACCTTTTGACATTTGACCCCATCCTCAGGCTCAGCCTGGTCATCTCCTACAGAACCACCTTTCAAAAAGAGCCCTAAATGGGACTCTTCCTTAAAGCCACCTCTGTTCATGCTTTAATGCCTGCTCTTCGCCTCTTTTCTTGGCAACTCCGTATTAAAGTTTGGTGGAAAATGTAGGTGCTGTGCATCTGTTGGGAGCTGCCAAAATGCCTCTTTCTCTTCACTTTCAGAGAGAGATCTAATATTGTTGTACCTGTGTGTATTTTAAACGGCAATTGGATGAAAGACTACAAGAATTCACGTCAGACACCAATATACCCACACCCTTGTTTAGAATGATAGGCATTTAATTGTTCAGTAGTTTTGAGCATTGCAACTGACCTCATGTTGTGTGTCGGTCAAAAAAATGTCCTGCACCATTGTACTGACCAAGAAGCAGGTTTGCATTTCCGCTTTAGACAGCGCATTCTTTTGCTTTATGACATTTGCTTGAACCCCCTGACCCAACTTTGCAAAGACGATGAAAACCGCTCAAATGCCCGGCTCCTTTTTGAACCACAGTTTTGCAACAACTGCAGAGGGTATTGCTGCTCCATGGAGAGTGCAAAAGTTACCAACGGCTCTGGGGCTCAAATTGCCTCGTCTCTTTCAGCCTCTTGTTTGGAAAGCTCTGAAGCTGACTTGCCAGGACTAATTTGGATATGACTCCTGTTGAATCCCAAGCACGGCAGAGCTTTCCAATCAGAGAGAAGCCGTTTCTGATAGCTGAAGAGGAGAAAGAAGGGAAAAGGTCAGCCGGGGTGAGATAAAGTCAGGCGATGTACCCAGTGTTTTCTCCTGAGCAGCAGGTTTATACTAAACATGGCTGATACTTGACAATAGGTTAAACAAACGCTGACATTTGGTTTGTAAAGGCCTTTAAAAAAACGGAGGCCGTATGCGGGCATACCCAAATGCAACCATTCTCTTCTCTGGAAAGTCTCGTGCTGACCAAATGAAAGCAGGGCGGATGGATGAGGTTGCCGCTCTCTGCATTCTCCGCATGTTTGTTTAGAGGTTGATGAACGCAACCTCTAACGTTTGAGATAGATTGTCGTGGGGGGATGACTTCCTGCCCTGGATTGGGTCCTCTGCTTCAGAATGGCCCTTCTCTTCTGCCTTTGCCTTTGCCTGTGGCTGTCACCTGCATGTCCAGGTGAAGGAAGGAGGGGCAGAGCAAAGATGGAAAATCCCACTCGCACCTCTTCCTGGCATTTAAAATATAAGTGAATTTAGCTTTTGCCTTTTGTGGCAAAGGTGCCTTATTCTGCATTTTCAGATGGTGCTCAGGGATTTTGATACCCTGCCTGATGTATGCCATCAAGTCAATGTGCTTAGTGACGTAGAGGGGATAGGAAGGATCTGGCCTCAGGTCTTCCAGTGGTGCACCATCACTCCTGTCACGGAGAGCAAGATTGTGGAAAACAATCTTGCTCTCCCTTGGATGTGTCAACTTGTCTCCTCAGTGATCCAGGCATGGCACCGGCAGGTTTGTGTTTTGCAACTGCTTTCCTGCCCAAAGGTGAACTTTCAGCAGAGCAGGAAGCTTCCTTGTGGGTTTCAAAATGGTCTCCCTTGCACTATATCTGACCCACCTGATGACTGACTGAGGCTCTGGACCATCTTCAGCCTCAGCTCAATGGCTGTTTGTTGAGGGCATCTCTCCTCCTCCTAAGTTCTCAGCAGTCATGGAGGACCCAAGAAGCCCAGTTACCTGGCAGAGTGCCAGATCAGGTCTCTTCAGCAGCACACCCCAAAATTCCTTTATACCTTGAACAACCCTCCCCCCCCCCCCCAATTATGAGGATGTATGCAAGAAGGTGATGCCTAAGATCCCCCAGGGCAGGTTGGAGGAGCCCTGTGAAAATGTAGATGTCGGTTTATTTAACCGTGCTTATATCCTGGTGGACTCTGGGCAGCACACATTCAATCAATAGAAGTTGAATAATACAATAACGTAGTAGAATAATCTGTCCACCCACAATCACATAACCACAAAAACGTAGAGTCAGCTTGGGCTAAGCTCTATTGGAATCTTATTGGCTTTATCTGCTCGAGAAACGTAAACAGGATGGAAGCTACTCGTCCAGCCAGAGGACGTTCCAAAGAGAGGGGCTACCCCAGAAGAGGATCCCTGCCTCATCCATTTCCTATTCACTTTGTGGGTGGGGGTGGTATCCTCAGCCTCCTAGAAGTCTGGGCCAGAGGGGCAGATCCTGGTGCCGTCTCCTTAGGGGCTTTAGGAATAGGAAGCAGCACTTTGTCCTGGGCTGGAACCTCCTGTGGTAACTTCAAGATGGCATTTCTCAACCATGGCAGGATTCCAGCGCACTCACCAATATTGCTTTGCGCCAGCCTCAGTTCAGGATCATTTGCAAAGGCAGCCTCACCGTCCCCCTGGCGTGTTCCTTTCACTACCCAGTATGGCTGCAAGTTGAGCATAGTTTTCACCTGCTGTGTATGCAGGTACCATGAAATCAGGAGGGCCTGTTCCCGAGGGAGTGTGTTAGGGAAGCCAGGGGCTTACTGGCAAAGCAGATTTAATCAGAAATTGTTCTCCCCCGTCCAGACACAAACTTCCATCTTTGCCCTCAACTCAGCTGCAGGGTTGGACTTGGGAGTTCTGAATGTAAAAGGGGCCGGACTCCTTACTCCCAGGAGGAGGAACCCTCAGGCGGATCCATGGTTCACAATTGCACATGAGGTTGGGGGAGGGGTGTATTTTCCCAGTTTCCTGAACTTTATAGATGGATGCAGAATGATGTCCCATTTTTCTCCTCCCCAACCCCTTTCATCCTAAGCACTTCTGTGGCTCCTTCTGGAACTGTCCTGGGGGAGTTTCGGCCAGCGTGCTCTGCTCTCTCGGGCCTGGCAGGCCGAACTCAGGGTTCCCACCAAATTTCCCTGTGAAATGGGATGGCTTGCCTCTGAACCGTTGCAGCAAAGAGGCCTTGAAAGGTCAAAGGGCCTCTTGCTGGGAAAAGTTCTCCACAAACAACCCCCTTCCTTGAACACGGGCGGTTTTGACTGGGCTGGGAGTATTGAGTCGACAAGAAAAAATGGCTTTCTGTAGAGAGTTATGGTTGCTTTGCGCTGGGGCTGTAATTGATACTGGATGTCCCATGCCCAGGCTCTCTGCTACGAAGGGAATTCTATCCAGCCTTCCTCTCCTGCGGGGAACAGAGCCGCCCTCCCCTCCTGCCCCCCCCCCATCCGTTCCCCTCACAAACACACAGCAGCAGATGGCGGAGAAGAACAGGCTGAGCCTGTCCGCTCTGTGCCTTTTGGGACTGAAATGGGGGTGGGGAGCGGGCATTTCCTTGCTGGAAAAGAGATCAGAAGTTCTTTTTACTGTCAGTAACCAGGACACCCCCACTTGACTTGATTTCTCATCAGGGAGGGTTGCAAAGCCTTCACACCCTTAAACACCTGATTTATATCCTCCCCCCTCCCCTCCCCGTGGCAGCTCTCCAAACAAAGAGTCACCACCACGGAGCGAGCCTGTTTTGACCAAATTTGGGGAAAAAAGTTCCCTTGAGCAGTTGAGCAACGTTAGCATGTGGAAGATGGAGAACTGCTGCCTCCCCTGGCTGAACACACAACCAGGTCCAAGGAGCAGCGTCTCCCTCCCGCCTCCAGTTTGGCCTGAGCAGCTTCCTCTCTTCCAGCCCTGCTTGTTTTAGGGAGACAAATGTGATGAGGGCACGGGCTGGATAACCAGACCAGTGACTCTGGCTGTGGGGCATGGCTTTCAAGGCCCCCTCTGACCTGCAGGCGGGACTGTGCTCCCACAGAAGGAGCAGCCAGGAATCCCTTCGCAGCTGCCCTTCCTGTAAAAGGCAGACCCAGCTACAGGATGGTATCCAGATCACCGCAGTATCTTCTTTAGAGGGTTAGCCTTGGAGACCATCAACTCCCCAAAGAAAACCAGGCTAGGAAACCAAAGTCATACGGTAGAGGTAGTGTTGGGATGGCTTGTAAACTGCAACATCCTGTGGCCACATTGCTTAGCAGCAGCTGTTCCTGCAGTCCCTGTTGCTCTCATTAAGCAAAGATTATGGGTCGTTAACACCTCCTCACAATTTCCTATAAGCTTCCAACAACCAAACTCTGGGGAAGCCGGAAGGAATTTGCAAGTCCCAGGTGGCTTGCAAGCAGGGGTGCAGGCAAGCCAGCAGCTACTGCCGGGTGGGAGAGGATGCATGGGGGGGGGGTGGCCTGCGAGCTCAGAGGGACCAGGAGGATGCAAAGATGGGGCAGATTTACTTAGGCAACTTGTGACATTCTCTGCCAGCTTCCAGTTGATAACTTTGTTTGTAGGAAGCTGATAGGGAAGGTTGAAAAGGCCGTCACGTGACTGTAGGGCACTGCAACCATCATAAGGGTGAGCCAGTTACCAAGCGCCCAAATCACAATAATAATGTGACCCTGGGGGTGCTGGAATGGCTGAAACATAGACGACTCGTGTCCACCATTTAAATTCAAGACCATCGTAACTTTGAATGCTTGGTGAATGAGTGGTTGTTAACCAAGAACTACTTTTATTATGGGGTTACAACACTAACAGAATCTTGCAAGTCTGAACACTGCACCCCTCCTCTTGCGTGAGATGCTTTCTCAAATTACATTTTTGCACCAGACTTAGATTTCCCTTTTTTGTGACTCTTGTCTTGATTCTGGTTCTTTCTCCTGTCCCCCAAGGATATTCCTCTTGCCCATGACATCTAAAGAGCGCTTTTCAGCTGAATAGCCAGTTGTGTGGGGTCCCCAGTGAAAAGGGCTGTTTCTTGCTTGCAGGAAATGTGGATTTTGCCTCCCATATAAACCTGTCACCAAAAGTCCCGTTTCTTTGTCAGCTGAAAGTCATTCACAAGCTATTCACAAGCCTGGGAGGCAGAACTCTGCCTTCTCAGAGCAGCAAACCCCAACCCGCTATAGTCACACAATACTGCTAAAACTTGGGGGAGAGGCGGCCCACCAGACCTAGACGGTCACCTATGTTGAGCTCACGGGGCCTGTCCTCAAGCATGCTGGGCCCTGGGTGGGCACAAAGCAGAGTTGCCAAGGCCCGGGGGGGGGGCAGGCCTGCTCTGGCGCTGAAGAAGAAGGTGCTTTATTTCGTTTACGGCTGCCAGGGAACTGCTGTGTTGCTTCTCCCCATCTGTCCATCTGCTTGGCTCTCGGCTCACTGAAATGGGAGTCGAATTATTCAGAAGACCCCATGTGGGCAGTGGGCCACAATTTCAAGATTTGCTTGTGGTGGATGTTAATAATTTTAACAATTCCGCTCTTTCTGGAAGCCTTGAAACATGTTGCCTGTTGTGGAAAAATGCCTTTCAAGTTGCTTATGGCCCCAGGGTAGGGAAGGAGAAGCAGACATTTAACAGAAGGTAGGTTCTAGGCCAGGTCATATGGGAAGCATCTGTTTCCCAGCTTCCTTGGATGGTGGACCAATAAGCTTGATATGTAATCACTACCGGTAGGTTGCCTCAAGTATCCTGCAGGCCAAAGAGACCCTCCCAGGCCAGTGCAGAGTTCAAACTATCCGGACAGAGGGAGGACATGCCCATCACTGGAATGAATTGCCTTCAGAAGTTGTAGGTGTTCCATCACTTGGGGGGTTTTAAGAAGAGATTGGACAGCTTTTTGTCAGAATGGTATAGGGTCTCCTACTTGAGCAGGGGGTTGGACTAGAGGACCTCCAAGGTCCTTTCCAATTCTGTTAATCTGTATTCTGTATCATATGCCTTTCTGGAACAGAATCTTTGCTCTGTAACTTGCCTTTGGGAATGAGAAAAAATAATCTGATGTTTGAAGGATACTGTCCTCCTCTCTCCCCCCCTTTACCTTTTCTCAGCTCCTTCAGTTGCTCTTTATGGGGTCTACATTGACCACTGAATCTATTCCAATTTCTTAGAAGTTTTCTTAAAGATGCGGGGGGAATCCGGAATGGGACAGTCCTTAGGAGGCAACTGGCTGAAGTAGGAGAGTGGGATGACCTCGTCCTATGAATGGAACATGATGCCACCATTTAGCCACCTAAAACTGCACGTCTTCTTTGCTGATACAGGACACTTCTGGGTCCTATTCAGTTGCATAAATGTAATGTTGTTACTCTCAGCCCTTTTCCATACCTCTCATGTTCGTTGTGAATCTTATTACTGTATATTTCTGTCTTTTAGGGTATTAACTGTTCTACATTTGTGCAAATTTCACAAGCATTTTCTCCATCTTAATCCTCCTTGATCCAAAATTTTAATCATCCCATAAAAATGGTGAACAATAAAGGCCCCGAGACTGATTTCTGGTGCATCCCATCCTGCCTGCCTCCATTTGGCGAAGAATAATTGATCATCATCTTTAAGGATGTTTTTTGGGCCAGGAAAATCCTAAGAATCCTAGAATCCTAATCGGCTTGCCACAATGGACTTCATCCAATACTTCACTGAAAAAAAAAGACATTTATAGCAGTGTGCAATGTATTGGGGAAATTACCCAATAAAAAACATGAGATGAATCTGGCAGAAAGCCCAAGCCGATATCTGTAATTACTACTACTACATTTTCAAAGTGCCCTTCTGAGGCTGCTCTGTAATTTATCGGAATTTCCTTTCTTGCCTTTTCCTTCTGAGATAGGGACAATACCTGCCCCTTTTTCAGTCATCATCAGCACTTCCCTGTTCTGGATTTCTCAAAGGCAAATGCGTCAAGGATTGTCTAGACCTGCCCTTTGTTCCTTTCTTTCTTCCCTGCAGTTTAACTGGTCCTGGAGATTTAAGCTCATTCAAAACAAAGAGCTCTCCAGGATTAGATTTCTATCAAGTTTAAATCCTGTTCCCTTTTGTGTTGCTTCTGTTTCTTTCGAATAACTCTTGCATTTTGGTGAATCCACCTGATCTCCATAGTGCTTATCATGTTTTTTGCTATCCTTATTATTTTTCACATTGAACATTACTGTAGAAGCAGCAGCCATGAACTTCACCAGCCAATATTCTTTCTTTGAGTGGTTTAAAGACCATGGTCCCTACCCTTTCCAGCATTGCCGGCGGGAGGGGGAGGAAATGATGCCTTGCGAGCGGCAAGCACCGTTTGCAAGAGTGGCGGGCACTCAGACATGCGTGTGAAGCTCTGGGTGAGCAACGGGCACTCGCATGTGAGTGTGAAATTCCATTTGTGCAAGTGATAGGCTCTTGTGCGCATGCGTGAAGCTCTATTTGGGTGCACCTGCCATTCATACAAATGGAGCTTCACACACACACACACTTGCGAGTGGCCACCACTTGTGCCAATGCAGCTGTGCAACTGCCTGCCACTTGCAAGGCCTGGTTCTGAGGGGGCCGTGGCCCCCCTCCTTTAAAAGGCCCTCTTTCAGCAACATCTTCACTTTCTACAATGCCTATATCTTTATGTGACAAGGTTTTCATCTCCAGTTGCTACTTTAAGTCTCCCAACTTAATTTTACTATGTTAGCCAAACATTTTTTTCTGCCAATCCTTGTCTGATGCGATCTATCTTGTGCCAACAGTCCTTGATGTAGATATTTCAGGCCCTGGCTCCAGAAACGACATTTTTCCCATGGTTATCCCATTTGTGTAGCCATGTCGTGACTCGCAGGGATCTGATTTGCCTTTTCAGTCCGTCAAAGAGGACTGAAAACCAAAAGGATGAGAGCACCCTTGAGGCCTTGAGCTTTCTTCCAAGGTCTGCATGCCTGTGGTGTCTCGGTTGCAACTATCTCTCGGTATCATTTCTTCCACACGTCTAAGCAAGAAGGGATAATTGCCTTGTCGGTGGACTGGAAAGGTCTTGGGAGTTGTTCTGTCATGTCCTTGATCTTTACTCCAGACAGTGTGTAACTCTTGAGCTAATAAGTCCAGTCAACATACCCTTTGTTTCAATTCCTTTGGTAGTCATGAATCACCACTTACCATGATCCTTCTTTGTCTTCTTATCAGGTACAATCTCCTCCTTAGCACCCTTTGGAGGTCCATCCTCTCTGTCTTTTGCCTTTTGGCTTCTAAGAGTCTGAACAGGATTTCTAAGTTTCTGGAGGGCTTCTAAACTCCTTGCTTCTGGTCATTGCCCTCCTTCACTGGGCTGCTCCCAGGTCATCTTGCCTTCTTGTGGAGGAAGTCTTTGTTATAGGACCTCCTGCCTTTGCACACGCACACCATCCTTTCTCACCAACTCAGGGGTGACCCTTTGCTGCTCCAGTTCTTCACAGGCTGCCACAAACGTGCCAGTGCAACTGATGCACACCAGATTGTTTTCAGGCAGGAAAACCAACATTGCAGGTCACTCCTGCAGGCTCCTGTTTTGTATATTCACATTTGTTTCACTGAGCACCACTGAAAGGTTTTCCTTTCTTCTCCTGTTCCCTTCGGACTCTCCCATTGCCCAAGTGCAAACTCTTGTTTTAGAGAAAGGATTTGTTAAGGAGTTGGCTCCCCCACCCACCCCGGCTGCTGTAGGAACTTCATTCTCACCATTTCTGGAGGGGAGACGTTGATTTACATGGGAGAGGCATAATGAGACCTAGAAAATAGCCTCTGTTTCTAAGCACGTCAGGAGCACATATGAGGAGAGCTGTTGCCTCTGGACACTGTTGGAGGTCCAGTTTCAAATGTAAGGAAATATTTTTTAGTGTTTGGAGAAGGGACAAAAGATGGTGCTTGCTGAAGAAAGCTTGCAAGCTATCCACTTGGAATATTGCAGGAGAGCTGGGTGACCCAGTGCACTGGACTTGTTAGATCAAATAATAAAAACTCTCTTTCCAATATAGCAGTTAAATGGGTGTTATTGATTTTAAAAGTAGAAATTTTGTTCATATTGTGGAGTATAAACCTAGCCATTGGCTGGGAAGATTGCTACTGGAGAGCCAGGATGTGGTTCTTCTGCTCAAGACAGCACTTGTTTCAGGCGACAGGGCCCTTGGCTTGGCAAAGACCAGTGGAAGTTCAGCTTTTGTTGCAACATGGCAACGCGTGTGCTGCTTTTGCAGTTTTCCCTCTTCCTCATCCCTCTTCATACCCCCTCCTCCTCCTCCTTCCTTCTCTGGTTTATTTCAAAAAGAAATGAATTGCTGGAATTTCCTGGAGGCTGTAGTGATTGCTCACCCTCTCCCAGTTTCAGGACAGCTAGTCTAGGCATGCTAACATGGGAGCTCCTGGCTGGAGACCAACCCATTGGCTCTCTTGTAAGAGGACAGCAGCTGCTTGCCCATCTGGCGGGGATGTTGTCAGTCATTGACAGGAGATGAGAGGTCTGGAGAAACTTCCCTGCTTTTGCTGCACTGGAAGACCTGGGCAGGGCAAAGATGCTCCCCTCCCCATGACTCTGATCATGTGGGAAGGCAGCCTTTAGCCAAAGCTTCTGGGGAGAATTGGATTTCTGCTGGCAACAAATGTGGAGTGGTGGATTTGCCCCCAATCCCAGATGGGTGCCTGACTGAGAGCCAAGGAAAGCTGGAGGGCTACCTAGCTAGAGGTAAAGGTTCCCCTCGCACATACGTGCTAGTCGTTCTCCACTCTAGGGGGCGATGCTCATCTCCGTTTCAAAGCCGAAGAGCCAGCGCTGTCTGAAGACGTCTCCGTGGTCATGTGGCTGGCATGACTAAATGCCAAAGGGGCACAGAACGCTGTTACCTTCCCACCAAAAGTGGTCCCTATTTTTCTACTTGCATTTTTACGTGCTTTCAAAACTGCTAGGTTGGCAGAAGCTGGGACAAGTAACGGGAGCTCACCCCATTACGTGGCACTAGGGATTTGAACCGCTGAACTGCTGACCTTTTGATCAACAAGCTCAGCGTCTTAGACGCTAAGCCACCCCAGGTGCCCCAAATAGCCAGAGTTTGAAAATGGACTTCTGGCATCGCCAGTGGAGGCTAAGAGCTGCTGGACATAGAGCCCATCCAACAATTTAGAAAAGAAAACTACATCAAGAATTGGATTCTGAATTGGATCATTTCTTTTATCTTGCCGTTCCCTCACCATTCAACACCAGTGCAAGGGTGTGGCTTGTACAGCTCAGAGTGAACGGCACCCTCCTTTCCCCAGCTTGTGTGCCTATGCAGAGGAAACAAAGACAGAAAGATCATCTTCCCGTGAAATGTGGCTAGGAAAGTCAACTGCAGTTTGTTTCTCTTGTTTCCCAGGAAGCGCCTCGACTTCCAGCCAGCAACATGACGGAAGGCTTTGACTGTGCCAGCTGCAAGGAGTCTCTTTACGGGCGCAAGTACATCCAGGGAGACGAGGGTCCCTTCTGCATCCCCTGCTATGACTCCCACTTTGCCAACACCTGTGACGAGTGCAAGGAGCTGATTGGACATGATTGCCGGGTGAGGTGCCCCAGTTCTGCTCAGGCTGCCCCTTCTCCCCCCCTCCCCCCCCCCCCCCCCCCGCTTTATATGGGACCTTTAAAAGGAAAACTGGAGAAAATATAAAATGCTTTCAGATGATCAAGACAGCACCCAAAACAAATCACAGGTAAGGTTCCACAACATTCCCCTGGGGCACGTTGTGGCTTTAATAGCTAAGGAAGCCCAGCCACCTCAATGGGCAGTGGAGAGGCCCCAATATTTCCAGCCTTTTGGGCTACTGTGACTGGAGAAGACCTATGACCATCTTGGCCTTCTCAAGGCTCAGGATTTGCCCTTTTGATGCACCATCTCAGCTGTTGACCCCTTTTATTTATTCCTCTCTCCCAGTCCTCACTCTGCAAGCTCTTTCATTGATCCTCTCCCCCGCCCGCCCCCCAAGGCCTTATTGTGCCTACTCAGTTTAAATTTCTTGGAGCAACCTCTCCAGTTTCAGTCCTGAGAATTTGTAGAAGCGGTCCAGGAGCCTCCTGACTGTCAGGTGTTATGAAATGGAAACATCTGCTCCCTGGAGCTGCCCTTTGCCTTGGTTAGGTGGGGCTGGGGCTGGATTGACAGGATTCAGACAAGGAGGAGAGGAGAGGGAAGGAGGGAGGCGAGGTGGTGCTGCAGAGACAGATTAAGTATAAAATGGAGTTCAAGACCTTTATCAGTTGTATGTGCCTGTGTGTGACTGGGTGTTTTAAAAAAGCCTGTTGTCTTTATAACTACTTTGAGATACTTGGTGCAGGGTAAAAGGCTCCGATTTGGCTTTGTTGCTGTTGTCAAACTTAATTGTTTTGCACATAGTTTGTCCCATTCGTCCTGTGTAGAATCCCAATAGGCCAGATCCCATTAGTGGAAGAGATGTCCCTAACCTTGTGTGTATTATTTGTTGGGACCTGTGATGGTGCTTTAGATGTGGGGGCAAAGTAAAGGTGGGTTTCTTGCAATCTGCTTCCGGCGTTAGCATCGTCTCCTCTTGCTTATGAGAACCTGCCTCAGGCCGGGCGGAGTCTTGTCTGCACCTGTGGATGAGTCCCTCGTCTGCTTTGGGCTGAGCATACCGTGTGTGCATTTGTGTGAGCTGCAGGTGGCAGCCGGCAGGGTTTGGCTCTTTTGTTTCTAGGGCTTCCTGCACAGCATGGAGGGGCCACCTCGCAGGAGAAATAGAAACAGCAATCCCAGGTGCCCGGAAGGGGTAGGCAACTGACCTCTGACCTCTGCTTCCCACCCCCACAGGAACTCTACTATGAGGACCGCCATTACCACGAGGGTTGCTTCCGCTGCTTCCGTTGTGACCGCTCCTTGGCCGATGAGCCTTTCACCTGCCAGGGGCAGGAGCTGCTCTGCAACGGCTGCTATTGCCAGGAGTTCTCCTCCCAGTGTGTGGCCTGCCAACAGGTGGTCATGCCAGGTGCAGTGATGATGCCCCTAGCCCCAGACCCAGCAGCCCCTGGGCTTTCAGGTGCTCACCCACCCTCCCTCTGCCCGCAGGTTCCCGGAAATTGGAGTACAACGGGCAGACTTGGCACGAACACTGCTTCCTCTGCAGCAATTGCCAGCAGCCCATTGGCGCTCGTTCCTTCATCCCAGAGCAGAATGAGTATTACTGCGTCTCCTGCTACGAGAGCAAATTTGCGCCACGCTGCACCCGCTGCAAGAAGGTTGGGTCTTGACCGGGGGAGGGGAGGGGAATGCAGCCGGTAGGAGCATCCTAGGGCGAGGGGGCCCAAACCAGCCCCTGAGATGAGCTTCTACTCCTGTGCTCACAGACACTGACCAAGGGAGGAGTGACTTACCGGGACGAGCCGTGGCACAAGGAGTGCTTCATCTGCACAGGCTGCGAGGCCCCCCTGGCTGGGCAGCAGTTCACCTCCCAAGAGGATCAGCCCTACTGCATCAAGTGCTTCGGCAGCCTTTATGCCAAGAAATGCAGCGCCTGCGCCAAGCCCATCACAGGTGAGTCAAGCGGGAGGGGCTCCCCGGCAGAATCGGGTAGAGGTGGACCCCTGTCTCATGCCTCCTCTTTCTTCCCCAGGTTTCGGGGGAGGCAAGTACGTCTCCTTTGAGGATCGCCACTGGCACCAAAGTTGCTTCAGCTGCTCCCGCTGCGCTACCACACTGGTGGGGAAGGGCTTCATCCCTGACAACGACGAGATCCTGTGTCGTGATTGTGCCGGCAGTCTCTGAAAGGGCATCCTGGGCAATTGTCCTCTAGATTGTGTGTGTGCCAAAGTTCTTTCCTGGGGCAGCGGCAGGGCAGGGATGGTTCTCCCCTCCCTGGCATTGCTGACTGGTGCCAGCCGCCTCTTTCCTGCCAGACAAAAATGGCAACTTTCTCACCCAGCCTGTCTCTGATGAGCTCGGCCGCTTCCCTTGCTCACCATCAGGGTGGCGGTGAAGTCCACCCCCACCGACCGTGATCTGCCTCCAGGGCCGTTTTCTTCTGGGTCCGGAAGAGAGCAGGTGCGGGAGCCTTCCATTGCCCACCCACTGCTCTTCCCTGGGATCCAACCCGGTTGTCCGACAGTTAGTAGGAGCAAGCTCAGCTGTTCCCCCTCCACCATCATGTTTCTTTCTAGCCTGCCCACTTTTGCAGGGGAAAGGAGATCTCCATCCCCCAGGCATGGAGTACCACTTCTCTCATCCCCCATCCCCTCCCCCCAAAGTTCTGGAGTGGCAGCCAGCCTTTTGGCATCCCTCCTTTGCTTTGGTCCCCCGGAATCCCTGAGTGGCCGAGAAAGAAAGCTTGCAAGGCACCAGAAAAGGCTCCAGTTTTTTCTCCCACAATCGCTGGGCTTGAGATTTGAATCTCCTGACCTCCACTACCCGCCCCCCCCCCTCTGGGCCTGGACTTTCTACCCGCTGCTTTCTGTCCTGGGAGTCTCCCACCCTTCAAGCCTGCCTTCCCACCTGGAAGAAAGGGGCTCTGTCGCTTTCTGCAGACATTCTCTGTGGCCTGAATTTCTTTCCTGCTTTTCTTTGGTGAAATGCTATGCATGTTCCTTTAAATGCACTATGTAGCCATTCCCTCAAATGCTTTGCTGCTGGGGAGTCAGAGACCACAGCTGGGTGTCTTCCTGTTGGTGGGGTTGCTCACCTCTGGTCAGTGGATCTCTCCTCTCCTTTTCTGACTTTCTCTAATAAATCATGTTAATGGATTACTAAGGATAACTCACTTGGAGAACTGGGGGGGATGAGATGGGTTTGCCGTGCTGGATCTGCCGTTTACTCTTCTCACTGAGCTGCTTCCCAAATCCTAAAGAATTCAGCACTTCCTCCTGCAACCCACCATCTGATGCTGCTGGGTGTGCCTGGACCTCTGCTCCACCCAGGATTTAGTGCAAGGAAGGGGAAGGGTGCCCCATGACAAGGGTTGCTCCCACCAAGGGTAAGCTCTGCTTCACATCCAGCCAGTCTGGCACTGCAACCCTTGTTTCTCCAGAGTGGAAATGAGAGATTCTCTGGCAAGCAGATCTCGTAACAAGTGAATGTCAGCCAAAGTAGCTATGGCTTCCCCCACGCCATCCTTTCTTTCCCGTCCAGGGAATTCAGCAGCTTGGGAAAGGGAGTGAGTTTGGGTCAGACTTTTCCTGCTTGCAGAAGACACTCAACAACATTACGGGCTATCCGAAGAGGGTGGCTTGTGTAGCATTTGAAGGGGGCGGGGTGCTCTGCCCGCACCTCCAGGCACTCGGCAACCGAGCGCCTAGTACCTCTATGCTGCTGGAATCCATTAGTGGTGGGCTATGTCTTCCCAAAAAAGGAAGCGAATCGTTTGGCCAGCAACATCTGGATTCTATCCCAAGGGGGTGGATGGGTCATAACCTGCTCGGTCTGCCTGATTTATTTGTGGGCTGAAATGAGATCATGTGGTAAGGCCTGGCGGAGTAGCAGTGAAAAGGCCTCTGAGCTGGATGAGAAACCGGATGCTCTGGGCAAGGAGATGGAGCTCAAGGGGGAAGGAAGCCAGACACATAGAAGCCCCACAGGCATCGGGAGGGGCTTCAGCCAACTCTCCTAGTTCACCATGGGCAGGGCGGGCCTAGTGCTGCCTTGCACCCTTTCTTCCCTTTACCTTCATGGGCCTCCTGGAAAGATCACCCACTGCGGCAAACCAGAGTGGTCTGGAATCAGTCCTCTTCCCGAGTCCAGTTATATCCCTCCCAAAAGATAATCAAGCAACAGATCTGCAAACACCAAGAAACAAGCAAAGCTATTATTGGAAGCCAACATTTGTCAAAAACAGATCATGCCAGTCAAAACCTTTTTGCATTCTGTGACAAAGTGACTAAATTAATGTACCAGTGAAACGCTGTGGACATGGTATACTTGGCATTTGATGAAGTAGGCCATAAACTACTTCTTGGTAAAATAGAAAAATGTGGGATACAGGGCATCACCAAAGTGTAGTCCTGAATGGAACTATATATGGGAGGAAGTATGCAGCAGGGTACCCAGTACTCTTCAATGTCTTCATAAACTATTTAGACAATTGTTTAGACTAGCCAATACCCCAGAAGATAGGCTAAAGATCTGGAAGGATCTCAACAGACTAGAACACCGGGCCCTATCTAACAAAATAAAATTCAATAGTGAGAAAAGTCAAGTTTTACGCCTAGGGAAGAAAAACAACAACAAATGCACAGATACCAAATAGGTGATACCTGGCTCAATAGCAGTAACTGCGAGAGGGATGCAGAAATCCTAGTGGACAATCACTTAAATATGAGGCGGCGGTGTGCTGTAGCTACCAGAAAAGCCAATGCAGTCCTAGGCTGCCTCAACAGCGGGATTCTATCAAGGTCATGTGAAGTCTCAGTACCACTTTCTACTGCCTTGCCAAGACTCCAGTTGGAATACTGCATCCAGTTTTGGTCACCAAAATAGGGGGAAAGTGTTGAGGCTCTAGAAAGAAAGCAGAGGAGAACAACAAAGATGAGAAGGGATCTGAAGGCTAAAAACAGGGTGAATAGAATAGAATAGAATTTTTATTGGCCAAGTGTGATTGGACACACAAGGAATTTGTCTTGGTGCATATGCTCTCAGTGTACATAAAAGAAAAGATACGTTCATCAAGGTACAACATTTACAACACACGATGGTCAATAAATCAATATAAATCATAAGGATTGCCAGCAACAAATTATAGTCATACAATCATAAATGGAAGGAGATTGGTGATGGGAACTATGAGAAGATTAATAGTAGTGCAGATCCAGTAAATAGTTTGACAGCGTTGATGGAATTATTTGTTTAGCAGAGTGATGGCCTTTGGGAAAAAACTGTTCTTGTGTCTAGTTGTTCTGATGTGCAGTGCTCTATAGCGTCGTTTTGAGGGTAGTAGTTGAAACAGTTTATGTCCAGGATGCGAGGGGTCTGTAAATATTTTCACAGCCCTCTTCTTGATTCGTGCAGTATACAGGTCCTCAATGGAAGGCAGGTTGGTAGCAATTATTTTTTCTGCAGTTCTAGTTATCCTCTGAAGTCTGTGTTTTTCTTGTTGGGTTGCAGAACCGAACCAGACAGTTATAGAGGTGCAAATGACAGACTCAATAATTCCTCTGTAGAACTGAATCAGCAGCTCCTTGGGCAGTTTGAGCTTACTGAGTTGGCGCAGAAAGAACATTCTTCGTTGTGCTTTTTTGATGATGTTTTTGATGTTAGCTGTCCATTTTAGATCTTGCGATATGATAAAACCTAGAAATTTGAAGGTTTCTACTGTTGATACTGTGTTGTCTAGTATTGTGAGAGGTGGAAGTATGGAAGGGTTTCTCCTAAAGTCCTAAAGAATGGTTGCAAGAACTGTCTAGTATAACAAGGAGTAGAGGTGACATAGTAGTCTTCCAATATTTGAGTGGCTGCCACAGAGAAGAGCATGTTAACCTACCTCTAAAGCACCTGAGGACAGGACAAGAAGTAACGAATGGAAACTTATTGAGGAGAGGTCCAATTTAGAACTAAGGAGAAATTTCCTGAAAGAACAACCAGTGGAATGAATTGCTTTCAGAAATTGTGGATGCTCCATCACAGGGTTTTTTTAAAAAAAGAGATTGAACATCTATTTGTCTGGAATGGTATAGGGGTGCTTGAGCGAGGAGTTGGACTAGAAGATCCCCAAGACCTTCCAACTCTGTTATTCTGTATTCTATAACTATTCTACACATTGATAAGTATTCATGAACCACACTGGTCTAGCTTCATATTTCTAGCTTTGCTATCTGCCAGGATGTCTTATACAGTTTTATTAAAGGATGTTTCAATACCTCTAAAAGATGTGAAGTAGTTTACTGTATAACATTCATAAAGATCAATAGTTCACAATTAAAATTCAGTGACTAAATAACAGGTATATGGAGCTAGTCATATTTCCATTAAGATCCACGTTTCTTGCAGGAAGCTACCAACAATTAATGCATTTTTCAGACTTCAAAGTTCTTGAAGCACGACGGCTGTAGCAACAAGCTGAACCATGTAAATGTTCATTTACATTAAATAAATTAAATAAATAAATAAAATAAAATTTACATTAAATGCACATGTAACCATGTGCCCCTCATGTAAAAAGAATTCAAAGGCAGGCAAAGAAGGGCTTCAGCTAAGATCTTCCCAGTAGGGACACTGAGCAAAAAGCACTTTTCAGAGGCTCTCCAAGGTGAAAAGCCCAGGGGGGGGTTCTGACCTTACACTTACTCTGATTGCTGCTGCTGCTGCTAATTGCTAGCAAGCATGTGGGCAACCACATTTTACATCCCAAAGCAGCTTTAAAACTAGTCTAATGGTGACATTAATAGATTGCTTGCTGATGCTATCCAGCCTTTCTGGGTCAGCTCCTTTCACCTGTTGTTCTGTATTCTGTATCCCAAAAACCTATTTATTTGATTTCTATTGCCTCCCATCTTTTCAATAGCTCTACAGTAAAAATAGACAAATGCATAGCTGGGCATCAACCACTCAATTAGCTACACAGTCAGGCAATTGGCTCTATCCCAGGGCCCCAGGCTTGGGCATAACACCTAGTTTTCAAGAGCATATAATGCCTCTGTAATCTGCACCAACTAAAGCTTCCAAATGCACTTCAAGGGCAACTCCATTTGAAGCACATTGCAGTGGTACAAATTCTGGAGGTCACAAAGGCATGACCATAAACAGGAAACATACCCTCCCCAGTCCAGGGCTGGCTACAAGTGATGCATGATCCGAAGTTGTGCAAATGCCCTCCAAGCCAGGGCATTTGCACCTGCTTCTTGAGCAGGAGCCATGAGTCCAGTAGGATCCTGGTTTGCACACTAGCTCTGTGTAATGAACTTTGGAAAAAGTTCAGAGAAGAGCAGCTAAGATGATCAAAACCCTGGAGACTAAAACATAATGAAGAACGACTGCAGGATTTGGGTTTGACCAATCTAAAGAACAGTGGGGACATGATAGCAGTATTACAGTAGTTGAGGGGTTGTCATAAAGAAGAGGGAGTCAAGCTATTCTCCTGAAGGCAGGACAAGAAATAATGGTTGGAAGCTAATCAAAGAGAGTAACAACCTGGAATTAAGGAGAAACTGCCTAACAGTGAGGACAATTAACCACTGGAACAGCTCACCTTCAAAAATTGTGGGTGCTTCATCACTGGAGGTTTTTAAGAAGAGTCTAGACAGCCACTAATCTAAAATGGTACATAGGTTCTCCTGCTTGAACAGGAAGCTGGATTAGAAGACCTCCAAGATTCCTTCCAGCTTCTATTCTATTCTATTCTATTCTATTCTATTCTATTCTATTCTATTCTATTCTATTCTAATGGGCAATAAGAATAAACTGGAAGAGCAAGAAGAAGAGCTACAGCCGAGACAATGGTCAAACAAAAGAAATCTTTGGAAATCTTTGGTGTCGGGCAGGATTTGAGAAAATCTCAGACAAAAACCTCCCTAGTTCTCTTGAAGGGAGGAATAAATATGTTCAAGGTTGCAAAAAAATGTTACCATAACCTTGTAATAAAAGTAAATATTAGCATAATCTTGGCTTCCTGGTATGATCTGCCACAAAGGGCTGACAATTTTAAAGTGGTACCACTCCATTTTCAACCAAATATGGAAGGTCTCTGGAACCAGGTGGTCCAAAACCCCAGTTCCATTCAATTTTCTTTGAATTACGCTGAACCCTGTTGTGCCCCATCCAGGCCCTCACAGCCTCCAGGCTCTGAGACAGAACTACCTCCACATTCAAACAATCTGGGATGGAGATATCCCAAAGTCATTATCCCCAACCATTGAACAATCTCACCCAGCAGTTCCAGAAGGGACTGAGCCTTGTGACACCCCACAAAAGAAGGGCTTCTCTCCCAACATCAGCTAGAACCAATCTAAGGGAATGAAGACAACCGGCATAAAACAGTGCTGCCCACCCACAGCTCCCAGAGCCTAGCCAGAAGGATACCATGATGTCTAATATTCCAAGAGGAGCAAGGATGGGTGCACTACTCTCATCCCTCTTCTGCCAGTGAACATCCAAGAATGCAGTCAATACCATCTATATCCAGGGTACATACCCAGACCCGAACTCAGATTGAAAGGTGTCCAGATGATCTCCTTCTTTTAAGACCTCCTGAAGCTCCAGCTCAGCACTTTCTGTACATCCTTTAAGAATCGCCTTATGCGATGGGAATACCCCACTGTGACCACCCCTTCTCTCAATGAGGAATGGATCCTCACCTAGACAGCCGTGATGGGATCTAACATAGAAGTGGCTGAGCTAACAGTTATGGGCATCCTGTCCCCTTCCCATCGCCTGAAAAGATAAAGATAAATAACCCATCCCTAGGTGCCATGGAACCTGCTCCAGGGTCAGAGTCCACCTTAGATCTGATCAACTTTCTCCATCAGATGCCCAACATATTTTTCCAATGACCCTATAAGTGGATCCCCAAACCATTTCCTTTCAGAAGGGTTCAGGTCATCCCAAACTAGTCTGCAACCAGGGCAGAGAATGCCCAACGTAATGCCACAAGGTAGACTCCCAATAGCAGCTGTAGCTCATGTTTGATCAAGTTCACTTTTGATCAAACCTGAAGCATCTTTTCTTCCATGTCATTTTTCTCTGCTCCTCCATGAACTGGGGAAATTCTGCAATCCTTAGTGGAGGAAAGGCCATTCAGGCACAATCCAATCTGCAGCCCCTGTGGCCACTTGAACCAGTTGAACCCTGCAGCAGATGCCCTGAAACAATCCAAAGTCCCTCAGGAACCAACTGGATCCATTCGTTGCCTGGGGCAGACCAATACCATAGGTCCAGACTCCCTGCATGGAGGGGATGTAAGAGAACTGCAGGGAGAACTCCCACCAGGCAGTGGTCTGACCCTGACAAGAGAAAAATTGCCCACTCCCCTAAATCCAAAGTACCTTGTCACTGCTCCAACAGAAAAACCAAGTCAGGTGAAGGACTGTTGTTCTGTGTCAAACTCTGGATGACTTGTGGCAGGCCCATGGATGTCATCGTGGCCATGAACTCCTGAGCTACCTCCAACCCAGCCTCCAGGGAAAGCAGATTAAAGGCCCCCAAGATCATGAACCTCGGGAACAACATTGGCAGCCAAGCCAAGGAGCTCAGACAGGAAGGTTGCGACATAGCAAGGAGGTTACTACAATAGCAACAGTTGCAACTGAACCTTAGAGCCCAACAAACAAGGTCCCACACCCAGCAACCTGTAACTAACTGACAGCTCGTCTGCTTTCATAAGTACCTTGTTTAATGCCTTGCTGTAGATCACCCTACCATATTATTAAAGATATCTTCTATTTGGTATAAAAATAAAGACTTGGCTGTTCTTTCCTTGAGCTGGAGCTATGAATCCAGAAGGACTCCCCAAATTGCAGCTCAGTCTGCAGAAATACCACCCCATCTAGAGTCCAAGATGAAGAATCATTTAGGCCTGAAGGTCCAAAAACTCATGGCTATTCCATCTTGTAGGGTTGAGATGAAGCCAGTTCCTCCCCATCCAGACTATTACAGATCCCAGGCACTCGATCAAGACTGCCACATCATGACTTCTCTGGCTAGGAAAGGAGATCTATAATTGGGTATCATCAACATACCAGAACCTATATGGTTAGATGACCTCCCTTAGCAGTTCCATGTAGACGTTGAAAAGGAGTTGAGAAAGGTTCAAACCAGTGGTGGAATCTGAAGCAGTTTATACCGGTTCACTGGCTGTGCACTGCACACACATGTGCAGTGCACACCATGCACCAAATGCAAGGTGCGCATGCACGCAGTGCCCGCCAAAAGGAGGCATGGGGTAAGTTGAACAGCACATGGGGGGGTGCCGCCTCCAGCATGCACGGTCCGCCAGCACCGTGTGTGTACAACAGCCAGCTGACCAGCACGCATTTGACCACAGGAATGCCACGAGGAGCCGACGGGGGCACACATTTGTCTCGGGACGGTTTCGCGTGCCGTTTCCGGCATGCGTGCCATAGGTTCGCCAACACTGATCTATCCCAATGTATTGGACTTAAACAAAATAGTAAAATACTCGGATCTATTAGATGAAAGTGGAAATTTAAAGTCAGAACAGGATTTAAGAAAACAAGGAATAAAAATAGATTGGTGGCCATACTTACAGATCAGAACAAATACAAAAAGTAAAAAGAAGACTGACGATCCCGCGGCTCAGCTGTGATCTTCAGAGCCTCTTTATTTACCTTTTAAAAGCATTTTTTTAAAAGAAGCGGCAAGCAGGGAAGCAGGTGGTCAGGCATTGGGTGGACATCGGGGGGGGGCAGGGATTTTTGCTACTGGTTCTCCGAACCACTTCCCACCATTGCTATCAGATCAGCTGATCTGGTCCAAACTGGGAGCATTTCACCTCTGATTCGAGCCCTGGGGCAGCCCACATTTTAGGCGCTTAGGGCTCAACCTCTCCTCTTCTACCAACACTGGTAGAAGAACAGGGGTGTCAAACTCAATTTCACTGAGGGCCGCATCATGGTTATGTTTGACCTTGGGGGGTGCAGGGGGCATGGCCAGCTCATGTTGGGGGTACCTGTGGTGGCCTGAGTTCTCTGCCAGCAAAACAAGCTCCTGAGCTCCATTTTTGGCTGCAACGTTCTCTTGCAACCTTCTGTCAGTGAAAATGGAGCTCAGGAGGGCTGCCCGCCACCCTCCCAAACTCCATTTTCACTGGCAGAGGCACCATGGACCAGTCCTTTGCTGTTCCCAGGGCAACCCCACGGGCCAGATCTAAGCACCCCAGCCTTGAGTGACACTCCTAGACTAGAACCAGCCATGATGGAAGGAAAACCACCGTAACTCTGGGCCTCTTATCCTAGCCCCCAAAACTGGTCCATAAGAATGTCATGGTCGATACTATCAAAAGCCACCAGGAGGGTCAGAAAAGTGCACCACCTCAATTTCAAGTCCTCCAAAGGTCACTGACAAGCAACGACTGCTGTTTCAGTGCTCTGACCAGCCTGAATGCAGAGTGAAAAGGGTCTCTAGATAATCCATCCAAGGCCCTTGGATGTGCTGTATGCCAATCACCTTCTCAATAATCTCTTCCCTACAAACAGAAGGTTGGAGACCAATGAAATTTGTCCCAAACTGTGGAGTCCAAGGATGGCCTCTTGAGAAGAGGCACACCACCATCTCCAACTCAGGTGGAAATACCCCCTCCCACAAAGAATTAACCATTCTTTGGACTTAACCACCTGCCACCTGCCAGGAGACCTTAATCAGCCACAGGTCCAAGGGAGCGAACTCCTAGCCCCAGGATCCTGTCCCCTTCCTCAAGAGTAACCAGCTCAAACTCCTCCCAGATAACAAGGTTCAAACATATCTCCATTATCTCCAAGGCCTCTGCCCACCAGAGTCCAACTCTAAGCAGTCATGCAACTTTTCGTGACAGATGCCAAGCATTCTCCCCACAGGGACTCCCCTAGCTCCTCCTTTACCCAGGAGGGATATGAGTAAATAGGAAGAGGGATGGAAGGATATTTTTAGACATTAGAAAGTTGATAGCGAATATGATATTATCCTTAACTGGAGCCAGTTTGGTCTAGTGGTTAAGGCTCCAGGCTAGAAAGTGGAAGACAAGAAGTTCAAGTCTGACCTCAGCTGTGAAAACTAGTCATTCATTTTCAGCCATAACCCACTTCACAGGGTGGGGAAAACAGGAGGACTATATGTTGGATATGTTTGCCATCAGTTATTTGTATAAATAACAAAGGCTTGATAAATAAATAAATAAATACCAGACGAAGTGAAATACAAAGAAAGGCCAGCTCTCTATCTCAAAAAGGGCAGGATGTGGCGATGTAGCATGATGTAACTCTTTGGTGCAAGATATGCTTAGTAAGTTCACACCCTCAGCAAAATATGCGGGCAGTGACCTGCAACCCACAGGAAACTGCAAAGGATATGAATGGTGCAAAAAAGTATCAACAGAAATACATCTTTTGATATATTCCTTCTTGGCCTGAGTGCACCCAGGGCTCAGCTTCTCCTGTCCAAAGGAAGCAAACAGGGTTGATTCAATTCAGAACAATTTGCAAATGTATTGCTGGATTCAGCTTGAAAAAACACTTGTAGTATGGCACACGGCATCCTGGTTCTTATTGCTTATGTGTGGCAGCATTTTGTTACAAGTTAGATGGTGCCTGTCCTTTATTCACATATGTAAGGTGTTGGGCCAGAGACGCTTCGATGCCACTGGCTAGCCCTAGGGGAAACACTGTTTGCATGAATGTAGAATTTATAAAAGGCACAAGTAGCACTCATTTAATTTTTAATTGGTTACCCTTGGTGGATTCAGTTCACAACACATGTATGCACATGTGCACTATGAACCCACTCAGAATTGCACATAGAAAGGCTGGAGAATGCATGGCCTTCCAACTGTTGTTGAAGTACAATTCATGGCACTTTTGGCCACAGTAATTTGGGGTTTGGCCAAGGCTTCAGGCTTCACCCCAAGTACAGAGAATGCTGTCTTGAAGGAGTGAACCAGCATCTGGCACGGGTTAACATTACTTGGAGCAGCCCTTATTCCTGACTGTAACTATCGGTAGTAAGTGCGTAGTCTGACCAAATTCTGTGCTCAAAAAATGAGCCAGACAAACTTCATACCAGAAAGCAAATGCACTAACAAGAACAGAAACAGAACTTAACCTATTGACTATGTGGTGATTCCTTCTTTGCAGCTCACATCTGACCTAGTGCATGATGCCTCAAAATGCAGGGAGTCATTATTTGGGCTACTTTTCTTAGATTGTTGGAATCCATTTCTCTTATTGGCCACCCTGTCGAAAAGCATTTTTGAGGTTCTGGAAGAGGAATTTAAAAGACAGAAAAGTAGAGAAAGTTCACAGACAAAATTATTTATTTATTCAACATTTATTGGTCATTCAGTGGACTATGGATGGCAAAAAATAAAGAACGAAAGAAAATATCAAAACAGCTAAAAACATTGTATCAAACAGACAGCCCAGACTTTAATAATCTAACAGGACAGATGCAACAAAATAGGGACCATTGAAGAAATCATAAATGTCAACCCCAGGTCTGGGACCCAAGTCAGAACCCCAGGAAAAGGCAGGCTTCCCAGGTCCCACAAGATGCCACGTCTAATGGAGGGGGCCTGGAGGGACACACACACACACACCGCTGTAAAGGACTGAGCGGGCAGAAACCGTTGGAGACAAGAGGTTTCTCAGCTCCTAGGCACATTGGAGACTTTAGCCCGGCACTCCCTACACTTTGGAGGTGGCTAGGGTCAAACCCGGCTCCAACTAACCAAAGAGAAAAGCAACCTGGAATTAAGGAGAAACTTCCTAACAGTGAGGACAATTAACCAGTGGAACTGCTTGCCTCCAGAAATCGTGGGGGCTCCATCACTGAAGATTTTCAAGAAGAGACTGGACGGCCACTTATCTGAAATGGTATAGGACAGTTCTCCTGCCTGAGCAGAGGGTTGGGCTAGAAGACCTCCAAAGTCTCTTCCAGCTCTATTCCTACTCGACTCTATTCCAGGGGTCTCCAACCTGGGCAACTTCAAGACTTGTGGACTTCAACTCCCAGCAAAGCTGGCTGAGGAATTTTGGGAGTTGGAGTCCACAAGTCTTAAAGTGGCCCAGGTTGGAGACAGACCCCTGCTCTATTCTATTCTAAATTAGAATAACTTTGTAAGTTTAAATGCACACTAATTGGCATACGTTAAAATTTCGTTGCCTACAGCTCTCAAAGGGTCACCACCCCCAATACATAAACATGGCAAAAATATAAACAAATAAATGATTTTTGTTTTCCGAGGTTTTCGCTGGTGTTGTGTATGTAGGTCTTTGGTTATTCGGGTTTTCTCCCACGTTAAATTGGAAGTGTCTTGTTGACGTTTTGATGAAGTCTCATTCGTCATCTTCAGGCTGGTGTTTACAGGTTCATGCTTCTAGGAGCAATTACTTGCTCCTAGAAGCACGGAAGCTGTAAATATCAGCCTGAAGATGACGAATGAGACTTTGTCGGAAACGTCGCCAAGACACTTCCAATTTTACGTGAGAGAAAACCCGAATAACCAAAGACCTAAATAAATGATTATATATACCCACATATACCTTGTTGTACCCTGATGAACGTATCTTTTCTTTTATGTACACTGAGAGCATATGCACCAAGACAAATTCCTTGTGTGTCCAATCACACTTGGCCAATAAAAATTCTATATATTATAGGGCAGGGATCTCCAACCTTGGCCACTTTAAGACTTGTGGACTTCAACTCCCAGAATTCCACAGCCAGCAAAGCTGTCTGTGGAATTCTGGGAGTTGAAGTCCACAAGTCTTAAAGTGGCCAAGGTTGGAGACCCCTGTTATAGGGCACAGAGAAACAACCCAGTCTAGTCCGGTCAGACTCGTGATGAGGCCCCCCACCCACCCCCTCCCTGCCCCCAACACGATCGAAGGAAGCTTCGCTGGCTCAGCCCGGGCAGCCAAATAAAGAAAGTGCGACATTGTAGCAAGTGAGACGCCGAGGCATCCCGGGACTCTCGGGGGCTCCGTCTCGGCCACAGTCGGCCTTAACCAAACCGCCCCGCGGGCCCCGCCCTGCCAGCGCCCCACTTCTACAAAGTCCCCCCCCCTTCGCGTGGCTCGGAGGCCTCCCTCTTTCTGCGCAAGCGCAGACGCGTTCGCCGCAAGCCTAGAGCGTCGCCTCCTGCGCGGGGGGCGGGGGGGCGAGAGCGACTTCCGCTAGGCCCGCGTCGCCCGGGCGGAACCTTTCCGCGCGGCCGCGGTGTGGGGGGAGGGGAACACCGGGTCGCGCGGGAGACGGCTTCCGGCTCCGACGCCGCCATGGAGACCATCCTGGAGCAACAGCGCCGCTACCACGAGGAGCGCGAGCGGCTGATGGACGTGATGGTCAAGGAGATGCTGACCCGCAAGTCCACGGTGGGGCGCGGGGCCGGGGCCGGGGGGCGGCGGGGGCGGGGGGGCGGGAGCCGGGCCTAACCCTTCTCTCTCTCTCACTCGAGCAGCTGCGGGACCAGATCAACTCGGACCACCGCACGCGGGCCATGCAGGACGTGAGTGGCCGGGGGGCGGGGGGGGCGGGAGGGACGGGCGGGCGGGGGTCGCCTGGCCTCGGGGGCGGCTGACGCGACGGCCTTTTTTGCAGCGCTACATGGAAGTCAGCGGCAACCTGCGGGACCTCTACGACGACAAGGACGGGTAAGCGCCGGGGACGGGGACTGGGGCGCGGGGCGGGGTCTCCGGGGCGGCCGAAAGACCCGCTGACCCCCGTGCTGGGCTCCCCCCCTCCCCCTCCCCAGGTTGCGGAAGGAAGAGCTCGGCGCGATTTCGGGGCCCAACGAGTTCGCCGAGTTCTACAACCGGCTGAAGCAGATCAAGGAGTTCCATCGCAAGCATCCCAACGAGGTCAGCGGGCCCCGGGCCGCCCGCAGCCTCCCCTTGCCCGGCCTTTCCCTCCCCTTCTCTGGCAATCGCTGTGCCAAAAGGCGGTTTTTACCCTCTTGCAATTTGTAAGGCTGAAGATGGTTTTCTCTGGGGTGGGGGGGTTGTCTCAATACAGTTAGTTTTTATAGAAAACTGAGCTTTTTAATTTTTTAACACTGTACATTTCAGTTTTGGTTGTATTAAAATGTTTTAAAACCCAAGTTAACTCCCCAAAGTTCTTCCCTGTTATTACAATCTGTAAACATTTAGCAATTAGTTTCTTGACTTGGAGGAGACTCTCTCGGAACCACTGGCATTGCCAAGCAGATGGTCTGTAGGTTTGCCTCAGTCTGCAGAAGTTCTGGGCTTCAGGCCAGCCCAATTCTTGAGAAAGAGAATGGCGCTGGATGCCAGGCATCAGAGTCTGGTTCACCCAGGGCTCTGAAACAAGCCATCACAGGTTGTAGCTTTCCCTTCAGTAGAACTGTTTTCTTTTTGCCAAGAGGTGAGAGAGGACAACTCTTGCTCTTAGAATTGAAGAGCTTGAAGTTACCACAAAGGTAACCTCATCCAGCCCTTTGCAAATGAATAGTTGTAAGTTGGGGATTACCTATGTTACACTCTCATTCTATTATCCCGGATATTGGCCAGACCTCCAGTGTTGTGTTACCTGCAGATTAGATAAGCAGTCCATCAAACTTGTTGGCTGCATCTTAAAGAAAATGTGGAATGGTTGTGGCCTCGAGAGAGATCCCATCCACCGACTTAAGGTAGAGCCACTGATGACTCTGAATTCAGACTCTCCTTACTGTTGTGCAGTCTGAATTCTCTTTAAGAGATGGTCGTGGAATGTTGTCAGACCCTGATTTTGAGGTTGATTGTTTAACTTTAGTGCAGTTCCCTTTTCAAAGGAAATAAAATTTATCTCATAAAATCTTTTTCACAAAGCCATGTTGATACTATCTTCAATTAATTCCTTAGTTGATAATTTCTAGAATCTTCTTTTTTTCCCCTTTCTGGAAGAGGGGTGCCATATTTGCTTTTCTCTTGTCCTCTGACATCTCCCCAGCTCTCCTGAAAAAATAATTTAAGAGCCTGACAGCTCTTCAGTCTTTGGATATACAGACAGGCAAAAGACGTTCCTCTGCTTTCTCCATTTGGAATCAGCAAAGTTCACAAGCTCATTTGTCTTCTTACTGTTGACATATTTGAAAGAGCTCTTCTTGTTGGGAGAGCCGGTTTGGTATCAAAATTAAGGCACCAGGCTTGTCTCAGTTTGAGCATAAAACCAGGCTCGGTGACCTTGGCCACTTATCTGTCCCTCAGTCTAGGAAAAAGAAAGTGAAGGCAGACCATTTTGAAATTTAGCCAAGAAAACAGCAGGTGCTTGTCCAGGCAGTTATAAGGAGTTAAGAGTGATTCAAAGGCATCCCCACTACCTTGCTGGATTTTGCCTCTCCCACTCACCTTGGTTTATTTCTGCCTTTGTCTTCCTGGCCTTATTTCTTGGTTCTTTCTACCATTTCCAGAAAGTTGTTTATGAGCTGAAAGTGCTGTCCTTAATTTCCTCTACAAGAAATTCTGGTCAACTACAAAATCTTTTTTTTTTAAGGTTTTCTTTCCAGAAGATTTTGAACTTCCTAAAATCTATGGTTTGTGTCTGATCATTTTTTAGACCAGACTTTTGCATTTGCATCCAAGTAGTAATGACTTTAATCATCCATTTCCTTAAGAAGACAAATTCAGTCTCTGCAGAGCAGCATTTCATTTGTGAACTTTGTATTATTGTTGCAAAAACCCAAACCTCTGTTTCTGGCAGTAAAGCTCACTTGAAAGACTTTCCTTTCCTTTCTGCTTCCTCAGTCAAGAAGCCCCTCTGGCCACGGCCGTGATCTTACCAGTATCCTTTGTGCTCGTGTGGAAGAATAAGAAGGGTTTAATTGTGTTCAAACACGCTTGAGTGATTTCCTGCATGCGGCACCTCTTTTTTTCTTTATGTTTTTGGGGAGGGGGATCATGAAGCAAAACCAAAAACCGTGTGTTACCTTTGTAGATCTGTGTGCCGATGTCAGTAGAATTTGAGGAGCTCTTAAAGGCCCGGGAAAACCCAAGCGAAGAGGCTCAGAGTAAGTCCGTGTGGCAGGATTCATGCTTGGCTTTCTTTCTTTCAAATGAATAAATTACGTGCTGAAGATAGCTATCTTTGCTTCCTCCTCTGGGATGGTTCTGGGTCATCTTTCATTCTTGGCTTCTTGTAGACCTTGTGGAGTTCACTGATGAAGAAGGATACGGCCGCTATCTGGACCTGCACGACTGCTACCTGAAGTACATCAACCTCAAGTCGTCTGAGGTGAGGCTTCCATACTGTTTTCCAGGCTTGCGGGGGGCACAACTGATGCTCCCTTGTTTTGCTCTCATCCTTGCGGATTGTGTCCTCAGATTTACGCTTAATAGAGCTATGTAAAAGGGAAGCGCCACTGAAGTGGCACAAAATGTTGGACTGGAAATGAGGGAGGGAGAAGAATAAAAGGAAGGTTATCTCTTGCTGGGCTGAAAGGGAAGGGTGAGTGTGTGCAAGGCTCTTCTCTCCCCCAGCCTCACAGCAAGGGCAGCCGTAGGAACCTCCAGAGAGCAGGTGCTTTGGCCTGGGGTTTCAGAGAATTGTGACAAACTCCCTTCTCTTTCTTCGTGCTATTGCAGAAACTGGACTACATCACTTACCTGTCTACTTTCGACCAGCTCTTTGACATTCCAAAGGATAGAAAGAATGCCGAGTACAGAAGGTGAGATTTTCCTATGAAAAGGGGAATGTGTCATCCTCTGGGCTATTAAAGCTGGTCAAATTAACAGTTTTGCGTGAACAAAAGCAGAATTTCTCATTTCCCCACTTGGGTTACAGTAGCAGGCACAGGTTTAAAGTGGTTTGACTTCGTGGCTGCACATTCATGTATGGTATGGTAATTCTCAGTTGCCGCCAGCTGACAGACGGATGGGAAAAAGGCCCATTTGGGTTGGAGAATGCCAGGCTCTCCTGCCACAGTCAGTCTGATGTTTTACAGGTACTTGGAGATGCTGTTGGAATACCTGCAGGATTATACAGACCGAGTAAAGCCTCTGCTTGACCAGAATGAGCTGTTTGGCAAAATTCAGGGAGATTTTGAGAAAAAGTGGGAGATTGGCACTTTCCCTGGTTGGCCGGTGAGTGCCATTCTGTGATGGGTGAGGCTTAATGTGAAGCACAAGTGTTGTAAACCATGTTAATTGTTCATGTTTCTGGGAGAGATGCCTCCTCCCACCCTGTGCCTCGGTGTCCCCAGTCAACCTAAATGGCTGGGAGAGTTGGGCCTAAGCACATCTGGAGGCCACTGATCTGCACAACCTTTATCTACATATCCTCCTGTTGTCCCTTGACAGAAAGAGACTAGCAGTGCCCTCACGCATGCTGGGGCCCACCTGGACCTCTCTGCCTTCTCCTCTTGGGAGGTTGGTAGCCATTCTGAATCTCTTCTGGATCGGGAATGGGGGAGGCTAAGAGTGGAACACCCACCCACCCCACCTAGGTGCCTCTGGGAATCCATGGGGCCACTTTCCTCCATGGCCCTGCAAGGAGGGACTCAGCTTTTGGTACTTCTCCACAGGAGTTGGCCTCCCTTGGTCTAGATCGGCTGAAATCTGCCCTGCTGGCCTTAGGTCTGAAATGTGGAGGGTAAGTGGAAACAGCTTTAGCGTTTGCGGTGGCTTGGCAGCCTGGGGGACATGCAGAGAAGTGGCACAGGCATATCAGTCCTGCCCTGGGCTTTCCTGGTGAAGGTGCGGACCCTTGCCTGGGTGGGGATGGCATCCTCTGGCGAGAACAAGCAGAAGGATTTGATCTCAGCAGTTTGAAAACCAAAATAGCTTTTGTACAAAAGAATCAAGTTGTTGTCTCTTCTTCCTACCCCAAAACACGTTCTGTATGTTCTTGGGTGACAAGGAACTTCCAGTGTTTTCCAGCTCCCCATTCCTGGCTCTTACTTACAATGCTAAAAGGTACCCTGGAGCCAGACCTGAGGGGTTCTTGCTCTCCTTCCTGCTCAGGACGTTGGAGGAACGCGCTCAGAGGCTTTTCAGCACAAAGGGCAAGTCCCTGGAAGCCCTTGATCCCGCTCTCTTTGCCAAAAACCCTAAGACAAAAGGGAGCAAACGGTGAGTCTGCTCTAGGTTGAGGTGGGGGTGAGTGCTGCATTGCCTGCTCAGGCCCTTTTTGAGTTGGTCTCCTCCTTTAGTGGTCTCACATTCTAAGGTGAAGAAGCAGAGCCACCTTTGGTACCAGCTGGGGTTGCTCACTTGTGGGCACCATTGTCTTGACAGGGACACAGAGCGGAATAAGGACGTGGCCTTCCTAGAAGCCCAGATCTACGAGTACGTGGAGATCCTTGGGGTAAGAGCCACCCCCTCCCTTGAGCATGGAAGTCCCAGGCAGGGGCTGCTGTATTCACAGGCTTCACTGTCCCACAGGAGCAACGGCAGCTGACGCATGAAAATGTGCAGCGCAAGCAGGCGCGGACTGGGGAAGAGCGTGAGGAGGAAGAGGAAGAGCAGATCAGTGAGAGCGAAAGTGAGGACGAAGAGAATGAGATCATCTACAACCCCAAGAACTTGCCTCTGGGCTGGGATGGTAAGGTAAGGCCTCTGGCAGGACAGAGGGGCCTCCGTCTCCTCCTTGGACTGGCCTTGTATATGGCATCCGGTGACCTCTGTGGCTCTTTGCCTTCCAGCCAATTCCCTACTGGCTCTACAAGCTCCACGGGTTGAACATCAACTACAACTGTGAGATCTGTGGGAATTATACATACCGTGGGCCCAAAGCTTTCCAGCGACACTTTGCGGTAAGAAGCGCCATGCTGTGCTTCCATCTGGGAGAGGGTCGGATTCCTGAGGCTGCGGTAGGGGTGGAGTGGAGGGTAGTTGGGCTTTTCAGGCTGATTCCAGAGCAGGTTCCTTGCTGGTCTGGCATCTTGGTAGTTTCCTCCGACTTCAAGGCGCGGTGGCCCGGTGGTTAGAATGCAGTACTGCAGGCTAAGCCGGCTGCCTGCAATTTGGCAGTTCAAATCTCACCAGGCTCAAGGTTGACTCAGCCTTCCATCCTTCCGAGGTGGGTAAAATGAGGACCCAGATTGTTGGGGGCAAGAGACTGACTCTGTAAACCGCTTAGGGAGGGCTGTAAAGCACTGTGAAGCGGTATATAAGTCTAAGTGCTGTTGCTATCTCTAGTAACCTCAGCACTGCTCTGGGGCTGGGAGAGAGCTGTTTTTGCGTCATGCCTCTTTTGAGACCCCAATGCCACAGCATTCTTTCAGGGAGAGGCAAAGAATGCGTGCGTGCATCTGGGACCCTTTAATTTGAATGAAGCTGGGGGTGGACTCTGTGGCCAAAATGTCTCCTTTAAACTCTAGGATTCCTAACTTCCTCAGGCCATTCCTGGCTTCTCAAGAGTAGTCCTCGTTTTAGGAGGCTGGGTCCTCGGTTTTATGATCCCTTGTGCTCTATAGGAATGGCGCCACGCTCATGGGATGCGATGCTTGGGCATTCCCAACACAGCTCATTTCGCAAACGTTACACAGATTGAAGACGCCGTGTCATGTAAGTGGGTGCCAAGCCTGTTTGCCTTGACCTCAAGGGTGGGAAAGAGGATACACTGGCCTTGGCAGGGGGTGTTGAGTGGCGGGGCGGGCATGCATCAGGGAAAAGCCTTGGTGGGGGGAGCTATTATCTCATAGGAGCTTCTGAAAGCTCCCCCTCGGCACCAAAGCAGGACTTGGCTTTCCTCTGTTTTTCAGTGTGGGCCAAGCTGAAGCAACAGAAGGCTTCGGAGAGGTGGCAGCCAGATACAGAAGTAAGTTCTTCTTAGCCCTTGTTCTGCAGCACCTGAGCCCTTGGACCACATTGGAGATTCAGTATAACCTCAGGGGTTGACTCTGGCTACTGGGATAAATAACTGTTGAGCTACAGTAAGAATTTATGTAACTCTTCTAATTTCATTCTAAATCATCCTTGCTAATATTGTGTTACAAATGCACTACATCTTTTGAAAGGATATGTTTTAAAATTTTAAATTACTCTAACTCTCCTCTAGTGCGGGGCTCTAGGTTAAAATACTCAAGTCTGTCTTATTTTCTTTCACTCGCTCTTGTGCCCCGTCCCTGTCTAATACAAATAGTATTTTTTAAAAGCAGAAGGCACATACTCATCTTTACTTTCTATATATGACTTAGCCAGTCTTCATATACAACTGTGACTCCAAACTTGGGACAGTTCATTCATTAGGATGGGTATGGGCAAATTACCCAATTATTTCCACAGTTGTGCATATTTTTTTTCAAAGCTCTATTACATCTGATCAGTTTCTTCTTACTGTTGAAAGGCTGATTCTCCTACAGATTCTGCCCTTTCCCTTTTTAATAACATTGATCAAAGATTTGTCTGTGGTTCTAGTAACAATCCATTTCCTCCAAAAGGGTCTGCCATTATTTTTCTTACGTTGACCAAAAGAACAAAAAAGAAGCAATTTTGTTTAGTAATGGAATGGCCTTCAGCATTTCCCTGCGTGACCTCAGGGGGTTGGAAGTGGCCCCAGATTCAACACAGGAACCTTCCGACCCCCTCAACATCAACAGGGCCATTTGGGGGGGGGTGGAGGGTAGAGGTGAAGATAACAGATTAACAGAATTGGAAGGGATCTTATAGGTCATCTAGTCCAACCCTACTGCAATTCAACATATAAATGAAGACCTGCAAGAAACAGGAAAGCACCAAGAGGAGGAGGAATGTTGAAGACCTCAAAATACTGGGGAGATGATCCCTGTGTTGTTAAGTACAGACATGTCCTAAAAGTGTTTTTTCAAGAGGCAACTGGACTTTCTGGTTTTTCTTTGAAGAGGTTTCGCTTCTCCAGTGTTGAAGAAGCTTCTTGAATGAGAAGCGAAACGTCTTCAAAGAAAAACCAGAAAGTCTGAGTTTTCAAGTTGCCTCTTGAAAAAGCACCTTTGGGACATGTCTGTGCTTAACAACACAGACGGAGATTCTCCATAGACATTTAGCACAGACAGACTTCAGTGGTGCCTCATCTTAAAAGCAGCCGATGCTGTTACGGCATTCCACACTCTCTCTTATTGCCTCTTTTTTGTTGTGGTTTAGATACTTCCTTGCATCTGTGTATACATTTCCTTTTTCAACTCACAAACCATAGAACTTACTAGAGTCACAGGTATGCCACAAAAAGCGCACTGGACAATTTATCCTGTGGAAGTATCACTAATATGTAGGAAATAATGTTAGCTACCGTATTTTTCAGAGTATAAGATGCAGCTTAGTTTTTGGGAAGGAAAATAGTGGGGGGGGGGGAAATCTGCTTACCTACCAGGTATTCATCTGGGTAGCCTCCTTAGTCCGGTCAGCTTCAGCACATTCGTTTGCTGGTTTTGAGCAGGGAGTTGTGCATTTTATCCCCTGCTTGGGAATGAAAAACAGCTTCTAAAGCAGAGCTGAGAGGGAGCAGCCATGAGCAAAGCAGGGAGACGGCTTCACTCGCTAGCACCTCGTTAGGGCTGAAAAAAGCTTCAAAAAAGCTACATTTGGAGTATACCCAAATTTTCAGCCTCTTTTAGGGGGGAAAAGTGTCTCTTATACTCTGAAAAATATGGTTCTTTTTCCCTAGTACAGGCAGTCCTCAATTTACAACAGTTCACTTAGTGACTGTTCAAAATTACAATGGCACTCAAAAAAGTGACAGTCCCGTTTTTCACACATGACCATTGCAGCATCTCCATGGTCACATGATTTACATTTGGATGCTTCACAACTGACTCGCATTTATGACGGTTGCAGGTCATGTGTTACTTTTTGCAACCTTCTGACAAGCAAAGTCAGTGGGGAAACCAGATTCACTTAACAACCGTGTTACTAATTTAAGAACTGCAGTGATTCAGAGAAAAGTCATAAAAGGGGGTAAAACTCACTTAACAAATTTCTCGCTCAACAACAAATTTGGTTTGTGGTTTAGTGGCTAAGACGCTGAGCTTGTCAATCGAAAGGTCAGCAGTTCAAATCCCTAGTGCCGCCGTGTAACGGGGTGAGCTCCCGTTACTTGTCCCAGCTTTTGCCAACCTGGCAGTTCAAAAGCAGGTAAAAAATGCAAGTAGAAAAATAGGGACCACCTTTGGTGGGAAGGTAACAGCATTCCGTGTGCCTTTGGCGTCAAGTCATGCCGCCCACATGACCACGGAGACGTCTCCGGACAGCGCTGGCTCTTCGGCTTTGAAACCAAGATGAGCACCACCCCCTAGTGTGCCGAGGGGAACCTTTACCTTTACCATTTAATAGGGATAGCAAAATGAGAAATACCCTGATGGAATGGCGAAGTCACTGCCTCCAAAACATTCAAAGGGGGAGAGGTGAGAAGAGATGTTGGGGGGGAGGGGCGTGAGAGATCAGTCAAGTGCAACAAAGTCATAAAAATGGTGCCGGCAGCTACACTTTGGGTCAAAAATAGGCATGGATGAACAGCAGCAGGAAAACAGAGTTGGCTGCAGCATTGGGGTGGGAGAGAAACCAGAAATGCCAGCCAGCAGGTGAGGAAGAAACACGCCCCCCCCGCCAAACAAGTCTTGAACCAAAGGGGAAAAAGGGAAACTGTATTCCTCACAAATGGACAGGCCCAGAGGCGCCATCCATGAGTATTCCAAGGTTATACCTGCAGCCCAGAGAGAAACTAGAAGGGGCTCCTGGTGCAGAAACTTTTCAATTTGGATGGGTCAAAATCCTTGTGTTCTGTCACAGAGAGAGGGTGGGTCTTGCTGTTGTGTTGTGTTTTGTTGGATGTTTGGCTTTGCATTTGGCTGTCAGCAGCTTCATTTATCATTCCAGGAGGAATATGAAGACTCCAGTGGGAATGTGGTCAACAAGAAGACCTATGAAGACCTGAAACGCCAAGGCCTGCTGTAAACAGACACGCACCTGCCCCATCCCCACCCTTGTCTCCCTTTTGGTGACTGGAGTCCTTGTGGGCAGGCACTTCAGAGATGCTCCTAGTCAACAGAATGGACTCTGTAAGACCTTTGCTTTATGTTGAACTGATATATAGAAATAAACTACTTTTAAAGGCAGGAGGAATGAGCATCTGGTCTGGTGGTGTAGCCTTGCTTGACGGAGACTTTCTCCCAATGTCTGTCACTGAATGACCCATCCTTGATCCTCAGTATCTGAAGGAACACACCATTCAAACCCAAGTTAACTTCCCTCTGCAGGAAACGTGGAAGGAAAGTTCCTTTATATTGGGTAAGAACATAGGGGTCCCATGCTTGTGTTCACAGCTGAGGTGCTGCCTCCAGCCCTTCTCTTGCCTTCACTTGTCTTTGCAGCCATTATTTCGGAATAGTCAGTCCCTCGTTGTCATTTGCTCAAGGGAGCAGAGAAAAGCAAGCATTGGCATATGGGACAGCCTTGTTGGAGAAGAGCTAGTGAGGTTTTGATGAAAGGCTGCCCTGTAGATCTTTTCCCAAATTCTCTTTGGTAGAAAAGCAGGATTCTCTTGGCAGGTGCCATATACGTTATGGGGGGATAAAAGGAAGCTGCTGCTCTTCCAGTGTATTAATTTGGGGAGGCTACCCAGTACCTGCTACCATCAGTTAAGCCTGTGCCAATCTGCCACTAAGCAGTGTTTTTCCTTTGTTGACACATGAGCTGCTACTCTGAGCCCCCTGGGAATGGAAAGAGTGGATCATTAAGTCTAATTGGGGCGGGTTTGTTGCTGTAATTGTCCCAGGAAGCTGAGGCGGAGGCTTAACCAAAAGCAAGCTACAGAGGTGGAGACTTTTCTGGGAAATGGGGCAAACTCTTGCTTCTCTTCCAGAAGCCACTGGCTAAACTCAAGCAGACTAGCAGGGCCTGTTATCCGGATACCCTTAGGTGGGGGCAGAGAGCAGCAGCTATAAGCAAGGATTGGTTTCATTGTATGTGGGAAGATCCCTCAGGAGGCTCAGGCCAATCTGGAGCAGAACAGTTGATCAGAGAGAGAAAGAGAGACTGCTTTCTGCCCCTAAGTCTAACCCCGTTCCTGTGGGCCCTGGATCTTCGTCTCTGAAAAATGGTCTTCACTGGGATACGTGGTCTGTGAGATTGCCAGGAAGCAGCTATTGCCAGCCCAAAGAACAGATCAAGCCATGATGCAAACTGGGATGCCTGTGGCCTCTTCTTGGCTTCCAGAAAGAGAAGGGTTTCATCCTTGGAATCGAGGGGACTTTGTTTAGCAGAATTTCCTGTAGGAAATGGAGTTCTCAGACGCTCCAGAGAAACAGCAGTGCCAAAAAGATGTCTCTCTCTATTTCCTGTCCAATTGACATAAATCAGGTGGCAAACTGGGAGGACCATCGTAGAAAGGTTTGTCAGGAAGGCTTAGCTCCTCACCTTGGATGAGCCACAGTTGATCCAGAGGCAGGGAACATATTGCCCAGAGCACCAGGGAGCCAGGTGCCTCTTCTCCCCCACCTTGGAGTGCTCTCGACTGGTTGGCTCCATCTCTACCTGGGCGGAGATGAGGGTTCTCAAGGGGACATTGCTGCCAGTGCTGCAGGCAGAGAGCATTCAGACAGACACCAAGACTCCCTGCAAGCAAGCAAGGTAAGTGAGGAACAGACTGCAGAAAAGTCTAGAGGGGTGCTTGTGGACCTGTCAGTTATCAAGAGATGGTGTATTGAATGTCTAAGCCAGGGAGGCAGAAGCTGAGCCAATAGCAACCCAGAACCTACACACACTATGCGGGAAGGAATTCCCACGGAACCATAAGCCACAGCCTGGGAAGGAATGAGTTAGCCGGGAGACTGATCCTCCTTGTTCTTGGGCTGGGCATGTCTGCAGACGAGCCAAAGATGGCTCATGTGGCTTCTGCTGGGCCATTTGTAGCCTGGAGCTCTAAGAGGACAGAGGCAGGTGAAAGAATAAGCTGCTGTGCCTTCACCCGTGGCCTGTTTACTCCAGCGTAGGTTCGTGGCTCCAGCAGGAACTAACTCAGGGCAAGGTTGTCACAAAATCTGGGCTGCGGTATTGGGAAGGGTCTGGAAGACCCAGATTCCTGGTCCTTGAAGTACCCAGAGGGCTGGCTCAGAGAGATGGGAATGAATTTGGAATGTCATCCCAACTAGCTAGGCGTTGGCTGATACAAGGCAAGGGGCAGATTTCTGTTTTTGATGCCTGCCTGGGCGTCCCTCGCTTCCCTCTGGGGCTGAACCAAACATGCGTTGCTGGGCCAACAACGCGTGTCTTTAACCTGCAGCCCTGGGCCTTCGGGCGTGTCATTTTCCTGTCTCCCTGGCAGCCACAAGTCACTTTGGGGCCTGCCAGCATCCTGGAAATGAGCCCAATGCGAATCTAGATCATGCAGTTCGCTAAATAGATCGCAGATTAGCTACCTTCGGAGGGGCCATGTCACCTCCAATCCCAGCTTCTGAAAGAACAATTTCCTTGTGGGGCTGCAAGATGGTGTAAATGATACATGAAGAGGCCGGAATGGTGGGAGCAGAAACCTGGAGAGGGGGGGGGAATGCTGGCCTCGATAATGTGGGTGGGGGAATCTCAGAATTGGGGTTGATTGCAAACTGATCCAGCAGTGTGATAGGACTGCAAAAAAATGCCATTCTAAGCCACATTTAGAGAAGTGTTTTACCAGATCAAAGGATGATTCCAATTTCTTTTGATCTGGTGAAATTTCGTCCCAAATGTTAAGTTTTTAAAACATGCGTTTTAAAAAACATTCAGAGGCCTGTACAGTAATTGAGACTAAGTTGATTTTAAACCTAATAACAGCGGCAAGACTACTGATAGGACAATACTGGAAGAAAAAAGAATTACCTACAATAGAAGAATGGATATTGAAAGTTACTAATTTGGCTGAGATGGCTAAAATCTCAGCCTTTTTGAAACACAAGAAAACACAAGAAAAATATCTAACTGAATGGAAAAAATGGATTGAATATACGCAAAATAGATATCAGATTAAGAGATACCAGATTGCCTTTGAATGATAGGATGTATTTATCTCTGATTTGTATGGGGAAAGAGGATTTGAGAAGAAGGGGAGGACTATAATTTGTGTTAGGGAAAATTTAGCGTATGATTGTTTTCTTTCTGAACTATACCTTGTGTTTGCTCTGGGAAGTTGGGGGTGGGGGGGAGGGAGGAGGGTGGTTTTGGAGGGAGGAGGGAGGGGATGGAGGGGAGAGGGGGGAGAAAGAGGGGGAAAAAATTTTGTAAAAACTTTTTCAATTTAAAAAAAAACCAAAAACATTCAGAGGCACCAGAACAGGTTCAGAGGAGGGGCCACAAGGACCACTCAGTAAGACCACTTACGAAGTGAGCTTGAAGGAGCTGGACACGCTGAGTGGCCTTAAGCTTGAGTGGCAGGTGATTCCATTTTTTTTCAAGCAGCTGAACGGATGTCAAGCAGAAGGTCCAGCTTGGCTTTCTATCATACCAGAAATTGGAATTTATTTTATCAATTTTTTATATGGAATGTTTTAACTTCAAGCAGGCAGATTTTGACTGAGTGGAGGTGGGGGGGGGGGTGAGCCAATCTACCCTTTATGTGTTCAGGCAGGAACTGAACAGCCTTTGGTGGGGGAGGGGGCTTTGAGTCGGGCCCTGCACTGATCAAGGGGTGACTCAGTCTTCAGAAATGACTTGCTCAGCGGCTGCTCAGTTAAGGAGCCTCCTGGTGGAAGTCCTTGTTCTGGGTAGAGAACTTTGATTTTGGATATATATATTGGGGTCCCCAAAAGTTCTTAGGGGTAACACTGGAGACACCCCGGGGGGGGGGCTTCTTGCAGGGCCTGCTTGAAAAGGAAAGACTGTCAAATAAGGTAGCCTTTCCCTATTTGACACGGACTCTCCCTGTTTCTTAGCCCTGCGTGGGACATAAGATTTATTGTAGCCCTACTTAGCAAATGCAGACACAAGTCATTCCCTCCAAATAATAGATATTCATGCTAGTAAAAATAGTTCAGACAGCAGATAAATGGGAGGGAGGGAGGGAGGAAGAGAGAGAGAACATAAAACAGCATAACAGAGTTGGAAGGGATCTTGGAGGTCATCTAGTCCAACCCCCTACTTGAGCAGGAGACCGTATGCCATTTCAGACAAATGGCTGTCCAGTCTCTTCTTAAAAGGCTCCAGTGATGGAACACCTTACGACTTCTGAAGGCAAGCCATTCCACTAGTTTATTGTTCTCACTGTCAGGAATTTTTTTCCTTAGTTTGAGATTGCTTCTCTCCTTGATTAGTCTCTATCCATTATTTCTTGTCTTGACTTCTGATGTTTGGTAAATAGGTTGACTCCCCTTATTTTTGTGACAGCCCTTCAAATATTGGAGCATTGCTATCATGTCTCACCTAGTCCTTCTTTTCACTAGACTAGACTATGTATGTACTATTCACATAGACTAGACGTAAGCCCTTCCAAGAACTGCCTAAAGAAACACTCTTTTCTGCAACAGACCTTCGGTGCAGCACCAGAGTAGGAGCACCACGCATCAGGTTTTCCAGGTCAGGGAGACTGATCCTCCCTAAGACTTTGAAAAGCCAGTTCCAGCTTTCTTTGCTGCTGGATGGGTCAGGAATGGAGAGAAAGTTTGGTCAGGTCTGGCCACCAGCCGCTAAGCTGAGGAAATACAGTCATGACCCAACCACAATGAGGGCTCCTCCTTGACCCTGGTTGTGGGGGTTGCCTTGGCAACCGGTTCCCTACCATAACATGATGCACAGCTATGGAGTACCCAGTGCCTGCAGCGGTAGCAGGCCATGCTGAAGGGATCAGGATTCAGCCGCTTGGGTGGCTGGGAGCCTTCCCACGGCTTTGCATGGTGTGTGGATCTTGTCTGCTTTTCCTCTGCAGCAAAAGAAACACAACCTCTGCAGAGGCCACAGAGGCTTCTCACCTCCAGGGGTGAAATGCTCCCGGTTCGGACCAGATCAGCTGATCCAGTAGCAATGGCAGTGGGTGGTTTGGAGAACCGGTAGCAAAAATCCCTGCCCCCCCCATGCCTACCCAATGCCCAGTCGCCCGTTTCCCCGCTTGCCATTTCTTTTAAAAAATGCTTTTAAAAGGTAAAAAAAGAAAAGTAAAAAACGATCACAGCTGAGCTGTGCAATCATCAGAGCCTTTTTTTTGCTTTTAAAAGCATTTTTTACAACCTATTTGGACCTATTAAAGGCTTTTAAAAGAAAAAGATTGCGCGCCACAGCTGATCACACACACACTCACGCTGTTCTACTTACCCCATGCCTCTTTTTGGCGTGCACTGTGTGCGCGCACTTTGCATTTGATGTGTGGTGCGCACTGCACATGCGCACATGCAGTGCGCATGCGCAGCCAGCAAACCGGTAGTAAACTGGTTCAGATTTCACCACTGCCTTCCTCCCCTCCATCTAGAGAAGCGAGTCCTGTGCTCCAGGATGATCCACCCAAACTTCCGGATCCTTTCAGCCCAAGGTAAGAGGGTCCTTAGAGAAGATGACTGGAGGAATAGACAGCCTGGCACCAATCAAGGCTGAAGCCCTTCCACTTTACTTTCATTCTACTCTATTTCTACTCTACTGAATTTCTGCCTACCAAACACCAAAGTCTTGTCCCAGGGGATCCCAAAATATGCGCCTGGACTTTGAAAAGGAGGGCTCATGAACTCATGAGAGGTCCTGTAGATTACTCTCCAAAGAAGTGGAAATGTTGTTCTCTGGGTCTCCTACCCTCCCACCTTCTCTGTTTGTCTGCAGGCCTCCTTCTCCTCTGCAGTCTTTCCTACTTTGGCACCCGAGGTCCTTATGCAGAAGCAGGTGAGATGGCTGGCCATGAGAACCAAAGGAAAGGGACACGAGGCCTCAGTGGACCTGAAGGGGGAGAAGGGGGACCACTAGGCCTCTCTACCGCTGTTTCCCTTGCTTTCTGAAATACCCAACCTTGCTCCTGTTCTACCCCACAAGATCCCCATTGGTCCAGCTGCTTATCCCTCTTTCTCTCACTTTTTTCAGAGCCAGATGTGGTCTCTGGAGCAGCCATTTTCTCCAACCATTCCCTGAATGGGACAGGTGTGATACCTGTAAGGAAACTGGGCTACTGAGCAGAAGGGGGGAGCCTTTTTTCCTTAGCTGGACAGAGAAATGGGGGCCCTTTGAGGAAGGGAGAGGTTGGGCTGGGTGGACGCAGCAGGGAAGAGCCATGGGGAGGCTTGTGGGATGCCAGAGTATTGGCAGGCAGAGTATTGGCAAAAGAAGGGTTTTGGTCTGGTCACTGTGTACCTCCAGCTCCCTCTCTTTTCTGGCAGCTCACTTGCCAGAGTTTCCAGTGTTCAGGAGAGAGGTGCTACCAGGAGGAGGCCCATGGCAACAATTCCCAGCTCTGCCACAATGCTTCACACTGTGAGGTAAGGGTTCTGGGGCTGCCTAATTGGGGGGGGGGATGACAAGGGGTGCTCCTTCTTGAGCCCTAGCAGGGATTCCTGAAATGCCAGCCCTGCTCATGCTCTGTGGCTCTCGCAGCTCTATCGTCTCAACAGCACCAGCTATACAGCCCGATGCAGTAGTGATTGTGGAAGTGCCAATGCCACGGAGATGTGCCTTCAGAGTGGAGGACTGGGCCTGGAACTCTGCATTATGGAATGTTGCAACTCGCACAACTGCCTGCAGCTCAATGCCACGGCATACGGTAAGCTCCTCTTCGGGTGCCTTTGCTCAGTGATGGGACAGCCCACCAGGGGCTTTCTGCCACTGCCAGTGGCCTGGCTTGATGGAGCTGTTGGCAAGACTTTGGCTTTCCCTGGCTCTCTCTCAGACCTCCTTGGAACAGGAGCTGCCTGCCCAGGAGCTTCAGTGCTTGTCTTGAGGGCCACCCTGGGGAGATTCCTGGGAGAGCAAGGAGCCAAAATTTTCTTCTCTCTTCCAGGTGACAGGGCACTCATCACCACCCCAGTTCCCACCACTACTACCACCACCACCACGGCACCACCCCGCAATGTAAGTGTTCCGTGGGATGTCCTCTTCGCAAACTCATTTGAGTCGGATCGGCTGCCACGTGGGAACCTCTTTTGACTCCTCAAATGTTTGTGGTTCTAGAGCTGTGATGGCAAACCTATGGCACGCGTGCCAGAGGTGGCACACAGCGCCCTCTTTGATGGCATGCGCCCCGTTGTCCCAGTTCAGCTCTGCTGCGTATGTGTGCGCACTTCCCACCAGCCAGCTGGTCTTTGGGTCTCTGCTGTGCACATGGAGGGCGTGTGTGGGAGGAGGCACGTGCGCATGTGTGTGGGCGGGGTATGCAGGGGAGGCACGTGCGTATCTGTGGGGGGGCAGGGCGCATGTAGGAGGCCTGTACGCATGCGTGGGGAGGTAGGGGCCAGGTGTGCATTGCATTTTGGGGGTCCGGGCACACACATGCACATTCACATGCACACATGCGTGCTTTGGGCACTTGGTCCAAAAAAGGTTAGCATCACTGTTCTATTATTATTATTATTTATTAAATTTTTATACCGCCCTTCTCCCGAAGGACTCAGGGCAGTGTACAGCCAGAAATAAAATACAAGATATGTACAATTAAAACAAATTAAAACATAGCAAAATTACAAAAACTGCTAATAATTAAAATTTAAATTTAAAATATTTAAGAATATTAATAAAACCCCAATTTAAAATCAAACTATTATGCCAGTCCCGCTTGAGTAAATAAGTATGTTTTTAGCTCACGACGGAAGGTCTGAAGATCAGGCACTTGACGTAGGCCAGGGGGGAGTTCATTCCAGAGCGTTGATGCTCCCACAGAGAAAGCCCTACCCCTGGGGGCCGCCAGCCGACACTGTTTGGCGGACGGCACCCTGAGGAGACCCTCTCTATGAGAGCATACGGGTCGGTGGGAGGCATAGGGTAACAGCAGGCGGTCTCGTAAGTACCCGGGTCCTAAGCCATGGAGCGCTTTAAAGGTGGTAACCAAAATATTGAAGCGCACCCGAAAGACCACAGGAAGCCAGTGCAGACTACGGAGCAGTGGTGTTACATGGGAGCCACGAGCGGCTCCCATTACTACTCGCGCAGCCGCATTCTGGACTAACTGCAGCCTCCGGGTGCACCTCAAGGGCAGCCCCATGTAGAGAGCATTGCAGTAATCTTCTAGAGGAAGACCTCCCTGCTGCATGGCTGAGTTTAGCTTTTCTTCCTGCCTTTCTAGGGAAAGGTTTGCTCGAGCTTCACCTGCCATGGAGAAGGCTGTTTCAAAGGTCAGAAGTCCTCAACCAGCTGCACTGTGGGCCACGACTTCTGCGAGGTACAATGTCTGCCAGGACCTTTGAAAGACAATAGCAATAACAATAGACTTATATACCGCTTCACAGCCCTCTCTAAGCGGTTTACAGAGTCAGCATACCACCCCCAACAGTCTGGGTCTTCATTTTACCCCCCTCGGAAGGAAGGAAGGCTCAAGGTGAGGTTCGATCTGCCAAACTGCTGGCAGCTGGTGATCAGCAGAAGTAGCCTGCAGTACTGCACTCTAACCACTGCACCACCGCAGCTCAAACCAAAGACAAGCTTTGCTGCTGCCACTTTCTAAGGATAGATGCCAGCACAGTGAAGGTCACCTTCTCTTGCAACCCCACCCCCACCCAAAAGTTGATGGCAGAACAATGTCTCTGGTTGATACCCTCCAAAGGGGATGCTGCTCCTTAGATACACTAGCTAGCGGGCTTTTTGTTGACTATAAAAAGTTACTGTTGTCTTGGAATTTCCTGGTTAATTAGACTTCTAACCACCACAGACTTTTGGCATTTATGATTTAATTGTTAAATTGGCTGAGGGAGGGTGTGGCTTCAGGCCACTGCATCTTTTGTCAAGCTCACCTTCTGGATTCATGCAGCCAGATTCACAAAAGCCAGACTCTCCCTTTCTAAAAGGAAGATCCAGCCCTTGATCCCATCCCCCACAGTATTGTAGCTCTTCTCCCACCCATTGCCCGGCTTCCTGGAGAGGAAGCATTCCGTGTGCTGTCTGCTCCTACCTCACTCGCCAACTGCAACTTCTCTCTCTCCTTCCAGATGAAAAAAACAGGCTCCCATTTTGTGGCAGGCTGTAGCCAAAGTTGCAAAACCAAGGGCCATCCGTGCTCCCACAAATCTACTGCTGCGTGCTACCAAGAGTGCTGCCAAGCTATGCCCAGAACCAGCTGCCTGAAGCTGGATGGGAAAGTGCACTTCAACAGGGCGAGCGGCCTGGCTTCGGCTCCTCTGTTCCAGCTCCTGGGCTGGGCTGCCCTGCTTAGTCTCAGCTGCTCCATATCCTTCTTGGCTGGGACCAATTGATCCACTGCTCGGTGCCTTCAGCCCTGAGATCTGCTGGGCAGGAGGGAACTCCCTTCCCATCCTCACCCATGTTGCTTCCTTTCTGTTCTCCTCGGCTCCTTTTTCCCAGGAAAGCAAGAGGCATTCAGGAAAAGATTTCTCTTCTTTCTCTATTGCTAGTGCTCAGGTTATTCTGTTTTCACCCCAAATATCAGCTGTGTGTGTACAGCTGAGGCTCAGCAGAGGCATATAATATTCTTCAGCCAGGCTGTAGGGACTCTGGCACGGGCTGACTCTGAATGGCCCTTATCCTTAGAGCTGGACTGAAGGATTCTCTTGGGTCTGCAGAAACCCTCTTCCAGGACAAGCTATTGCTGCTACCACTCAGAAGTGTTTTTCCTTGGGATGACTGTGCTGGGCCCCTCCAGGTTGTCCTTCTGATCCTTTGATGGGAACACTCGGATTCAGGCCCAACAGCAGAAAGGAAAGAAAAGGAAATCTAGCTAACTCTAGTTTACGCCTCTGTCTCTTTCACTCATCCTCTTTCTTCAAAGTTTTGCTTCTCGCTGCTTCCTTTATTCCTGTTAATTCTTTACCACTTATTTCCTTGTTTTCGCAAGACAGCACCAACCTTTCCCAGCCTTCCCTTCCCTCACAACTCAGTCTTTAGTCATAACACTTCCCACACGTGACCATTCTTGCTGCATCCACTCCATATTCTCACAAGAGATTCCATAATTCAAGCTTCTCTACTTTTATCATGTGCCTTCTCTAAATAAAGCAACATACAAATAACTCGTTTTCTGTCACTCATACATTTTTCAATGACCTGCTGAACAGCAAAACTGTGATTTGCACACTCCCTGCCTGCTGCTTATGCATTTACAATCCAAATCGTGTCACATACTTCCCCGGTTTTCTTAAGAAGCTAATACCTGTGTAGGTTTTCCGTTCCCTCTGGTTCTACTCCTCTTTGTATGGGGAAGCGACAATGGCATGCTACAGACTGGCTGGCAGAGAAGCAGTCTTCACACACATTACACAATTCCCACAGCTACTTTCCCAGGGATAAAATCTACCAGTTACACTAAATATCCCTGTAGCTGTGCCATTTGTCAACATTCTCACAGCAGGTGTGGCTTGCTTTTTACCTTCTGTTTTGACCACTTATCTCAATTCCATATTTTGACATACAGTATACTATTGTTGGAGGACTCCTAAGAGCAATTTCCTCACTCCACTTTCATCCCCAATTGTTTCATTCCTTCCATGTTTAATTCCACTCACTCTGTTGGAGGCTCCTTCTTTGGCTGTCTTCACTCATGTTCCAAATAACGTTTTAAATTTTCTGCAAAAATTGCACTGCATTTTCTCTGCCCTTTTAATCCGAGCAATCCCTTGCTGCCCTCTATTTTTTATGCTTTATATAGCCTTCCCTCCAACTCATTTTCTCGCAGCTGTTAATTCTGTTATTTGCATTTTTCCTCCTCCGGAGCCAATTTCATTCTGACGTTCCGCCGAGCGTTCTTTTTGTATTTGCCAGGACCTGCTGCGACTTTCTCCAACATTACGCTTCCCTCTCTTCCCCGCCGAGCCCCTTCCCCTTTTCTTAGCTCCCCTATCCAGGGGTTCAACGTGTTTCGTAGCGCTTTGGCAAGACATCTCGCTGATCTTCCTCCTCCCACCGAAGGAAGCGGCACTTTCCAGGCGGGAGAAGCCCCACCCCAACCCCGCTTTCCACCGCGCAATACTCCGGCCAGGCTACTCCGCGGCCGCAGCGCTAGAGCGGGGTAGCGTAAGGGGAACGGGGGTGGGGTGGGGGGGTGGGCAGAAGCTACCCCACCTCCCTGGACAGGCTCTTCCCGTTGCTCGATGTTCAACGTGCGCTGCGTCCTTTATTCCCTTGCGCAAATAAAGTATCCGATACCCTGCAGCGATTCGGGAGGAAATCGGGGGTGAGGAGGGGAGGGAGCCGCCGCGCAATTAGCCTCGTGGGGGCTCCGCTCGACGACTCCGCAGCAGGTCCAGGACGGCCGGAGAGGGGCAAGAAAGGGAGCCGCCTGCCCGGAAAGGCTGGAGCGCCGGGACCATTCCCCGCACTGACGCAGCGAGAGGTCCCGAGAGAAAAATTGCCCTTGCTCGGAGTACCGCGCCATCGGGGTCCGGATGGGAGCGCTCTCCTTCGAGCGAGGAACTCTGGGCGCCGGCGAGTCATTCCTCCGTCCGGCACGCAGCCCTCGCGGTCCCCGCCCGCTCTGCTCCCCGCCAGCCCCCAATGCTTTCGTCAGCCTCTCCTCCCCCCCCCCGGCCGCCGTCCGGCGCCTCCCTCTGCCCTTGCAGTCCGGAGACGCCGTCGCAACTTGGCCAGAAGCGTCGCGGTCTTGGTGCGCCTGGCGCCCCGCATGGACCAGTCGGGGGTGATCCAGGAGGCGCTGGCCGCCGGGCAGACGTGCCTCGCCGTATCCTTGGCTGAGAAAGGCGCCGGCGGGCTGGAGCCGATGCTGCGCTGCCCGGTGGGACCAGGCAGGGCGCGGCGGCTACGGGCGGAGCCTCCGCGGCTGATGTGGCGGGTGGGCGAGCGGCTCCTTGGAAGGCTCCCTTGACAGTGCGCCGCAGGCCGTGCAAGGCACCCTGGTGGTGGGGCAGGCGAGCCTGGAGAGCCGGTTGCTGGGCCTGGTGGAGAGCGGCGGGAGATGCCAGTGAGTGGCCGCCCCCTCGAAGGCCCTGGGAAGGGAAGCCGAGCCGAGCCGGGGGTCTTCCCGACACCAGCCAGCCTGGGACGCTCGGCAAGGGGCGATGAATTGACCGGGGTGATGCGGCTGTTTAGAAAGGCAGCCCCGGCTCGCCAGAGGCGCTTTTGCTCGCTTGCCTGGCCGCCGCTTCAGATCTCCATCAGCTTCGTCCCCGGCGACGGTCCCAGCCTTGGAGGGAGGGAGGGAGGGAAGCGATTCCCGCAGGCTGCTCCTCGGCCATTTGAGCCTTGGCTTGACGGGGCCTTTGACTCTGCCCGGGAGGGTAGAGGCGGCCGCTGCCAGGCTGGAGCCGGGCCTGCCTTGGGGCCGAGGGCGCGCGGGAGTGACGGGGCTCACGGGAGAGGGGCTCTCCTTGCTGTGCCCGCAGGATCTGCCTCTACACCCACCGCCGCATGGCCATTGCCGCCGAGGACCTGTGTCTGGAGCGGGTGCTGCGCCTGGAGGAGGGCTTTGCCCTGGAAGAAGGTAGGGCACTTGGATGCCTGCTGCTTCCCTCTCTCCTGGATTTTGCCCGTTTGGTCTCCAGCCCTGAAGAGGAGACGAACATGAAGCCCTCCTCCCCGGAACTGGGTCCACGGAACAATCTTAGCCGCTTCCCAGATTAAGCCTGATTCTGGGCTTGCAGAATACATTAAACCATACACTAACCACAGCAGCATGCCAAGTCTGTTAAAACCAAAGCAAGGGTCAAAGAGACCAAGGTTAGCAGGAAAAGGTGGAAAAAGGAAAAAGCTGCTGCTACAGTTTTCACTGGCTTAGTTAGGCACACTTCCTGTTAGGTACATTTCCAGGTAGCTGGCTCTGCACAGACCAAGGGCAACATCTGCATTTCCGCACAGGTGTGACTCTCATTCACCAGTGATCTGCTGGGAGAGAGGGGCTGGGGCACACTTGTGGCACTTCCACTAATGCAGCCAGTTCAGACTAACTGTTTTCTCTCTTCTGGCAGTGGTTACGGAGACGGAGCTGCCCACTCTAGGTAAGCAGACTGCCTCCTGTCCTGCTGTAACCTCTGCAAACGAAAACCTTTTTTCTTTTTCTGGGAATCCCTTTGCACCTCCCTCTCTTGCCAGAAGGGCATTACACAACTGTCACAATTCCGGTGACAGTTGTGCACCGGAATAAAAACCAGCCCCTGACACCTAAATTCTGCATCCAGGAAAACCAACCTCTACAGCCTGTCACGCAACCAATGTGCAAGAAGATTATTCCCAAGTGGAAAAATCCGGTTCCACAAATCAAGAGAAAAGAGGCAAGAAACTCTGAAGCTACAGAAGGAAACCCCCTTCTAGAGGGGAGAGACCACTCTAAACTTCACCAGCCCCCTTTTTTTCTTTTCTTATGAGGGCTAGAATCAATTTATATTTATCCCATTTGTTTAGAGAGTCACTTTTATCTGGGTAATTAGACTTATATTGCCACATATCGCATCACTCTTCCATACAGGTAATCCTCGACTTAGAACCACAGTTTAGCCAAAATGTCCATTGCTAAGCAAGACTAGCAGTTAAGTGAATTTTGCCTCACTGCAGTTGTTAAGTTAGTAACGTGATTGTCCCAAAGGTGCTTTTTCAAGAGGCAATTGGACTTTCTTGTTTTTGTTGAATGAGAAGCGAAACGTCTTCAAAGAAAACCAAGCAAAGTGAAAAAAAAAAGTGAAAAAGCACCTTTGGGACAACCATGACCTGGATGACTGAGAGTAACATGATTGTTAAGTGAATCTGGCTCCCCATTGACTTTACTTGTTCCATGACCCTGGAACACTGCAACTGTCAAAAATACATGCCGGTTTCCGAGTGGGTGAATTTTGATCACATGACCGCAGAGATCACATGCAACGATCATAAATGTGAAAAATGGTCATAAGTCACTTTTTTCAGCGGTGTTGTAACTTCAAACAGTCCCAAAATGAACAGTTGTATGTTGAGGGTTACCTGTATTTCCTGGAAATCTTAAAGTATACACAGAATGTCATTTTTTATTCACAGCATACAAAGGCTGACAATGATGAGTTTCTGTTTCGAGCTTTAGTTCTTTCTGTAGATCATAAAATCTCAGAATTTGGAGGCATCATTTAAGCATGAAGCCGAATCCTTTGCTTCACAAATGATGGTTGTCTGGCCTGAACACGAACACTGGGGAATAAGAAAGAGCAGGCCAATTTCATTGGGTGGTTGGTTTCCTGCCAGATTTGATTTTTCTAATGTTCCATTGAAAACAGCCTTCCTGCAACTTAAACTGATGCATATCCTGTTCCAACGTGGAATAGAATAAGAATCATGACCTGTAGGATTTCCTTTCAGATAATTGAAGAGAGGTCATCATTTACTCCCAAGTCTTGTCTCCGAAGGCAAAACATTTCTAGTTTCTTCAATATCTCTTCAGAGAACTTAATTTCTGCTTTTCCGACTATCTCTATAGTTTCTCTGTGAACTGTTTCCAGTTTGTCCAAAATCTTCTTAAATACAGTGCTCAGACGTGGGCATCATTTTCTACTTGTTTAGGGATCTAAACAAGTAGAATAAAAGAAGAGCCATTGAATCCCATGATTCTGTACCACCTCTTCTTAGTGTGGGATGTGTGGCATGCCTTGGGGCAGAGGGTCACCAGCATCTGCTCCAACTTCTCCAGTAAAGGAAAGTCTATGGCTTCCTGAGGCAATCAGTTCCAATGTGTTTAATCCCTACCATTACAAAATCGTTTCTGATATCCAACCGAAATCTACTTATTGTAATTAAAATCTTTGTCCCTTGTCGTGTTTACTAGAGCAACTCTGAACAGTTCTTTTTTTTTATTTTATTTTATTTATTTATAATCCAATTTCTATCCGAAGGACTCAGGGCGGTTTACAGCCATATTAAAAACACAAAAATACACATAATATAAATAACAAATTTAAAAACATTTAAAACGAATATATTAATTGGCCAAATTACTAAAACGGTCAAAACCAACATAAAACCCTTTAAAATTTAAAAACTATAATTAAAATACATTTAAAATATATTTAGGCTAGTCCCGCACGATTAAATAATAAAGTTTTTAATTCCCGTTTGAAGGTTCGGAGGTCGGGGAGTTGGCGTAACCCCAGAGGTAACTCGTTACAAAGAGCTGGTGCTGCCACAGAGAAGGCTCTCCCTCTGGGGGCCACCAACCGACATTGTTTGGTCGACGGCACCCTGAGCAGGCCCACTCTGTGGGAGCGCACAGGTCGTTGGGAGGCTATCGGTGGCAGAAAGCGATCTCGTAGATACCCCGGTCCTAAGCCATGGAGCGCTTTGAAGGTGGTCACTAACACCTTGAATTGCACCTGGAAGGCTACTGGCAGCCAGTGCAGGCCACGCAGGATGGGTGTTATATGGGAGCAACGTGGTGCATCTTTTTAGCCTTTCGGATGCTTTAAGACCATGATCATGTCTCCTGTAGTCTCCACCTCCTCCTCCTCCTCCCCTTCTCTTCTTCAGGATAAGCATACCCAGCACCTTCAAGTGAAGCTCCCCTTATCTTGTTTGCTTTGGAATGCTCCACTTTATTCTTCCTTAGATATGGTACCTTTCACAGGATAGTTTTCCAGAAACTTCCAAGAACATAGATAGGAACAAGAGAACTATTGACACAGTGAAATGGTCACCATGATAGACCCTGGATAGGAGAGAGAGTACAGAATCCATTGCCAAGTACCACCAACACAAACAGAGACCTCTGCTTTTCTGTGCTTATGTTCCCCTCCTATCCATGGACAATGGTGGCACTTTGAAAGATTCCTGCTTTTCTACCTCAATATTTCATGGAAATTGACTAGGGAAAGTTCTGTCATGAATGAAGCTGGTCACGTTTCTGCCCTAAGGAGGTGCAAGTGGGAGAGCCCCCTATCTGTTGTTTCTTGTTGTGCCAAGGTCCAGACTCTCCTGCTGGATTTCTTGCAGGAAGCTGGTGCATGTCTCTCTTTCTCCCCCGAAGGCCCAACTGCATCCTTTTCCTCTGCAATGGCCTTAAGAACAGTTTTTAATTCAGAGAGTAGTTGCAGAAATAAGGGACGCGGTGGCTCAGGAGCTAGGACGTTGAGCTTGTCAATCAAAAGGTTGGCAGGTCAGCGGTTCGAATCCCTAGTGCTGCCGTGTAACGGGGTGAGCTCCCATGACTTGTCCCAGCTTCTGCCAACCTAGCAGTTTCGAAAGCACGTAAAAATGCAAGTAGAAAAAATAGGGACCAGCTTTGGTGGGAAGGTAACAGAATTCCATGCGCCTTTGGCGTTGAGTCATGCCGGCCACATGACCATGGAGAGACGTCTTCGGACAGCGCTGGCTCTTCAGCTTTGAAACAGAGATGAGCACCGCCCCCTAGAGTCGGGAACGACTAGCACGTATGTACGAGGGAACCTTTACCTTTACTAATTGCAGAAATATGCCTCAGATTATTACCAGCATGAGCTCAAACGTGTCACAAGCAAAGTTGGTCCTGTGCCTATTCAGACCCTGGCCTCTCTTTCTTCCCCAGTGAATTTTTTTTTTTTTAATTCAAAAAGTTTTACAAAAATTTTTCCCCCTTCCCTCTCCCCTCCCTTCGCAACCCCTCCCCGACTTCCCGGAACAAGCACAAGGTATAGTTAAAATAAAACAAACATATGCTAAAAATTTTCGTCCCAACTTAATTATACCCCTACAATCATCAATTCCTAACTTCCCCAAAAGCAATCAAAATAATACATCATAATCATTCAAAACAGTCTGATAACTCTTAGTCTGATATCTACGTTGAATATAGTCAATCCATTTTTCCATTCCTTTAAGTATCTTTCTTGCGTATTGTCTTTCAAAAAGGCTGATATCTTCGCCATCTCAGCCAAATTGGCAACTTTCAATATCCATTCTTCTATTGTAGGTACTTCTTTTTTCTTCCAATATTGTCCTCTAAGTAATCTTGCTGGAGTTATTAGGTTTAAAATCAATTTAGTCTCAATTACTGTACAATCCGTAATAATTCCCAACAAGAAAAATTGCGGCAGGAACTTTATCTTCTTTTCAGAACATTTTGTAAAATCCACCAAATTTTTATCCCAAAGGCCTTTATGTCCTTACAAGTCCACCAAATGTGAAAATATGTAGCGTCATCACAATTACATCTCCAACATTTTGCTTGCATTTCTGGATACATACACGATAATTTTTAGGATCTAGATGCCATCTATAAAACATTTTATAAAATTTTCCTCAGATTCTGTGCCTGCGTGAATTTAACATTTCTAACCCAAATTTTTCCCACGTTTCCAATAATATTGGCTCCTGAAAATTTTGTGCCCACTTTATCATACAGTCCTTTACCAAATCCCTTTCAGAATCTATTTCAAGTAACACATTATACAATCTCTTTATGTGCTCCTGAGACTGATTTCTAATTTGCTTTACCAAATTTCCCTCGTTCTTCTCTATACCAATTTTCTGATCTCCTTCCATCTAGCACGTAGTTGCTCATATTGAAACCAAGTATAATTTTTCCCTTCCTCTCTTAATACTTGCAGAGATTTTAACTGCAAATTACCTCTTTCAGTATACAAAAGATCTTTATATGTGATCATTTCCTGCTTCTGTTCTATGTTTATATTTTCTACTGTATGTCTAGGACATGCCCATATAGGAACCTTATAATTTAGTTTATAAGAGTATTTTTTCCAAACACGCAGAAGGGCATTTCTTAGCACGATTTTTAAAGGCCTTATCCACTTTTTTGTCATAAATTAAATATGCATGCCATCCATATAACAAATCATAACCTTCTATATTCAAAATTCTGTCCTCTGTTAAATTAAACCAATCACTTATTGCAGAGAGAGCAGCTGCTTCATAATATAATTTAAAATTAGGCATTTTAAACCTCCCTTTCCGAGAATCTTGAATTATTTTCATTTTAACCCTAGCTTTTTACCTTCCCGTATAAATTTGTTAATTCCCTTCTGCCATTCCTCAAGATTCTTATCTTTCTTAATTATTGGTATCATCTGAAAGAGGAATAAAAATCTAGGTAAAACATTCATTTTAATAGCAGCAATTCTCCCCAGCAAAGATAATTGCAATTTTTCCAAACAATCAACTCCTTCTGAACTTTTGCCATAAAACCTCATAGTTATTCTTATACAATTTCACATTTGATGACGTAATATAAACCCTAAGTACTTAACCTTCTTTACAATTTCAAATCCTGTTACTTCCTCTAGTTTTTCTTTCTGTTGTCTGGCCATATTTTTATTATCACTTTTGTCTTTTCTGATTTACCTTAAACCCTGAGACATTCCCATATTGATCAATTATTTCCAACAAAGATTTACTAGAATTTATAGGGTTTGTTAAAGTAATCACCAAATCATCTGCAAAAGCTCTTAACTTATATTCATACTGTCTAACTCTAATTCCTCTATCTCCTTTACTTCGTATTTTATCCAATAATGGTTCTAGAGTTAAAATAAACAATAATGGTGATAAAGGACATCCCTGTCTTGTTCCTTTCGCAATCTTAAAAGGTTCTGTTAAGCTACCATTGATTATAATCTGTGCTGTTTGCTCTCCATAAATTGCCCTAATTATTCTTAAAAAACCATCTCCAAATTGCATCTTTTCTATTAATTTAAATAAAAAATCCCAATGCAATCGATCAAAAGCTTTCTCTGCATCGAGAAAAATAAATGCTGCTGGAATAAAATTTTTCTTTTCTAAGTACTCCAGTAAATTAACAATCTGCCTAACATTATTCCTCATCTGTCTCCCTTTTATAAATCCAGATTGATCATTATGAATTCTTCGCTGCAGAATCAACATTAATCTATTAGCTATTATTTTATCATAAATCTTATAATCATTATTTAAAAGTGAGATTGGCCTATAATTCCCAGGTTTAGAACAATCCTGTTCCTCTTTTGGTATCAATGAAATAAAAGAGGTTCTCCATGAGAATTCCCCTCCTAGTTGTATCTGATTAAATAATTCCTTAAGTGGACCTAACATCTCATCCTGTAAATTCCTATAATAACTAACTGTGAGCCCATCCGTACCAGGAGTTTTCCCATTTTAATTGTTTAATTACCAAAATAATTTCTTCCGAGGTTATAGGCCGATTCAATTCATCCGTTTGTTCTAAAGTTAAATTTTTAACCTTATATTCCTTCAAATAATTATCAATATCCCTATTCAATATATTATCTTTAAGATATAAATTTGTATAATATTCTAAAAAGCTTTTTAATTTTATCCTGTTGATATCTCTCTTTACCTTTGTATTCTATTTTTCTATAGTACGTTGTTTTGTCTTTTCCTTAAAGTGTATGCTAACCACCTACCAGGTCTATTTGCATTACAAAAGTATTATGTTTGGCATATTGTATATTTGTTGCCACCTGATCAGCCATTATCATATTAAATTGATTCTGTAGTAACTTTATTGCATCTTTAAGTTTTTGATCATGTAGGTTATGTATTAATAATTGTTGTTTCTTATAAATTTCCTCTTCTAAATACCTACGCTGTCTTTGTTGCTTATTTCTCTGTCTATTATTAAGATATATTAATACACCTCTCATAAAAGCTTTACTGGAGTCCCAAACCATTTCTATCGATGTTTCATTATTCAAATTATAATCAAAAAATTCTTTCATCTGCTTTTTACATTGATTTACATTATCCTGATATCTAAACAAATTTTCATTTAATCTCCAAGTTCTTCTACCCTCTTTTCCATATTGCAATTCCATCCAAACAGGACTATGATCAGACAAACATCTTGGAAATATCTTAGTTTTCTTCACCCTAAAAAGCAAATCATTAGAAATTAAAATAAAATCAATACGTGAGAAGGATTGATGCCTATCAGAGAAAAAGTATAGTCTCTTTCCTCCAAATTCCAGTCTCCATACATCTCTTAACTCAAAATCTTCTATCATATCAAAAAAGGATTTAGGCAGCTTTGCATGTGCAGGTATCTTCTTGGAAGAAATTCTCTTGTCCTTTCGTGTATCTATTACTCCATTCCAATCTCCCAATATAATACGATTTATAATCCCATAGATTCAACTTATCATATAACATTCTATAAAATTTTTCTTGTTGCTGATTGGGTGCATATATACCAAGCAAGAGAGTCCTTTTGTTTCTATTGTAAGTTCAATAGCAATATATCTTCCGTGAATATCTGCCTCTATTAACTTGGCTGGTATATCTTTTCTCAAATAAACCACTATGCCATGTTTTTCTCCAAAGCTGAAGCAACAAAATGTTTACCTAACTTTGAGTTTATTAGGTACTTTTGATCTGATAATTTAATATGCGTTTCTTGTAAGCAAATAACATCATTTTAAATTGTTTCAAATAATGAAATATTTTTCTTCTCTTCTGAGCTGAGTTCAAACCATTGACATTCCAAGTCAAGATTTTATTTGCCATTACTGGGCTGCTGAAGCCTTTGAGCAATCAACTGAAGATCGTCCTCCGTATCTTGGCCGTGCTCCTCCACCGCTTCTGTAGCAGAATCCTGAACTTTACTTTGAGTTTGTTGCTCCTTTTCTTTACGCTTAAGGGCTCCCCTCGTCAGTCTTTGTTCTTGTAGTTGTTCCTCTGATGGTAACATCACTGGAATCACCTCAGCTTCCACACCCATTTGAGTCTCTTGAATTCTTTTTCTATTATTTCTATTTCAAATTTCAGCACTGTAGAAAGAAAATCTTTGGCCTTAAGCACTGTGTCAATACGATATCTCCTTCCTGATAATACACTGTCAAGCCAACTGGAACCTCCCATCTAAATTGAATCTGGTATTTCTTAAGTTCTTGTGTAAAAATGTAAAGTCCTTTCTATCCCTTAACATCTTGGGAGGAATCTCTTTCAAAACCTTCAACTCCTGTTCCCTATTTTCAAGTTTTACTGAAAAGCAACTTGCAAAATTTGATTCCTCACTGTTCTTTTCAAAAAATAAACCACACTGTCTCTAGGAAGTTTCTTTTGCCTAGCAATCCAAGAATTAACTCTATAAATTTTGTCAATTTGATAAGCAACCTCTTGTGGATCAAGTTCAATAAATTCAGCCAGAGCTTCTGATAAAATTTTTAAATCTTCCCTTTGTCCTCATTCAAACCTCTAATTCTCAGAGCTCCTTCCATCATTCTATACTGCATCACCACCACTTGATCTTCATTTTATCCAATTTGATTTGCATTCCCCCCATTCTATTTTCTATTTGTTGATTTGACTGAACAATTTCTTGCACCTCCTCCTCCACCACCTCCAGTCTTTATGCCAAACCTTGAAAAGCCATCCAGATATCTTCTCTTATTTTTTTATTATTCTCTTTTATTTCTTCTCTTATTTTCTCATTATTATCCATAATCTCCTTAAACCTTTCTTCAGACACTTTCCTTGCTCTTTAATCAGATCTTCTAAAGCTGGTTCAGAACCCTTCTGCCCCCAGTCTTAGGTGGTTTAGTAGCCATTTCAGTTTTAAAATTCACAAAATATAAGTCTAGAAACTTCTCTTTTCCCTTTAAGTATAGGAGAGCTCAGTTCACTTCATTAAAATCCACACATAACATTTCTTATCTTCTTAGTTGGACAGACTGTTTAAAATTCCATTCGTCACTTCACTCCCGTTCAGGCGCCATCTTTAAGAGTCAATTAGAACAAAGGAAAAAAATTTCTTTTTAGAAGGTAGAAGTCAGGAAGTCAAAAATACTTGCAATCCAATAATTGTCCGCTGGCACTCATTCCGTCTGCTTAAAGAGATCCATAAAGATAAGACAATTAGCAGAGATGGACACTTTCTTCTTTTCCTGCTTTTGCAGGAGCGCACTGAAGTCGGAGAATGGCAGGAATATTTATGGGACCCATCAACCCTTCGAAGCTCTGCTTAATTAAAACAAAGCCTCTGGGGAGGTCTACCAACATTTCCTGCTGCTCTTATCTTTCCTCTTTCATCCAGAGAAAAAGATTAAAGCCGGCTTTTCCTGGCTTTTACGATGTTCAGTGCGGAGCCCCTTTAATTAGGGCTCAGCGAAGAGGTGGAGCCACCCGGAAGTCCTTCCCCAGTGAATTGAGAGAGGAAAATTGTTCCCTAGAAGTGCCCTTCACCTTTGCTGCATGACTTCCCTCCTTCCTCCTTCCTAACCCTCTTCCTCCTCCAGCTTCTCAGCAGAACTGGTTGCTCAATCACTCGCGGAAGGCAACCCCCTCCCTTTGTTCATCTGCTAGACAATTGCTCACCTCTTCCTGCTAGCTGCCCTTTCCTCTTTGCCCTCCTACTTGCTCGGAGAGGCCCCAGCTGAACCCTGGAAGAGCACTCAGCTCTGCATGCTGGATTGGAGTCATGGGGCCTCTCCTGCTTGACCCTGATGGAGTAAAGGGGGCCGCAGTCGGATGGAGCTGGTCTGCAAGGAAGGACTTGGGGCCCCGAGGAAGAGCTTCCTTGCATACTGATGTGGCTGCAACGGAAGCCTCTTGCACACAGGAAGGTTACGCTTCTCTTGCCTTATTCACATGCAGGATCAGATGTCACCGTCCGGATCGTGTCACCTGAGGCCAACTTGCTGGTGCGGCTGCCTTTTGGCTCCCAGACACAGACGTTCTTGAGGGAGGTTAGGAAACGCTGTGTTGCAGGTAGGAATTGCTGCTGCTGCTGCTGCTAAAGGGACTTGGCTGGCATATCATTCTGCGGTGCAAAAAGGCCTCCCCTCCCCGCAGGTCCCAGTGCACAAGGGTGGCTGATTGGATAGAAGAGCGCCACAAATGCCAAGATGCCAAGCCATTAGAGTTGCAGGGTGCTTGTGTTGCCTTCATTCAGCCTTACAGCTTTTGGGTGCAGGTGCATGAGAACATATATGCACGGATATGCATGGAGAGGGAGTTGGGGCTGCCAAAAAAAGCCAATGCAGTCCTAGGCTGAATGAACAGATGGATAGCATCAAGAGCACAAGAAGTGATAGTGCCACTTTATATTACACTAGTGAGGCCACACTTGGATTACTGCATCCATTTCTGGTCACCATGATACAAAAATAATGCTGAGGCCCTAGAAAGTGTGCAGAGAAAAGCAAGTAAGATGATAAGGAGTCTGGAGGCTAAATCATACAATGAATGGCTAAAGGAACTAGGAAGTATGTCTCCCTTCCGGCCTTATGATTCTATGCTGTTCTCAACCCTTTTCTGCATCTTCTTTAAATAAAATCAGAGGAGTCCTTTGACCTTCCAGGAATCCTATCTCTCAAGCAGAAGCCTTCCAATTTAAAAAGAGAGACCCACCCTCCCCACAGGCTCCCAATCTGGAAATGGAGGAAGAAGGCATACTCAAGGGACAGGCTATAGGCGCAGGTCTGGATCTACAGGAGGAAGTGCTGGGGTTACATATCACCTCTTCATAAAACCACTACCCTACTTCCCAGCTTACCTCCAGCTCTGAAGTATCTGCCTGCCAGTTACTGCCGTTCCCCCCAGTAGTTCTGGGGCACCTCATCAGATGTCACCTATTCACCCTTTCAGCAAAACGATGGGGTCCCACATCCCATCCTGTTTTTCTGTAAAATAAAAGATAAACATGGAGAAAACAAAATAGGTTCTGCAGTACAGCCTCCTGGCTTTGCAGCAGGTAACCAGAGGTTTCAATTCTCCCTTGCAAATGTTAAAAAATGCAGCCACATTAAAAGTAAGAGACATGAAACTCAATTTACAAAAATAGAGGCAGTGTTTTGGGCAGACCAATGAATGGTCTGACCAATAATTGGTTCACTAATAAAAAAGAAAGAGGGAGAGATGGATTGTGTTTTAAACCTTAGACTGCAAGAGATCAAGGAAAAGCATAAATCTGAAATTACAGGGAATGTGCTAACTGTGCAGAGAAATAGGACTAAGACCAAGTTCTTGAATGCAAACAGATATAAGACATTCAACTCAATGCAACATTGCTTGAACAGTTACTTGTGTCAGGGTTCCAAGGAACACCTCCAACAAAATAAGGCTCTGAGGCTTGAGGTTCCTCAAAGTTCCAATTTATTAGAGATGTCATGTTGGCACAGCTGGGAAAACCCGAAATTGAAAGCTTCCAGGTTTTCCACACCCAGTTGACAGTTCACAGCCTTGCTCCACACCCACAAGTTCATTACATTATCCAATCAACTCTTCACACTCAATTGGATACAATTTTCAGGCAGTCTCCATCAGACGCAGGATGTCCTTGAATACGGAATGTTGTTATGACTAACTTTCTACCGCTCCAACAACAACCCCCTCCCAACTTCCCCAGCTAAAATATGTGGCAGTTAAGAAAAAAGAAAGAAAAAGAAAAGAAAATTGCCTTCCAAAACTGACAACTTGCTTCCCAGAAATAAGTAGAATCCTAAAGGTAAGTTTTCCGCTTCTTTGTCCTCCTCTGACTCCTTTGGATAAATTCAGCCAATTATTACTCCTGGTTCAAGCACGGAGATCTCCTCTCTTGTATGCCAACATTCAGCCTTTGCTCTTGAAAGAACAAAACTTTACCCAGAGAGGAGAGATTGAAGGAGTCTCCCAAGGATATATGCCCCAAACATGCCTGAGGGATGCTGCCTGGCAGCTGGATTGACAAGAATATTGGCACTTCAGCCACCAGCCTACCTTCTGGTTTTGCCAAGGGAATGTGATCCACTCTATTCAGCCCTTTTCTCAGGGAGTGAGAAAAGGCTCCACTCTCTATGGCTCCACTTCTTCCCCTCAAGAAAACCCTCATCCTCCACCCTTACATGCAGGCATCTGTGTCTGTCCCACAGGGCTAGATGTGGTTCAGGTATCCACACCTGAATTGCCAGCAGTTTAGATCAATGGTGGGTTTCAAATTTTTTTACTACTGGTTCTGTGGGTGTGGTTTGGTGGGTGTGACAGGGGAAGGATATTGCAAAATCCCCATTTCCTCCTCCTCAGCTGGGACTCAGGAGGCAGAGAATAGAGGGGGGAAGTGGGGCCAGTCAGAATTTTTACTACTGAGTGGTTCTCTGAACTACTCAAAATTTTCGCTACCGGTTCCAGAACTGGTCAGAACCTGCTGAAACCCACCTCTGATTTAGATCTTGTACCATTGACCTCTGGGTGTGACCCACAGGTAAAAGAGCCACTTCAGTCAGTACTTTCCACTTCCAAACCCATAAGGCTAGTCTAGAAAGATCCAATGAATGATAAACATTGTAGGAGGAGAGCCTATTGTAGCCAAAACCCCTGATGGAATCTGATCGTACCTTTTCCACTAACAAATGCTTTTGAAGAGCATGTTTTCATGATTTGCATCTCCATGATAGGATCAGAAACAAGAAAACAAGAAACAAGAAAAGCCTTAGGAAGACCACACCTAGAATATTGCATCCAATTTTGGTCACCACACTATAAAAAAGATGTTGAGACAGTCTAGAAAGAGTCTAGAAAGAGTGCAGAGAAGAGCAAACAGGATGATGAGGGGACTGGAGGCTAAAACATACGAAGAACCGTTACAGGAACTGGGCATGGCTAGTCTAGTGAAGAGAAGGACCAGGGGAGACATGATAGCAGTCAAGCTATTTTCCAAGGCACCTGAAGGCCAAACAAGGAATAATGGATGGAAACTGAACAAGAAGAGATTCAACCTAGAAATAAGGAGAAATTTTCTGACAGTGAGAGCCATCAACCAATGGAAGAGAAGTTGCCATCAGAAGTTGTGGGAGTTCATCCCTGGAAGCTTTCAAGAAGAGACTGGACTGCCACCTGTCAGAAATGGTGTAGGGTCTCCTGCTTTTCAAGGGGAGGTGCATTTCCTTACTTACGTCTTACACCAAGACTTCTCTCATTCTCCAACTGAAAACAACTTTCATTCCAAGAGCCAGTTTTGCAGGCTGAAGCACGCAGGTCTTTTCCCAGCCTGGGAATTAGCCATGAGCAGCTTTGCTCTTGGGACCCCTGCTACCCCTTTGCTGGAGTCCTGCTGTTCCTCTTCCTTCAGATTGAGTCAAAATTGCATTTGTTCTTCCTCATTAAGGCACATCCCTCCCCTCCCCCCAGGTGGAACAGTTCTGAAGCCTTTGTGGCCTGTAGGAAGATCTGACCACGCTCCTTCTCAGAGGTGTTTGGTTTTTCCAGGCATTGCTGGGAAAGAAGACCTCCCACCAGAGGGGGAGACGTGGCCTGGCAGGAGCAAAGGGCAGAGCGTGCCTGGTGGGACACCCACGTAAGTGCTCACAATCACCCAACCAGCCTTGCAAAGCATTCTCAGAGGGTGGGCAGGCGTGTGCACGCACTTTACCCTGTTTTTCCTGTGTCACTTTTTGCATCTGTCTAGAGAGGGCCTGTTGTTGGGCAACTTTAAACTGCCAATTGATAGTATGCAGATGCCTCTTTTTGATCACAGTGTCCATAATTTCTTGGAAAGCAAACCTCACTGGCAAAACCAGCCTTCCATCTGAATGGTGGAAAGGCAGAGTCTCTGGGTACCTTCTGAACAAATCCAAGCAGAGGCATCTTAGCATTGTTCTTTTTCTGTCTAGCATTAGAAAACTTGCCTTTTCATTGGTAGGCAAGCTCTCCGTTGAATCCTGTTGCCTTCAGGGGCACAACCCAAGCAGCTCTAGAGAAAGTTGGGCATTGCCTTCCTCCAGAATATTCCGCGTTCAACCTAGCCAATGGCTTTCCTGGAGGTCTCCCATCCAAGCAGGCCCAGACCTATTTAGCCTGGAGAACAGCAGCAAAGGAGGCCCAGGTGTAGCCCTTTTCCTGCCTCTTCCTTCATCAGGAAAAGCAGCTGCCCTCACAAAGCCCTTCTTGTCCCCCAGGCCCATGGGAACAGATGTAGGCAGTGTGTGTGAGGGGGAGGGGGAGGGGGAGGGGGAGAGAGAGACACACAGAGAGAAAAGGCAGGTTCTTGGCAGAGGTCTTTTGAAGTTGTTATTGTAGAGCTGGGAAGAAAACCCAGGTCCTGACCAAAGATGAAGGGAACAATCATAATCTTGTTAATTTGCCGACTCTGGCAAATTTTAAGTCCATCTGTGCTTTGGGCTCCTCCTACCCCCTTTTTGTCCTTGTACTGCCCTCCTGGAAGACCCTCCTTCCTCATTTCTAGGCCAAGCAAGACCCACCAAGAGGAAACCCTGAATGTACTGGCATCCAGCGAGACCCTGGGCCAGAGGCGACCCACCCTCAAGTCCCAGCTTCTGCAGAAGGAGGACCTGTATACATCCCTCTGCCACTTCAAGTAAGGGGATGGGGTGGTCTTCTAGTTGTTGGCACATGCAGAAGCTGAGATACTTACTACAGATAAAACGGCAGCAGAGACGGGAATGAAATTCAAATGTCCAGTAGAGAGTGCTTGCCGGAAAATGCTGATTAGTAATAGTAATGATAATAAGTCCAAGAAGTAATAGCATGGTCCAAATAGGTTCCAAAAGTCATAAAAAGCCAAATCAGGTTATCAGCCCATTGAAGGGTCAAAGAGTTATGAAGAATCAGGAACGAGTCACAAACTAGTATTATAAATGGTTGTTTCCAACAAAAACTGCAAGTAAAAGACCTACCTAATTCTGTCTGCAGGCAGCTGGCTGCAGTTACCCATGCCTCGTCCTTTACTTAGCAAAGAGCCTTGCGTTGCTCTGTTCACCTCTGCATGCATCTAGACCTGGGCTTGGGTTGTGCCTCATTATTTGGCTGTGCCAACTGAACAGGAAATGCCTGTGTCTGAACAAACTCAGTTGAATCCTGACTTGCTGGGTCCAGAGGCTGACAATCTTGATGTTCTGTCCCCCCCCGCCACCTCACCTAAGAAAACACAAGCACCGAAGGATGTTTGCCAGCAACTTATTTACAAGTTGGCCTGGTTTCCTTTGGCAGAGAAAAGTTCTGGCAGCTGCTCTCCAAGTGCCAGCCAAGTTTCTTATCAAGAGTCAGTGTGTTTACAGTCCGTTGCCGGAGCAACCAGGAGTCTAAAGAATGGTCAAGAGTTATTCATGAAAATCCAAGCCTTAAATACAAAAACTGTCTGAAGCTCACACGATGCAGTTCACACTTAGTAGCTTTTGTCTGTCACTAGGGCCCGATGGCAACCCCACCCGCTTTTATCCCCTGTGGGGTGTGGCTCAGTGACTCAGCACTCCCTGGGCTTGCCACACCTGTTCCTCTGCTGCGCACGCTTCTCTTTCCGACGCTGTCTAGGGTCAATCCAGGATTGATCCTCCTCGTCCTCTATCTGTGGGGCTCTGACACGCCTTCTTCCTGGCCTTCCGCTGGCACTTGAGGCGTTGCCAGGAAGGAGGGACCTGGAGAGGGAGGCCTTGTCGGCTCCTCAACCTCACTCTTCGAGTCATCCTCCTCCATGAGGACAGGCTCGGGGGCTGGAGTCACAACACTTGAAGCACAAGCTTAGTTGGAGCAACATCATTACATTCAAGTTCAGACTCTGAATCGTGGGTCGTAGCAGGTCTTGGGAGGAACACTGGGTGAGCAGGATGCCCCTTAGCTTGCTTGAAAGAGGCAGAAAGACACCCAAAAAAAGGCTGTGGTTCCGCATACTCCAAAAGGCAGAGGGAGTGATGGTCTCTCCTATCCAGCCAGATGGAGCAACAAATGTTTCTCACAGGTTCTTTGTTGGCTCGTACAATGTGAATGGTCGGGCACCCCAGGAGAGCCTTCTGCCCTGGCTGAGTCATGATGTGGACCCTCCAGATGTCTACTGTGTGGGGTAAGCCAGCCTCTTTTTCCATGCTCCTTGGACCTTGTTGGAAATGCTTTGCTCCAAGCAAAGCATGGGCTTTGCTTCATGGGCACATGTGCTGCTTAGCAGTGCTAGTCATAAGGCAACTTGATTACCTGACTTTCTTTTTGGAGCTGGGAGAAGACCGTTGCCTTCCCATAGAGAATCAAGGACCTAACTGTCCCTCTCTGGAACCCAGCTTTCAGGCTCTGGATCTGAGTAAAGAGGCTGCTATGTTTAACGACACTTCCAGAGAAGAGGAATGGTTTGAAGCTGTGACCAAGAGCCTTCACCCAGGAGCCAAGTATGCCAAGGTAGGGCTGGGGGTTTAGCTGCCCAGGGACTTCTCCTCTTGAGGACGTTCTGCTCTCTGCATGGTCCACCCTGTCACACTCAACCAGGAGGCTTCACTTCCTCCCTCCCTTCCTTTGCTGAGCTCTCAAAGAAGTCACAGGAATGTTGTGTATTGCTTGCTTCCTGGATCCCATGCAAGAGAGCCAGGGGACATTAAGTCAGGGCATTGGTTCTTCTGGCTGGATCACTGGAATGCCAGGGCTGTGCTCTGTTGGCTGCTGGCAATTTGGTCGGTTGAACCAAAACCCTGAATAATCAGGAGGAATTTGCCTCTGATCTGTTGATGCCTTGTCTTCCTGAGTACTCTGGGAAATGAAGTAGCGGAAGGATTGCACAAAATGCTGCACAAAACAAACCTGGTATCAGGGTAGCCCAATGCTTCTTTCCTTTCACTCACTGCAGCCCCAGGTGAGCTGCAGCAACCTTGTTCAGGTGGTTCAACCCCTTCTAGGAAGGTTGAGAATTTGCCCTGAGCTGCTCTTTTGGGCAACATTTCCCAAATGAAATTACTGAACTTTGCAGGGCGGAATCTTTGCTAATAAGAAAGCTGAGATTGTATAGGATTATCTGGGATCTGTTCTATCCTGCGGATTCCAGGAACGTATATAGGGATCAGCCCTTCAAAGTCAGGAAGCAGACTTTTTTTCTAGAGCACAAGATTCTGGCTATGAGGACCCTTATCACTTGCCCATTAGGTTACTGCCAGGCACCATGCATGGCACTGCTTTGATGCCATGCTTGGAAGCTGCAGTTGGTCCCCCTTGTCTGCTTGTGGGAGGGTAGGATTAGCTCTTCATGCTTAACATTGCATGGCCAGAGGCTCCTGCTTAGAGTTGGAAGTGGCCAGCCCAGGTCAAGCCTTCACGTCCACCATGGGCGTCCCTGCCTGGGATGCTCTGGGTCCTCTGCCCAAGAGTCTGGGGCATTGGGGCAGGCAAGAGAGCCTGGTTGCTTATCTCAGTGGCAGCACCACCAGGGACAGCTTCCTGACTTTTAGAAAGGCCTTAACCACTGAGCTCTCCAGAAGAGAATTTATTTAAGAGTCATCGTCAGTATGCCTACTACTTTGGGTTAGATTTTACAATATGGTTTGGTGTTTTAAGGAACTTGTAGTTATCAAGAAGAAGTCATGCCTTGAGCTACTTTTCTGAGCAGTTTAGTTGAGCATGCAAATGTGGCAGTCAAAGTCAATATCATGACTCAGCAAAATATTCAACAAAACCTGTCATGATTATGATTATTAGCAGAGAAAATGGCAGACTGTAAATTACTCACCTTAACTGGAGTTGAATGTATGACTGTAGGAATGAGAATATGTCAGTGGCTCCATGTCTTGCTGGAAAGAAGCACCGAGTGATGCACTGCAAAGCTCTGTTCTCAGCCTTGCGTTGATCAAATTGAGTTAGGTGAATGATTAGAAAACATAATTTTCAGATGACACAAAGATGAGAGGATAGTAAACCCCATATTCTAAAGGTGCAAGAGAATCTAGACAAATTGGAAAATAGAACAAAACCCCAAATATGAATTCCAACAGGGACACAAATACAGTGTCCATTATTTGGGTTAGAAAAATAAAAAGGGAAGTCAGAAACCATATCACCTGCATTTTGGGTGAAAAGATCTGTGGGGCTTAGTGGATCATTAGTTGAACATGAGTCAGTGGTGGGCGGAAGCTGCAAACAGAGCAAATGTGGTCCTAGGCTGCCATGTCAAAATGAAGATCGTTTATTGCTTATTTAGCATTTGGCTGGACCACATCCAGATGCCCTCAAAATTTAAGAAGAGAATTGGAGCCTATCCAGAGGAGAGCAAGCAAGATGGTGCGCTGGGAAGAAAAAGCATGGAGATGCTTGCTATATTTAGCCTAGAGATGAGAAGGCTGGGAGAAGGCCCAAGGCTGGTCTTCATGATTCAGATTGTCATGCTGAAGATAGGCAGAATTGCTCCGGAAGAATCAGAATCAGAATAGAGCTGGAAGGGACCTTGGAGGTCTTCTACTCCAGCTCCCTACTCAAGCAGGACATCCTATGCCACTTCAGACAAGTGACTATCCAGTCTCTTCTTAAAAGCCTCCAGTGATGGAGCACCCACAACTTCTGGAGGCAAGCTGTTCCACTGGTTAATTGTCCTCACTGTTAGGAAGTCTCTCCTCAGTTCCAGGTTGCTTCTCTCCTTGATTATTTTCCATCCATTGTTTCTTGTCCTGCCTTCTCGTGCTTTTGAAAATAAGTTGACCCTCTAAAAAATTAATGTTTTTAAATTACAAAGAGTCGATTATTTTGAACCACAGGATTTATAATGTGCCCAGTCTCTTCTGGTCTGCAATTAGGACAACTTGGAGGATGGGAGGCAGGCAGCTCTAAGCTAGACTTAGTTAGACTTAGACAGGTGCAGCTCTGGTTGGGCTGTTGCTGAGAAAACTGCTTAATTCAAAGCACTTTGTTTCTGTTTTCGAGGGGGACATTCTGGTGACACCACCCCTCAGTCAGTCTGTTTTGTTGTTGATGGTTTACAGATCAAAGTTGTTTGGCATGTTGGAATTTTGCTGCTGCTCTGCATGAGGAGGGAGCTTGCTGCCAATGTTTCGGATGTGTGCGGGGTGACAGTCGGCCGCCTGGGTGCCGTGGTGAGTCTGTTCTCAAGGACAATTTGGGCCGGGGGCCAGTCTTTCCCAATTACATTTTTGTAATTGCAGGTACATTTGTACATAATTTGTTTTCAAACTAAACAATAAATTCCCATTGTATTTTTTATTTATATTAAATCTGCCTCTTAATTTTGAATATGGAAACCATTGAAAATTAAATCCCTCTGTAGAAAATTGTTCTCTTCAATTCATCTTTAGTTCACCATTTTCCTGTATTAAAAGAATCTTGATATATTTACCATTTCTCTTTTTCCCCCCCCTATAAAATGCTTCCTATGTCAAGGCCAAAATTTTCAGGTATATTTATTCAATATTCTTAATATGGCAATTCTCAAATAATGATTTCTAAATCTACATTAATTGTATAGTACCATAGAAACCCATGCCAACCAAACCGCAGGTTATGCTCCTCTAATTCTAGCATTGTTTTATTTCATAGCAGGACTCACACTTTCATCCAATTCAAGCAGCAGGATGCAAAATACAATTTAAAAACAACCATAATCCTCTTGTTTCTTTTGCATCTTGAAGAATTTTATATTTAATCCTTGGTTTCTTACCATGCCATGTAAATCTGGGGGTTTTTTTTGCATTTGTTTAAAAAGTGCATCAATTTTCAAAAGATATTGTTTGAAACAAAAACATCATTCTAGGCAACTCATTCATTTGTACCACAGAAATTCTTCTAAACAATAACAGTTGTAACATTTCCTTTCTTAACAAATCTTTCTTAATTTTATTCTATACCTTGACATAATTATTTTGAAATCATAAACTAGTCATACTAGTCATAATAATATCCAAGTATTCTACTTTTTTCTCAATCTGAAAATGTTTTTATTGTTGTTTTGCTCTTCCATCAAATTTTTGTTAACATCTTTGTTTTCTCCTTAATAATTTTAAATCCAGCTAATTTAGCACCAAATTCATTTAACTTTTCTTTTATTTATTTAATTTATTTTATTTGTCACAACAGTATATATAAGCATAAACATGAAGTAACTATATAATATATAAGCATATATATGAGTATAAGTATGAAATAACTATATAAATTGGATATAATGAGAGGAAACAGTAGGACAGAACGGTAGGCACGTTTGTGCTCTTATGCACGCTCCTTACAGACCTCTTAGGAATGGGGTGAGGTCAACAGTAGACAGTTTTTGGTTAAAGTTTTGGGGATTTTGAGTAGATACCACAGAATCTGGTAGTGTGTTCCAAGCATTAATAACTCTGTTACTGAAGTCATATTTTCTGCAATCAAGATTGAAGCAGTTAACATTAAGTTTAAATCTATTTTTTGCTCTTGTTTTTTTGTGATTGAAGCTGAAGTAATCCTCAACAGGAAGGACATTGCAATAGATGATTCTATGAGTTAAACATAGATCCTGTCGAAGGCGGCGGAGTTCTAAGTTTTCTAAACCCAAGATTTCAAGTCTAGTGGGATAAGGTATTTTGTTGTTTACAGAGGAATGGAGAACTCTTCTTGTAAAATATTTCTGGACACGTTCAATTGTATTGATGTCTGAAATGTGATATGGGTTCCAGACAGGCGAGCTGTATTCAAGTATTGGTCTAGCAAATGTTTTATAAGCTCTGATTAGTAGTGTAATGTTTCTGGAGAAGAAGCTACGTAAGATTAGGTTAACAACTCTTAATGCCTTTTTTGCGATGTAGTTGCAGTGGGCTTTGGCACTTAGGACATTGGATATGAAGACTCCAAGGTCTTTGACTGGGTGGGGGTCATCTGTAAGGTAATGTCCATCGAGTTTGTATTTAGTGTTTGGATTCTTTTTTCCAATATGTAAGACAGAGCATTTGCTGGTTGAGATTTGGAGTTGCCAGGTTTTAGACCATTCTGACACAAAGTTAAGGTCTTTTTGAAGAGTAGCTGTATTATTGGTAGTGTTAAATGGTTTGACATTGTCAGCGAAGAGAACACAATTACTTTTAATATGGTCACAGAGATCATTAATGTATAATATGAAGAGTGTTGGTCCAAGAACACTGCCTTGGGGAATGCCGCTATTGACAGGAACAGGATTTGATAGGGCACTGCCTATTTTGACCACTTGTTGTCTGTTTGACAGGAACTCTGTTATCCAATTGTGGAGGGGTCCGGAGATGCCGTAGGATTTTAGTTTTAGGAGAAGTTTGGCATGTACTACTGAGTCAAAAGCTTTACAGAAGTCTATGTATATTGCATCTATTGTTTTGCCTTGATCAAGATTTGTAGTCCATATGTTTTTGCAATGAAGAAGTTGTAAGTTACATGATAATTTTTTTCTGAAACCAAATTGTTTATTAGAGAGTAGATTGTTTGTTTCTAGGTGGAGGGCAATGGATTGGTTGATGATAGATTCTATAACTTTACAGGTGACAGAGCATAGAGAGATAGGTCTGTAATTTTCAACTAAGCAGGTGTCTCCTTTTTTGAAGACAGGGATGACTGTGGCTAGTGACCAAAGTTTGGGAAGGGAACTGGTCATAAAGGCTTTTTCAAAGATTATGCTTAGGGGTTCTGCTATATTAGTGGAAAGCTTTTTTAAGAAGTATGCACATAGTCCATCAGGTCGTATAGATAGGGATGGTTTCAGTTTGCGAAGAGCTTTTTCAACATTTTCTTCAGTGAAATCTATATGTGTTAGGTCGTTTTTGGTGCGGTTGTGAAATTTCGGGTATGAGCCATTGCTGTTGACAAAGACTGAGCCGAAGAATGTGTTAAAGAGGTTTGCTTTAACAGTTTCATCATTATTTTCTTTGCCGTTAGGTTCTTTTAGTGGTGGGATGGATCTCGAGTCCTTAAGTGTGTTATTCACAAAATTATAAAAAGCACGATTAGAATTTGTGCGCAGAAGGTCTTCTTCTTGCTTGGTGTGATAATTTGTGCATTCAATTTTTATTTGGTTGCATCTATCTCTGTAGCGGTTTTTGAAATTAGCTACATGTCCCTTTTTGTTTTTTCTCCAAAGGGATTTTTTTTTTGGATTGAAGCTTTTTTATTGATATGAGTAATTTGTTTTTCCTGATTTTGGTGGTGGTTTGTGGTACGTAGAGTTTAATGACTCTATTGACTTCGAGTAGGAAAACTTTATAGTGGTATATTAATAGTGGTTTTCCATTTATATATTCCTTTCATACAATTTTCCACAGTTAAAACCAAATTGTCTGCAAGTGCCCTTAATTTATAAACTTTTTTCACTTTTCACCCCAGCTCTCCTTGTGTCTTATGTCTCTGTTCAAAACTTCAAGAGCCAAAATGAACAGAGCAATGGTGAAAAAGAGCATTTTTATCTTGTCCCTTTTTGTATTTCACAGGTTTTTGCCAATTCAGTATTAACTGTAACATAATTTTAATGTTGTAAGCTGCCCAGAGTCACTTCCTAGAAAGATGGGTGGCAAACAAATTTAATAAACAAAATAAATAATAAATTAATTTGTGCTATTTGTGAAGTATATTTATTTATTTATTTATTTATTTATTTATTTATTTATTTATTTATTATTCGTATTTGTATACCGCCCTATCTCCCGAAGGACTCAGGGCGGTTCACAGGCAAATAAAAAACATATATATACAAATTAAGAAAACCATTAAGAAACTTATTCAAAAAGCCAAATTATTAAAAATAGTATAAATATTAAAACCAATTAAAACCCCTATAAAATTTAAAAACTAGTCCAGTCCTGCGCAGATAAATAGGTGTGTTTTAAGCTCGCGACGGAAGGTTCGGAGGTCTGGAAGTTGACGGAGTCCTGGGGGGAGTTCGTTCCAGAGGGTGGGAGCCCCCACAGAGAAGGCCCTTCCCCTGGGCATCACCAGACGACACTGCCTAGCTGACGGCACCCTGAGGAGTCCCTCTCTGTGAGAGCGCACGGGTCGGTGAGAGGTATTCGGTAGCAGTAGATGGTCCCGTAAATAACCCGGCCCTATGCCATGGAGCGCTTTAAAGGTGGTTACCAAAACCTTGAAGCGCACCCGGAAGGCCACAGGTAGCCAGTGCAGTCTGCGCAGGATAGGTGTCATACGGGAGCCACGAGGGGCTCCCTCTATAACCCGCAGCCGCATTCTGAACTAACTGCAGTCTCCGGATGCCCTTCAAGGGAGCCCCATGTAGAGAGCATTGCAATAATCCAGGCGAGACGTCACGAGGCGTGAGTGACCGTGCATAGGGCATCCCGGTTCAGAAAGGCGCAACTGGCGCACCAGGCGAACCTGGTAAAAAGCTCTCCTGGAGACGGCCGTCAAATGATCTTCAAAAGACAGCCGTTCATCCAGGAGGACGCCCAAGTTGCGCACCCTCTCCATCGGGGCCAGTGACTCGCCCCCGACAGTCAGCCGTGGACTCAGCTGACTGTACCGGGATGCCGGCATCCACAGCCACTCTGTCTTGGAGGGATTGAGCTTGAGCCTGTTTCTCCCCATCCAGACCCGTACGGCCTCCAAACACCGGGACAGCACTTCGATAGCTTCGTTGGGGTGGCCCGGTGTGGAAAAGTACAGCTGGGTGTCATCAGCGTACAGCTGGTACCTCACACCGAAGCCACTGATGATCTCACCCAGCGGCTTCATATAGATGTTGAACAGAAGGGGCGAGAGGATCGACCCCTGTGGCACCCCACAAGTGAGGCGCCTTATATATCAACCCATTTAATAAAATTTTCCCCAAATTCCATATTTTACACAATTTTAAACAAGAACATCCAGTTCAAATGGTTAAATTCTTTCCTTGTATCAAGAAATATTAAACAGCTAGTTTTTTACTGTGATATTCCAAATATTCTAAAACATTAAGATTATTTCTAATATTATCTTTTCTGACTTTAGGGGGAAATTGCCTTTTAAGCAAAAAACTACATCATGTTTAAATCTTGTAAGATGCTTTTCATCCTTTCAGATGGAATCATAGTAAATATTTTATAATCATTATTCAATAATGATACTGATTGATTTTCTCCATAACCTTTAAGTGGGTGAAACATTACATCATAGGGAAAAACTTTTTTAACCAAGGGACCTCAGATGGGCTAACTTATAGAATGTGTCCAAAATTCAGGACTCATGACTCTTGTGGAATGGAAATTTGGCAAAATTTATAAATGTCATAAAATGTTTCCTGTGGTAACTCCTGATGTTTGATTGTACTATACAGTTTAACATGGGCTACTTTCAAGGCAGATATATCTCTAAATTTTAAGGAGGGAGGGGGAGAGAGAGAGAGGGGGAGGGAGGCAGAGGCAGAGGCAGAGAGACACCTGGGGTGGCTGAGTGGGATTGGGGTCTTCCAGCAACAAGGGGAGCAGAGAGCCAAGCTGCTGGACCCTCCTTGCCCTTTCCTGTTTGCTTCCAAGCAAGGATCCCTTTTGCCACCTTCTTCCACGCTGTTATTTACTCCCTTCGTGTCTTGCAGAACATCAAGGGGGCTGTGGCCATCCGCTTCAGGTTCCACAGTACCACTATTTGTGTGGTGAATGCCCACCTGACAGCCCACCCACCGGAATCTGAGCAGTACAGCCAAGACATCCATGACATCTGTGCCCACCTGCAGTTTTTCCAGCAGGATCCCAGCCTCCCAACCATCCCTCTCAGCCAGCATGAGTAAGTGGGGAAGCCTCTGAGGACAAACGGGGCAACAGAATGCATGGCTTGGCCTAGCTTGCACTTCCATTGGGCAAGGAATAGGACTCAATATGCTAATCTGGGCTGAAGTTTGCTGGGCATTTGTTTTGCATTTGGTGGGTTCAAGGACTCCTTGAAGTCGGACTTGTCATTTGCTGAGGGAATGGCACTGTGCGTTGAAGTCACAGGAAGCTAAGAAGGTGGAGCTGCCGCTGGGGGCAGTCATCTTCTTATCAGAATTCCTTCCTGATAGCATCATCCTATGGCTGGGGGACTTGAACTCCCAGCTGGAACAGCAGAACATGGATCAAGTAAAGAAGCTGGTGGAGGCCCAAGAATTCCGTGCTCTTTATCAACATGATCAGGTGAGGTCAATTCACTTTCTCATTCTCCCTTGAAAAGTTTGGGAGAAGCAGACCTTTGATTCCTTGAGTTCATCCGACATGCAAAATTGTAAATGGGGGGCACTCCCCCACTCAAGAGTGGTCTTGAGTTTGGGGGTTATCTTGTCTTCACAACTCCTAAGCAGCTGGCAGGAAGGCCTTTGCCCATCTCCACCTGGTGTATCAGTTGTTCCTTTTCTTAGATTGGAAGGTGGGTGGGAGACAAATATTCACTCATGCCCTAGTTGCCTCATGGTTTGGCTACACGTGTTCTGCATAGGGCTGCCCTTGAAGATCACTTGGAAGTGGTCCAGAATACAGCAGCGCAAGCAGTAATTGTTGAGTTGGACAGTGAGGAGGTTGGAGAGTAACATGGGCCAGTCCTGGAGTCTGGGGAAGGCTCAGACGAGGGTTCTGCGTCGGAGGCAGAGAGAGGGCCAGGACCATCTGGGAGTTATGTGCTGCCTCCGGAGCCTCCAGGTCGGACCTCAGCGAGGCAGAGGAACAGGGTGATCCTGTTCCCAGTGTGTGTATGCGCAGAGCTACCAGAAGGCAAGAACAGTTAAAACAAATGGGACAACTCAGGAGAAGGGCTTGGAGATGATTGGCCCCACCCATAAGACTTAAAAGAGGAGCAAAGGCACGTGGGCCTTCGCAGGAAGCAACGTTGTTAATTCTGTTCAGTTTAAAGTCTGAAGCTCTGTTTGATTCTGGACTCTGGGTGGCTTTGCCAATTAGATCTTTGGCGGCATGGTATGGTGGGTGATTATCAGTCTTATCCCAAAGGACTCTTTACAACTATTTGGGACTCATCTGTGAATGAACAGAATTTGCAGCTATTGCAATAAAAGAGGTTTTTGGGACTACTTATGGGTTTTACTCATTCAGGAAGCCTAGGTCAGAACAGTAAGGGGCATACCTCAGTGTGCCCACGTAACACCTCTGCTTTGTGAGTTGCACTGATTGCCAGTATGATTGCTTTCTGGTGTGATTCAAGGTGCTGGTAGCTATCTATAAATTTCTACATGGCACAGGATCTGACCACTTGAGGAAGCGCCCATCTTCCATAGCATCTGCCTGGCTGGTTCAATCTGGCCAGGTTGGCGTACTCCAGGTTCCTTCAGTTAAACAATGACATCTGTTATGACCCCAGAGGCACACCTTGTCTCTTGCATTACTTGCTCGCTAAGATGAAATTCCCCCTGAGATCTGAACAGCCATTATCCACATTTTCTTTTTTTCAAACCCAATTAAATCTGATGTGTTATCAGCCAAGACTTTATCAGTTTGTATTTGGAAACCAAAAAGCCAAAATTGGGAGCAAATAAATTCCTAGGATTGCCACATGCTAGCACTGAGAGAAGGTGCTTGAAATTTGTCCTTGAAGCAACAAGAATAGAAGCCTCATGTTGCTGGAGAAACTTTTGCCTGCTAACATTAAACATGTGCACCAAAGCAACATGGGTTCCTCAGAGACCAAGATACCAACCTACAGTAGGTGCTGTTCTCATGACCATAACCTCATTTCTTTGTTTTTTCCCCCTGCCAGCTGAAGAGCCAAATGGAAGCAAAGAGGGTGTTTGAAGACTTCACAGAGGGAGACGTCATCTTCCAGCCCACCTACAAATACAAAATTAGCTCGGACGAATGGGATACCAGGTGCGGGGCAGACAGAGGAAGGACGAGCTGACAGGGAGGGAGGGTGGGTGGGTGGGTGACAGATAGGTATTGTATTCCTTGTATTCTTCCAAGGAAATTATGAAGATTTTGAATTACTTCAGTATCTTTGCAATGGGAGAGACCATATCCATACAGCCATTTGCTTACTTACTTACTTACTTAATTTGTCAAATTTAGATGTCCCCCCATCTAACAAATGACTCTGTGCAGAGTTCAATAGACTAAAAACAATATATACAAAAGTATTACTTTTAAAAAAGTTTGAAACAATAAAAAACACGTTAAAATGGAAAAAAAAAAGACACAAAGCTAACCTAGAGAAAAATATTGGGCAAAGAGAAAAATGTTAGTTATAATGGAGCCATCTTAATATTTCAACAGTTACCTTGGGTCCTCAGATTTTGAGGGACCTTCAGAAAGTCAAAAGGATGATGCCAACATCCTTTGGGGAACAAAGGAGGACATTCCACAATGTGGGGGCCATGACAGAAAAGCCCGACTGCCAACGACCCACCAAATGTTGCTCCCTGCCAATGAGACCCACAGCATGCATTTTCTACTGGACCTGATGAGATGGGCAGATGTAATTGGGGGAGGCAGTCCCTCAAATAACCCAGTCCCAGATCATGTAGGGAAATTTAATTCAATAATTATTATTGAACAGCTTTTTCTCATTATTGAATTCAAGGGCTGCTCTCCCTTCGTAGAATCCACATAAAACTAACTAGTCTCTGTCTTGAATCAAGGGTGGGCTGTTTGGGATGGAAAAGTTGTGGCTTTTTCCACCTGTCTTCCTGCTATTCTCTTCCAGGACATTATCCAGAATGGGGAAAAAACCCACCCAGGGGTTTATGCACGTGACTTTCCAGGCTGGTTTGTGTGCCCACATTAACATCCTTAAATTTAATGGCCTTTCAAGAACTTGCTCACTATGGCCATAATATCTAACCAAGAAAGAATTACAAGTGGGCATGCCCATAATTTATCACCAGTTTCTTCAAATGTATTAGCACAGAAATGATAACCTTTTAAAAACATTTTTTCAAGAGTCCAAGGGACCTTAAAGATAAATTTTTTTTGCACAACTGAGTATTCAGTTTTAATTTTAATGAATTTTAATGACCTAAATTTATATTCCTTAGGCGCTCATGCTCATAAAGGCTGATCCAGCTGTCTATTCCATATTTCTTATATATTGCCCAAATGTTGGTAATAATAAATTGGGTTAGTCTTAGACAAGACTATCTAACCGCTTGGTCTAAAAATTGGCAGCTCCAAATTTCAACCAGCAAATGCTCAGTCTTACATATAGGAAAAAAGAACCCTAAAACTAAGTACATACTAGATGGACATTACCTTACAGACGACCCCCATCCCGTTAAAGACCTTGGAGTTTTCATGTCAAATGATCTAAGTGCCAAAGCCCACTGCAACTACATAGCAAAAAAAGCTCTAAGAGTTGTAAACCTAATTTTGCGTAGCTTCTTTTCCAAAAACACCACACTACTAACCAGAGCATATAAAACATTTGCTAGACCAATTCTAGAATACAGCTCACCTGTTTGGAACCCTCACCACATCTCTGACATCAATACAATTGAACGTGTCCAGAAATATTTTACAAGAAGAGTTCTCCATTCCTCTGAAAACAACAAAATACCTTATCCCACCAGACTTGAAATCCTAGGCTTAGAAAACTTGGAACTCCGTCGCCTTCGACAAGACCTAAGTTTAACTCACAGAATCATCTATTGTAATGTCCTTCCTGTCAAAGACTACTTCAGCTTTAATTGCAATAATACAAGGGCAACCAATAGATTTAAACTTAATGTAAACCGCTTTAATCTAGATTGCAGAAAATATGACTTCTGCAACAGAATCATCAGTGCTTGGAATACTTTACCTGACTCTGTGGTCTCTTCCCATAATCCTAAAAGCTTTAACCAAAAACTTTCTACTATTGACCTCACCCCATTCCTAAGAGGACCATAAGGGGCGTGCATAAGCGCACAAACGTGCCTACCATTCCTGTCCTATTGTTTTTCTTTTCTTCTTCCTATATATGTTTATATGTGTATATACTATATAATCTTTTTGTATGATGTTGTGACAAAATAAATAAATAAATAAATAAATAAAGGCCTTCTCCACTGTACTCACTGCTTTGAATATTTCAAAGGTCACATTAGGACTAAACAATGCAGATAAAGGATTTTGACTCAGCCATTCTATGTATATTAAATTCTTTTTGGAGAATCTCCAAAGGTCCTAAGGTTTCACTTCTTAATTGTTGATTTTTTTTGCTATATGTTTTATTTGTGGTTTTCTTTTAACAACCAACCTATTTTGTGGACAGTGTAATGACTGAGTCAATACATTTTTACACAGTGCTAACAATAATAATACAATTACATATACATAGTTTTTATCTTCCAACTTCTAACCTTAAAATGCTCATAATTATAATATAGTTCAGTGGTTCTCATCTGCCAGTTCCTTCAGGACCTTGGGGTGTAATCCATCCGGTCCTGGTGATTTGAACTCATCTATGGTAGATAGGTGTTCACTTACCATTTTCTTCCCTATTTTAACTTGTGTTCCTAATTTTTTTTTGTTTTGTTTACATTTATACCCCGCCCTTCTCCGAAGACTCAGGGCGGCTTACAATGTATAAGGCAATAGTCTCATTCTATTTGTATATTTTTTTACAAAGTCAACTTATTGCCCCCCCAACAATCTGGGTCCTCATTTTACCTACCTTATAAAGGGTGGAAGGCTGAGTCAACCTTGGGCCGGGCTCGAACCTGCAGTAATTCCAGGCTCTGTGTTCTAATAACAGGCTTCTCTACTGCCTGAGCTATCCCGGCCCCCTAATCTTTTTTTTGTGGTGCTGTTTTTGATAGGTTGGATTGTTTTTTCCTTTTTTATTTATTTATTTTGTCACACAGTATATATAAGCATAAGTATGAAATAATTATACAATATATAAGCATATATATGAGTATGAGTATGTAATAACTATTAATTGGATATAACGAAAGGAAACAATAGGACAGGAACGGTAGGTACGTTTGTGCTCTTATGCACGCCCCTTACAGACCTCTTAGGAATGGGGTGGGGTCAATAGTAGATAGTTTTTGATTGAAGATTTGGGGATTTTGGGAAGAGACCACAGAGTCAGGTAGTGTATTCCAAGCATTAACAACTCTGTTACTGAAGTCATATTTTCTGCAATCAAGATTGGAGCGGTTAAGATTAAGCTTAAATCTACTGTGTGCTCGTCTATTGTTGCAATTGAAGCTGAAGTAGTCTTCGACAGGAAGGACATTGTAATAGATGTCTATGAGTTAAACTCAGGTCATTTCGAAGGCGGCGTAGTTCTAAATTTTCTAAACCCAGGATTTCAAGTCTGGTGGCATAAGGTATTTTGTTGTATTCGGAGGAGTAGAGAAATCCTCTTGTAAAATATTTCTGGACACGTTCAATTGTATTGATGTCAGAAATGTGATATGGGTTCCAAACAGTCGAGCTGTATTCAAGAATTGGTCTAGCAAATGTTTTATATGCTCTGGTTAGTAGTGTAGTGTTTTTGGAGAAGAAGCTACGCAAGATTAGGTTTACAACTTTTAAGGGCTTTTTTGTGATGTAGTTACAGTGGGCTTTGACACTTAGATCATTTGACATGAAAACTCCAAGATCTTTAACAGATGCAAAATGTGAGAAGTAGATCTGCTTTCTCCCTGTTGCTTGTCACTTTCTTGCTACTTTCTCCCAGCAATGGGCCAATTGTTTCCTTGACTTTTTTTTTGTTTTTAACATGTTGGAGGAAGCTTTTTTTGTTATTTTTTACTTTTGTTGCTAGCCTTTGTTCATTATGAGCCTTAGCTTTCCTCACTTCATCTTTACAGCCTCGGGCTATTTGCTGATATTCTGCCTTAGTTATTTGCTCCTCTTTCCACTTTTTATATTTGTCCTTTTTGTTTTTTAATTTGTCGGATAGTTCTTTATGCATCCATGCTGGTTTCTTTTGAGATCTATTATTTTTCTTCTTCATTGGTATTGTGCTAGACAGGGCTTTTATAATCTCACTTTTCAAAATTTCCCAAGCTTCTTGAGTTGTTTTCCCCTTGAGGATTCTCATCCATGGAATCTTTCTCAAGCTCTCTCTAAGTTTATTGAAATTAGCTCTCTTAAAGTCCAAGACTCTAGTTTATTCTACTACTTGTGTTTGCATAATGTTGAATTCCAATATTGCGTGTTCACTTGCCCCCAAGGTTCCTGTAGCTTCAACACCTTCTATCATTTCATCTCTGTTAGTGAGAATTAAGTCCAATTTATTAGAACTGTGAGAGGGATGTAGATGGGGATTGTGATTCATTTACAAAATGACCGGTATGGGGGAGATGTCAAAAAAGCCAGTGCAAGACTGCATAGTATAGTGTAGTGTAGTGTAGCGTAGCATAGCATAGTGTAGCATAGTATAGCCTTTATTGTCATTGTACATCATATATACCATGAAATTGGTTTATCCTCTCTGGTGCAATTCATAACAGAACATGCATCAACAGAGAGATAGCATCAAGAGTATGCCGAGTGATAGTACACTTTATACTGCACTAGTGAGGCCACACTTGGAATACTTGGTTCAGTTCTGGTCACAATACAAAAAAGACGTTGAGACAGTGGTGAAATCTGAACCGATGGTGAAATCTGAACCGGTTTACTACCGGTTCGCTGGCCAAATGTGAGGTGCGCGCACGTGCAGTGCACGCCAAAAGGAGGCATGGGGTAAGTAGAACAATGCACGGGGGGGGAGGGTGATCAGCTGTGGTGTGTGATTTTTTTTACAACCTCTTCGGCCAAAAAGGTTGTAGAAAAAATGCTTTCAAAAGTAAGAAAACCACCCTCTGACGATCAAGCAGCTCAGCTGGGATTGTCAGAGCCTTTTTTTTTTTACCTTTTAAAAGCATTTTTTTACAACCTATTGGCCAAAGAGGTTGTAAAAAATGCTTTTAAAAGTAAAAAAAAAACAATCTCTGGGGATCGTGCGGCTCAGCTGGGCATGGGCAGGGTGGGGTGGGGATTTTTGCTACCGGTTCTCCGAACCACCCGCTGCCATCGCTACTGGATCAGCTGATCCTTTCCGAATCGGGAGCATTTCATCCCTGCATTGAGAGCCCAGAAAGAGTGCAGAGAAGAGCGATGAAGCTGATAAAGGATCTGTGGGCTAAATTATATGATGAATGATTAAAGGAATTAGATATGTCTTGTCTAACGAAGAGAAGGATTAGGGGGTAACAAGATACCCATCTTCCAATACTTGAAGGGCAGTTACATAGAAGACTTATTCTCCAAAGCACCTGAGGGCAGGACAGGCATTTGTCTCAAGTGGTATAAGATCTCCTGTCTTGGACAGGGGTTGGACTAGAAGATTTCCAAAGTCCCTTCCAAACCCATGATTCTGTGATTCAGTGCTGGGAAAGTAACTAAAGTCCTATTTAGTCCTAAGGCCTGGAAGCCATCTTTTGCATTGGGCCTTCAGGCCTGTCACATTTCCTACTGTGGGAAACTGGGAGTGGGGATTGTATGGAGCATGGGTGATATACAGTCATACTAACGTTCTTTTCTCATAGAGTCAAGGACATCTTGCCCTACACCTGGAGGGGTGGAACTGGGAGGCCTCTCCAGTTGGAACGGTGCTTTGATTGGGCCATATGATGGACTTGTGAGTGCAGGGCAGGGACTTGGACTTTCTGTTGGATGAGGAAAACCTGGAAGCTTTCAGATTCAGGTTTTCCCAGATATGCCAATATGACATCTCTAATAAAATGGAAATTTGAGGAACTTCAAGCCTCAGAGTCTTTTTTCGTTGGGGGTGTTACTTGGAACCCTGACACAGTGCCTTACTTGAGAGCGGCTTTGCAGCTGAGGCCCCAGGAGCGGTTTCTATGGCTTGAAATGGGGGACAGGGAGGTCTGCAGCCTGAGCAGCATCCCCCCAAAACCCTCCACTTCAGTGAGGTTGCAGCATTCTCTGCCCATTCCTCCTATTAGCAAAAAGCAATAGTTTGAGTTGGACAGCCTTATAAATCTTGTTAATAAGTAATTTTTAATTTTTTTAAAATGCTTTTGTATATACAATGGTTGTGCACAGAGTTCTAGTTCTAAGATGGGTGGCCATACAAACCCTTTAAATTAATTAATTAGCAGATCATTGAAGCATCGTGAGTTGTAATTTGTTTACAAGTTGATTCTTTCTGTGATCCAGAAACTGCAAGTCTCAGGACTTCCAAAATGGCCACTTCCAAAATGTCCTCAGACTACCCACGAAGAAAATTGTTGGGGGGAGAAAGGGGAAAGTAACCCCAGGACAAGCAAGGATAACTTTAAGGCTGCTTCAGTTAAGGGTCGGGGGGAGAGGAAGAGAAGCACAAGGGACTGCTAGAAGAAGTGGTTGCTGGTGCAGGCCTGCCAGGGATGAAGTGCCAGGGAGAAATGTTGGTGGAGTGATATTGAGCTACTAGGCAGATGCTGCTTCTGCTTTTCTTGCAGCGAGCAATATCGTGCCTTTGCCTGGTGTGACCGAATTCTCTTCAAAGGGGAGACCATCTCTCAGCTGGACTATCGAAACCACCTGACCTTGAGGAACAGCGACCACAAGCCAATCAGTGCATTGTTTGACATTGTGGTATGTTGATGTAGGCTCAACTCAGGACCTCCCATCCTCCTGGGCCTTTGTTGGCATCTTCTGTTCCTCACATTCCTCAGTTTTGCAGGCTGGCATAGCCATTCAGTCTGGTCACCAAGGCTTCAGAGTCTTCTGCCCACTTACGTGCATTCAAAGTTGCTGCTTTGCTTTTCTGCATAGCATTTTGGTAACCTTGGTAGCCCCAAGGAACCCAGTCCCTTGTTGCATTTAACAAAATGAGAGCACCGTCCTCTTGAAGAAGAACCCTTGACAGCAATGGAGTTTTGCTAAACAAGGGCATAAGCTTGTCATTGACTTACTTTTGTTCATCCAGTAGATTCCGGGCTATAAAATGCAGCAAATATACAGTATAATAAAATATCAAGGTATGCAACAAATTAGCCATAACATGAGACTGCAACTCAGAATCCTGAGCAAAATAAAACAGTTATGCTTGAAGAACAAAATATCTCGACCAAGCTAAGGTGGGACTCTGAAATGGAAGTAGAGAAAATGCCAGGCACCTTCCGCTCCCCATCACCACTGAAAATCCACTTCTCTGCCTTGCACAGGAGAAAAGCCATAAGAGAACATCTCTGAACAGGGGCAGGCTGGCTTTTTCTCTTGAGATGGATGCAGTGGCTACCTCTGCGGCCTGGTTCTTGTGGCTTAGCTTCTATGGAAGGTGATTGTGGTAGAATCTGGAGCTGAAGTGAGTTGAGGAGTTAAGAGACATGCTAATCTGGAATAGTTTAGGGGAGGGAAGCAGCAAAAAGCAGACCCTCCCTAAACCTTGTGGTGCTTATCTAGTAGCACTTAGCAGTAGTACTTAGACTTATATACCTCTTCATAGTGCTTTACAGCCTTCTCTAAGTCAGCCTATTCCCCCCAACAATCTGGGATTTCATTTTACTGACCTCAGAAGGATGGAAGTCTGAGTCAACCTTGAGCCAGTCAGGATCGGATTCCTGGCAGTGGGCAGTGTTAGCCTGCAATGTTGCTTCTAACCACTGTGCCACCACTAGCAGTTTCTCTAGTGAGGGCATTAGGCTGCCAAGAGTCCAGTTAATAGGCAAGTAACCATAAATACACCATTCTGACTAGCTGCCCATGTCATCTTGGTTCCTTGTGCTGGACAGCAATGCCGATAATTTTGCTGGTACTGATTGTGACTACACACTATATGTCCTTTCTAGGTGAAAGTGGTGGATGAACAGCTCTACCGCAAAGTCTTTGAAGAAACCGTGAGCTCCATGGACAAGAAGGAGAATGCCAGTATCCCATCAGCCACTCTCTCCAAGAGGGAGGTAAAACAGTGCTACCCAAACAGAGAGGGAGTTTAGCACAGGAGCTGAATTCAGGCAGGAGTGGTCCCTCAAGAGACCATTGGATCAAGACAATCTTGCCTAGCTGTGAAACTGGGAACTTGCTTTGCTTTGCTGGTTCAGAGAACAGTAAGGTCTAGTCATCTGCCCAAAATATTCTTTAAGAATAATAAATAAATAAATAATTTAGAATCAATTTTTTACTGGCTGGAAATATTCAAATCAGGGGATTTAATCCAATATCGATGCTTAACTTGACCTAAACAATACCACCATCAGATGACAAATCAGTATAGAAGCTGCAGGGGTTAGAAATGATAGAAAATATTTGTAGTTCAGGGGATACATGTTGGTAGCAGTTTGTCCTCCAGGGGTTCCTGTTTAGCTTCAGGTTGTCTTAGCTTCATGTCAGGTCTGCCTCCCTTCAAATCCTAAGAAAGAAAACCCTCAATTTTCTCCATTGATTTACAGAAGAGGTACTTTTAATAAGAATGAACCTTGCGAAAGCAAGGCAAGATCTGGGGAAAATCTGTGTGTTTTACAATGTGTGTTACACATTGAAAGTCACCCCAAATCCCTCCCACAGGCGGGATTTGGTCCAGCACAGAAAGACCAATCAGCATCCAATATGATGTTAAGGGAAAAGCTCTGCAAGTGTTGTGTGCCTCCGGAGTCCCAGGATGGTTGACCTTGGAAAAGTCCAAACAACTCCATGTAGCAGTGCCACAGTTCATGAATGCAAACCTCCCTTCCAAATTCTCACAGGAACACTTCACACAACCTTTCTTTTCCACCTCAAATGCCACTCCCCACCCCCACCCCCACCCCCGTTTCTAGGGCAGCCGAGAGCAAGCAAGCTGCAAACCGCATGCTGTAGATCCGGCTGACACAAACTTTTCATCACCAGGCTAGGTGACATCCTTGGTGGGGTTTTAGTTGACACATCAAGCAAAATTCCTCTGAGGCTGTCACCTGATGATGAAATAATCAGAAGCTAAACAAGAAGTTGTAGGGGTTGCCTAGAGAAAATAAGATTTACACCAGTATTATTTCAGCAGTTCAAGAATGGATGAATAGCAGCTGAACTGAACTCCGGGTCTTTATTCTATTGCTCTGCATCTCCAGTTCTTTTTCAGGGATGTGAAGTTTATGCAGCTACAAGTGGACTTCTTCATCATCCGCAATGGGCCAACCCCTTGCCAGTTTGAGTTCATCTGCAAACCACATGAAAGCAGCTATTGCAAGCCATGGTTAACAGCAAAACCCAGCAAGGGCTTCTTGTTATCAGGTGACTTGATGGTTGTGGTATGTGCATGTACCTGCATGTTCTACTCCAGTTTATGTTTGTGCTAGAAAGAAGCAGTCCCTGGGTTGCTGTTTGGTCTTGGGTTTGAGACCATGCAATTCATTCTCTGCAATCTGTCTTTTTCCCTGAAAAGGTAGTGGTATGAGCATCAGACTGGAATTGTTTGAACTTGTAGCAGTTTGATTTCTGGTCTATATTTCTGATCTTAGGTAGTGTTTTTGTGCATTGCTTTTGTTAGACCTTTGATATTTTTAATCCCAACCAGATAATCAATAGGATCTGTTTATTATCTTTTGTGTCTGGAATATTTCAATTTGCTATTTCTATGTGGTTACAGCCAAACTTTGCTAAAAGTTGATCTCTGATCATCTGGTCTTTCTTTGTAAATCTCCAACAACTCTTTGCATGAGATCTGTGTGAAATTTTCAGTCTTAGTGTTCTTAGTTTACATCTTTCTTCTCTCTTGAGATGCTGAGGTAACTGTTGAGTTGGAAGTGTTTGTGAATAAATCAACAGCAACCCATTTAAACTCTGGAGAAGACCAATTGGAAGATGTCTTAGTTTTACACCTTGACCGGGGCAAGGATTATTTTTTATCTGTGACAGGAAATTATTGCCCCAGCTGCTTTGGGACCCCCATACATGCTCTCGTTCACATGAGACAACCCATCCAAGATATATTGCCAGAAACCATCAGGAAGTTGGTGAGATCTTACTGTCATGGTACTGCCCTTCTACCCTGTGATACCACCATTTGCGCAAGAACACCGGTTCTTATAGCGCCTGTTGTTGTTTTTATCCAGACACTGATGCCACTGCAGTCAGGAGAAGATTTCTTCTGGGATGAGAAGCCCTTGGACCTACCCAAGGAATTGTGGATGATGGTGGACCATCTGTACCATAATGCTTGCCAAAAGGTGAGTATCCACCTGAGTCTCTGCATCCTAATCGGTGATAGAAGTATCCTGTTGTAGTAGGCAGGTATTTAATTCTGAAGTCAAGGATAAAAAAACAGTCTTTGGAATGTTTCTATAGATTATTTGACTCAGCTCTGTTCCTTACAGATAGTACTCGTTTACTGACTACAGTTGTGTCTGGCAGTCATTAAGTAAAGCATTCGCTAACTGAACTGTGCTTATGAGCTTACTTCATCTTTCCTTTGATTTACAGACCTGTGAAGGTTGTAAATGCAAGGATTGGGCACAAGGCTACTTTTTTTATCACTGTCGTATCTGTAGAAGGTTGCTAAACAAGGCAGTTGTAAATGAGAACTGCCTGTATGACAATTTCATGTGCAAAAAAAGCCTGACGGGATGATGGGAGCAGATGTGTGTGTATGGATGCAAATAATAGGAATGTGCTTTCAGAAGACCTGGCCAAAGGCAACTGTTTGCATGTAACTTCCATCTTCCTTTGGTTCTGCTACCACTGCTGCCCCTCGCCTGCAGAAGGACCTGTTCCAGCAGCCTGGTCCTCAAACTGAGTTTCCGGAGATCCGTGACTGCCTGGACAGAGGAACGTTGGACACATTTGGTATTCTTTGGGGAAGCCCTTTCTTTTCACCCTTACCCCTTAAGGCTGCTTCTGGACCACCATCTAACAGACTCTTGAGGATGTGCCAGTGGGGAGAGTCACACTGCAGCTTCAACCTATCAGCTGCCCCATCCCACCGCAAGAGGGACTTTTTGTCTCCTTAAATGGCTTCTGTACGGACAAAGCCAATTTCCCCCCCAGACCGCCTTTTACTCATGGATACTTGTTCAGCAAGTTTGTGGGCCCGCAGATTGTATCAGTCACTCTGCTTGGCTTTTCAGACCCTAACCCAGGGGTGAAATGCTCCTGGTTCGGACCGGATCAACCAATCTGGTAGCGATGGCGGCCGGTGGTTCGGAAAACTGGTAGCAAAAATCCCTGCTCCCCCATTGCCCATGCCCACCCAATCAGCCAGTTGCCCGCTTGCCACTTCTTTTAAAAAATGCTTTTAAAAGTAAAAAAAGAGGCTCTGACAATCATAGCTGAGCCGTGAGATCGTCAGAGTTTAGATCGTCATAGCTAAGCCGCGAGATTGTCAGAGCCTTTTTTTTTACTTTTAAAAGCATTTTCTAACAACCTATTCGGTCTAATAGTTGTAAAAATGCTTTTAAAAGTAAAAAAAGGCTCTGACGATCACAGCTGAGCTGTGTGATCGTCAGAGTCTTTTTTTTTTTACTTTTAAAAGCATTTTTTTACAATCTATTCATTAGGATAGGTTAAATTAGGATTCTCTCTGCCACAGAATTCAATGCAGCAGAGAGAATCCTAACTTTTCTCCCTCTGTTCACTGTGGAGCTGCTGCTGCAGCCTGCCCCTTTAACCCTTCAACCCCCGGGAAGGAGGGGGCGGGGGGGACCACAAAGGGAGCAGCAGCTCCGTTGTGAATGGAGGGAGAAAATTAGATCTGTAAAAAATGCAAAAATTAAGAGAAATCATGCAGAAGTAGTTCCTGTGTCCATTTCAAGAGAAACATAAAAAGTACCAATTCCCTGTTTTGGGGAGGCTTGCGCAGCAGCGGCACCAGAATGGGGGAGGGAGGCAATCCAGATGCCCCTTTGTGCTTGTTGTGCTTGTTGAGTGCCGCTGCAGGCAAACCAAGAGACAGTGGGACGAGGGGCCGGTGCATTGGGATTGCCTCTGCCTCCCCCATGCCTTTGCCTCCACCTTCTGCTGGTGCCATCACGCAAGCCTCCCATGAGGAAAAAGAGGGGAAAAGCGACTGGCTGCGGAGCTGCCAGCTTTGGGAAGTGGCCCAACAGGCAGAAGCCCCACACCCAGAAAAAGATGGGCGGAAATCATTCTGTGCAGAAGCAGAGGCGTTCTGAGCCTTCAGCATATCCCAGGATGAGGCGCCCCTTGATGTGAGTGATGTTGAGTTGGCCATACCCACCCATTCACATGACCCGCCCACAAAGCCACGCCCACAGAACCGGTAGGGGATTTTTTTAAATTTCACCCCTGCCCTAACCCTATCATTGCCTTCTGTTGGGGGCTTGAGATGTAGGTGCTTAATGGACATAACCCCCTCCCCCCCACATGGGAGACTGCCGCTTTTCCAGGGTCAGAGTAACCACAGGCAGAGTAAGCAGCCCTTTTCCTTTCATCTTCATTGTCAGTTGGCAGCAGCGGCTCTGTGGCTGAAGTTCTGCTTCTCTTCTTGGAGAGTCTTCCAGAACCAGTTATCTGCTTCCAGCTGTATGACCGCAGTGTGGAGAGTGCTGGCAGCTACAGCCTGAGTAGTCAGGTAAGGGAGCCCAGGGAGGATCAGGATGTGTAACCACTCTGGGCATCTCTAAGTCAGCAGTGGCTCTCCTCCTCTTTTCCAGGTAGTTTCCATGCTCCCCGAGTGCCACAAAAATGTTTTCAATTATCTGATGGCATTTCTACGGGAACTGCTGCAACATTCTGAGAAAAACCACTTGGATGGGCATGTCCTTGGTAAGCAATATTGAACCTCCTCTGGGAGTGCAGCATCATCTGGGCTGAGGATGAGAATGGAGGATTTATTTGCTCTGGGATGACTGGCAGCAGGGAGCCAGGAGGGTCCTCTCCACTTGTGGCACTGCAGAATCCTTGCTGTCCTTTGTTGCTTCCTCCCTCTGGGGCAGCATTATTCCCCACCCCACCCCACCCCAAAGCTCAGTACTCTTCAACACCTTCATAAGATATAGAATAGGTGGTACCTGGCTCAATTCCTGGTGGTACCTGGTTTCTTAATGAGCCACCACTTAAAATGAGCCAGCAGTGTGCTGCAGCTGCTAACAGAGAGATAGTTTCAAGATCACATGAAATGCTAGTAGCACTTAATACTGCACTGGTAAGACTGCACTTGGAATACTGCATCCATTACTGATCACTATGATGCAAAAAATAAAAAATGATACCCTAGAAAGATTGCAGAGAAGAGCAATAAAGGTGATAAAGGGTCTGGAAGCTAAAGTGTTATGGTTCCGACCAATGCCCTAATAAAATCATGAGCCTCGAGCCAAGCTTCAAAAGAAATCCAGTTATTTATTAGGAGCTTCATGTTGGCATGTTCCAAGTGAAGCCAACTCTGACCTCACTTAATTTACGTCCAAACTCTAACCCTGTTTCCCCCCTCCCCCAAGGTGTGTCATCAGTCACATTCTCCAACAAAGCAATTTGTGTGTTGTAGAGATCACTCCCCTCTGGCCACTGTGGATAACTGCAGAGATGGCCTTGACAGAGAGATGTCTGGAATGTGCTTTTGTTTTGACTGAAGTGCTCCCTCACTGCAGCTGCAAAGTTCGTTTTCCCATCCCCCTTGTCTATAGCAACTCAAGAGGAGGCCAGGGATGCTTTGCGAGTTGACATTTGGCTCCGCTCACTTCCTGAAGGCAACCTGTGCAAACCAAAGACAGTTTGAGTACAGGTATAGATTTTAGGGTTGTGATTTCACACACACACCCAGGCTTGTTTGGGTTGTCTGCATGGAATTTAGCTATGAGGCAGTCAGCCTGGATGTTCCTACTCTTTATCCAAGATGCCTCTGATAAGGGGTAGCCCTTCCACTTGATTAGGTATTGCAGCTGTCTCCTGTGCCACCTTGAGTCGAGGATTCATTGCACCGCATAATGGGTTTGGCCCCCTATGACCATGGGGTCCGGGGGCTCACAGGGTAGTGGGCTCAGGGTCGATCCTATCATGGGTTTTAAGAGGCTGCTATGGAATACCAGGTGTGTCTTCCCTAGCAGTTTGGGACAATTTTAATTTTACTGTGACCAGGTTGATGATCTTCACTATGGGGAAGGTCCCATGAACTTGGGTCCCAGCTTCTTACTGGGGAGTTTCAACATCAAGTATTTTGTGGAGAGGTAGACCTTTTCCCTCAGCTGGAATGGCCATTGCGGGGCTCAGTGTTTGTCTGCCTGTTTCTTATAGGTTTGCACCTCTTTAGCTAGCAGTTTCTTGACATTCTCCCATGCTGCTTTCAGCATTGACAGCCAGTCTGTCAAGCTGATTGAGGACGGGGGATCGGATCCCTTGGATATTCTGGCATTGGGACAAAGTCCATGTCATTCACTACTTTGAACAGAGTTAGTCCCATGCTACTGTGAACAGCATTACTGTATGCGACCTCAGCGAAAGGCAGGAGGTCCGCCCAATTGGACTGCTGATAGTTCACATAACACCTTAGGTACTGTTCTACCATGGCATTCAATCTCTTTGCCCCCCACCCCATTGGTGCTCGGATGAAAGGCCAAGCTAAGGCCCTGGATGACCCAATGGACTGCAGAAACTCCCTCCAGAACTTAGCCATGAACTGGATTCCTCTGTTTGAGATAATTCTTTGTGGCACTCCATGCAGGGGGTAGATGTGCTTCAGGAATGGTTTGGCTAGCTGTGGGCTGAGGGTAGCCTGCTGCAGGGTATAAAGTCTGCCTGCTTGGAGAATAAGTCAATAACAGTCCAGATCACTGTGTTCCCCCCACTTTTTGGCAACTCAACTATAAAGTCCATTGTGATTTCCTCCCATGGCCTTGTTGGCTCTGCCACCGATTACAGCCAACCGGGGGGTTTTCCTAGTCACTTTTTCATTATGGTGCAGATGGTGCAACTTTTCACATAGCTGTCCACGTCTTTCTTTATGCCGGGCCATCAGAATTGCCTCCTAGGTGTAAAGTCTTTAGGAACCCGAAATGGCCTGCTGATTTGACATCGTGGCTCCTCTGGAGGTTTAAGGTGTGTAGGAACTCTGGGATGTAGAATTTCGTCCCCTTCCATGCTAGATCATCCCTTTTTTGTCAAGATGTGTTGGTTGTCACAAAACCAGGGGTTTGCTAGCAGTTCGGTTTTGAGTTTTATGGTTAGATTGCTTGCAGGCCGATCTTGCTGGTGGTCAGCGTCTGGTGGTCACTTGGGCTGCTGCTTGGGTAGGGTGGATGATGGCGTCTACTACCTCCTTCTGTTCGCATTTGTACTGGGGCAAACGGGAGAGGGCATCAGCTAGGAAGTTCTCCCCCCCGGGATGTGTTTTAGCATGAAGTTGAACTGGTTGAAGTATTGAGCCCAGCTGACTTGTTTGAGGGATAGTTTTCACGGGTCCTAAGGACATCTAGATTTTTGTGATCAGTCCAGACTTCGAATGGTTTCTGCCCCACTTCTAGTAGGTGGCGCCAGGTAGCAGTGCCTATATTACTGCAAAAGCCTCTTTTTCCCATGTGGCCCATCGCCTCTCTGTGTCCGTGAGTTTGCAGCAGATGTAGGCGCAGGGCTATAGTTTTCCTTGGCTATTTCTTTGGAATAACACTGCTCCCACTGCCACATCACTGGCATCTGGATAACGAAGGCTTGTTTGGGGTCAGAATGGTTCAGCACAGGTTCCTTTGCAAAAAGTTCTTTTAGTGTTTTGAATACCTTTTGGCAGGTAAGGTCCCGCTGTAGGGGTTGCTCCAGGTAGGGTTTCATCCCTGGAACCCCTATCTTTAAGAGGTCTGTCATGAGTTTGGCAATCTTCACAAAGGAGGGGATGAATTGCCTGTAGAAATTTGCAAACCCTAAGAAGCTTTGTAGCTGTCTTCAGGTGCGAGGGGGTTGCCAGCCTAGGACAGCTTGTACTTTGGCTGAGTCCATCTCTATGCTCTCATTTGACACTCAGTATCCCAGGTAGTCTAGCCATGTGTGGTGAAATTTGCTGTCAGGGTTCCAAGGAACACCCCCAACAAAATAAAGCTCTGAGGCTTGAGGTTCCTCAAAGTTCCAATTTATTAGAGATGTTATGTTGCCACAGCTGGGAAAACCCGAAATTGAAAGCTTCCAGGTTTTCCACACCCAGTTGACAGTTCACAGCCCGTCCCCACACCCACAAGTTTATCACATTGTCCAATCAACTCTTCACACTCAATTGGATACAATCTTCAGGCAGTCTCCATCAGACGCTGGATCTCCTTGAATACGGAATGTTGTTATGACTAACTTACTACCGCTCCAACAACAAACCCCTCCCAACTTCCCCAGCTAAAATATGTGGCAGTTAAGAAGCAAAAAGAAAATTTCCTTCCAAAACTGACATTTGCATTTTGATAGCTTGACGTACAGGTTAGCCGCCAGAGGTTTTTCCAGTACCTTGGAGACTAGGGGTATGTGGTTGTTCATGGTGTCAGTGTAGATGAGCATATCATTTAAGTAGACAAGGACCCTCTTATAGAGGTGCTCGTGCGGCACCTCATTTATTAACTGCATGAATACTGCTGGGGGCCCTGCAGTCCAAAAGGCATCACTTTGAATTGGAAGCTCCCTAGGGGACAGTTGAATGCTGTTTTCCATTCATCTCCCTCCCTGATGCTGACTCAGTAGTATGCTTCTCTGAGGTCTAATTTGGTATAAGGTCTAATTTTATAGCATGTCCTTCATGAGAGGGAGGGAGTATAGGTTGTGTGCACACATGCAGTTTATTCCTCTGAAGTCAACGCATAATCTCATAGTTTCATCTTTTTTTTCTTTGAACAGGACAGGGGCTGCAACCCATGGCTTGGCTGGCTTGATGAACCCCTTACTAGTTTTTTGTCTATGTATTTGTGCATTTCTTGCATTTCCCAGGGTGTACAGTTTGGGTTTGGGTAATTTTGCTCCAGGGATGATTTTGATGATGCAGTCTGACTCACGATGGGAGGGGTAGGACGTTGCACTCAGCCTCGCTGAACACTTCCATGAGGTCCTGATATTCTCTGGGGATCTGTTCAGCCTCTGGGGTTTTGTTGGAGGTGGCTGCCAGTTGTTCTGGTGGACCCTTTGGGAGGGTTCCCTGCATGGGCGATGCTTCTATTTGCTGGTGTGGAAGGGGGTTGGGGTCCTCTTGCTATCCTCAGCCTCTGGTTGCCCCCTTACCACCAGATGGTCGGGCCCAACTTGTCTAGCCAGGAGAGCCCCAGTATGATCATGTCTGTCATTTTGGGGGCTATTACGAATCAAATTGCTTCCCAGTGATTTGCTAGCTCTAGCTTCACTGGTTTGGTCAGGTGGGTGGCATAGGTGCCCCCCCAATAGGGACCCATTGATCTATTTGAACCTGCTCGTGTGGGCCAGTCTTTTCACTCTGATCAAGCATCTTGTGCAGCTGGAGTCTATTAGGGCTTGAAAAGTCCCCTGGTTCCTTTTTTTGGGCTGTGAGGCATATTGGGAAGACAAAGGGATGGATCGGTTCACTCACCATTGGGTCGTTTTTGCCTTTGTCCTCGCTGTCATAGGAATCTGGCGACTGGTTGTCATTGGGTGGAGTTTCCCCCCTCTTTGGCTGGATGGGGAGGGACGTCTACGGCCTGGAGGGCTTTTTGGGATATGTCAGCAGCACGCCTGGGGCCTTGTTCCAGTCATGCTCTGGGTGGTGACTCTGGCTTTTGTTTTGGGGCTGGGGTCACACATGCTGATTGCCATGTGGCCTATCCCTCTGCATCTGTAGCATTTTAGCTGGCTTCGTGGGAAAGTTGGTTTCGGGGCCAGCTGTGGTGTGGTATCCCTTCGGCCAGATGGTCTCCGGTCTGGTTGTCCTGTCTCTTTGGTATCCAGTTGCTTTCTCATGTCATTGGTCCACAATCCACTGTTGATTTTTATGGCTATTCGGAACCACTCAGAGAGTCAGTTCGGGATGTCCTGAAAGGCAGTTACTTGGGCAATTTGCTTAGCCAGGCTTGTTCTGACAAAATGAACTAACAGCCACTCCAGAAAAGAGGGCAGCTTCCCCATGACTTTCCTGAACTCACGGATATGTTCCTTAATGGGTCACCCTCTCTGCTTTAGGTTTCGGAGCTCTTCCTCTGCATACGGATCCTCCTCTGCCTCCTCAAATCTGGCTTCTAGCTGTTGTAGGAAGTCATCGACGTATTGCAATGGGGGGCTCTCCTCTTGTGGAGGGCTGCTAGCCATTCCCTTGTTTCTCCCTCTAGCCTGGCAATGGTATTCACCATGGCTCTGTGGGATGGGTAGAGGTATCAGTAGCACTCTAGGTGGACTTCAGCCAAGTCAAGGAATAGAGCCAGCTAATCTGAGTCCCCATTGAATTTTCCCCTGAATTGGGGTGGCTCATTCAGCACTGCTCCTCTCTCCTCATGTTAGCCCCTGTATGCCTGCGCTTGGTGTGGTTGGCAGTCTCCCTTGGCTCTCGCCTGCCCTGGACGGCCTGCCTGTTGCATGAGGGAGGCACTGGCTGCAGCCTTGGGCTCATTCTCCTTCTGGTGGGTGGAGAAGGGGGGCTGCATTGCAGTCTGCATCTCCTCATTTCAAAGGGCTCAGCTGCAACCCCTCTCTTAGAATAGAATAGAATAGAATAGAATTTTATTGGCCAAGTGTGATTGGACACACAAGGAATTTGTCTTGGTGCATATGCTCTCAGTGCACATAAAAGAAAAGATATGTTCATCTCTTTTGGGCAGCATGACGGCCCCTCATCATGAAGGGTGGCTTGATCAAATTCCTCCCTCAGCTGCTCCATGGATCTCCCCAAAGGTTTCGTCAGGGATTTTGGAAGCCTGGCCTGTGCCCAGTCCCACATCCATTCCACTCTTCCTAGCTCACTCAGGGGCTTTCCCAGCCTTGGGGAAGCATTAGGGAGGGGGAACTCAACTTCAGCTGCTTTAGGGATTTTTTTCCACCAATACTCATTCCTTTTTGTTCTGGTCACTGGGATGGGCATCTCAGCTTTGATGAGCAGGGAGGGCTGCACTCCAGTTCTGATGGGGCTGCTGGGTCCTGGAAGTCCCTGGGTGGAGGCAAGCTCTTCCTCTTTCTGGGTTGCCTGGAGCAAGCTCTCATCAGATAGTTTACCCTCTGCCATGGTAGCCTGGGTTCTCTCCATCAGGGAGCGACTGGAGAGCCGGGGGCTCAGGAGTCCCCGTTGTTTTGATTAGTTTTGAGAGAGCTGGCTTGCTGCCAGGGTTCCGACCAATGCCCTAATTAAATCATCAGCCTTGAGCCGAGCTTCAAAAGAAATCCAGTTATTTATTAGGAGCTTCATGTCCCCACGTTCCAAGTGAAGCTAACTCTGACCTCAATTTACGTCCCAGCTCTGACCCTGTTTCTCTCCCCACCCCAAGATGTGTCATCAGTCGCATTCTCCAATGAAGCAATTTTGCATGTTGTAGAGATCGCTCCCCTCCGGCCACTGTGGGTTACCATGGAGATAACCTTGACAGAAAGATGTCTGGAACGTGCTTTTGTTTTGATTGAAGTGCTCCCTTGCTGCAGCTGCAAAGTTCATTTTCCCATCCCCCTTGCCTATGGCAACTCAAGAGCTTTGCAAGTTGATATATGACATATCATATGGCAGATGATTAAGGAAAGTCTAGCCTAACAAAGAGAAGAATTAGGGGTAATGTAATAATTTGACTCCCAATATTTGGGGGAGGGGGATTGTCACAGAGAAGAGGCAGTCAATTCTCCAAAAGAGCTGACGGCAGGACAAGAAGTAACAGGTAGTAAATCATTAAAAAGAGATCTCACCTGGAACTAAGGAGTCAGACAGTAAGAACAATTAATCATTGGAACAGCTTGCCTTCAGAGGTTGTGGGTTGTCTATCTCCGGAGGTTTTCAAAGAAAAGATTGGACAGCCATTTCTCTGGAACGGGATAGAGTCTCTTGCTTGAGAAGGGGATTGGAGACTTCCCTCCCTTTGATTTTACATTCTAACTCTGCTGAAGGCTGCGAGACCTGGCTCTTCCAGGAAACCCTGGTGGAAAGCTTTTCTGACCCCCTGGCATTCTGTGACTCACGTTTTGTATTCCCTGCGTGCGGTTTGCTGTTTGGCTCTGCTTTGATTCCTGTATTTTTCTCTTAACCCAAATGCTTTCTTGATCGTTGTGCAGCCTTCCATGTTCAATAACTAAATAACTGAGGAGCCTGAGGGCCTCCTTTCCCATTGCCGGCCCTCACCGCTTCCTTCTTTCTCTGGGCAGCGAGTGTGTTTGGGCCTGTCCTGCTGCGTCCTCCACCTGGCCACCCAGCACCCAACACTGTGGAGAAGCAGAAGGCCCAGCAGTTCCTCCAGCACTTCCTTTTCCAGGAAGGAAACTCACCTTGAAGGCTTTGGGAAGATTGCCAGTGGGATTCCTGGGAAGATGCTTTGGTATATTCAGAAAATTACATACTTTACTACTTTAAAATGTTTTATAAATAAAGATAATCTTTTAAAAATATACAAGGCAGTTACGAAGAAGCAATTTTCAAAAACTAGTAGTGGGTTTTGGTATTAAAGGAGTGACTAATGTGGATTCTGACTCTTCATATCCCAGTTTCTGTGGGGCGAAAATCATTCTCCTCCATTGCTTTTCAATTTAATTTTCAACCCTAAGTCAGGTGCTTTAATTTAAATAAATGAATTATTTTAAGATGTTTCCCGCTCTTTGTAATTCAGACAGTGCTGCTGTGGGGGCATGCAAGTGGCTGTTTTAAGGAGCTGCCAGGTAAACCAGGATGCAGATGCCAGCCTTCCCTTTCTTGCTCTCTGCCACCCAGCCACGCTGTTCCCCTTGCCTCCATAGTTTCCATTCTGAGTCACATTATGGGTGTCTTTGGCAGTTGTTCTTCCTCTTTGGATTTCAACGGGTCACTGGCTGTGTGAAAGCATCCATAAGAGCCGGAATTGGAAGGTCCGACCTTGGGACTCTACCTGGTCATCCCTAGCCTGGCTTGGCTGCCCTTCTCCACTATCCTGTTTAGGCAACTCCCAAATTTAAAACAAAGTGAAATAAAGAGACCAAGGCAGAAGCATCTCCAAAGGGCAGGCTAGCCCACTCTCGCTGGGTCTGGTGGGCCTGGAGAATGGAACTTAGCCAGCCAGATCTCATCTTTCGTGAGGCACAGCCAAGAAGCAAAACAGTCAGAGTAGTTCAGCACTCTTCTGAGTCAATTTCTGGGCACTGCAATGAAGCAAGGTGAGCTACTTCATCTTATGCTGTTTAAAGATTCTGAAGGAGGACTATTGCGAAGATAGTGCCATTTTGTCCCTTAAATCAAAGAGTGGAGCTCTGTTGTACCTAGAAAGAAATTGGAGTCAAAAACACTAGCAAAGGGGAAGGGTGGGGAGGGGGCAGGTTTGAACAAGAAGCAAAACAGTCAGAGTAGTTCAGCACTCTTCTGAGTCAATTTCTGGGCACTGCAATGAAGCAATTTTCAAAAACTAGTAGTGGGTTTTGGTATTAAAGGAGTGACTAATGTGGATTCTGACTCTTCATATCCCAGTTTCTGTGGGGCGAAAATCATTCTCCTCCATTGCTTTTCAATTTAATTTTCAACCCTAAGTCAGGTGCTTTAATTTAAATAAATGAATTATTTTAAGATGTTTCCCGCTCTTTGTAATTCAGACAGTGCTGCTGTGGGGGCATGCAAGTGGCTGTTTTAAGGAGCTGCCAGGTAAACCAGGATGCAGATGCCAGCCTTCCCTTTCTTGCTCTCTGCCACCCAGCCACGCTGTTCCCCTTGCCTCCATAGTTTCCATTCTGAGTCACATCATGGGTGTCTTTGGCAGTTGTTCTTCCTCTTTGGATTTCAACGGGTCACTTTCACTGGCTGTGTGAAAGCATCCATAAGAGCCGGAATTGGAAGGTCCGACCTTAGGACTCTATCTGGTCATCCCTAGCCTGGCTTGGCTGCCCTTCTCCACTATCCTGTTTAGGCAACTCCCAAATTTAAAACAAAGTGAAATAAAGAGACCAAGGCAGAAGCATCTCCAAAGGGCAGGCTAGCCCACTCTCGCTGGGTCTGGTGGGCCTGGAGAATGGAACTTAGCCAGCCAGATCTCATCTTTCGTGAGGCACAGCCAAGAAGCAAAACAGTCAGAGTAGTTCAGCACTCTTCTGAGTCAATTTCTGGGCACTGCAATGAAGCAAGGTGAGCTACTTCATCTTATGCTGTTTAAAGATTCTGAAGGAGGACTATTGCGAAGATAGTGCCATTTTGTCCCTTAAATCAAAGAGTGGAGCTCTGTTGTACCTAGAAAGAAATTGAGTCAAAAACACTAGCAAAGGGAAGGGTGGGAGGGGCAGGTTTGAACAAGAAGCAAAACAGTCAGAGTAGTTCAGCACTCTTCTGAGTCAATTTCTGGGCACTGCAATGAAGCAAGGTGAGCTACTTCATCTTATGCTGTTTAAAGATTCTGAAGGAGGACTATTGCGAAGATAGTGCCATTTTGTCCCTTAAATCAAAGAGTGGAGCTCTGTTGTACCTAGAAAGAAATTGAGTCAAAAACACTAGCAAAGGGAAGGGTGGGAGGGGCAGGTTTGAACAAGAAGCAAAACAGTCAGAGTAGTTCAGCACTCTTCTGAGTCAATTTCTGGGCACTGCAATGAAGCAAGGTGAGCTACTTCATCTTATGCTGTTTAAAGATTCTGAAGGAGGACTATTGCGAAGATAGTGCCATTTTGTCCCTTAAATCAAAGAGTGGAGCTCTGTTGTACCTAGAAAGAAATTGGAGTCAAAAACACTAGCAAAGGGAAGGGTGGGAGGGGCAGGTTTGAACAAGAAGCAAAACAGTCAGAGTAGTTCAGCACTCTTCTGAGTCAATTTCTGGGCACTGCAATGAAGCAAGGTGAGCTACTTCATCTTATGCTGTTTAAAGATTCTGAAGGAGGACTATTGCGAAGATAGTGCCATTTTGTCCCTTAAATCAAAGAGTGGAGCTCTGTTGTTCCTAGAAAGAAATTGGAGTCAAAAACACTAGCAAAGGGAAGGGTGGGAGGGGCAGGTTTGAACAAGAAGCAAAACAGTCAGAGTAGTTCAGCACTCTTCTGAGTCAATTTCTGGGCACTGCAATGAAGCAAGGTGAGCTACTTCATCTTATGCTGTTTAAAGATTCTGAAGGAGGACTATTGCGAAGATAGTGCCATTTTGTCCCTTAAATCAAAGAGTGGAGCTCTGTTGTACCTAGAAAGAAATTGGAGTCAAAAACACTAGCAAAGGGGAAGGGTGGGGAGGGGGCAGGTTTGAACAAGAAGCAAAGACAAGTTAATGGAGAGACTGAGCTCCAGGAAAGAGGAGCTGGCTTGGGGTTGTTTGCCATCAGAGAAGACACCCAGCGCTGCCAAAACACACTCTGGTCACCTTCCCCAAATTACATAGGGGTGTTAAAGCAGTGTTGGAGTAGTGTCGGTGCAAGGGGAAACACTACTATAAAATGGTATGGTTTAGCTCCGTGATCGCAAATCTATGGCACAGGTGGCATGCATAGCCATATCAGTTGGCATGCGAGCATGTGTGCCAGCCAGCTGATTTTTGGGCCTTCTGGGCCCACCAGAAGTAGGGAAACAGGTTGTTTCCTGCCTCCAGAGGGCCTCGGGGAATGGTGGGGGAGGGCCGTTTTTTGCTGTCCCCAGCCTCCAGAGCCTTTCTAGGAGTCTGGTGAAAAATGGTAGCGCTATTTGTGGATTGTTATAAATGGATCTCTCCTATACTGAAGGGGGCAAAGAAAAGCTTTTAAGTTTAAATTCTTGACTTTATTGAATTTTTAAGATTGAAATGGCTGCTAAGCCAACAAAGCCCTCTGGAAGAAGGGGATCTGAAGCAAATCTTGAGGATATACTTAAAGAACAATTAAAACTCTCTGAAGAGAGGCAAAAGGAGATGATGGAAAAAATTAATAGAGCAAATTAGAAATCAGACCCAGGAGCATATAAAGAGATTGTACGATGTGTTGCTTGAAATAAATTCGGAAAAGGATTTGGTAAAGGACTGTATGATAAAATGGGCAAGAATATTCAGGAACCAATAATGTTGGCAACTTGGGAGAAAATTTAGGTTAGAAATGTTAAGTTCACACAAGCACAGAATCTAAGGGAAAATTTTTATAAGATGTTTTATAGATGGCATTTAGATCCCAAAAAATTATCATGTATGTATCCTGATATCCAAGCGAAATGTTGGAGATGTGAGTGTGATGATGCTACATATTTTCATATTTGGTGGACTTGCAAGAAAATTAAGGCCTTTTGGATAAGAATTTGGTGGATTATTCAAAATGTCTTGAAGAAGAAGATAAAGTTCCTGCCGCAATTTTTCCTTTTGGGAATTATAACGGATTGTACAGTGACTGAGACTAAATTGATCTTGAACTTAATAACAGCAGCAAGACTATTGATTGGACAATATTGGAAGAAAAAAGAATTGCCTACAATAGAAGAATGGATATTGAAAGTTACTAACTTGGCTGAGATGGCAAAGCCTTTTTGAAAGACAATACGCAGGAAAGATATTTAATTGAATGGAAAAAATGGATTGATTATATACAAAATAGATATCAGATTAAGAGATACCAGATTGCCTTTGAATAATTAGGATGTATTATTTTAGAATGTAATGGGGAGGTTAGGAAATGAAAAGACTGGATGAGGTTAATTGGATTAGAAGGAAAATCTTACTCTATGTTTGGTTTATGTGTAACAATACCTTGTGATTGACCCAGGAAGCCGGGGTGTGTGTGTGTGAAGGAGGGGAGGGGGTTTTGAGGGGAGGGGGGAAAGGGGAAAATGTTTGTTTTTAAAACTTTTCAATAAATAAAAAAAATAATAATAATAATAATAAAAGAAAATAAAAGAGTGAAAAATGGGCTCACCAGGCCATCAGCTGGCCAGGAGCAGGGGAACGGCGGAGGTCACTCACACATGCATGGGGGTGAGGCATAGATTTATGGGTGTGGCACGTGTATCCATGACCCTTCCCACCCCACCCTCCTGGCACGCGATGGCAAAAGTTTAGCCATCACTGGTTTAGCTCATTCACATCTCTATTGAGGATATTGCATGGCTGCCCATCTACCATGCTTGGTAGCAGACAAAATAAAAGACAGAATCAATTTCATAATCCATTACAGTTGAGGCCCTAAAATTTCAGCAACTATAAACCACACACCCATACCCCCATCAGGGCTCCAATAATCCCTGGCCCCAGTGTTGGGATTGGGCAACAGTCCTTCATGGTCTTCTGGAAGGCCACCAAGATCAGGTTGTGATATTGCAGTGCAAGCTTATGGAAGGAGCTCTTAGAATTCGCGGCTTACAGGAAGAGAGAGGAGAGGACCTAAGAAAAATCATATCAGAAGCACTGGCTGAATTTATTGAAGTGGACCCCCAAGAGGTAGCTTATCAAATTGATAAAATATATAGAGTTAATTCTTGGATCGCAAGACAGAGAAAGCTACCTCGGGACATTGTGGTTTCTTTTGTGAAAAGAACAATGAGAAATCAGATTTTGCAAGTTTCATATCAGACAACTTTGAAAATTGGAGAACAGGAGTTGAAGGTCCTGAAAGAGATTCCTTCCAAGATGTTAAGAGACAGGAAGGATTTTGTCTTTTTTACACAAGAACTTAAAAATCACCAGATTCAATTTAGATGGGAGGCGCCAGTTGGTCTGACAGTATTTTATCAAGGAATTGACACTGTGTTAAAGGCAAAGGATTTTCTCTCTACAGTCTTGAAAGTTGAAATAGAAGTGATAGAAAAACTTCAAGAGATTCAAGAGGGCGTGGTGACCCAAGAGGCCTCATTGCTGCCAGCACTAGAGGAGCCACAAGAGCAAAGGGTGACAAGAGGAGCTCTTAAGCGTAAAGAAGAACAACAGCTTCAAAGTAAAAGTCAGGACCCCAGAATGGAAGCTAAGATACAAATTGGTATAATGCAAAGGAGGAAAATTTAATAAAGCAAATTAGAAATCAGACCCAGGAGCATATAAAGAGATTGTATAATGTGTTGCTTGAAATAGATTCGAAAAGGATTTGGTAAAGGACTGTATGATAAAATGGGCACAGAATATTCAGGAACCAATAATGTTGGAAACATGGGGAGAAAATTTAGGTTAGAAATGTTAAGTTTACACAAGCACAGAATCTAAGGAAAATTTTATAAGATGTTTTATAGATGGCATTTAGATCCTAAAAAATTATCATGTATGTATCCTGATATCCAAGCGAAACGTTGGAGATGTGAGTGTGATGATGCTACATATTTTCATATTTGGTGGACTTGCAAGAAAATTAAGACCTTTTGGATAAGAATTTGGTGGATTATTCAAAATGTCCTGAAGAAGAAGATAAAGTTCCTGCCACAATTTTTCCTTTTGGGAATTATAACGGATTGCACAGTGATTGAGACTAAATTGATCTTGAACTTAATAACAGCAGCAAGGCTGTTGATTGGACAATATTGGAAGAAAAAATAGTTACCTACAATAGAAGAATGGATATTGAAAGTTACTAACCTGGCTGAGATGGTTAAAATCTCAGCCTTTTTGAAAGACAATACGCAGGAAAGATATTTAATTGAATGGAAAAAATGGATTGATTATTTACAAAACAGATATCAGATTAAGAGATATCAGATTGCCTTTGAATAATTAGGATGTATTATTTTGATGTAATGGGGAGGTTAGGAAATGAAAAGACTTTGGATGAGGTTAATTGGATTAGAAGGAAAATCTTACTCTATGTTTGGTTTATGTGTAACAATACCTTGTGATTGACCCAGGAAGCCGGGGGTGTGTGTGTGTGTGTGTGAAGGGAGGGGGGAGGGGGTTTTGAGGGGGGAGGGGGGGAAAAAAGGGGGAAAATGTTTGTTTGTTTTTTAAAAACTTTTTCAATAAATAAAAAAAAAAATAAAAAAAAAAATAATAATAAAAAAGAAAATAAAAGAGTGAAAAATGGGCCTACCAGGCCATCACGTGCCAGGAGCAGGGGGAACGGCGGAGGGTCACTCACACATGCATGGGGGTGAGGTGCATAGATTTATGGGTGTGGGCACGTGTATCCATGACCCTTCCCACCCCCACCCTCCTGGCACGCGATGGCAAAAAGTTTAGCCATCACTGGTTTAGCTCATTCACATCTCTATTGAGGATATTGCATGGCTGCCCATCTACCATGCTTGGTAGCAGACAAAATAAAAGACAGAATCAATTTCATAATCCATTACAGTTGAGGCCCCTAAAAATTTCAGCAACTATAAACCACACACCCATACCCCCATCAGGGCTCCAATAATCCCCTGGCCCCAGTGTTGGGGATTGGGCAACAGTCCTTCATGGTCTTCTGGAAGGCCACCAGGATCATGACTTGTGGGGCCACAAGAGAAGGCTGGTCTGGTCAGGACAATGCTGTGCAGAGAGGAGTCTCAGAGGAACATGTAATGCACAAATTGCATCCCCTGCCTTCTCACCGTACTTCTATAAGGAGCCCACTGAATATTTCCCTCCAGGGGATTCAAGAAAAAGCGACTTAGGACCGTTTTTCACATTTTCAACTGTTGCAGCATCCCCCTGATCACATGATCCAAATTCAGACACTTGGCAACTGATTCCTATTTATGATGATTGCAATGTCCTGGGGACACGTGATCCCTTTTGCGACCTTCTGACAAGCAAAGTCAATGGGGGAGCCAGATTCACTTAACAGCCACATCCTGGCTGTGGGCACTCACCTTCCTTCTGCCCTGAGTTTCCAACAGGACCAGGACTTTCCCTGCAGAGAAGTACCAGTTGCACAATACACATTAAATGCGCAATCGCATTTCCTCACATTCAACGAGCAAAAAGTAGAAGACAGTAGAAAAATCCAATGTAGATAAACTAAAAGCAGAAATTGAATTATAGGATATGGAAAGAAGGACTCCTAAAAGCTCAGATGGGTAGTCTGGGAATCAAAAGGCAAAATTGGGAAAGCTGAGATTCAGAATGAGTTGAAATTGGCAAAGAAGGCCAAGAAGAAACAAAGGCCCTCAAGGGCTTGCCTTCGCTCCAAATGCTCAAGCTTGATCTGTCAAGAAAACTTAATCAAGGAGAGAAGCAACTTAGAACTAAGGAGAAATTTCCTGACAGAACAATCAATAAGTGGAACAAGTTGCCTGCAGAAGTTGTGAATGCACCAACACTGGAAATTTTTAAGAAAATGTTGGATAACCATTTGTCTGAAATGGTGTAGGGACTCCTGCCTTGGCAGGGGGTTGGACTAGAAGGCCTCCAAGGTCCCTTCCAACTCTGTTATTATGTTATGTTATGTTACTTCGATTTGAATTCTCGCACTGGGGAGGGAATTAAGCATAGTGGCCTAAAGGGGTAAACATCTGCCAAAGTTGGGGGGGAAACACAGGTGTCAATTTCATTTAAAAATACTTACTTTAAAACCATAGCTTGAAATATAGACTTGAAAGTTGAAATAGAAGTGATAGAAAAACTTCAAGAGATTCAAGAGGGCGTGGTGACCCAAGAGGCCTCATTGCTGCCAGCACTAGAGGAGCCACAAGAGCAAAGGGTGACAAGAGGAGCTCTTAAGCGTAAAGAAGAACAACAGCTTCAAAGTAAAAGTCAGGACCCCAGAATGGAAGCTGTGGGAGGAGCTAGACGGAACATACAAATTGGTATAATGCAAAGGGAGGAAAATTTAATAAAGCAAATTAGAAATCAGACCCAGGAGCATATAAAGAGATTGTACGATGTGTTGCTTGAAATAAATTCGGAAAAGGATTTGGTAAAGGACTGTATGATAAAATGGGCAAGAATATTCAGGAACCAATAATGTTGGCAACTTGGGAGAAAATTTAGGTTAGAAATGTTAAGTTCACACAAGCACAGAATCTAAGGGAAAATTTTTATAAGATGTTTTATAGATGGCATTTAGATCCTAAAAAATTATCATGTATGTATCCTGATATCCAAGCGAAATGTTGGAGATGTGAGTGTGATGATGCTACAAATATCTGACCTTCGGACCTTTCGTCGGGAATTAAAAACTCATTTATTCAAGCGGGACTGGACTGATTTTTTAGACTTTTTAAATTTCTAAATTTTAATTTTAAATTTTTAAATCTTCTGTAATTTTATATGGGGTATTTTAGGTTTGTCAATTTGACGGTTTTAATTCGGCCACCATTGAATAAGTTTTTTAAATTGATTTTTAACTTAATATTTATTGCTTTTTATCTTGGCTGTACACCGCCCTGAGTCCTTCGGGAGAAGGGCGGTATAAAAGTTTAATTAATAAATAAATAAATAAATAAATATTTTCATATTTGGTGGACTTGCAAGAAAATTAAGGCCTTTTGGATAAGAATTTGGTGGATTATTCAAAATGTCTTGAAGAAGAAGATAAAGTTCCTGCCGCAATTTTTCCTTTTGGGAATTATAACGGATTGTACAGTGAATGAGACTAAATTGATCTTGAACTTAATAATAGCAGCAAGGCTGTTGATTGGACAATATTGGAAGAAAAAATAATTACCTACAATAGAAGAATGGATATTGAAAATTGCTAATTTGGCTGAGATGGCTAAAATCTCAGCCTTTTTGAAAGACAAGACGCAAGAAAGATATCTAACTGAATGGAAAAAATGGATTGACTATATTCAAAACAGATATCAGACTAAGAGTTATCAGACTGCCTTTGAATGATTAGGATGTATTATTTTTGATTGTTTTGGGGGAGGTTAGGAAATGAAAAGACTCGGATGAGGTTAATTGGATTAGAAGGGAAAATCTTACTCTATGTTTGGTTTATGTGTAACAATACCTTGTGATTGACCCAGGAAGCCGGGGTGTGTGTGTGTGAAGGGAGGGGGGAGGGGGTTTTGAGGGGGGAGGGGGAGAAAAAGGGGGGGAAATGTTTGTTTTTTAAAAACTTTTTCAATAAATAAAAATAAATAAAAAAATAATAATAATAAAAAAGAAAATAAAAGAGTGAAAAATGGGCCTACCAGGCCATCACGTGCCAGGAGCAGGGGGAACGGCGGAGGGTCACTCACACATGCATGGGGGTGAGGCGCATAGATTTATGGGTGTGGGCACGTGTATCCATGACCCTTCCCACCCCCACCCTCCTGGCACGCGATGGCAAAAAGTTTAGCCATCACTGGTTTAGCTCATTCACATCTCTATTGAGGATATTGCATGGCTGCCCATCTACCATGCTTGGTAGCAGACAAAATAAAAGACAGAATCAATTTCATAATCCATTACAGTTGAGGCCCCTAAAAATTTCAGCAACTATAAACCACACACCCATACCCCCATCAGGGCTCCAATAATCCCCTGGCCCCAGTGTTGGGGATTGGGCAACAGTCCTTCATGGTCTTCTGGAAGGCCACCAGGATCATGACTTGTGGGGCCACAAGAGAAGGCTGGTCTGGTCAGGACAATGCTGTGCAGAGAGGAGTCTCAGAGGAACATGTAATGCACAAATTGCATCCCCTGCCTTCTCACCGTACTTCTATAAGGAGCCCACTGAATATTTCCCTCCAGGGGATTCAAGAAAAAGCGACTCAGGACCGTTTTTCACATTTTCAACTGTTGCAGCATCCCCCTGATCACATGATCCAAATTCAGACACTTGGCAACTGATTCCTATTTATGATGATTGCAATGTCCTGGGGACACGTGATCCCTTTTGCGACCTTCTGACAAGCAAAGTCAATGGGGGAGCCAGATTCACTTAACAGCCACATCCTGGCTGTGGGCACTCACCTTCCTTCTGCCCTGAGTTTCCAACAGGACCAGGATTTTCCCTGCAGAGAAGTACCAGTTGCACAATACACATTAAATGCGCAATCGCATTTCCTCACATTCAACGAGCAAAAAGTAGAAGACAGTAGAAAAATCCAATGTAGATAAACTAAAAGCAGAAATTGAATTATAGGATATGGAAAGAAGGACTCCTAAAAGCTCAGATGGGTAGTCTGGGAATCAAAAGGCAAAATTGGGAAAGCTGAGATTCAGAATGAGTTGAAATTGGCAAAGAAGGCCAAGAAGAAACAAAGGCCCTCAAGGGCTTGCCTTCGCTCCAAATGCTCAAGCTTGATCTGTCAAGAAAACTTAATCAAGGAGAGAAGCAACTTAGAACTAAGGAGAAATTTCCTGACAGAACAATCAATAAGTGGAACAACTTGCCTGCAGAAGTTGTGAATGCACCAACACTGGAAATTTTAAAGAAAATGTTGGATAACCATTTGTCTGAAATGGTGTAGGGACTCCTGCCTTGGCAGGAGGTTGGACTAGAAGGCCTCCAAGGTCCCTTCCAACTCTGTTATTATGTTATGTTATGTTACTTCGATTTGAATTCTCGCACTGGGGAGGGAATTAAGCATAGTGGCCTAAAGGGGTAAACATCTGCCAAAGTTGGGGGGGAAACACAGGTGTCAATTTCATTTAAAAATACTTACTTTAAAACCATAGCTTGAAATATAGACTTGAAAGTTGATTACTGAATGCAAGAAAAGCAGTCTATGATGGAAATAAAGCATGCGCACTCTGATAACAGCTCAACATTGGACATTTGAGTAAAAGACGTGTAATATCCATGCCCTATAGTGATACTAAAGGTGTTTGGACTGTGGATGGGAACGTCTACCTACTTTCCTATCCAAAGAATGCTGTGTTATGGTTTGAGAAACTGAATAATTCTAGGATCTGAGCAAGGGTCCGACTAGAACATAATCCTATACTTTTGATTTGCACAATATATTGGATTGCAAATTAAGGTCAAACACTGAACCTGGGCAAAAATGTGGTTGGATAGTTTTTCATTCTGCAATTTGCAAATAATAACTTACTTACTTACTTCTGCCCGTTTTTTATTTCACATCATCTTGTTCATTTTTCATTGTGGAGTGATTCTAAAATATATGTTACTATTTAAAAAATATTTAAATAGTTTAATTAAAAAAATCACAATACTTGACAACACAGTATCAACAGTAGAAACCTTCAAATTTCTAGGTTCTATCATATCGCAAGATCTAAAATGGACACCTAACATCAAAAACGTCATCAAAATAGGACAACAAAGAATATTCTTTCTGTGCCAACTCAGTAAGCTCAAACTACCCAAGGAGCTGCAGATCCAATTCTACAGAGGAATTATTGAGTCTGTCATTTGCACCTCTATAACTGTCTGGTTCGGTTCTGCAACCCAACAAGAAAAACACAGACTTCAGAGGATCATTAGAACTGCAGAAAAAACAATTGCTACCAACCTGCCTTCCATTGAGGACCTGTATACTGCATGAATCAAGGAGAGGGCCGTGAAAATATTTACACATCCAGGACATAAACTGTTTCAACTCCTACCCTCAAAATGACACTATACAGCACTGCACACTAGACACAAGAACAGTTTTTCCCCGAACTCTGCTAAACAAATAATTCCCTCAACACTGTCAAACTATTTACTAAGTCTACACTACTATTAATCTTCTCATCGTTTTCATCACCAATCTCTTTCCACTTATGACTGTATGACTATAACTTGTTGCTGGCAATCCTTATGATTTATATTGATATATTGATCATCAATTGTGTTGTAAATGTTGTACCTTGATGAAGGTATTTTTTTTCTTTTTCTTTTCTTTTATGTACACTGAGAGCATATGCATCAAGACAAATTCCTTGTGTGTCCAATCACACTTGGCCAATAAAAATTCTATTCTATTCTATTCTATTCAAGGTAAGTGTTGTGCCTTGATGAAGGTATCTTTTCTTTTATGTACACTGAGAGCATATGCACCAAAACAAATTCCTTGTGTGTCCAATCACACTTGGCCAATAGAGAATTCTATTCTATTCTATTGTATTCTATTCTATTTAAAAAATTGAAATACAAAGGAACAAGAAAAAACAAGATCAGCCATACTAAGATATGGGGAAAAAACGCAGAAAGACGGAAAGATAAAGCAGCCGCCATCCAGGTATTGGAACCGGGACCCGCCCTTGGACCTCGGCTCGACAGCAGCTCCGCACTCGGGGCGAGGGTGGGGGGGAGAGGACCCAGTACAAGCTGCGAGAGGGGAGGCCCCGCGCAGCAACAGCGCCTCCTGGTGGCGACAGGCGCCAATAGGAAGCCATTGGGAGGCGGGCTCAGGGCCCGGCCGGAAGCAGGGCGTCACGAAGGGCTGGACGGAGGCCGGAAGCGGAAGCGCGGCGGCTGCCTGCGGAGACCCTGGTGGCGGCGGAGAGCGGCGAGAACGGCGGTGGCGGAGGACGGGCGAGCGTCATGGCGGCGGCTCCGCCCGGGCCTGGCCCGGCGCTGAGGGCACCCGGTGAGGCCACGGCCTCTGCAGGCGGCGGCGGGCCCGGCCGGCTCAGCGCTGCTGCTGCTGCTGCCGGGCCTTCGTAGTCGGCGGGCGAAGTGCGGCGGTGCGGGGGACGAGGCGGCTCTTGAACCCGCCTGGGGCCTGGGTCGGGCGGGGGAGGCGGGGCGGGCGGGTCTCGGGAGGAAACCGCGGCCGGGACTTGGTTCCTGGGTGACGGCGCGGCCTGCCTCGTTGACGGTTTTTCCCCTCCCTTCTTCGCAGACAGTCCGCACCGTCTTCCTCCCGTGGCCGTCCCTGCACTCCACTGAGCCATGGGGGAGAACAGCCCGCGGAATGTCATCTACTACGAGGTGGAGGAAGATGACTTGGCTCGAGATGACAAACTGATAAGATTCGATGAGCAGAATGGCCTGGCCTCCCCTTCCTCCGGGACGGTCTATGACAGGACCACCGTCCTCATTGAGCAAGACCAGGAGCCATTGGAGGAGGAGGAAGAGGAGGAGGAGGAGGAAGAAGAGGAGGAGGAGGAGGAAGAGGAAGGGCGAGGCGGGCATCTTCTGCCTTTCTTACAGGAGGACAGATTTCACTTGATGGCCGATCATGAAGGCATCTCCCAGGGCTACGTGCAGCACATTATTTCGCCAGATCAGATCCATCTGACTATCAATCCTGGCTCAACTCCCATGCCGCGCAACATTGAGGGGGCCACCCTCACTTTGCAGTCAGAGTGCCCTGAAACCAAGCTTAAAGAAGTAAGTTGCCGGCTCTTTCCGAAGGTCTTCTGGAATAAGTTCTTCATTGAAAGAATGTTGGCTCCTGTTAAAAAATTATTGAGTATCTTCTGGTTTGAGAAAATTATTTTCTTTTGCATTTTAGGAGCTTAAAATATGCCAAAATACATAAGTTAAGGTGCCTAAATTTCTAAACCAATTTTGTTTTTCTATGTTTTTGTTTTTATTTAATTTCTATTACTGCCTATTTCAGCCAGTGACTCTGGACAGCATATATCATAAAACATAAAAATATACACTATATTTAGTCATGAGTAAAACTATTGTCGTAGATATTAATATAACCAAGAAACAGAGCCCTTAACATACTCGGGCCCCAGGCCCAGGCACACAAGCAAGTCTTCACAACCTTATGGAAGGCCAGCAGGGTTACGGTCATCCCACTCTCTGAAGGAATGATATTCCAGAGGACAGGGAGAACCAGAGAAGGCACATAGCCTAGTTCCCACCAGCCAACATTCCTTGGCTGACGGGACTTGTAACATGCCCAACTTGCTAGACCAGGGGTCGGCAGCCCGTGGCTCGGGAGCCACAAATGGCTCTTTGGGCCCTCTGCCACGGCTCCCTGTCCCATCACTGGTTCGCCCCACCCCACCCGCCCCTCTTATTTCTTTTTTGGACTCCAGCCTGAAGTGGCAGGAAGCGAAGGATGCCTTACACGTAAAAGTGGCGTGAAGACAGGTACAGGGCAGCTTCGCTCCTCCACTTTCCTCTCCCCGCCTCCTCTCATAACCCTCTGGCCGGCTGAGCTGGGAGCGTGTGCACACATGGAGTGCACAGAGAGACCCTCTAAGCGAGCCACCGCCCGTCCACGCACTTTTCCTGAGCTTTGGCGCTTGCTTGAGGAGGGTCTCTCCACGTGTGCACACACTCCTGGCTCAGCCACAGCTGTCCCAGGCATCCTGAGAGGAAGACAGGGAAGAGGGTCGCTGCAGAGTGCAGGAGCAAAGCTGCCCTGTAGCTGCCTTCGCGCCACATTTGCACGTAAGGCAGCCTTCACTTCCTGCCACTTCAGGCTGGAGTCTCCCTGTGAACGCTCCCAGCTCAGCCACAGCCAGCCAGGGAGTTGCGAGAGGAGGAGGGGGGAGGAGGAGGACGGTCACTCGAAGGGAGGGGAGAGAGAGAGACACACACACATACATACAGAGAGAGAGAGACATAGATTCAGAGGGAGAGGGACATAGAGAATAGTTTTGTGGCTGTGTAGGCGTGGCTACATGGTCATGTGACTGGGTGGGATGAGTGACATTGAGTTGGCCACGCCCAGCCAGGTTTTGTGGCTCCCACTGTGTTTTTTTCCTGTAGGAAACAGGTCCAAGTGGCTGTTTGAGTGTTTAAGGTTGGCGACCCCTGGGCTAGACTAAACTGGATGAGTAGAAACACCTTTTGTCTGCTCCTGAGTAATGTTTTATGGTGGATGTAAAAAGTTAATGCCTGTTAAAATGACACGTTTTTGAGATGTAAAAAAAAAAAAAAAGATCAAGATTAATCATTTCAGAATTTTTTTCACCTTTAATATAATACGTGAGCTGTGCAAATCAGTTGAAAAACTGAAATAGTTTTGGGGGAAAATAATACAAAGGTACAGTAACATGATTGCACAAGTGTACACAGCCTTAAACTAATACTTTGTTGAAGCAAGTTTTGATTTATGACAAGACTCAGTCTTTTGGGGTAGGTGTCTGTCAGTATCAGCCCTCGTCAGATTTACAATTGGATTCAGGTCTGGGCTGATACTGGCTGGGCCATTCCAAAACTTTGATCTTCTGGTGAAATCATTCTTTTTTTCTTTTTCTTTGTTTCTTTTTGATTGGGAGATATTTTTGGGGTCATTGTGTTGAAAGGTGACATTCATTCTCAGCATTTTAAGCAGAGATCTGAAAGCTTTGTGCCCAAATTGACTGGTATTTAGAACTGTTCATAATTCCCTCCACCTTGGCTAAAGCCCCAGTTTCAGGTGAAGAAAAGCAGGCCAAAAACAAGTTACCACCAACGTGGTTCACTGTGGGCCTAGTGTATTTTTGGCGATGCAGAATATTGTTTTGTGCCAAACATGCATTTTGGAATTATGGACAAAATTCCAACTTGGTCTCATCGAAGACTCATTGGCCCACATGCTTTTGTCAGAAATGCAAAATGTAGCTGGGCTTTGATGTTTTTCTTTGTAAGAGAAAAGCTTCTGTCTTGCCATCCTACTCCATAAGCCCAGGCCTGTGAAGAATAGAGTGGATTGTTGTCACATGTAGTAAACAATCAGTCCTTGCCAGGCATTGCTGCAGCTCCTTTAATGTTGCTATAGGCCTCTTGGCAGCTTCTCGGACCAGTTTTCGTGTTGTTGTTTTTTCATCAATTTTGGAGGGACATTCAGTTCTTGTTAATGTCACTATTGTATCAGATTTTCTCTATTTGTTGATAACTGTCTTCACTGTGTTCCATGGTATATCCGATGCCTTGGAAATTTTTTTATACAGCTCCCCCAACTGAAACTTTCCAGCACTGAGATCCCTTTGATGCTTTGTAAGCTCTTTGCAGATGATGGCTTTTGCTGTAAGAAGCAACTAAATGTCAGAAAAATCCTACTAGAAAAGCTGAAATTTATATGGTTTGATCAGAGTCACCTTACTTGATGGCAGGTGTGTACTATTTACCATCAGTTTTAATTTGATTGGTTAATTCTGAACACCGCCACATTGCTTTTTATAAGAGGGTGTGCACATTTAAGAAACCACGTTATTGGATATTTTAATGTTATTCCCCACCCACCCCATATTTCAATTTGTTTTTCAATTGAATTATACAGTTTATAATATATTAAAGATAGAAAAAGATCTGAAGTGATTTATCTTGGTCTGATTTTTTTACATGTTAAAATCCTGGCATTTTAACAGGGATGTGTAGGATTTTTTTATATCTACAGCAGATAGTACAAGTCCAATACATTTTTGTACCTTTTTAAATTGCTGCAAAATGCTCGATCACATTTCATAAAAAACACAGGAGGCTTAAAAAAGGTTATAGGAATGTTTTCCTGATTAGTCAGATAACCTTGCTGTCTCTAAATTCTGTTCATGATTATTGACGTGATGGCTTGGGAATTTTCAGTATTAAAATTAAGAGAAAGGATCCAGTGATTGAGATAAGGAATTGTGTTTAACAAGTTTTTATGTAAATCTTTTGAACTTTCAGTTATTTTAAAATTGTAAATTCAGGAGACGACTTCCGGTGTCCAGAGGCAACGGTCGTCTGGAGGCTTCTCCTGCCTCCAGTGCTCGAATCCGGCCGCCGCCGAGGCCCCCAGGGGCCAGGTGTTCCGAAAAGGACACCTGCCGCACGGACGGCTCGCCAGGGGTCTCCCAGCCGACATACAGGACTGTGGGGACCGATGCTGGCGCGTCCTAGGCTCGGCGGGGCTCGGAGGCCACAGGCCACGGCCATTACTTTGGTCGTCGCCTGGGCCGCTGTGCCCGGTGACACCGGGGCTTTGGATTTATAACTGCAGCAGCCTGGTGGTGAACAGGGAACGGAGAAGAATTGAGGAATGGAGAAGGGAAGGGGATATCGGTAAACGCGAGTGGAGTGCTCCGGAGTGCGGGGGGGTTTTTCTCCCCTGCGGCTGGAAGGAGCACGAGTCATTCTGGAGAGAGGAGAACTTAAAATAAGAAGATTACCGGTTTTGTGGAGCTCTGGAGAGAAGAGGTGATGGAGAAATTTAGGAGGGAGGGTTTGAGGCCCCCCCTCCCTCTGGGGAACAGTGGTGGCGTCCAGCTTCCGCCTTCACTATGAGAATTTTGATGGCATCACTTCCCTTCGGCTTCCTGGTTGACTAACTGTACACTGGACTCGTTGCTCCTGTGAGTGCCCCCTGGTGGATCCGGAGGAAATTACAAGGATACTGTGCTTGCCTGAGGATTTTGAAATTTTTTTTTTTTTTAAATGGCAAAAGGTCAGAGACCAACTGCTGGAGAGATGGAGAGAATTTTGGAAAAGTTATCTAATATGGACAAGAAACTGGATGATTTGCAAAGAGGCCAAATGGAAATAAGAGCAGAAATTGTGACTATCCAAAAGGATTTAAAGGATACTCAACAAGTCTCAGCAGAAAACAAGCAGAAAGTGGAAGGTCTGGAGGGTGAGATGCGGGCAGTGCAGAAAAGAGAGGAGATGACAGGCAATGCTGTGCTTGGACTACAGATGGATAAAATGTCTTATTTCCTTAGGTTTCAAAATTTGGAAGAAGTGGACCAAGAAGATTTGAGAGATGTTGTGACTAAATTGTTGGGAGAATTTCTTGGGAGAGGTGTTGATCTCATGAATTGGGATGTGGATCGAGTTTATAGAGTTAATTCACAATATGCACGCATGCAGTTCCCAGAGAGGTTCATGTCAAATTTGTGAGAAGAGAGACGAGAGATGAAATTCTTAGAAAACATAGGAGTGGGGCACTGACTTACAGGGGCAGGGAGATAGCCATTCTGAGGCAGATTCCCAGACAGGTACGTGAAATGAGAAAGAAATATTACTTTTTGTCAAGCAAATTGTACCAGAAGGGAGTAGGCTTCAGATGGCTGATGCCAGAGGGATTGATGATTTTCCGGGAGGGCATTACGAAAAAAATTAGTACAATTGCGGAGGCTACGGCCTACGTGGAGGAACACAAAGCCCTCCTGGAATCAGATGACCCAGGAATTGAAGAAGGGGAGGTTATAGACCATGGGGCGGAGGCGGCTGCCGCTGTTGCGGCCCTGGAGTTGGGTCAGGCTGAACCCAGAGTTCTGAGATCCAAAACTAGGAAGTGATAAAGATATTTGGTATTGTGTTGGTTTTCCTTATTCTCTTTTGTACGATATTCTGTTTATTCTTGACCCTTCTTTATTGCGTATGTAAGATTTGTAAACTTAGCTACTTCGTGTCACCTGTTTGCCATATGGCTGTTGTATGTGTTAAAAAATTTGAGTTAAATTCTTATCTTGTATAAGAAAAATGAAAATTTACCATACCTGATATGTATTTGTATAAACCTTTTTTGACCAATAAAAACTTTTTGAACAAAAAAAAAAAAATAAATAAAATAAAATTGTAAATTCAGAGAGCAGTTCTCTTAGCTTCAAGTTTTTGGTTCAGTGAGAAGTTTAAAATAAAGTATTTCTTTTGCAGTTTCACAATAGGGTACTTGTCGAACATACAAAATCACTTTCAAGCAAAATGTCCTTATTGTCACATGATTTAAAAGTGATAATACTCAGTTTTTTAGAAAAAAGTTAGAAGTACAGGTAGCCCTTAACTTCAGCCACTTGATCGCTGACGTTTTGGCTGATGGCTGCCTCCCTGGGTCATGTGACTTGCATGTTGGGTACTAGGCAACTTGGCCACATTTATGGCATTTAGCAGCATCCCACAATCACATGACCATGAAGAGAAATTTCTGCCTGCCTTACTCAGGTGAGTAGAAAGTGCCTGCTTGAATGTCTCATCCTGTTAGGAAGGGGCATGGGGGAAACAGTCTTGCTAGCTGCTGCTCTGTTTTGAAACAACTTGCTCCAACTCTTTTGACCTTCCAGGGAGTACATAAGATCTGGCTTGTCTTGAAGGCTTTGATAGGAGCTGTCCTATTGTTTGGGGAGTGGGAATATACTCATACCCTGCATTGAGATTTTATGCATATAGAGTAAGGCATAAATGCAATCAGATTTCATATTGCATAGAAAAGGAAGCAAAAGTAAAGCTACTTTATCCAAGTTTTGTATACTGCATTCTCTGTATACCTATTACACTTCCTCCAAATCCTTCAAAGTAAATTGTTCACTGCAAACCCTGTTAAAAGGTTTTCCTTTAATTTAGCAATGGGAAGCAGAGTAACTGGGATTTGTAATAAGAGCTTATCCTACTATTATCTGGACTGGGAGACAGGATCTGGGATTTACATAAAGGACATTAGGTATGTTGAAGATATGACTGTGGAGGGATAAACTCTGGTGGTTCCAATCCATCCAGGGCTTCCATTTTGGAAATATGTGATGTGAGGATAGGAACCCAGTGTTATTTTTCACTGTATGTTGAAGCTTCCTTGAAATGCTTTCAATATATGAGCCGCATCTATCCTTCATATCTATGCAGCAAACTTTTGTGAGTCTTCACCTTTGTATTGTAGTGGATCGCAAATGGAAGGAAAGCCTCTTCAGAGAAATATGTGTGTAGAGGACATAGACTTTGTCCATAGTTGATAGAGATTTTCCCCAAGAAAACTATATTTAATGAATGTATTTGTATATATATTCTTTGGGCTACAATCTCAGCTGTGAACAAATCACTTTTACTGAGTCTAGTAAAGCCTAATTATAGTTTCCTATAGATCTTCCTCATTATCACAGTAATGTCAAGTTCATGTGTCCTCTATTCATCCCCATAAGTAGACTTTTTTTTTAATTTCTAAGAAGTCTGGAGTGAGTCTCATTTTCACTATACAACTGGCCGAAACATATTTATAAGGGGCAAATGATGATTCATATGCAGTATTATGATACAACATGTACTTGAATCAGACATTGTAATTGGTGTTTGATGATTGTAGGTTATGAGGGATGATGTTAATATGTTAGTTGCATTCACCAGAGACATTTAGGATAGGCTCTCAAGTGAAGTGATCTTTACATTTCTTCAGTTGCATAAAATAACCTACAAGGAAAAGCTGGGGAGCCTACTTTAGCATAGAGCTCACATTTAGCTATATTTTTCTTGCCTGCTCGCCTGAATCTAAAAGTCCTTATTGTGCCCCCTAATCCCCAAGCAAAGGGCAGGGTCATGGGACTGTCTATGGACAGGAACAAAGGAGGATCTCCTCTGATTCTAATCAGAGCTAGCAGCTATATTTGCATAACACGCAGACAGTGTGGGGCTTTTGCTGCCTCCTGAACGCAAACATTTATTTTCTCTTCCAGTAGCTCTGTGAAATGGTTTTTGGCCAATATTGATTTGAATGATACTTGTTTCTCTGACAGGTGAAGCGCTACCAGTGCACATTTGAAGGCTGCCCTCGTACCTACAGCACTGCAGGCAACCTGCGCACCCACCAAAAGACCCACCGTGGGGAGTACACCTTTGTGTGCAATCAGGAGGGATGTGGGAAGGCCTTTCTGACATCCTACAGCCTGAAAATCCATGTCCGGGTGCACACCAAGGAGAAGCCCTTTGAGTGTGATGTTCAAGGTTGTGAAAAAGCCTTCAATACACTGTACAGGTAAGAGGATGAATTTTGGAAATCTCATGTTCATCAGAAGAAATTACTGCTTACACATGGAGAGAGAGAGAGAAAGAGAGAAATGGGTACTCCTGGCTGAATTTGCCAATGTCCTGATTGGTCCTGATGTTTTACTCTGCCCTATGCCCACTCCCCAGATCTCTCACATCAGTTCTTGTGGCTCTTGCAGAATTTATTCCCTGATGTACATCACCCACACAATGTCTTCCACTAAAATGTTGGCTTTGATGGGTGTTTTCAGTGTGCAGAACCTTGGCCCAAATCTGTAATCATATCAGACGGGCCTTGCTCTTTCACTGCAGGGCATGTCTTGGATCAGAAGAGACATTCTCCAACCCCCTTCTTCTTTAGGTTAAAAGCCCATCAGAGGCTTCATACGGGGAAAACATTTAACTGTGAGTCAGAAGGTTGCAGCAAGTACTTTACAACCCTCAGTGATCTGCGGAAGCACATTCGGACTCACACTGGAGAGAAGCCATTCAGGTAAGTTGTCTGGTTGCTACATGAATGGCATTGTGTCCTGGGCCATTTGCAAGGCTTTTAAACAGGCCGTGTACCATCTGCTGGGACTTTTTGGAAGCAGTTTATTCACTGAGGCCTATAATGTGTAAATTCCCAAACATATTTCTAGTGTGTACCCCTCTGGCAAATGTTCAGTTATCTGGCAGAGTGCACAGCTTCATTTGTTCAGTGTCACTCAACATTAGATTAGTTTGCCATAGAAAAACAAGTAGTTTTAGCCCTCTTCATTGTGCAGGTGGAGAAGGTCAGCTTGATGTAAACGTGTCCCTTTCTGCAGAAGCTCAGAAGCATCAAAACTGCTCTTGGGTTTCAGTTGACTTGATGGACTGACTTTTACTGGTCCCAATGTACCCACAAATATTCTGAGATTAATGTTGGAGTCCTGCTTTACCTCCCCATCTCAACCATTAGTTTGGTGGGCGTGAAAGATAGAGGTGGCCCTGCATACAAGTTAAGGCAAACAATTTACCAAAAAAAACCCATAAATGATCATTCATGAAAACCCAAGTTAAATGCGTTCCCTAACTTTATATCATGGAATAATCAGGCCAGACTGGCAGTGCTATGGTGACTAAATTCGTGGATGAACGCATATGCCTTAAGCAGCTCCTGAAAGCTTCATATACTTTAGGTTAACAGAAATTTCAGTAGCTAGAACTACATAGCCAGATGCCTTCAGGTCACTCTCTAAATAGTCCATAATAGGTGCATACCATCAAGAGGGTCTCATCATGTGATCTCAGCTGAGGAGTTGATGCATGTGGAAGAAGGCACTCAAACACTGAAGATAATCCAATTTCTCTACCATGGAGGCCTTGCCATTCACACATGGCAGGCCCAGAGCCAATTCAATGCTTTCAGAGCAGATGCAAGATATTTATTGCATATTTCTGTTCATTTGCATGAGAATTCCACAGTTGATGGGGCCATTTAGGTACTGAATTGAATCCTTTGCTCAATGAAGAAATCTAGTTTAAAATGTTTTGTATCTAATATCTACTTCTATCCAGTGGCGTTAAAATGTTAGGTTAAGACCCGGCAAACCCAACCTCAATTCCCCTTATTGTAGAAAGTTAGTGGGAAACTTGGGGCATGTATACTCTCTCAGCTCAGCCCACCTCATGGGGATGTGAGAATAATATCAAGAAAAATTGCCATCTAAACCACTTGAGTTCCTGAAGGAAAGGCAGAATTCCTTTACCACCTCTCTACCACCACCTCTTTTTTGAGTAATTGGTTCCATTGTAAAAGTGTTTTTCTTATTAAAATACTCAGCTGGAATCTGTCCTCCTGTAGCTTAAATTTGTTAGTCCATGTCCTATTCTCTGAAACAATAGAGAACAGAAGTATTTGAATTCTATTATATCCCACAGTCTTCTCTTCAAAGCTAAAGCTGCATCAATGTCTTTGTGGGTTTCATCCACATCATCCTTTTTTAAACCTCTTTTAGCACTCAAGATAGGACCTGAGGAGAGAAAAGTGGACTTCTCCTAATTTTGAAACATTTCTTTTCACTCTGTGCTGTGGCATGATGTCATGCTGGGCACACAACATCTTCAGACAACGCTGGCTCTTTGGCTTAATAAACAGAGATGAGCACTGCTCCCTAAAGTCAGTCATGGTTTGTGGGATAAAACCCATGAGGACACCTTTACCTTTTCATTCCTTTTGATGCAGCCTAATAACGGATTTGCCCTTTTTGCAGCCATATCACATATATTATTCTTACTCAACTTGGCAACCAACCCTCACTGTCACACATGCTCTTACAAAGCCAGCTTGCCTGAATGGAGCTGAAACTGACACACTGCAAGGTTGCAAAGGTATTTGTCTCCCTGCTTTCTCCCACAGGTGTGACCATGATGGCTGTGGGAAAGCCTTTGCTGTTAGCCATCATCTGAAGACACACGTCAGGACACACACTGGTAAGACCTGGAGGACTTCTGACCCCTAAATTCTTTTACGGAGCTTAAGAAAGTAAACATGTTTGAGTGAACATTGACAGGGCCTACTAGTTTTGATAAGGGTGTTGTAATTTGCTACATTAGGATTCTGCTTATTAAGAGCCTAGTTCTCATCCCCTGCAGTGAATTTAGAAATAAGTCTGTTGTAAGTATTCAAAATTGTGGATCTGCTGGAATCCAGATATTGATGGACTTGTACCTTTGGTTTGATTGATACATCTGTTGATTTCTTCCACTATAGGTGAGAGACCTTTCTTTTGTCCCAGCAATGGGTGTGAAAAGGCCTTTAGCACACAGTATAGCCTCAAAAGTCACATGAAAGGACATGAAAAAGGATCCTCATATACTTTGTTCTCCAACAACAACCTCTCTGAGGTGAGTGTTTAGTGCTTCAGTTAAACATTGGTGTGCTTCATGGGTAACTGCAGCAGCAATACTCTAATCTTTTCTAGAAGTCCAACTCCTGCAGTCTTTGCAGCTGAAATTTAACAAGGAACTATGAGTGTCAAGCAATACTTTGCCTCCAAAACAGGTTGATAATTAGATCTGAGCAGTACTGTAGGATAATAATATTTATTTCTGATGCTAGGACTTTGGACCATATAAAAAAAATAAAGATCAATATAGGTAGTCCTTGACTTTAGACTGCATTTGGGGCTGGATTTCTGAAAATTCTGGTTACGGTTGCAAGTTAAAGCATCCAGGTGAATGTACCCGCTTTTATAACATTTTTTACAGTAGTCATTAAGTAAATAACTGCATTATTAAGTAAATCCACCATTTTTAACCAAATACTGCAATCATAAGTGTGAAGTCATTCTTTTGAATCAATGTTTTTTGCCAGAAACCACCCAAAAAATAAAATAGTCACACATCCCAGTCATGTGACCATGGGATACCGCAACCAATTGCAAAGGTGAGCCAGTTACCAGGCACCCAAAATGTGGTTATGTGAGCGGGTGTGTGTGTGTGATATTTTGCAATGACCAGGTGCTTTACAGACTGAAAAGCATCCACTCTGGGCCTGTGGTAATTTTGAACAGTCATTAAGCAACTTTTTGTGAAACAGATTGAACGGACCAGTTGAGAGTGGAATTTCTATAAAGCCAATTATTCATTGAATGGCAAATGTGATTTTTTTTACCACAACAAACACACTTTTATCTGAGAAACCAACTCAACTTTATTTTTTATCATGAAAAAGCCAATGTTAGTGATTAGTTTGACAAAAGTATCCAATTTCACCCATATCTTGGAAACATAATGCTTCAGATTATGTCCTGAAGGCTGGGTTTTGCGAATAGAGGAGCATTCAGGAAAACCTATCCTGTCACTGGGTATGATCGCTACTTTGTTTTGGGATTGGCAATTCCTTTTCCTCCTCATCCCTCATCTTCCTCTTTCTCGCTGGCATAGCCTCTAGAAGTAGCCAACCTGGTATCCCTTCATCTTCTAAGCAGTGCGAGTCCAATGGTTTTCCTTTTCCCATTCCTTCAAACTGCAGTTCTGCCTCGCATCACAAAGCGGTTCTATTCCCCAGCTGTTTGCCAACATTGGAATTTTGACTGCTTTCCAACTGTAGCAAAGTTGAAGATTTCTGACTGAGCAGTAGTATCTAAGGCCCTCTTATGTCTGTTTCTTCTTCAGATTGCCCACCAACCCAACCGTTTCTTCATCCAAAATGTTTTATTCGACAAAATCATTGTCTGGATCATAGGATAGGTAATTGATTTTAGTGGGCAAAACTATGCACTTAAATTGTAAAATTTTTGAGTACATTTTCCCCAAAGAATGAATGGGAACATTGTCAACAAGCTCCATGTTTCCAAGGGACCTCTTCAACACCTCCTTTTACCACTTTCTGACTTCTGGCAAAGTTATTCAGTCCTGAAAATCGACTATATAAGCCACCCTTCCTCTGAATTACAGTATCTAGGGGGCAAAGGATGAATTATGTCTTTTAGCACTTTTTTCTAACACCATTTGCTAAATATGACTTGTGTCACTCTCTGTGTAAGTACCCAAATCTTTTTCTTGCTGATCTTTTTGCCTGCTTATAATTTCAGCACTGCTTTGATGGGAGCTCTTGTTTGAACCATTCTCATGTTTTCTTGCCTCAACTGTCCTGCACCAATTTCAGCTGTATTATTAGTAGCTCTATATTGTAATTTTTTCTTTAGCATATGTTTTGCTTAACAAATATACCATTCTTCAGTGCTCATCCCAATTCTGACTATTTAACCAATACTAATTTTTGATTGGAATGTGTGATGCTCAAACTTCTTTTTCTTCTTTGACTGCCTTTAGAGCCACTGCAGATTAAACTATTTATAAAATACTTGGAAATGATGCCAATTTTAAATACCAGTCATGGAAGACCCTTAGATACCTACCAACATGTGAGACAAAACACATGGCCAGGGGATACCACAGTTGCAAATGTGCAGAAGCAATGGTTCTCCAATCTGCTTTATCAAACAGATTGTCTATTGTTCTGGAGCAAAATCCAATTTCAGATTTTGCCCATTGCTTGTGAAATTGCCTGTATTGGGGTCTGTAAAACTGAGGCTTTACTGCGTAGTCTCAACTTTATTCTTAAAATTCCATCAGGATCCACAACAATTACAGCATTTATTTGAATTCCATTTTTTATATATATAACTGTAATTTCTATAGAAAACTCCAAAACATGACTTTCATAACCTCAGTTGCATCCCAAATAATTTCATCATTTTTATTTTTAATTTATTTTAATTTCATTTCACTTTGTTTATCTTCTTGGATCCATCTTCAAAACAGGTTTTTTTATTTACACCAAAAACATTCTGCATTTTCCTGCTTGTTTAATTTAACCATGTCTTTTTGACTACATCCGATCTTTCTCTCTACTTATTAAACAGTATCTTTTTCTTATCCTCAATTTTTCTAACAATTATTCTCTTGGATGCTGCTTTCCCTTCATCCACAGCCACTTTCTTATCATCATTCCACTTTTTGTGTGAATTCACACACTTGAATATAATTCTGTTCCAAGCAGTTTCCACATCTGTTCCTTACATCCATGACTTTTCATGTATAAGATAAAGGTAAAGGTTCCCCTCGCACATATGTGCTAGTCGTTCCTGACCCTAGGGGATAGTACTTATCTCCGTTTCAAAGCCGAAGAGGTCTCCGTGGTCATGTAGCCGGCATGACTAAACGCCAAAGGTGCCTGGAACGCTGTTACCTTCCCACCAAAGGTGGTCCCTATTTTTTTACTTCCATTTTTTACGTGTTTTTGAACTGCTAGGTTGGCAGAAGCTGGGACAAATAACAGGAGATCACCCCGTTATGTGACACTAGGGATTCGAACACTGAATTGCTGACCTTTCAATCGACAAGCTCAGTGTCTTCTGTCTTAGGCCCAATGCTCTTCAATATCTTCATTAATGATTTAGATGAGGGGATAGAAAGGGAACTCATCAAATTTGCAGATGACACCAAGCTGGCAGGAATAGCCAACACCCCACAAAATCTCAGGATCCAGAAGGATTTTGACAGACTGGAACACTGGACCCTAGCTAAAAAAATAAAACACACTTAGGCAAAAACAAACAAACCCAAAACTCTGAAATACAATGGTATAGAATACGTGATATCTGGCTCATAGCAGTAACTGTGAGAGGGATCTCGGAGTTCAGGTGGACAACCACTTTTTGGCAGCTGCAGAGTACTGCACTATTCCCACACTAGGAATATTTAATCCACTTTTTATTGCTACAGTATAAAAAAAGATATTGAGATGCTAGAAAGGTTTCAGAGAAGAGCAAAAAAGATGATCAGGGGACTGGAGGCTAAAACATAAGAATGATAACAGGAATTGAGTATGTCTAGAGTCTAATGAAAAGAAGAACTAGGGTGACATCAGAGGTGAAATCCAGCAGGTTCTGGAAAAACGGCAGTGGAAATTTGGAGTAGTTTGGAGAACCAGCAAATACCAGCTATCTCTGGCTGGCCCCAGAGTGGGGTGGGAATGGGGATTTTGCAATATCCTTCCCCTGCCACACCCACCAAGCCACACCACGCCCACCAAGCCATGCCCACAGAACCGGTAGTAAAAAAAAATTGGATTTCACCACTGGGTGGCATGACAGCAGGGTTCCAATATTTGAGGGGTTACCACAAAGAAGAGAGGATTAACCTGTTCTCCAAAGGCAGGACAAGAAGCAATGGATAAAAACGAATCAAGAGAACCAATCTAGAATTAAGGAGAAATTTGCTGGCAATGAGAATAATTAATCAGTGAAAGGCTTGTCTCCAGTAGTTGAAGGTGCTCCATCACTGGAGGTTTTTAAGAACAGATTGGAGAGCCATTTGTCTCAAACATTATAGAGCTTCCTGTTTAAGCAAGCGCTTGGACTAGAAGACCTCCAAGATCCCTTTCAGCCCCATCGTTCTCTTATTCTGACTTGAGCTCTAGTCTAGATTTGCTCATGGAAGCCTGCTAGGTGTCTTGGGGCACGTTAAGTAAGTCATGTAAGTTTTAGACAGAACAAAACAAAACAAAACATGATTTTAAAAAAGCAACGATATCTGACTGCAATATAGGAAGAGTTTAAACCTATTTTCTACCAACTGACATTTTAACTTTTCAATTGCTTTTAATGAAGAAAATAGTTACTTTGGAAGCAACTTGCTTTGTGGGACTTATTTAATAATAATAATAATAATAATAATAATAATAATAATAATAATAATAATAATAATAATAATAATAATAATAATTATTATTTAATTTGTATACTGCCCTTCTCCCGAAGGACTCAGGGCGGTTTACAGCCAAAATAAAATACAGCAACACATACAATACTAAAAACAAACATTAAAAAACTTATTAAATTTGGCCCAATATTAAAATACAAGTAACCCTAAAAATTAGTAAAAATTAAAACCCCATAAAATTGGCTAAAAATTAAAATTAAAATTCAAGCCAGTCCAGCAAGACGAAATAAATAAGTCTTAAGTTCGTGGCGAAAGGTCCGGAGGTCAGGTATTTGTCGGAGTCCAGTGGGAAGCTCGTTCCACAGGGTAGGAGCTCCCACAGAGAAGGCTCTTCCCCTGGGGGCCGCCAGTCGACATTGCTTGGCTGACGGCACCCTAAGGAGTCCCTCTCTGTGAGAACGCACAGGTCGCTGGGACATACAAGATGGCAGTAGGCGGTCCCGTAAATATCCCGGTCCTAAGCCATGGAGCGCTTTAAAGGTGGTAACCAATACCTTGAAGCGCACCCGGAAGTGCAGTCTGCGCAGGATGGGTGTTACATGGGAGCTCCGAACCGCTCCCTCTATCACCCGCGCAGCTGCATTCTGGACTAACTGGAGCCTCCGAGTGCTCTTCAAGGGGAGCCCCATGTAGAGAGCATTGCAGTAATACAAGCGAGAGGTAACAAGAGCATGAGTGACCGTGCATAGGGCATCCCGGTCCAGGAAGGGGCGCAACTGGCGAATCAGGCGAACCTGATAAAAAGCTCTCCTGGAGACGGTCGTCAAGTTATCTTCAAAGGAAAACCGCCCATCCAGGAGAACGCCCAAGTTTCAATTGTCCCAACCCTTTCAATTGGGGCCAATGACTCGCCCCAAACAGTCAGCCGTGGCTGCAGCTGACTGTACCGGGGTGCCGGCATCCACAGCCACTCCGTCTTGGAGGGGTTAAGCTTGAGCCTGTTCCTCCCCATCCAGACCCGTACGGCTTCCAGACATCGGGACAATACTTCGATAGCTTCGTTGGGGTGGCCTGGGGTGGAAAAGTACAGCTGCGTATCATCAGCGTACAGTTGGTACCTCACCCCAAAACCACTGATGATCTCACCCAGCGGCTTCATATAGATGTTGAACAGGAGAGGCGAGAGAATCGACCCCTGCGGCACCCCACACGTGAGGCGCCTCGCGGTCGATCTCTGCCCCCCTGCCAACACCGTCTGTGACCGGTCAGAGAGATAGGAGGAGAACCACCGATAAACGGTGCCTCCCACTCCCAAACTCCCCAGCCGGCGCAGCAAGATACCATGGTCGATGGTATCGAAAGCCGCTGAGAGGTCTAATAGGACCAGGGCAGAGGAGTAACCCTTATCCCTGGCCCTCCAGAGATTATCAACCAACGCGACCAAAGCCGTACTGTATCCGGGTCGAAAGCCGGACTGGAACGGGTCTAGATAGACAGCTTCATCCAGGTACTGGGGTAATTGACGTGCCACCCCATTCTCTACAACCTTCGCCACAAAGCGAAGGTTGGAGACCGGACGATAATTTCCTAACACAGCTGGGTCCAGGGATTTAGAATTCAGGGATATCACTGTTGTCATTTATTCGCCATTTTGGAAAGAAATATTTGACCTCTGTTTAGGCTAATGATTTGCTTTGTAATAATAAAATACCAAGAAACCCATGACAACTTCAACAACCGTAATCTGATTTTAGCCTTTAATCTGTAACAATAAGTGTTTTTGTTGAAGTAAACAGAAGGGGCCTCTGTGGCTCAGACTGGTAAGACAGTCTGTTATTAACAGCAGCTGCTTGCAATTACTGCAGGTTCAAGCCCCACCAGGCCCAAGGTTGACTCAGCCTTCCATCCTTTATAAGGTAGGTAAAATGAGGACCCAGATTGTTGGGGGCAATAAGTTGACTTTGTATATAAATATACAAATAGAATGAAGACTATTGCTAACATAGTGTAAGCTGCCCTGAGTCTTCAGAGAAGGGCGGGATATAAATGCAAATTAAAAAAAAAACTGACCATACATCTCGTTTAAAATTATTTGAATGACAAGGGCTTGCACATGTCTGATCAATATTTCAAAGAGACTGTAAATCTGAATTTCCAGAGGAAGGGATAGAAAGGAGTGGTGGGCCATCCTCCCTACCTCCTTTTGGGTTACGTAGGCCTTTGGTGAGGGAAATAAATCACTTCATTGTGCTTGGCATCTTTTTTTTTTTATTATTTACATTTATATCCCGCCCTTCTCCGAAGACTCAGGGCGGCTTATACTAAAGATCAAAGATCTTTGATCTTTATTTTTTATTGATTTTATTGTAATTTCATTGCTGTTGGATAGTATCAGCTTTACCAGGAAAGATCAGATAGAAAACATACCAGATGAGCTAATTCTACTTTGTTGCAAAGCTACATTAACCAAATCTTGCAGGTCTAAAAGTGCAATTCTCCCACTATCATCTATATAATCTGAGAATTTAGGGAGGGTTCCTTTGGAGCCTCTTGCTTTGTTCACTAGGCAGCTGTGGGTTATGCCTGCTCTTCTTGGAAGACTCTTCCCTAGGCAACCTCTCTTCACACGATCCCCCCATGGTCTTTCCCTCGTACCATTATAGGCGAATATAAATTCAAATAAATGTTTTAACTTCTTTGACTGTTGTGAGCTGCTCAGTCATTTGAGAATTGGGTGGCATACAAGTATAAGTAAATCATTTTATTTGTGTATAATCTCAAAATCATGCTGGTAAAAATAAGGAAGTCAAATCCCTCCTACTTTGACTTGCCAATGTTCTCTTTCTCCAGGCCCTTTCCTTTTGATTTGGCCCCCTCTAAAGTTGCTGGCTCCTTCCTTGGAGTTGGGCAGGTCACTGTAGAGCCCATGGCAGGGTCATCACTTGTGCCATTTTCTGTAGTTCTCTTCTGCTCCAAACTCTTATTGAGCAATCCTTTGTGTTTTACAAAAACCAGAAGAATCCTTGGTCACCGCTGACTACTGCATATTCTGAAGTGAAGGTCTGATGGCTACTGAAAAGTGTGACATCGGAGATGGACTCACAGTTGTGGCGATAATTTGGGGTTTAGGAGATTTTGGCCTTCTGGACCACTGGCTGTGTTGGATGTGATTGACCAGAATGGGGCAGCAGGCGCTCGGTTCCTCTGCTTTGTTCTGACTGCTCCTTCGCTTAATTCAGGCTCCCTCTCCTCTTCTGCAGGATACAAACCACTCACTCTGCCTGAGCGACTTAAGCCTTATGTCCACAGATTCAGAACTACGGGATAATTCAGATCCAGTAAGCATCTCTTGCCTTTGGTTATAATAGCCCAGTAGAGGGTGTCTGGTATATAAGTAGCCTCTTGCCATCTCTTTGGAGGAGGACCTGTGCTCCCCAGTCAATGATACTTGGCTATCATGCTGCAGAAAGCAAGCTGGCTTATTGGAATTCTCTAGCAGAGTACTGTGAACAGCCCGCTCTTTGTTGTCTTACCTGGGCCTAAAGCCAGTGCTGGCACTGAGCTTGGGCACCAGATCACTGAGCTGGGATGCCTTACAACTGTTTCCTTTATGTAGACACATGGACAAGACCTGAGTACAATCTCACCAGCAAGCATCTTCGAGTCGATGTTCCAGAGCCCGGAGCCTCCTCCAAATCAGGAAGACTCTCAGCACACAGGTACAAGTTCCCTTGGCAACATCATATTAGCAGTGATCCTCAGATCTGAGCAAACTGTCCAAGGCTCAAGAAGAACTGGCTTGGCAGCCTCTCAGAGCCCAGTCCAGTTATGTGAATAGAAGGAGAGACTCCATTTGCATCTAATGCTCTGACGCAAAAAGGTGTTCTTTGGGAGCAATAAGGCATCTTTGGGCTGGGCTGCCTGGAAGGAAAATGTTGCCACAGGCAGACTGATGTGGGATGTATCCAGGCCTGCTTTACCAGAGCAGTGTAGGCACAGTAGTGTGTCCTCTCGGAAGGAAGCAGGGGAAAGGTTAAGAGAGGGGCATCTTTCCTATGCAGCTACGAGAGCATCCAGCTGTGGCTTTCCTCGGTTCCATCGGGATCAAAACCACCCCCCAGGCAGGTCTCTGGCTACAGATGGATTTGATGGTCCCTGTGCTTGCTTGACAGATGCCTTGATGGGAGATTTTGATGGCGATACCCAGCTAGCTCCAGCAGCCCAGCCAGCATCAGGAGAGTCTGCGCCCTTATCTCTGCCGCTTGTTCTCCAGCTTGGCATCACTGAGCCTTCCCTCCAAGCGCTGCCTCCTGCATCCACGGGTGCTCAGCCAGCAGCGTACAGCACCCCTGCCAGTCTCCTGCAGCCTCCAGAAGTGCCTCCTTCTAACAGTACACTTTTGGCAGCCAATCCCCAGGGCTTCCTGCACCACCTTCAGAGCTCTGCACAGCCCACGGGGGCTGGGCTTCCTGGAGTCTCAGAGGTCACCTCTGGACCAGCAGCTGCAGGTGCCCCTGAGGTCCTGCCCAGCGGAATTCAGACTGTACCCGTGGGAGGGGGCCCTGCGCTGCCCAGCAATCCCAGGGTTACCATCGCCCCCTCACAAAACCCAGCCATTTTTCAATCCAGCATCATTATGGGAGAACAAAATCTCCAGTGGATTTTAAATGGTACCCCTGGGACCCTGCCGAACCAGGAACAAATGGTAAGTCCCAGAGGCTTGAGGGGGGTTTTGTGGTCAGGATTACAAGATCTCAGAGTATTCTGCAGTGGTTTGATAATACTGCAACCTCACAGGCTTAACCCCCACCCCACCCCTGCTTTTCTTTCCAAGCCACAGCCTCCTGTTGTAGAGAAGGTCTTCTTCACAACTGCTCTCCCTGTGGCTGGTGGTGCAGGTAAGCTCCCCCTCCCCCCCCAAAAAAAGAAAAGAAAATCTGCTGCTGAGAATGGCAGGGAGGATTGGGGGCAGGGGTGTCTGACCACAGGGCTCTGGTCTTGTGCCATATGATTTGAGGCTCTCTGCATCTCCTTCCTGAGGGAAGCTCACTGATTGATAGGTGTCCATCTTACTAATGCAAAACAGGGCCCCCCGCCATACACTCTCAGAGAAGGAGGGGACATTAGGGGCTTCGCTAAGGAGGCCAGCAAACCTGTGGGTTGAAAGAGGACATTTATTTCCATCAGCATGAAATTGATGCTGGATAATGCAGTTTCTGCCTCGGGAAGAGCAGCCGAGCTCAGGCTGCAGCTTGCAAAGCTACCTAGAGGGAGGCGATGTTGCTAGCTAGCAGCAGTGATGGGCATGGAAATGGCCCTCCTGGAAGAGGCTTTTCTCTGAGCATGAGCCATTCTCGGAGAAGCAGCTGGGGCCTCTCCATGGAGTGATAGCTTTCTCTCTCTCTCTCCAGGGAGTCCGGTGCAGCAGATTGGCCTGAGCGTGCCTGTGATCATCATCAAGCAGGAAGAGGTGTGCCAGTGCCAGTGCGCCTGCAGAGACACAAGCAAGGACAAAGCCGGCAACAAAGGCTGTGACTCCCTCCTCTCGAAGACCTCGGAGAATCCCCCGGCACCAGGGCCACAGGACTTCCCCAAGACGGTGGCCAGTACATCCACTGCTACTGCTAGCTGTTCATCTGTGTTGCCTCCTGCTGGCCAGCAGAGCAGTCTACTGGGCCACCCGCCTGGCTCCCAGAACCAGTCCCTAAGTGCCATGGAGGCCTCCCGCTTTCTTTCTCTCCAGAGCCTGGAGATGGCCTCTCCTCTCGTTCCCCTTGAACCTCTCTTACCAGGGGAAGAGGGACTTACCTTGGGCAGCAACTTCCCTTAGGGAAGCCGTGGAAAGCAGCAGCAGAGATGGGTGAGGGCCAGCTGCCCCGGAGCCTGTCACAGGATTCCCTTTCTCCCAAGAGGAGATGCAGCCATGCCGGCTCTGCCTCGTTTGTCACTTTGGCTCATAGCAATGTGAGCATAGGAATTGGTCACTTTGGAAGGGGGGGGGCTGCACCTTGCTTTCAAGAGGGTGGAATGGAGTGCTTCTAGGCCTGGGGGTGATTCAGGGTAGGGACCCTGCAAGCAGGGAGGGGAAAGAAGTCAATATTTGTGTGAAAACAGGGAGACGGGGTGGGTGGGAGGGGGGGGACCTCTCCTAGCAGCAGCAAAAGCAGAGAGGCATGGAGATGCCCTCCCCATGGCCTCCTCTGTCTGCTAGCTGTAGAAGGCAAATGGTGTGCATCACGATCAGACTTTGCACATGAGAAAAAGGGCTGCTGGCTCTTTCATCTTACCTTTCTGCCCTTCTTGGCAACCAAGTGCACTGCATGGGTGTTTACATGAATTCAGGGGCTAAAAGGATTTGCACTGTTCAGCTTTATCAGAATGACTCTTGGCATGGAGCAGCTCTTGCTAGAAAATGTTCCTCTTAGATTGGCTGACTCTAGGGGGTTCAGAGAGATGCTCAGGGGTCTCGGTTGTTGGTCCAGTGGAGACTGAGGAGCAATCCAGCTTGGTCTGGCAAAGCAGGCTGTCCTTTCTTCAGCAGACTATTGGGGTGCAGTGAGACAGCCTACCTGCCCCATTGGGGAAGGGCACTTTTCTCTCTTAACTTACTCAGGGTAAAATCCCAGCATAGAATGCCTGGAAGGTTTTGGGAAGTCTCCTTTCTAAAGTTTTGTACATGTTTTTATTTTGTCACATCCACTGTGTTTGGTTTTTCTAGTAATCCTCTTTTGTTCCCAGGACAAATGCCCATTGCTCAGAATGCTCCTCCGAGAGCTTTTCTCAAGCTGAGAGGCAGGCAGGGTGGTCACAAAGCAGAGGTGGAAGAAGCAGGCTCATGGCCACTGTGACATGGCTGTGAGGCGACTGCAAGCCCTTGCAAGGCACCTAGCAGGTTCCAGTGCGGCTGCAGGAGGGGGACAAGCTGGTTGGTTGCTGTTCCTCTGGAGTCCATGGGCATTTCTGATGCTCCACTCCCTCCTAAGTTAAACACAGATGAGAATCTCCTGAATCTTGCCCTGTGCCTGTCAGGCTTGTGTAGCTAAGGTGCTTCTTCTTGACTTTGGAGAGCTACTCTACTGTCAGTTGGGGTGGGGCTTAGACTAGCATGCCTCTGCGTGGATTTTGATCACGTGTTATAAGAGCATTCCCTTTGCTTGATGCTGCCTGTTGGAAAGATTGCTCCCCCCCCCACATGAGTTTGGGAGCCAGCTGATCCTGTGGATTTGCTTATGGGCTGAGGGTTGAGTAACTTAATTGTACTCCAGGGAGTAAAGAGTCCCGGTGGACTTCATCTCAGCTGTGTATTGAGGGTGGGAGCAAGTTAGAGCAGGGCAAGTAGTCGGTTTCCGGGATATGGACTTCATCTCTCAGACTTCTCGGCAGTGGTTATACAGGCTGGGGAATTCTGAAATTGTAGTTCATGAACATGGAAATGACTAAGTTTTAGAAAAACCTGCTCTGGAGTCGAGTGTTTTCTGGCAGTTGCTTCTGCTATTTAAGTTTAGGGAAGGAATATAGTTCACTGGGGTTGATCTAGTTACACTTGCTGGCCTCTAAAATGCACTTTAGTTCTCTTTCAGCTGATGGCTGCAATGTCATTTGTAAATAACTGTTCACAGTCCTTGGGTATTTCCCTCCTTTTTGTTCTGAGTAAAAAAGTATGTGATGTGCAAAAAAAAAAAGTACTTAACTTCAGTGCAATACATTTAACTAGAAGTGTCCACATGCACTCTGTGAGTGTGGTTATATGTATGTATATGTGCGTGCACGCGCACAAGCGTGTTTATGTGGGATCGATGGAAGGGGCGCAAAACCATCACTCTGCCCTTTTCTGACTTATGCATCTTTAAGCAAATGTCCAGACTATGCAAAACCTCCATTAGTAGCCTGAGCTGAACGGACTTTGTCAGATAAGAATCTCTCCAGTTTTGGTCACTGCTTGGAGACTTTCTCAGCTCTGTCCTGCTCCTCACAAGGGAAGGAAGGAACAGGCTGCTCTTCGCTGGTCATGAAGCTGTTCTGAAGGCTGTGCTCCTGCTTTCCCGAGTGCTTTGCCTCCACCTGCCTGCCTTATTTCCAAGACGTTCCAAAATTTCAAGGTACCAACAAGAGACTGGTTCATCTTGGAAGAGATGGCAGTAACATTGGTGAGTTCTTATCTATTAAAGCACAGGAAATCTTGTTTGGAGCATCTATTGGGCCATGATATAAATGCTACTCTCCTATCATATCCTTTGTGTTCGCTTCAAGTCTAAAAATAGCATCTTCTGTTTTTAGCCAATATTTCCTGCTAGTGAGGGCTGGTTTTTCAACTTCTGCATTGTTTATTGTTTCTAAGCTTTGGAGTCTGTTCTGCACTGAAAAATGCCAAGGAAACTGGATATATGTATGTATGGTGTATCTGTGTGTTTGTGAAAATGGGTGGAAATGGTATGTTATCCACACTGTGTTTTCAATAGTGTGCACGCCGGCCAAACCCAGTTTCTATGCAGTGGACACTTTCAAGTAAATGCATTATATTTTCCTTATCACTTGGGTGTTTTAGTTTTTCTTCCCACATACAATCTTCATCAGTAAAGTCCAGGGAAGAATGATTATTGTTGTTGTTCTTATTTTGAAATATGTTATTTGAAGTTTTGCAGTGTTATTTCTTTCCAAATACTAAGATACTGGCTTAGATTATGTGGGCAAAAAGCAAAGTACCATTCTATCTAGCCAGTGTCAGGATTCAGGAGTGGAACTAGATGTGGGACTCTACTGAATATCAGAAAACAGTCTAAGCCTCTCTTCCGATTTTGGATTAGTCCAGATTAGGATTAAGGCATACCAGGAAACAGGTATTTCCCATTGTTCCAACCATGAAAGTTGCAGATGCACCTTTTCCTGTCGGGCAGAAAAACATCAACTTGTGCAAGATGGAGGGAGAGAAAACCCTTTAGTTGAAGAGAAGTGATTTCCTTCCTTTTTTTCAGCAGGCACTTTCCCACAAAGAACGATTGATTGCTTCCTAGAGTAAGGAGCCTGGAGACTCCAAACGTTCTCAGATAATTTTTGAAAGTGCCTTCCTGGGTCCCCTTCACTTTTGGACTGTGATCTAAATCTTCATGATCAGACTGTGGCTGGGTTTGTGAAATAAACCTTTCATGAAACCCAGTTTATGAAAGGCTTAACCACTGTAGCACAATTGCTACAGTTTGGTTAGTCTTTGTTTGGTAATTGATCGACCCATTGCGTTAATTCATGATTTGAGGTGGTCTGTGAATTGGGTGAATTGAAAGATCAGGTTATGCATGTTGTGGGAACCCTGCCTCAGTGTTGCTATGGCTAAACTCCACCATCTCGGAGGACATGGTGGGGAGAATTTGAAGTAACCTGTTTCTCTCAGGAGTACCTATATTGTGTTTAAGCACACTTAGTTTAACTTTGAAACCTGGGATCAAATATCTGTGCATTGAGTGATGTGAAGATGCTCACTATAGGTACAGTACTTCCAAAGGAAGAGCTTTCCAAAACACCAGAAGAATAAACAAAGTTGTATTTTTGAAGAATGTAAAATGTGAAATAGGGTTTGCTACCTGCTCCAGTTTGTATAAAATTAATATTGTACTTTGAAATATTTGCAAGGAATTAGAAAATAATTTTTTAATTGAAGGCAATATTAGTAGCAATTAAATATTAAATGCTTATTTAAATGTGGTGCCTATGGTAGATTTCTTTCTTCAATAAATGAATTATTGGGAAGAAGATAAATGCCAATTCCCATGCCATTCACTTAGATGGCAGAAAGCGTGCCAAGCCATTCTGTGGGCCTCCAGTCAACAAGAGGGGGAGCATTGGCATTGGACTATAGAACAACTAAAGTTGGAAAACACCTTTTTCCTCTGCTTGAACAGGGAGCAGCAGGATTTTCCGGCTTTTTCACCTGCTCCTTCCAATGTGCCTTTGTGGGAGCTAGTTTAAATTGCTGAAGTATCTAGGCCATCTGGACCAAAATCTCAGCCAGATGCAGCAGGAGGCTGGAGTCAAATGGGGGGAATCAGAGCACTCGTTTCTCATATGTAGGCCTCCACTGTTTTCTTTCATAGTATTTTCATCTCCAATTTCTTTTAGTCTGCAGAATATAAAAAAACAGCAGCTTAATAGAATCATAGGGATGGCAAGGGATCTTGAAGGTCTTCTAGTCCAGCAGATAGGAGACCTTATACCATCCCTGTCAATATTTTCTTGAAAACCTCCATCAATGGAGCATCCACAAACCCAAAAGGCAAGCCTCAAGGCTCCTTATCATCTTTATTGCTCTTCACTAGGGCCTTAGCATCTTTTTTGTATCATGGTGACCAGAGTTGGACTCAGTATTCCAAATGTGGCTTCACTAGCTTTATACGATCCCTCTGCTGATGCAACCTAAGACTACATTGGCTTTTTTGGTGGCTGCATCACACTGCTGGCTCAAACTTAATGGTGGTCCATAGGACACCTACATCCCCTTCACAGTTACTACTGTTGAGCCCCTATTCTACATCTGTGCATTTAGTTTTTCCTGCCTAAGTGCAGGATTTAGCTTTTCTTACCACTGAGCTGCATCTTGTTGCATAGGGCCCAATGCTCAAGTCTGTCAAAATCCTTCTGAATTTTGAGTCTATCTTCCTTAAAACTTCAAGGAGACAACATAGAAACTCCGCATTTGCTGTAATTGCCACCTTGCCTCCCAAATAGAACACTCTACTTTGACCTACAGATGAACATAGGAAGTCTATAAGTAATCCATGACTTGCAAGCTATCTTTTAATGAACACTGCAATTATGATGGTGCTGAACAGAAGGTTTTACAACCTGTACCCAAGATTATGGCTGCTCTAGCACTCCCACGACCACAATTTGTATGCTTGACAAAGTGGGAAGCTACAACTGCCTCACACCCACCTATCTTCTCTCTCCTGCCCTGTTGGGTTTCTTGGGTCTATTTCTCACCTGGCCTTGGGCCTCCCTCCCTCTGCTATATGTTGCTCTATTTACCTCTTCTGAAGATTGCTTTTTGTGATGCGTGGCCTTACTAATATAGAAACTCCCTGGTGCCATTCTGAAAGCAGCTGCAATTCTCTCAAACCAAGCATTGTAGGGACTCCCAAAATGTCCCCCATTTCCAAGATGGCCCAAAGCCTTGCAATTCATCAGCTGATTCTCTTCAGAAAGGCAATTTTCCAAGATCACTTTTTCAACATAGCATCAGCTAATGTGATGTGTGGCCTTCCTGCAGAGACTAGCCTGGCACCATTCTGGAAGCAGGTACCTTCTGACAGAATGTGTGAATGGAGCCCACCTCCAGAATGGCGTGAGATGGCCTCAATTGGGCAGACTTTTGAAAGGAGATCTTCAGAAGAAGTAAGTGGAACAAAGCATGATGGGGGGTGTAAGTGTAAGAGACCCTGCTGGGTATAAGAGACCCTGCTGGGTGGCAAGCTGTGTGAGCTGGGGAGGACGGCAGTATGGGTCAGGAATTGCAACCAGGCCTCCCAACATAGAGCCAGTCTGTTTCGAAGTGTTCTGTTTGCACTGCAGCTTCCTAACCTGCATAGACATTTCCCATCAGAACAAAAGCTGGCCCTGGGACTCCCATTCTTTTGAGCACTTTCTATAGCTTGACAGATTCGACACAATGAGAGGCTTTTGTATAATTGACAAAAGACTTCGTGACTGTCTTTTGGGCATTCTTTGGCTTCCTCAATTATCCAGTGTTGTGATGCCCTTAGGATTGCAAGGTCTACCAAATTGGGAACTTTATCATCAAGCAGCGATGTTAACCTGGGTTAAAGAATGGATTTTATTGAGAAATACAAGATTATTGATTTTGGAAGGACATGATTTGCAACTAGGTTGGAACGCTTTCCTATGATATGGCAAAAATAGGATACATGGATATTTTCAGAGACATTGTGTAAGAAATGGCTTGTTAACAATATGGGAGAGAGTGAAAAAAAACCCATTACATGGAAATACCAATGTGGCTTTCAACAATAGAAGCATTGACACATCCGGATATGATTAACATGAACAATATTGTATATTACAAAGACATTTTAACTGAGAAGGGAGAGTTAAAACAGAAGCAAGACTTAGAAAAACAAGGGATTGAGACTGAATGGTACACAAGATTGCAAATACAATCAAGATATGATAAAGACTTGAAACGGGTGAAATGCTCCTGGTTCGGACCGGATCACCCGATCCGGTAGCGATGGCGGCTGGTGGTTCGGAGAACCGGTAGCAAAAATCCCTAGCCCTGCCCCCTGCTGAGCCACACCATCATCAGAGGGTTATTTTTTTTTACTTTTAAAAGCATTTTTTCTTCAGCTGAAAAAATACTTTAAAAGTAAAAAAAAAGCTTTTGATGACCGCGTGGCTCAGCTGGGATCATCAGAACCCTTTAAAAGTTTTTTTTAACAACCTCTTGGCTGAAGAGGTTGTTAAAAAAAAAGGTTTTAAAAGACTCCTTTGGCATCCCAGCTGAATTGCCTGATCACCAGAACCTTAAAAAACATGTTTTTTATAAGGTGTTCGGCCGAAGGGGTTGTTAAAACAATCGTTTTAAGAGGTTCTGGGCTGCGATCAGGCAACTTCAGCTGGGATCATCAGAGGAGCCTTCTAAAAGCTTTTCTTCCTCTGGCGATCCCAGCTGAGTTGCCTGATCATCACAGGCTTTTAAAATCATTTTTTACAACATCTTACAACAGCCCCCGCCCATGCTCACCCACTCGCCATGTCCCCACTTGCCTCATTGCTGCTCCTTTTGGGCTCGCTAAGCCTTGCTTTGCTTCGGCTGCTGCAATCAGTTGCATCAGCTAGCAACTGAATCTGCCTGCCTGCAATCTATCTCCTCGGTGAGCAACTGAATCTGCCTGCCTCCAATTGGGTAAGTAAATGGGGGGGGGAGCTTTAAAAATAGTTAATTGGGTTTTTTTAAGGAGGTTTTTTTTAGACAGCAATTTAAAGTTAAGGAAAACTTAAATTTAGCTGCTTTTATCTAAAACAGGAGTCTCCAACCTTAGTAACTTTAAGGTTTGTGGACTTAAACTCCCAGAGTTCCTCAGGCAGATTTCCTGGCTGAGGAACTCTGGGAGTTGAAGTCCACAAACCCTTAAAGTTACTAAGGTTGGAGCCTCCTGATCTAAAAAAATAAATATAATAAAATAAAATATTTGTGCAAGTTTCTGAGATTTAGTTTGTTTCTGTGGTGTTTCACTCTAACTACACAAACACACAAAATCTCACAAAGCTGTATGTGGCACTTTGTGTGTGTGTAAAGTGTGAAAGTTGATTTTTGAGCTTTTTGTGGCGCTGTGAGGTTCCTGCCTCTTGCAAGGGACATTTTGGGTGAAGTGCAGCTGCTTTTACATTGTGTGTGAGTCAGTTGTGTTGTGTTGTATGTGTGTAAAGTGTGAAAATTGGTTTTTGGTACCTCTTATTGTTTTGTATACTTTGTTTTTCATTTTTATTATTTATAATATAATATATAATATAATAACAAAGTTGGAAGGGACCTTGGAGGTCTTCTAGTCCAACCCCCTGCCGAGGCAGGAAACCCTACACCATTTCAGACAAATGGCTATCCAACATTTATTGTTATTGGCCACACCCAATCAGTCATCTGACCACCAAGCCACACCACCAATTAAGCCACACCCACAGAACTGGTAGGGAAAATTTTTAGATTTCACCCCTGCTTGAAACAATATGGTTTTAATCTGGGGGAATCAGAGTTGGATCAGATATTGATTGGAAAGGATTAAAAAATGATTAAAAAATTGTATAATTACTTATTGCAAGTTAGATTAGAAGATGAAGAAGTAAAAGAGACAATGATAACTTGGGCAAAAAAATTTGGTTATGCAATAGAATTAGAGAAATGGCAACAACTATGGGAATTATAAATTGACAATGGCAACGGCATATAAGGAAAACTTATATAAAATGTTTTATAGATGGCACATTCCACCAGAAAGGCTAGCAAAAACGTTTAAAGATAAATCAGCTAAATGTTGGAAAGGCTCGAATTTGCCGGGGTCATATTATCATATGTGGTTGACATGTATAGAAGCAAAAAAATATTGGTTTAGAATACAGACGTGGTTAAAGGAAATGCTACAAAAATCTATAGAATTAAAGCCAGAGATTTTGTTATTGGGTATTTTGCCAGAAAGATATAGCAAAGAAGAAATGTATTTAATTATTCACGTAATAACAGCAGCAAGAACTGTATTTACGCAAAATTGGAAGTTAGAGAGAATCCCATCATAAGGTGAAGTAATAAAAAAGATCTTAGACTGTGCGGAAATGAATAATTAACTTTAAGAATAAAAGATAAAGAGGAATCCGTGTATTACAAGACATGGAAAAGATTTTATGTATGGTTAGAAAAGAGACAGAAATAAAAGACAATAGATCAGGGGTGTCCAAACTACGGCCCGCGGGCCAACTGCGGCCCACGGGTCAGTTTTTATTGGCCCGCAGCAAATTCTCGGTGGACAGTGGGGTGCGGCCCCCGTCCTGGCCCCCAAGGAAGCCGCCGCTCGCCCGGTTGCAGATGCGGAGTGGCTCCGCTGAGGCGATCCCCGCCTACCCGGGGCTGCGGGCCGGCCATTCCGCCACTGGGCTGTAGGGGGCGCCCAGGACGCCCATGGCTCCAGCCCGGCCCACCAGACAGGAAGAGGCGGGCAGGCGGCGACGCCCATCGTCCCCACGCGGGGCTGCAGCCCCGGAAGCCAGGCAGGCGAGGCGCTCTGCTTCCCAGCCCCGCGCGGGATCCAATCCGGGCGCGGCGCTCTGCACGCTCAGGGGCGCTACTTGTCGCGGATGATGGTCTGCAGCCCCCGGATCTGGTCGTTCATGGGCAGGAGTTTGAGCTGGGCCGCCGCCGACCCGGCCAGTCGTGACGCCGCCGCCGCCGCCGACGTGGCCGTGGCCTCCTCGGCGCCCGTCGCCCGCACAGCAGCCGTTCCGCCAGCGCAGCAGCATCGGCTGCCGCCGGCGCTGCTGCTGCTGCTGTCCGGGCTCAGGCTGTCACCGCTGCCCGGCCGGGTCGGCGGCGCAGCTGCCGAGGCCCGCCGCCGCCGCCGGCATCCCGGCCTCTGCCCCGCCGGGCCCACCACGCCGGTCGCGGCAAGGCATCGCCTCCATGCGCTGCTGAAGCAGCGCCGCGCGCCCGCCACACGCTCCGCTTTACCTCAGCCGCGGGCCCGTGTGCCGCCCGTGACGCGCCGAGCTCGCCCGCCCCATTGGCCGCCGCGCCTGCCGCTCCGCGCCGCCACTCGGCGTTCGGAGGAGGGGCCGGTGCCCGCCCACTCTCGCCCCCTAGTTAGCCCCGTCCCTTTCTGGCCTGGGTGGGAGCCGCGTGGCACACCTGAGTGGCTGCGAGGAAGCGGTGCGGGCCTCGCCTGGGCCTCCCCAGAGTCCCTCCATTGGCTGCTGTGTCTCCCTCAGTGGGAAGAGAGTTCGCGACGGACGGCGGAAAATCCCCAGTAAATACATGCTGGTTGCCAAAAGCTTGACTTTTGATGTAACTGGGGATGCTGCGAAGGTCATAAATGCAAAGACTGGTGGTAAGTCACTTTTTTCAGTGCTGTTGTATTGGTCGCTAAATGAGTGGTTGCAAGCCGAGGATTACTGGTAGCCGCTGTCAGTATTTAGGTCTCTATGTATTTAGGTTTCTATGCCCATAGCCACATCCACTCAGTCACATGAGGAGTTAGCCACGCCCACCAGTCACATGACCACCAAGCCACACCCCAAAATAAGCCACGCCCACAGAACTGGTACAAAAAATTTTAGCCCCCCACCCCCACCCACCCCCCCGTGGCCCGGGCCTTTGCTTATTTTTCTGTATTTGGCCCTCACTCAAAAAACTTTGGACACCCCTGCAATAGATAAACAATGTTAATAAATGGAAAATAAATGAGAAAAACGGTTATGAAGAAATAGAAACCCAGATATCGCCAGAGTAAATGGAAAAGGGGGATGGGGGGCAAAGAAGTGTTGGAAGAAATATCCATCTGGGTTCAGTTCCAAGTGGGGACAAAGACACTGGAAATATGGAGACTGCTTGGAAAGATGGTTTAATGGTGGTCAGGATCACATGGCTTGAGTTCCTGAACAGAAAAGGGCTGAGATCCTGTGTGCTCCCTGGCTTTATGCTTTTTCTGAGCTTTGAACTTTCTGGGGCACAGGAAGAGTATCCTGATTGGCTATCAAGACTCCCAGGGGGTGGGAGTCTTAGCTAGGTTTGTAGGTTGTCTCTCAAGCTTGCCTGAGCCTTGCCATGTGATGAGTTTCTGTTCTATTGTGTTGCAAATGATGGTCCATTAACAAAGGTGGGGGGATTGAGTTTCTACCTCTGACCCATTGACAAAGGTTCGGGGAAATGAGTGAGCTAGGCTGAAGCCTTAATTGCCCATTGACAAAGGTGGGGGGTGGCAGGAAGTTGCAGGGAGCTGCTTTGTCTTTAAAGCATGTTTCTCCATTTCTCATCCAGGGAAATATATTCTGCCTTTTTTAATATTTTCTAAAATATTTCATTCTTCTAGGAGGGGGGTGGGTGCTAAATTCCTACAGAAGAGACGATTATAGATATAAATGTATGAAATGATGGATTGGGTAAAATAGAAAAGAAAGTATATATTATCAGAAGATTGGAGTTGTTTGGATACCAAACAAGGGAAATATCATACATCAAAGAAGAAAGAAAGAAGAGAGGAATAGAAGGTAAGATAGAGGAGGTGAAGGAGAAGGAGGGGAAGATAAGTTAGGGGATAGGAGTAGGAGAGAAGGTGGGAAAGGAGGGAAAGAGAAGAGTGGGGGGAGAGGAAAGGGAAGGAGGTATGAGGAAGGAGAGGAGGAGGAAGAAGGTAGGAAAAGAGAAGAACGGAGGGAAAGAAAGGGTAGAAGAGCAACTCCAAATGTAATTAAAAGGTTTTCTTTAGAGAGAATATGTATGATTATCTATGAATAAGAAAACGTACATCTATAATATGTGTATGAGAAAAGAAAAAATAAAAAACTTTTTATATAAAAAAAGGAGGGATTGCAAACTGATGTGCTGTAACAAAGCCGGCAAGCGAAGCAGTTGAACTTCTTGCTGTTCCCCGGTGAAAAATAGGAAATGAGTCACGAGGCAGCCTGAAGAGTCGAACTCGACGGCGCCTTTCTCCGGCTAGAGCAGCGCCTCTTCCAGGAAGGGGGAGGATGGCGGGGCGCCGCTCGGGCCGTGCCTCTCGGTGGCGGGGCGGGGCACCGGAAGTGCGTCATCGGCGCCGGAAGAGCCGCGGATGCCGGGCGGCTTGAGGCGGCGGGGGCTGTGGGCCATGCTGGCGGGCCCGGTGACGCGGGGGCCGCCGCTCTCTCCTTGCGCGGGCGCCGAGCGGCGCGTCTCCCTGGCCGAGGCCGCGGGCCAGGCGGCGCGGGCGCGGGCTGTGGCGGCTCTACGCGAGGGTGGGCTAGTGGCGGTGCCCACCGACACGGTCTACGGCGTGGCCTGCTTGGCGCAGAACTCCGCGGCCGTCGAGGCCCTGTACCGGCTGAAGGGGCGCCCCGCCGCTAAGCCGTTGGCCATCTGCCTGGGCGACGTCGAGCAGGTGCACAGGTACGCGGGCCGGGAGCGGCGGGGAGCGGCAGGGAGGGCGCCCCAGCCGCTGAGCCCTCTTCGCCCACAGGTACTGCCACGCGCCGGTGCCCGAGGAGCTGCTGCGTGATCTCCTGCCCGGTCCCGTGACGTTGGTGCTGCCGCGCTCGGACGCCCTCAACGCCGACCTGAACCCCTTCACGCCGGTGAGCGGCCGGCGGGCGGGCGGGCTGCGCTCCTGGGGCTGGGCGATTTCTCCCCCGGGGGTGGAGCGGCCGCCTCCCTTTAGCAGCGCGCTTCTCTCTCCCCCTCCTGCAGCTGGTGGGCGTCCGTGTCCCCAATCACCACTTCCTCAGGGAGCTGGCCAAGGCCTGTGACGGTCCTCTGGCTTTAACCAGCGCCAACGTCAGCGACAGGGCGAGCAGCCTCACCGTCACGGTAAGAAGGGCTCTGGGCCCCTCAGCATGTTTGGAGCTACTCCTGGGCCTTGAGGCCCTCAGGCGTTTATAGAAAAGTGCTTGCTTGTGAGAAGTTTGCTTGATGTGGTCTGGAACTCGCCAGCCTTATACCTTGTGGTTCTGGACTGAACCTAACTTTGCTCTGTACCTTCTTGTTCATTGATTGATTTAATGCAAACAAGAGCCAATGCAATAATCACAGTGTATAGCAATAATTAATACTGTGGGATTCGTTGTCTAGTTCGGAAATAAACAATCACCAGCCAAAACTTCCAAAAGAAAGCAATAGTAATGTTTGCAAAGCGGGTGGACCACACACACACAGGTACAGTGGACACACCCTAAATCATCAGTGCATTTGCCTTATATTCCCTGGTACCATTACAAATTTACCTCCCACCTCTTCTTCATTGGCTTAGCAATAATGTCACAACCTATCTAAAGTGTCTAAAATGAATACATTATCTCTGCCCCTGATTACATCTCCTGCTACACTAATTCTATCTCACCCTACCCTTATTTACGAATTTTCTTTATGGTCCTAGTTCCTAGGGGTTGTCTTTAGAGTAACTATCATATCAGTAAATTCTGGTTATGGCCAGTTTCTAACATAGCAGAGGCCTCTAATCCTAGCTCCTACGTACAGTTTTCAGACTTCAGCCTAGCTCATGAGATTAGAAACATATAACAATGTATTTTGTTCACAGGCCAACATGTTTTCTTACAATTCTGTAAAAACAATACAGCTCTGTTTCCCACAATGCAGTATTCTTGGCATAGGGATCTCTACAACATTCAAATCCCAAAGGACTTTCAAAAGAGCCATGTTTTTCTTTACTTGTTTGGGGCCAGGAGGAGCTATTCCAAAGGAGAGGTGCCCCATCCATTGCACATCTCAATAAATGGGGGTGTTTAGCAGACATTCTGTTTTTAGATTGGGCAGGCACAGTTTCAACCTTTTGCTTTGAACAGAATCCTGCCTGCCTTTCCCATGCTTCTGGCTGTCCATCCACCACCCTCAATAATATTTCCTGTGAAGTATATTAAGCAGGTTCTAGGAACTAATTTCTTATGTATCTTTTCTTCAGGAATTCCAGGAGCTTTGGCCTCATCTTTCACTGGTCATCGATGGGGGTCCAACGGGGGATGACTGTAGTCCTGAGTGTCGGCTAGGCTCAACTGTGGTTGATCTCTCCATCTCTGGAAAATACAAGGTTATTCGAGCAGGATGGTAAGCAACACATTAGTTTAGGGTTGTTAAGTAGCTTACAATTGCTTCTTATGAAGGAGAAGCATTTTTATGGTCCAAAAGAGTTGATGATGCAAAATACCGTATTTTTTGGATTATAAGACGGACCCGAGTAGAAGACACACCAAGATTTTGAAGAGGTAAACAAGAAAAAGACATTTTTGCCCTTCCTGGCCCCCAGGAGCATTCTGCAGGCCTCCCAAACCTTCTGTGTATCCCATTTTTGCAAAAATGGGATGCACAGAGGGTTTGGGAGGCCAAAAACGGACCCATTTTTCACAAAAATGGGGTGCGCAGAGTGTGGGTGGCCTGCAGATTGCTTCTGGAGGCTGGGGAGGGCAAAAATGCTAATTTTTGCAAGACTCATTTTTGGCCTCCCAAACCCTCCATGTGTCATGTTTTTGCCCTCCCCAGCCCCCAGGAGCACTCTGCAGACTTCCCAAACCCTCTGTGCATCCCATTTTTGCAAAAAATAGGACGAGCCGGGCAGGGTTTTGGGAGGCCAAAATAGAATAGAATAGCATTCTTTATTGGACACACAAGGAATTTGTCTCGGTGTACATAAAAGAAAAGATACATTTGTCAGGAATCATAAGATACAACACTTAATGATAGTCATAGGGAAACAGTCAATATAAATCTTAAGGATACCAGCAACAAGGTTACAGTCATACAGTCATAAGTGAAAGGAGATGGGTGGTAGGAATGATGAGAAGATTAATAGCAGTGCAGATTTAGTAAATAGTTTGACAGTGTTGAGGGAATTATTTGTTTAGCAGAGTGATGGCGTTTGGGGAAAAAACTGTTCTTGTGTCTAGTTGTTCTGGTGTGCGGTGCTCTATAGTGTCATTTTGAATGGCTGTGTTTGGTGTATAAGATGCACCAACATTTCCACCCTCTTGTGGGGGGCATCTACTGTACTCCGAAAAATACGGTAGATGCACTTAAGCAGGCTTCTCATTTCTCACATACCTTGTGGACTGGGGAAACCCAAGTTATTGTACTATACTGTGATAGTTCTCATTGCATTCCAGAATATTACAGCAGGAATCCCCCTCCTTCCCTGACTCTATTTTGTAATTATCTCTTCATTTTTTTCCAGTGCACTTACTCAAACTCTTGAAGTCCTGGCCTCCAAGTATGGATTGAGAGCTGAGGTGTCTGGAGATTGAAATATTGGACCTTGAGGGCACTGAAGAACTGTCAGGTTTTTTCCAGCCAAGAAAGCAAAATGTTTGTGTGACCATTATGATTTCAAAGAGACTCTCCCTTAGGTGACATCCTCGATGCTGTTGCAGCTTCAGAAATTGTCCAATTTGTGACTTTGAGGACTGTGGCCAAATGGCTGAATTTCCTTTAAGACTTCTTAAAGTCTTAAAGATTTCTGATTGCCTGAAGCATTTCTACATCTGGTTTGTCACACAGACTAACTTTTCCTACTCTGTCTAAAGAAGCAAGCTTATGTGAACTGAAATCAGATCCTGCAGCGGGATCATTTGAACATTTGGATATGAATAGTTCAGTTGAACACATTGAATAATGTGGGAGGGTTGAATACAGAGGACTAAATAAATGGGTGCAGCTATCTTTGTTGACCCCTTCTCATATCCTAACAGTAGGACCAAAGTCATTAAATGAAAACTGTATGCAATTTATGTGGCATTTCCCCCCCTATAAAAACAAGGTCTAATTAGGGTTGAACCTAATTATTGCATGGATAGGAGACCACCAAAAATCCCAAGGCAATAAAGTAGTTTGGAAAATCAGAAAAACACTTGGAGGGGGGAGTCAGTGACAGATTTTCTGCCAAGATAAGAATGTGGATAATTCAAAAAGACTTTAAAATTGGGATTGACTGTTAACCTTGAATGGCTTGTTACAGAAAAAACTAAGCTGCTGAATGAGAATAGTTTTCTCAAACCTCATAACAATTACTGCAGAATGAATAAATTTGTCTTAACTGGACGATAGGTTTTTGCAATGTCTTTATCCTCCAGGATGTGGATTATAGATAGATGCAAGTGCACACTATTCCATATGCTCTGAAAATAACATCTAAAATGGAAGTGAAGGCAGCGGTTCCTGAAGTCTGAAGTACAGCTTGCATTAACAGCCATTCTTTGTCCCTCTTCTGACCCTTTTTCTGCTGAACTGCTGCCTGAAATGAAACAGGTGATTTTATTTTATTGAAATAATAAGCAGAATTGGCATTCCTAATACTAGAATATAACAAACAGACAATCTTCTTTTGGAAGGAAAGAAGCCAGACTAAGTATATGTTTATAGTTTTGGGACTCTTAACTAGCAGTAACATATTAGTAAAAAACTTAGTGTAAAATAGAATTTAATATTGTGAGCTGCCTAGAGTTACCCTGGGGTAAGATGGGCAGCAAATAAATTTGACAGACAGATCTGGATGGGCAGCAAATAAATTTGATAGACAGATCTGGCTGAAGAATAAGGGAAGGCTGGGGAAACTTTCCAGTTTAGGATTTCCTGCAGAGTCCAAACTCTCTTTTGGGGTACAGAGGAAAATAAAAGATGCATCTTCCAGAAAAAGCAGTGATGTACCATGTCTTCAAGTCGGTCTTGAGTCATGTCAACTCTCTGAAGAAGCCCTTGTAGTTTTTTGGGTAACATTTTTCTGAAGTGGTTTGCTACTGCTTCCTTCTTTCTAGGGCTGAGAGACAGTGACTGGCTCAAAAACACCCAGCAGGTTTTGTGCTTAAGGTAGGAGTAGAACTCATGGTCTCCCATTTTCCACCTTGGTGCCTTAAAATCATACAAAACTAGCTCTGTCAACCATAATATTTAGTGTTTCCAAAACTGAAAGTTGGGAACATATTTGAGTGCAGGGATAAGGAAGAGCCTCAGGTGGGGCAAAACTTTGCCATTCACAACCCTTCAACATGATTGTTTTATCTTTGGGCTTCTTAATGCTCCCAGTTTTTCCCTTTGATGAGGTTTATTGGAGTCAATTGCTCCTTACTCAATGGTCAGCCAATTCAAGGTCTTGGCAGATAAGTCTGACTAATGAGGCAGGTACAGGTAGTCCTTGATTAACAACCACAGTTGAGACCAGACTTTAGTTGCTAAGTGATGCAATCATTAAGTGAGTCATCATGTGAATCCAGATTTTCCACTTGACTTTGCTTGTCAGAAGTTGGCTGGGAAGGTTGTAAATTGCAATCATCATATATGTGAGTGGTCATCTGCACAATGGGAGTGCAACAGTTGCAACTTCAAAGATAGGTGATAAGTCATTTTTTCCAAGGCCATTGTAACTTTGTTGTTGAATGGTCAAGTCAAAATTTGAAGAGTACACTACAAGAGTAATGGGGAACTTTAACTACCTTGACATCAACTGGGAAACAAACCACACCAGTGGGATATCAAACAAGTTCCTGATGAACTAGCAGAAAACTTTCTCCCAACAGGTAGAGATTTCAACAAACTTGGAGCTTGGGAAGATTTCCATGGATGGAAATTGTTAAGGGGAAAACAAGAAACTTGAGAAACTCTGAAAAATATAAAAGCTCAGTCTAGCATAGTACACTGAAAAAGAGGAAATGACAGAAGAAAGCAGCAAGATTACATAAAAAACTTTCTGATAAACTGAAAAGTATAAAAGTGGAAAGAAGGAAACATAACTAAAGCACAATACCAGCATATAGCCAGAATCTGCAAAGATAAAGTCAGGAAAGCTAAGACTCGGAATGAAAGAAGACTTGCAAATAACTTTTAAATAATTTTAAAAGTTTCTTTCAACATGTAGAAACAAAAAAGGAAATGATCAGTCCACTAATGAGAGAAGATGGCAAGGAGGTGACAGGGAGATAACAGAACTGCTTATTTCATTGTTTGCATGTGTCTTTACACAAAAGGAAAAAACAGTCCAACCTACTAAAAGTGTAAAAGATAGATTAGGAATACAAGTCAATAATAGATTCTTTAAAATTGTAGGACATTATTCACTGTAAATGAGTTCAAAAAGTCAGTGCTTTAGAACAGCTGCTCCCAACCTTTTGGGCACCAGGGACCAGTTCCATGGAGAGAGGTTTTTCTGCTGAGCGGAAGAGGCGTGGTTTCATGTGCTGCCTGCATCCTGTGGATGGGACTTGGCTTTGTTTGCGCAGCCCGATTTCCAGCATGCTGCAGAGCAGACTGATGTGGGTCCATGGACTAGGGATTGGGTCAAGATGCAAAAGGATCTTGACAAACCTGAATACTGGGCCCTATCCAAAAAAATGCAATTAACTGCTGAGAAAACTAATTAGGCAACAAAAACCAAAATCGGGGGTTTAGAATATCTGGCTAAACAGCAGGATTCAGGAGTCCTAGCCAGCAGTGTCCTGCAGCTACCAAATAAGCCACTGCAGTACATGTGAAGTATACTGCAGCTTTCTACTGCTTTGTTAGACCACATCTGGAATTCTGCATCCAGAGTTCCATAAAACAAGGCACACCTATGCATTTATGGAAAGGCTACTGTAATTTCCCCCAACATTACAATTAATGTAACAAGCACATGTACATTATGATACCAAAAACATAATCTTGGTGCCACTTTGTGGATTTGAGCATTTTTCTGAGGCAAAGATAAGATGAAAAATCAGCTTGTTTTGAGGAATTATGAATGTTCAAGGTCAGATTGCTTCTGTTTCACCCAAACTAACTTTCAGGATGCCACAATTCATGAAGGTGTCGCTCAGGAGAAGTTGCAACAAGACAGCTTGTTCCTAGGCAAGGTGCAGGCTTACGACCTCCTGTTCCTTTAGTAACAGAATAATCGTCGGTTACAGTTGAAGGTTTTTTTACACTTAGGCAAAAACAAACAAACAACCCAGCTGTAGTAGAGGTTGAAACAGGGTGAAACTGGGCTTAATGCCAGTGGCTGTGATCCTGGCGTCCTATTGGACAATCCCTTAAATAGGAGCCAATAGTCAGCGGCGACAGCTCAAGGAATCGGGCCGCCCGCCAATGGCAGCGGGGCAGGGGCCGGGCCGGGCCGGGCCGGCGGGTGGCGGCGATGATGGCGGAGGAAGCGGGGCGGCTGCGGGGCGGCCTCCGGTCGGGGCTGCGCGTCCTCCGTGAGCAGCACCGGGGCTGGCGGGACACTCTGGCCGCCTGCTTGCCGCTGCTGCGGGCCCTGGGCAACGTGGGCCGGCAGGCGGAGGCGGCGCGGAGGGTGTCCTTCGAGGAGACGCCGCTGCGGGCCTTGGCGGGGCTGCCGGAGCGGCTGCGGCTGAAGCAGCGGGCGGCCATGGAGGCCCTGCTGGAGGAGCTGCGCCGGGAGAAGCTGTAAGGGCGGCCCCGCTCCCTCCCTCCCCGTTTCCCCGCTGCTGGGCCGCCGCCTCCCTCCTCTCCCTTCTCTCGGCAGGCCGGCGCTGCGGGAGGCTCGGGATGCCGTCGGCGCGTGCCTGGTGCCGCTGCTGGCGCTCGGGGGGCCCGACCCGCAGCCCCGCGCGCCCTCCCCGGCCTGGGCCGACTTGGCGGCAGGGCTGCTGGACGCGGAGGCGCTCTACCACGCCGTGTATCCTTCGCTGCGGCTCCCTCCTCCTCCTCCTCCTCCTGCGGGCGGGCGGGCGGGCGGGCGAGGCGGGGCTGCCGGCCGAGGCCTCCTTAACTGAGCTGCCGCAGGTACTTGGAAGCGCGGCTGCTGCTGCTCTCGCTGAGCTACCGGGACGTGGCGGGGCTGCAGGCGGCCCCCGAGGCCTGGGAGCGGATAATGCAACACGGGCAGCGAGGAGACCGCGTGGAAGGTAACCGCCCGACGGAGGCCTCGCACCGGCCTTGGGCGCCTGGCAGGAGGGCGGCGGGTGGGGTGGGGTCTTGGGGGCCCAGGGACGCTCCTGGCTCCCTTCAGGCGCAGCCCGACCGACCCAGCTTGGTTCTGGCGAGGAAGGAAGGAAGGAAGGAAGCTGCGCCTCGGAGCTCCTGGAGGAAGAAGCCAGGCGTGAACCGGGGAGCTGTGTTGGCAGATGTTCCACCCAAACCGTTTTTTCTTCCCTTGCCCAGAAACGTTGCTGAAAGCCGCCTTCTTCCTGGAGGACAGGTGAGAGCGGGAAGCGGCCGCTTCGCTCACCGCCAGTGAAGGATCCCCCGGGAAGAGCTCCGGGCCGACCCTGCTCTTCCAAGGCCCCGGGACTTGGCGCCTGCCCTGGGGGCTGAGCCCCACTTGCAGGATTGTGTGACTCTTCCCCAACCTGGAGCTCACTTCTTGAAGGCATCTCACATAAAAAGGATTTCCTGCCCTTAAGGGGTCCACTTTCTCTTTTAGAAGAGCAGGTAGGGCGGCGCCTGTTTCTATGGCCTGGTTTTGCCAAAAGGAGAACTAGAGATGGGCTGGGGGGTCTTCCAGGAATTTTGTGGCTAGGAGGAATCAATCGTTGGTGGCTCGTTCTTTACTACTCAGGGTGGAGACCTGCTTCTGTAGCGGAGAAGAAATAGTTGCCATTTCCGATGCCTTGCAGAGATGCAGCTGGGCTCATGGGCTTGGCCTACTTTACGGTGACGCTCCAGGCAGAATCGGCTCTTCTCATTTGAACAGCATTTTAGGGCTAAACATAAAAATAAAACTTTCACTTTACTGCGCTTGGTCCCTTTCTTCAAACGCCTCCTTCAGCATTAACGTGTAGACAATACAGTGCTCTGTAGGACAGCCGCCCCCAACCGTTCTGCTTTGGCGGACCGGCGACGGGGTGGTGATGAGAGGGGATGGATTAGCCCATGATGCTTGTGCAAACGCAGCTTCGCAAGCTCACCTGTCCACTAGTGTTGCCTGGTTTGCACCTCGTCACGAACAGGAGGTTTGGGACTCCTCCTCAAGGACATTCAGGTTTTCTGAATCAATTTTTATTGATTTTTTTTTCTCCACAACCCCCAGCCTCCCCATATTTTATGAACAGGGTATTGGCCATATTATATCTTATACTGCTTAACATATCCAAATACATTTTACTTAGTTACAATTTCTGCCAAAATGTTCTTTTTCCATATTTTTAATCATATCTTAATATTTCTATGCTTGTTATTATATAAACCACATCTTCTTTCGCCCTCAAGTTCTAATTTCTCCATTTTTACTAATATATATATTCTCTTTTATTATTTTTTAGATAATTCAGTTTTTATCCTGATAGGTTCAAACATGTTTGGGGTAGCCTTTCTTCCATTTCATCTTTTTTGTTTTACAGCAATCTTTCTTCTCTTTCTCTTTCCTCTCCCTCCCTTCTTTTATCTTTCCTACTTTCTTCCCTCCTCTCCTACTCCTTCTCTATTTCTCCTTCCTTTCTCCCCCTCCTCCTTTCTTCCTCCCTATCTTACCTTCTCTCCTACTCTTATTTCCCCTCCCTTTTTTCCTCCCCTCTTCCCTTTCTTTTCTTCTCTCTCCCCTTCTCCCTTTCTTCCGTTTCTCTACTCTTTCTTATCTCTCTGTATTGCTGTATTCATTTTCAATTCAGTATTTTTCACAGACAACCCCGGTTTTTCTTCCATTGATTGAGTATATTTCTCAGAATTCCCTTCATAAATTTTTAATTATTAACAATGTATTTCAACTTATTCCATTTTTACCTTACAACCTTTTAGTTAGTTCAACCTTCCACCTCTTATTTTCTTTAAATTCTTACTCCCACGTCAATAATTTTTCTCTTTTATTAGCATACATCATTTACTAACATTTCAATTTTGTTCAATTTTATATCTCACTTTCAATTATTTGAAAGATTTTCACCTATAAACCATTCTATCTTTCATATTTCATCTGCTGGTCTTGGAAAGAATAAAAGGTGTTTTTTTTAATTATTTACATTTATATCCCACCCTTCTCCGAAGACTCAGGGCGGCTTACAGTGTGTTGTTTTCACACAAGGCTGAATTCTACTAGCTTCTGTTTTGGAGTCTATTCTTAATATAAACAATGAACGGCTAAGATGAGCTTCAGGCTTGATAGATGTCTTTTAAAGTCAGAATGAGAAAAATATAAAATATAATTTATACACCCACCTTTTGAAATAGAAAGTTCTAGCAATTCATTTGCTAACTTTTCAGTTTTATATCTTAATTTCAATTAATTTCTTTGTTCTTCTCCAATATTTAAAACATATTTCTTTACCATCCACTATTGTTCTCTACAATCCATAGATCCTCAGACAACAAAACATATAACCCATTTTATCTTTCACATTTCATCTACTTCTCCATTTTACATTAAACAGTATATTCCTTCTTTTTTGCTTCTTACGTACACTTCATTTCATCCTTGCTTACTTCCCTTTTACAATAATCTATATATTTCTTCTAAGTTACTTCTTACATACGGTTTCTACTACTAATATCCTTCCCTTAAATCAACCTATTGATTTTTTAATTTCCTTTCTGCTATCCATTTTTCTTCCCCTTTTAACTATTTTCTTTCAGTCTCTCCAAAATTCCATTTCTTAATGTTTTCCTCCCTTTTTCTCATTCTCTTATCATCTTTTTCTTGTATCTTGCTTTCTGCCTCCTTTCTCTAATTTTTACTCTTTTAGTTTCCCCCCTCAATGTTTTCCCATTTCCTTCTCCTCTCTCCTTTTTTGAGATACTTCCCCATATCCATTTTTATTCTGTCACTGTCAATCCCAGTGTAATCATCTATGTTTTTTATCTTCAATTATTTCCTTTTCAACATTAAATTTTTGCTCCTCTTGCTTCTCACTCATATTTTTTCCTTTTTTTTTTTACGTTCTAACCATTCTTCCGCTTCTTTATTTCCCTTAAACGATTCTCGCACCTTTTGAAACATCTCCCTTAATTCTTCATACTCATGCTCCCAACTCTCCATGTTAATCAATTTAAAGAGAAAGGATTTTTGGATATATTATTTTAGCTTATGTATAATTCAAATTCAAGTCCATATTCAAGTCAAGATTTTAACATAATTTACAAATTCTGTGACAACAATTTAGAGACTCTAATTATCAACTGCAAACCTTACTATTCGCCTCGTGAATTTTCCTCATTTCTTCTAATTGCTGTTTATGTCCCACCACAAGCCTGTGTAAACGAGGCATTACGAACTCTAGCTGACCAAATCATGGAGGCTGAAGCCAAACACCCTGATTCACTGGCCATTGTTTTGGGAGATCTAAACAAGGCAAACTTAAGGAAAGAACTACCAAAATACTTTCAGCATGTCAATTGTCCCACCAGAGGCAAGAATACTCTAGACCACTGCTACACAACACTAAAAGATGCCTATCGGTCTTTACCACGTGCAGCTGTAGGACACTCTGATCATTGCATGATTCACCTTGTACCTGCTTACAGGCAAAGACTTAAAGCCATAAAACCAATAATTAAATCAGTGAAAACCTGGACGGAGGAATCAGAATTAAAGCTACAGGCATGTTTTGACTGCACTGATTGGAATATTTTAAAGATACCTCTGCAGACCTGGATGAACTCACAGATACTGTAACATCATATGTCAGCTTCTGTGAAGACCTATGTGTACCTACAAGGAACTTGCGAATACACAGTAATAACAAACCTTGGTTTACACCTAAACTTAAGCAGCTACGACATTCCAAAGAGGAAGCCTACAGAAAAGGTGATAAAATGCTGTACAATCAGGCCAGAAATGCACTAACAAGGGAGATAAGAGCAGCAAAAAGAAGCTACTCTGAAAAGCTAAAGAATCAATTTTCAGCAAATGAACCAGCAAACATGTGGAAAACTCTTAAAAATATCACCGGCTATGGCAAACCTCCTTCCCAGGCTGAAGGTAATCAACAACTGGCAGATGACCTGAATGAGTTTTACTGCAGGTTTGAAAGGAAACTACAGCCACCTATCTCCACAACCCCATCTCAGACACACCAACAACAGCCAAGCCTCCTACAACTGACCCCATTTCATTGGGTTCACAACCCTAGTGATCACAGAAAAGGAAGTGCAGGACCTATTTCACAGACAAAAGCCAGGAAAAGCTCCAGGCCCAGACAAGATAACTCCTTCTTGCTTTAAAGTCTGTGCTGACCAATTGGCCCCCATCTTCACCCATATTTTCAATAAATCACTAGAGATGTGCTATGTTCCTTCTTGCTTCAAACGCCTACCATCATCCCAGTGCCAAGAAGCCCACCATCAAGGAACTGAATGACTACAGACCAGTTGCTCTAACATCTGTAGTCATGAAAACCTTTTGAAAGGCTAGTGCTTTCCTACCTGAAAACCATCACGAATCCGCTGTTAGACCCCTTGCAATTTGCATACCGAGCAAATAGATCAACAGATGATGCTGTTAATATGGCTCTGCACTACATCCTACAACATCTTGAGTCTCCAAAGACCTATGCAAGGGTCCTTTTTGGTGACTTTAGTTCAGCATTCAATACCATCATTCCAGACATTCTTCTAACTAAGCTAAACCAGCTACAGGTACCGGAACAGACTTGTAAGTGGATCACAAGCTTCCTAACAAACAGGAAGCAGCAGGTGAAGCTAAGCAAGATCACATCAAATACCTGTACAATTAGCACAGGGCCCCCCCAAGGCTGTGTGCTCTCCCCACTTCTCTTCTCTCTGTATACCAATGACTGCATCTCCAATGATCCATTTGTTAAGCTACTGAAGTTCGCAGATGACACAACAGTGATTGGTCTCATTCGAGACAATGACGAATCCGCATATAGACGAGAGGTCGAACGACTAGCCTTGTGGTGCAACCAAAACAATCTGGAACTGAACACACTCAAAACCGTAGAAATGGTGGTAGACTTTAGGAAAACCCTTCCATACTTCCACCTCTTTCTGTTTTGGAGTCTATTCTTAATATAAACAATGAACGGCTAAGATGAGCTTCAGGCTTGATAGATGTCTTTTAAAGTCAGAATGAGAAAAATATAAAATATAATTTATACACCCACCTTTTGAAACATCTCCTTAATTCTTCATACTCATGCTCCCAACTCTCCATGTTATCAATTTAAAGAGAAAGGATTTTGAATTTATTATTTTTAATTTCCTTTCTGCTATCCATTTTTATTCTGTCACTGTCAATCCCAGTGTAATCATCTATGTTTTTATCTTCAATTATTTCCTTTTCAACATTAAATTCTTGCTCCTCTTGCTTCTCACTCATATTTTTCCTTTTTTACATTCTAACCATTCTTCCGCTTCTTTATTTCCTTAAACGATTCTCGCACCTTTTGAAATAGAAAGTTCTAGCAATTCATTTGCTAACTTTTCAGTTTTATATCTTAATTTCAATTAATTTCTTTGTTCTTCTCCAATATTTAAAACATATTTCTTTACCATCCACTATTGTTCTCTCCAATCCATAGATCCTCAGACAACAAAACATATAACCCATTTTATCTTTCACATTTCATCTACTTCTCCATTTTACATTAAACAGTATATTCCTTCTTTTTTGCTTCTTACATACACTTCATTTCATCCTTGCTTACTTCCTTTTACAATAATCTATATATTTCTTCTAATTGCTGTTTATGTCCCACCACAAGCCTGTGTAAACGAGGCATTACGAACTCTAGCTGACCAAATCATGGAGGCTGAAGCCAAACACCCTGATTCACTGGCCATTGTTTTGGGAGATCTAAACAAGGCAAACTTAAGGAAAGAACTACCAAAATACTTTCAGCATGTCAATTGTTAATCCACAAAGATAATTACTTCCTCTTCTTCAATTAAATCCTTTTGTTGTTAAAGAATGCTTTTCCTCAGTTTTCTTTTCTTTTATGTACACTGAGAGCATATGCACCAAGACAAATTCCTTGTGTGTCCAATCACACTTGGCCAATAAAATTCTATTCTATTCTATTATATTCTATTCTATTCTATTCTATTCTATATAATGTCTCTTTTTTCTTTTTTCTTTCCAAATAATGTCCAATTCAAATGTTCATTTAAACCATTCCAGTAAGTCTTTATTCTTTCCACTTCTTTTTGAAATCATGCTCCAGCTGTTTAAACAAATACTCCTCCAGTAATTTCCCACAATGGTCTAAGTAATGCAATGCTTTCTTTCCACCAGCCGATGTCTCTCTCCAATTCACAAATCCCCCCCCCCCCCCGGTCAATTGTCAATTGTTAATCCACAAAGAAAATTACTTCCTCTTCTTCAATTAAATCCTTTTGCTGTTAAAGAATGCTTTTCCTCAGTTTTCTTTTTCTTTTATTATTTTTAATTTTTTCCAAATCCAATTTTAAATCCAGATGGAAAGTTTTCCTTTTAGGGCTTTGATCTTAAAGTTCCTCTTTGTTTTTTGTTTTCCTTCACTTTGAATTCCCACGTGCCAATTAGCCACTAATTTTGGGTTGGGACTTCTTTCAAGCTTTAAATATGTTTTCTTCTTACCTGTGAGTTGGCCGATCACTCACCCGGTAACAGTACTCTGTTCAATCACCACTCCTGCTCAAATCTTAGCCCAGTTGCCCTAGCTTGTAGCAGCTGTTTCAATGGCCGCTGCCCCCCGCCACTGGGTCAAAGAGCTGCCTCTGACCTTTCAAGGAACTTACCTGTTCCTCTTGGTCTCCTGAGACGCCTCTCTCCCCTGTCCTCCAAGACGGTTCCAGTCCGAAGACACCCCCCCCCCACAGCAGTTTGTCTGGTTGAGTTATCGCAAAGCTCATTGGAGCTTCACTATTTCCCAACCAGTACTGCTGCGATGCTTCCGGTTTCTTGACAATCAGGTTTTCTTACTGTTCAGATTGGAGATGTGCGGTTTTTGTGCCTTAAAGCAGTTAACCCACTTTAAGGGCACTCTTACACTTTCTCATGAAGAAGAGAAGCAAACTTGGGAAATTCCTAAGGGGAGGCGTCTCTTTCCTTAGCTTTAAAAAAAATAGGTAAGTTCCTTCGTAGACCCCAGATCCGGAAAACATTGGAGAAACTGGCTTCCAACATAATTTGACCATTTTATGACTTATAGGTAATAAAAGTAAGAAAAATCTTTTTCTTCTGGAAGCTAGCTCATGGGTCTTGTAGTTGCCTCGCTCTTCATTCACAGTTCTTAGAAATGCCTTGAGAACGGCTCAAGTACTTTTACCCCCTGTTTTTTCTTTACGGCATTTCCTTTTTTATGAAAAGTAGTTTAAGTAGCTGCCTAAACCTAAAAGTGGCATTGTTTTGAGGTGGTATGCCAGCGGCTACCCAATACTGATGTAGAGGCTGCTGCTTGAAGCACATAGAAAAGTTCAGTATGCCTGATGTATCAGTGGCTGAATTAAGAAGCTTTGAGTCTTGTTTCTTATGTTGGCAGTTCCCTGTCCTTGGCTCTGGCTGCTTTTTCATAGAAGTTGGAAGGCCCGTCTGTTCCACCCCTCCATTAACAGGAATCCAGTTAGAGCATGCCAGACCATTTGCTGCCCAGCAGTGCATCCAGTGCCGTGGGAGGTTGGTTGCACTATTTCATGTTTTTACAATGAGTAGGATTTTTTCCCCCTCGCTTTCATGGCTGTTCCTTAAATCCTTTACTCTGCATGATAAATTATCTTGACTTGCTTCAGAGTAACTTCCTTTAGGTATGTGAAGAATTCATTTCTCCTCAGACTTTTCCAGGCTAAACATCTTATAGGTTTTAGTTTCTAGTGCTTGATCATCTTGGTTGCCATTCTCTTAATCTGTTCCAATTTCTCTGCATCTGTAAGATCCTGCCTCTCCCTCCTGTTCAAGAAAGCATGGACTCTTGAAACTTTAGCATTTCAAAAGGAAACTTTTATTGAAAGGAAGTGAATGCAAGACCATGTAAAGCAGGGTCTGAGTTCCCCCCAGGCAATTCCATTAGGATAAAGTGGTTAGAAACCCCTCCTCTCAGTTTGATGTTGAATGAGCCAATCCACAGGTGCGAAGATGGTGGAAACGGTGGTCCTGAGAAAGAGATTCCCATGCGCTGCTTCTGTGAGGTTCCCAAACAGAGAAAACAGATGGCCTTCCCCCTTGTACATCCCGTATGGTAAATCAAAGCACAGGGCGGAATAGGTGACAGGTTAAAAGGTATAAACTAGGGAATTACAGGATACATAGGAAAACAGGATGAGAGCAATAAGCGAGTAAAAGAATCGCCTCCCCACTTGAATGACAGTATCACGATAGAGATCTGACAGCATCCCTCAGTGTCCCAAACTGGACTAGTGCCAAAGAGGGTGGAATGCTTCCGCTTCCGAAATTCCATTTCAATTGATGTACCTAATGCTTTTTTGGTCTTGGTAGCCATGTTGTACCACTGGTTGATGCTTGGTAAACTACTGAATGAGTAGCTGTTCTGAAATCTTTTTTTTAAAAAAGTGCCGTTATGAAGCCAGATATTCTCCCATTTCATGACTATGGGTTTGATTTATTTGCTAAGTGAACAAATTTGAATCTGCTGTGCTAAATTTCATCTTGTTATTTTCAGCCTATATTTCCAACCTATTGACATCAGTGAGGATTTTATTTTTGGTTTTTAGGGTGTTACCCCAAGTGTGTATGCCTGTTATCATCAGCAAATCTGATGAGCATTGTCAAATAATGAAGATATTGAAGAATGGAGGATTCAGGACTTCATAGCACTTCTCTTGATGCCTTCAATGTGATGAAGAACTATTGAGAAATCCTCCAACATACTTTTTGAGTTAGCTGTGAATCCCTTGTTATGACATCAATCCAAGCTTAACTAGATCATGAAGCAACATTCAGGATGTGCTCTGTCAAAACTAGTCAAGATAGGATTTATTTTTACCAATCCCACGGCTGAAGATGGACATAATTGTGTGTCTTTACAAAGCCACAATAATCACCGTAGCACACTGGCTCTGAAACTTATGCATGCAGCATTTCCATAACCACTACTAAGGGGGGTCCCTGATCAAAGAATGAGAGTTAGGCACAGTGCAGAAGTGGGTTCCTCCATTGGGAATTCAGGAGGTTGGACTACATCAAGGCTGTCAAATTCCTGGCGTCACGCTCTGGCCAGGCACACGCCTGATTTAGCGAAGCGGGAAAAAGTCCTGATAAAGTTTGGCAGGATTTGTTCTTGATATATCTGCATACATTGGTGGTTATTGACATATTGTTTTTAAGGGTTTTATAAACTGATCTCTTGGATTTGCTCACAAATCTTACCCAGACTTATTAAATCATTGAAGCAGAAGTGCAGGGGTTAACTGCCTGGACCTGCCTCTTGTATGTTAACATATAATTCTCCTGGTCTTGGCTGCAGTGAAGATGACTTGCAGATAATTGACAGAGCTTTAGTTTAAACCCAGGGCCGGAGCGAGGGGGGCCTCTGTTGTTTAGGGGCATTTTAGAATACAGCCTGATGCTTAAGTTGTCCTGTTTCACTCATCTTGCAATACAGGCCACTCCTGAGGACATTCCAGGAGCATGGGGGAGACAAAGGCTTTGAACCCAGGTTCATGAGCTACTCAACTTCAGTTGGTCCAGTAAGCCTCTGGGAACACCCCCTCCAGAGCATTAGCAGCTCTGCCTCTGGCCATTTTACTGTAACTATATCAGCCTAATTCTTTGTGGGAGATAGCAATAGCACTTAAGATATATACCACCCCATAGTGTTTAAGCACACACTGGGCTGTTTACAGTGTCGGCTCAGAAGGATGGAAGTCTGAGTCAACCTTGACCCCCCCATCGGGATCAAACTCCAGACTGAGCAGCATTTGTCTGCATCCTAACCACTACACCATCAGGGCTCTTAAGAGACAGAAATAGTAACCTCAGAAAAAACTCAATATATACCTTCCCGGATTGATACCGTCTTTTGTAATAAAAAAAAAATAAACCAAAGAGGTATGTCCCTCAAAATTTTTAAAGGAATGGAACAGTTTTGTGGAAAATTCCACCCAAAGTATTTGAGTAAACAGAAGGTCGAGAAGGGTCCAAACTAGTCTAATGAATATATTAAATCTCCCATAGATTCCATTTAACCATTCATATAACGTCAATCAGATAAATTTTTGTGCTGTTTTAGGAGGGTTTGGTTGTTTCCATGCTTTTTAATTCATCAGTTTTAGAGAAGCTTTTGGGCCTATTGTGCTTCTTATGAGTGTGTGCCCATGATTAAATCTCAGCTAATATATACAGAGGTGACATCAGGCCCCCAAACTTAAGAATCATTATTCTTGCAAGCTGAGTTCTTCATTGTTTAATGCCAATTGATTGCCAGACTGAGCATTCTACTACCTGCTTCTGTGATATATTTGGTGAACTGTTGTCTACACCCACTTTCTCTCACATGTAATATTCAGGCTGAGTTTCCTCTTCCTCATCTGAAATGCATCCTCTCCTGGGAATCCACCTCCTTATTACAAGTATTTCTCACCTTACACCTATTCGTTTACTGACCATTTAAAGTTATAACAGCACTGAAAAAGGTGACTTATGGCTGTTTTTCACACCACCATTGTAGCATCTCTGTGGTCAACATTCAGATGCTTGGCAATTGACTCATTTTTATGATGGTTGCAGTGTCTGTCCCAAGGGCATGTGATCACTTTTTGCAACCTGACAAGGTCAATGCGGAAGCCAGATTCACTTTACATGTTACTAACATAACAACTGCAGTTATTCACTTAACAGCTGTAGCAAGAAAGGCGATCAAATGGGGCAAAATTCAATTAACAACTGTCTTGCTTAATAGAAATTAAGGGGTCAATTGTCGTCATAAGATGAGAGCTACCTGTACATTCCATCACAGGCACTTTCATCCAAGTAAAATTATGACATTTTTTTTGTGTCTTTGAATTTATTTATTTATTTATTTTGTCACAACAGTATATATAAGCATAAGCATGAAAGTAACTATATAATATATAAGTATATATATAAGCATAAGTATGTAATAACTGTGAAACAAGAAACCTTTTCATCAAGTGTGGCTCAATTCAAAATCCTCAAGAATTTCAGGGGATTTATGTAGAATATTTCATATACTTTTACATAATAAAACCAGTCCCAGAATGACTACGTAGCTGTACATAGTGCTTGAGCAGATGTTATGCATGCCTTTATTTTTACTGGGGCGGGATTGTTGCATAGGAATGAGTGCTTGTAATGAAATATATAAAATACCGTAAGAGTCTTTAGATGTCTAATTTTCTGTATAAATGTGACTTGCCATGGTTGCATCCAAGTAGGTATTCTTTTTTTTAAAATATTTTTATTTTTTAACAACAAACAAACAAAACTCATCAAATCAATTACAGTGTGGGGTGTTTACATATCTTCTTGTGCAGTTTCAAAATAAACATCTCTTTCATACATCTGTCTTACATTGTCCAGGTCTGTTACTCAATCAATTTTTAATTAAATAGTAGTATTTTTTCTGATAACATTATTCATTCCATTCTCCTAAATTCGATTAATTCAAATTACTTCTTCTTGATCTTTTTAAAAAAATCTTTTCTAACATATCTTTCTTTCTAACCAGTGATAAAATAGATCCCATATTTTATAATATTGCTTCTTGTTCTCTAATTTCCAATGTCAATTTGCTCATCTGCACATTCCATCATCTTTCTAATAATTTCATCTTGCGAAGGTAATTTCTCATTTTTCCAATTTTTAGCAAACACAATCCTGGCTGCTGTAATAATATTCACAATCAAATATTTTAAATCTCTAGTATATATTTCAGGTATAATTCTCAACAAGAAAACTTCTGGCTTAAAGTCTATATGTTTTTTGATCATTTTCTCCGACCATGTGTGTATTTTAGTCCAATATCTTTTTCGCTTCAACGCATGTCCACCACATATGGTAATATGATCCAGGTATCTGATGACACTTCCAACATTTTTTGGATTTATCCTTGAACATTCTAGCAATTCTTGTCGGGAGTAAATGCCACCTGTAAAACATCTTATACAAATTCTCTTTATATGCTGTAGACATTGTCATTTTATAGTTATACATCCATAATTTCTGCACAAGTAGGTATTCTTAACAGTTGCATCGATACTATTTTGGAGAATGTATGTTAACATTTGCATATTTATCAGAAATAATCTTTATACCCAATCTAAGTCAGTTTCCTGTCTTTTATTATGATTATGCGAAAATCCAGCTATGATGAAGATGGTGATATTATCCATTCAGTTGTGTCTAAGTCTTGGCGATTGTATAAGCCAGTCTCTCCCCATCTTCCAATCTTGCTCTAATTTTCCTAATGCTCTGGCTGATGTCAGCTTTCTAGCTATGAAAGAGAAAGCTGAGAGTGCCCAGTGGGTAGGTGGCTGCTGGAGGCTTGTCTTCCTGCAGTAGTGGCGGAAGCAGATGGAGGCAGAGGCAGGGGCGGAAGGCAGGCAATCACAACGCGTTGCGTGGCAAGCCACGATACGCAAAGACGACCCTCGTGCAGCTACCCCCCACTCCCCAGCTCTGGGTCACCAACTCTCGGTTTCCCCGTGGCCCACACAGCGTGTCTGGTTGGCTTGCCTGTGATCAAGGATCCGGTAGACCTGTACACTGTTGCCAGGAATATCTGCACACCAATCAGGCATGGGCTCAGGTGACACTGAGACTCCTGAAAGCCTATGCTGGCTTGATCCGGCGATTCTGTCCCCTTTGTGCCTTTTAGGTAGACTGGGATGGACCGGCTGACCATTTTGGCCTCTTAGAAATGACCTGCTACAACTGCCAGGAGGACACGTCTCCATGTGGCAGTTGGGTCAGGGTTCAGTCTGATTTGTGGGTCAGTGGTGTTGCAGCTGGGTCAGAGGCAGGGGGCGCAAGGTGTGGGTCAGATACTAGGTTTTCAGTGGTATTGGGAGGATGTGAGTTTCTCTCTGGGTAGTCTCATGGTGGGACCCTTTTAATCAACTAGAGGTGCTTCTTTATGGCTTCTTGTGAGCGACCTAGGAAGTGGGAGATCAGGAGTATGTAGAGCATTTTCTTCATTTCCTTCTCCCAGAGCTGTTCGGCGTGTCGCTGCAGGGCCTTGTCATCCTCCAGGGTCCACATCAGGTACTTTGTGGGTAGGGCAGCTACATGCTTGGCATTCACTTCTGCCGGGCGGCAGTGCGATTGGTGCATGCCGAGGCCCCATTTGGTATTGAATTGGAGACCACAGTAGCATGGGAAGCTGGGATGTTCCGAAGTGTTTGCAAAGCTTGTGTCATTAGCACTTCTATCTGTATTGCCAGAGTCCGAAAGCCCAGGGGGACCAGGACCCTTTTTCTTCGTCATTTCTGTAACCAGCAGCATACACTCCTCAAGGTGGTTAGCCTAGTAGAAGGGTGGCTTGGATCTTAGCTCCAGTATGGGAGGTTTAAAGACTCCTCCCTTACCTTCCCCAATGGTCGCCATGTGGAGGCGCCCTGTAACTAGGCCCTTTTAAGACCAACTTTCAATCTTGCAGCATTTGAATGTGTACAGTCTAAATTAAAAGAACAATTTTTTGGTAAAGCAAATTAGAAATCAGTCTCAGGAGCATATAAAGAGATTGTATAATGTGTTACTTGAAATAGATTCTGAAAGGGACTTGGTAAAGGACTGTATGATAAAGTGGGCACAAAATTTTCAGGAGCCAATATTATTGGAAACGTGGGAAAAAATTTGGGTTAGAAATGTTAAATTCACGCAGGCACAGAATCTGAGGGAAAATTTTTATAAAATGTTTTATAGATGGCATCTAGATCCTAAAAAATTATCGTGTATGTATTGTTGGAAGAAATATCCATCTGGGTTCAGTTCCAAGTGGGGACAAAGACACTGGAAACATGGAGGCTGCTTGGAAAGATGGTTTAATGGTGGTCAGGATCACATGGCTTGAGATCCTGAACAGAAAAGGGCTGAGATCCTGTGTGCTCCCTGGTTTTATGCTTTTTCTGAGCTTTGAACTTTCTGGGGCACAGGAAGAGTATCCTGATTGGCTGTCAGACTCCCAGGGGGTGGGGATCTTAGCTAGCCTTGCTGGCTGATGTAACCTTCCCAGGTGCCATGTGGTGAAATGGGTAGAGGCTAATCCTATCATGTCCTGAGGGCCATGTCTTAATCCCATCACCCTGGAGCTGAAGGTCTTCTGTGTTGTAGATAAGATGTCTTTTGTCTTTCTGGGGCTATTAACAAAGGTGGGGGCCGCTTTCCAAGAGCATGTTTCTCCTTTTCTCATCCAGGAAGGTATAATATTCTGCTTTTTTAAATATTTCCTAGAATATGTCATTCTTCTAGGAGGGGGGTGGGTGCTAAATTCCTACAGTATCCAGATATGCAAGCAAAATGTTGGAGATGTAATTGTGATGACGCTACATATTTTCACATTTGGTGGACTTGTAAGGACATAAAGGCCTTTTGGCTAAAAATTTGGTGGATTTTACAAAATGTTTTGAAAAAGAAGATAAAGTTCCTGCCGCAATTTTTCTTGTTGGGAATTATTACGGATTGTACAGTAATTGAGACTAAATTGATTTTAAATCTAATAACTGCAGCAAGATTACTAATAGGACAATATTGGAAGAAAAAAGAAGTACCAACAATACAAGAATGGATATTGAAAGTTGCCAATTTGGCTGAGATGGCGAAGATATCAGCCTTTTTGAAAGACAATACGCAAGAAAGATACTTAAAGGAATGGAAAAAATGGATTGACTATATTCAACGAAGATATCAGACTAAGAGTTATCAGACTGTTTTTGAATGATTATGATGTATTATTTTGATTGCTGGGAAGTTAGGAATTGATGATTGTAGGGTATAATTAAGTTGGGACGAAAATTTTTAGCATATGTTTATTTTATTTTTAACTATACCTTGTGCTCGTTCTGGGAAGTCGGGGGGGGGGGAGGGGGGTTGCGAAGGGAGGGGGGAGGAGGGGGGGAAAGGGGGGGGAAAATTTTGTAAAACTTTTTGAATAAAAAAAAAAAGAACAATTTCACACGGCATCTCTAGTGCTCCATTATGCACAGAGGCTGAAATGGTGAGAGCAGAGACCAGAATTTAGCAAGCTGTGCTCTCCCCTTCTGGGTGAAGCAGACTTTCCTCCCTAATGGGCTGAGTACCACTATTATTAGAAAACAAGTTTCAAAGTGGGTGAAAACAAGCGGTTTATAACAATCTCAGTCCTCTCCTCTCCCTCCCTTTTCTGTAATCTCCGGGTTAGGAGCAGGCAAACAAACACACTCTAACGGGGTGTTTATGACATAGACCTACAGAGGAATGTGGGAAATGCTGCACAGCTTCCCACAATGGACAGAGGTACGCCTGTAATTCACACATCTATTTCCAATCAGAGAAGGGCCTTTACTTTATTGTGACATAACACCCTACCTTAAGCAGGCCTAGTTGGAAGATGCCCTGGGAGGGACAGGTGTAGAAGATTTCATCACTGAGGCTGTCCTGGAAGCAAGCATTCAGCAAGACATGTAACCAGTCAGCTAGTCTGCAGAATTCTTAGATGTAGGCAACTACGGGTCATCTGCCTTGCCTTATACCAGTGATAACTAACCTTTTTTTCCTCGGGTGCCAAAAACGCGCGTGCACACACCCATAATGCAATGCCCCTCATGCATGCCCTGCCCCCCTGCACAGGCGGATGCAACCTCCTGCCCCGCCTCACCCTCTGTGCATCCTCGCGTGACCCCCTCCACTCGGTGTCCTGTTTTAGGCCTAGCAGGCCTCCCTGAAGCCTCTGGAGGCTGGAAACTGCTCGTTTCCGGTATTTCCAGGAGGTCTGTTTTTCGCCCTCCACAGGCTTTCCTGGAACCTCTCCCGGCCTGTTTCCGGGCCCGTTTTTCACCCTCCCAGAGCCTCCACACGAGCCTTGTACTTAGTGGCATCCAAAATAGACCGCATGGAGAGTCCTGGGAAGGGCAGGACAGCATGGGCATATGCACTCGTCTAACACATGCACGGCAGAGACCTGAAAATCAGCTGACTGGTAGGAGGTGCATGCGCATGCGTAGTGAAGCTCACCTAGGGTGATGGCTCGTGTGCCCCCAGAAATGGCTATGCATATCACAGGTTCGCCATCATGGCCTTAACTGTAGATTTGAGTTTTATTCTGGCTTTTCTATCAACTAAAAGCCCCCTGAACCTCCTCTTCAGGGCCCATGAACTGGTTGAAATAGTGTAGCTCTGCTGCGTCATTGTCGTGGGGATCAATATCCACTCTGCCTCTTCTCCCTCCAGTGCCAAAGTCACGTATTGTACCTTGGCCGCTTCAGTCAGTAGGTCAGCGCCATATAGTCCACATATAGTCCACACCTGGGTTTGGAAGACTGCCAATTGCTTTGGGTCGCCATTAAACTTAACTCCCAGGGCAGGCAGGCTGTGTTCTCTCTTCTGTCAAGGAGCGACCCATACTGGTGGCAGGGGCTGAGCCAGCTGGACCATTGTTGGCTGTGATGCTGGTGCTGATAGACGCAGAATGGGACTGCCGCTGGTGCAGTGGTGGCTGCAGTTGTGCCATCACCCAACTGGACAGGTTCCAAGTGGAGGCAATGGTGCTTGGCCACTCTTAAGTCTGGAGTCTATTGGAGGCATCCCTCAGTAAGTCGATGCTTGTTCAAAGCTGATAGAATTTGGTTTGCCTCCCGTCATCCCACATTCTTCGACACACAGACGTCGTGGTCGGCTCTCTGAAGGTTTCTCTTCTCACTGGTACTTGAGCAAGCAGCAACCATTGGGGTTTTGGCTGGTCCTCAAGAGCCTCTGCTTCTTCCAGATCAGGTAGTCCCCACTGCTTCTAGTCCTCAACGCTGCTTAATATCCTCGTGCATGCGATTGTGTATTTGTGTACTAGACTAGACTGCAGATCCAGCTTAATGTCAGACTTGTTCCAGCTTGGGTATTTAGTAAAGAAAGACCCTGGACTTCATATTTGATTAATGTATACATTTATTAAAACCAAGTGGTTACAGCACAAGCAAAACTGAGTCATAGAACAATAGAACAGAACAAAGCCTTCTGTTCTGACCTAGGCTTCCTGAGACTGTAAAAAGCACACGATTAGTCCCACAAACCCTCTTTGTTGCTGGTGGCTGTGTTTACTGCGGCTGTGGCTTTCCCACGTGGGGCAGGGTGGAGGCAGTCCCAGTGAAAGGGAAGCCACACAGGCTGCAATGCTGGGTGTTATGTTCGGGAAGTAACGAGGCTGGAGACCCGGGTAGTGACAACAGCTCTTTAATATATGGTGAACCCAGCAACCTGGCTGGGGAAAAACCTCTCCTTATATACTGTTTAACCGGCGGCTTCAACCAATCAGCAACGTGCTTGTTTCCCGCCAAAACATTTAAAGATACATAACACTCCTCCCCTCCCAGAAAACACTTTACCTATATTTACATATTATTTACATGTTATTTTTCGACGTAGTCACGCAAATAACCTGGGCGTCTCCTGATTCTTTCGGACCTGCGCGGTTCAGTCCTTGGGAGAGGGTTGAGCTGGTCGGAGGGGCTGTTTGCTCCTCCCAGCTCTTTCTCTAGGCCATCCGGCCCTGGATTACTGCAGACTCTTTTTCTTGGCCATCCGCCTTGGATTACAGAGTTTTCCCTGCTGTTTCCAACGGGAACCTGATGGCGTCGCTGGACCTCCGGGACTCAGCTAAGTCTTGCGCCTCCCGGGTTATGGTCAGCTGTGGGTTCAAATAATGAGTGGTCATGATCTGTTTCATTTAGCTCGGGTTGTTCAGCTATTCGCTTTCTTATCTGATCTATGTGGCGCCTCCATACTCGGTTGTCTTTAACTCAACCAAGTATGATTTTGGACCGTTGCTTTTATGATTTGCCCTGCTAGCCAACTTGGGCCGTCCCCATAGTTGCGGCCCACACCGGTCGCCTATGCCCATTTCTCTAGTTTTTCCAGTTCCCCTTGTAACCCTCTGGTGTGTACTGGGATTTAAACGGTCAAGTGGGCACCGGAGCTTCCGTCCCATCAATAATTCGCTGGGCTTCTGCCTGTAGCAGTGCTTGGGGGTTCTGTGCTGAACGGCCAGAAGAAATCTATCTTTGTTTGCCAGTCGCCTGGCTTGAGTCTGGACAATGCCTCTTAGCGCTCGGACGGAACGCTCTGCAAGGCCATTCGGCGCAGGGGTGGAAAGGCGCAGAGAGGGCATGTCGGATGCCCTCATCTGCCAAGTATTCCTCAAACTGGGCTGCCGTGGAATTGCGGGCCGTTATCGGATACTAGCGTGTCAGGCAACCCGTGGGTTGCAAATAGGTGCCGAGGGCTGCGATTACTGCCTCGGCTGTCATGGATCTCATGAGAATGATTTCCAACCATTTAGAGAAAGCGCCGACTACCACTAGGAAGGTTTGGCCGTGGAAGGGCCAGCAAAATCAATGTGGATTCTCGACCAGGGCCCTTGGGGTTTTTCCCATTCCTGACTGGGGCTGTTGGGGTAGAGGTCTGACTCTGGCAAGCCTGGCATTTCCTACCCTCTCAGCAATTTCTGAGTCCATGAGTGGCCACCACACATAGCTTCTCGCTAGCCCTTCATCCTTACGATCCCTGGGTGACCTCGTGGAGGAGGTCCAATACCTTTCCTCAATTTCTCCGGGATCACCACTCGATCGCCCCCATAGCAGGCACCCCTTGAGCCGAGAGTTCCCACGCTTTTACAAATTCCTTAAACGCTCGCCCAGCGGGCCACCCTCTTGTACCCAACCAGTACAGTCCTCAAAGTAATGTCCCGGTATGATGCCCGAGCCACCTCCTTAGATGTGACTGGGCCAGAGTCCAAAGAGTCAATTAGCAGGATGGGCGCCCCGAGTGGGGTCTTCGATCGCCCCTGGTAGTGGGCATCTGCTTAGCGTCCGCATGCCCCACTTCTTTTCCTGGTCGATGCTGCAGCTTGTAGGAATAGCGCCAAGAAGATAGTCCATCGGGTCAATCGTGGCGAAAGTGCCACAGGCGTTGGGCGGTCGCCAGCCAGTATCCTAACAGCGGTCTATGGTCAGTAACAATTTCAAAGTCTCTACCAAAACGTATTCGTGAAACTTTTTACCCTGACACAATTGCTAGCGCTTCCTTATCCAACTGGCTATAGTTCCTCTGTTGAGGACATCGCTCTGGAGTAGAAGGCTATAGGGCTGTGCCGCTTTGAAGTCTGTGGCTGAGCACAGCCCCACCCCGTAAGGGAGGCATCGCAAACCAGCACTAATGGCAATGAGCTATGATACTGGATGAGCAGGCTATCGCCGAGAGTAGGTTTTTACTGCTTCAAAGCCCTAGCTTCCGACTTTCCCCAAGACCAAACAGTATTCTTTCCCAGAAGCTTATGCAGCGGCTCAGCAACGGTCGCTTTGTTTTTAAAAGACCGCAGAAAATTCACTAGCCCCAGGAATGCCTGTAGCTCTGTTTTGTTTTTGGGCGCTGGAGCCTTTCTGATTGCCTTGACCTTGCTCTCAGTGGGTGAATTCTCTTGTCTATTCTGTAGCCCAAGAATTCGACGGATTCTACCCCTATCTGGCATTTGTTCACTTTAACCTTTAGTCCGCTGACCGAAAATGCCCAGAACTTTTCTCAAACGCCCCCAATTCCTCTAAATTTTCGCTGATATCAATACATCATCAAGTAGGGACTACCCTGGGAGCCCTTGCAGAAGTCGTTCCATTAAATTTTGAACAGCCCGGTGCCACACTCACCCCAAATTGTAATCGGTACACTTGAAAGCACCTCTGTGAGTTACAATCGCTTGGGCTTCGCTGTGTTGGCGCTCACGGGCAGTTGTTGATAGGCTTGAGCCAAGTCTAACTTTGCAAAGACTTGCCCTTGCCCCAACGAGTGCAGCAAGTGTTGCACCACGGAACCGGGTAAGCGCTTTTCTGTAAGGCTTTGTTTAACGCCGCCTTGTAGTCAGCGCAGATTCTAATTGACCCATCTGGTTTTACTGGGGTGACGATTGGTGTCTCCCACTTTGCGTGATCGACTGGCACCAGAATCCCTGATTTATGAGCTTATCTAGCTCCTTGTCAATCTTGGTTTAAGGGCAAAGGACCTCCTTGCCTTTAACCTAATGGGGGCTACCTGGGGTCTAAGTTGTCGGATAACAGTGTCAGGCAACCCGTGGGTTGCAATAGGTGCCGCAGGGCTGCGATTACTGCCTCGGCTGTCATGGATCTCATGAGAATGATTTCCAACCATTTAGAGAAAGCGTCGACTACCACTAGGAAGGTTTGGCCGTGGAAGGGCCAGCAAAATCAATGTGGATTCTCGACCAGGGCCCTTGGGGTTTTTCCCATTCCTGACTGGGGCCGTTGGGGTAGAGGTCTGGACTCTTGGCAAGCCTGGCATTTCCCTACCTCTCAGCAATTTCTGAGTCCATTAGTGGCCACCAAACATAGCTTCTGCTAGCCCTTCATCCTTACGATCCCTGGGTGACCCTCGTGGAGGAGGTCCAATACCTTTCCTCAATTTCTCCGGGATCACCACTCGATCGCCCCCATAGCAGGCACCCCTTGAGCCGAGAGTTCCCACGTTTTTACAAATTCCTTAAACGCCCGCCGGCGCGGCCACCCTCTTGTACCCAACCGAGTACAGTCCTCAAAGTAATGTCCGGTATGATGCCGAGCCACCTCCTTAGATGTGACTGGGCCAGAGTCCAAAGAGTCAATTAGCAGGATGGGCGTCCCGGAGTGGGGTCTTGATCGCCCTGGTAGTGGGCATCTGCTTAGCGTCCGCATGCCCCACTTCTTTTCCTGGTCGATGCTGCAGCTTGTAGGAGCGGCTAAGAAGATAGTCCATCGGGTCAATCGTGGCGAAAGTGCCACAGGCGTTGGTGATCGCCAGCCAGTATCCTAACAGCGGTCTATGGTCAGTAACAATTTCAAAGTCTCTACCAAAAACGTATTCGTGAAACTTTTTACCCTGACACAATTGCTAGCGCTTCCTTATCCAACTGGCTATAGTTCCTCTCTGTGAGGACATCGTTCTGGAGTAGAAGGCTATAGGGGCTTCTGTGCCGTTTGGAAGTCTGTGGCTGAGCACAGCCCCACCCGTAAGGGAGGCATCGCAAACCAGTAATAATGGCAATGAGCTATGATACTGAATCAGTAGGCTATCGCTGGAGAGTAGGTTTTTTACTGCTTCGAAAGCCCTAGCTTCCGACTTTCCCCAAGACCAAACAGTATTCTTTCCCAGAAGCTTATGCAGCGGCTCAGCAACAGTCGCTTTGTTTTTTAAAAAGACCGCGTAAAAATTCACTAGCCCCAGGAATGCCTGTAGCTCTGTTTTGTTTTTGGGCGCTGGAGCCTTTCTGATTGCCTTGACCTTGCTCTCAGTGGGTGAATTCCTTTCTTGTCTATTCGTAGCCCAAGAACTCGGATTCTACCCCTATCTGGCATTTGTTCACTTTAACCTTTAGTCCTGACGGAAAATGCCCAGAACTTTTCTCAACGCTCCCCAATTCCTCTAAATTTTCGGCTGATATCAATACATCATCGAAATAGGGGACTACCCCTGGGAGCCCTTGCAGAAGTCGTTCCATTAAATTTTGGAACAGCCCCAGTGCCACACTCACCCCAAATTGTAATCGGGTACACTTGAAAGCACCTCTGTGAGTTACAATCGTTTGGGCTTCGGCTGTGTTGGCGTCTACGGGCAGTTGTTGATAGGCTTGAGCCAAGTCTAACTTTGCAAAGACTTGCCCTTGCCCCAACGAGTGCAGCAAGTGTTGCACCACGGGAACCGGGTAAGCGCTTTTCTGTAAGGCTTTGTTTAACGTCGCCTTGTAGTCAGCGCAGATTCTAACTGACCCATCTGGTTTTACTGGGGTGACGATTGGCGTCTCCCACTTTGCGTGATCGACTGGCACCAGAATCCCCTGATTTATGAGCTTATCTATCTCCTTGTCAATCTTGGGTTTAAGGGCAAAAGGGACTCTCCTTGCCTTTAACCTAATGGGGGCTACCTGGGGGTCTAAGTTGAAGGAAATAGGGGTCCCCTTGTACTTGCCCAGGCAGTCCTTGAAGACATCTTCGAACTCGTTCATGAGTGTGTCTTTTAGGTTACAGTCACTTCGGTAGATGCCAGTCACTCCCATGCCCAATGCACGAACCAGTCTAGTCCCAACAAACTAGGCAGGGTCCCTTCGAGGATCGTGATGGGCAGGGTCTTCTTGTGTGGTCCGTACTCGACTGGGACAGAGGTGGTCCCTCGAACAGGGATGCGATTCCCTTGGTAGTTGTGGACTCGTAGCCGTTGTGTTTGCAAGTGGCGCCACGACTGATGGCAACGCCGCCAAAGTGTCCCAGGACATGATGGTGATCGCTGACCCGGTGTCCACTTCGAGTCGGCACCGTACTCCCTCTATTTTGGGTTTGGTGAAGATCTTTTTCTCCACCCGGGTTGAGGCGCGGCCTATGATCACAGTCGTTTGGTTCGAATTCGCGCCCTTTTTGTTTGAGCCAATCACGGGTCGCCTTGCCGATCCCGCCTGATTGGCCGATTTGAATTTTCATGGAAGGTTGGGGAGCTCGACAGACTTGAGCTAGGTGCCCTTCTTCTCGCACCGCCGACATGTAGCGCCCTTGAACTTGCATTGTTGGCGCTGGTGTTGACCTCCGCAACTTCCGTGATTCGTCCCCTTCTTTGCCGCGTTTCTCGGTTCGACAAACCCTTCCTCATCCTCACCGCCTGATTCGGTCTGATCTCTTCTGGTGCACCGCTGATTTTGTGCTCGCCTTTGGTGTGAGTGGCTTTGCAGTGTCTCCGCCGCTTGGGTGGACATTTCATGCGCCTGGCTTCGCCCAGGGCGCTTGCCAGCGTTAGATTGCTTTTGATAGCAGCCGCCCGCAAACGCATGTCTCTGACCCCGGATGAGTTGCTCCAGCAGCCTCGCCCAGGTCTCGTACCCACAGTCTTTGAGGCTTTCCGCAGGGCGCCATGTAGTCGCTGATGGATTCGCCCAGCTGTCTGCGCCTCCAAATTCAAAACGCCGACGATTTGGACGGCGTTGGCGCGAAATGGTTTTTAAGCAGGGTTTGCAGAGTTTGCCACGATACCGATTGTACCGGCGTTGGCTCTGCCAGGGCTTCCGCAATGTCGATGACCTCGGGACCGCAGTGGCTCAAGAAGTATGCCCTTTTGCGGTTGTCTGGAACTCCTTGCAGTTCGTTGGCTTCTAGGAAGCTCTCGAAACGGGTCATGTACGTTCCCCATTTCTCTCTGGCTGGGTCAAACGGCGTGGGCGGAGTGTAACTAGCCATCTCCGCTTTTCTGCCCTGGGTTTGCTGGGTTCGGTTCTTTCGTGCTTCAGCTCGGTTCTGGTGCTCTTTAGCCTCGAGATCCCACCTTCGTCGCCAGTGTTATGTTCGGGAAGTAACGAGGCTGGAGACCAGGGTAGTGACAACAGCTCTTTAATATATGGTGAACCCAGCAACCTGGCTGGGGAAAAACCTCTCCTTATATACTGTTTAACCGGCGGCTTCAACCAATCAGCAACGTGCTTGTTTCCCGCCAAAACATTTAAAGATACATAACACTGGGCCTTTTTTGCATTCCTGGCCCCCAGAAGCCTTCTGCCAGCCAAAAATGACCGCGTTTTTGGCCTCCCCCCTCCCCAGTAGCTCTGCCTTCAGCTCACAAAAGTCAATCCTGCGCTCGGCCAAAGGGCAGGGGCCAGTGGGTGGGTGGGCAATGTGGGCAGGACAGCCTCGTAATCCCACGTGGGCCAGATTAATGGCTTTAGCGGGCCGTATTCGGCCCGGCGGCCGGAGTTCGAGGACCCATGATTTAAACCGACCAGAAAGAACAAAGTTGCTTCCTGCAAAGGCTCACATGTCTTTGCTCCTCCTTTATGTTTTATGGGAGGGGCCAATCATATCCAAGCCCTACTCCTGAGTCGTCCCTTTTGTCTTAACTGTTCTTGCCTTCTGGTAGCTCTGTGCATGTGTGCACTGGGAACAGGCTCTCCGTGTTCCTCTGCCTTGCTGATGTCAGAGTCTGGAGGCTCCAGAGGCAGCACATAACTCCCAGATGGCCCTGGCCCCCACTCCGCCTCTGACACAGAGCCCTCATCCAAGCCTTCCCCAGACTCCAGGACTAGCCTATGTTCCTCCCCAACCTCCTCACTGTCCGACTCTGCTGCCAGCTCTGCAGGCTGCCAGTGAACCACACCACCTTCCTTTCCCCCTTCTCCATGCCTTCCTCCCCTTGACCAGTCCACAAGGGTTCAAGAGTAATCAAATTTGGTTTTTTATAAAAGTTGTAAGGTTTGGCACCTCTTTGGTGGAGTTTCACATTCTGCTCTCATGCTCGTGTCCTTGCATCTGCTAGTCTGTTCCGTATTAGCAACTCTGGTGCCTGTCATCTTGTTACTCCCACTTTCCTACATCCCTATTTTCCCCTTCTCCATGTTTTTATGGCAAGATGCCAGTGAAGCGGGCTGAAGAGTTTATGAAGGCAGACTTGACACATATGTTGGAAAGGTGAGAACTCAAACGTATTGTGGAGGTATGCTAGGATGTTGTGAAGGGCACACAGGATGGCTCATGCAATTGAGATTGGTCAATAGTTGCCTGGAGTTAATGAACTCACCGTCATTGACAGGAAGCAACACCATAGAACAAGCCAGTTGTTCAGGGGGGCAATCAGCTGCTAGCACTAGATTGAAATAAGCTACTAATGAGGCCTGCTGCCATGTCAGAAGATCCACAGCAGGGATTCGATCTAGGCCAGGTGTCAGGTGTGCCTCCTTTCAGTACTCAAGAAAGAAAAACACCGACTCCATTTTCAAAGAGAAGGTATTTTACTGAGTATGAACTGAATGCAATCCAAGTAAAGCAAGATCTGAGGCATTAGGCGTGAGATTCACATATAGGAAATATCCCCAGAGCCCTCCTCCCTTAGTTCCGGTCAGTATTGTCCAATCCACATTCCTTCAGATGGACACGTGGTGTGCACCTTCAATTGGCTCCATCCCTCTGGTATGCATGGACGGTTGGCCTTGACCGTTATCAGCACACCTCTCAACTGCCAAGACACGCAGAGGGAAACTTTTTCTAGTCCTCTTCTCCACCAGCATGCTTCCCCCCCTGCTATCCATCGTCAAGACAACTTCTCCCCCCACCATTTCCATGACAGCTGTAGCAAGCAGAGCAATAAATGCATAAATCAGTCGAGAATAAACAGAGTAATAAAGTAGTAGCAAGGAAGCCGACACCAGGTGTACTAGACCAGCGGTCACCAACTGGTGATCTGTGGACCACTGGTGGTCTGCGAGAAAATTTTGGTGGTTTGCAGAAAAATTATTTGCATTTTTTATATTGCACTAAATCAGGGGTCCTCAAACTATGGCCCCTGGGCCGGATACGTGTAATGAATGCTTGTGTTGCTGCAGAGAGTCTCCTGCTTCTGGGTCTTTTTGTGTGGGTTGGAGGGGGCAAGAAATTCCGACTTGGGGTCTGCTTCAGCCTCCTGGTGCGGATCTTGGGTGAAGGCTGGAGGGAAGCACCGCTGGTGGCAAAGAGCCAGAGGGCCTTGTTCCAGTGGGACTGCCTCATGGCCTGGAACTGGCTAACCATCTCAGCCCACTGAGCCTCCAGGCGCTGGTACCTGGCCTTGCACTCCTGCAGGTCTTACCTCTGCTTGGAAAGCCTGTGCTCCTAGTCCTCAGTGAGGTGCTTCTGTTGAGCCTCCTTCTCAGTCAGATCCAATTTGAACTGAGTCAGCTGTTTGCCAACTCTTTCTCATGGTGGCTGCTTAGCTCCAATAACTGTTTCCTGTTGGGGCACTAAGGAGCCTGGGCGGGCAAGTAGAGGCCGGCGAGGCACTCCTTGACATGAGTGACATCAAGTTGGTCATTCCCACCCAGTCACATGACCACCTAGCTACACCCACCCAGCCATTAAGCAGATCATATTAGTGGTCCACGGGATTTAAAATTATGAATTTAGTGGTCCCTGAGGTCCGAAAGGTTGAGATCCCTGTACTAGATTTCATTTCTTGCAGGGCTTCAGTTATGGAATGGAATGATAACTTCCAGGAGGGAACCTAGGACTATGGGTGGTTTCACAGGGTTGAGTGTCTTCGATTGAGCTTGGAGTGTCAAAGACTGCTGAGTAGATTCCGATGGAACAGGGTTTGGAATGGGAACCAGGTCAGAACAGGAACTGGTGGAAGATGATGGTTCAGCACGGGACAGTCAGATGGTGGGACCCATTTGATGGGGGTGGGGGGTTCAGGTGCTTGTTTATGTGTTCTAGCAAACAACCTGGGAGATGGGGGACCAGAAGTGTGAGGAGCTCTTTCTTCAGCATCCCCATCTTCCAGCGCTGGTTATGTGGTCACAGGGCCTCGTCATCTTGGGGACCACATCAGGCACTTTGCTGGGAGGGCAACCACTCAGTATTCACTTCTGGCAGGGGGTGGGGGTGGAATCTGCATGCTCAGGCTTCACTGGGATGGGAACTGGATCCTGCAGGAACGGAGGAAGCTGGAACACAAAGAACTGTTAATGAAACCTGTGCCACTAGCACTCCCATCAATACTGCTGGAGTCCTGAAGTCCAGGGGAACCAGGACTCTTTTTTTATATATTAGCTGTAAGTAGCAATAAGGCCACTGCAAGGTGGTTAGCCCAGCAGGTTGGGTGGCCTGGATCTTAGCTGCAGTATGAGGGGTCCAATGACTCTGCCTGTACCTTCTTCAATGTCCAACAAGGACATACACAGGCTGTGTAAGTTGTCCCTTTACGAGAGTCATAGTTACTTCTGCTGTTTACCTGTACTTCATTGAATTTCTTCATTTTGACATGTAGAGCACTGAGCAGAAACCAATGCCTTCACAATGCTTTCTTTTAAACAATCAGATTCTCCTGGTCCATGCCAGTTCCAAGTCAGCTGCTAGGCGCCGGCTGAGGTAGGACAATGGGCTGCCAGCAGCTCCAGCAACCTGCTAGCAACAGGTTGAAATAAGCTGCCAATGAGGTCTGCTACCATGTCAGAAGTTCCACAACAGGGATTCAATCTAGGCCAGGTGCACTAGACTTCATGTCCTGCAGGGCTTTGGTGACTTCCAGGAGGGACAGTAGGATTATGGATGGTTTTGCAGGGTTGAGTATCATCAATTGAGCTTAGAGTGTCAAAGACTGTTCACCAATACTCATTCATCTCTGCTGGTATGAGAGCAGGGCCATGATAGACATCCATCCGTCGTCCGATGACACAGTGCAGACAGCATCTAGTCTCTGGAGCGATTGCTGGAGGCTGATTTCAATGGATTGCAAGCCTGGAAGATCAGGGTCCGAGTTTCAGCTCCCATCTTCATTTCTTGGAGATGCTGGATCGCAAATGCAGTAGGGTGTCTGTCCATAAAGCTGCCAGGTCAATGACCAGGTTGGGCCTCCTATTTATTCCACGCCTCTCATGTCTCCTCACAGGACCAGACTCAAGTCAAATTCAACAAGGTGTTTCCCCACTGATTTCACCAAACCTGTACCTCTTGGCTGTGGTTTCGCTAGATGGTAGGGGCAGTGGGAAACTTGCTCATTCATAAAACATGAAGAACGGTTGCAGGACCTGGTTATGTCTAGTTTAATGAAAAGAAGGACTTGAGAAGACATGATAGCAGTGTTCCAGTATCTCAGGAACTGCCACAAAGGAGGGAATCACACACTCAGGTGGAGGAGCTGCTCTGGGATGACCAAAGGCCAATGCTGTGACTGGGATATGGGACCATTTAGGCAACTCGTGGTGGGGCTGGAAATTTCTGCCATAGACTTGCAACTTTGCAGCGCACCCCTCGCTGACCAGAATGAGGTATTGGTGCAAGGGGGGAGGTGGTGGTGCAGGCAGGCTGAAGCAATGGGTGGCGGCAACCTCGGGTGCTTTCTTCCCCCTGCTGTGGCTTCCTGTCGGCTGACCCCACCAGTGGCTGTGCCCTCCTTGCCTGGCCTGAGAAGGGAAGGGCGGGGAAGGAGATTCGCTCCATATTCCAGAGCGGGAGCGTCTCTTGCTGGATCTCGCGGTTGTTTCTTCCAGCCCTTGTTGGTGCTCCGTGCACCTCGGTCTCTCGGGGAGATGCTTGACTTCCTCTTAGCCCCAAGACACTGGCCGGCCTGTGAGATCAGAGAGAGAGAATGAGAGAGAGAAAGAGACAGAGAGAATGAGAGAGAGAATGAAAGAGAAAGAGAGAGAGAATGAGAGAGAATGGAAGAGAATTAGAAAAAATCAGAGAGAGAAAGAGAGAATGAAAGAATCAGAGAGAGAATGAAAGAATCAGACAGAATGAGAGAGAACGAAAGAATCAGAATGAGAGAGAGAAAGAGACAGTGAGAAAATGAAGGAGAGAAAGATAGAGGTGGGGAGCATGCCTGAAGGACCCCATCCCATCACTGGGAGTCCAGGCGCTTCAGCAAGTGGCATGCTGGATTCGTATTAGTGGTCCACAGGGATTTAAAATTATGAATTTAGTGGTCCCTGAGGTTCGAAACGTTGGTGACCCCTGCTCCAAAGCACCTGAGGGTAGAACAAGAAGCAATGGGTGGAAACTAAATCAAGGAGAGAGACAACATAGAACTAAGGAGAAATTTCCTGACAGAACAATTAATCAGTGGAACAATTTACCTCCAGAAGTTGTGAATGCTCCAACATTGGAAGTTTTTAAGAAGATGTTGGATAACCACTTGTCTGAAGTGGTGTAAGGTTTCCCGCCTAAGCAGGGGGTTGGACTGGAAGACCTCCAAGGTCCCTTTGACTCTATTATTCTATTCTATTCATTTGCATCACTAATTAGATGACAAGGCTTTTGAATAGGTGCCATGCGTTTTTAGACAGGCAAGCCCATCTAAGAGCGATAAAAAGCTAATAGACAGTTGTACTAGTCTAGTCACTGCATAGATCACGTGTTCACACCATTGTTTCAGCTTTTCCCAGTTCCATGCATGTAGAAATCGTAGCACTTGAGCGAGCCGCTGATGGTAAGTAGGCACAAATCTGTAATATCCCTGCGACTCAAGCCCAAGGTCCTGAGTTCAGCACCTGATGATTTGTAGAACAATCCCGCCTGAAATTATCGTAGACATGGAGGGGGAAGTAGCAGCCCAGCGTTGAATGTCAATGTTGCAGTCAGGCTATCTGTATTTTGAGACCTGGATGTCCCAGGTCTCACTCATTTGATAGCTGGTGACCACGGAGACATCAAGAATGTATAATTGGTTCATCGTCTCCACAGTCAACTGTGGTTTAATGAATGATTTGCTGGATGGAATAATCGGTTCGACACACCTTGTCTGTGCAAGATTCGTCAAGACGTTGCAGTAGACAATTACATTGTGTGCATCTTGCATCGTGTGTCACCTTGCAGACTTGTAGGACGTGATCGATCGTCTTGGGGGCCCAGCAGGCACCTCTGCAGGTCTCATCAGTGATCTGGTGATTGTTGCCTCGCATGCTCTTCAGTCGGGTGGGGAGTAGGCCGCTCCTCGATTGGATGCCCCATAAGTGTAGGATGGGAACCATGAGGGGCAAAACAGCCACTTGTGGATGACTGCATCAACATTCGGAACACTCGGCTCTTGGCCATCGATGGAATTTGAGAGCACAGTCTTCCACTCTTCCCTCATGTTACGTTGTGGGCGAAGGCACAGGACAGGAGACACTTTCAGCTTGCAACAGGTTTATTCAGCTCCAGGTAAAGCAATGCTAATCTGAGCTGCGGCAGCCCCTTTTAAACGGGAGCTGTCCGGGACTTCCGCCATTGACGCGCGCTTATATTTCCTGCTCTGGTTCTGGTCTCCTTATTGGTTCCTGCGTCAGTCTATTCAATATCCCGGCTAGGCTGACGCTGTCCAATCCGGCATTGTTTAGGCGACGTAGCCCCAAAAGTAGGTGGGCCTCTTCTGGGTGCGACTTGACCTGCACAGTTCAGTTGGCTCAGCGGTTTCGGCTGGAGAGGTTGGATTCTGTGTCTCTCCGCTGGCTGCCTGTGGAATAACCTCGAACCGGGTTGTTGGCCTGGTTCGTTCTTTTTGAATGTTTGTTTCCTCGTTCTCCGGGAGGATTTCTGGGCTACTTCTGACTTCGGAACATCATCGTTGGACCTCAGCCAAGTGGCTGCTGACTTTCTCCAGGATCGAGTGTTGCTTTTGTGTGTGGTGTAGGGCCTAGTCTACTTCCTATGTTTTCTATATGGTATTTCCTACCTTCCTCCGAGGTTCCTTTCTAACTATTCGCCCTCAGAGTTGGTCTATATGTCTCTTCCACCCCCGGCCATTCTCTGTTTCTATTCTGTAGGATATTGGGCCCATAATTTGTGTTATTTGGGCCGGTATCCATAATGCCTCCCCACTACAATTTTTAGCGCATACCTTATTTCCCACTTTAAATGATCTACATTTGCTAGTGGAGTCTACTGGAGTTTCTGGATTATACTGTGGGTGCAGTCTATCTAGCTGGGATCTCAGCTTCCTCCCCATTAATAGTCCCGCGGGGCTTCTGTGTGTGGTTGTGCTCGGTGTTATGTGTTGTATTGTTAGTAGTTTGTCTATTTTACTTAAAGGCATTTATTTACAGCAAATGTATCTATAGCTTGACATTTTGATTGCCATTGGTAAAATTTAGCAAGTAATCTTGACCTAGTTGGGTGGGAAAAGAAGATGCACATTACTGGTTTTTTACTGGTTTACATGCTTATACTGATATTATAATTTAACTTATTAAATGTATTGTGAGTAGCTTATAAAATCTACACAAAATAAGAGAGAGAGAGAATGAAAGTGCAATAAGCCATTCATTATATGTAATTTAATGCGATACTAATTTGTGCTCAAGAAGGAAGATGGCTCTACTTTATACTGAACTGCCTTGAAAGGGGAAGAAAGAGGTATGCTGGACAGAAGTACTGCTGATTCCTGGGAATGATGCCTTGGCAGGGGGAGAGAAGTCTCCTGTTAGCCAGGCAGTTATAGTAGCAGTAAGAGAAGGAGCAAGCGGGCATGGTGGAAAACCCAGCTTGTATCCGGAGGACCACCTTATGGATGGGCTGTTTGGGGAATGTGCTGAGCGGGGCTGATATTTCTTGCCAGTCTAGATGAGAGACTGGGGCGAGGGGTGTTCCCTGCAAAGCTGGTAAGTGAGGAACGTGACATCTGTTGCACTGCTGCACTGGCTTCCAGGACCACCTTTTCTGAAGGACAACTACTAATCCTACCAGGTCAGATAGGGTAGGCATGCTCCTGGTCCATTCCCCAAATAGTGTCATCTGGGAAGTTAGGAAGCATGCCTTTTCCGTGGCAGTCCCTACCTCATGAAACATTGTGCGCTCTGAAGTTCAGAAGGCCTCCATCCATTTAGCCTTCTGTAAAACTCTAAAGACTTGGCTTTCCCCCAAGTGCTGGGAGACAATCAGAGGCTGGCATGTTAGCATAGACTGCCACCAGGTGATTTGTTTTAACTGCTTGTGTTTTCTAGTTTTTGTAAGGATTTGCTGAAAGATGGGCAGCTATATAAATGTTTTAAATAAATTAATAAATACTTGGAGATGGACTCTTATCATTTTTTTTAAAATGATGAAGTTGACATACATTTTTAACAGAAAAAAATGTAACTGTTTAATATTAACCTAACAGGTTATTTATTTATTGTTATAAACTGAAGCAAAGGTTAGAACATATTAACAATATTTTAACTACCTTCCACTCAGGATCATTGCAGATGACAATTGCCTTCATTCATTATGATTATCAATAATTAGGATAAGCGGGAGGAATAAAGTCATCAATAGAACACAACAGACTATCACCTTAAATATTAAAACATCATGAAAAACATTAACTATCAGACAAAGAAAAGTGGAAGGAGAGAGAGATAAACATCCCACATATATCTGAAGCCATGTTTGTCCACCAGATACTGGAGACGATTCTTACGAAATGGACGAGATGGGAGCCTCCGGAGAGCCCATTTCCCTCAGTACCTTATCCAGCCATTTCAAAGCTCCATGAAGACGGATCTCCACCCAACATGGGGTGCTGGTGATCGCCTGGCGATGGTATCCTGCTCCCCAGCCCTACAGAAGAGACCAACAAATGGCAAAGGGTGAGATGACTGTGGCTGCATTCTTCATTCTATTCAAGAGACACTTTCGTGATTTTAGTCAAATACACCCATTGCTTTTCCTTTGCATTTTGAAGTACTGAGAAGTCATACGATCGTGGATAGGGTTAGGGTGAATCTAATAAAAATAAGTGGGCTTGGAGCAAATTGCATTAGTATTACTTCAACAACTCATAGTTTTCGTCAGCAAGGAAGACTTAAGGAAGCTGAGTCTAAAATGGAGTTACATCTGCTAGACTTTCAGTTCATGGAATGGTTTTTCCTCTCCCTCTAGGCTTGATTACATTCATTCTTTTCTTACACAAATCCACACAATGCTGCTGTTTAAGTTATGCCACTTTTTGAAGATGTAATGATTATGTAAGTGAAGTCTCTATTATACACCGTGTTTCCCCGAAAATAAGACCATCTTATATTGTTTTGAACCCTGAAATAAGCGCTTGGCCTTATTGCCATGCACTCAAAAGCCCGACTGGGCTGATTATCAGGATATGTCTTATTTTGGGGGAAACCAGGTAGTCTCTCATGATTGAATCCTTGGTTATATTTTCAAAATTAAACCTGAATCTGAAGAGAGGGAGTGCTGTAATCACAGCACAGAAGTCTTTGTGGAATTTTAAGCAGATCTACCATCTCCTTCCAGAAATCAAGTTCAGAATAAACTTCCTCTTCAAAGTTAAAACAGCGAGATTCAGGAGAAGAGGTGGCAGAACCTGAGGGCAGAATGAAAAGAGGGATCAGCCTAGGATTCCTGTGTAGCTGTTTAGTGAAGTAAGTCCAATCTGCCCCTTGATTACCTTTGACTCTTATCTAACTCTAACTAGGTGCTGATTATTAGTTGAAAAGATTCCTGTGAATAGGCTGTTAGCAATAAATCAGTTTAACTGAACCTTCACATATGGGCTTGGCCTTTAGCACCTGACAGTTTGACTGCTTTGCCTTGTTCTTAATCATCATAACATTGACTAATTAGTTATTAATTTGCTTTTGATGCCAACTGTAATCCAATCTAATTTTAAGTGTTTTGCCAGTCTTGTTTATTGGTTGTTCTGGTTCTGCCTCTTTCAGAGTGTGGCCTATGCATGCTGTGCAAGGACTTCATCAACTCCTTGTCTGCTCCCAGGATGCATGCTTCTATTTTCACCAAGCAGGTGAGACTAGAGTACAGAATCATCCTGTCTGTTGGATGACTCTGACAGTGAGGGGAGCCATGAAGACTGCTTGTTTCTTGATGGAGGAGGAAGAGGAGTCATGTTTTTCAAAACAGTGCTGAGCAAACCCTTGGTTAACTAGGCCTGAAAAGAAGACCTCCCAGGTCCCTTTCATCCCTAGGGTTCTAAGTTCTATGAAAAGCCCTTGGGGACCAGAAAGCAGAAGAACAGTATAGAAAGGCCCAGATCCCACCTTTGCTGGAGAGGCTGTGCTGGTCTTCCTTCCCTCATCTTTAAAATATATGCCAGAATGGAAAACTTCATTCAAAAGAGGAAGTAAGAGCTCTTTCTGAATTAAAATGCTGAACTTACATAAACACATACATGTACACAAAATGCTATCAGCCAAAAGAATATAATCATTTATAACAGCAATGAAACCACCAGCAACATTCCTAACCTTGACTATTTGGAGAAAAATTATCTGAGCTTAGTGGGCCTCACTCCCAAGAAAAGAGGTGCAAGACTGCAGCCTTTAGAAATGGTTTTAGCTCAGGTCTAGTTCTGAGACTCCCAAAAAGTTCAAGGAGCATGGGATATGGATTTTACGCTTAGGGCTGTTCTAATTTTGCACACCATCTTGAAGAAATAATGGCTAATATACCACAATCATACCTAAGGGAGTTGGAAGACTGGAAGACTGCTCTTGAGAAGGGCCTGGGAAAGGTAAAACATATATTCTGTGGCCAGCAAGACCAACTGAAAGCCCATCTGAAAATTGCCATTACTGGAACTGGAAGGGCAGCCAGAGGAGCAGTCCAGGGCCTGGATGGTTCATTTGGAATAATCTTGGACATAAATTGGAAATTTTTGTTCCCTCTTGTTAGAAATCACTCGTAATTGAAGTCGCTAGTGGTAAGACAGTGCCACAAATTTCACAGAGTTGTGATGATTTTTCACTTCTTGTTTATGGCGAAATATGAAGATAACAAAACTTAGCACATCTCATCCTTTTAAAACGTCCTTGTAACAAAGAGGCCAGTCCCACTTTTTCAGCTTTATCACCCAAGACAAAGAAAGTTCTTACTTTAATAAAGCTCATCTGGATAAAGCACATCTTGGTGAGCTCAGAGACTGCCTCGAAACCATAGTTAACTGACTGGGAAAGCAGCTGTGCAAAGAGCAGGTGGTTGAAAATCTTCAGGTTGTATCCACTGGGGATTTTGCAGACGGTGCTTGGGTGGAAGCCGCGCTCATGGTTGGCATTCAAGCTCTGGACAAAAATGCTGCAGTCGCTCAAACACTCAACGAAGACCTCTCCCCCTACATAATACAGGTGGACACCTTCAGGAGAGAAGAGGGACCAAGAAGGATGTCATCCAACACAGATCGAAGCAAAAAGACTCTTGTTCTAAACTACTTCATGATACACTAAGATTGGGGTATTGTTGCATGATGGACAGAATCAGTTGGCAAGACAAGCAGACTCGGCAGTCCCAATGCTAAAGACACCATTTTTGCTGTGTGGCAGTCTTTTCAGGATTCCGGTCAGGACTGGCATCCTGCTACGCTATGTGTTGCCTGCTTTCAGCCTGCCATGCTTAAAGGGGAGGGAGAGCTGGAGGGTGGAATTAAGGGGAGGGTTAGCATGAGAAGAATCAAAACTAAGCATTGGACCATCCCGATAGCCACTGGCCGTTCCAAGGTCACACTAAGGAATGCAGAACCATCCAGCCCGCAAAGACAGGGACTGGTACCCAAACAATTTGTTAGCACTAGATAACCATGGGGAAAGGTGGGAACAAGGGGATGTTAACTGTATGCTTTGGGTGTGAAAACCTCAGATCCAACTTTATTTCTTCTGTTACCACTTAGCTTTAATAAAGTGTACTTTTGCCTGACTTTCTGTTCTAACTGACCAAGTTGGTCACTTCTATGGAGAGCAAAACACTCCATTTAGCTTCCATGCTTTTGACATGGAGCCCATTTTTATCCGGGCAAACTCTTGTCAACTGGGCTTGCTCAACATTCTGGGGGGTTAAGACTTTGCTGGCCAGACCACCTTTACTCTCTGTCCCTTCCCCAAGGGTGGCAATCATAGTTTCTCTCCTGCTCAGACATCCCACCTTTTCTTCCATGTACATCAATCTATTAGAAATATTGCTAATATTGTGAGATCCTTCATAAAAAGCCAAGCCAGTCACAATTTCACTGATTTTCTTGCAGCCCAAAGAAAAGCTTTTTGTAAGCCATTGAGGATGCCCTCCCTGAACAGATACTACACTTAGACTCAGGCTGGCATGTGAGATGGTATGCCAGGAAAGAGGACTACCAGATGTACAATTGGTTCTACCCAGGGATGAAATCTAAATTTTTTTGCCACCAGTTCTGTGGGTGTGGCCTGGTGGGCATGTGACTGGATGGGTGTGGCCAACATGACATCACTCATGTCTTTCTCTCTCTCTCTCTCTCTCTCTTTCTTTCTTTCACTCTCTCTCTCACACACACAAACACACATACACCTGGTTTGAGCAGCAGCTGCTGCAGGAGAAGAAAGAAAGTGTTCCCTGTCATGGGCTGGATGCAGGCAGCGGGACCCGAGGCGGAGGGAAAGGCAAAGGGCCTGGGGGAATGCTGGGAAGGCAGCGTGTAAGGCAGTCAAGCAGGGCAGGGCTTCGGGGAAGGGAAAAGAAACACTCTCTTTTCTCATCTCCCCAAGAACTGAACGTTTTTTCAGCTGACTCAGAGCTCCCAGGCAGCCTGAAGGTCCTGCAATGAGGTGGCTCTGGGCTAATGCCATTGCGATCCTGACTGCAGCCTGGATCCTAGGCACTTTCTAATAAAAGTGGCAGGACAGCAAGCCTCATTCAGCCGCGTCCAGCTGGTTTCCCCGGCAGGATCAGTTGTTAAGACTGGGCAGAGAAGAGAAGAGTCCAGCAAAGTTGAGCTCCATAAAGAAGAGAGGACCAAAAAAAAAGAGAGAGGACCGTCCCCTTTCTCGTAAGTGTGGCTTTCCCCTCTTGGTCTCCCGGTGCCCACCAATGGGTTGGCGATTCCTGCAGCTGCCTTATTGCAGAACCAGATGCTGCGCAGGCGTGGGGAGGTCGTGTGGGGGGGAGGAAAGAAAGGAAGCAAGCGGAGGTCTGGAAGCGTCAGCTAAGTTTGCAGGGAGATTGGCCGAGTGGATGCTGCTGACGAGGAAAAAGAGATGGAGTGGTAAAGCGGTGGGGGGCGGGAAGCTTACTCCCTTCCCGAAGCCCTGCCATGCTTGACTGCCTTCCACGGGGGCTTCCGCTTTCCTGCCTTCGCAAGCTGGCCACTGGGATGCCGGGAAGGCAGGCAAGCAAGCATGGCAGGACTGTGGGCCATGGATCGGTTCGGGGGCGTGGCCAGCCAGCCATTGCTCCCAGTTCGGCGAACCAGACCCAGTCTTCGCTACCTACTCTCCCGATCCGGTCGGATCCGGTAGCATTTCACTCCTGGTTCTACCTCTAGCCTAACCTCTTTTGTTCTACTGCTAACTGAAAGGGCTTTCTCTGTATTAACAGTAAAGCTTTCAGAGTCCAGCCATGGATTTTGCTAAGGATTTGTGCCTCCCTTAAACTTTCCACATGTAGATCTACCACAGCTGGAAGCAGTTTGGTTAATCCACCCTTGAAGCAGGATCAGACCTCACTTGTGTTTGGTACGAAACTGCCAGGATATTTCCAGGCTGTATACTAAAGTGGGACAAATAATAACAGTTCTATAACGACAATATTAAACCATATATATTTTGTTACTCAGAAAATTACTGTATAGGTAATCTTCAACTTGGGACCAAAATTTTCATTGTAAGTCATCCTGGTCATAAAGTGAATATAACATAATGTAACATGAATGAACGATAAATTTTAAAATTATATTGACTTTCTCTTATATTTCATATTTTTTATGTTGTCAAATAGAAAGGCTGTGCATTCATTCTTATAACTACTTAAAAAATAAAAATTAACAAATAATAATGTTTACATTTTAGGAACAGACTTCCTAAATCATGAACAGGGCTTAGGAACAGGGTTCCTGAATCATAGGGCTGGAAATAATCTTGGAGATCTTGTAACCCAACTCCCTTCCCAAGACAGGAGACCTTATCCCATCCTGGACAAATGGCTGTGCAATCTTTTCTTGAAAACCTCCCGTGATGGAGCATCTACAACTCTGGAAGGCAAGCTGTCCATTGGCTAATTGTTCTATCAGGAAATTTCTCCTTAATTCCAGGTCAAATCTTCAACTGATAAGTTTCCATTCATTGCTTCTTGTCTTATCCTCAGGTGCTTTGGAGAATAAATCCATGCCCTCTTCCCTGGAACAGCCTTTCAAGTATTGGAGGACTGCCATCACGTCTCCCTTAAACCTTCTCTTGGTTAGGCTAAAAACACCTAGTTCTCTTAGTCTCCAGACCCCTTATCATTTTTGTTGCTTTTCTCTGCACTCTTTCTAGTCTCAGCATCTTTTTTATATCATGGTGACCAGAATTGGACACAGTATTCCAAGTGTGATCTCACCTGTGCAGAAAAAACCATTACAATCACCTGATATGATCTCGATGCTATCCCTCTTGATCCATCCTAGGACTGCATCGGCTTTTTGGTAGCCGCAGACACTGCTGGCACATACTTAAGTGTTCCATTAGGACTTCTGTATCTTTTTCTCCATTACTACTGCTGAGCCAGGTACCGCTATTCTATGCCTGTGCATTTGGTTTTTCCTGCCTAAGTGCAGGACCTTATTTTTCTCACCATTGAACTGACAGGGCCAAATGCTCAAGTCAAGATTCCTCTGAATCTTGAGTCTATCTTCCAAACTGTTGGCAATTCCCTCTCCTCCCCCCCAAGTTTGGTGTCATCTTTAAATCTGATGAGTTCCCCTTTTGTCCTGTTGTCTAGATCATTTATGAAGATGTTAAAGAGCACAAGGCCCAAGACAAAACATTGAGGTACCCCACTGCATGTTTCCCTCCATATAGATATAGTTCCAGCGAGGACTACATGTTGATGCATTTGCTCAGCCAGCTGTGAATCCAACTGATGGTGGTACTGTCTATCCCACATTGTTCTGTCTTATCAAGAAATAGGCTGTGGTCTACTTTGTCAAATGCCTTACTAAAATCCAAGTATACTATATCCACAGCATTTCCTTGATGCATTGATTCAATCGCTTTATCAAAGAAGGCCACAAAGCTTGTTTGGCATGATCTGGTTTTAATAACCATATGCTGGCTTCTAATGATTACCCGTTTCCCTTCTAGATGTTCATAAATCCACTGCTTGATTATCTTTTCCAGGATTTTCCCAGGTATTGATGTCAAGTTTTGAACTGAACCATTTCCCAGCAGTGTTTCTTTGCAATTACCTTTTCCGATGTGGTTTCGGGTGTTTTCTATGGAATAATTCCTGTTAATATTGGAGAGCAATCCAAGGCAGAAGCGGTCGTTGTTTGAAGGATCTGTAAAGCCATCTATTAGTATACTTCGAGAAAAGGCCTGAAAAGTCTCTCCTACTCTCTTATTGAGTTCGTAATAGGCAATTGAGCACCACTGATCTGGTTCCTCATAGCTCACAGGTTGGACATCTGGAAGAAGGTTTCACAGGTGTATGTAGATAGAAATGCAATAATACCAATGTGATTTGTTTAATATTCAAATACTCTCTTCACATACACATTTAAAGAGCTGGCATTGCCAGAATAGAAAAGAGATATACAGGTAGGCCTTGATTTATGAGCACAATTGGGACTGAGAGTTTCATTGCTAAGCAATATGATCCTTAATGAGTCACACTTGCCTCATGATTTATAATCTCCCTCCCCCCCCCCCCCCGGATATTAAGCAAATCACTGAAGTTGTTTAGTGAATCATTCAGTTGTTAAGCAAATTTGGCTTCCCTTATTGATTTTGTCAGAAGCCCTCTAGGAAAGTTGCAAATGGTGATCATGTGACCCTGGGATGGTGCAACTGTCATAGATACATGCTGGTAGCCAACTGCCCTAATTCTGATCAAGTGACCATGGGGATGCTGCAATGGTCGTAAGTGCAGGGACCAGTCATAAAACATTTTTTTCAGTTGTTAAATAAATGGTCGTAAGTTGAGAACTACTAGAAAGGACAATGAAAATGCAATAAAAATTAGTGTGTTGTGTCAATTAATGTAATTACTGTATTTTTCAGACTATAAGATGCTCCGGACTATAGGACGCACCTAGCTTTTGGGGAGGAAAACAAGAAAAAAAAATCTGTCTCTGCCTCCCAGCAATTTGCCTCCGTGCAGCAAACAGCAAACAGCCTGGTCAGCTTATGACTGTATGACTGTAACTTTGTTGCTGGTATCCTTATGATTTATATTGGTATTGATTGTTTCCTGATTGCTTATTTGTACCCTATGACTATCATTAAGTGTTGTAAGTGTTGTACCTTGATGAAGGTATCTTTTCCTTTATGTACACTGAGAGCATATGCACCAAGACAAATTCCTTTTTTTTTTTTAATTTACATTTATATCCCGCCCTTCTCCGAAGACTCAGGGCGGCTTACAGTGTATAAGGCAATAGTCTCATTCTATTTGTATATTTACAAAGTCAACTTATTGCCCCCCCAACAATCTGGGTCACAATTGGCCAATAAAAAAATTCTATTCTGTTCTGTTCTGTTCTATTCTCATCTCAAAGGGCTTTTCTGAACTTAGAACGGCGCAGGAAACAATGAACTATGAGCCTTTTAGTATAAAATAAGGCAAGCAACTAAGTAGTAATGTTTTTCCTTCCACAAGACTAGAAACTCTGGGTCATAGTCAGGAATGAATGGCAAATATTTTTATTTCTACGATGCATAATTAAATGCTGGCCTTTCTTGTTATCAAATGAAGCCACTCTCTTCAACAACACCAGCAATAATCAAACGAAGTTAAGCCTATTCTGGTTTCAGTCTATTAAATAGAACTATTTTGGCTAAGAGCCCTTTGGAGGAAAATCCAACCATTCATGGGCTCACTAGCAAATCTTTACCTACGGCAGGGGTTGGTAACCCAGGGCTCTCTTTTATCCCTCTCATCCCTCTGCTGCGGGATGAGAAGCAGCCGCTGCCACATCTGGCTCCCTCCTCTCATCCCTCTGCTGCGGAGAGAAGCAGCCGCTGCCGCTGCTGCCTCCGTGGCCTGCCCGTTGCTCTCAGAGAGAGAGAGAGAGAGAGAGAGAGAGAGAGAGGGAGGCAGACACAGAGAGGGATATACAGAGAGAGACAGACACAGAGAGAGAGACAGAGAGTGAGAGAGTGAGAGGGGGAAAAAGGTGAACAACACACCTGAGGCTGGGTGTGGCAAGAGGTGGCTGGAAGGGAAGGGGTGAGACAGGGCCAGGTGGAGCAAATAATTTAACAACTGATTCTCTGACCTAATGACCGGCTGGGTAGGCGTGGCGGGGGAGGGGGGCTCATGTAAGTGGGTGGGACTGAGTGATGTCAAGTTGGCCACGCCCACCCAGGCACACTGGTTGTTAAATCATTGGCTCCCAGTGTTTTCTTTTCTGTGGGAAACAGGTCCAAATGGCTCCTTGATTGTTTAAGGTTGCAGACCCCTGCCCTAGGGGAAAAGCACAAGTCTTGACATACCTCCAGGTTCTCCAGCTTTACCTCCACTGGGCAATGGTGGTGTTGATGAACTGCCTGGGACTTCCTGTGCAGGGCATTCATTGGGCTTTCGTGGCATCTCTTTGGCATTAGAAGGCGGAAGAGATGTGGCAGCTGAAAAGAGAAAGCTATTTCATGACCAGCTTGCAATTACTGCAGGTTCTAGTCCCACCAGGCCCAAGGTTGACTCAGCCTTCCATCCTTTATAAGGTAGGTAAAATGAGGACCCAGATTGTTGGGGGGGCAATAAGTTGACTTTGTATATAAATATACAAATAGAATGAGACTATTGCCTTACACAATGTAAGCCGCCCTGAGTCTTCGGAGAAGGGCGGGATATAAATGTAAATAAATAAAAAAATTATAAATAAAATATATAAATAAAAAGAAATGACCTCAGAGACCATAGATATTTACTAAGCAAATGGGATTGCATTCAGTCAGGTGCTTGCCAATGTCTTGTCATGCATACAAAACTCAGAGGCCAGATTCTCTATTGTGTTTTTTTTTTAATTTCCAAGAACAACATTGTATTAATGCTTCCCTTGATTATATGAATAAATCAACTTAATGTATGCCCTGATTTTGACAGGAGCTCAGGAAAGCACACATGCTATTTTTTCATACCACAAAAATAATCTTGTGAGTTAGACTGGGCTGAGCAAGTGGCCCAAAGTCAACCAGCACTTCTGTGCATAGGAGAATATCTGCTTGCTCTGTTTAACACTTTCATCAATTATTCCTTTTTGCTATTATTGCTTTTATAATGCTGTGTTGCAACCTGTCCAGAAGCTTCAGGGCTGATTGAGCTATTAAAAAACTGTAAAATAAATAAATAAATAAAAAATACGCCATTCTCCAACCCAAATTCACAAAAGTAATACAGCTGCTACAACAGAATTGCATGAATTTGTAGGTAGCACCGAATAGCAATAGCATTTAGACTTATATACTGCTTCACGGTGCTTTATAGCCCTAAACGATTTAGAGTTTCAGCCTATTGCCCCCAACAATCTGGGTCCTCATTTTACCGACCTTAGAAGAATGGAAGGCCGAGTCAACCTTGAGCCTGGTGAGATTCGAACTGCCAAATTGCAGTCAGCGGCAGTCAGCAGAAGTAGCCTGCAATACTGCATTCTAACCACTGCACCACCATGGCTCATTATGTTAATTCTTGCAGTTTATTGGTGCCAAATTCTGCATTTTCTAAAGAGAGTTTGCAATTGATTCAGTCCCACTGAGCGTTCAGGTACTGTTTTGCATACCTGTGAGCTCAGAAGGCCTTTCCGGGGCAGCTGCACTTCCTGGGGTCACCGAATAGCCCATGCTGCTTGTTGATGCAGTGTGCATATTGTGAGATGCTGGGAAAGGGGTGCAGGGAGGCTGCATTGCAGAGTGAAGATCAGGATGAGTTGCACTGTTGGACATCTGTTGCTCACTCTCAAGAGACACATTTTGGAAGGGGGTAAGGAGACTGAACTGTGAGTTGAATTCACTTTGTCTTGGAACCAACACTGGAGGCAACACTACAACAGAAGTTTTGAAAGTAGAAAGAAGCTCTTTGGTGTTAGGCATTCATATAGATTAGATATAAACAGATTATAGATATATAAATTAGATAGAAGATAGATGAGAGTGAGAGAGATTACAATGCTAGATAAATTGAAATGGTAGAAATGAGAAACAGACAGATTGAAAGAGACAGATAGATATAGAATATAAAATATACAGATTATATTGATTAGATAGATAGACATGATACATTGACATGATACATAGGTATTAGATTGCTAAATAGGTGATAAAAGATTGATGATTGAGATGGTAGATGATAGAAAGGTAAAAATTATTGATATATGACAGAGACAGGTGAGAGATAGATGATAGATAGATACATGATAGATAACAATGACAGATGATGGATGGATGGATATATATGCTTGTGTGTGTGTGTGTGTGTGTATGTGGTTGCATCTTGATTGGTAGATGAAGTGGGTGTTTGCAACCATACAGCCAACCAACTCGCTCACAGCAACACTCCCCACCTTGATCAATCTGTAAACACCCACTCCATCTACCAATCAAGATGCAACCACACAGCCAACCAACCTGCTCACAGCAACACTCCCCACCTCCCCACTAGTATTTATAGAGAGACGGCAGCTCCGACCACACTTTGCTCACAGAAGCACAAAGCTGAAAGCACCAGCCTGAAGATGATGAGTGAGACCTCATCGAAACGTCGCCAAGATACTCTCAACCTTACACGGGAAAAGACCCGAATATGCCAAGACCTACATATATATATGTGTGTGTGTGTGTGTGTATACATACATACAAATATATATACACATATACATATACATATACATATACAGACAGACAGACAGACAGATAGATAGATAGATCTCAAATGTGGGCAAATGATGACAAAAGGTAAAGAGTTAAAGAATCTGCATGGACTTGTCCAGGCACTCACCCTGAATCAAGAATGACTTGATTGCCAAAAACAATCAAGTTAAGGATGAAATGGTGCTGAATTATTGCTCTATCATCTAATCTAGAGTTCTCTGTTGGTGATTTCAATTGCATCTTTCCTGCATAACATTCAGTGTGTCCTAAGAAGGGAGTGAAAGGGACTTCACTATTTCAGCACCTTGGACAAGCACAAAACACAGGGGGAGGCACCAAGGGCACACAATTACAAGATTTTGAGTATCTGCTTTGCTAGTTCCCAATGGTCAGAGTGTCGCATCATAATGGGTTTTTAAAAGCACACAACTTTTTGTTTTTTATTTTCATACCTGGCAGACAGCAGGCCAATTTACATGATCAAACAAGCAGGTTAAATATGATTGTAGAATTCACTTAAGGCTAAGCTGCTGTTGAACCATTTGCTGAACAAATTCTTGTTTGTACCATTAAAATTCACCTGCAGTTATTAAAAAAATGCTTTGCAAAATTATCTGATTAAATGTAAAGAATTCACTGTCTAAAGGAACACTGATTTAATATAAATATATCACTTATTATTGCTACAGTATTTCTGCCATTTCATCCATGATACTGAAAACTCACTCTCATAAAATATAAACAGCTACATAAAATAGCCTACAAAAGGTCAAATCACAGCAGCCAAACAGGAGAGAGAGACAATCTAGTCTGGGACTATTGGGGGGGTGAGTTATTACCATTGCCAGCACGCTTGCAGTAACAATGATCTGGTCCCAGGAACAAATTGTACCCCTTTGCATGCCTGTTGTCAAGACATGCTCATTCCTATTACTAAGAATAGTGTCTGAATCCCTCCTGTCTTTTCTTCTCTGGGTCTTGGTGACCTAACCCTAACTAAAAGTTTGCCTATTGGATCTTTGATCTCTTTCTTCCAATCAAAACGTCTTTTTAGCTCCCTTTTTTGCAGATAGAATAATTATCCAACCAAGGCAGGGCTGTCCTGTCCTAAACATGCAGCTGACTGAATCACCTGGGGCTTCCACCCTTTGATAATGGTAAGGGTTGATGCAGACATCCTTTTGCTTAGAACCAAAGGGGAATTCACAGCAGGCTAGAGGTTTCAATTCATGCTGAGACTGCAGGTCAGGCCAGCGCCATACACGGCAGTAGATGACATGCGGGTATCCTTTGCGGTGGAAGACCTGCATCCTCCCATCCAAAGAGTGGGGGATAGTCACACACTTGCTGGGCTGCCCAGGACAGCTGAGGGCTCTTTCCAGTTCCTGCAAGGCACCCCTTCTCTTCATCAGCTTCTTCACCAAGGAATCCACTGCCATTTCAGCCCACTTTTCCTCCTCGTCTCCTTGCTTCCAGCCCAACAGCCTCTTCACAGCAGGGCCAGTAAAGGAGAACAGAGAGGTAAAACAGCTGTTGGAATGCATGAGGACTAAGTAGATCTTCAGTGGTCTAATTTCTTCTTCAATGAAGAACTTCGGTAATAGAAGAGTTGCTTCTTCAAAATCAGATGGGATTTTGCTGGATACGTCCAAGTGTCTTCAAGTAGAGACAAGTTCTACAACAGAGGAAAATTAATGTCATGTTTCTCTTTTGAGTTTGTCATCTCAATTTTTAATCAGTATCACAGATTTTCAATCACCAAGAGTAAGACGGCAGTTGCTGCAAAACATATATGTGTCCATTATATAAATTACAATAATTATAACTCTGTATTTTCTCACAAAATATTTTTTTTTGAAAATCTAGGAAATACTTTTCAATAAAGTTGGAAGAATCCTTTTTTCTGATATTTCTTATCCAGGAAATGATGAATTAAAAATATATAGCATAACTTTCTATTGATATTATTTTCATATTTTGGAAGCAATTACCATTCTCTGCACATTAGATATGAGACTTTATGGGGATGCGTAATATTTACCAAAATGCCAGCAAGATTCAAATTGCAACCAGCAAAACAGGTTCAGTCCACCGTGGTAGGTGGCTATAAGGTAAAGGTAAAGGTTCCCCTTGCACATATGTGATATCATTTCCGACTCTAGGGGGTGGTGCTCATCTCCGTTTCAAAGCCAAAGAGCCAGCGCTGTCCGAAGACTGTCCGTGGTCATGTGGCCGGCATGACTCAACGCCAAAGGCGCACGGAACGCTACCTTCCATTACCTTCCGACCAAAAGTGGTCCCTATTTTTCTACTTGTATTTTTTATGTGCTTTCGAACTGCTAGGTTGGCAGAAGCTGGGACAAGTAACGGGAGCTCACCCTGTTTATGCGGCACTAGGTATTCAAACCGCTGAACTGCCGATCTTTCGATTGCCAAGCTCAGTGTGTTAGCCACTGAGCTACCACTTCTCATTAACCTATATATATTATATATATTAATATATCACTGCTATATTATGAGATTTCAAAAAATCAAAATGATAGTGGCTGATGCTCCTTCTTTAATGTGATCAACTGATTCGTTGATAAAGTATATTCCTCCTCTTCCTCCAACTCCTCCTCCTCTACATTGGGAGGATGTCCAGGTTAGTAGAGCCTCTGGCAGCCTCTTCAGTGGAAGTACAAGCAAGATTCCACTCATTTCTGTGATCAAAGTGCTGAAATTCACCCTGCAGACAAACACAATTCTGCAGGTTGGGTATGCGATCATGTATCACCGCAATCAATCCATATGAACAAATTCAAATATCAATGCACGGTACTGTAATTGTGAAAGAAACAGAAAGAATGTCAAAGGCCATGTTTGCATTTATGGGAGAGCCAATCAAATATAAGAAAACTATTATTTTAGAATGTGGACAAGGTATCCCAAAGGTGCTCTTTTCCTCTAAAGACAACTGGATTCTTGATTTTTCTTGAAGATGTTTTACTTTTCATCCAAGAAGCTTCTTCAATTCTATTAATTGGTGGGGAATGGAAGGTATTTATAGTCTTTACGGTCAACCACTTAGAACTGAAGAAGCTTATTGGATGAGAAGTGAAATGTCTTCAAGAAAAATCAAGACAGTCCAGTTGCTTTTAGAAGAAAAAAAGCACCTTTGGGACAGCCATGATCTGGATGACTGAGAACTTCCATAGATATGTGGACAAAATATACGTCAAAACTTGCTGTTGTAGGAAAAAAGTGACTACAGGCCCGTCGTCCTTTCACCAGTGGAAAGAATATTTGCACTGGGTCATGTGGGTTCAGTCCTTAAACCAGATGTGACTCAGGATCAGCCATGTGGATCCAGGAAAAACAGAGAAGGCTGTCGTATCCCACTCCTCCGCTGACGGCCGGGTCAGGGAAATCCGAATCAGGCGTGCCTCTGCAGCTCTGCCAAAGTCCTAGCAAAGTCCTCAGGGCAGGCAGGAGACCAGAAAGTGACTTCAGCAAGATATGTTTAGACTTTGCCTGACTCAGAGAATGCCAGAAAGCAGATCCTTTATATAGGCCATGGGGTGTGGCTCCATGACTCAGCACTTATCCAGGCCTGCCCCTCCCTTCCTTCTGTTGCCTCCGCCTATCAAGTCTTCTGACGCGAGGGTCACTCCAGTCTGCAGCTGTTGGTAATTGACCTCCCTCAGGCTCACATGCTGTGGAGGAGGGGGAGGGGTCTAGTTGCTCCGTTTGCCTGGGCATGGAGCCAGAGCTGGGGGCTGGAGATACTTCCTCCACTTCAGCCTGTCTGGGCATGGAGCCAGGGCTGGGGCCGGGAGGCATACTAGGACATTCCTCCGTGTTCGGAAGCAGATAAGAAGGCCCCGGCTGTGGTGAGATCGGACGAGACACAACAAAGGCTTCAGGAGTGACTGACTTGAGGCTCCAGAGGCAAGAGAAAAGCAGTTGAAATAAAGACAAAGTAGGTGAATCACAGGTTTTTTGTTTGCAAATGCATTTTCCTGGACCACATGCACAGCATGGAAAATATGTTCTGCTTTAACCAACAATCCAGCCAAGTGGTTTTCGTCTGCATCAAGCGTCTCTCGCTCTTTCCACTTCGTCAGGTTCCATCTTTAGTACAGGTAGTCCTCAACTTACAACAGGTCATTTAGTGACTGTTCAAAGTTACAACGGCACTGAAAAAAGTGACATGACCATTTTTCACAGTTACCACCCATGATCAAGGGATCAAAATTCAGATGCTTGGCAACTGTTTCATACTTATGACCATTGCTGTGTCCCAAGGTCATGTGATCTCTTTTGGGGAACTTCTGACAAGCAAAGTCAATGGGGCAGCCAGATTCACTTAACAACCATGTTACTAACAACCTCAGTGGTTTACTTAACAACTGTGGCAAGAAAGGTAGTAAAACAGGGCAAAACTCACTTAACAAATGTCTCAACAACATAAATTTTGGCCTCAATTATAGTCGTAAGTGGAGGACTACCTGTACAAGGACTAGTTCTGGGCATCAGAGGGAAAATTACAGGTTTGCAATGGACTCTCTTAACCTTGAACGCAAATGCTGACCTCATTGTTGCAAAAGCTTTTTGGTCCTAGAAGCTCAAAGTGCAAGAAAAATGTTCAATGCAAAATAAAGTTTCAGATATCACGGAAAGGGGATGAGCACATAAAGGCTGAAATGCACAAGTGCTTCGCCTCATTTCCTATCAGGGACATGAGAAAAATTAGGTTTTGCAACGCTGAAGTAATTCGCGGTTCAACCACGCCCAAGAGACTTCCAAAACCAAAGAATTATGGTTCATCCCGCAATTTAAGTTGTGCAGAATCGTCTTGCTGTTTTAACTACAACTTTGAGGAGAGTTTGAAACTGATAGCAACTTATGGTGAAGAAACCTGGGTCGCTTTGCTTTTGAGGCTCCACCAATTCCGGCCAACAGCGGGAGTTTCTCCAGTTACACCGTTACGCGCGAGGGGCTCTTCCCAAACAGTTTACACGGCGCCTTAGCTGGACCTGCTAAACCGGCGGCTGCAGCGAAATCCCAGGTCGCAATCTCTGAACGACCAGAAGCTCCGGACGGCCGGATCTGGCCCTTCAGCCCTCCCCTCCCCACCCCTCCATCGAGCGCCTCCGCCGCCTCACGCGCTCCCCGGCCCGCGCCCCTCCCCGCAGACCTGGACAGGGTTACTTGCAAAATTACGCTTCATTCCCTAAACCATAGTTATGGAAATCATCGCTCTGTGCAAGGTGAACTTAGTTAGAGCTGCTTTAGGGTGTGAGGTGCGGCTTATTTTTTTTTCTTCTTTTACTGCCATCTGCCAATTTCTGCTCATTTTGCAGGAATTTGTGCTGAGTTTGTTTTAACGTGCCCGGTCACAAGTACTATGCAAAAGGGGTGCATTTGCGACACCGCCCATGCAGGGACACCCGCGTGTAGGGAACAAGACTTCAGAACGCTGAGCTCCATTTGATCGCCTCGAGGAGGAGTTGCCTTCCGGGCAGAGAGGCCAATGCAGAAGTTTTAAGTGAGCAGGAGCGTCGTCTCCTCTTGCGATAAGGGTGGAAAGGGCGTGCTGAAGCTGAATTTCCTAAGCCAGGGGTCTCCAACCTTGGCAACTTTAAGCCTGGAGGACTTCAACTCCCAGAATGCCCCAGCCAGCTTTGCTTGCTGGGGAATTCTGGGAGTTGAAATCCTCCAGGCTTAAAGTTGTCAAGGTTGGAGACCCCTGTCCTAAGCAGAGGGTTAGAGTAAGGGCTCCGCTCACTTGTGCGTCGGATTCTCCCTTTCCAAAGATCTGGAACGGAGGGTCCAAAGCAGGAAGGCAAGCAAGGACTTTGAGAAGGGTTGGACTTGGGAGGTCGTAATTCAAGTCCGATTTGGTACCAAATTCCCCACCTATTCCCACAGGGGTCCTGAAATATTTCTCCACAAAGGACTTGTTAAGTTCGGGAAGTAACGAGGCTGGAGACCAGGGTAGTGACAACAGCTCTTTAATATAGGGTGAACCCAGCAACAGGCTGGGGGAAAAACCTCTCCTTTTATACAGTTCTGCAGGAGGCTTCGTCCAATCAGCAACGTGCTGATTTCCCGCTCAAATATTTAAAGGTACAACTGTTAATACATAACACTCCTCCCCTCCCAGAAAACACTTTGTCTCTATTTACATATTTATTTACATGTTATTTTTCGACGTAGTCACGCAAATAACCTGGGCGTCTCCTAGTTCTTTCTGACCTGCGCGGTTCAGTTCTGGTTGGTGTTTTGAGCTGGTCGGAGGGGCTGTTTTCTCCTCCCAGCTCTTTCTCTGAGCCATCGGGCTCCGGATTATTGGCCGACTTTTTTTCTTGGCCATCCGCCTTGGATTAATTTTGGAATTTTCCTGCTGCTTCCCTCGGGACCTGATGGCGTCGCTGGAACTCTGGGACCTCAGCTAAGTCTTGCGCCTCCCCGGTCATTGTCAGCTGTGGATTCAAAGTGGTATTGGTCATTACCTGTCTCTATTGGTTTGGTTTGGTCAGTTATTCGTTTCCTTAACTGATCTATGTGGCGCCCACACTCGGTTGTCTGGTAGCTCTACCACGTACGATTTTGGGCCTGTTATCTTTGTTACTTGTCCTGCGACCAACTAGGGCCGTCCCCATAGTTTCGGGCCCACACCCGTCGCCTATGCTCATTTCCTTGTCTTTTCTAGTTCCCCTTGTAACCCTCGGTGTGTAATGGGGTTCAAGCGTCAAGTGGGCACCGGAGTTTCCGCCCCATTAGCAATTCGGCTGGGCTTTTCCCAGTGGCTGTGCTTGGGGTTCTGTGCTGGACGGCTAGGAAAAAGTCTATTTTGTTTGCCAGTCACCTGGCTTGAGCCTGACAATGCCTCCTTAGCGCTCCGGACGGAACGCTCTGCAAGGCCATTCGACGCAGGGTGGAAAGGCGCAGAGAGGGCATGTCGGATGCCTTCCTCTGCCAGGTACTCTTCAAACTGGGCTGCCGTGAATTGGGGCCCATTGTCGGACACCAGAGTGTCCGGCAACCCGTGAGTTGCGAATAGGTGGCGCAGGGTTGCGATTACTGCTTCGGCCGTGGTGGACTTCATGAGTATGATCTCCAACCATTTGGAAAATGCGTCCACCACCACTAGGAACGTTTGGCCGTGAAAGGGGCCAGCAAAGTCAATGTGGATTCTTGACCAAGGCCCTTGGGGCTTTTCCCATTCTCTGACAGGGGCTGTTGGGGGTAGCGGTCTGGACTCTTGGCAAGCTTGGCATTTCCCTACCCTTTCGGCAATCTCTGCGTCCATGAGTGGCCACCATACATAGCTTCTGGCTAACCCCTTCATCCTTACGATGCCTGGGTGACCCTCGTGTAGGAGGTCCAATACCTTGCCCCTTAACTTAACAGGAATTATTACACGATCACCCCATAACAGGCACCCCCCTTGAGCCGAGAGCTCATCTCGCTTTTTAACAAATTCTTTGAACCGCTCGCCCGCGCAGCGGGCCACCCTCTCTGTACCCAACCGAGTACAGTCCTTAACACAATGTCCCGGTATGATGCCCGAGCCACTTCCTTTGATGTGACTGGGCCAGAGTCCAACGAGTCAATAAGGAGGATGGGTGTCCCGGAGTGGGGTCTTGATCGCCCCTGGCAGTGGGCATCGGCTCAAGCGTCTGCATGCCCCACTTCTTTCCTGGTCGATGCTGCAGCTTGCGAATAAGCGGCTAAGAATATAGTCCATCGGGTCAAGCGTGGCGAAAGTGCCACAGGCGTTGGCGGTCGCCAGCCAGTAATCCTAGTAGCGGTCTGTGGTCAGTCACGATTTCAAAATTCCGCCCAAAGACATACTCATGGAATTTTTGACCCTGATACAATGGCTAGTGCTTCTTTGTCTAATTGGCTGTAGTTCCTCTCTGGGAGGACATCGTTCTAGAGTAGAAGCTATAGGGGCTTCTGTGCCGTTTGAAGTCTATGGCTGAGTACAGCCCCACCCCATAAGGGGATGCATCGCAAACCAGCACTAGGGGTAGTGAGTCGTGATATTGGATGAGCAGGCTATCACTTGAGAGCAGGTTCTTTACTGCTTCAAAAGCCCTATTTTCTGACTTTCCCCAAGACCAAACAGTATTTTTCCTAAGAGCCTATGCAGCGGTTCCAAGAACGGTTGCTTTGTTCTTTAAAAGACCGCGTAAAATTAACCAATCCCAGGAATGCCTGCAGCTCTGCTTTGTTTTTGGGCGCTGGAGCCTTCCTAATTGCCTTAACCTTGCTCTCAGTAGGGTGAATTCTTCTTGTCTATCCGTAGCCCAAGAAATCGACGATTCGACCCTATCTGGCATTTATTTGTCTTGACTTTTAACCGCTGTCCGGAAAATGCTCAAGACCTTTCTTAACCGCCTCCCCAATTCCTCCATGTTTTCCCTGAAATTAGGACATCATCAAGTAGGGAACTACCCTGGGAGCCCTTGCAGTAGTCGCTCCATCAGGTTTTGAACAGCCCTGGTGCCACACTAACCCCAAATTGCAATCGGTGCACTTGAAGGCCCCCTGTGCCACAATCGCTTGGGCTTCGCCAGCGGGCGCTCACTGGCAGTTGTTGGTAGGCTTGGGCCAAGTCTAACTTTGCAAAGACTTGCCTTGCCCCAAAGAGTGCAATAAGTGTTGCACCACGGAACCGGTAGCGCTTTTCTGTAAGGCTTTGTTAAGCCGCCTTGTAGTCAGCGCAAATTTAATTGACCCGTCCGGTTTGATGGGGGTGACGATTGGCGTCTCCCACTTTGCGTGATCGACTGGCACCAAAATCCCCTGATTTATGAGCTTGTCCAGCTCCTTATCGATTTTTGGTTTTAGGGCAAAAGGGACTCTCCTCGCCTTAAGCCTAATGGGGGCTACCTGGGGGTCTAAGTTGAAGGAAATAGGGGTCCCCTTGTACTTGCCCAGGCAGTCCTTGAAGACATCTTCGAACTCGTTAAAGAGAATGTCTTTCAAATTGCAGTCACTTCTGTATATGCCAGTCACCCCATGCCCAGGGCACGAAACCAGTCTAGTCCCAACAGACTGGGCAGAGTTCCTTCGACGATCGTGATGGGCAGGGTCTTCTTGTGAGGGCCGTACTCGACTCGGACGGAGGTGGTCCTAACAGGGATGCGATTCCCTGGTAGTCGTGGACTCGTAGTCGTTGTGCTTGCAGGTGGCGCCGCGACGGACGGCAGTGACTTCGCCAAAGTGTCCCAGGACATGATGGTGATCGCTGATCCCGTGTCCACTTCAAGCCGGCACCGCACTCCCTCTATTTTTGGCTTGGTGAAGATCTTCTTCCACTTTGGTCGAGGCGCGCCTATGACCACAGTTGTTTGGTTGAATCCGCGCTTTTTGTTTGAGCCAATCGCGGGTCGCCTTGCCGATTCCGCCTGATTGGTCCTAGAAGCTCAAAGTGCAAGAAAAATGTTCAATGCAAAATAAAGTTTCAGATATCACGGAAAGGGGATGAGCACATAAAGGCTGAAATGCACAAGTGCTTCGCCTCATTTCCTATCAGGGACATGAGAAAAATCAGGTTTTGCAACGCTGAAGTAATTCGCGGTTCAACCACGCCCAAGAGACTTCCAAAACCAAAGAATTATGGTTCATCCCGCAATTTAAGTTGTGCAGAATCGTCTTGCTGTTTTAACTACAACTTTGAGGAGAGTTTGAAACTGATAGCAACTTATGGTGAAGAAACCTGGGTCGCTTTGCTTTTGAGGCTCCACCAATTCCGGCCAACAGCGGGAGTTTCTCCAGTTACACCGTTACGCGCGAGGGGCTCTTCCCAAACAGTTTACACGGCGCCTTAGCTGGACCTGCTAAACCGGCGGCTGCAGCGAAATCCCAGGTCGCAATCTCTGAACGACCAGAAGCTCCGGACGGCCGGATCTGGCCCTTCAGCCCTCCCCTCCCCACCCCTCCAACGAGCGCCTCCGCCGCCGCACGCGCTCCCCGGCCCGCGCCCCTCCCCGCAGACCTGGACAGGGTTACTTGCAAAATTACGCTTCATTCCCTAAACCATAGTTATGGAAATCATCGCTCTGTGCAAGGTGAACTTAGTTAGAGCTGCTTTAGGGTGTGAGGTGCGGCTTATTTTTTCTTCTTTACTGCCATCTGCCAATTTCTGCTCATTTTGCAGGAATTTGTGCTGAGTTTGTTTTAACGTGCCCGGTCACAAGTACTATGCAAAAGGGGTGCATTTGCGACACCGCCCATGCAGGGACACCCGCGTGTAGGGAACAAGACTTCAGAACGCTGAGCTCCATTTGATCGCCTCGAGGAGGAGTTGCCTTCCGGGCAGAGAGGCCAATGCAGAAGTTTTAAGTGAGCAGGAGCGTCGTCTCCTCTTGCCATAAGGGTGGAAAGGCGTGCTGAAGCTGAATTTCTAGGGGGTCTCCATTTGCAACTTTAAGCCTGAGGACTTCAACTCCCAGAATGCCCCAGCCAGCTTTGCTTGCTGGGGAATTCTGGGAGTTGAAATCCTCCAGGCTTAAAGTTGCCAAGATTGGAGACCCCTGTCCTAAGCAGAGGGTTAGAGTAAGGGCTCCGCTCACTTGTGCGTCGGATTCTCCCTTTCCAAAGATCTGGAATGGAGGGTCCAAAGCAGGAAGGCAAGCAAGGACTTTGAGAAGGGTTGGACTTGGGAGGTCGTAATTCAAGTCCGATTTGGTGCCAAATTCCCCACCTATTCCCACAGGGGTCCTGAAATATTTCTCCACAAAGGACTCTTGAGGGTTTGTTTTCCCCACTAACAGTTCTAGGGGATTGCAGCTCAGGTGCGCCGCAAAAGAAATGGTGCTCACTGCCAGGAAGTCACCCTTCAGCTGGGAAGAAGACCATCCTGAATCCCCTTTGGAAATGGAGCTTTTCCTAAACCTACTTTGATTCCTTTGAGAATGCAAAATTCCTTTGAGAATGCATCAACATAAATGGATGTTTATGGAATCAGTCGAAGGAGTGACTTTTAAAGCATGTTGTACCTATAAATGAATACAGACCTCATTTGCTCATTTTATTGCTGCTCAACAGTCACCTCCAACTGTGAGATGGGTGGCAAATAAATGTAATAATAAATAACTAAAAATTAATTTGGTCTTTTTTTAGACATTTTTCAGTGTCTTAATTCCAAGGTGAACCACAGCTTATTCTCTGTTCACGAATAACAGCTGATGTTCATTTGCCGATAAAGGATTGGATTTTTAAAAAAGAAAAAGGTTATTTCTCTCAAATTTTATTACATGACTCCATCTATGGTAGCATCTCAGAAAATGCCATTTTATTCAAATGAAGGTGAAACCATCAATGCAGGGATTATAAAATAAAAACAGGCAAGATTTCGTCTTTTAAGCTATTACCAAAATACATGCATTGCCTCTTTTAACAATCCTATAAAAGAAAAGTCAAGGACCATTTCATTATCCCGATTCTCCTTTGAAGTAGCTGAAAGCCAAACCCCAGCCTTCACAGAAGAGCACAGCATTTATTACATATCCTGCATGGAGCTCCTTCATGAATGGTATTTCAGCTGCTTTTCACACTCAGCCAAGTAATTTTGTTGCCCCTATTCAGGGGTAAAAGGGGACCCTGGGAATGTCAATGCTCACAAAGCTCTGGGATTATTTTGAAGTGGTGTGGCAGAATGACAAATTACAGCTGAGCTCCAAAAATCCTCCAGTCTGGTCAGCCTGCCCAAGCAATACAACAGTCAGGCCAATAATAACAATATTTACAATCTTTCAAATGAAAGGAAATATACGTTTCCCAGGCTAATTTAGGAAGCAATCTGGGTCAGTCACTAGGACCAGAGATTTAGTCCTCCAGGATGGGCTCCAGCACAAGTCCAAAAGCTCAGAAGCCTAAATCTCTGGTTATGACCAATGATGGATGGATAGAAAACTCAAATCAGAGGGAATTTACACAAAGCTAGGAAACCTGTACAAAGGAGCCTTCAATGATTATATTAAGTCAAAATGTGTGGTGAAACAGAAGCTGATGGGTTGGGCATACCACCTTTGGTAGAAGAGGATATTTGCAGCTCAGGGTGTTTGAAGGTTTCTGAGCTTGGTAGTTTTCTTGCAGACATTTCATTACCAAATTGGGTAACATCAGGACTAAGTTACCCAGTCTGGAAATGGAATGACTGCAAGGAAACAATAGATGATAAAGATACTGTTCACAAAATAGTCCATGCCAAGCCAGCTCTTTTGTAGACCCTAGAAAGCCACTGCAGTTGGGCTGCAATTATACAGAAGTAATGTTCAAAGGCCCATTTCTTTGCAAGGGAGAGTGAGAAGAGCTTTTTATGCTGCTGGAGAACAGTACAGGTGAAACTCAAAAAATTAGAATATTAGAATATCATGCGAAAGTTCATTTATTTTAGTAATGCAACTTAAAAGGTGAAACTAATATATGAGGTAGACTCATTACATGCAAAGCGAGATAGTTCACGCCTTGATTTGTCATAATTTTGATCATTATGGCTGACAGCTCATGAAAACCCCAAATTCACAATCTCAGAAAATTAGAATATTTATTTATTTATTTATTTATTGTACAGGCAAAATAAAACAAACAGTGCACTATATAATTTAAATGCAATTAAAAACTTATTTTAAAATTGGCCTGAAAATTAAAATATACAGTGAGCTAAAACCCCATTTAAAATTAGAATAAAAAGATGTGTCTTCAGTTCGCGACGGAATGTCCGAAGGTCAGGTATTTGGCGTAAACCCGGGGGAAGTTCGTTCCAGAGTGTGGGAGCCCCCACAGAGAAGGACCTTTTTGTGGATATCACTGAAATAAATGAAATAAATGAACTTTTGCATGATATTCTAATTTTTTGAGTTTCACCTGTATGGTGAAACTGTATGGTGTCATGCTAAGCATTCAGGCACTTACCAAGCCAGGCAGCTTTTCAAGCCATCCTTTCATCTGAACCTCCCTTTTCCTATGAGTTATGACATTATCGGTTTAGGGAGGGGAGCAGTGCATACCTGAAAGTGTTTGTACTACCACTGGAAGCTCTGGAAAAATTCTTAAGAAAAATCTAAGTCTACACATTGCAGAGAGTGGCCTGAAACAGCTCTTGGGCAGTTGCCTCACAGGCACTATTGAATAAAGAACTGTTAGAAATCACTCTGGCCTCGCCTCCATTCTTCACAGGGACCTGTGCTTCCTGCAACAGCCCGGGTCTTGCGAAAGGCTACCCCTCAAGTGGGCCTGTGCTTTTCCAAACAACTGATTCCAGCTGCGCTAAAATTGCCAGCTGTTTCGGCCACCGCCTCTGAGCCACCGTGCTCCAAACAAGGAGAGCTGCGAATATATACATGATCAATTGGCTGCAGGCTGGAAGGAATGCTTGGCTTGCATTGGCCTGGCCAGCACCTAGATTAAGCTGAAACCTGCCAAGGTGACTCCTTTCCTTGTGAATACTCCACAGGGAGGCAAGATTTGCAATTTCAGGATTGCACGAGACCCACCATTTATCTACCACAGCTTCCCGCCCACTGACAGTCGCGCTTGCAACCACTGCTCCTTTGTGAAAAGGGGCACAACTCGTGGCTATTGAGCTCAGGAGGGGAGTTTGAAGAGGGGAAGTTTAACTGGCAGGGGAAAGCTGGAAGCCAGCAGCCCATCGACGACAGCACCATCCGATTTCCCAGTCAATGGCAGCATTCCGCTCAACACGCATGGGAACAGTCACCTGGCCATCCCATTCATGTGCATTTTTACACGTGGATGTATTCCTTTCGTAGTAAGATCCCTGGGTGGAAAAGCATAGACTTTCTTGTAGTCACTTCCCAGAGGGTCCCCTTTATGAAAACCAAAGACTGTGGAGAATATCCGCAGCCATCAAAAGGAAAAAGCGATGGGTTTCTGCAAGGGTGTTGGTTGCGCAGAAAGACCACCTGAGAAAATGGAGCAAATCCACCCTCTAGTCTAGTGACTATCAGCATGAGCTGGGGAAAACAAAGTTTGTGTGCATGGCAGCTCAACCTTTGGATGTTGAGGGATTCCAGGCCGGATTTTGAAGCCGCTCGACTCCTTTGTAGTGCTCCGACTAGAGTACAACATGGCTTCTGGCCAACCTCTTCTGGAAACGCTTTTGAAAATCTGTGGTTTTTGAAAACATTTAGGCTCCCAGTAGGTGCCATCCTTGCAGAAAGTTTCCCAGAAGGAGATGGATGTGGGGTCCTTGGTTGTCTCAGAGCTTGGTGGTTTCCTTGCAGTCATTCCATTTCCAGACTGGGTAACTTAGTCCTGATGTTACCCAATTTGGTAATGAAATGTTTGCAAGAAAACTACCAAGCTCAGAAACTTTCAAACACCCTGAGCTGCAAATATCCTCTTCTATCAAAGGTGGTATGCCCAACCCATCAGCTTCTGTTTCACCACACATTTTGACTTAATATAATCATTGAAGGCTCCTTTGTACAGGTTTCCTAGCTTTGTGTAAATTCCCTCTGATGATTTGAGTTTTCTGTGCAGACTTGCTGAACCGGGGTGTGGGGAAAGCTCTTCTGCAGATTTGCACTAAGAAATGCTGTTTGTGCCAAAGGTCTGGAGGAGGGAAAAGCTGTTTCTCCCAAAGCCCCTTCCAAATTTCCCTGAAAACCATCTTTTCTGCCCTCACTATTTTATAATTGGGTTGTGCTGTTTTATTTGTACTTTAAAATTCTAGACGGCCATTTCTCAATGCTTTGAGCTACTGAAATTGACCTGTTCTCCATAATACTTCTCCAGTCTGGCTATGTACAATTTCTTTTTAAAAAAATGTTTAATTTTTAAAATGCACATTGATGCAAATGCGTTTTAGGTGAGATTTTGGGGGAATGTAACCCAGGTGAAAATGAAGGAATCTCCTATGTGGGGCTCTTGATCAAGAAATTGGAACTGGCCCAGGATGCTGCAGCAGGCCCAGGTCAACCCCTGAGCTGCATCGATTGCCTGTTACTCTCTGTGCACAATTCAAAGTGTTGCTATCCAGCCCTATGAGTTTCTTGGCCTCCTACAAAATCTGCCCACTGCATTCCCTTCTACAGGATTAGCTTTCTTTCGATGCCATGAATTGAACCATGTAATCTATACACAATTACTCATGCAAAGCATTTGGTGAACCTACTGTAAGCCATATATATATCTCCTGTCTATAACACAGTCCTCACAAATTGTGTAGAACATCTGCCTTGAGCTCCTGAAGAAAAGGTGAGCTACAAATCTACTAAACAAATAAACCAAGAAAAAAGTATGAGAACCCTCAAAATTATTCAAGGCTCTGTATATGTATGTGTGTATACATATATATACATATACATATATATATAAAGCCTTGAATAATTTTGAGGGTTCTCATACTTTTTTCTTGGTTTATTTGTTTAGTAGATTTGTAGCTCACCTTTTTTTCAGGAGCTCAAGGCAGATGTTCTACACAACTTTGAGGACTGTGTTATAGACAGGAGACGGGTATTCTCATATCCCTCCCCTCTTGTTGAGAGAGGGCTCAATTTTAATGTAGATGTGTCTATAACACAATCCTTTCAGCAGTCCCAAGATTTCTATACCTATTTATTTACATTCTGATTCAGCTGACCCTGATGGTACCAGTAGTGGGTAACCAGTAGTGGGTTCAACTACTGTCAGAGAGCATAAGAATATAAATCTTTTCATTCCCTACCATTCAGTCAGAATTGAAGCTTATTGGATGAGAGGTGAAACCTTTTCAAGGGAAAAGAAGAAGAAAAAAATGACCTGGATGATTGAGAATCTCCATAGACATGCTGTATGTCTGTTTCATTGTCTGGTTTTTGCTTTTCCCTGTGAAGTCAATGATGGGAGTCTTTATTTGGGGGGGGGGACACCACATTCTTCCTTGTTGATCACTTGGTACTACTGATGGGCAACCAAGCCACTCAATCACCCCATTTTCTAAAATGTCCCGAAATTGTGGCCCAAACACGCTCAGAAAAATTATGTTTCTATTTGTTTTGCTCTCTTTACAGATTTTAAAAAGTTCTTTTAAAAATGTATTAAACATGCCTCATTTTGCTTATTGAAATGATTGCTATATGGAATTGAAACATTAATTTTATTCATATCAGCATTATAAATTGATGACTTAATAGCATTTTAAATTCCAATTGGCATTCTAAGCTGCTGAGCTCTAAGGAAGACTTTCTTTGTTGTTTGTTGGAAAAGAGGCAGCAAAAAGTTAGGTATACAAACACAATACCCAGAACATTTGGATAACAATGAAATAGACAGCTCAATAACTTTGGAAAAGACAGTTTACATTCTTCAAAAATACTTGGAGGGCTTTTCTCCCAGAGAAACTGTTTCCCCTAGACTTTAGTTATCTTTGCAGTTAGCTTGTCAGATGTTTTCTTCCTCTAATCAGAAGTCATACTAAATATAATAGAACTTACTCCCTGGTAGGAGTAAAGGATTCCCATTTTAAGTATCTACACCATTTTTTTTCTTGATGGCTAACCATAAGGAAAGTTTTCTTTCATCACCTTGGATACGGCATGACTGCTTCTGACTTTTCCCAGAAAGCTACAGTGATTGTGGAAGAGGAAGTTATATCAAGGACTAAGGGACGGCCATCCAAGAAAGTAATTAACTTGTAACTAACTTTAATCAAAGCTCTGGAGAGAAGAAAGGATAATGTGTTTATCCAACAACTAATTCATTTTAGTTTACTACAGTGAATGAATCTGCATTTATGTAAAATCAAGACATGTTAAATGAAGCACAATTTGTGGTCTTCGATAGTCTCTGAGCTTGGTTATTTTCTTACAGATGTTTCATTACCCAACTAGGTAACATCATCGGTGCTAGAGGGGAGCAGGGTCTGCTCTCTGGTTACAGACAGTTCAATCCAATCAAAAGACTATAGTTCAATCCTGAGCTACATATACAGGTAGCCCCTGACTTACAACCACAATTGAGTCCAAAATTTCCTGTTAAGTGAGACATTTGTTAAGTGAGTTTTGCCCCATTTTACGACCTTTCTTGCCACAGTTGTTAAGTGAATCACTGGAATTAAATTAGTAACAGTCGGTAAGTGAATCTGGCTTCCCAATTGACTTTGCTTATCAGAAGGTTGCAAAAGGTGATCACATGACCCTGGAACACTGCAACCATCATCTGAGTCAGTTGCCAAGCGCCTGAATTTTGATCACATGGCAATAGGGAGACTGCAATGGTTGTAAGTGTGAAAAACGGTTGCAAGTCACTTTTTTCAGTGCCACTGTAACTTCGAACATTCACTAACTGAACTCTTGTAACAAGTCAAGAACTACCTTTTTATTTTTATTTATTTACATTTATATCCCGCCCTTCTCCGAAGACTCAGGGCGGCTTACACTGTGTCAAGCAATAGTCTTCATCCATTTGTATATTATATAAAAAGTCAACTTTTATTGCCCCCCCAACAATCTGGGTCCTCATTTTACCTACCTTATAAAGGATGGAAGGCTGAGTCAACCTTGGGCCTGGTGGGACTTGAACCTGCAGTAATTACAGGTTGCTGTGTTTTAATAACAGGCTTCTTTACAGCCTGAGCTACCACGGCCCTTTACCCTTTACCACTGTAACTACCTATTACAGCGATGGCGAACCTTTTCGGCACTGAGTGCCCAAACCGGCACGTGTGTGCGTGCGCATGTATGTGTGCGTGCTAGAGTTCCAGATACCCGAAGACTGGCTGGCCGGCGTGCACATGCCTGTTTTTTGGCTGTTTTTTCAGGCTGTTTTCTGGCACTTCGGCACCCATGAAGACCAGCTGGCCAGCATGCATGTGCATGCCAGAAAGCCAAAAAGCAGCTGGCGACAGCATGTGTGTCCCCAGAGAGGGCTCTGCATGCTACCTCTGGCACACGTGCCATAGCTTCGCCATCACGGACCTGCAGTTTCTTCTATTGACATGCAATCTATTCACTTCAATACAAAACAAAAGACTGTGTGCATTCCAGCACAAGTTATCTTACATTAAGCAACAATCTGCTTCTACATCATTTCAGCAATCCTTCCCAGAGCTCTCTAAATATACATGTTCACATACCTTTTTCACTCCTTGTACAATGAAAAGACTGGACGTGCTGATAAGCTCTACAAAGAGGAGAAAGTGACACAGAAGCTTTGTTTGCAACCGCCTAGCCCTAGAAGCTCTCCTGAATTGGAGAAATAACTCTAATGAAATGGGCCCATCAAAGTTTACCACAGCAAACGTATCGAACCAAATTATGTACATGTTCTGTGCAATTTTTGTCTACAGAATTTGTTAACAAATGTAGAAATCCCAACTCCATCTCTCCGATTTGAAATACTTATCCAAGACAAGATTTTGGGAAGTGGGTGATTGGGGGGGTGGGGAGAGAGAGAAACCAGGCATGTTGACCAAGGGCTGACAACTGTTACAAATTTAAAACAGGCAAACTCATGGCCACATGGTCGCATCAGGTAAAGATGTTAACAGATTTTAGATCTTGGAGTGGTAAAGAGCTTGTTATGCAAGCAAATTGGCATTATTTTTTTTAACAGTCCTATAATCACTTGCATCGGAATGGAGTTGTAGTGACTGAACGGAACTTAGCATTTACTGGCCAGATGCCCTTTCTGATGCCTACGCGGAACGTCTCTTTGTGCCCAGAGAAACATACGCCTAGGATTGAACTCACAGCCTCCTAATTGTGAGGAGAGAGCTCTACTTCTAGAGCTCTGCCTCTAGGCCCCCATGCTGCTTATGCAAGCACACTGACATTATTCATATACAAAGCAAACCTTTGGTAACTTGAAGATGTGTGGACTTCAACTCCTGGAATGCTCTGGGAAGCTGGGGAATTTTGGGAGTTTAAGTCCAAAATTGAGAAACACTGGACTACAGGACTAGGAACTCTGTAATGACAAAATCACAAGGGAATCTGAAGCCTAACTTAAGACTTCCAAAACTGTATTTCTGGGTACCAATCTAGTGGCCTGCTCTTAAATCAGATCTGTCTGGGCAACTCCTTATCACTTTTGCTGAGATCTTTCTGCATTCACTTGAAGGCTCCTGATCTTGCTGCTTCCATTAAAGCAATCTTGGGGTCTCCAAGGTTTCTGGCTAACAGGAACATCAAGACAAGATCTAAGGACCCAGGTCTCTTTGGAATCCAAGTGCACGAAGGAGTGATTGCCAGGATATGAAGAACCATGCTCTCTCTAACATGGAGCCAGGGATTGTTTACCCTGTGCTGCGTCTCTTGAGAGTGGCATCAGCAGTTGTAGATACGTCTTCCACAGAATTTCCCCTCTTCATGGATTTTTGTGCCCAGACGCAACTATGCAGATGGCAATGCCCAAGACTATCAAGAGCATTCCCAGAGCGGCCCCTACCAAAGAGAAAAAGCAGGAAATCAACCAAAGCTACAAACTTTGTTCGTGGGAGAGAGGAACATGGAATATTCAATTCAACTGTGCTTATTTTGACTAAATATAAAGCAACAAGGAGGACAGAATTTGCATCTGATCAAGCCATTAGACACCTACTTGGGCCACCTATGTTTTCTCCAAGAACTTTCCCTGTTGCCACTGTGAAGACCAGGGCCAAGGAATTGCAAAGAGGCACAGCCAAGGTCAGATCTGAAATGGAAAGTGGAACATTCAATGCAGAATCATCAAAACAAATGAAAACCACTGAGGAGATCCCTAATCAAATGGAAACCATCTGAAGGTTGTGTTTGGCTGGTGAATGGCTGGGGAGTAATTCTGGTAGGAAATCCTTCTTCCTTAAAAGCATGTTAGATCTCTACATTCAGGGATTTTCACATAGGACAATGTTGACAAGATGGCAGTTACTTCCAATACTTGATTCTGCAGCAACTGTCCAGCAAGCTTTGTTTATCTAGCTATTCTTTAACTGGTCTTTTTCAATCATATTGGATTGAAATTCAAGAACTGCAATCAACATATCTTGATGGCAACAAAGGTGTCCATAGTGGGCCTCAAAAAGATCTAGATAATATCTGATCATGTGATTAAAACCCAGCTCCTTTTGAATGTGCATCAGAATTCTCAGTGGTTTTTTTTAATGATGGTAATCCTGCTCTGAAATCTATTAAGAACTTAGTTACTCCCATTTTGGTGATACAGTCACAGAAATTAGATTTTTAAAATTATGTCTTTCTGCAGTAGGTATCTTGAGTAATCACCCACAATGATCAGAGTTCCCTCCCCCCCCTCCCAAATCTTGACACTGTAACTAATTAATTGAGGACCAACCTGTGGATGCTAATGCGAGATAGTAGATGACTGAGCCACACTGGTTTACAATAAATGGTAACATGTACTGCAAGGAAAAAAAATAGTTGGATGGAGAGAGCTTCAGGGTTACTTAATTTAAACCAATTTCTGATCAAACACCAGGGATTCTGACAATGCAATCCCTGGTGTTCCAGTTACTGTAATGCATCATATATTCTTTTTTTTCAAATGTGTTCTTGGGTCAAAACAATTTTAAAAGGTTATTGCTGACTAGTGGCTTTCCGAACAGTCTTCTATCCAAGAAGAAAAGAGGTATTATTTTTTTCAAGTATTCTGAATTAAAGAGAAAAAGAAAGTTAGAAAAGGAATTACTTCTCCATTGGGAAAGCTACTAAATGCTGTAATCAAAGAAGCAATTAATCAAAGTCTGAGTATAACAAGTAAAAATAGAATTAAATTTAATACCATACTAATCTCTTATTACAGTATCATGTAAGATTTAGAAAAAAAAATCTTGTGATGTGAACAAGCTGGTGCAGTCCAGGTACCTTCCATAGTATTTCCTTCCCCCAAACCGGGTCAAGGATCATTTACTTCTTGGGTCAATAGGAACATTTTGAATCTGTTTCATGGGCATGAAGAGATAATGTCTCTCTCGTGCATAAATCATCCCTTTACTTGCAGCCAGTGCCCCAGAAAGTTAGTTCCTGTTTCTAATTTATCTTCCTTTTTTTAAAGAGAAGTCGGCTTCCAATTCCATGTTTTAATTAAAAGACTATTTTTAAAAAAGGCAGGAGGGGTGGTCTAATGAGCATGAAAAGAAATGTCTGCAAGTATAAAGATGCCATGTTGTGGGCCCCAGGCACAGGTAATTCAGATTCTTGTTGCAAAGGAGCCTCAGGTGGGAGTGCTGAATAACAAGGACTGGGCTCTGTGAGTGGATTGATCTCAAAACAGTGGGACCCTCAGCATAGGACTGTTTTGAATTCCATGATGGAATGTTTTGCACTATAGAAGAGGGTTTCCCAAACTTGGCAACTTTAAGACGTGTGGACTTCAACTGGCTGGGAAATTCTGGAAATTGAAAGCCACAGATCTTAAAGTAGTGAAGATTAGAACAAGCAGTGTGAAGAATGCTGTGTAAAATGGCAAATACCTTGTAATTCAGGCAAAGGAACTTTATTTCTGCCAGCATCTGCTGAAGTCGGCTTTCTCTCTTTACCTGCTCCAGACCCTCAGTTCCTCTTTTCAAAAATGGATTGGTTGTTCCCCAAAGAATTGCTACCAAAATCAAAGCTGCAACATCACCTGCAAGATGACAGCCCATCGACAAATTGTTTAATGAAGTACTCATAGCAGTACAGTTGTAATGTATTCATCCATTACAACTGTATTCCTTGGTAAGAAAGACAGTAGCTAATCAATGAATAATCATCCTTCTCTTTCAATACAAATATATTGCAGTTTTACAGATTTTAAGCTGCATTAAGTAAATTGCATCTTGTTTAGCATTAAGTCCTATTACAGGCAAGTCTTGAACTTACCAACGGTTATTTAGTGATCTTCAAAGTTACCCCAAACATACCTAGAGGATTTATGACTTTGTTTGTTTAATGACTGCTTAAAACGTTTGTAAAATCATATTGGTCACGACTGACCCATTTTACAACTGTCACTACTTACAACTATAGAGGGCAGGCTCCTTTATGGTTGTCTGTCAAAAGGTACCTGTACATTAGTGAGCTATCTAAAATCAAGGTGCAAATGGTACAAAAACAAACATTCTTGAAGGAGAGATCCAGGGCTGCTGCACTATTAAATTTTGCGGACTGGCACACCCCACAAAGGTGAATGGAAAAGGATGTGCAGCGCTTGCTTAATCCTCCTTTCAACTGCCCTCAACCCAGGGGTGAAATCCAGCAGGTTCTGACAGGTTCTGGAGAACCGAGCAAATACCACCCCTGGCTGGTCTCCGAGCGGGGTGGGAATGGAGATTTTGCAGTATCCTTCCCCAGCCACACCCACAGAACCGGTCGTAAAACAATTTGGCTTTCACCACTGCCTAATCCTAACCCAGAGGTCTCCAATCTTGGCCACGGTGGACTTCAACTCCCAGAATCTTTAAAGGGGCCAAGGTTGGAGACCCCTCCCCTAAACGGCTCAGGCGTGGAGCAATCATCAACACTTTCCTTTTAAAAGAATTATTTCCCCCTCTTATCCCCCCCCACCACCACAATTTCTGAGGCACCGGAAGCGGCTCCCTCACCCAGCGACGCCATGGCGACAAAGAGTCCCGCAAAGGATCTTCGTGGAAAACAGCCGTCAGCGGTGTTGCTCTAGGCATATATCTCTCTATGGCTCAGCCCTACATTCCGCTCCCTTAAGATTCAAGCCTCGCTTAGGGGTGGGGAAGGGGAGGAGCGGCCCAAGAGACTCAGTCACTCGTGTATTGCCAAACTATTGTCGGAGGCCCAGAGTGAGGGCGAATTAGGTTTCTTTACGTCAGACGTCTTCAAACATGGCCGCTTTAAGCTGTGGACTTCAACTCCCAGAATTCTCTAGCCAACAGTGCTGGCTGGAGAATTCTGGAAGTTGAAGTCCACAAGTCTTAAAGCTGCCAAGTTTGGGGTCCCCTGCTTTACGGAGAGGGGAGGGGAAGCTTCCCAATGTAATGGTCTTTTCGATCTCAAATGATTCGGTTTATTCCAACTTGTTTGGTTAAAATAAAAAAGAAGTTGAAGTATACTGAAGCGTTATGCAAGGGCAGATCAGAATTATTAATCTTTTCTAAAATTATACATTCTTGATAGGAACCTCTTCTTTGCCCCACCAACGGAGGCATTCTGAACAGCACCAGAAGTGAAGGTATACCCAATACGGTTCTCTTTTCTCTTCTCTAGGCCTTGCAGGGCCACTTCCTTTCGCCATGACCCGGAAGCGATGCTTTTGGTCTCACCCCGGAAATGGTTCTTTGTACCTTCCGCTCCTGCTGCCGGCGTTGTTTCTGCAGCCATGGTGAGTCTCTGCGTCTCTTGGATTCCTTAATGCGAATAAATAGTTAACTAGATTAAGTAGTTAAGTCAGATAATTAATTCAGACGTTGGTCGATTTCCATTGGGATGGGAGGTGAGCCCTCTAGTTTTTCTGGGCTCAAAAAGTTATTAGGAAAAGATCTCACAGGGTCTGCGGGGAAGTTACTCCGGTTGAACTCAGTGGCGCCTCTTCCAGTATAATCAGGACGAGAAGAAGATTCCCTAAAAGAAGGAACGTTTCACTTTGGGGCTAAATCGATATTTTTATAAGCATCGTTCCTGTGCTTCGATTCAGAGGAGCTTGCAGTAAAATAAAATTTTAAAAAAGCTGCCCCAATAAAACTAATGCATAACAATAGAAAACAGAATAGCAAGATTCACGGCTTAAGAAAGCAATAAAACGGCAGCCTAAAAGATTATTTGTGGATTTGTTTTGTATCCTAATTAATAGCTCAAAGAAATAACAAAAATAATGAACCTAAATGTTCTACTACTACTCCTTCTTGCTTAAAAGTCTGTGCTGACCAATTGGCCCCCATCTTCACCCACATTTTCAATAAATCACTAGAGATGTGCTATGTTCCTTCTTGCTTCAAACGCTCTACCATCATCCCAGTGCCGAAGAAGCCCACCATCAAGGAACTGAATGACTACAGACCAGTTGCTCTAACATCTGTAGTCATGAAAACCTTTGAAAGGCTAGTGCTTTCCTACCTGAAAACCATCACGAATCCGCTCTTAGACCCCTTGCAATTTGCATACCGAGCAAATAGATCAACAGATGATGCTGTTAATATGGCTCTGCACTACATCCTACAACATCTTGAGTCTCCAAAGACCTATGCAAGGGTCCTTTTTGTAGACTTTAGTTCAGCATTCAATACCATCATTCCAGACATTCTTCTAACTAAGCTAAACCAGCTACAGGTACCGGAACAGACTTGTAAGTGGATCACAAGCTTCCTAACAAACAGGAAGCAGCAGGTGAAGCTAAGCAAGATCACATCAAATACCTGTACAATTAGCACAGGGCCCCCCCAAGGCTGTGTGCTCTCCCCACTTCTCTCTGTATACCAATGACTGCATCTCCAATGATCCATTTGTTAAGCTACTGAAGTTCGCAGATGACACAACAGTGATTGGTCTCATTCGAGACAATGACGAATCCGCATATAGACGAGAGGTCGAACGACTAGCCTTGTGGTGCAACCAAAACAATCTGGAACTGAACACACTCAAAACCGTAGAAATGGTGGTAGACTTTAGGAAAACCCTTCCATACTTCCACCTCTCACAATACTTGACAACACAGTATCAACAGTAGAAACCTTCAAATTTCTGGGTTCTATCATATCGCAAGATCTCAAATGGACAGCTAACATCAAAACATCATTAAAAAAGGACAACAAAGAATGTTCTTTCTGCGCCAACTCAGTAAGCTCAAACTGCCCAAGGAGCTGCTGATCCAATTCTACAGAGGAATTATTGAGTCTGTCATTTGCACCTCTATAACTGTCTGGTTCGGTTCTGCAACCCAACAAGAAACTTCAGAGGATAATTAGAACTGCAGAAAAAATAATTGCTACCAACTTGCCTTCCATTGAGGACCTGTATACTGCACGAATCAAGAAGAGGGCCGTGAAAATATTTGCAGATCCCTCGATCCTGGACATAAACTGTTTCAACTCCTACCCTCAAAACGACGCTATAGAGCACTGCACACCAGAACAACTAGACACAAGAACAGTTTTTTCCCGAAGGCCATCACTCTGCTAAACAAATAATTCCCTCAACACTGTCAGACTATTTACTGAATCTGCACTACTATTAATCGTTTCATAGTTCCCATCACCAATCTCTTTCCACTTATGACTGTATGACTATAACTTGTTGCTGGCAATCCTTATGATTTATATTGATATATGATCATCAATTGTGTTGTAAATGTTGTACCTTGATGAACGTATCTTTTCTTTTATGTACACTGAGAGCATCTGCACCAAGACAAATTCCTTGTGTGTCCAATCACACTTGGCCAATAAAATTCTATTCTATTCTATTCTATTCTATTCTACTAGAAGTATCCTGGGCAGCTCATTCCTATTACTGGGGAAAGAATCAGCACGAAAATAGAAGGTCATTATACTCAAATTGTAATTCTGGGCCTATTTACTAGGAAGTAAATCCCATTAAGTTCACAGTGAATGTAATGTCAGTTTGATTTCTCAGTTGTTAAACCTCTTAAGGGATACTTAGTTTTTCTTTTAAACTTGGCTGATCTCAACTTTTCTCACCTGCCCCAGCACCTACCTACACATCTTCATGCTTGAAATAAATAAATGTAAGATATTACAGTACATCTTTAGAGTGGCAAGGTGGCCTGGAGGTGGAACTCTTGCCTCACGATCAGGAAGCTCTGAGTTCAATCTGCTGCAGATGCCATGTAGGCAATAGGAAGGGCAGGTGGCTAACAAATGCTCAGCTCCATTCAGTCACCCAACTTCACCCCGAGTCAGGTGACTGCAAGGGATTACAGGATCGTTAATCAAAAAAACAACAACAGTACATCTTTAAATTTGGCTGTCTTTTCATTTTATTTCTTTGTTATTTTCTTATAGAAGAAATGTAATTGTCACCGGTTTCACCCCTTAAAACCAACACCTGGAATTTCAATTCTGCTGCCCAGTTATTTTATCCATCTTTTCACAGCTGAATAGCGGCTGCAGCATTATAAATGACAAGTATATTTTCTAACATTGTCATTGGCAAGTAAGTAGTGTTAACATCTTGTTTAAAATTTTCTCTTTACAGAAACCTATTTTGTTGCAAGGCCACGAGAGGTCAATTACTCAGATCAAGTATAATCGGGAAGGTGATTTGCTTTTTACAGTAGCAAAAGATCCGGTATGTTATCATTGAATGGTTACCTTATTTATGTGGTTTTTTTTCAGTTAGCCTAACAGTATCTCTTCCTACTATCCTAATAGATAGGAAAGAAAAAGGGAAGGAAGAAAAATAGGCACATTTTACTTCAAAATCAGTTGCATCCTATATGCCAACAATGGATCTGTATCTTTTGTGTTTCATGAAACTTGGGCACCCTGATTTTTAAATCTTTCTCACCCTAAAGAAAGGTGCATATGATACATATGATTGTCTTTGAAAGAAAATTTAAAAAATTCTGTGGTAGAAGAACACAGCTGTTTGTAGGGCGAGTCTGTCAGCCACAGTTAAAGGTTTTATTTTGTTTTATTTCAGTGAATATTGGTCACTACAGTCTATTAAAATCTAGTCAGAATGGTCTTCACAATATTCTTTACAACCTGTAATATCCAAGAGTTAATAATCAAGGGTTTGTGAAACCTGTTGTCAATGGATTTAGTTTTGTTAATGATTCTTCTTCATTCATCGTTAATTAATTTGCTACTTTCTTAATTTTAGTCAGTGTGTTATATAATCAATTCCAAGTCAGTTTATCTTGTTTGTAAGTTATTGACTAGTCAAAATATTTAATCAGAAAGTTGTTGTTATGTAGCAGTTTTAATATTATGGTTTTATTAAATTTACCTTATTTTTCGTTTATCAGATTGTTAATGTTTGGTACTCTGTCAATGGTGAGAGACTTGGCACATACAGTGGCCATACTGGTGCAGTTTGGTGTGTGGACGCTGATTGTATCCTTTGGTTTTAGTGTACAAAATCACATTTTTTCAAAGTTGCTTGAAAATAACTCATGTATATATTGGAGCTGATCCTGCTGCCTGTCTCTCCCCCACTCACCCCACTTCTTTCACCCCCACACACACCATGAATCATTGTGTCATTATTTTCAGAGATATTTTCCTACCAGATTCTTTAATGTCTTGGAAGTAACTCATTTTGAACTGTATAACATAGTTACAGGAATTGTTTTATTTCATTTTGCATTCTGAAATAAAATGTAATATGATAATATTTATTTCATAACATAATTTGCCAAAGGTCAATTTCACAAGAATTGTGGCTTTTGGAAGCATTCTGTAAGTTTGAGTTTCCTTGGTTGAAAAAGTTCTGCTCTACACTGCACTGTTTTTCTCAGTTAAAGGTTACAAAGTTTTAGTAGCGTATGTGTATCTAATTTGCAGGGTTCTTATTTTAAAACCATGCAGTAGTTCATTTCTGTTTCCTGCTGCTCCTCATTATGTATTTTGTGTGGCTCCTTGACTGCTCTCTTCAGGGGACACAAAACATGTCTTGACCGGCTCAGCAGACAACAGTTGTCGGCTCTGGGACTGTGAAACAGGTGAATGTCAATGTATGAATAGTAGGAAGAATGTTCTGATTATGCAGGATGAAAAATCTAATGTTAGGAGAGAGGAGAATGGGGTTTGACTGCTTTCCCAGAATTTGCATCTGGAAACTCATGTCAACATTAGGATTCATGTGTAAACATTTTTACAAGTTGTAATGGGGGGGGGGAGGTCTCACCTGAATTGGCTTCTACCCAGATTGTTGGGGGCAATATGCTGACACTGTGAACAGCTTAGAGAGGGCTGTAAATCACTATGAAGCAGTATATAAGTGCTATTGCTATTGAGCATGACGAGTGGGGAATGAGCATGCTGATCTCACTGAGTGAAAAATAGCCCTCTTTGCTTTTGTGCTAATGCAATGTTGCAGGGCTTGGTTTTTCTTGCTGCACTTGCCTTTTTACAGTACAGGTAGTCCTTGACTTACAATCACAGTTGGGGCTAGAATTTCTGTTCCTCAGCAAGGCAGTTAAGTGACAATTTTACCTTTTTGCCATGGTTAAGCATTGCAGTTGTTGTTAATCCAGTTTCCCCCATTGACCTTGATTGTTGGGAACCAGCTGGGAAAGTGGCAAATGGTGATCTCATGAACCCAGGATACCGCAACCGTCATAAATAACATCCTGATTGCCAAGCCCCCAAATGTTATGGGGACGCTGCAATAATTGTGAGTGCAATTTATGACTGGTCATAAAGCACATTTTTAGTGCCAAACTCCAAATAGTTGCTAAACAAATGATTATAAATTGAGAATTATTTGCATTTTTATTGCACTTTCTCTTATCTGCTGCTGGTGGTTTTTCCAGCAATTGGTTAAAAAGTTCTTGGTTTTTCCCTCATCATGAAAATATTAGGAACGCTATCTCCTCTTCCAGTTAAAGCGATAATGGGCTATTGAGACCCATACCCTCAGGTTTTAGAGGTTTTTCTGAATCCACTCAGGAATAGGATTAGGTCTAAGAATCTGAGATATATTTGAAGGCATCCTTTTGTGCAGTCTGTTGATGAATCTAAATGTACCTGGGGTGAAGAATTGTCTGGTGATGAGGAAAGTTGCTTTAAAGGCATGTGATCTCAGTGTTTGGACTCCCACTTTTCTAATTCCAAGCGACGTCAGTAGCAGGCATAGCGAATCTCATTCTGGCTGGATATGCCTAACACATTTCAATCTGATTACAGAATTAAAATTCATTTTCATGAATCTCATAATCATGAACTATAAATGAAGTCAAACAAGCTGGGTTTGCATAACATGCTCAGTCCTTAAAAAGCAACCCTGTTCATACTTTGGAAGTTGTGTGCACGCATCTCTGTAGCTGACTAGGATATGTAGGTTGTGTGCAGACACTTTCTGTAGACCTTAAGCTTTAGAGACCCTTGGAGGAGATATTTCTGAGTTTGAGGGAGCAGTGGGTCTCTCAAATTGTACTTACTGCTTGTATTTCATCCCCTCTTTAGGAAAACAACTTGCTTTAGTCAAGACCAACTCAGCTGTGAGGACTTGTGGTTTTGACTTTGGAGGGAATATCATCATGTTTTCCACAGATAAGCAAATGGGCTACCAATGTTTTGTGAGCTTCTTCGACCTTCGAGACTCCAGCCAGCTTGGTGAGACCTTCAGGTGTAGGTTAGAGTGGGGATATTGTCCTTCCTCAAAGTTGGTGTTAAAGAATTTTTTTCCCTTTTATCTTCAGAGGACAATGAACCTTACATGAAGATCCCCTGCAGCGAGTCCAAAATTACCAGTGCAGTTTGGGGTCCCCTTGGAGAATTCATCATTGTTGGGCATGAGAATGGGGAGTTGAATCAGTTCAGTGCAAAGGTTAGTATGGATTCATAAAGGGTATTTGTGTCCCATTGTATTTGATGTTGTGTCCTAACATCAATTACAAAAAAGTGGGGCCCCACAGTCACCCTATCCCAAAGTCTGCGAGGGCAGGTACATTTTTAAAGACTTCTGAAACATCAGCAGGGTCATAGCCAAATGACTCTTTGTGGGAGATCATTCCAGAAGGCAGCCACCACAACAACAGAGAAAAAAACATGCTCTTTGGGTCGCAGTAGATCGATCAAGGGGACCTAAGTTCACCAACTCTATCCGATCTCGAGAGCAGAAACCATAGCAGATAGGTGGTCTCTTGCTCTGTGCCATAAACGGTATTATTGGGTGATGACCCTTTAAATCTGTTGGTGAAATTTATTGGTAACCAGTGCAACTTGTGCAGTCACATAGACAAAAGATAGATTTAGACCACGGGTGTCAAACTTGCGGCGTTATATTGCCAACACATGACGGTGTCACATCGCCAACACATGACGTTTTGTGACATTTTTCCCATTCACGGAGCTGGGGTGGGGGTGGCCTGCATGTGATGCATCTGGCCTGTGGGCTACCAGTTTGACAGTCCTGATTTAGATTTTAACTACTGGAATATATCAGGCTTTCCCTGACCTGGAATAAGTCAATAGTTGCCATGCAGACTATTGTTCTCCTGAACTATCACTAGGCAGCAAGTTGAAGTTCCCAAGTAGTAAAAGTCTTGGGGGGTCTCTGGTCATGAAATCCAGCAGATCAGGAAGGGATGTTGCCAAGTAGTCAGGAGGGTAGTACACCAGCAACTAACTCATCTGTTCTCTAAAGCCCAATTTTAACCAGAGCATTGATCTGCAGATGAGAGCCTTGCAGAGCCCTTAGTGATTAATGGTGACACAGTCATCTTATCTTCCATTCCTAAACTCTTAACTGATGAGTCCAGCCAACTTGAAACCAAAGGGGGACATAATTCTGAAAGGGGACCCTTCCTTGGGCCACCCATCTTGTTTAAATAAGCTTCAGGGGTAAAGGGCATTTTCAAGTTCAAACATGTCTTTGATACTATTTTGATAAGATTGCCTGTGATTCAAAAGACGTTGGATGTCATTAAATTATTGGGTGTCATTTGCAGCTGCTGGTTTTCTTCATTTCTCTGTAATTTCTGCCTTCTACCTTCAGGGCTATTCTTGGGAACACCCAATTGACTCCTGGAGAATAGTAACTAAAAGTACCCATTTGCCCAGAATGGTATAGAGTGTCATGCTTGAGCAGGGGGTTGGACTAGAAGATCTCCAAGGTTCCTTACAACTTTGTTATTTTATTAAGTGTAACTTGATTTGCCTTTTGTTGCCTTAAGCAAGATGGCAATCTCTCAGCTGAGTCTTCTGTATTCTTCAAAAAGAGGATGATAATCCTGCCATTATTATTTTTTTGTCTAGATATGTTAGATGATATTCACCGTGTTTCCCTGTCTTATATTTTTGTTGAACCCTGAAATAAACGCTTGGCCTTCTTGCCATGCGTTCAAAAGCCCGATTGGGCTTATTATCAGGGGATGTCTTATTTTGGGAGAAACAGGGTATCCCGAGTGGGATTCAAGGACTGAACCAGAAATTCTCAGTGGGCCCTTTGCTTTATTATTGCCCTGCTTAATTTAGCATCAGGGTGGTGATTTCATGTGACCTCAGACCATCTCTTTTGGTGGTCCTTGCTGGCTGATAGTTAGAAGGACTGAAATAATGTAATCTATTAATTATTAATTAATTATTCTATATGTAACTTTATAATTGTATCATTCATATATTCATATTTATTTTATATCCCACCTTTATTTTTATAAATAACTCAAGGTGGTGAACATTTCTAATACTCCTTCCTCCTATTTTTCCCACAACAACAACCTTGTGAGGTGGTTGGGCTGAGAGAGAGTGACTGGCTCAAAGTTACCCAGCCGGCTGTCATGGCTAAGGTGGGACTAGAACTCACAATCTCCTGCTTTCTAGCCTGTTGTTTTAACAACTAGTCCGGTGAGGGCGAACCTATGGCACGTGTGCCACAGCTGGCACGCAGAGCCCTCTGCGGGCATGCGACCCGTTGCCCAGCTCAGCTCCACCGCGCGTGTACTGCACACCTCCCGCTGGCCAGCTGATTTTTGGGATACATGGAGGGGGGGCGGGGTGCATGTGGGAGAGGCGTGCGCATGCGCAGGGAGGTTAGTGCACATGCGCTGGGGTCCTACATGCCCCCCCTCAGCCCATTTTTGGGCCCAGGAGGTTGGAGGGAGGCCTGCTAGGCCCAAAACAGGGTGCGGTGGAGGGTGCAGCCTGCCACCTCCACGGCCCTTTTTGGGCCCAGGAGGCTGCAGAAAGGCCTGCTAGGCCCAAAACGGGGGAGTGGGGGGGGTCGCCTGCACATGGGCAGGGGGAGCGTGGGGAGTTGTGCGCACATGCGTGACGTGCATTACATGGGTGCTGGCACACGGGCGCACTTTTGGCACACAACGAGAAAAAGGTTAGCCATCACTGAACTAGAGCAAGCAAAGTTAGAGTAGCAATGTCTTTCCTTTCTTCTCTTCTAGTCAGGAGAGGTCCTCATGAACGTCAAAGAACATACGAAACAGATCAATGACATCCAGACTTCCAGAGATATGACAATGTTTGTCACTGCCTCCAAGGATAACACTGCCAAGGTCAGTCTCTGCTTTGTTGCTGCTTGGCTGCAAAGGGTAGGGGTTGACCTGCATTTTTCAATTAACCCCAGGAAGAGAGGCTGCTTAGACAAGCCAGCTCTTCCTATTACTTTTGCAAAAGTTTTGAGATAATACAATTTTTGCTCTAACCTCAGTCAGATCATTTTTTCCCTCTTTGGTGGTAATTTTCATTAATATCTAACCTTCCTTTGCTGATGCCTAAACTGAGCAACTCTGGAGGTGGAGAAGGAAAGAGAGGTGGCAGGGCCATAAAATCTGCCCCCCAAAACTCCCCCTTTCATGACTGAAATTTCAGAGGAGTTGTTAGAGCTCAGTCGGCAAATTAAGGATGGGCCTCTTGGTTGGAGACAATTTCTTAATAAACTTTCTCTAAAACATTCATTGCCATACGGGCATTTTCTTTGATGTTCTTATTCTTTGAAATCTTTCTTACAAATCGTAAGCATCGGCACACAAATTAGTAGCCACAAGAAGCTTTTTCAACTCTCACCTCCTGGGCTTATTCTAGTTGCCTTGTTCAGCTTTCAAGCAATGTTTTGTTGGGACAACTGTTGTTCGCTGGGAAGTAGCTGTGCTTTGCTGCTTAGGACTGATGCTGTAATTGGCATTTTCAGATGATACTGGGGAAATTTAGTGCCTCCCCCAAAGTCGTGATAGATCTATTTCTCTTGCAGCTCTTCGATTCCACAAATCTTGACCACCTAAAGACATTCCGAACAGAACGGCCGGTGAACTCGGCAGCGCTTTCCCCCATCTTTGATCATGTATGTTGATGGGCAATGTGTTGGGGGGTTTTCCCCTTATATTTCCTTTCGTGAGATCTTAGGGTGAGAATTGTATGGCTGTTGTGTGGTTTGTATGGGTCCTTCACAAAGGCAAGTTTGTCTGTGACAGAAATCCAAAATTTTTTACTACCGGTTCTGTGGGTGTGGCAGGTGTGGTGTGGCTTGGTGGGTGTGGTAGGGGAAGGATACTGCAAAATCTCCTTTCCCACCCCACTCTGGGGCCAGCCAGAGGTGGCATTTGCCAGTTCTCCAAACTGCTCAAAATTTTCGCTACCGGTTCTCCAGAACCTGTCAGAACCTGCTAGATTTCACCCCTGGTCTGTGAGATGTTAGTGTCTATGTGTTTGCTTTTGGATGCTTTTGGATGCTTTGCTTCTTGGCAGCTTCTGGGCTCTGATCACTGTACAGGAAATGGGAAAGCAGAGAGAGATCAAATGCCAGGGCTCTGTACTCAGCAAATGAGCAAAGTTTCCTTAGTGAGAAGCAACCATATTTTAAGCCATGGCATTAAGCTGATCTGTAGGCATATTCTCTCCTAATCAAAGGAATGTAAACTGGATCTTGTCCTTTTATTTTTCTTCGGGCAGGTGGTGTTAGGCGGTGGACAGGAAGCCATGGATGTGACAACCACCTCCACCAGAATTGGAAAGTTTGAGGCCAGGTGAGTTTGTTTTCTCCTCTGGTCACGGGGGATGTGGCATCGATTCACCCTCCTCTACTGCATTCCCATGAAACCCAACTCTGGTTTCAAAAGATGTAAGGCATCCCCTACAAACAAGTTACCATGAAGAGCTGCCCAGTGTTTTTTCTAATGGTGTCTCTCTCTTTGTATCTTACTTATGGTTCTAGATTTTTCCACCTGGGTGTTGAGGAAGAGTTTGGAAGAGTCAAAGGCCATTTTGGGCCAATTAACAGCGTTGCTTTCCACCCTGATGGGAAGAGGTAAGAGTCATAGGTACTTCCGGCTCTTTAGTTTCACCAAGACTGGGACCAAGTGTGCCAGGAATTTCACTCCTTTTTTTCTGCTTCTAGTTACAGCAGTGGCGGAGAGGATGGCTACGTCCGCATCCATTACTTTGACCCCCAATACTTTGAATTTGAGTTTGAAGCTTGATCTGGCTACTTCCTTGTCCTCTGATGCGTCTTCGGTCTTTGCACTTCCAGCAGGATGGAAATCTTGCTTGTCCTGAGTGATGCTTAAGGGCAAGAATCAAACTGAAGCGGAGGATGACCTGCTGCAGCTGCTGGTTCTCTGTGGGAGAATCTCTCTACTTGTACACTGTTGGAACAGCTGCAGTTGCCCTATTTATAATGTGAGGCAGGGATAATAAATTCTTCCTTTACGAACATGAAAAGAAATATGTATGAATCTGTCAGCTAGGTACAAGTAGATTACTATTTTTTTAATACTGTTTCCATCGTGTGTGATTTGTTGGCTTCAGAATTTATTGTTATCATTAGGGGTTTACATATTGGTGGTTTTGCTAAGTAAAGCCCAGGTTATACATATTCCAGGATTTACGGTATATTGTTATTGGGTTAGAGCAGCATTTTTCAACCTTAGCAACTTAGACTTGAACTCGCAGAATTCCCCATCCAGCACAGGTTAGGCTTGACTAATATTAACATTTAAAAAGCTTCGCCATATCAACTTTATTGTCCAGACATAGTTATTGGCTCCAAGTTGCAGTGCTACATATGAGCATTCAGATAACTTTCTCATTACCCAAAAGATTTACCGTATTTTTAGGAGTATGAGACGCTCAAGACTATAAGATGCACCTACCTTTTTTGGGGAGGAAAACAAGATATACACTAGTGCATGGATATGGGAAATAATATGAAATTTTACCAGTTTGGAACTGTTTTAAGTTTTTTTCTTTGCATAGATTGGTATTGTAATCAGAATCAGTAAGTTATTCAGCACCAATCTGTTAGATGTAAAGTCCCCCCCCCCTTTATTTTCCTTCAGGTAACATTTTAATTAAGTTAGTGAAATGCTTTTTAAATTCCAGCTAATTGTTGATTCTAGACAGAAATTTTACAACAAAAGGACACAAAGAAGAAAATAAGACTCATAAAACACAATAACTCTTGCCTCTGCCTCCCAGTTTGCCTCACTGCTGCAAACAGCCTGCTTTAGTTTCATTTTCATCACAAGAAAAAAAAAATCTACCTCCTAGCAATTTGCCTGCTTGCAGCAAGCAGTGGAGGCCCACGTGGCAATAGGCCATGGCAATCCCTGCAGCCTGAAACAGCTGAGGGTCTGGAGGCTGATCCAACCGACAATCAACTGCTTGTGCTAATCAGGCTGTGCTGAAGCTGAAATGGGCTATTTTGCTGTTTGTTGCTTGCTGCAAGGAGGTAAACTGCTGGGAGGCAGATCCCAAAGGGTGGGGGCCTGTGGGTGGGCGGGGCTACATTCAGAGTATAAGATGCACCCAAATTTTCACCCTCTTTTAGAGGGGGGAAATACAGTATCTTCCTTGATCTAAAATATGTTTTTAAAGAGCTGTATTTTATTTGTAACAGTTAAAAAAATAGGCTTGGAAAATAGATCTACATATTCACAGTCTTCTCATTGCCACAGATAAAATGTTTTCTCTCCTTGGTGGCTCTGTGTCAGCAACTCTCCCTCTGTTTTCAGCTCTCCTCTTTTGGGGTGACCAGCCAATTCTTTGATTACTTAATCTAAAAAGGGGGTGATGCAGTGTACTTTCATGTTGCTCTGTGCAATTACTGTGAGCAGGTTTGGCTGTTCGTTACTATTTGCTGAATTTCTGCCCATGCTTCATCAAGATGATGGGATGAACGGACCCAGCGGAGAAATAAACCTGCATGGAGAATAATAGCCAGTTATCCATCTCTTTCACAAGGCAAACAGTAATCTTTTATATCTTTGCAGCAATTCTTTATAAAGAACATCAGCCAGCAGACTCACTTAGTTAGCTTCCAGCCCCAGCATCTGGGGGAGACAGCCAAATCTTTCATAATTACCCCAGAAGAACTGGGGCTGCTAATGGCACCGCCTATTTTTAAGGTCCTCGGAGTATTTAGGTATCCTTCAAATCTGCAGGTTTATAAATATATTTAGCAGAAGATTGCAATTCTCACTCTGAAATCTGGATATAGAGAGCTTTAAAGAGGAGTTTTCTGAAGACCCAGGATTTGGAAAAATCGTTAGGCATGTTTCTTATACATGAACGTATATATCTTAAAAGCACGTAAAGGAAATTAGCAAGCAGCAAAGTGGATAGATGGGTGAGGTTTTAGTTTCTACCCATCAGATGTGTTTTGGAAATTTTATGGTGCAGACAGCTGAAATTCTTGAAACTGTTAGGTTTCTTCTGTAAGGTTGCTTCTGTATTATAGGTAATCCTTGATTTATATCCATTCAGTTAGAGATATTTGAAGTTAATGATGGTGCTGAAAAAAGATACGTCCATCTTTTGCACTTAGGAATATTGTGACCCTTCAGCCACATAATCACAATTTGGTTTTGTATCCTTGCAGTCACATAATCATAATTTGGGTACTTGGCAACCAGCATGTATTATGACAGTTGCAGTATCCTGGGTGGTCACATAATCACCATCTGACCTTCCCGGTCAGCTTCTGACAAGCTAATGGGGAAGCAACAGGAAAGGTCACAAGTTGTCTTGCTTAGTAACACATTTTTTTGTCCCTATTTTGATCATGAGGCGAGGACTCTGCAAAATTCTGCAATGCATGTTCAGTCATTTTCCAGCCCTCCTAATTGCTTTCTATATCTTCAAAATCTGTGGAATTATTGCATCAACCTGAGCAAACTCGATGAAGATGCTTATAAAAGCAAGGGTTATTTTCTTGTTGGTTTGAAATGTTTCACTGCTTATCCAAGCAGCTTCTTCAGCCTTAACAAGTTGCTTAGGGGAATCTGAATAGCCATTGGAATGTACCAATTCTTCCCGCACCAACCTCAGGTTTTCCTCTCAAAATGTGGAATAGCAATAATACTTAGACTTATATACCACTTCACAGTGGTATACAGCCTTCTCTAAGTGGTTTACAGAGTCAGCCTCTTGCCCCCAACAATCTGGGTCCTCATTTTACCCACCTCGGAAGGATGGAAGGCTGAGTCAACCTTGTGCCTGGTGAGATTCGAACTGCCAAATTGCAGGCAGCCCGCAGTGTCTCAAACAAACAAACAAAAAAGTCCAGTTGCCATGACTCAACTCAGACAACTTTACCTGGATGACTGAAAGTCTTCATCAACATATTACCATGCACTTTGGGGAAGAAACCTCTGAGGTTGGTGCAGGAGGAGTTGCCAACGACTGCGTAACCAGCTTGCTCTGACTGAGGAAGCTTCTTGAATGAGCAGCAAAATGTCTCAGACCAACAAGAAAATAACTTCAGTTGCCATGACTCAACTTCCAGACTGAGCAAACCATCTTGCCGATGTTGGCCTATGAAACTGAAATCTAGAAGGCGTAATTTAATCCAAAGAACAATGTCTCTCGCTTTGTCCATTGCCCTGGACAATGTGAATTTGTACTTTATATGGAAAAAGGAATGGTGAGTCGTCCCCCTACCTTGCCAGAGCATCAAGCTCTGTGGCTCCACGGAGGGCCAGATGACCAGCGGGTTGTACACGTAAAGGGGGTTCAAGTATTTCTCCACATGGTTTATACAGGGCCAGAGGCAGTGGGTCTTCTCCCTAATTTCACACAACCTCCTGCAAGGAAGCCAATAGTATTTTAGTCCATCATTGGGTAGGCCTGGAGCAACTTGAAGACGTGTGCACTTCAATTCCCATCTTCCCAATCACCATATCCTACTAGAAGCCCACCATGTTAGGGAAGGAATACAACATTCATCTGCTACAGAGGGACAAATGTTTCACAAAAATTACAATTGGATAGCTGAGGAAGACTTGACAGAAGCAAATGCAATCTAACATCTTTAGACTTTGTTGCTTTCTTGTAGCTTTGAGGTGTCCTTTCCGTCTTGGGTGCAACTTGATTCAAATGGGATTGTTGGAGATGTAAAAGCATGAAAGAATTATAGGTATAGGTACTCCTCAACTTACAACCGTCTTTTTTAGCGACCCTTCAAAGTTAGAACAGCACTCAAAAAACTGCATTAGAACCAGCCCTCACACTTTTATGACTACTGCATCATCTCCACAATCATGTGATCAAAATTCGAGCACTTGGCCATTGGCATGTATTTATGATACTTGCAGTTTCCTGGGATCATGTGATTACCATTTGTGACCTTCCCAGCTGCTTCTGACAAGCAAAATCAATGGGGAAGCCCGATTCGCTTAATAACCACATGATTCACTTAATAACTCTAATGTCTAATCTGTCTCTTAACAATTGTGGCAGAAAAGGTTATAAAATCGGGTGTGACTCGCTTAACAATCACCTTGCTCAGCCACAGAAATTCTGGTTCCAGTTTTTGTCATAAGTTGAGGACTATCTGCACTTTTCCCCTCATAGTTGACTCGGATCAATGAACCAGAATTAGACTTACTGCTTTTTATGAATAGGGCTCCAAGCTACGAGGAAAACTGGCCAAACTGGATTTGTTTTTATTTAATGCTATATCTTGAACTGGAGCAACAAGCAAGGAGCTTTGGTAGGGATATCCACAAGGTCTGGTGGAAAAAGTCAATATGGTGACCATAAATGTATGATTGAAGCTCCAACTGCAGTACATGTATGATGTACACAACTAAGTGAACTTTGATCCCACTGCTGTGACTGCCATCTTGACCACACACTGCAGGCTCTTCTGAACCCTGGTTCTGTGCTCCCCCCCCCAATGTTTTATCACAGTTGGTTTAGCCATTTCTGTGGGAGAAGTGACAAGAACCACCAGCCAAGAGGCTCTGAAATCTTGGTCCCTTCCCTGCGGAAATGGCTGCTGTGACGTTTCCTTACATGTGAAACCGTTCCACTTTCCTAGGTTAATTTTCTACTGGAGAACATCATGTCCTAATGTTAAAATCCTGTGCATCTCATTTCTTAAAAGTATAGGGAGAATTCTAGCAGGGGAAGGTTGCTTAGAATATCTTTTGTGGTTTCTAAGATTTCAGATTTCTTCACCTGAGATATTTGAAGAGGCCATCCCTCCATGTCTTTCAAGGCTGGAGGCAGAGTCTTTGCTGGCGCAAAATTCTCAGCCCTCATCGGGAGTATTTGAACCTTCTTACTTCACCCTGCTCTCCCAGGCTGGCACCCTCAACCCTGCCTGCCCCTCCTTGGCCTGTTCCTGCTTTACCTTTCTTTCTCATTGTTGCCCAAGAACGTGCCGCAGGGTGAGGCGTAGCAATGCTCAAAGAGTGCCAGCAGGAGATGCTCATTGAATGCCAGTGAGAAGGGGAACTGGCGCCCCAGTTGCCAGATGCAGTCAAGGAAAAGGAGAAACATGGGTGCCTCCTGCTTGAGCCGGGCGTGCGCATAGGCAGAGTGGGCGCAGCGGAGCTGGAAGGGGTGTCCGGCCTGGAAAAAAACAAAACAAAAGGTTGGCAGCTAGAAGCAGGGCTTTCTGCATGTTCAAACTTCTATGAATAAAATCCAGGGAGAAGGAAGGGCAGGAGACAATGCTTTCAACAAGAATCAAAACCCAATGAGGTCAAACAAAGAACCCCATAAATACCAGCAAGAATTAAACTGTTCCTCCTTATGATCAAAGATCCATCTGTGTCACCGTAGCGGCTAGCCTGTTTTTCTGTGTAGGATGTGGGGGAGCGTGAGGTCCCGCAAAAGTTTCTAAAGTACAATTCCCAGCAGAGAGTTAAAGGCTTGGAACAATGCAAGTTGTACTGTAGCCCCATCTGAAGAGTCAGAGGCTCCCTCGCTGGCTTGATAATATTCAGTGGCTGTGTTTTCACACCACACTAAGCCATGGTTAAGGAATCCTTAACTTCCATTTTGTAGACTAGGATCTGATGAGTAATGTGTAACATAAATACCTTATGCCTGTGCTTAGAAAGAATTACAATCATTAACCATTTTGAAATTCTGTCTGTATTACTGTTAGGAACTATTGAGTTAAAAAGTACAAAATGTACTTTCTTGCTTTCCAGTCATGGCAATTTTTAAGTGTGGACCTCATTTCCCAGAATTCCCCAGCCAGCATGTCAATCCCCTTTGAACGGTCTCCCGCTGGTACCTGTATCCATTCCCGCTCCAGCAGTCCCTGGAAGCCGGCCAACGTCCTGCAGGCTGGATCCAGGATAACTTGGGCGAGAGCTGTCACTAACAAGGTGGTATCCTTCCCTTCAGCTCCATGCACCAGGACGCAAGCCTCCTCTCTGGAGCAAGACACAGAGTTTCTGGTTACACAACCATGATCTCCCTGACCTGAGCCCATCCCAAAAGATTAAGACTTGCCCAAACAGCTTCTCCTGGGGGCTCCTCTCCAGAGCCTTTCAGGGGGAAGGACCAAATGCAATACTACCTTTCCAGGCACTGGGCTGCCAGGCAGGCTGCATTCAAGGCTTCCTTGACATGGGACAACCATTTGGAGGCTTCCAGCCTGCTCAGCCAACGGTCCATGTGGGCGGAAGGGTCATTGCAGGCTTCTACTAGCTTGATGAAGCTTTCCTGGAGAGAGCGACCCCTGAGAGGTGGGGACGGAGGAGAAAGAGAAGGAGAACTGTTTTGATCAGCCTCTCCCATGGAGTTAGTGAGTTAGGGTTAATAGGGGAGGCTGGTTTTTTTATTTATTTATTTACATTTATATCCCGCCCTTCTCCAAAGACTCAGGGTGTAAGGCAATAGTCTCATTCTATTTGTATATTTACGAAGTCAACTTATTGCCCCCCCAACAATCTGGGTCCTCATTTTACCTACCTTATAAAGGATGGAAGGCTGAGTCAACCTTGGGCCTGGTGGGACTAGAACCTGCAGTAATTGCAGGCAGCTGTGTTTTAATAACAGGCTTCTTACAGCCTGAGCCACACCACGGCTTTACAGGTGTCCATCTTTCCACTTAGATATAAGCACCCACTGAATACAAATGCCTACCAACCTCAACTTCAGAAAGCACTTTTTCTTGCAGAAAGTAAACATTTGACTGAGAGCATATGATTTTCAATCCCTGTTTTCTATTTCCTTGGTGGACCAGGATTTTATGTTATATTTTATTTTCAACTGCTGTGCTGGACAAATGTTCAGTTAACATGGGCCGTTAGAAAAATTCTAGTGATCAGAGTTAAGGCATAAGGTGAAGGAGGCGGCCAGGACATGAGTGAGCTGTTTTCAGCAAGTTTTGTCTCCATTATTTATTTTTTAAAAAAACAGCACTGGTATTTACATTTCTCCAACTGTTTGTTGTTGCTGTTTTTATTTCCTCTCTTACTAAGCCTCCAGCATGCTGAAGGACTTGGTGACGTTGAAAATCTGCACATGAATATTCTCTGGACCAAAAATTTTTACTCTCCCTCTTGCTAACTAAAAGGGGGATCTGTGATGGGAGAGAATTGCAAAAGAAATTACAGGCCAGTTGTTTACCTGGAGAATACATAGTCAGGTTGTTCCAAGTATTAGAGCAAGGTTGTCCAAACTTGGGAACTTCTCCTCCCAGGATTCCCCAGCTGGGACTTGAACTCCCCAGATCTTAAAGTTCCCAAGGTTGGACCCCCTGAATCAGAAAATTTTTATCTCTTTTCCCCAGCTTCATTTTAAAAAAAGATATTTGTTTTATGGAATCATCCTTTCACTTGAAACAATTTGCAAAGAGCAATGATTTATTTATTTATTATTTAGATTTTTATACCGCCCTTCTCCCGAAGGAGTTATCAGGCTGGTTTCTTCCACAGCTTCTCTAACAATGGAGAAGAATCCCATAATTAATCAGAGACAGTGCTAAATAAGATATGCTGGTCTACAATTCTCACTATTTCTAGAAGTTTTCAGGGTTGATTGAGAAACATATTATTCAATAATTCTTAGCCAAGATTACAAGAAATCTAACCTCAGCTCCAATCTTTCACAGCTCATCCTTGACTTAATTGGGGAAGGAATCATTTCCAAGCTGGTTCATCCTGCTTAACATCAGAGGCATGGGTCACACCAGGGTCAAGGAATTCCCAGGAGATCTTTTGATCAATGGCCAACATGGTTGAGAGCTCCCTGTGGTTCCCCCCCCCGGTTTTGCTTTTTCTTGGTTATGATACACTGAAAGCACAACGAAAGTCTGTTTTAAAGGGGGGGAAAGAGGCTTCCATGGTGTTTTCAGTTATTTAGATGGGCTTCTTCTTAATATCTTACCATCAGGGACAGTTACAGCACAAATAGACAGAGGAAATTACCTCTCTAGAGCTCGGTGCAGCCTCTTCCAGCCGTGGTAGCAGCTTCGGTGCTCCAGGCCACCCCCCATCACTCGGGCCTGCTTTGCAGCCTGCAGTGACCTGGTGTCCAGGATGAAGCCACGTTCCCCACCCTCCAGGACGGTGGTCAAGAGCAGCTCATCCTCATGGCAGCGTTTCCGGTTGGGCCCCACGAGGGGCTGGCTACTGCGAAGCATTGCCTGTATGGAACAAAGGATGGAGACGGATGGAGGAGAGTAAAGGGGAGAGAGACTCCTGGGGATGGGTGCAAATTGATCCATTTGAGGTTCTCCCAATGTCACCTTGTGACCATTGGTCAAGGGCACCTTCTTAAGCTTGATCTTTTTTGAAAAACTCATCCTGAAACGGAATGTATTTTGGGATATGTTTTCCTTAAAGTAAGAATTTTTGTTTATAAATCGGTTTCATGCTTGGTTTTTGCAAACCGTTTTTTCTATTTTAGAGCATGTCATACAGCTTTCGGTTTTTTAAAGCAGACTTTTCTTGATGATATATTTTCTAAAATGACAATATTGATGGCCTGTGTTGCAAATGTTAGAGAACTATGAATGTTGAATAATGGCTATGTTTCTGCATATTGGTTTGAAAAAGCGAAATTCTGAAAGTTCCCTTTTTGGGGCAAAGGAAACACATTTCTACATTCTTGTTGTGCTGATTAATGACTGTGATAAAGTCATTTCTTTCTGAACTCTGAATTCCTAAGCAGCGCTTGGTCTGTTTTTTACTCTCCTTGGTGATGCTCAAATTCCTTTTGAGGGGGTTAGTGAAGATAAAAATAGGTCTGTACCTTGAATAGTTAAGGGAGCTAGATATGTCCTGCCTATCAAAGAAAAGGATTAGGGATGATATGACAGCAGTCTTCCACTACTTCCACTACAGTCCACTACTTCCAGTCTTCCACTACAGCTCTTCATCACAGAGGAGAGAGGGTTGACTTAGTCTCCAAAGCACCAGAGGGCAGGACGCAAAGTAATGGGTGAAAGATCTTCAAAGAGAGATCCAACCTAGAACTAAGGTGAAATTTCCTGTCAGTGAGAACTATTAATCACTGGAATGGCTTGCCTGTGGAAACTGTGGGTGTTCCATCATTGAAGGTTTTGAAGAAGAGACTGGACAGCCATTTGTATGGAATGGTAAAGGGTCTCCTGCTTGGACTAGAAGATCTCCAAGGTTCCTTGCAACCCTATTATTCTATTTCTATTAAATAATTCTGTACAGAATGATGAAGGTGACACAGGCATGTTTAGAGTATCTGCTGGGTGTGCCAAAGCTGCCTGGTTCAGTTCCCAGCATCTCCTGGTACAAATGAGGAAGGTGGCATCTGGAGGGCATCTTTGTCTTCTCCTATCTAGTGCCCTCCAGTATTGGAGGATATGAACGCTACGCATTGCAAGAGCTTCAGGTTGGAGAAGATTGCTGTTGCTAGTGCTGAAATGGAAGGCTACTTGTATTTGCTAAAACAGTGTTTCTAAGCCTTGATAATGTGAAGGTTTGGGTGATTCTGGGAGTTGAAGTCCACACATTGTCAAGCTGACAAGGTTAAGAAAACATTGCACTAGAGCAGGGGTCTCCAACCTTGGCAACTTTAAGACTTGTGGACTTCAACTCCCAGAATTTCTCAGCCAGCAAAGCTGGCTGAGGAACTCTGGGAGTTGAAGTCCACAAGTCTTAAAGTTGCCAAGGTTGGAGATCCCTGCACTAGAGTGAACAGCTATGGGGATGAACAGCTAAGACCGAACAGAATAGCTAACACAAACAGAATTTGTGGGGAAGAGAGAAGAAAAAGAAGGTTGGCAGTTGGGCAGAATAAAAACAGGTAAAGGTAAAGGAAAAAGCATATATTTAACCACAGGGCTAATTTATGCACGGAAATTGGGTGCTACAAGTGAAATGGGTGGAATGAGAAAGAAGGTGGACCCACCGTGCCATTTTTTTTGTGATAGTAGCTGAGAACTGGGAATCGCCTCCCCTGGCGAAATCGGGCGCTCTTCTGAAGGGTCCCATCATCCAGTCTTGCTGGTACAATCACAAGTGGTGGATAACTGGGACAGACTCCAAAGTCTGCATTGATAGAACTCAGCCTCCAAGCCCCTGTCTGGGAGGAATAAAGAATGAAGATGTTCAAAGAGCCAGGTCAAGTTCTGGTGACGGGGAGGCTGTTTACCTCCAATATATTCTTGCTGAACATCCATCCTGCCAGAGGACCTCTGTTGATCTGACTGCATTTCAAGAGGCCCAAATTTGGGGAAGAGGTTGCCCTGGGTCACAGAAAGGAGGAAGTGGTTGGCTGGGTTGGAGGTGAAGGTGAAGGTTGGTGCAAAAAAGAGAGGACTCCTGATGGTTATAAAGTGGGCCTGTTTGTCACATGACTAACCCAATTTTATGACCTTTTCTTGTGCCGGTCATTAATTGAATCTGTGACCATTAAGAGAATTCTGTAGTCATCAAACAAACCAATTGTTCACTATGGGTGTGGTTTTGCCAAAAACTGGAAGTAAACACTGATTTTTGGCAAAACCATTGTGAACCGTGGTCATGTGACTGTGGGAGGCTATAAATGGCCATAAAGGTAGCCCGGTTGCTCAGTGTTTGAAGTATGATCATGTGACCATGTCAACTGTCAGAACTTCAAATCAGATCATAAGTAACCCCCCAGGTAGATCCATTGGAACTTCAAACAGTTGCTAAATGATCAGTCATAAGTCAACTTCTGATACAGCAGAGATAGTAGAACAACTTGTTAAGTTCTTTAAAATTAAGAAATAAAATAAAATTAGTTTTAATAGATATTTGTTATCAATAACATGAAAAGTCACCAGGCCATAAAATTTCTGTCAGACCAGTTTGCCTTGCAGCCCAACAGAGAGGGACCTTTACTTCTCAAGAAGATCACCGGCCTCCCTACTCACGTCAGTTGCGATCTGCTTGTAATACTGTTCAGTAATGTGCGTCAGCCATCCAGTGCCCAGTGTTGTGTTTTGGGGTCTGTAGAAGAAGGGGTATGTCATCATCACCGATTCCAGAGAAGAAAGGGCCTGTGGGAACATGGTTGGCCCAGCACGGTTAACAACAGGCACACATGACTTTCTGTATCTTGAAGTGTCTCTCAGACAAGCTTAAGACATTTGAAGATGTGTGGACTTCAACTCCCCAAATGCTCCAGCCAGCATTGCTGCCCTTGATCCTTAAAACCCAGGTACTCATTTTGTCTACAGGAAGTCTTCAGCTCATTCAAAGTTACAAGGGCACCGAGAAAAGTGATATACAACCAGTCGTCCCACCTGCAACCATCAGAGAATCCTCATAGTCACATGATCAAAATTTGGATGCTTGGAAACCAGCATGTGGCTACAGAGATGGTTGCAGAGCCTCAAGGTCACGTGATTCCTGTTTGTGACTTTTCCAGCAGGCTTCTGACAAGCAAAGTGAATGCTGGAAGCCGGATTCATTTAACAACCACATGATTCACTTAACAACTGTGGCAAAAAAAAAAATCATAAAATCAGGTGTAGCTCACTTAACTACTTGCTTAGCCTTAGCAACAGAAATTCTGGTCCCAATTGTGGTTGTAAGTCAAGGACTATCTGCATTAAAATCTATCTGGGAAAAAGCAATCCATTTGGGTTTCATCAGTCTTTCTGTGCCATCTGGTATTATTTAACTGGTATTAAAGAGGTGAAAATGTTATTCCTGGCCAGGTGTGAGATGCTTCTAGGGCAGTAGAGTGAGTATGGGCAGAAGACCATACCTACAACGGGGTACATAGCGTGGGACTAGGTTCCTTGAGGGACGGCTTCCCATCAATTACATTGACCCATCTCCTCAGGTCCAGCAGGAGAGGCATCTTGCAAGTCCCATCAGCCAAGGAATGTCATCTGGTGAGACCAGTGGTGGAATTGCCCGGTTCTGTGGGCATGGTGTGGCTTTGGTGGGTGTGGCTTGGTGGGCGTGGCAGGGGAAGGATACTGCAAAATCTCCATTCCCACCCCACTCCAGGGGGAAGGATATTGCAAAATCCCCATTCCCACCCCACTCTGGGGCCAGTTAGAGGTGGTATTTGCCGATTCTCTGAGCTACTCAAAATTTCCGCTAACGGTTCTCCAGAACCTGTCAGAACCTGCTGACTAGCACCCCTGGGTGAGACCCAGGAAGGAAGCTTTTTCTGGCCATCCTGTGGGACATCATCCTCCAGAGATGTTCCACATCCTCCATCGCCCTGACTCAGCTGGCTTTGGCAACAGGGAGAGGACTCGGGAGTCTGGTGGAGCTGTTGCAGTGCTGCACTGATTGTATTGATCAATGGGGATTCCCTCGGCTGTGAGTTAAAATGCTTTATGATGGGTTTTTAATATACTTTTATATTATTTTTTCTTGCTTTTAAATTGAATTGCTCTTTTTGGTTGTTCTAATATTTGTCTTAATTGGCACCATGAACATAGCACCGATCTGCAAGTCTTTAAACTAAACAGATCTCTTCTCAGCTTCTTCAAGCACCTTTTACCTATATGAAAGAAACTGGGGCTTCTGAGGCTCACCTGCACATGGCCTGAAGCCAGTTTCATTACCTACAAGGAACTGGGGGAAACAGCCCCAGCTAAGTCCCTGCCGAGAACTCAGTGCAACTGTTGAGGCTGGGCTGGCTAAACTGCCAAGCACCACAAGATTTCAGTGCTACCCATCAGCTTCTTAATTCTTTTGCAACCCTCCCTCTTCTTTCCTATGCAAAATGAATCAACAGGAAATGGAGAGGATGGAGTGGGGAGGACTTCCCTGTTATGATTGCAAAGAAGGGGGTTGAACAGCAAGGCCTTGGGAATATTTCTTCTCCTTCTTCCTCATTCACTCCTCCTCTTACTCCTTTATCCTCAAAGCTGCAACATTTGGAAGCAACTAGGTGGGACATGAGTTTAACCAGAGGAGGGGGCTGCTGGGTACAGAGAAGTTTTGATATCTGGTTATAACTGCTTCCCAGAACTGCAGTTTTAAAATAGAAAATGTATGTCACAATACATCCTGGATGAAGCACAGGCTGAATTTGCACAACCTTTAAGACCTGGCTAAAATCTGATTGGGGATTTTGTGGCTGAGGATAATGTAGGTGGGAACCAGGTGGCCTAAGTCCTAAATCTTCCCCTTGCAATGAATCGGGACAGGCACTCTGCACGTTTAGGGATTGTTCCTCTTCCAATGGTCTGGCAGCAGCTGGGTTCTGCCAAAATCAGGATAAGCTGACCTCACCTCGATGGAGTTGGCAATGTTCAGGCACTCCTCCATTCCAGGGATTTCCAACTGCAGAATTTTCAGGTCTTTGCATTTGAGAGTGATGGTGCCAGACTGGTTGGCCAGCCTGTGGGAACAGGGAGAAAAGAGACCATGTGAATTGCCTCACGAGGCCACAGGCAACTTCCCGTAGTTTGCAAACTGAAAGAACCTCATGTTTGTGGCAAGGGAGGAGGGGCACTAACAATGGAGATCTTAACTTCACAGCTCCCCAGTCACAATCCGAAAGTTGGGCTTGCAGAAGAGCAGGAAGTAAGCAACTCATTAACCAAGAAAGAGAGAAGCAGAGGACAGCAAAGCTGTGTTGGATTTCCACAATACCAAGTGCATCATGCAACTGATGCTAGTTATGTTACTCACATCATTGCCAGCTCTCTTGCCCTCCCTTGTTCTCTATTATCACTACCCAACAGGTAGTCCTAGACTTACAGCCACAGTTGGCACTAGAAGTTATGTTGCTAAGCGAGGTGGTTGTTCAGTGAGTCATGTCCAATTTTACAATTTTTTTTTGCCCTGGTCGTTAAGCAAATCACTGCAATCATTAAGGGAATCACTGCAGTTGTTAACTGAATCTGGCTTCTCACCACTGCTTGTCAAAAGCCAGCTGGGAAGGTTGCAAATGGTGATCACATGAACCCAGGATGCTACAACTGTTGTAAATGCACGCCAGTTGTCAAACAGCTAAATTTGGATCATGTGACCATGGAGATGCTGTGATGGTTGTAAGGGCGATGACTGCTATAAGTCACTTTTTTTCAGTGTCATTGTAACTTCAAATGGTCTTTAAATGAATGGTTGTAAATCAAGAACTACCTGTATCGCTGTGCATCCTTTTCCATCCAGATAAAATAAATCTGAAATAAACACTGTGTGTGGTTCTTGCAAACTACTATACAGGCCTTAATGCCAGACGAGAATGGCCTTGAGAACTGTTCAGAATTTTTGGCATCCATTTATGGATAATGTTTGGTGACCTTCTGATCTTCCAAGGGGCAGCTTCCCCCTCCGGTAACATCCCTGGAAGGACGAAGAGGTATTTATTTTCCATATTTTCCAAGCTTTTAGGTCAGAGGGACGTGGGAGGCTACAGGAAGCCTAATATTCTTGATCCCACCTCAAATCCTCCTAAATTTAACTACTATTTAAAACCTACAGGTAGCCCTCATTTCGTTTAGCGACTGTTCAAAGTTACAGCGGTACCGACAAATTACAATTGTTGCAGCATGCCCATTGTTGTGTGATCAAAATTTGGTTGTTTGGCAATCACCATGCATTTATAATGTAATATCTCAACTGCTTTTGGAAAGGAGGCGCAAGGCCAAGAAGATAAATACTCGGTGCATGCTTAAAAATATGCTCTCAGTTCATATAATAGCAAAATCTGGGCTATATCTGGCAAGAAGTCGGATCTCTGATTTTGGTGCCTGTTGCCAGTTCTCTCTACCCACTTCATCAAATTGTCCTGGCCTCCCTTTCCAGCAGGTAGAAAAAGGATATCAGGATGGCTGAAAGGTCATTCTTCACCTGTCTGGGATTCATTCACTTTCATTCCTGAAGCAAGACCTGGAAAGATGGGGTCCCCCTCCCCGGTTGTGCAAATCAGCTGCAGAAGCCAAAAGTAGATGACGCACCAGCCTATCACCTCACTTGCTCGCATGCCTTGCGGTGTGTGAAAATGGTTAAGGCAAACCTGTTCTCTGGTAGGGAGCCGTTAGTCCAGGAGCTTTGATACCAGCTTAAATTCTGAATGCTGAGAGTCACGGGAAGGAAAGGAGAAAGGTTAGCATTGTGTCAAAAATGCAGAGGTTAATTGGCACTGAGATGGAGAGCATCTGATGCCAACTTCAGTGCCCTCCCTCTTCCGGCTCACTCTTCATTCTGCCACTCTGGGGGATATGGGCCACCCCAATTTTGCCTAGGCAATGTTGTCTCAGGGGCCTGCACCCCAGGAAGATGTAAGATTCCTAGTTTCTTTTGATCTCTTCTGTAGCCCCCCACTCAGTGAGCAGGTGATGCTTCTTCTTGCAGAAAATTGTCACCTCTTAAACCCACATTTGGCTGCCTTTTGAAGAGCTCAAGAGCAAAAGGATGCAAGATGGAGCTTCAGTGGGAACAAAGCTAATCCATTAGCAGTTAGAGTAAGAAAAGCACATTGTTTTGCTCCCACCACCCTATCCCCAGCCCAAGCCAGCCAATGCAGGATATTTGGCCTTCTTGCCTGATTTTTGCTTCCAATCTCACCATCCTTGAGTGTGAAGGAACTTGAAAGAACCCGTGAAAAGAACCCTTGAGAGTGTATGGTAATATTTGGGTGGGCAAATCTCCTTCATTTGGATCTGCGTAATCCACCCAAGTAGCTTAGATTGCAAATGAGAATTTAAAACTGCAATGGCATATTAGTTAGGTTTCTTCTGCAAAGCAGCAAAAAAATTATTCTAATTGTCCAGGATGAATCAATGAAGTTTGATAGTGCGATTTAAGCTCTGTTAGGCTACATTTGCCTAGACCAGTTATTTCTCAACCTTGGCAACTTTAACATGTGTGGACTTCAACTCCAGTATTCTGCAGTTAGCCATGGTGGCTGAGAAATTCTGGGAGGTGAAGTCCACAAACTGGGGTTGGGGGTGGAGAGGAACCATGATGAGAAGTCCAGCAATGCAGGACAAAGCTATTCACCTTTTTTCAATGGCATCCACATTGCGAATAAGAAGCCACAACTCAGTTCTTCTCTGTTCCCTATTCCCTTCTGTCTGGGATGAAAACAGTAAGTGATGGCTGGTGATGGCCAGTGTCCCTTGGATGGTCTGGAGTCCTGGACAGGAGAGAACCACTTCATCCACCTTGGTGGTCTTGATCAGCTCAGCAAACTCCATGGTGAGAGGTGGCAGAGTGTCCTGGACGTATGACAGTAAAGGAGGAAGCTATTTCAGGAAAACCTAGAAGGTTAGGAAGAAAGCTGACAAAGGGCATTTCAGGAAGGATAGGGAAAAGGCTTTCTGGTCCTTCAAGATAGGCTTATGTTGGCTTATGACCACAGTTGGAACAGGAAATTCATGTCACACCTGGAAGCCATCTTTTCACCTTTGAGACTTCAGGCCTGGCACAAATTCTACTGTGAGAAAATGGGAGGGGGGATTGTATGGAGTGAAGATGATATGTAGTCTGAATAACATTCTTTCTAGAAAGTCAAGATTGTTGTGCCCTGCAGCTGTGCTGAGAAGAATGAGGAGGTATCTTCTGTTCCAGAGGGTACCTAATTGGTTCATGTGATGGACATGTGGGTGAAGGACAAGGACTTGAACTTTCTTTTGGGTGAGGAAAATCTGGAAGCTCTCAGATTCAGGTTTTCCCAGATGTGCCAATATGACATTTCTAATAAAAATTAGCTTTCAGGAAACTCAGGCCTCGGAGTTTGATTTTGTTGGGGGTGTTACTTGGAACCCTGACACTTGGGTTGCCAAGGTGGTAGGTAAGTAAGTAAGGTGGTAAGTGAATCATGCCTGATTTTATCTTTTTTTTTTTTTTGCTGTGGTCATTAAGCAAATCGCCTCCGTTGTCTAACAAATCGCACAGGTGTTAAAAAAAACCAAATGATTGTAGGTTGAGGACTACCAATATCCTGTATATCTGTCTGTAAATGAAGGAATAATATAGTCAGAGAGATCTGCCTGCTAAAGAGATGCCTAAATTATAGGGCGGTCTATAAATTAAATTATTATTATTATTATTATTATTATTATTATTATTATTATTATTATTATTATTATTATTATTATTATTATTATTATTAAATTTTCCAGGTCAAGAATGAATAGAGGGTAATGCTTAAATCCAAAGCTTGTGAGGTGGGTTAGGCTGAGGGAGAGTGACTGGCTCAAAATCACCCAGCTGGCTTTCCTGCCTAAAGCAGAACTAGAATTCACACACTAGAACTGGTGACTGGCCCCAAATGACACAGATACATGTCATGCCTAAGGTGGGAGTAGAACTCACCATCTCCTGGAAGTTGGATCAAAGCCCCCCAGTTGGCTTTCATACCTAAGAGGGGAAAATACTTACAATCTTCTGGCTCCTAGGCCAGCACCATTATTAGAATAAACTGGCTTACTTGGATTACATTGCATAACCCTTTCTCTGCCCAGAATCCACCATTCTGCAAGCCCACAAACCCGGGGGGGGGGCCTTCCCTGCCTCCATCCCCCCTCCACTCCGACTCAAGCAGCAGAGACAGAAAGAGATTTCTTAACTCTCTCTGGTTTCTGGGCAACATCAGTGGCAGTTGCCAACTGACCAGGACAAAGACAGTTGAGCCTGTTCTTGTGCCTTTTAACAAGCACGTCTGATAGGAGACTTTTTGATCTGAATAGCAAGGAAGGGACAGGCCTCACTATAAACAGCACAGCTCTCTGTGGTTAAAAGTTGCTGTTATAAGGCCAGGATGAAAAATTGGAGACTCGAAGCATTCTGTTCATTTTCGGGGGGACCATAGTGTCTGCCAGATTTGCAAAACTGAGCTCCGTTCTATTTATAATAAATAGACCAACAGCTGCTCTTTAGCTGGTAACAAACTATCTGGTACAATTAAGCTTTGCTGAATGTAGTTGCACGGTTTAGAGCAGCCCAGATCTTTCACTGGTTGGCAGGAACTTTTCAGTAAAAGGATCCTCTTTTTCAGCACGGAAGTTTTCCTCTGGACTGAGTTAGTGTTGGAAAAAAGCCAAAGAGCTGGGAATGCCCACTTCCCTTACCTGAGAGCTGAATCTCCTCTGAGATCTCCTCTGAGAGCTGCAAAGGATTCTTGGAAACAGGATCCCCCACCTAGTGGCAAAGACTGCAGGGGACAGAGATTGGTCCCTCCGTTCATGCCCCAGCCAGCCAACCGATATTGGCAAAGGACAGTTGTGGGAGAAACCTTGCAACAGCTGTTTGTTATGTTGCTGGGAGCTCAAGCTGGATCTTATATTGTGAAAGGGTAGAACAGGAACTGCACAGTTTACAGGGGAGAGGCTGAGCAGGGAGGGAGAAAGAGAGAGCAAGAAAGAGAGAAAGAGGATGTGTCGCTTAAGGTAGCCCGGCTGTAATTTGTTTTTTGTTTTTTGTTTTCAGTTGATTTTTTTCCACTGTTAAAGAACTAGAAGAGATGTGTGAAGATAGCAGATAAAGCATCGCTGTGATGCTTCATACATTCAGCGGCCTTCTTGTTTGCTAGGACAGATGATGAGAAAAAGAGAGGCATGAAATTACTGGAACATTGGAGGAATTGAAACTCCGGGGGCGGTGAGGGGGAGGAGGATTTATTGCATGAAAGCAAGATGGATGTGCAAAATAGTGCTTCATGAGCAAGTTCCTCTTGACTCTCAGATATTTCCACGAAGAACTACAGGGCTGCACTCTAGTGCAAAAGTAAATTAAAAAGAAAAAAATGTATCTGCCAGTACTGTAATCCCTAAGGAGGGATTTTAACAGCTTTGATTTCTCTAAGCTCCAGTGACTTTTTGTTTGGCACATATTTATTTTTTACTTCTCTTAATAATGCTTCTGGGCAGTTGACTGGTTTGATCTACAATTGAATGATTTGTTCTTCTTATCCTCCATGGCAGTGTTTCTCAACCATAGCAATGTTAAAATGTGTGGACTTCAACTCCCACCAGAATTCCCAGCCTTGGCAATTTTAAGACTTATGGACATCAGCTCCACAAATTGCCCAGCCTTGGCAATGTTAAGATGTGTGGACTTCAACTCCCAGAATTCCTCAGGCAGCCATGCTGGCTGGGGAATTCTGGGAGTTGAAGTTCACACAACTTAATGTTGTCAAGGAACAACATTAATAGTGAAGGGAACATACATACTAAAATACTAGAATTAGGAGAAAACTTGCTAAATGATATTTGATGTCTTGGTCTCTTGTTTGTATAACTGCACATGGTAAATATCTGTTTCCCATAACACTGACATATATATTGTGCCCTTTTGTGGTTAGAACATAAATATGCCATCATGGATGGTTATTGAGGTCACACTGACTAGATTCCTGAATTGTTACTGATACCTCATCCCACCAATGACAGTCTCTGGAAATTGCCAGAGTCCATCATTTGATCTCTCCCCACCCCACTCTGGCTGAGAATGTGTATGTCATCCTCCAGGAAATCAAGTGGTAATTAAGAAGACAAATGGAAAAGATAACACCACAGAAAGAAGTCAGATTATATTCATTGACCCTTACTATTGTGTGACCCGATGTAAATCCAGAAGTTAGTTTACATTCACTGACTTATACTATGGGAACATGCAAACCAGATTCCAGAATACGCAGATGCCAGAGTTGAGGATTTATGACTTTTTGTGTATAAGAGAACATGGCTTTCTGTCATGAGTCCGTAGTTCTTCCTTGCATGTATCTTGAGTATGTTCGGAACAGCTAACCATTTAAGCTTGATCAAGATTAAATGCTATTTTACTCAAGCCTCTGTTTAAGTCTCTTGATTGGCAGGTATGCGCTTAGACATATTAATAAATGGACTTTAGAATAGAATAGAATAGAATAGAATAGAATAGAATAGAATAGAATTTATTGGCCAAGTGTGATTGGACACACAAGGAATTTGTTTTGGTGCATATGCTCTCAGTGTACATAAAAGAAAAAGAAAAGAAATACCTTCATCAAAGGTACAACACAAATTTACAATGGTTGCAATTTAACCCTTAATGATAGCAAGAAAAAGTTACAGTCATACAGTCACAAGTGGAAAGAGATTGGTGATGAAAACGATGAGAAGATTAATAGTAGAGTAGATTTAGTAAATAATTTGACAGTGTTAAGATGTGTGGGTGCTGTCAAGATGGGTGCTATTCCTCACACTCCAGATGTACACAGAGGAGACTGGAATTTGAAGATAAAAATGTTTGTAGCCAATTACATTTTTTCTTAGGTCTTTCTCCAGTTCCCCTCATCTGCTGTGACAAAGCCAGGCTCTCCCTCTGTTCCCCACATGGATTTTCCCACACCCCACCTGAAGTTCCCATCTACAGGATTCTATATTTCAAGGGATTTGTGGTGGTGGTTAAAATGTAGGGCTTCTTCTCAAACTAATAAAGAGCACATTTTTCCTTGCCTTGAGGGAAATGGATGTTCAACCAGCAGCTGTGCTGTGGGAATCCAACCTGGGTGGGAGGTGTAAAGTTCAGTATATTACACAAACCCAGAACATTGGGTTCATCAAGATAAAATGCTTCCAAAAGATAGTGTGGAGTTTGTTTTTGAGCTGTTCAAAAAAGTGAAAGATGCTTTCTGCTTTTGCCCCCAGGGTTCATTCACCCCAGTTCAATGCCCAGGGTTAGGTTCCTGCTCAGCAATCTAGGGGCCAGCTTTTCAGGAAGGGGGCTGTTTGAGGGTCAAAGGTGAAAAGGCAGCAGCTATAAAGCAACACCAGCTGTGAAGACTTGGTCCCATCCAGTGGGGTGAGTTGCTCCCAGTTCTGTCCAGTTCTTGAGAACCGGTTGTAAAAACGGCGGGAGACTCCACCCGCCCACCCTGATGTCAAATTGTGTGATCTGTGCATGGGCAGAAGCTTTTGCACATGTGCGCACTCCTGTTGCAAACCGGTAGTAAAAGTAAGTAGAACCCACCCCTGGTCCTATCACATGAGTGCTGGAAAGAATTCTTGAGCCCATGGAAACCAAATTTACAGCATTATTTAGATTACATACATTTAGAATAGAAAACATTATTAACACTCTTATTGTCTGTTTGTACCCTCAAGTTAACCCAAACAATTCATTATTCCACAACCATTCAACCACAACAATCAAGGCACCTAAAATGCACTAACTTTAAAAATGTATAAAAAATCCAGGACCTATTACTCTGGTGGAATTGAAATTTCCCCAATGTTCAGACCAGTTTTATTGACAAAGTTGTGGCTGTTCAGGAATCCCTAGGGCCAGGTGATTTGACTTCAAATGCTTCCTGCCAGCTTCCCGCAAACAAAGTCAATGGCGGGAAGTCAGAAGTCACTCCCAATCCCATGGGCTTTTTTGCCTAAATGAGGTCATTCTGTTTATCTGTTTAAATAAGCAATTGTTGATTTATCATTGAAGTTAGTCACAAAGTTTATTTGTTATTTTTCTATTCATTATACTGTATATTTCGTAGATAATCACAGGACTATCCAGCACTGGAGTAAAAACAATATTGTCAGCCTAAAACTCAATGTTTCTGCTGGTCACAGCAGACTGTGCTACCCTCCTCTCAAAAATGTCCCAACGAATCACAGAATTAAACCCATAGTCTACAGCCATCATGGCCAACAGGAAACAGATTTTCATGAACTAGAGTTCTCTGCTATCAAAAGGGGAGTCACCTTGAAGGTGCCAAGAGGCATATGTTGTTTTGGTTTTACAACAATCTAAACAATTGCTGTGCATTTGGACTTTCACCTTTCAAAGAAAATCAGGTAAGGCCAGGAATTGAATGATTTGCCTGCTTGAAATCCTTGGGAGAGCTTTGTTAATGCAGTTTTATCCTCAGATTGGGCAGTTAGAGTGCAGATAGCTTCTCTTTTTCCAAATCTCCCACAGGTATTGGAGTGACAAACAAACATTTAAAACTTGCCCAGATGGTATTGCTTCTTCTGGGTATTCTGTTTGAAGGAGATATTTACCCTTTTTAGCTGCTTAGCAATGGATCCTTGAAAATATGAATCTGAGTGCTATCTTGGCCTCCAACCGGGTAAGAGGAACCACTACATTCTACCAGAATCAGATATCATTTCAGCCTTACCAAAACTGATACCCTCCGGACAGCTTGGCTGGGAATTTAGGAACTTCTAGCCCCAGACATCTGGAAGATGTCTGGCTGGGCCAGAATGATTAAATATGTTTAGGCAATCCAGTTGTTTGGTTCCACCTTAAATAAAATGCAGCAACGAGACTGTGGCAACAAAGAAGTGCTCCCAGGGGTAGCGGAAAATAAGAAGAGTTCTCTATGGTAGACCTATAACAGGATTACACATGAAGAAACCGCCATAAAATTGATTTGGGGGAGGGGGGCTCCTACCTGCCAACTATGGCCTTTCTTTCTGGGGAGTTTAAGTAAGCTTCTCCACCTCCAGAGCATGGCAAATTTAAGACATGTGGACTTCAGCTCCCAGGATTGTCTAGCTCCCAGAATCCCAAACTGAGATTGAGAAATGCTGCTCTGCAATATCCTCATTGGATAAGGAACTGACCGATTTTACAGGAACTAAGACAGAAATAATGAGAATAGTAGCAAACATTTCTTTTTTTTTCTTAGTTTATTTTTTATTGTATTTTTTCTCTTTACATATCTCTGTTACATATTTAACACATCTGTGACATTATTCATACAACTAGAATCAATATTCAAGACATTATATACATTCTATTTCTAAACGTTCTATTCCTTTATGTACATGTTCATTCCTTATTTCTATTATTTATCCATTCATACCATTTCTCCCATACAGCATAATATTCCAAGTCATCCTTTCCCTTTAACTCTAATGTGAGTTTGTCCATTTCCGCACAAATATTTTTTGAATTACTAATCCTTCTGGTGGTATACCATCTTTCTTCCGATATTGCACAAAAGCAATTCTTGCCACCGTTAATATATGTAACATCAAATATTTTATCTTTCTATTATATTTCACCCTAAATATTCCCAGGAGAAACAATTACAGTTTAAGTTCTATTTGACACTTAGTTAAATCCTGCAGCCATTCCTGTATCTTTGTCCAATATCTTTTCACTTCAGGGCCTAACCACCATGAGTGAAAGAAGGTACCTTGTCCCTGTTTGCATTTCCAAAATTTTGGATTTAAATTTGGATACATCTTGGCCAGCCTCGCTGGCGCTAACTGCCAACGATAAAACATCTTAGATTGGTTTTCCTTATAGGCCACGGATTCAGTTATTGTGTAATTTTTATTCCAGATTTTTTCCCAGTCTTCTAATTTTCTACATTGTGTCCTATGTTTTTGGCACAGGCAATCATGGATTCTTTCACCACCTCTTCCGCCCTATCAAATTTTAGTAAATAATTATATATTTTGGTTATTAGTTTTCCCTCTGGACTTACCAACAGTTTATCTAATTGTTGTGGTTCAATATCAAATCCATACTCTTCTGCGTCCTTTTTGTATCTAGATTGTAACTGTAGGTACGGCCACCAATCCATAAATATTCCCTGTTCCTTTAACTCCTGATTGTTTTTGAATTTCCCTTGATTATCTAAAATTTCATTATATCTGAACATTTTGCCCACATAGAATAGAATAGAATAGAATAGAATAGAATAGAATAGAATAGAATAGAATAGAATAAAAAAATGTTATTTGCCAAGTGTGATTGGACACACAAGGAATTTGTCTTTGGTGCATATGCTGTCAATGTACATAAAAGAAAAGATACCTTCATCAAGGTACAACACTTACAACACTTAATGATAGTCATAGGCTACAATTAAGCAATCAGAAAACAATCAATTACAGTATAAATCGTAAGGATATAAGCAACAAAGTTACAGTCATAAATGGAAGGAGATGGATGATGGGATCGATGAAAAGATTAATAGTAGTGCAGATTTAGTAAATAGTTTGACAGTGTTGAGGGAATTATTTGTTTAGCAGAATGATGGCCTTTGGGGAAAAAACTGTTCTTGTGTCTAGTTGTTCGGGTGTGCAGTGCTCTATAGCGTCATTTTGAGGGTAGGAACTGAATACATCTAGTGTATTGGGGTGAATCATTGCCCCCATGGTGGATAGCCACCCGGGGATCTTCATATAGTGTTTTTTCTTTATGTCTTCCCATGTTTGTAACAGCGCATCCCTTATTTTACGTCTGTAAAAATAGAAATATGCCTTATTTCCCCTGTCCCACAGAAAGACGTGCTACCCCTTTTGTAAGTCATGCCCTTCCAATGTTAAGATTCTTCTGCTTTTTAAATTTATCCAATCTCTAATCCATACTAATATCGCTGCCTTATAATAGAGTTCCCACACCGGGAGTCCAAAGCCACCTCTACTTCTACTATCCTGAAGTGAAACTAATTTTATCAGTACCTTCCTACCTGACCAGACAAATTTTATAATTATTTTGTTTAGATCTGTGAAAAACTTCTTATCCAATTTTATAGGGATTGTTTGGAATAGATAAAGTAATTTAGGTAAAATATTCGTTTTAATAGTTGCTATTCTTCCTAATAGAGATAATTGTAATGTCCCCCACCTTTCCAGATCCTTCTTTATTTGTTGAAATTCTATATAATTGTCATCTTTTATTGAAGAGCACCTCACCATTAACCAGATTCCTAAGTATTTAATTTTCTTAGCGATTTGTAATCCCATTTCCCTTTCTAGATCTCTTTTCTGGTTCATTGTTAAATTTTCAACTAACATTTTGGTCTTTTCTTTGTTAATTTTGAGGCCTGATACTTCCCCATATTTTTCTATTTCTTGTAGTAAGATGGGGCCAGTTTCCAATGGCTCCTCAATCAAAAATACCAAGTTATCGGCGGCCTGTACTTTAAACTCTTCCTTTTGAATTCTCATTCCTTTTATTTCTTGGTTCACTCTAATTCTGATTAATAATATTTCTAATGTCAGGATAAAGAGTAGAGGTGACAATGGACATCCCTGATGTACTCCCTTCATTATTTGAAATACTTTTATGGTGTCCCCATTTAATATTACACTTGCCTTCTGAGTAGTGTATATTGTTTCTATCATATTTTCAAATTTATCCCCAAAGTTCATATTTCTAATTTGTTGAATCATAAATTGCCAATTTAAATTATCAAATGCCTTTTGAGCATCCAGAAAAGTAAGCACCGTTTGTTTTTCTGGATGGGCTTCGTAGTATTCTAGTATATTCACTACAGTTCTTGTATTATCTCTTATTTGCCTTGTCGGTAAAAATCCATTCTGGTCAGGATGTATATTTTTGTTTAATAATTTTTTCAACCTCTCTGCTATAATGTTCATAAATATTTTATAGTTGGCATTTAGGAGCAAGATTGGCCTATAGTTTCTAATTTGGTTCTTGTCTGTGCCCTCTTTCGGTATCAAGGTAATATATGCCTCCTTCCACAATTCCAGTAATTTTGCTTCCCTCAATGCTTCATTGCATCATGTCAGGAGACAAGCATTCCTTCTGGGAGTATCCACCTAAACAGTATGTTCCACTTATTCAATTGTGAGTCCAAGAAGCTGTAATCTCTTGATTGCTTTCGAACTCTTCTGGGAATTCATTTCAGGGTAATTATTTTCTTATCTTTATATGCTATTAGTTCCTCTTGGGTAATTTTGTAAATCATATCCCTGATCTTCTTTCGAGCAAATCTTATGTTTTGCAAATCTTTCTGGGTTCTATCATATCGCAAGATCTCAAATGGACAGCTAACATCAAAAACATCATTAAAAAAGGACAACAAAGAATGTTCTTTCTGCGCCAACTCAGTAAGCTCAAACTGCCCAAGGAGCTGCTGATCCAATTCTACAGAGGAATTATTGAGTCTGTCATTTGCACCTCTATAACTGTCTGGTTCGGTTCTGCAACCCAACAAGAAAAACACAGACTTCAGAGGATAATTAGAACTGCAGAAAAAATAATTGCTACCAACTTGCCTTCCATTGAGGACCTGTATACTGCACGAATCAAGAAGAGGGCCGTGAAAATATTTGCAGATCCCTCGCATCCTGGACATAAACTGTTTCAACTCCTACCCTCAAAACGACGCTATAGAGCACTGCACACCAGAACAACTAGACACAAGAACAGTTTTTTCCCAAAGGCCATCACTCTGCTAAACAAATAATTCCCTCAACACTGTCAGACTATTTACTGAATCTGCACTACTATTAATCGTTTCATAGTTCCCATCACCAATCTCTTTCCACTTATGACTGTATGACTATAACTTGTTGCTGGCAATCCTTATGATTTATATTGATATATTGATCATCAATTGTGTTGTAAATGTTGTACCTTGATGAACGTATCTTTTCTTTTATGTACACTGAGAGCATATGCACCAAGACAAATTCCTTGTGTGTCCAATCACACTTGGCCAATAAAATTCTATTCTATTCTATTCTATTCTATTCTATTCTATTCTATTCTATTCTATTCTATTCTATTCTATTCTATGTGTACCTCTCTGGGCAGTCTATGGCATCTAGTGTAGTTGGTTTGAATTCTATACACTTCATCCAATTCATTCAAGATTTCTTGCTTATCTCTTTGAAGTGTTTCTGCAATTAGTTCTGCCATTATCTGTCCTAGGTCTTCTTCTTTAGCCTCTGTCACATTTTGAAATCTTAGGTAGAAAGATGCCCGGTCCTCTAGGTCCTTATTCAGTGCCATAATTTTTTGATCAACCAATTCCAGGTTTTTTTTCAGTTTGTTCTGTTTTGATTTCCACTGTTTTTATTTTTTGTTCATTTTTCTGAATTGCTTCTTGGATTGGACCCATTTTATCATCCAATTTCTAAATATCATTTTTCATTTCTCCATGGTTGTTTGATATTGTTTCTTGTAACTTCATCATTGTTTCCTGAATTATTAGCAAGGTGGCTTGTATCGTTTGCATGTTTGGCATTGTATTGGGCTTTTCCGCTGTTAACATTCCTTCTATCGACCGTTGATTTGACAGGGAGGCCTTCATCATCATTGGGTTTGATGCATTTTTTCCCCCTGTCATTGTCGTTGTGAGACTGGTCATTTCTTTTAATATTCTACTTTGTTCTCCAAGGATTCTATAAATACTTTCCCAGATTACCATGAACTCTTTGCTAACAAGTCTCTTTCCTCCCCCCTTATAATACAAAATATCTTATACTACTATTAATATTTATCTCTGCTCTTAATCAATCTAATCAAGTTATTCAGTATATATATATAAACTTAACTACAAATATAAATATAATATAGATATAAATATAAATATTGGTTAATATAAGTTAATCAGTATATATGCCAATAAAAAAATATGTTAAATCAATATATATATAGATTTAGATATAAAAATAAGTATTAGTATGTCAGTTAATTGATATATAAGTAAAGTTAACTATAAATATAAATACAGATAACAATATGTAGGTTAATCAATATAGATATAAATTTAAATATAGGTATGAATAGAAATATAAACAAGTAAATATATATAAATATATAATTACAGGTGTAATATAGTTTTGAGTGTAAACAGTTTAAATATAGCTTTTATGGTTATTAGTTCATGAATTGCTTACTTAACCACTAATATAACCATTAATATATTTATGCTAAATATGTATAATTTCTTCTTAGTTAACTTGGTAAATTAATAAATAGTCTCTTGCTAACATTACATTCAATGTCCAGGCAGTTGCTCCTCCTTGCTCCTCCTTAATCCTTTGTAAGTATCTTGTTATCTGTTAAATCATTTTTAGTCCTTTCTTCCTCCTTGTTCAACACCGAGCCCTTCTGCTCTCTCTCTGCTTTGTATCATTCTCTGTGTGTCTCCCATCTCTTTTCCCATCATTTTGAGATACTGGTTTCTTCCTCCAACCTCCATCTCAAAAGCCAATCTGCTCAAGCCTCTTTCGTCGCCATAGTTCGCTGTAGTCCACCCTCACTGTTTCTCATCTTTTTCCTTCTTTTCCTGTTGCTCTGGCTCATTGGATCTCTCTCCCTGCTCCTCTTTTCCTCCTTTTTTCCTCTGATTCCTTGTCTGGATACCCTTTCATCTCCTTTCGATCTCACTATCTCAGGTATTTATGTTCTCTCTCCTCTCTTCACTCTTACGGTTAACTTTAGTATGCTGAGTCATTGCTCCTCCTGCCGGGTCACCGCTCGTTCTTCAGAGGATTCCCCCCAGCTGGAGCTTCCTTTTTAATTGAATAATCGGGACTTACTTTTATGGCCTATTATCACCGTTGCAGCTCTGGGATTTTCAGCCAGATAGAATGTCACAGTCTGTTAAGTAGATCTTCTCTTCCTTAGCCACTCTGGCTAGTCACAGCCTCGGGTCCACCATAAAGCGATGACAGACACTTTTGCGTTGGGTTGACAGGGATTCCCTTCATTGCAGTGGGTGATTGCTTTTCACCTCACTGTCCTCCAGGCTTCCCCTCTATTCTGCATGGCTGTCCAGGCTCACTGCATCACAAGGGATCCCTAAATGCAAAAAAATCAGGATCTAGGAATGGAGACCATTCTCCTTCCCCTGCACTGCTGTGACATCACCACCGGAAGTCCAGTAGCAAAAGTTTCTAACAGCGGTGCTTAGGGTGTGTTTGTGGGACAAAAAGGTCAATCCTGTGATGAAAGCTCCATCCTTTTCTTTAAAAAGTACAGAGCTTTGATCAATTGGTCCTCTTTGGTTTTTCTGATCCTTCCTGATTTCTAAATTTAAGAATGGTGTCTGGGTTCATCAAACCACAGAAGTCATCATCATCATCATTCAAAGAAAAATAATAGCTCAGACTGAGAGGTAGCTTTTGCTCAAGGTTGACTCAGTCTTCCATCCTTTCGAGGTCGGTAAAATGAGGACCCAGATTGTTAGGGACAATATGCTGACCCTGTAAACCGCTTAGAGAGGGCTGTAAAAGCAATGTGAAGCGGTATACAAGTTTAACTGTAATTGCTATTGTACTCTTAAAATGAAGACAGTACCTAGAAAAAAGTGCCACCCTCTTTCTCAATTTACCAATAAGACATACTTTGTCAGTTTCAGCCCAGGTGTCAATGTAAGCCCATAGGCTTATGAGATCCTTTCTTTTATTGTCTGGGGTTCACTGTCAGGCCAGAGTTGGCCAGGGTTGGTAAATGGCATGGATGGCAAAGGTGGCGCATGGATTTTCACTTCTCAAAGATGGATAAAAGGCAGATCATTCAGTTTTCTTACCTGGGAGATCTGCAAGGTCAACAAAGGTAAAGATAGAAATTACATTTAACATGAAAACAAAGCAGAGTTTGATTGCACCATTGTGACCACCATCTGCAAACACTTACCATCCTGGAAACTGCTGGGTCTGCCTTAGTGACCTTCTAATATACACCCTGCCTCTGTCTGCAATATAGTTGTCTTTCCATGGCCATCAGTCCATGGGATTTTCTGGAGAATCCAACACTTTACTGAAGTGCATCAAATGGGTTGGTTTATTAGAGTCAGCAGGAGGAGCTGCTGCTTTCCTTTCCTTGTTGTCCCAGGGATTTATACTTTAAAGAGAAGGTCGCAGGAAAACTGGGGCAGGCCCAGAGGGCAGAGAAGATGTGGTAAACCAGTGCCCCAATCAAGGTCTCCTGGCTTCTAGTTAGCTAAAGCCTAACTTTAACTAGCTCGATTAAAAAAAAATGCCCTTTGCCCTTTCATCTTTCCAGTTCATTTCAGACCTGGGTGGAGGATCCATGACTTTTCTTGGCTGATGATAAGAAAAGGAAGCACTGCCCCAGCAGGATAAATTACTTTACACTCTTGCTGACTTATGTTCGTATTGAAACTTCCTTTCAAAGAATAGAGTGTCTCCTCCCAGCTGGAGACAATAATAGTATACTTTAAAAAAAAATCCTCTCCCATTCACCTCTGGATAATTAAAGTTCCTGTTCTTTTTTATATTTCCAAGGATTGTTTCAAGAATAAACAGCTTTGGTCTACACACACACACACACACACACACACACACACACACACACACGTATATGCAGCGTGTGCACCGAGGAGAGTGAGTTTATTTTGTTCTCTGTGGAGACACACTCTGTGCTTGGCACCTCTGCTATGGCCCTGGTGAGGTTCAAGGAACTGGGGGAAGATGAACTGAACTTAGAAGAGGAGAACTTAGACAGTGTCAAAGCCTTAACAACAAAGTTGAAGCTACAGACACGGCGCCCATCTTACCTGGAGTGGAAGGCCCATGTGCAAAGTCCCTCCTGGAGAAATGGGCTGCAGGCTGGAGCTCTGAAGACCCACCTGGAGAAGCAGGGTGAAGAGGCAGTAGGAGAAGATAATCAGGCCCAGGAACCCTTGAAGTCTGTTTGTGGATTCCCCACCATTGGTATGGCCTTTGAATGGCTTCGGATGGAACTGGTAAGTAGTTCTTTGGGTCTCAGAAGAAGTTGGCCTAAAAGAGTCAGAAAGTCAGATAGTTCTACCAGGAAGCTACATTTGGGGCAATTATGATTAATGTCAATGAAATCTACTGGAAGACGGGGCAGCAAAATCCTGGTTTTTCAATCTCCAACCAGGAGCATCTGCTATTTATCCCTTTAATTTAATCTCTGCTGTTTTTCTGGGCAATGGGCTTCTGGAGAACATAGGCAGAGGAGAAAAACCGTTTAAGTCAATACCTTTCAAGGACCACCTCCCAGCCAGGAACTTTTTACAAACTGTGCTTCTCTGCTTCTGCTGTAAGTGAGAGGTTAAGAGTCCTGTCTGAGAAAGACCAACATCTAGTTGAAGCCACAACAACATTTCACCATGATGATGATGATGATGCCATGTCACAGGTGACATCATTGGCACGCCTGGTCTCCTCTGATTATCAGAAGTGGGAAGTGTTTGCCAGGGAAATGCTTTGAAACCTATTAAGTCCAATTTGGCGCTGGTTCCCCACCTGGTACCCTCCTGACAAGTTGGGGCAAGTGGTTGGATGTATGCAACTGAAAACTTTCAGGAACAGAGGACAGATCCTAATACTAAAGTGCTATGTTGGAGATTGAGCCATTCTATGGTGACAGTGATAGATATACATCATTTCTTTTAGTTTTGCTTCCAGCTTCTTGCCATCATAGTCCTAGCAAAGGAGTGGCTAGCCACATTGAAGAAAGTGTGTGCTTAACACTACATTAGAATCTCTGGCTCCTTGTAAATTATTAATTGGCACCACCAACGTCTTTTCTTCTGGCAGACTGTATTGCCATTGTTGACTACAAAATTGCTAAATTTTGCCTAGCAACTCTGAGGACATGGCAGCAAATATTACCCAACATTACTGAGGTCTTTTAAAATTGTTAAATGTTTTAAATCTTGCACAAATCTTTTTTTTTTTTTTGTTCCCTCTTGAATCGTTGCTACTGTTACCGTATTATGATGGATTTTGGGTGCATCTGCTGGTCAAGTAAACAAATGAATAAAGAAAAATAAACACATAAAGACCCAAATAAATCTTAGTTAGTTACCAACGTATTTTCTAAAATGTGGCAATGTTCAGTGGGTAAGTAAATAGCAGTAATGTGAAACTCAGCAGTTGTCTCTCAATACTGTATGTAGTCCAACTGCAGTCCCATATTTTAAGAAAAAGAAGAAGGGGAGCAAGATATTTGAGCAATGGGGAGTCCGTGGCCATCCTGGACATTTTCCCAGCAATTTTAGCCAGTTTATTTAAGACAGTTTATAAATTTCAGTTTATTACAGTTCTAGACCGATAGAAGCAGAGTGCTCTGTGAAGATAAATAGATTTAGAGCGTAGAACATACCATAGAGTAACAAATTTGGAAGGGACCTTGGAGATCTGCGCAAGCAGGAGACCCTACATCAGGGCTGTCAAACGCCCGGCCTGTGGATCACATGCTGGCCATGCCCATGACTGGTTTAGTGAAGGGAGAAAAAGTCCCAATACATCATGTGATGCTGCCGTGATGACGTGAGTTTGACACCCCTGCCCTATATCATTCTGGACAAAGATAGCTAGACAAATGGATTTAAAAACAAAATAAAGTTTAAGATAAAGTTAAAATACATTTCTAAAACAACCTAATATTTATGAATGAGATCCATGATGCAATCTATATTAAATTATAATGTAGACACTAAAATTATATTCCATGTAATATTGTTTAAAATTCCCCAAAAAATGATAACATCTTGAATTTAGATGAATTACAGTTACATTTGGCTAGCAAAAAATGGGCTCATCAGATCTTCCCTACTGCTGCATAAAACCTAGCTATATGTGCTGTAATAAGGCATATTTCATCTATCAGCAGCATTTGACATAGACTGAACCTGGGCGAATAAGATCTCTACTAATCATAGGTAGAGGAATCTGGTTCAGAATCTGCTCCACAAAAGGAACAATGAAGAAGAACATTTTCTGCAGTTTCCAAGCCTTTGGAATCACAGGCCCAAAGCCTTTCAGCCAGGGGTGAAATCCAGCAGGTACTGACAAGTTCTGGAGAACCGGTAGCAGAAATTTTGAGTAGTTCAGAGAACCGGTAGCAGAAATTTTGAATAGTTTGGAGAACTGGCAAATACCACGTCTGGCTGGCCCTAGAGTGGGGTGGGAATGGAGATTTTGCAGTATCCTTCCCCTGCCATGCCCACCAGGCCACAACCACCAAGTCACACCATGCCCACCAAGCCACACCCACAGAACCGATAGTAAAAAAAATTGGATTTCACCACTGCTTTCAGCTAATGGTACTCTTCCTATACAAGACTACAGAGGGGAGAGCATGGTGTCAGCTTTCCAATGGCTGTGTGTTTCTAGCTATGTAAGGTAGCTGGCAGCAGTGACAATATATCTCTTGTGAGCTGATAACAGGGAAGCTGGGACCTTTCCTAGAGTTGTAGCTCAGGAATCACTTTGTGGGAGCAGAGTCATCCTGTCTTAAAAAGTCAACTCTCCTTGGAGATTATACATCAACCCTGGTGGTTAAATATATAGTTCTCTGTAATTTTCTTAACCTACAGTCATGTTTCTCAACATTGCCAGCTTTCAGATGTGTTCCAGGATTCTAGGAGTTGAAGTCTTAAAGCAACCAAGGTTGGGAAACGCTGCAGTGAAAATGAAAGGGTGAATTTTGTTTTGAGTATTCTACTGTTCAAAGCAAAGTCTGCAGCTGAATTGGTGGGTGTTTATTACATTTGTGTTTGCTCTTCTGTGAACAGGTGTGTCTGCTAGGTCAGGAAAGGGAAGATAGGAGCTACAATAGTGCAATGAAAACTCTCTCCCTCTTTTTTATGTGCATCGTGAAATTTCAGTTGTGAAAGGCATTACCTTGGCATTTTTGGCCATACCCTCTTTGTGGGCTTAGCAGTTGTTCACCTTTCTGTCTGGAGATATTTTGTTAATCTCCTTCAGATCAAGAAACCAGATTGTTACCTGACCTTAGAGGTTATCTTGGTAACCCTTGACTCTGTTTGGCTGCTTACTGGCCTATCTACATTACGCCTAGTTGACTTTAAGCTGCTAGATGGATAGAAGTAAAACATATTTCTCTCTCCCTCCCTCTCCCTCTCTCTCTCATCTACCGACCTACCTATTCTATCTACCTATTGTATCTCTCTGTGTGTCTGTTTGTCTCATCTGTCTATTTATATAATTGCCCAACTCAATGCATAAACTCCAGGAGGCTTACAAATTTTTTAAAAAATCCATCATATAATAAAAATTAATAAAAAACCCTAATCTACCTCCTGTGGCAGCAACATAATTAAATCAGCCATTTTAATTTTTTTTTAAATTTTATAGACAAACATACATTTAAAACATCAGCAATTCCTTCCATGTGACGTCTCGGTGTTTTCTTCCTGGCTCCATCATTTTGTTGTTTCTTCTTTCTTCATTTCAATTTAAACTATTACATTTTTCCACAAATACATTATCATTTTCTTACATAATTATCCATTGCTTATCTGTACCTTTTACCAATGGTAAAATTTATCCCATATTTTAAAATATTCTGAATCCTCTCTTTCTTCAATCATCAAAGTTAATCTGTTCATTTCTGCACAATCTAAATTTTTTCTAATAATTTCTCCTTTCAGGGGCATTTTCTCTGCTTCCCAATTTTGCGCAGAAACTATTCTTGCTGCTGTAATTACATGTATAATCAAATAAATATTTTCTTTACTAATTTTCTCTGGTAGGATCCCCAATAAAAACAGCTCCGGTTTTAAATCAATATGTTGTTGGGTCATTTTTTCTAACCAACCCTTTATTTTCTCCCAATAGTTTTTGGCTTCTGGACATGTCCACCACATATGATAATAAGATCCTGGTAACTGATGACATTTCCAACATTTAGCTGATTTATCTTTGAACATTTTCACCAGTTTCTCAGGTGGCATATGCCATCTATAAAACATTTTATATTGATTTTCTTTATATGCAGTGGACATTGTTAATTTATAATTCCTCTGCCATAGCTGTTGCCTTTTGTCTAGGTACATTGAATATCCAAAAATTTTAGCCCAAGCTATCATAGTTTCCTTTACTTGTTCCTCTTCTAACTCAATCCCCAACGAAAAGTTATAACTTTTTTAAATTTGTCCTCCGTTCCTATGAGAATCCTATCCAGCTCAGTCTTTTCTAAATAAAAACCATAGAGTTTAACATCTTTCTGATATCTTGCTTTATTTGCATATACATATACCAATCTAACTCAATCCCTGTTCTTCCAAATCTTGTTTCTGCTTCAATTCCCCCCCGTCTGTTAACAAGTCCCTATACCTAACAATATTTCTAAGATTAAAAGTATTTGGATGTATGTGGTGGACATGTCCAGAAGCCAAAAACTATTGGGAAAAAATAAAGGGTTGGTTAGAAGAAATGACCCAATAACATAATGATTTAAAACCAGAGTTTTTTTTATTGGGGATCCTACCAGAGAAAATTAGTAAAAAAAATATTTATTTGATTATACATGGATGTATTAAAGCCTCCATTGTTGATAACCATGTTGAAATTTTCATATAGTATTTATCTCTAACCTTCTCCCATGCCATTAGCAATGCATTTCTTATGTAATGTCTATAATGTCTATGTCTATTTCTTATGTAATGTCTATGTATGTATCTTACTTCTCCCATACCATAAAAAGGCATGCCATCCTAGTTGCAAATCATGTCCTTCCAAAGTCATATTCCTTAATTCCACCCATTCCTTCATCCAGCTCAGTGCGAGGCGCCTTACTTGTGGGGTGCCGCAGGGGTCGATTCTCTCACCTCTCCTGTTCAACATCTATATGAAGCCGCTGGGTGAGATCATCAGTGGCTTTGGGGTGAGGTACCAACTGTACGCTGACGTTACGCAGTTGTACTTTTCCACCCCAGGCCACCCCAACAAAGCTGTCGAAGTACTGTCCCAGTGCCTGGAAGCCGTACAGGTCTGCATGGGGAGAAACAGGCTCAAGCTCAATCCCTCCAAGACGGAGTGGTTGTGGATGCCGGCACCCCGGTACAGTCAGCTGCAGCCACAGCTGACTGTTGGGGGCGAGTCATTGGCCCCAGTGGAAAGGGTGCACAACTTGGGTGTTCTCCTGGATGGACGGCTGTCGTTTGAAGATCACTTGACGGCCGTCTCCAGGAGAGCTTTTTACCAGGTCCGCCTGGTCCGCCAGTTGCGCCCCTTCCTTGACCGGGATGCCTTATGCACGGTCACTCGTGCTCTTGTTACCTCTCGCTTGGATTATTGCAATGCTCTCTACATGGGGCTCCCCTTGAAGTGCACCCGGAGGATCCAGTTAGTTCAGAATGCAGCTGCGCGGGTGATAGAGGGAGCCGCACGCGGCTCCCATGTAACACCACTCCTGCGCAGGCTGCACTGGCCGCCTGTGGTCTTTCGGGTGCACTTTAAGGTTTTGGTTACTACCTTTAAAGTGCTCCATGGCTTAGGGCCAGGGTACTTACGGGACCGCCTACTGTTACCCCACGCCTCCCACCGACCCATACGCTCACACAGAGAGGGACTTCTCAGGGTGCCGTCCGCCAAGCAATGTCGGCTGGCGACCTCCAGGGGAAGGTCCTTCTCTGTGGGGGCTCCTACCCTCTGGAACAAACTTCCCCCTAGCTTGCGTCAATTGCCTGACCTCCGGACTTTTCGCCGCGAGCTGAAGACGTATTTTTTTATTTGCGCGGGACTGGCTTAAATTTTAAATTTTAATATTTTAATAGGGATTGAATTTTAATTTATATTTAATATAAATTTTAGGGGTTTTTAGGTCTAAATGTTTTAAATTTTGCCAATTATATAATAAGTTTTTAAATCTCTGTTTTAGTTGTAAATTATCATTGTTTTATATTGGCTGTGAACTGCCCTGAGTCCTTCGGGAGAAGGGCGGTATAAAAATCTAATAAATAATAATAATAATAAAATAATAATAATATAGTTCCCAATTTGGCAGTCCAAATCCTCCCCTTAGCCTTGTATCCTGTAACATCTTTAGACTAATTCTAGCTTTTTTCCTTTGCCATATAAATCTTCTTGTTATCATGTTAAGATGTCGAAAATAAGTTTTTTCAAGGTTTATCTGTACTGTCTGAAATAGATATAATAGTTTTGGTAATATGTTCATCTTTATAATTGCTATTCTCCCCATGAGTGAGAGTTGCAGGTTTTTCCTTCCCAATTTGGTTTTTTAGTTTATAATAATTATCTCCTTTTATCGTTACACATCTTGATGTTAAATATACAGTCTGGTGGTTAGTTCCTCCCTGACTGTCCTACATAGTCCCAAGTGCAATCCATGCATGGGATCCAGTAGATTTGCCTTCATTCATGGATATATGTAAATTTTCTGCCTTATTTATAAAAATAATAAAGGCAGGATAAAAATCTAATAAATAAATAAATTTGATGCCAGGCCAATCCTCTCTTGTTTCAGAGGAAGATGCAGGCCCTGGACCACCAGTTGGCACGGCAGCTGATGCGGCTGCGGGCCCAGATCCATCAGCTGAAAGTGGAGCAGGCTTGCCACCGCCACAAAGAGATGCTGGATGATGCCACCTTTGAACTGGAGGGCTGCGAGGAGGACTCGGACCTGCTCTGCAACATTCCCCCCAAGATGGCCTTTCTCTTGTCTACCCCTCTCAAGCACATTGGAGTCACCCGCATGAATATAAACTCTCGTCGCTTCTCCTTGTGCTGACGGACCTTCACCCCATTGCATGCTTGCTTGGCGCTGGTAGCTGTTGGCAACCAGGGGGTATCTTGGCTCCCATTGCCTGCACCTGTAGATTTTGCACCCATGTATAGCAACCCATGTCTCGCCTGGCTGATCTGCTCCGGGCTCACAAACATACCTGGATTGGCAATCTCAGGGAGGTGAGATGGTAGACAAAACACATCCTAGTAGAAAGTAGGGAAGTCTAGAGAGCTGCCTGGGGCAGCCTTTCTTTGGGTGAAGCATCTCTCAGGGATGGAAGTTTTGCTACTTAGAAAAAGGAGATGAAAAGCAGGGAGCAATATGGAGCAAGAGGGACAATGAGTATCCTTTTGATGATTCACAGGCCTAAAGAGAGTCTGGCGGAGAACAAACTCCAGTCTGAAGGTTCAGAGAAGGGCCAACCCAAAGTTTAGCCAGCAGTGCATGCAAAAAAGGGGCAGGTTTCACAAGCTGCATCTCGACTTTTTTGACCTCCCCTCCCTTAAGGTCTCCTGGACTGTCCTGTGGACTGGCCAAGGATGCAGGAGGGGCACTGACCTCAAGGGAAATTTTTTTTGCTGGTTGATGTGTCTCTTTTACCTGGAAGACTGATCACCCCTCGGCTGCCCCTCATTTATTTTGCCCACTTATGTTTTAAAAGCTTGCTAATTTTTATTGTATGTCAGTTGGTGTGGCTTTGAGAAGCTGCGGTAAGTTAAACACTTCAAAAACAGCAATAAAAAGTGCATCACTTGAGCATTGTGTGTTGTTTATGAATGTGTACCTTTGCACTCTGCCTCAGCCCGGCTTCACTTCGGCTTTAAACTGGTTGGGCTTTCCAAGAGCTTTTCCCCTTTCCTCTCTGTTTACAAATTCTAAAATGGAGCAGGAAATGAGCACCAACCGCCCCCAGTTCAGAGCGGCTTTATCTTTCTCTGATTGCATTCTAATTGTGCAAGCTGTTCTTTTTAGTGGGTGAGAATGGCACTAAGTCCATGTCCCAGGGAGCACAACAACCATCCCTGCTTGGGTACAGGGACTGTACGTTGCAAGAGCCAAGAGTCTCATACTATGTGAGCACAGGTAGGCCTTGACTTATTATTGGTTCCTTAACGACCATTCAAAGTTATGACCTACCTGCAAAAAGACAAGGATGACCCAGTTCTTAAGCTCCCCTGGTTGCCCCCCCCCAGCAGTCATGTGACCACACTTCAGGTACTTGGCAATACTGTCCATTTACAGCTATTTGTAGCAACCACGCTTTATGATGGTTTTGCTGAAAACTGAAAGTTACTTCCATTTTTTGGCCAAAACTGTGAACAATGGGTTCACTTCATGACTATGGCGTTCATTTTATGACCCTGGAGTTCACTTAATGACCACTGCAAAAAAGGTTGTAAAATCTTCACAGTTTATGACTACCATGACATACAACTCTAATGGACAGTCTCCATTACGGTCTTATGTCAAGGACCACCTGTAAGCTTCCTCTGACACCTTTTGAACTTGGCCTGGCAAAGGTTTTGCTGCAACCTGGAGGGACTGGTGATAGGTAGTTGAAACCACCACACTCTTCCTCTGACACGTGCCCTGCCTGGAAACTCTCATCCCTCTTCTGGTGACGTTTGGGAGGAAAATGAAAACAGACAATTGTCGGGCACAAGAAATTGGAAACCAGGGTTAGATCCAAAATGAATGTAAATTTATTTCATTCTATGTCTAAACAAGAATTTGAACTACTAACGCAAGGCAAATTGGCAGTAGATAAGAGTCAGCAGAACAAAGTTGGCTGGACTTAGATTTCTTGTGGGCAAGAAGGGAATCTAAACCAGAGGTCTCCAATCTTGGTCCCTTTAAGACTTGTGGACTTGATTTAAGCTGGCTGAGGAACTCTGGGAGTTGAAGTCCACAAGTCTTAAAGGGACCAAGGTTGGAGACCCCTGATCTAAACTGATGATATGCTTGACCCCCACCCCCTTGGGCTCAGCCTGGTCATCTCCGACAAGAATCCACCCGTCCTTGTCCTTAACAGGTCTTGCACCCTATAAATAGCCTTCGACAAGACCTAAGTCTAACTCACAGAATCATCTATTGTAATGTCCTTCCTGTCAAAGACTACTTCAACTTTAATTGCAATAATACTAGAGCAACTAATAGATTTAAACTTAATGTCAACCGCTTTAATCTAGATTGCAGAAAATACGACTTCTGTAACAGAATCATCAGTGTTTGGAATACTTTACCTGACTCTGTGGTCTCTTCTCATAATCCTAAAAGCTTTAACCAAAAACTTTCTACTATTGACCTCACCCCATTCCTAAGAGGACCATAAGGGGCGTGCATAAGCGCACAAACGTGCCTACCGTTCCTGTCCTATTGTTTTTCTTTTCTTCTTCCTAATATATATATATATATATGCTTATACCTCCTATATTCACTCATATATGTGTTTATATACTATATAATCTTTTTGTATGATACCTACATATATTGTTGTGACAAAAATAAATAAATAAATAAATAAAAATAAAATAAAATAAATAAGGATAGCAGCAATTGCTAACATCTTGCCTGTGGTAAGATAGAGATCACCAGTTGGGACCTCAAATTTTATAGAGGAATACTTTTTGGTGGCTTAAGAACTTATGGAGAACCCTTTAACCCAGCCACAAGGAAGACAAAAAGTGTTGCTGAACTTTGAGGACTGTCAAAACTCCCTTCCTTCAGCACCATCATAACTTAGTCGCTGAACAAATGGTATTATAAAATATTTTATATTGTATTATAAAATCAATATCATTGAACATTTTTTGTTATTTCAACAAATTATCATTGGTAATTTCACAGAGCTTATTTGTTAGTACCTATAGGATTCTTTAAGACAGTTTAAATGTTCCTGTTGGTAATGGGGGTCATACATTATTACCCTAAGAAAAATGGGTGATTTCTTCTTTGGGAAGCACTGCTGTAAAGGATATTTCCTCTGTTCAGTGACTTTTCTGGCAAGATGATGCATGTGCACATGTTAACACACCTCCATCAACACACCACATCCTTCTCGGCCCTGCCCTTGACATTTTTAACTGAGTGCTCTTGTGGTTACATTAGCAAGCTTGGCACGATTAATAACATATATGAAAAGAAACTCCAGAGATCATAATTCTGTTGCTCTTTGTGATCTCTGCTCACTTCTACTTTTCTTCCCTTGGCAATATTCTTTATTAGCAATCTTTATTATGGTTTATTAACCAGCAGGAAGCAAATGTAACCATGCGGTAAATGTTACTTTGGATCAATGCTTTTCAACTTTGGAAACTTTAAGACAAGTGGAATTCAATGTTCATAATTTTCCAGCCAGTATGGGTTAAATCTATAGGTTTAAAATAAATAAATAAAAAGAGTACATAGAAGTACTTTCAACTAAAAGGAATATTTGGAACAGAAAAGGCTAAGATTAATGAATCACAATAACACAAGAATCTCCTTAAAAATGAAACAAAAAAATTCAGTGAAATCAACAAAAAATTTTTTTAAGGACTGCAGATTTCACTTACAAATCAGTCTCTGACAAACCCAGCAGGAATATATACTGATTAATTGGATCCACAGAAAACAAAGTATAAACTCCACTGAAAAGACTAAGACAAAAATCCGTCCAAAACTTAAAGTTGAGAACAAGCCATGTTTGGCTAATCGTGAAGAATTGAGTTCAGCTGCTCTTAGTGATTATCGTAAAGATTATTTTATATGCATCCATATAAAACCAAGCTAAATTGCCCATAATCTCAAGATTAATGTCCAAAAGGAGGAAATGCTTTGCAAAGTTGCTATTAGGCATTGTTCTTGTCACTAGACCCGAAAAGGAAAAAGTTCACGCAAGAGCAACCAAATTGATGAAATTGGAGTAGGCAAGTAAAAGACGGAGCAGAGGCTTGGAACAATGTGTGTGGTATGCAAAATATGGAAAAAGCCTTTCTTCCTCCTTTTTCACAATATTAGTACTCTGTCAAAGTGAGATTCACCACTATTCAAAGGAAGAGCTTTTCTTAAAATTTCAAGGCAGAGTTCATTTATGCCATCAGATACTGTGACCGTCCCTGGTGTATCCGTAACTAAAGAAGAATTGCACAAATTCATGAAGAATCAAGCCATCTGTAGCTACTATCCTTAATCGTGGCACCTTCTTGAAAGTAGTGGATTATTGTTAACACTGAGAAAGACAGAAAGAGGGGTTGGCTGCTTTGAGGAGGGGGCAGGGGTTGCTTGATAGACCAGGTGGGCCCTTGGATGGATCTGACCAGTAGTCCTCCTTTCAGAATGTCCACGAGGGCTATCAAAACAGACATTTTTTTGAAATCTTGCTCCCCTTCCTAGTTAATTATTTCAGTGATATATTTTTGTGAGAAACAAACAAAAGTGGGCCTTATTCATCATCTTCATTTGCAAAATTCCCCCCTAGGCATTTTGTTCCAGAAAATATCCATAAACACTATCCCTTTTCAAATGAAAGAACAAATCTGTGAATCAGTCAGCCATCAAGTGTTGGGTATGACTTTAAGTTTCAGAGTCTGTGAATGAAATTAATTAGTAGGAATGTCAGGATGAGTGGCCAAAAATCAATGGGGGAGGGGGAGGGAGGCAGCACATTCATCTGAACTTGACTGAGGTTGATGTCAGCATGTCTCATTTTTCCAGGTCCAATAGAAGAGCAATTCTTTAAACTTTCCTGGCTAGTCACCTGCCCTGTTCAAAAAGGAGAATCACTAGCTCTCTAGTGATTCTTTGTGAGGAAAATCAAGCCAAAAGAAAGCAATGAGAATATGAGATCCCTTTGGACCCAGTCTGGAGCATGGAGCTCCTCTGACATTTAAATGAATGTCTGGAAGCATTCCTGAAACATCCTTTGAATCCATACTGTCTCTGTCTTCTTCCCGTTATAATGGTTCCCAGAGTTCAAAAGGCACAACCTGTGTCCCATGTCAAGGCTGCACACCTTGTGGCTCAGGAGATCCATAGGGGGCCAGCTGCAAGTTTCAGCTATAGAACTACAGAAGGGAGAGGGTTGACGCTGGCAGGAAACTTTTGGGGTTTGTGAACTGCTTTAGAACTTTTTGTGGTCAAACAAGTGTTACAAACACATTTCTGGTGCTGCCTCTGCAGAGATCTTAGAGGGCAGGAAATCAGCAGGAAAGGTGGCAAATGAGAAAGAGAGAGAGAGAGAGAGAGAGAGAGAGAGAGAGAGAAATGAGAGAGAAGTGAAGAAATCTTTAATCTTCTCGTTTGCAGTTCTGTCTCTGTCTAAATAGTTAATGTGGATTAACTCTGTAGTGTGATGAGGAAGACCTTTCCCTCCCTTTCAGATTGTGGGAACCAAGGAGAAACTGGGTTCTTCCACCCCGACTAAAAGTAAGTGATGGAGAAGAACTGAGAGAAGGCTGAATTCCAACAGCAGGGCAGGGCAACTGTCAGGGTTCCGACCGATCATGATTTAATTAGGGCATTAGTCAGGCATTGGTCGGAACCCCATTAATTAGGGCATTGGTCGGAACCCTGACAGCAACTATGGCCTCTTTATGTGGATTTCAACTCCCAGAATTCCCCAGCCAGCAAGAAGAAAGTTACCCTTTCCTTGGCTCTTTAGGTGGAATTTTCTCCCAAGGGATGTTCTTCTAACATTTTGTTCTTTGGGGGTTGTAGGTGACATTTGAGGACTGACATTTGCTTGGGCTGTAAGTGAATGTTATTGTTGTTTACATATCTTTTTAGTTTGTTGGTTTCTAAGAATTCAGTTTAACACGACTTTCTAGACGTTATAGTTAACGTGTAGTTTAACTACTAATGATAATTAACTGATTTGTAAACAAGACGTAGAAGATGTTATTACTGCAGTCTTTGTCCCAAAGGTGCTTCCTTTCAAAAGGCAACTGGACAGAAGAAAGTCCAGTTGCCTTTTGAAAGGAAGCATCTTTGGGACAACCATCACCTGGATGACTAAGAATCTCCATAGACTACAATCTTTTTTTCTCTATTTTTAAATTAAGGAGAGATAAATGAAGTTTGTTAAGTGTACAAGGGAGAGATAGTAACAATATTCAGGCATTTGTTCAACTTATATCTTTTGTTTGGGTTGAAATTTCAAGGCATTTTACAGCATCAAGTATGCAATCAATACAAGCGACGATAAGATCATGGCAAACAGGCCCATCTGTAACATACTGTAAAATATACGTGAGCAATAAAACAAATGCTTGTCTATAGAAACTTTATGAAGTCAATCTTAATGGGAAAACAATAAATGCAATTTAGTGATAGCAAGAAAAGACATATGAGAAATATGAGGGGTAAAGGAAGCATTCAGGACTTCAAGGAAATGAATTTAGACATTACATGAAATGTTAGACAGACTACTAGTTGTCTTCTAAATGTGTTGAGCTTCAATTGCTTTCAAAATCCAGCCAATTTGTTGGGGAAGAGAGGTACTTATAACCATTCACTTAGTGACTGTTCAAAGTTACAATGGCCCTGAAAAAGTGACATACAACTGGTCCTCACACTTATGACCATCACAGCGTTCCCACGGTCACATGATAAAAATTCAGGCAGTGGGCAATTGGCATGTATATACAATGGTTGTAGAATCATGGTCATGTGATCACCATCTGGGACCTTCGCAGATGGCTTCCGACAAGCAAAGTTAATGGCGGAATCCAGGTTTGCTAACAACAACTTGATTCACTTAAAAACGGTAGTGATTTGCATAACAACCTTAGCAAGAAAGATTATATTGTTAGATGCAACTGACATAAGAACCACCTTGCTTAGCAACAGAAATTCTCGTCCCAATTGTGTTCGTAAATTAAGGATTATATCTAACAATTTAGTTTCAAATTAGCAATGTCTGGCAGTTATATAGCAATGTAGGATACCATACATTTCTAAAAATCAATGTCCCTGAATTTGGATGGGTAGGCAACTTTGGATCTGTTATTCTCAAGAAGGCAAGAAGGCAAGGGCAATTTACCTGTGAAAATTATTATCAAGAAAATGTCATGGACTTGTCCAGATAGTTGTCTGGGATCAAGACTGACCTGAAGGCACACACCAATAAAACCTTGCTCTGGGACTTGTGCTGATCCTGCCAGATTATCTTTGTTCACTTAAAGGACAATCTCATTCTCTTTGGATTGGTCAGAAATAAATCCCAAAGTGAATAAGCTAAGGGTGAGAATTCAACAGAGGTCTTTTTGGAAGCTGCATTGATCTGGATCATTTGGATTTATGCTCCTTAAACTGTTGTTAAAAATGCAGGATTATTATCAAGGAAAAAAAAGGTGTTATCTGGCACACCTGTTAGATGTTGGGGCCATTTTGTTTATTTTGTACAGTAGGTCTTTAAAATGTTCTTCCAGGAAGTGCTACAGGCAGTCCTTGTTTAGAATCTATTTCAGAATGACAGGTTTGGAAAGGGTCATTTAGACAATGGCTTACACACTGCTTTCTGAAATTAAAAAAATATTTGAATGAAGACTACTTCATTATGAACAAAACGATAAAACTAGGGTATCATATTAACAAAGGCAGTTTCTGTTTTTTTAACCTCGGTCTTTTTTTCCCACACCTCGGTTGTCTATAATTTGCTGCCCGCAACACTATATTGTGATGGAACTATTTTTTTAAAATTATTTTTTACAAATGATCTCCAGTACAGTCTTCAGTGTTTCCAAGTACGGTTGGAAGATCTTGTTATCTAAACCTTGCAAAGCTACCGCTTTGTCATGACATGGAGCAAATGGACAAACCTCTCCTTCTTTTTGACCCCTAGAACCAAGATCATCTAGTGTAGCTAGTCCAAAGAAGATTTAGAAAAGACAAAAGAAAGCACTATCTTACGAGTACACGATTAGCCTGTGGAATTCATTACATGACGTGGTGATAGGCATAAAGTCAGATGGTTTTAAAAGGGAGACGAATTCAAAAGGAAGACAAATAAGACACATTCAAGGAAGACTTCCAAAGTCTTTTCTAACTTTATTGTTCTGTTATTCTGTTAAGGAAGATAGCAACAGCAATAAGACTTATATAACCCTTCACAGCCCTCTCAAGGAGTCAGCATATTGTCCCCAGCAATCTGAGTCTTCATTTTACCGACCTCAGAAGGATGGAAAGCTGAGTCAACCTTGAGCCACTGAGAATCAAACTGCTGGCAGTCAGCAGAATTAGCCTGCAATACTGCATTCTAACCACTGTGCCACTACGGCTCTTAGTCTATAAGACAAATGTCTATATGTCTATTAAGGACAAATGCTACTTTTGGGATGGGACATTGAGCTCACAAGTACCAGATTAAGTGGATGATCCGGGAGAAAAGCTTTTCTCAGATGTATCTGGGTAGCCATTGTAAGAAACATATTCTAGACTAAGATAGGTCCTAGCTTGGTCCATGAAGGCTTTCCTTGAGTTTTTATGTACCTTGGTGCATAAGTACACTGAGAGCTTATGCACCAAGACAAATTCCTTGTGTATCCAATCACACTTGGCCAATAAAAAATTCTATTCTATTCTATTCTGAACCTGACTTGAGTAATATGTATACAAGCAGTCCTTGACTTATGACTGTAATGGAGCTTGGAATTTCCATTGTAAGTCATAACGATCATAAATCAAGGCACCCTGACCTTGACTGACCTGATTTTATGACATTTTATGACATAGTTGTTAAGTGAATGCTGCAGTCGTAAAGTGAGTCACTGTATTGCTATGAAAGTTTTTTGCTAGTTTCCAGCAAAAAAGTCATAAATCACATCATACGACTGGCTATAAAGGCAAGCCTGTTGCCAAATGCTCGTAAAGTGGTCACAGGAAGGTCTGTCTATAATTTTTAATGGTTGCTAAGCATGGTCATAAATCAAGGACTGCCTATATTAAATCCTTTCTTTATGTGAAGCACTTTCCCATGGAGTTGCTGCTCAAGATGCAGAGGACTAACAATGACCACTATACATTAGGCTATGGGTGAGAGTTATTCACTGTATAAATGCTGGAGAAGTAGAGGTGATAAGAGGGCAATGCATTTTTGCTAAGCAATAATCCCATACTTGAAGGCTCCAGTTTCTGCCTATGTCCTTGTCTGGGGGCCTGGAAAAGAAATAAATCTTTGCCTGCTCACCAATCTGTTGAGGGAAGCAGATATGGAAATTCTTCCTTATTTCTGAGACAAATGACATTGTGGTGCAGAAGTGGAGGTACTAGTTTAGGATTAGAAGACCAGAATACTGATCCTCCATCAGCCATGGAAGTTCCTTGAATGACTTTTGAGATTCATCACTCTCTTTCATGTAACTTCCTGGGGCGATTGATGTAGGGAAAAATAGGAACAAGGAGTGCTATGAAGCCTGTAAGAAAGAATGGAATGGAATGGAATGGAATGGAATAGAATAGAATAGAATAGAATAGAATAGAATAGAATGGAATGGAATGGAATAGAATAGAATAGAATAGAATAGAATAGAATAGAATTTATTGGCCAAATGTGGTTGGTCACACAAGGGATTTGTTTTGGTGCGTATGCTCTCAGTGTACATAAAAGAAAAAAAAACCTTCATCAAGGTACAACATTTACAACACAAATGATGGTCATAGGGTACAATTTAAACCTTAATGATAGCAACAAAAAGTTACAGTCATACAGTCATAAGTGGAAAGAGATTGGTGATGGAAACGATGAGAAGATTAATAGTAGTGAAGATTTAGTAAATAGTTTGACAGTGTTGAGGGAATTATTTGTTTAGCAGAGTGATGGCCTTCGGGAAAACACTGTTCTCGTGTCTAGTTGTTCTGGTGTGCAGTGCTCTATAGCGTCGTTTTGAGGGTAGGAGTTGAAACAGTTTATGTCCAGGATGTGAGGGATCTGTAAATATTTTCATGGCCCTCTTCTTGATTCGTGCAGTATATAATATATAATATATATAATCCATCAATCAATTGCTCTATTCTTCTCACTGTTGTATTAATATGCAATTGTTGACAACAAAAATGTTAGCATAATTTGTGCTTTTTCCAATGGATAATCATTAATATGCCTATGAGGCTTGCATGTAGCCAGTCCATTCAGCTTGACCGTGGGACAATTTTAGAGCATCATTTGATAGATTTTCCCACAAAGCATCATTAACAGGAGAGACATGCACCAATGATGACTTCGGAAAGTGTGATGTAGTATGGCTGGGGGCTTAGATGGAGGGCAGGTGCAGGTGCTCCTTGCCAGCAACCTATATCTCAGGCTATTTCTGAATATGAGTTTATTGATCTCCTGGGAAACTGGTAAATTTAGGTCCAAAAGTGGTCCACCTGATAGGTTGGTGGGGCAGCAGAAGATGTGGGCTGAAATGGGAGGCAGTTTGCATACTGTAGCATATTGAGAGCACTCCCTGATTCATCTATATCTCACCAACTTTCAGTTAGGGTATATTTGGACACAGGTTTACTGGTCTTCCTATCACTTGGGGTGGAATTGAAAATTAGCCAGACTTTTACCAATGTCTCAACAGCTTCCAAATCGCTGAGGAGTTGGTAACAAGTGGTTGTGGTTGTCAGCACCCAGAAGGATCTCATGGACTATGTATCAACTTTCTTCTTTTTCATTCATTGTAAACGTTTCTAAAGCCCTTTCTATAGTTTGCTTATTTTATTCTCCTCTATTGCTTCGAGGATCTTGACAATTTAATATAAAGCAATGCATTTTATACTTGCTTGATATAAAAAAATGATTAAGGTTATAAAGAGAGGAGAAGAGGAAGAAGACTCCAGACTTCAAATGGCACAATTCCTGTTCAGAAAGTGTTTTTCCAACTACGACAAAATGCAAAATGTTCTTTCTGATGGTGATTCCCAGCCCCCTATAATTAATTCTATACAGGTAGTCTTTGACTTACAACGGTGTTGAAAAAAGTTACTTATAGTTGTTTTTCACACTTATGACCGTTGCAGCATCCCCATGGTCATGTGATCAAAATCCGGACGCTTCAGAACTGACACATATTTATGATGGTTGTAGTGTCTCAGGGTCATGTGATCATCTTTTGTGACCTTCTGATAAGCAAAGTCAATGTGGAAGCCAGATTCACTTAACAACTGTGGTGATTCACTTAACAACTGTGGCAAGAAAGGACATAAAACAACTGTCTTACTGAGCAACAGAAATTTGGTATTCAATTGTGGTCGTAAGTTGAGGACTACTTGTACTACCTCTTGAGGGGTATCAGAATTGGTTGATACTGGGAAAATGCGATTTCCAAGTATGGCCCCTGTTTCACCAACTTAGTGTACCCACTATGATATGACATGCTCTAGGCAAGTGATTGTATTGCAAGTAGTTGTGAATATCTATAGCTCTGGTATAGGATGAGGGTGAAGGTTCATTCTCAGAGCTTGTGGGTTGGTTTCTGAACATTTTATTACTACTAGTAAGATGTTACTAGGAAACATCTTCAGCGGAGTTTAGGGGATATCAGTGTCGGTGTTCTGTTATTAGGGCTTCAGGTGTGGATGTGTCAAGTGAGGTGTCAAGTAATTGTATTGCTGCTTCTAGTACCTGTTAGTTAATTCCAGGAATATCATGAATGATGGACAATATATTTTGTTACAAATTCATTTCATTTTGCATTTATTTATTTATTTTCATTTCTAATTTCATGCGATTTGCTGAAGATTTTAGATGTTTGGAGTTTTGAACCTGGGCTCATGACTCGGTCTCCTCTCCTGTCTTTGCAGACATTATGGGTTGCTGCTACAGTTTAGACTATGATGATGACTGGGCTATAGATGCTGAGATTTGTGAGGTGTGTCACTATCCTATTGATCCAGCCACCAAGCCACAGGTGAGCAATCTCATTTATTGCTGTGGTATGCTCATCTGGACATTAATCCCATAACTCCTTTTTGAAAACACATTGGGGACCTATTGAATGCATGGTATCAGAGGTGGGTTTCAGCAGCTTCTGACCAGTTCTGGAGAACCGGTATTGGAAATTTTGAGTAGTTCAGAGAACCGGTAAATACCACCTCTGACTGGCCCCGCCCCTATCAATTCTCCGCCTCCCAAGTCCCAGCTAATTTCAGGAGGAAATGGGGATTTTGCAGTATCCTTCCCCTGGAGTGGGGAGGGAATGGCGATTTTACAGTATCTTTCCCCTGGAGTCAGATGGGAATGGAGATTTTACAGTATCCTTCCCCTGCCATGCCCACCAAGCCACGCCCACCGAGCCACACCCACAGAACCGGTACCAAAAAATTTTGAAACCCACCACTGCATGGTATAATAATAATAGTAGTAGTAGTAGTAGTAGTAGTAATAATAATAATAATAATAATAATAATAATAATAATAATAATAATAATAATAATAATAATAATATAATTTTTATACCACCCTTCTCCCTAAGGACTCAGGGCGGTTAACAGCCAGATAAAAAATACATTACAATATACAATAAAACCCATTTAAAAAACTTATTCAACCTTGGCCGAACTAAAACTATAAAAGACGTAATATAAAACCCCGATTTAAAATCCAATTTAAAACCCATATTATGCCAGTCCCGCTCGGAAGAATAAATACGTCTTCAGCTCGCGGCGAAAGGCCCGGAGGTCAGGAAGTTGACGGAGTCCAGGAGGAAGCTCATTCCAGAGGGTAGGTGCCCCCACAGAGAAGGCTCTCCCCCTGGGGTCACCTGCCGGCATTGTTTGGCTGACGGCACCCTGAGGAGACCCTCTCTATGGGAGCGCACCAGTCGGTGGGAGGCATATGGTAACAGAAGGCGGTCCCGTAGATATCCGGGTCCTATGCCATGGAGCGCTTTAAAGGTGGTAACCAACACCTTGAAGTGCACCCGGAAGACCACAGGTAGCCAGTGCAGCTTGCGCAGGAGAGGTGTTATATGGGAGCCACGAGTGGCTCCCTCTATCACCCGCGCAGCTGCATTCGGGACCAACTGGAGCCTCTGGGTGCTCTTCAAGGGAAGCCCCATGTAGAGAGCATTGCAGTAGTCTAGGCGAGAGGTGACAAGGGCATGAGTGACCGTGCATAGGGAATCCCAGTCTAGAAAGGGGCGCAACTGGCGAACCAGGCGTACCTGGTAGAAGGCTCTCCTGGAGACGGTCGCCAAATGCTCTTCGAAAGACAACCGTCCATCCAGGAGAACGCCTAGATTGCGCACCCTCTCCACTCGGGCCAATGATTCGCCCCCAACAGTCAGCAGTGGTTGCAGCTGACTGTACTGGGATGCCGGCATCCACAGCCACTCAGTCTTGGAGGGGTTGAGCTTGAGCCTGTTTCTCCCCATCCAGACCTGCACGGCCTCCAGACACCGAGACAGCACTTCGACAGCTTCATTGGGGTGGTCCGGGGTGGAAATGTACAGCTGGGTGTCATCAGCGTACAGTTGATAACTCACCCCAAAACCACGGATGACCTCACCCAGCGGCTTCATGTAGATGTTGAACAGGAGAGGCGAGAGAACCGATCCCTGTGGCACCCCACACAGGAGGCGCCTTGAAGTCGATCTCTGCCCCCCTGTCAACACTGTCTGCGACCGGTCAGAGAGATAGGAGGAGAACCACCGCAAAATGGTGCCTCCCACTCCCAAACCCTCCAACCAGCGCAGCAAGATACCATGGTCGATGGTATCAAAAGCCGCTGAGAGATCTAACAGGACCAGGGCAGAGGAATAACCCCTGTCCTGAGCCCTCCGGAGGTCATCCACCAATGCGACCAAAGCCGTCTCCGTGCTGTACCTGGGCCGGAAACCGGACTGGAATGGGTCTAGATAGACAGATTCATCCAGGTACTGGGGTCACTGATATGCCACCACACTCTCAACAACCTTCGCCACAAAGCGAAGGTTGGAGACTGGATGGTAATTTCCCAAAACAGCTGGGTCCAGGGATGGCTTCTTGAGGAGGGGCCTCACCACCGCCTCTTTCAAGGCGGTGGGAACAACCCCCTCCCTCAAAGAAGCGTTAACAATTCCCTGGAGCCAGCCTCGTGTAACCTCCCGAGTGGCCAGTACCAGCCAGGAGGGACACAGGTCCAATAAACATGTGGTGGCATTCAGCCGCCCCAGCAACCTGTCCATGTCCTCGGGAGCCACAGGATCAAACTCCTCCCAAATGGGCTCAACAAGACTTGCCTCCGTCACTTCGCCTGAGACTACCCAATTTTGGTCCAAACCGTCCTGGAGCTGAGCGATTTTATCGTACAGATACTTACTAAAGTCCTCGGCTCAACCCTGTAAGGGATCATCACGCACTTTCTGATGAAGGAGAGAGCGAGTCACCCTAAACAGAGAGGCCGGGCGGTTATCTGCCGATGCAATGAGGGTAGAGACATAGGCCTGCTTGGTCTCCCTCAGAGCCACTAGGTAGGTCTGAATATGAGACCTAACTAGTGTTCGGTCAGCTTCAGAATGGCTGGCCCTCCAGACACTCTCTAGGCATCTTTTCCGGCGTTTCATCTCCCTCAGCTCCTCGGAAAACCAGGGAGCCGGTTGAGACCTACGCCGGGTCAGAGGCCACAAAGGCACGACACGGTCCAAAGCGCCCGCCGCGGCCCGTTCCCAGGTTGCGACAAGCTCCTCAGCCGAGCCGTGGGCCAGATCCCCAGGAAGTGGCCCAAGCTCTGTCAGGAACCTTTCTGGGTCCATCAGTCGCCTGGGACGGAACCAACGCATCGGCCCCGTCTCCCTGCAGTGTTGAGTGGCGGTCCGAAAGTCCAGACGAAGGAGAGAATGATCTGACCATGACAAAGGTTCAATGACTAGTTCTCCTAGTTCCAGATCATTCAGCCACTGTCTAGAGACAAAAATCAGATCCAGTGTGCTTCCCCCAACGTGGGTGGGGCCGTCAACTAGTTGGGTCAGGTCCATGGCCGTCATGGAGGCCATGAACTCCTGAGCTGCCATTGATGATACGCCGGCCGATGGCAAGTTGAAGTCCCCCATGACCATAAGCCTAGGGGTATCAACTGCCATCCCGGCTATCACCCCAAGCAGCTCAGGCAGGGCTGTTGTCATGCAGCAAGGAGCCAGGTACGTGACCAACAAGCCCACCTGCATCCTACGCCTCCCCTTCACGTAAAGGGATTCACAACCGGCTATCTGAGGTACAGTGGCCTCCCTCGGTTCTAGACTCTCCTTAATAACAACCGCCACCCCTCCACCCCTACCCTGGGCCCTCGGCTGATGGAATGCTCAGAAACCCGGTGGGCACATATCTACAAGGGGCGCCCCCCCTTCGGCGCCCAACCAAGTTTCCGAAATGCCCATAAGGTCCGCAGCCCCCCCCGTATAAGGTCATAAATCAGGGGGGCTTTGTTCACTATGGACCTTGCATTGCATAACATCATTGCTTGTTCATTGCTATATTATACAATGTTATAAGCAATGTTCCCCAACCTTGGCAGTTTTAAGGTGCCCATTTTAAAACTGCCAAGGTTGGAAATACTGGTATAAAGTCTCACCCCAAAGGTTCCCCACCCTGGCTTATGTATTCCAACTTTTCTTTCAAATACGTGTTCTGTCTCTGGCCAAGTTTTACACTGACTAGCTGATTACCTGGCGTTGACTGGGTATTTATTTATCCCAATCTTGTATTAGACAGGAAAAGGAATGAATTATACACTTTGGTGTCAAATCAAAGCAATTTTACTCACAGGGTTTTAAAAGTATTGCACAGTATACAAATTATAAAATAAAATATTATTCAAATTAAGTATATTATTAATTTAAGACAAAACTTGATTATAAACAACATTTTAGTTTCACCTCCAGGAGCCAGAATAAATTCTGTGGTGAACCCACCCTTGAGCAAGCAACATAAAGTTACCGTATCTGTGGGAGAAACATGGCGATCTCAAATCCACTCCACAGTACTTAGTAGACTGACCCTGTGACTTATTGATCGTGATTGAGAATGCAAGTCTGAATTTTTTTTTCAAATATTTTTCATTTCCCCCCCCCCAGAGAATAAGTCACCTGTATACCAAGTTTGGATGAAATTGCTTGAGGCGTTCCAGAGTTATGGTGGAACACACACACACAGACACAGACACACAAACACCAGGGGTGTCTTACCTCCACAGTATTTTTTTCCAGAGAGTAAGTCATCTGTGTACCAAGTTTGGTTAAAATTGCTCGAAACGTTCAAGAGTTATGCTGGAACACACACACATAGACATAAGCACACACACACACACACACACACACACACACACACCCCTCCCCCGAGGGGTGGTAGGTGTGTCTTACCCCCACAGTATTTGTTTCCAGAGAGTAAGTCATCTGTGTACCAAGTTTGGTTGAAATTGCTCAAGCCTTCCAGAGTTATGCTAGAACACACACACACATAAAAACACACACACACACACACACACACACACACACACACACACACGGGGTGTTAGGGGTATGTTACCCCCTCAATATATTTTTTCCAGAGAGTAAGTCTTCTGTGTACCGAGCTTGGTTAAAATTGCTCGAAACATGCAAGCGTTATGCATACATACATAGGTCATTTTATTTTCTGAGGTTTTCACGGGTGTTTGTATGTAGGTCTTTGGAGAAAACCCGAATAACCAAAGACCTACATAGGTCATTTTTTATATATATAGATTTCACAGCTGACAGGACTGATTTTCATTTTAGCCAGATCAGGAAATATGGAGCATCTATCAGAGAATAATAATAATAATTTCATTTGGTGAGGAGGAAGGATTTTAGTTCCAGCTTTCTTCCATCACATTTGATTTCTTTTCACCTCTCTTGCATGTTTGATTTCAGTTAGCATTGTTTCTCCTGCAGAGACCCACTTTAAATGGTTCTGAGTTGCACACTCCCCTGTTGGCAGCCGAAGGGATTCCTCCTCCTAGTTCACCCCTTCAAGGTAAGTGTTTTATTTTCCTTTCAACTTTGAATGTTGGCCAAGGCTGTGCAAAGACTATCTGGATTTCTTAGCAATGCAATAAATCTGTGGCATTTTATGATTGGTCGGCAAGTTGAGGGGTTGGGGGCAAACTTAGGGCAGAGAACATAATAAGGGGACCACATCAACAGGTGGGAGAGATTGCAGAAGTATGGTCCACATCTTATGAAAATTGTTGCTCAAACTTGTTGCTCAAATATATTCAGAAGAATATTCAGATGAATCTCTCCGATGCTCCATTCCTCTAACCATACCCTATTGTTTCAGTTGTTTTAGTTGGGTCAATTTTTGCTTGTTTAGTTAGCTCCTTAGAATTTGGGTGGGGGCTGGTGGGTGTGTTTGAAAATGTTGAAAAAAACATGGATACCCTCTTAAAATGGCTGCCAGGGAAACAAAAGCAATTCCCAAGCAGAACACTTTTGGCCCTTGCTTAGGTCTCCCCTCACTAATACGGGTCTCTATTAATATAATTCTTTGGCATGTCAAAAGTCAGACTGAGCAAAAAGTCTGATGCCCATAGAGGTGTCTGTGACATATTAACACCCTGTGCACCACACTGGGGACCTCAAGAACAATTCTGTCCTTTTTTATTTGCAAGCATACTCAAAAAGCTTATTACTCTTCCAAGCATTACTAAAATAATGATTATTTCAGAATAAGCTTAAAAGATTCTAGAATAAAGCTGGGAAAAACAAAGATAAGCATGTTTTCTATATGCAAATTTTGCCTTGAACTCAAAGGCAAAGACTTTACCTTTGCCAAATCCTGTCAGGCGTGCCTCCTTTCAAAACTCAAGAAAGAAAACCCCCAACTCCATTGTTTGTAGAGAAAGGTATCTTTTACTGAGAATGAACTGATTGCAAGGAAAGTAAAGCAAGCTCTGGACAATAGGTGTGGTTTACACATACAAGTTCCCACATTAATCCCTCCTCCCCCAAAAGGTCAGGCTGTCTTGTCCAATCCACCTTCTTCTCAGGTGCCATCCGATCATCTCCAGATGGTTTCATCTCTCTGGTATGCACATTAGCTGTGAGTGTTATCAGCCCGCGTTCTAGTCTTTGAATACATTCTACTAATCCCTAGCAAGTTTCGTTAAGTTTCGTTTCTTCCTAAACTCCCCCCCCCCACTCCATTTCATGACAGCCAAAGCAGCTAGCCCTTAATCAAGGATACATTACCCATTCCCTTTGCCTAGCACTAAAAGACAGCAATAAACCAATTAACTGACAGTAATAAAACAATAAAGGTAGCATGCGGAGGCTGACAGCTGGTAATAGACTACCAGCAAGATAAGAGCCAAGCTAAATCTCCCATTCCTTACTATAGTAGAACTGTGGCTAATCCGTGAGTCTGAACCAGATATGTGTGCATGCATTCCTTCAGGTCAATTTTTGACTTCTGGTGACCACCAGGACAAGTCTCTAGTTTTTTTAGCCATTTTTTTCAGAAGTGGTTTGCCATTGCCTCCTTCCTGGGGCTGAGAGAGACTGACTGGCCCAAGGTCACCCAGATGGCTTCATGCCGGAGGAGGGACTGGAATGTATAGTTTTCTGGTTTCTAAAATAGTGCCTTAAAACTACATCAGACTAACTGCCTTTGCTGATAAACTAAACTCTTATTTCTGTAAAACTAAATGGATAGTAGCAGGCTAATTTGCTGTTATTTTTTTTTCTTTCAGCAAACTTTCATTCCTTGATATAAATGACATATTATTCCCAACTTTTCAAAAGCATGTCTTTTCAACAAATACTTTACTAGGGGCAATAAATTCATGTACTTCCTTTAATTCAGGGGTGAAATGCTCCTGGTTCGGACCGGATCGCCTGATCCAGTACTGATAGCAGCGGGTGATTTGGAGAACCGGTAGTAAAAATCCCTTCCCCCCCACATGTCTAGTGATCATCAGAGGTTTTTTTTTAACTTTTAAAAGCATTTTTTCCTCAGCTGAAGAAAGAGAACAGGTCTATCACAGTCCATATTACAGTATTTCCGCCATTTTCTGGAAGCTCTACTATAAAGTCCATACCTTCCCATGGGCGGCTGGGCTCAGCTGCCTGTTGAAGCAAGCCGGGATGCTTCCCCGGTCTTGTCTTATTGCTGGCACATGTGGCACAACTATTTACATAGTCCTCCACATCAGCTTTCATCTTTGGCCACCAAAACTGCTGTCTAATCAGATGAAGGGTCTTTAGAAATCCAAAGTGACCAGCCAATTGAGAATCATGGCTACACTGGAGCACCAGGAGTTTCATGCTGTTGGGGATGTAAATTTTTGAACTTTCCAAGCTAGTCCATCATGGGTCATCAACGTGTCTTGATTGTCGGCAAGCCATGGATCAGTAGATAGTACTGCCTTCAAGTTGGCAGTTAGCTTCCCATCGATGGGGTCAGTCTGCCTGCTGGCCTGACCCCAGGTAGTGACTTGCGCCGCACTCTGTGTGTCTGGGATGATGGCATGGACGATGTCCTCCCTCTGGCTGTCATACTGGGGTTTCCTTGACAGCGCATCTGCAAGCAGGTTCTTCCCCCCTGGGATGTATTTCAGCTTGAAATCAAACCGCTTGAAGTACTGTGCCCAGCAGACCTGTTTGGGGGAGAACCTTCGTGGGGTCTTTAAAGCTTCGAGGTTTTTATGGTCTGACCATACCTCAAAGGGGATCTTGGCTCCCTCTAGGAAGTGCCGCCATGATAGAAGAGCCCAACGAACAGCAAAGGCTTCCTTCTCCCATACTGCCCATCTCCGCTCAGTGTCCGTGAGTTTTTTGGACACATATGCACAGGGAAGCAGCCCTCCTTGGGGGTCTTCCTGGAGGAGCCCTGCTGCTACTGCAAAGTCTCTGGTGTCAGCCTGGACAAAGAATTGCCTATCTGGGTCTGGGTGCTGAAGGATGGGCTCCTCTGCAAACCGCTGTTTCAAGCTTTCAAATGCTTAGTGTCCAGGCTAATGGCTGCATCGGCTGCAGCTTTGCAGGGGAGGGTCAGTAAGCGGAAGAGCCACTTCTGCAAAGGCTGGGATGAATTGTCGGTAGAAGTTAGCAAACCCCAGGAAACTTTACAGCTGTTTCCTGGAGTGAAGGGGCTGCTAGTCAAGTACGGCTCACACGACTCAAGAACATGCCCTACACGCACCTGCCATCCATACAGAACGGCCTCGCAGAGGTCACTCCCACAAACCCTAGCTCGCACACTCCTTCTCTTAGTGGTGGCCGCAAACAAACTCTTGCCAGCCCTAGCCCTGTCGACTTGGGGGGGAGGGCTTTGAGTTTCTTAGCCCACCAAATGCTGGAATTTATCGCAGTGAGTAAAAACAGACAGCTGACATAATAATCCAGCAGGTTCTAGCTAGTAAAATTATTTATCAAGTTAACAAGGGAAGGACTTTTTTTTTTTTTTTTTAACTCAGGGCAGGTTGAGACTGGAGTCCAGAAGCTTTGAGAAATGAATGTTTTGGGTGGCACCACATGGGCTCCTTTTGATGATTACTATTTTTGTGGGGATTTATGTTTTATTCTTATGCACCGATCCGCCCAGGGATGTTATGCATAAGGTGGGCATCCACACCAGTCTCTGAAATATATGAAGAGTAGGTGCAGCTTCTGCCTGATCTCCTGTCCGAGGACAAAATCCAGGGGATCTTCCCAATGAGGGAGGAATTTGCATTCAATCTGTGTCCCCTGCTTTGAATGGGAGGGTCAAAGATCCCCTTCCGCTTTCCTTCTCTTTGTTTTGAAATTTTTTTTATTTGTACACATTAAAACATAAGACAAACATACAACATTTACATATATATCACTATTTCTTATCAGCTATTCAGAGCGGTCCTTTCTTACTATATATACATATTTTAATCCTATTTTACTTTTATTATCTATCTTCCTTTATTTCATCTACATTCTACCCTATTATTCAGTTTTCTTATCTTTCCTATTTTCTAACCATTCATACCATCTACACCAGACTTTATAATATTCTGTATCCTCTTTTTCTTTGATTTCTCTTGTGAGTTTATCCATCTCAGGGCATTCTAGAATTTTCTTAATTGAATCTTGGTGAGTTCTCTTTTTTTCCAATTTTGCACATACGCTATACGTGCCGCCCAGGGGTGGGTTCTAATTTTTTTTACTACTGGTTCTGTGGGTGTGGCTTATTTTGTGGGTGTGTCTTGATGTTCATGTGACACTGGGCATGGCTTGGCGGCCTGATCTTCGGACTTTTCACCGTGAGCTGAAAACGCACCTATTTACTCCAGCGGGACTGGCCTAAAATTTTATTGGGGTTATTTATATTTTAATGTTTTAAATTGTTTTAAATTCGGCCACCTTATAATATGTTTGTTTTAATTTCTTTTAATATTTATATTGTGATTTTTATTTGGCTGTACACCGCTCTGAGTCCTTCGGGAGAAGAGCGGTATAAAAATCGAATAAAATAAATAAATAAATAAAATAAATATGACTGGGTGAGAGTTGCTTGGCAATCAGGTGACTGGGTGGGCGTGGCCAATAACAATAAATAATAAAAATAATAAAGTATACAAAACAATAAGAGGTACTAAAAACCAACTTTCACACTACACACACACAACACAACACAACTGACTCACACACAATGTAAAAGCAGCTGCACTTCACCCAAAATGGCCCCTGCAACAAGCAGGAACTCCACACAGCCACATAAAGCTCAAAAACCAACTTTCACACTTTACACACACACACCACAACAAAATACAACTGACTCACACACACAAAATGCCACATACAGCTTTGTGAGATTTTGTGTGTTTGTGTAGTTAGAGTGAAACACTACAGAAACACACCAAATCTCAGAAAGCTGCACAAATATTTTATTTTATTATTTTATTTTATTTATATTTTTTAGATTGGGGTCTCCAACCTTAGTAACTTTAAGGTTTGTGGACCTTAAAGTTGGCTGAGGAACTTGGAAATTTAAGTCCACAAGCCTTAAAGTTACTATGGTTGGAGACCCGTTTTAGATAAAAGCAGCTAAATTTAAAACTTTCTTAACTTTTATTTATTTATTTATTTATTTATTTATTTATTTATTTATTTATTTATTTATTTATTTATTTATTTATTTATTTATTTATTTATTTATTTGATTTTTATACCGTCCTTCTCCCGAAGGACTCAGGGCGGTTTACAGCCAACATAAAACACAATTATAAATAGAATTAAAAACATTTTAAAAATGTTTTTAATTCTTGTTTAAGAATCCTTGTTTAAGGCTTCCTTGAGCGAATTGGTGAGGTCGTCTGGTAACATTGGATCGGTATGAGCTTGGGTACGAGTAATTGCCGGGGCTGCTAACTGTTGCACTGGGAGTATAGGTCGTGCTACTTCCTTGCGAGTACTGTTGTACTGAGGTAAACGGGAAAGGGCGTCCGCGAGGAAGTTGCACGACCTATACTCCCAGTGCAACAGTTAGAAAACATTTCAATAAAAACTCTTTCAATTAAAAAAAAAAAAACATTTTAAAAATCTTATTCAAATTGGCAAACCCCATTTAAAAACTATAATAAAACTTAAAAAACCCCAATTTAAAAAACGTAATGTATTAGGCCAGCCCTACATGGTGAAACAGAAAGGTCTTGAGTTCGTGGCGGAAGGTCCAGAGGTCAGGGAGTAATCGTAACCCCAGAGGAAGCTCATTCCAGAGGGTAGGTGTTTGAACAGAGAAGGCTCTCCCCCTGGGGATCGCCAGCCAACATTGTTTGGCTGAAGGCACCCTGAGGAGGCCCTCCCTGTGCGAGCGCACAGGTCGGTGGGAGGCTGTCGATGGCAGCAGGTGGTCCCATAAATAACCCGGTCCTGTGCCATGGAGCGCTTTAAAGGTGGTAACCAACACCTTGAATTGCACCCGGAAGACCACTGGCAACCAGTGCAGCCTGCGCAGGAGAGGTGTTATATGGGAGCCACAAGTAGCTCCCTCTATTACCCGCGCAGACGCATTCTGGACCAGTTGGAGCCTCCGGGTGCTCTTCAAGGGGAGTCCCATGTAGAGAGCGTTACAGTAGTCCAGGCGGGAAGTGACGAGGGCATGAGTGACCATGCATAGGGAATCCCGGTCTATGAAGGGGCGCAACTGGCAAATCAGGCGCACCTGATAAAAAGCTCCCCTGGCGACGGCCGTCATATGTTCTTCTAGTGACAGCCGAGCATCCAGGAGAATGCCCAAGTTGCGAACCCTCTCCATAGGGGCCAATGACTCAGCTTCAACAGTCAGCAATGAAACTAGCTGGCTGTACCGGGATGCCGGCATCCACAGCCACTCAGTCTTGGAGGGATTGAGTCGAAGCCTGTTTCTCCCCATCCAGACCCGCACGGCCTCCAGACACCGGGACATCACTTCAACGGCCTCGTTGGGGTGGTCAGGGGTGGAAATGTACAGCTGAGTATCATCAGCGTACTGGTGATATTGCACCCCAAAACCATGGATGATCTCACCCAGAGGCTTCATATAGATGTTGAACAGGAGAGGCGAGAGGACCGACCCCTGCGGCACCCCACACGAGAGGCGCCTCGCAGCTGATCTTTGCCCCCCTGCCAACACCATCTGCATCCGGTCAGAGAGATAGGAGGAGAACCACCGAAAAATGGTGCCCACCACTCCCAATCTCTCCAGCCATTGCATGGTCGATGATATCAAAAGCCGCTGAGAGATCTAATAGGACCAGGACAGAAGAACAACCTTTGTCCTGAGCCCTCCAGAGATCGACCAAGGCCGTCTCCATGCTGTACCCAGGTCGGAAACCGGACTGGAACAGGTCTAGATAGACAGATTCATCCAGGTACCGGGGAAGCTGTCGTGCCACCACACTCTCAACAACCTTCGCCACAAAGCGAAGGTTGGAGACAGGATGATAGTTCGATAAAATAGCTGGATCCAGGGAAGGCTTCTTGAGAAGGGGCCTCACCACCGCCTCTTTCAAGGCGGACAGGAAGACACCCTCCATCAAAGAAGCGTTAACAATTCCCTGTAACCAGCCTCGTGTAACCTCCTGTGTGGCCAGTACCAACCAGGAGGGACACGGTCCAACAAACATGTGGTCGCATTCAGCCTCCCCAGTATCCTGTCCATGTCCTCGGGAGCCACAGGATCAAACTCATCCCAGATAACCTCACCAAGAACGGCCTCCGTCATCCCACCTGAATCTACCCAATCAGAGTCCAGCCCATCCTGAATCTGAGAGATTTTATCATGCAGATATTGTCCAAAATCCTCAGCACGACCCTGCAAGGGGTCCTCCCGAGCTCCCTGATGAAGTAGGGAGTGGGTCACCATAAACAAGGCGGCTGGGCGGTTATCTGCCGATGCAATAAGGGTGGAAAAATACTCATGTTTTGCCACTCTTATTGCCACTAGATAGGTCTGAATATGAGACCTAACTAGTGTTCGATCAGATTCAGAACGGCTAGCCCTCCAATCGCTCTCTAGGCGTCATTTCCAGCGTTTCATCTCCCTCAGCTCCTCGGAATACCAAGGAGCTGGCCAAGATCGGCGCCGGATCAGAGGCCGCAAAGGCATGACTCGGTCCAGAGCCCCAGCCGCCGCCCTTTCCCAGGCGGTGACTAGTTCTTCCACCGAGCCGTGAGCTAGGTCCTCAGGAAATGGCCCAAGCTCCATCAGAAACCTCTCCGGGTCCATCAGGCGCCTGGGACGGAACCAACGAATCGATTCCGTCTCCCTGCGGTGTGGGTTTGCGGTTCTGAAGTCAAGTCGAAGGAGCGAATGATCTGACCATGACACGGGATTGATGACTAAATCCCCTAATTCTAGATCATTCAGCCACTGTCCAGAGACAAAAATCAGATCCAGTGTGTTTCCCCTGTTGTGAGTGGGACCATTAACTAACTGGGTCAGGTCCAGGGCCGTCATGGAAGCCATGAACTCCTGAGCTGCCGCCGATGACTCACCGACTGACGGCAAGTTGAAATCCCCCATAACCATAAGTCTGGGGGTATCAACCACCGTCCCGGCTATCACCTCCAGCAGCTCGGGCAGGGCTGCTGCCACACAACAAGGAGCCAGGTACGTGATCAGCATGCCCACCTGCAACCCCTGACCCCACTTCACAAAGAGGGACTCACATCCGGCTATCTGCGGGACAGTGACCTCCCTCGGTTCCAAACCTTCATTAATAATAACCGCCACCCCCCCACCCCTACCTTGGGCCCTTGGCTGATGAAATGCACGGAAGCCTGGTGGGCACATCTCAACAAGGGGGACCACCCCCCGTGCCCAACCAGGTCTCCGAAATACCCATCAGGTCCATACACCCCTCCTGTATAAGATCACAAATAATTGCTATCTAAAAACCCAACTCCTTAAAAGAAACCCAATTAACTATTTTTTAATAGTTTACTTACCCAATTGAGGCAGGCAGATTGAGTTGCTCACTGAGGAGATGGATTTTAGGCAGGCAGATTCAGTTGCTAGCTGATGCAACTGATTGCAGAAGCCAAAGGAAAACATGGTTTTGCAGCCCAAAAGGAGCAGTAATTAGGTAAGTGGGGGAGGGGGCGATTGGGTGGGCATGGGTGGTTGTAAGAGGTTGTAAAAACGTGATTTTAAAAGCCTGTGAGGATCAGGAAACTCATCTGGGTTCGCCAGAGGAAAAAAAGATTTTAAAAGGCTCCTCTGTCGATCCCATGAGGCTTGCCTCATGGCAGCCCAGAACCTCTTAAAAGGATTTTTTTCTACAAGCTCTTTAGCTTAAGAGCTTGTAGAAAACACGTTTTTTAAAGGTTCTGGTGATCAGGCAATTCAGCTGGGATCGCCAGAGGAGCCTTTTAAAACCTCTTGTTTTTACAACCTCGTCGGCCAAGGGAACCGGTTCGGGGGCGTGGCCAGCTGGGCATCGTTACCAGTTCTGCAAACTTGGCCAGATTTTTGCCAGCAGTTCTTAAGAACCAGTCAGAACCACTAGCAACCCATCATTGGTGCCGCCGTTAATATGTGTAGTATTAAGTATTGTGTATCATTTGTGTGGTTTTCTTTTGGGATCCCTAATAGGAATTGTTCTGGCTCTCCCTTCTATCCACTTTTTAATTTTAGCCCAAAATTGTTTTGCCACTGAGCATGTCCACCAAAGATGGTAATATGTTCCATAGTTACTCTTACACTTCCAACACTTTGGTGAGTTACTAGGGAACATCTTTGCTATTCTAGCTGGCGGAAAATGCCATCTATGAAACATTTTCATCTGGTTTTCCTTGTATGCTGTCGATATAGTCAATTTCATATTGAAAGGGAAGGACTTTTTCGTGTAGCAACTGCCTGATGTGGGGAAGGCATGCCTTTATATTTCACCTTTGGATTGTTCCCTGCCTCGTTCCATGTGTCTCACTTCTCTGCCTCCCCACCCCTCCCCGAATCAGGCTTGCCAATCTTGGCCAGTGAGGGGGAGTGCCAGGTGGGGAGGTGGGCTCAGAAACTCAAACGCATAGCAGCTTCTCCTTCGGGTGAGCTGTTGCCTAAAACATTCAGGTTTTTTATTTTCATTTTTAGCTCGCCACTTAAGTTGGAGTTTGTATACAGGTGGTGGGAATGGTGTATTACAATTAAGTACCTCGGATTGCATCTTGCTTCTCCGCCATGTCTTGCCTAACTTTCCGCTCCTGCCATGGCTGGCGATGGAGGGGAGAAGAGATGGCAAGGGGAGCCCTTTCTCACTCCATGCGTCTCGCTTCTCTGTCACTCCACCCCTCCTCACCTGCCACTCCCCCTCACCAGCTGAGATTGGCAAGCCTGATTCAGGGAGCTGAACCCACTGCTGCCGCCCAGGAGAAGAACATCAGAAATGGGCTGTCTCGCAGCGCCTCCTCTTTTCCTTCTTCTCCTGAGTGACAGCGGTGCGTCCGGCTCACCGAATCTGGCCTGCTGATCTCGGGTGCCAGAGGCTCTGACAGTCTGACCCGATCCTTGCTGCCAATGCTGTAGGCAAGAACTGCCACGCCGATCCCACTTCATGGCTGTGCAGACAGCCTGCACCGGCCACTGCTCAGAGCTCCGGTGCCAGTACTCCTCCCTTCAGGTCAACAGGGCTAAGGCTGGCAAGACTTTGTTTGCGGCTGCCACTAAGAGAAGGGGCGTGCAAGCTAGGGATTGTGGGAGCGGCCTCTGTGAGGCCATTCCAGGTGGATGGCAGGTGCATATGGGGCATGTTCCCCCACTGTTCAACCCCCCCCATGGCTCATCTCCTCACCTCATGCTGTTTGCACGGCAGCTGCACATGCATCTAAGTATTTTGGGGGGCTTATGTTTTGGGGGGGCTTATTATAGCATATGTGCTCAAAAGCCCAATTGGGCTTATTATCGGGACATGTCTTATTTTCGGGGAAACATGGTATGTATATGTATGTGTGTGTATGTATATATATAATGTGTGTACACACACACACACACACACATCACACATTGGGAGCAATGTGTGATTGCAATACATCCATATATATATATATAGCCTGAAGATGCCGAATGAGACTTCGTCGAAACGTCGCCAAGACACTTCCAATTTTACACGGGAGAAAACCCGAATAACCAAAGACCTACATACAAACACCCACGAAAACCTCAGAAAACATGTTTTCTGAGGTTTTGTAGGTCTTTGGTTATTCAGGTTTTCTCCATAAAATTGGAAGTGTCTTAACGCAACTGCAAGCACGAAGCTGAAGCCTAAAGATGACGAATGAGACTTCGTCGAAACATCGCCAAGACACTTCTAATTTTACGCAGGAGAAAACCCGAATAACCAAAGACCTATATACATATATATATGTACACACACACATCACACATTGGGAGCAATGTGTGATTGCAGCACATCCCAGAAGCACGAAGCTGAAGCCTGAAGATGACGAATGAGACTTCGTCGAAACGTCGCCAAGACACTTCCAATTTTACACGGGAGAAAACCCGAATAACCAAAGACCTACATACAAACACCCACGAAAACCTCAGAAAACATGTTTTCTGAGGTTTTGTAGGTCTTTGGTTATTCAGGTTTTCTCCATAAAATTGGAAGTGTCTTAACGCAACTGCAAGCATGAAGCTGAAGCCTAAAGATGACGAATGAGACTTCGTCGAAACATCGCCAAGACACTTCTAATTTTACGCAGGAGAAAACCCAAATAACCAAAGACCTATATACATATATATATGTACACACACACACACACACACACACACGTATCTAGACCCGTTCCAGTCCGGTTTCCGACCCGGATACAGCACGGAGACAGCGTTGGTCGCGTTGGTGGATGATCTCTGGAGGGCCAGAGACAGGGGTTATTCCTCTGCTCTGGTCCTATTAGACCTCTCAGCGGCTTTCGATACCATCGACCATGGTATCCTGCTGCACCGGTTGGAGGGATTGGGAGTGGGAGGCACCGTTTATCGGTGGTTCTCCTCCTATCTCTCCGACCGGTCGCAGACGGTGTTGACAGGGGGGCAGAGGTCGACCACGAGACACCTCACTTGTGGGGTGCCGCAGGGGTCGATTCTCTCACCCCTCCTGTTCAACATCTATATGAAGCCGTTGGGTGAGATCATCAGTGGCTTTGGGGTGAGATATCAACTGTACGCTGATGATACTCAGCTGTACTTTTCCACCCGGGCCACCCCAGCGAAGCTGTTGAAGTGCTGTCCCGGTGTTTGGAGGCCGTCTGGTCTGGATGGGGAGGAACAGGCTCAAGCTCAATCCTCCAAGACGGAGTGGCTGTGGATGCGGCACCCGATACAGTCAGCTGCAGCCGCAGCTGACTGTTGGGGCGAGTTATTGGCCCCAAAGGAGGAGTGCGCAGCTTGGGTGTTCTCCTGGATGCACGGCTGTCGTTTGAAGATCATTTGGCGGCCGTCTCCAGGAGAGCCTTCCACCAGGTTCGCCTGGTGCGCCAGTTGCGCCTTCCTTGATCGGGATGCCCTATGCACAGTCACTCACGCTCTGGTTACCTCCCGCCTGGATTATTGCAATGCTCTGTACATGGGGCTCCCCTTGAGATGCACTCGGAGGCTTCAGTTGGTCCAGAATGCAGCTGCGGGTGATAGAGAGTCACGCGTAGCTCACATGTGACACCTCTCCTGCGCAGACTGCACTGGCTTCCTGTTGCCTTCGGGTGCATTTCAAGGTCTTGGTAACCACCTTTAAAGCGCTCCATGGCTTGGGACCTGGGTACTTACGGGACCGCCTTCTGTTACCTCATGCCTCCCACCGACCCGTCGCTCCCACAGAGGGCCTTCTCAGGGTGCCGTCCGCCAGACAATGTCGGCTGGCGGCCCCAGAGGAAGATCCTTCTCTGTGGGGGCTACTCTTTGGAACGAACTCCCCTGGTTTCGTCAAATTTCTGACCTTCGGACTTTTCGCCGCGAACTGAAAACATATTTGTTTGTTTGTGCGGGGCTTTCTTAAATTGTTTAATTTTAAATTTTAAATTTTCTCTCTAGTTTTCATTGGGGTTTTTAGATTCATAATTCTTAATTATTTCGGCCATACTGTATAATAAGTTTTTTAATTGTATTTTAACTGTATATTGTTCTTTTTTATCTTGGCTGTACACCGCCCTGAGTCCTTCGGGAGAAGGGCGGTTTATAAATCCAATAAATAATAATAATAATAATAATAATAATGTATGTGTGTGTGTATTTCTTGATTCATTTATTCCAGCAGCCATTCCCTTCAATATTTCATTCTCAGCTTCTTTTATGTCTGCACTCTCCCAATATCTTTCCCCATGGTCTTCACACATGTCTCTGCAATATAACTCGTTTCCTTCTATTCCTAGCAGCCTTTATTCAGAAACCTGTTTTGTGCTTATGCCTTTTTTAGATAAAGTGGTGGTTGCACTCTATGATTATGAATCAACTCATGAAGGAGATCTGCTACTTCGTACAGGAGAACATCTGAGGATAGTAGAAGAGTAAGTCGGTTCCCATTGTGGGGCATGATGTGATTCATCAGCAAAAGGAATTAACTCTGTCTGAAAATATCTAAATTGCATTGAAGGCTTGCATTCCACTAGGAAGTGCAGCTTCTAATCACGTTATTATCAGTAATATTGGCCCATGAGGACTTAGACATACATTTATACTGTCAAAGGTTTCTTTGTGGGCTGTGAGAGCCTTCAAGATTAATTCAGATCAACTGATATAAAACTACAAAGCCTTGTAAGTATGTTTGTGTACACACACACACACACACACACACACACAAACACGCAAACACACACAAACACAAACCAAAACAATGTGAGAATTCCATGTTTTTGTCATGGTTGAATTCAGTCTCTGAGTATGGACTTTCTACCAAGGCACACAAATTCATTTACTGCCTCTAATCGTTCGTATATGCATAAGTTGTAAAGTGTATTAAAAAAAGCCTGATTGGCAGGCTGCAATAGCCATCTTGATCTATTGGACACCCTGCTCTCCCCAATGGATTCTCTGGTGTTGGAATACTTCCCACCCAAGTTCATTGCCCTGAGTGAAGGGATGGTGGTGAGGTTCCTTTTCATAAAACACATCACAAAAATTCAAAGGGCCGTGGTGGCTCAGGCTGTAAGAAGCCTGTTATTAAAACACAGCAGCCTGCAATTACTGCAGGTTCGAGCCCCACCAGGCCCAAGGTTGACTCAGCCTTCCATCCTTTATAAGGTAGGTAAAATGAGGACCCAGATTGTTGGGGGGGGCAATAAAAGTTGACTTTGTAAACTATACAAATAGAATGAGACTATTGCCTTACACACTGTAAGCCGCCCTGAGTCTTCGGAGAAGGGCGGGATATAAATGTAAATTTTAAAAAAAATTCATTGTGCAAAAATTATACTGTGATAATGGGAAGGAGCTCCTTGTTTGGGACTAGTGCCTGGTGTCCAGCTGACATGGCTAAAGAAACACAAACTGGAAGAAGGAGGAATAGGGTTGTCCAAACCTCCATTGGGTTCATTCTCTGCCTTTGTCTCTTGGGTAGGGATGGGGTTGAAGAATAAGGAGATGGACAGACAACTCTTCTCTCTTTTAGGACAGGGGAATGGTGGAAAGCTCAGTCTCTCACCACAGGACAAGTGGGCTATATACCATGCAACTTTGTCGCCAAGTTGAACACACTGGAGCAAGAGCCGTGAGTATGAAGAATTGTTCTTCTCCATGCCCGTTAGCCACAAACAGCCTGTATTTTTAAGGGTATCGAAACAGGTAGTCCTTGATTTACAACCATTCATTTAGTGACTGTTCAAAGTCACGATGGTCTGAAAAATTGTGACAACTGGTCCTTGAACTGTAGCATCCTGTAGTCATGTGATCATCATTTGCGACCTTCATAGCCAACTTTTGACAAGCAAAGTCACGATCACATGGTGCCTTACTTAACAACCATGGCAAAACAGGTTATAAAATCAAGTGCTTCATTTAATAATCACTACTTAACAACAAATTAAGGGGCGTGCATAAGAGCACCAGCGTGCCTACCGTTCCTGTCCTAATGTTCCCTTTGGTTGTATTCAATTTGTGTGGTTATTTCATGCTTATACTTATATATATTGTTGTGTTTGACAAAATAAATAAATAAATAAAATCTTTTGCTTCTAATTATGGTTGTTAAGTCAAGGACAGAGCATAATGATTAAACTTCAGCCCAAATCAAGTTTATTCAAGTTCAGGCTATTAGTAAATGAATGTATTGATAAATCTTTCTGTTGATTGCATTAAGAAAGTTTCATTTTTATTTTTTTAATAGAATGCAAATGTTATTTATGCAGGTATGCTACTAAAAAATGCATGTGTTTTTGTGTGTTTTATATATTTTTTCTGTGGAATGAAAATTTGTGTTTCTATTGTACTTTTTTAAAAAATGTAGCCACTCACACAGATACAGTTAGTCCTTGACTTACAACGGCACTGAAAAAAGTGACTTATGACCATTTTTCACACTTATGGCTGTTGTAACATCCCCATGGTCCTGTGATTTACATTCAGATGCTTGACAACTGACTCATATTTTTGACAGTTGCAAAGTCAACGGGGAAACCAGATTCACTTAACCATGTCACTAATTTAACAATTGCAGTGATTCACTTAAGAAATGTGGCAAGAAAAGTCAAAAAGTGGGGCAAAACTCACTTAACAATTTTCTCACTTAGCAATTTAAATGTTGGGCTCAATTGTGGTCATAAGTTGAGGACTTTCTGTATATTCAATTGCTAAAGCTGAGTCCTTCACTGTCAGCTCAGCTCCTCTTCTCCAATCATAAGTATAAACCCAGTAAAAGGAGTTAGACGTCCACATTCCTAATGTGTGGTCCAACAATCTCAATCTCAGCAACTGTTTGTCAGGCCTGGAAGCCATAGTATCTTGGTGCCCTCAGGATCCAGGCCTGCCACAATCTTACCATGGGAAGTTGGGAGGGGGGATTGCATGAGTGAAGTAGAATTAGCCATAACAAAACTTTGCAGAGAAGTTCAAGGCCATGGTGTCTGACAGCTGTGCAGAGTAGAAAGTGGAGGTTGTCTTCTGAAGGAAATGATTGGAGCAGTGGTGGACATGTGGGAGAAGTGGGCAAGGTCTTGAATTTTCTTTTGGGTAACAAAAACCCAGAAGCTCTCAGATTCGGGTTTTCCCAGATGTGCCAATATGACATCTCTAATAAAAGTTAGCTTTGAGGAATCGCAAGCTCCGGAGTTTGATTTCGTTGTGGGTGTTACCTGGAACCCTGACACTGTGGACTTCAGCTCCCAGAAAGGGGAATTCTGGAACCAACTGCAAGAGGTGGTCTTACACCTTTAGAAGGCACCAGGTTAGAGAAGACTGAGCCAGGGAGTCCAAGGAAGAAGATAATGCTACCACAGACTATTTTGTTGATCCTATAAATTTATATTGTGAAACAAAGCAAATGAGTAGCAAATCTGAGTAGAACTACAAAAGATGCAGAAATTTACATATATCACAAGAACATGTGAACAAATGCATCCAGGAAACTAGAAACCTATCAGCCTGATATCAATACTTGGGAAGATTCTGGAAAAAATAATCAAGCAACGAATCTGCAAACACCTTCATAACCAAAAGCCATCATGGGTTTGTCAAAAACAGATCATGCCAGGCAAATCTTATTGCATTCTTTGACAAAGTAACAAAATTAGTGGACCAGAGAAATGCTGTGGATATAATTTACTTGGACTTCAGTAAGGCATTTGATAAAGTAGACCATGGGTGTCAAACTTGATCATGTCAAGGGCCTCGTCATGATGTATTACAACGTTTTTTGCCTTTACGGAGCCAAGGTGGGCGTGGCCTGCAATGACGTATCCAACCTGTGGGCCGCCAGTTTGACAAGCCTGAAGTAGACCGTAACCTACTACTTGATAAGATAGATAAATGTGGATTAGATAGCATTACCACCAGATAAATTTATAACAGGCTGACTAATTACACTTAATATGTAGTCCTCAATAGAATTGCATCTACATGGAGGGAAGTATGCAGAAGGGTACTCCAAGACTCTGTCTTAGGTCCAGTACACTTCAATATCTTAATCAATGATTTAGATGAGGGGATAGATGGGAAATTTATCAGATTTGCAGATGACATCAAGCTGGCAGGAATAGCCAACACTCTAGAAGATAGGCTTAAGATCCAGATGGATCTTGACAACCTTGAACATTGGGCCCTATCTAACAAAATAATAATTTTTGCTGCTCTTCTCTGCACTCTTTCTAGAGTCTTAACATCTTTTTTACATTGTGGTGAGCAAAACTGGATGCAGCATTACAAGTATCGTCTTACCAAGGCATTATAAAGTGGTATTAACATTTTATGTGATCTTGATACTAATGTTAATGCAGCCTAGGATTGCACTGTGGTTTTTGGCAGTTTGTAGCACACTGCTGGCTCTCTTCTTAAAAATGCTGGCTCATATTTAAGTGATTGTCCACTAGAACTCCAAGATCCCTCTCATAGTTATTACTATTGAACCAGGCACTGCCTATACTATTCCTGTGCATTTGGGTTTTAAGAAGAGATTGAACAACCATTTGTCTGAAATTATTTATTTATTTATTTTGTCGAGTACATATTAGATAATATATATAAGCATGAACTGAATACATAAAATGAATACAATTAAAGGGAACATTAGGACAGGAACGATAGGCACGCTGGTGCTCTTATGCACGCCCCTTACAGACCTCTTAGGAATGGGGTGAGGCCAACAGTAAACAGTCTTAGGTTAAAGTTTTGGGGATTTGGGGCTGAGACCACAGAGTCTGGTAGTTCATTCCAGGCATTAACAACTCTGTTACTGAAGTCATATTTTCTGCAATCGAGTTTGGAGCGGTTCACTTTAAGTTTGCATCTATTGTGTGCTTGTGTATTGTTGTGGTTGAAGCTGAAGTAGTCATTGACAGGAAGGACATTGGAGCAGATGATTTTATGAGCTATGCTCAGGTCATACCGAAGGCGGCGTACTTCTAAATTTTCTAAACCCAGAATTTCAGGTCTGGTGGCATAAGGTATTTTGTTGCGAGCAGAAGAGTGGAGGACTCTTCTTGTGAAATATTTCTGGACGTGCTCAATTATATTAATGTCTGATATGCAGTGTGGGTTCCAGACAGATGAGCTGTATTCAAGAATTGGTCTAGCAAATATATATATATATATATATATATATATATATATATATATATATATATATATATATATAGGTCTTTGGTTGTTCGGGTTTTCTCCCGTGTAAAATTGGAAGTGTCTTGACGACGTTTCGACGAAGTCTCATTCGTCATCTTCAGGTTTCAACCGTGCTTCTGGGAGCAATGTGTGATCGCAGCTGTTTCTTCCTTTTAACTGCTAGTGGGGTTTGAACTGATTGGGTGGGAGCTTGGCTGTGCTCTGATTGGATGGGGTTTTCTGTGCTCTGATTGGCTGGGGTGTGTCCTGTGTTGGTGGGGGCTTGGTTGTGCTCAGTCTAATCTGTGCTGCAGGGGATTTGAGCTGGTGAGCTGCACTGCTGCTGTTTGGCCGTGTTCGTGGTCGTGCTACATCTTCGTAGTGGGTGTCAGTCTGCTGCATGTATGGATTGGAGGGGTTTGAAATGGCTAATGTTGCAGCTGCGGTCTGGCTTCTGGTCCTTGGTCGTGCTTCCTGATCAGTGTGGGTTTGGGTCTGCTTTCTGGGTGGATGTGGTGGTGACATCCTGTGTGGACCTCGTGAGTGTGGGTCTGGTGTCATTCCTCGTGTTAGGGACTCGTTTGTCAATAAGGCGGGTTTCCAAATGGCTGGTAGGCGGAGGTATCATCTCGTTTGTTCATGCTGTGTGGGCGTTTTCTATCTCGATGGCTTCTCTGATTATTCTGTTGTTAAAGTGTTCAGTTTTGGCGATAGTTCTGGTCTTTTAAAGTCAATATCGTGTCCTGTGACTTTAAAGTGTTGGACCAGGGAAGAAGTTGGTTCCTCTTTTTGAATGAGTTCTTGTGTTCTTCAATCGTGCACTTATTCTTCTGTTGGTTTGTCCAATGTATGTGGTGGGGCAGGCGGTGCATGGGATTTCATATACTCCTTGATTTTCTAACTCAATTTTGTCTTTGGGGTTTCTTAGGATGGTGGATATTTTTGGTTTGTGCAGAATGCTGTCTTGATGTTATGTTTGTGGAGGATCTTGCTGATTCTGTCTGTGGTGCCTTTTATATATGGGAGGAGGGCTGTGCCGTTTTCTTGTTCTCTGTCTTGGGTTTTAGTGGGGGTTCTTTTGGATTAGTTTGGTAATCTTATTTCTCTGGAATCCATTGGATGTTAGTACGTTTGTGAGAGTGTGTAGTTCGGTTTTAGGTGTTGTTCATCAGCTAAGCATTTTGTTCTAGAGATGAGTGTCTTGGCTCTGAGTTGATCTGTGCTGGGTGGTGGTGTGAGTGCATGCAGATAGCGGTTTGTGTGTGTTTTCTTCTGGTAGATGGTGTGTCCTAGGGAGCCATTGGGTTTCTTGTAGACTAAGACATCTAGGAAGGGAAGTTGGTTGTTAACTTCTGTTTCCATGGTGAACTGTATTTTGGGGTGTAGGCTATTGAGGTGTGTGAGGAAGTTGTCAAGTTTTTCTTTCCCGTGTGGCCAGATTATGAAGGTGTTGTCTACGTATCTGAGCCAGAGTTTGGGTTTGTGATCAGATTTTTCTAGTGCTTGGGTTTCAAAGTGTTCCATGTAGAGGTTGGCAATGACAGGTGAGAGGGGTGATCCCATGGGTGCGCCTTCTATTTGTTTGTATTTTTGTCCGTTATAGATGAAGTATGTGTTGGATAGGCAGTGGTTGGTCAGATCTAGGATGTGCTTGGGGGGGTTATATTTGTTTTGGATAGCTGTCAAGGCTTCTTTGATTGGCACTTGGGTGAAGAGGGATATGACATCAAAGCTCACGAGTAGGTCGCTGGGCTGTAAGTTTTGTTTCTTTATGATATCTATGAACTGGAATGAGTTTTTTACGTGTGAGGCGATGGATTCTGCATAGGGCTGTAGTTGTTTGGCGAGAAATTTGGCTAGGTTTTGTAGAGGTGAGCCTATGGAGCTGACTATGGGTCTGAGTGGGGTTCCTTCTTTGTGTATCTTGGGGAGGCCGTAGAGCTTAGGGCATCTGGATGATTTCTCTCTGGGAATGATTCTTTGTTGGATTTCTTCGCTGATGGGGGTGGCTTTTATTTTGGATCTAGTGGTTTTTTCTAGGTAGGTGGTGGGGTCTGTTTTTAGGGGCTTGTATGCAGGGTCTTGGAGTAGGTTGGTTAATTTGGTTTGGTAGTCAGATGTGTTCATAACCACCGTGGCATTCCCCTTGTCTGCTGGTAGGATTATTATGCTGGTGTCTTTTTTCAGGTTACGTAGTGCTGTCAGAAAACAAATATATATATATATATATATATATATATATATATATATATATATATATATATAGGTCTTTGGTTATTCGGGTTTTCTCCATAAAATTGGAAGTGTCTTGGCGACGTTTGAAGTCTCATTCGTCATCTTCAGGCTTCAGCTTCGTGCTTCCCAAAAGCTCCCAGAAGCACGAAGCTGAAGCCTGAAGATGATGAATGAGACTTTGTCGAAACGTCGCCAAGACACTTCCAATTTTACGAAGGAGAAAACCCGAATAACCAAAGACCTACATACAAACACCCGCGAAAACCTCAGAATATATATATATATGTGTGTGTGTGTGTGTGTGTGTGTGTGTGTTTTCGTAGGTTTTCACGGGTACAGGTATGTAGGTCTTGGCATTTTCGGGTCTTTTCCCGTGTAAGGTTAAAAGTATCTTGGCGATGTTTCGACGAGGTCTCACTCATCATCTTCAGGCTGGTGTCTTCGGCTTCGTGCTTCTCGAGCTTGACACCAGCCTGAAGATGATGAGTGAGATCTCATCGAAACGTCGCCAAGATACTCTCAACCTTACATGGGAAAAGACCCAAAAATGCCAAGATATACATACATGCACACACACACACACACACACACACACACACATATATATGTGGGGTGAAATATGGGGTGAAATCCAGCAGGTTCTGACAGGTTCTGGAAAACCCGTAGCGGAAATCTTGAGCAGTTTGGAGAACCAGCAAATACCACCTCTGGCTGGCGCCAGAGTGAGGTGGGAAAGGCTATTTTGCAATATCCTTCCCCCTGGAGTGGGGTGGGAATGGGGAATTTGCAGTATCCTTCCCCTGCCACGCCCACCAAGCCAACCACAGAACTGGTAGTAAAAAAATTCGGATTTCACCACTGATTTAAAGGTTACACAAAAAACACAATCTCAGTCTTGATCCATCAGGATTGTGGTCTAGTCATCACTGACAAGTACAATCCCTTGTGGTGCTTACTTTCTGTGCTCTAAAGTTGAGCAAGATTTTTCTCAAGGTAAAATGGTCTCAACCTAATTCTTTGGTCTTCTGGTGTTTTATCTTTCACCAATGTAATTGAGATCCTCCGCCTTGTTGTTGCTTGTTCTCTTCATCCCCTTTCTTCCATCTTTCCCCAACAATCTGGTCTTTCTCCCCCCCCCCCAAGGTTTATTGGGTTTTTATTTTTAAACATACATCAACATCAATACATGAACAGTGTGGCCTCTGGGTATGGTTCATATCATTGCAAATAACAACAGTCAATTATTATTTTAATCAAACTTATATAGTCTTAATATTAATGTACTTGATTATTTTAAAGTAGTTATTCAATATTTCAGTGTTCCATTCTAATGTCAATGATCTTGAACATACATAGTAATTCAATCTTTCAATTTCTCAACTTTCCATCTAATTATTACTTATTTTCAACTTATATAGAAATTATAACTACTAGTATTTCCCCTAATTCTTATTTCTACCTCTATTCTGGCTTCTAGTCAGGTCACTCTTATTAATCCTAATGTTAAAACACATATTTATGTTAATACATACTCCTTCACATAAAGGTGTAAACCCTAACCCAACAGTCTGGACTTTCAAGGGAGCTGGGTATTCACCTAATATGTCAAAACATAATAATTGAAACTAATCCTTTGTGCCTCAACCAAGGAGTCTCCTTCAACATCAATGTTTGAAGGTGTTGATGCTTTCTCTCTTCAAAATCCAATGTTCACTCTCACAGAGGGTCACAAGGAGCACTTTTGCTTGCACAATTCTGACCTTTGTAGTATAGACACATGCTGTAGCTCTTTAATTCAACAGTAGGAAAAGATGGGCAAAATTTAGGGGTTGAAAAGATTTACTTGGTTGAAAGGTTGCCAAATTTACTTGGTAAATGGTAAATGTTTTTGTTCTTAAGGCAGATGGGCTAATTTGGGAATGGTTTTGCAAGAAAAAAAATATTTTGCTCTTTATATTTTTGGATTGTGTGACACTACAGTTCTCTTTTCTCTACTTTGTTCTTGTGGATCAATATAAACATAAGGATTTTTTTTTTAAAAAAATTGTATATTTTATAAGCTATAGTGGAAATATTTACTGTATGCCATTCTGGGAGTATTCATTTTGCAGAGTGGCCAAAATGGTTTCAAATTAAAATGTAAATGTGGCCTTTTCTTCTGTAATAAGCAATATCCTCACCTTGTTTCATTTTAAGTCAGAATAGCTGCGGTTGCTTATGTAAAACTATAGAATGCACAATGGGCTGTGGATAGAATTCTTTAATCAACAGTGTGTTGTTTCTCGCAGTTGGTTTTTCAAAGCCCTCAGCAGGAAGGATGCTGAGCGCCGCCTTCTCACTGCCGGTAATACACATGGTGCTTTCCTCATTCGAGAGAGTGAATCCACCAAAGGTAATCTATTTAGACAAGGTTCTGATCATCATTTCCTCTGTCTTAGGAAAATGACAAAAATATTGGAGAAACTTAAAAACAACTTTGGAGAGGTATCATTGGGTGCCTTACATGATAGCAGTCTTCCAATATTTGAGGGCCTGTCACAGACAAGAAGGCAGGACAAGAAGTAACTAGTGGAAACTTATCAAAGTAGAATGGGGCAACTTGCCCTGGTACCCTCACTTTGTCCAATTTGCCTGGCCAACTCACCACAGGACAACTCGTCATGGCCAACTCGCGTGTCGTGGCTCCAGCCCCCCCCCCGGGCCTGGCCCCCTGCCAGAGAGTGACTCAGAGAGTGAGGGGGAAGGGCTGTCAGGGCTCCCTTCTGCAGGGCCGGCTTCCCTGTCTCAGCTCCAGGAGCCAGAGGCAGGCCAGGTGGAAGAGGTGACGAGGCCTCCGTCTCCTGTATCTCCCCCCACCCAGGAAACGCTTCCAGACCCAGTTGAGGACAATCAATCGTGGTTAGATCCCAGGTTTTGTAGACAAGAGAGGTGGGAACAACAGAAACAGGGGTGGGGCAGGCCTAGAAAGTGCTGAGTCACAGAGCCACACCCCACAGGGTATAAAAGCAGGAGGGGCTGCTATACTGCTTCGTGACGAACAAATCCAATTGCCTAGAGAGAACTTGAGCTGAAGTGCTGTTTATTCCTGATTTCCTGGTTGACACGCCGGCATCAAGAAAGATAACAGAAAAACCTTGGCAGACACTCGCTGGGTTGCTGCCAGAGCTCATAGCTACCGTGGACTCGATTGCCGGCTAATTGAGTCATTTCTCGTGCCTCCCGGACTGCGGTGGGGGGACAGAACATCGCCATGGGACAACTTGCTGCAGGACAATTCAACAATTCAATTTAATTATTTAAAATAATTAAAAATTCGTTTAAATTTTGTCATTCACATTTCATTTTGTCCCTCTTTTGGCATCCTTTCTTTAATTATTCTATTCCACTATTTCTTCAATTTTAGTGTAATTCTTGTCCCACGGTGAGTTGTCCTGCAGTGAGTTGGTCATGGTGAGTTGGCTGTGGCGAGTTGTGGTAGACCCTACCAAAGGGAGATCCAACCTAGAATTGAGAACAAATTTCCTTCTTCTCAATGAGAAAAATTAATCAGTGGAATGGCTTGCCTCCAGATTTCATGGGTGCTCCATTACTGGAGGTTTTTAAGAAGGTTGGGCAGCCATTTATCTGAAATGGTATAGGGCCTTCTGCTTGGGCAGGGGATTGGACTAGAAGACTTCTAGGGCTCCGTTCATCTCTCTTATTCTGTATTCTGTATATCCCACCAGCCCTTCTGTCAACAAACATGGGTTTCCCTACACCAGAATAATCCCCCACTTTTTTCAAGCCAATCAGTAATTCCAACACAAAAGAATATTTGCAGCTATGGAGTCCTTGATGTTGTCTGAGCTTGGTTGTTAGCTTGCAGAGACATTTAACTACCCAACTAGGTAAGATGTTCAGTGTGAGGAAGAGTGGAGTTTGTTTCCTTATCCTTCATGTGTTGGTAGGTGCGTGTGGTTTTCGCATTGCTAGTTCCTTGATTAGAGTATCATTTTATGCTAGAAAACATTAAAGTTTCCCATTAATTCCTTTATTAGCATTTTATTGGTATATTGATCATTTATGGAAAAAATTATTTGCCTTTTAATGATTCATCCTGTGTCCCAGCCACTACCTCTGTGTTCTGCTGGGGGGTGGGCAAGGTTGAGAACCACTTCTTTATAAGCTGCAAGGGCTTCCAGTCATGCCTATTGTTGCACAATTAGTCTGCTTTCTTGTCACCCTGGTAGCAGCCTTCCATGGGGGAGGGGAGAAAAAGGAGGGAGGATAGATACTTTTGATTGACAACATGGGTGCCTTCTTCTTGACAGCAGCCAGAGCCAAGGCTGGTCCCATCGTTGAGCAGAGGGAAGCTGCTGGCAGGAGCAACCATGAGAGGGTTATTTAGTTTTCTTGGAAATATCAGCAATCTACTTTTCTTGCCACAAGAAAGCAACTCAACTGACAAAAAGAAATGCGGGCTAGCCAGCTGCTGCCTTCAGGTGCATTGGAGAAGGTGGTGCCCCTTTGCTGTAGCAAATGGAAGATTCGGTGGCTGCTTTAGTTTACTTTCTGATATGGAAGCTGGCATAAAATTTATGGCATACAAATAAATAAATAAATCTGGGAAAGAGAGTAACCTTGAGAGCCAGTTTAGTCTAGTGCAGTGTTTCTCAAACATGGACACTTGAAGATGGGTGGACTTCAACTCCCAGAATTCCCCAGCCAGCGTGCGCTGGGGTGGATAATTTTGGGAGTTGAAATCCACCAATCTTCAAGCTACCATTATTGAGAAACACTGCATTACCATAGATATCCCTTTATCCACAGCCATCCTGCCTCTGATGGCTGAAAAATCTAGACTGAGAATTTTGTTCAGTGAAGTTGCAGCCTCTTGTTTGCTCTTGCACAATCTGACCTAACTCCATACTGTCTGTAACACAATTAACAATAATTGTATGTTGTTAAGCTGTGAGCTTTGTTCCTGAATGCTTTTCCCCATCCAGTTTCAGTAGCAACTTTTCAAACTGACCTATTTCATCAAAAGGCAGCTTTTGTGAGCAAAAATGAGAAAAATTATTACAGCCTGCCCCTCTGAATGTTAGCTTGTATAGATTGATGTAGCTGTCTTCCTACAATACACATTAGATTGAACCCCTCCTCATTCCCAAGTCCCCCAAATCTCATATCCTGGCTGCAGCTTTGCAGATATCAGTATAGTTTTCCTTTCTTTTACTGGGAAGCTGGAGATAGTGCTATTAAAAACTCTGCCACCAGCTTCTCTCTATCAAAGACTTGAACATGGTGGGATAAAAAAATGCAATAGTAGAGATATCAAATGCTGAGCCTCAAACTAGCAGAACTATGGGTAGTCATCAACTTACAACCATTTCTTTAGAGACTTTCAAAGTTACAACAGCACTGAAAAAGTGATTTATAATTGGTCCTCACACTTATGACCATTGTAGCATTCCCACAAAAATGTGATCAACGTTTGGGTGCTTGGCAACCAGCATATATTTATCATGTCATAAAATTGGGGGCAACTTACTTAACAACCATCTTGCTTAGCAATGGAAATTCTGGTTGTAACTGTGGTTGTAAATCAATAAATTTGAGCAGTTTTATTGGCAACTGCTCAAAAAAAGTCAAGAAGGCAGCCACAACAAGAAGAGGAAAGACTTGGCTCAGACTGCTAATGCAGTCTGTTATTAACAGCAGCTGCCTGCAATTACTGCAGGTTCTAGTCCCACCAGGCCCAAGGTTGACTCAGCCTTCCATCCTTTATAAGGTAGGTAAAATGAGGACCCAGATTGTTGGGGGCAATAAGTTGACTTTGTATATACAAATAGAATGAAGACTATTGCTAACATAGTGTAAGCCGCCCTGAGTCTTTGGAGAAGGGCGGGATATAAATGCAAAAAAACCCACAACCTTGCCCCATTTAATCCCATAAAAGAAATGGCGCTTTAATTGCTTCAGTGTGGCTGCCATTTTGACTTTTTTGACCACTTCCCTGTGTGCACTGACTTATTTAATCAAAAGGCAGAAGCTTTTGTGAGCAAAAATTAAAAAAAATTAAAATGTGTCTCTCTGAACATTGGCTTCTATAAATTGATGTAGCTCTCTTCATACAATACACATCTAGTTTGGACCCCTCTTCACTCCCAAGTCCTTTCTTAACTGTCCCAGCCAAGCAAGGAAGCATTTTGGAGCCAGGAAAACGATGCCTCTCTCTCTCTCTCTCTCTCTCTGAGAAAGGGACAGAAAAGTAACCCCATTCTGTTTCTCCCCAGGCTCCTTCTCCCTCTCTGTGCGAGATTTTGACCAGAACCAAGGAGAAGTTGTGAAGCATTATAAGATACGAAATATGGACAACGGCGGGTTCTACGTCTCTCCTCGTATCACCTTTGACAGCTTGCACAGCCTGGTAGAACATTATACCAGTAAGGCTAAAGACGCTGCTGGAGAGCCTCTTTTGGGTGGGACTGGGCTGTCTGCTCTTCTCCTACAGAAAGACTTTGGGTCTTCCATTGCCGGAGATACTAATGTAGGGGCTGTCAAGTAGCACATGGTTTCTGTGGTTTTAGCACCTAATGCACTAACGTAGTTGCTGTCCTGGAATTTGTACCATGCAGGGCAGTGTTTCTCAACCTCAGCAACTTTAAGATGTGTGGACTTCAGCTCCCAGCTGAAGTCCACACCCTTCTTGAAGTTGTCAAGGTTGAGAAACACTATTCCAGAAGATGCTTTTTATTTGTAAAAGTGGCTCCACATATGAGAAGTTGCCCTTTCTGAGGATGTTCTGGATGGCTTTCTTCCATGCTTCTCCTTGTGAAGCTTCAATGCCAGATGCGGATGTGGTCCAGTGCCATCCCTTTGGCCTTCCTCCGATTTACTTACTCTTCTCCTTTGCCTCATCCTTTTCATAGGTAACGCTGATGGGCTCTGCACCCGCCTTACCAAGCCCTGCCAAACTCAGAAGCCACAGAAGCCCTGGTGGCAAGATGAGTGGGAAGTGCCCAGGGAGAGCCTGAAGCTGGTGGAGAAACTGGGAGCAGGGCAGTTTGGTGAAGTTTGGATGGGTAAGTGGGGTGTAGATTCATGCATACTCTGTTCAGCCATGACTTTCAGCAATTCAGTAAGCTACACTTTTATTAGAAAAGGCTGTTGTTGTTGTTGTCATCCCATCTTTATGCTTTGTATATCCTTCTATGTAATCCTTCTTCCTCCTAATTTCCCCATAACAAGAACCCTATAAAATGGATTGGATTGAGAGAGAATCACTGGCCCAAAGTCACTCAGCCGGCTTTCATACCTAAAGTGGGACTAGAACTCATTGTCTTCTGTTGATTGGTCCAAAGTCTCCCAGCTGTCATTGTCTTAATTGTCTGCTATTTAAAAATTATTGAAGTAATTTTACATAATTTAAATACTTTCTGATGAAGTAGGATTTTCAGTTTAGACCAACTTTGCTGCTGAACTTTTAATTTAGTTTCTATCAATTTTTTTGCGGCAGGATGTGACTGCTGAAAAACAGTGGCTGTGTTGGTATCACAGTGTTAACCAGATCAGTTGCAAACTTGGAGGCTACATTTGCAGAAAATGCTATGCTTGGTTAGATTCAATGTCAGTTAGCTTCTTTATGGCTTGTGTGAATCCAACTCCTTTGATTATTGCATGTTACAAGACATTGTGCAGATTCAGGAAATGAATTAATTTCATATCCAAGTGAAATATGTTGTATGAATGTAGCGTTTGGGTTCAAAGAGGCATGAAGGGCTCAAGGCTTGTGTCATCTGAATAGAGCCATCCTCATGTTTGTGTGCTGAAAAAGTTAAGATGACAGTCACAATCACACAATTGAAGCCCTACTCTGTTTTTACATGGACTGTGTGATACATGAAGAAAAATGCATGGCTTCAGTTCTGTGGTCCTGGCCATCATCATAACTTACCTGATCCCCTTCCCCCACAAACAGGCCTGCAACTAGATCAAAATGGTGGAGAGGCTGTTTGGATAACCAGAAGAGCTTCCCCTTCAACTGCTTTTTTTTTAATTGAAAGAGTTTTAAAAAAAACAAAGACATTTCCCCCCCTTTTTCCTCCCTCCCTCCCAAAAAACCACCTTCCCCCCTCCCCCCGGCTTCCCGGGTCAATCACAAGGTATTGTTATACATAAACCAAACATAGAATAAAATTTTCCCTTCCAATCCAATTAACCACATCCAAAGCTTTTCATCTCCCAACCCCCTCCCCATTACATAAAATAACTTTCTAATTATTCAAAGGCAATCTGATATTTCTTAATCTGATATCTATTTTGTAGATAATCAATCCATTTTTTCCATTCAATTAAATATCTTTCCTGCGTATTGTCTTTTAAAAAAGCTGAGATTTTAGCCATCTCAGCCAAATTAATGACTTTCAGTATCCATTCTTCTATTGTAGGTACCTCTTCTTTCTTCCAGTATTGTCCAATCAACAGTCTTGCTGCTTCCCCTTCAACTGTTGACTTATGTCTAGCAATGGGGAATTCAGGCTTAGCCCTGAGCCCGTATCTTCTCTCTCTCCTTTCACAGGCTACTATAATGGCCATACAAAAGTTGCCATCAAGAGTTTGAAACAAGGCAGCATGTCACCTGAAGCCTTCCTGGCTGAAGCCAACCTGATGAAGAAACTGCGCCATGCACGCCTGGTGAGGCTCTATGCAGTGGTAACTCAAAGGCCCATGTTCATCATTACAGAGTATATGGAAAATGGTGAGCTTCTGAGAATGCTTCCTCCCATTTCACATGGATGAAATTTGGTTCTGACTTGGAAGTGGGAAATTTTGGAGGTTCATTCTGATTCTATTAGGTATTGTTTTCTAAATGTGCTTTCCACATTTCGTATTTTTCTAGGGTAAGTCTCCTCTCCTCTCCTCTCCTCCACTCCTCTCCTCTCCTCTCCTCTTGAGTCCTTCCAATATGTTGAGCAATCCATTCAAAGATCATAAAAAGGGTTACTTTCTGATATCTCTTCTTCCACAAGCATTTTACCAGCAGTGATAAGGTGACTGGGTGGGAGAGAGCGAAGGCTAGGTTGATCAAGAAGATACATAAGGGATATATAAAAGGAAATTATTAGTGCAAATTGCAGCAATTTATATCCATTTCAATATATGAAAGGTCTTCCTAATGGTAAGAGCTCCACAACAATGGAGCAATCTACCTAGAGTCTCTGGATTCTCCATCTCTAGTGGCTTTTAAGAAGCTGGAGATCCATCTCCATTGGATGGCTTACATGGTTTTCCTATACATTGCAGATAATACTCGGAGTGCCTTCCTACTCTATGGTTCTTTCACATCAGAGTCTTTGGATGGAAAGCAGGAGAAAATTGCAGACTTCAGATTAGCTTGACTGGGGATGTAATGGTTATTCACTTCTGGACTCATCATCTAGGGCAGCGTTTGTCAACTTGTACAACTTTAAGCTGTTGTGGGCTTCAATTCCCAGAATTCCTCAGACAGTATGTTGGCTGGGCAATTCTGGGAGTTGAAGTCCAGACACCTTAAAGTTGCTCTAAAGGGTTTTCCTTCATGGCTGAGTTACAGTATTTGCCACCAGTCCTTGAGGTGACTATATTACTATAATATATAGCACATACATACAATTTCTTCCCCAACTGCTGATTCTTATCCTGCTGAAGCTGCCAAATGGTGGTGTCTTTATTTACTGTCTGCAGCTTTTTAAGGAAAGAGATTGGTAGACTCTCCCTTCCTTATTATCTTTCTCTCCCACCAAATATGGAAGCTAAGATGAAAACATTCCCCCAATTACTTTCCTTCACTAAGGTTGCAGCCATGGAGTAAACCAGTTTGACAGATGCATAGATATGTCTGGACATCTAAATTTTTCTTGGAGTAGTCACATGTGTTTTGTGGAAGCTTTAAACCGATGTGTAGCTCCTGTCTGGAGAAGTGCTAAACCTAAACCCAATTCCTTTTAAATATCCTTGAGGAGGAATGCTAAGCCTGTGTTCAAAACCAGTCTGGATTTCTGTCATGAGGTATTGTTCAGGCTGATCCAAATCTTCAAGTGGAGATTGGTTTGGTGAAAAACTGGTTTGAAAGAACTGGACAATCCTCGGCCTAAAATTATGTCCAGTGTCCAGAGTTTGGAAAGGAAGATATGGGTTTCCATGAGCCTAAAATACTATGTTTTTCCAAAAATAAGACCCTGTCTTATATTTTTTTTTGCCACCAAAAAAAGGCACATCTTATTTTTTTTGGGGGGGGGGGGCGGGGAGGATGTCATCCACTGACTCACCTCACTTGCATGCGTCGCCCCCAGCCTCCATTTCGCTGTCAGATGCCTTCAGGAACTTCTTCAGCTTCAGATATCTGCAAACAGGCTGTGTAGGGCAGCTCTACCACTCCCATCCCCACCATAGCTTAACTTTTACCCATGCACTCTGGAGGGAGCAGAGTCTTAATTGGGGCTTATTTTGGGGGTAGGGCTTATATTGGGCGCATGTGTAAAAACCAAGCTAGGACTTACTTTCTGAGTAGGTCATATTTTTGGGGAAACATGGGTAGATAACAGGGATCCTTGTTGATTCTTGTTAGTACTTCCTAGGAATCACTTGACTGTGTATCAATGGTAAAACAGTTTTGGGCTACTTGAGGAAGCCATAGCTAACACAGAGCAATCAAGGATGATGTTACGTTTCCTCAGCTGTGGGTTGGGGACAAGATGAAGGCATCCTGGGGACATGGCAAAAAAGAAAGGGGGGGGGGAGGAAGAAAGATTTTGATAGTTATGAACATCTGAACTCTAATTAGATGCAAGTGGAGAAAGGTTCTAGAATTCCCATTCTGCCCCCATTTTTGATAACATAAAAATCAGCTGCTTCATGGTAAAACATGGAAATTCTATGAAACTATTTCTTAGGCATTTTACAAAGATTCATTCAAATCTATTTTCCTCTTAAGTACCTGCTTAATTATCTTTGATAAAATGGCAGTATTGAGACATTTTTCTCCAGGTTTCATACATAGGTATACCTGTCCTCTTTTTCCTGGCTCACTTTGAGAATTGTATGAAGCACCAGCGTCTTTGAGTGTCTGGTTACATCCTCAGCTATGAATTTTAGAAGCCGGTGTATGGGATCTGTTGGAGGAAAGGCCTCTCCTTTTGTGTATGTCAATTCCTAGATAACTTTTATTACATACCCATTAGAAACAAATTACAGTAAAGAATATTTCATTTTTACTCTCAGTTTTAGGAAACTCCTGTTTCCCCTCTAAAGATCACCTAAATTGGGGCCCTATCAAAATTTGGCCCAATTTGCAATCTTGGCTGATCTTGGAAAACTGATCGGGATTGGCTCTAATTAAGAGTTGGCTGGGCAATACCTAGGAAATCCTGGGCGTGTAACCTACTGTGTTTTCCCGAAAATAAGACCCTGTCTTATATTTTTTTGAACCCAAAAATAAGTGCTTGGCCTTATTTTCAGGGATGTCTTATTACTTTGGAGTGCATGGAGCAAGATGGGGCTCCTCTTGCCATCTTACCTGATTTCCAGCTCTGTCTCCCTAACCCTACCAGAGGAAATGGCGGGGACCAGCTGCGCATGCGTTTAAATATTTTCAGGGAGGCCTTATTTTCAGGAGGGGGGGGCTTATTTTTAGTGCATGTGCTCAAAAGCCTGATTGGGCTTATTATTAGGGGATGCCTCATTTTAGGGGGAACAGGGTAGATGGGAAGTTGAAATGTAGCCATAGAAGATAAGACAATGGGAAACTATTTCTGTAACATTTCCAAGAAAAAGACATGGATATTTCCATGAAATTCTCAGTGACTGGGTTTGACATGACCTTAAACAAAACTGGTGAACATTTCAAGGGATCATTGCCAAGCATTTGTCTTCTCCCAGATAAACAGAATAAAACATTGCAGATATTTTTTTTATATTGTCACCTACTAGTTTAGGTAATTCTCGACAATCGAGCCCAAAATTTAAATTGTTAAGCAAGATAGTTGTAGAGTGATTTTTGCCTGGTTTTAAGACCTTTCTTGCCACAGTTGTTAAGTGAATTGCTGCAGTTTTTAAGTGAAATGTGGTTATTAAATAAATCTGGTGTCTCCACTGACTTTCCTTATCAGAAGGTTGCAAAAGGTGATCATATGGCTGGGGACATTGCAAATGACATGCCAGTTACCAAGTGTCTGAATTTTTATCATGTGACCACAGGGAAGTTGCAACAGTCATAAGTCAAGGACTACCTGTAATACCAAGCAGGTCACCCCAGAGTAAAGTACTGAAAATTTGCACTGAATGAAGTTGGGTAGCTGCTTATCTATATCTGTCTTTCTTGTCGGTCTATCCGTCCATATCTGTCTGTCTGTCTGTCTGTCTATCTATCTATCTAACTATCTATCTATCATCATAATCATTTCCCACCCTCATTATTATACCTCAACAGACATCCACTTGTAGTTTATCTGACCAACAATGGTAATCAAAACTAGGCCCATGTGTGAACTAAACTGATAACTGCATTCATGATGCTAACATGATGCTGATAACATGATGCTAAACCAAGGTTTTTTTATGAGTTTCTAAGTAAATCATAATGGAAAGGTTCACACATACAAAGTTGAAACTCAATGTCTTTGGGGTGCCTTTGCCTTGCTGATATTTTAGTCTGGGACAGGGTAGAGAGCAACAAAACCAGGCCAGGAATTATGATAATTACCAGTGGCAGACAGAGAGGACCACCTTGGGTCTTCCAGCAGTTTGTGTCTGCCCCTTGTTGGGGATATACAGATAGTCCTTTACTTACAACCACAATTGAGCTCAAAATTTGTGTTGATAAGTGAGATAGTTATTAAGTGAATTTTGACCCATTTTACAACCTTTCTCGCAACACTTGTTAAGTGAATCACTGCCATTGTTAAGTTGGTAATATGATTGTTAAGTGAATTTGGCTTCCCCATTGACTTTGCTTGTCAGAAAGTTGCAGAGAAAGTGAACACATGACCCTGGGACACTGCAACAGTCATAAATATGAGTCAGTTTCCAAATGGCCTAATTTTGATCACATGATCATGGGGAATGCTGCAGTGGTCATAACTGTGAAAAATGACTTTTGTTCACTGCCATTGTAACTTTGAATGGTCACTAAATGAACTGTTGTAAGTCAAGGACTATCTGTATTCTATTATTCCCCCTGTTCTTTCAGAGCCAACCAAGTTATTTTGCACAGTTCCCTTTGCTCTAGATAGTCAGGCTTGGAAGAGATCTTGGAGGATTTGGCACAAGGCAATGGAGAAAAGGAAGGAAATGGAAGGATCTTGCAATTTAGCTATCTACAAAAGCAGCAAAGCCTGCCAGGATACAAAAATAGCTGGGGGATCTGGGAGGGGCTTCCTGTCAGCTATTCTCTCTCTCTTCAGAAGGCTGCAGCAAAGCTAGGCTCTCTCCAGCTCTGAATTAGCCATCAGGCAGAATAACAGCATGCTTAAGGGAAGGGGGGCGCCACAGAGTACCACCCCTCTAGCTATCCTGCTGTTAACTCTTTCCTGGCCGCAGTCAGCGTTCGGCCTCCATGGAGTCTTAATGTCTTTCTATCTTTTGTCAATTAAGTCATGAAATAGCCAAAGGGCATCACTGCTTAAGGTACCAGTTGGCCTTCATGCAACTCTGGGCTCTTCTCTCTATGAATTAAACTAGTGGTGGGCTCTTGTATTTGAACTTTATAGTCCACTAACAGTAACCCATTCCCTGTTGCATCCCAAAGGTCAGAGGTTCTGCATGTTTGACACCAAACCTGCAACCCAGAGACTGATATACAGAATGGCAGGCAGAATCCACATGGAGGACCTCTCTGTACTGGCAGCACTGAAGTGACAAACCTTTTCCAAAACCCACTGGGCATGAGGCAGATGATAAAGGGGGCAGCACAACCCGTATTATCTTCCCTATTAAGCCTAAAATGCACACATCCAAACTGCAGGAGGGCAGATGTGTGAACAGATTTTTTGGTTATCAAGACTTGTGGGTGTGTGCTCCGATTGTTACTGGGTTAGTATATTTCAGTTTAACTTTCTGTTCCTGAAAGTGCATTGGGCCAAACCTTCATCATTGTGCAGCATAGTTTTCCTTTTCTTAAAGGATTTTCCTTTTCATGGGAGAAACAGTCCATCAACTTGGACTTTCTGTGGTCAGTTTCACTACCTGCCTGTTTTATCCCATTTAGTCGATTTCATCCCTCCCTCCCAATCATTTTACAAAGCTCATAGAAGGCTCCCACATTTGATTTGCCAGTGGGATCCAGGATCCTTGCCCCATGTAGAGGTAGTCCTCATTTAGCGACTTTTCACATTTATGAAGGTAATGAAAAAGTTACTTTACAACCATTCACAACCTTCACGAGCCTGTAAAGGAAAGGACAGCTGAAATCAGATCATAAGCACAGTTAAAGTTTCATTTAGTGAACATTTTGCTTAACCACCAAGTTGCTGGTTCCAATTATGGTTGCTAAACAAGGACTATCTGTATCCTAGAGTGCAAAAGTGATAGTGACTGGTGCCCAACAAATCTCTTGTGAAAAAGAGTGTGAAAGTCTGCAGAAGGCAGGGGGTCCAGCAAGTCAAGATGGCAGCCACAGTTTTATGACAGAAGCTCCAAACCTTTACAGTATGTGAGTTGCACAAACGGTTGCACAAAGGGACAAGGTTTTCACTGAGCAGCTGCAGAATTTCTTTTGATATTTTAAATCATATCTGCAAATGCCAACAAGTGATAGTAGTAACTGCTGCAGCATATGCTATGAGTAAATCAGCTTTTACAGTGATAGAATAAAATGCCCATATCTTAAAACTGGCCATCTGGGATGCCCACAGACCTAGCCAAGCATTGGGACTAACATATGAGGGCTGGCGATTCCGACTCTCAGCAGCCATGTGCAGCAAATCGGCTGCAATGAAAAACTTTATTCTGCCTGCTATTTGACCCTACAGTGTTCAACCTTATGGAATGTGGAATTCTTGCTGATTTATCACCCTGATAAGCTAGGTTGTCGTGTCCCACTCCTCCGCTGACGGCCGGGTCAGGGAAATCTGAATCAGGCTTGCCTCTGCAGCTCTGCCCAAAGTCCTAGCAAAGTCCTCAGAGCAGGCAGGAGACCAGTAAGTGACTTCAGCAAGATAAGTTCGACTTTGCCTGACTCAGAGACTGCCAGAAAGCAGATCCTTTATATAGGCCATGGGGTGTGGCTCCATGACTCAGCACTCATTAAGGCCTGCCCCTCCCTTCCTTCTGTTGCCTCCGCCTATCCAATCTTCTGATGTGAGGGTCACTCCAATCAGCTGTTGTTGGAAGTAAACTTTCCTCAGGCTCACATGCTGTGAAGGAGGGGGAGGGGTCTAGCTGCTCCGTTTGCCTGGGCATGGAGCCAGGGCTGGGGCCGGGGGATGCTCCCTCCTCTGCAGCCTGCTTGGGCATGGAGCCAGGGCTGGGACCGGGAGGTGCCCCCTCCTCTGCAGCTTGTCTGGGCATGGAGCCAGGACTGGGGCCGGGAGGCATACATTCCTCCGTGTTCGGGAGCAGATAAGCAGACCCCGGCTGCGGTGAGAGCGGACAAGACACAACAGGTGATATACTAGCTATTTCCATCTCATGCTTTGGGCCGCCAGGGTTTTAAACACATCAGTGAGAACAATTTCACTCTCTATTCAGCTCAAGAGCAGGCAACTAGATGGGGGCGGGTGGCAAAATATTTTGGCTCTTGTCTGTCCAAGGGACCATCTCGCTTTTCCGCTGCTGCACTTTCTTTCTGGAGTTTGAAAAGAAACCCAGAGATTTTCACTCTGGTTTAAGGCATCTGGAACATGGTCACATTTGTTTCCTGTGAGATTTTGCTGTCCCAGCAGAAGAAAATTTTTTTTTTTGTTTACATTTATATCCCGCCCTTCTCCGAAGACTCAGGGCGGCTTACAGTGTGTAAGGCAATAGTCTCATTCTATTTGTATATTTTTTTACAAAGTCAACTTATTGCCCCCAACAATCTGGGTCCTCATTTTACCTACCTTATAAAGGATGGAAGGCTGAGTCAACCTTGGGCCGGGCTTGAACCTGCAGTAATTGCAGGCTACTGTGTTCTAATAACAGGCTTCTTAACAGCCTGAGCTATCCCGGCCCCTGATCAAATTGGCTTTGAATCAGAACTGAGAAGAGAAGGCTAGAGGAGGGGAACACACGCGCATGTGCATACACATGTACACATCTGCTTCTCCAAATGAAGGGGGTATTTTGGTCTTTTCTTAGGTTGGCATAGGAAAATACATAAAAAGGAAATGGAAGGATTTTTATCCCAAAAATGTGGCTTCTAAATCTGAGATGCAAATTTCTACATGAACACTAGACAGCAGCAGAGGGATACATGGCTCACTCTATTGGCCATCCTGAATTTTGCACCCTAGTGCTAGTTCAGCTACAGTTTGATTATCTCTGCGAGGGATTTTGTAGAAATAATGGAGTTATACCTTCTCTAGACCTTACCTGCCACTTGCAGAGAAATAATGATTCAAGGATATGTTTTCTTTAAAAAAGAAAATAACCTTATAAGCCATCTTTCCCCAGTAGATTAGCTTGGCAGTATGGGAACTGTGGTTATTATATCTGGGAAGCATTTTATAGAGATAATTTGGCATATGACATAATGCAAAAATAGGTTTTTTAAAAAAGAATTAATGGGCGATACACAGTCATTTCACTGTAGCAAAATGAAGAAATGACATTCTACCCCAATGCTGGATTAGATCTTCCTCCTCTACTGGGAATAGCAATAGTAATAGCACTTGGACTTGGACTTAGATACCATTTCACAGTGCTTTATAGCTGTCTCTAAGCAGTTTACAGAGTCAGCCTATTGCCCCCAACAATCTGGGTCCTCATTTTACCCACCTCGGAAGGATAGAAGGCTGTCAACCTTGAGCTGGTGAGAATTGAACTGCTGAACTACTGGCAGCCAGCAGTCAGCAGAAGGAGCCCGCAGTACTGCATTCTAACCACTAAGTCACCAATGGTGACCAGAAAATTCCCACCCACCCCACTGAGCCATTATAGAATCATGGCTTCTCCAGAGAGAGAACCTTCCCTCATAGCAAAACTCTTCCATTGGTCTGGAAAGCACCATGAAGCTTTCAGCAGGCATCTTCTCCAACTTTTGTTCTCCAGATATGTTGGACTACAACTCCTAGACTCCATAGCCAGCACAATCCTTGTCCATGCAGTCTGGGTATCCAGGGCACTATTGTCAGGAACAAGAGTGTTAACAGGCTATGGTAAAAAAAACAAAAATCAAGATGGCTGTCACAATACTATGACTGAAACTCTATCAACTTTTTAAAGCAGAGACACCTCTGATTGAGAGCCAAATTGTCAGGTGGATGTCTTCAATTATTTCATGGGTGGGAAGAGTCACTTTGCTATGTTACCAGAGAAATTGTCTAGAATAGAAATGTCCAATTCTTAGCAACTTTATGGACTTCAGCTTCCAGGATTCTTCAGCCCGCCACACTAAAGACTCAATAAGACATTGCATAGTGCTTCATTGGATCTAACTGTGTAATGTTTGAATGTAGCTTAGTTGACATTTGTAAATTTAAACCACCATGCAATCTACCACATCCTGTTCCAGGTACTGCTGGGAGTGAAAGGGATTTATATTCACTTATATACAAGCTATTTTCAAGCCATGTCTCTCGGAACAGAAGTATATCAAATTCTGCAATGTAATTTATAAAAGCAGAATCTTGGAATTTAGCACTCCAACCTGCAATATTCCATGAGAGAATGATTAGGGGTTTAAGGGTATCCAAATGTCAATCTGAGTTCCCAGCAGTAGCCATTATTAGAGGCATTTCTGAAGAACATTGGGAGTATAGGTCATGTCGTGCTGTTTATTGCTAAGGTCAGCTACTGAAGAGGCAAGTACAACCTGAGAATTGGAGATGGGAACATCAATGTTGGAGAAGAGAGCCCCAGAAATGGCATGGGACTTGAAGCCAGGCTCTGCCAAGTGCTGGAATGAGGGTTCCTCAGTTTTACCAATTTGATCTTCAGCATCCCCATCTATCCCCCATAAGGAATTTGCAAACATTTGTGGGGGAATGCAATTGAGGAACCAAACTGTAGGTAAATGTTGGAAGCAGATCTAAGTTCAAAGAAAGCATAGAGGGAACTTTTCCTTCGGAGGGTAGGTGGGTGGGCTTTGTACTTAGAATTCTCTAATTGTTGCAGCAATTTTAAGAGGGCAAGAAATCTAAAGAGTTTCTTCAACATAGAACAGCATGGTTGAAAGAGTCTGGAACACTCACATTGGAGGGAGGGAGGAAGGAAGGAAGGAAGGGGATCAACCTTGGGAATTCCGGGAATTGAAGTCCACAAGTCTTAAAGTTGCCAGGCTTGGATACCCCTGGTCTAGAATACAGAAAGGCTCTTCAAATTTATGTTCTAAATGTGAATAACACAAGGGAACATTTTATCATCTTTGGTGGAGATGTAAAAAAAGTTAGAACATTTTAAGTAAAACTATATACACCAATTCCAAGGATTTTAAAGATTAATATACAATTGAAATGGGGGATTTTTCTTTTGGGATTGATGTACAAAAGAAGAAAGATTTGGCACAACTCACAATGGAGGAATGGTTGGTGAAGATGATGAAGCTTGCAAAGATGGCTAAATTGACGTCCTTGATTAGAGAAAAAAAAATCTACATTTATGGCTGACAAGAAATCCCTTAAAGACTTTTTGTGGGTATCAAAAAAATAAACTTACAAGTTATGATTTTGATTATTAGAAAATCAGATAATAGAAAATAGAGCTTAAAGCTCTTGTAAGCATAGACTAATTTTGTATTTGGGTACTTATAACTGTGAAGAGGCACTGAGCATCTTCTGACTGTTTTTTTCCCCTTCTTCCTTCTAGGCAATCTGGTAGATTTTCTCAAAGCTGCGGAAGGCACTAATTTAACAATTTATAAACTGCTCGACATGACAGCACAGGTATGAACAAAATAATACAGTGGAGTAAGAAGATATAAGCAGACAGAATGGCTGAGGAAGAGAAAACAGTAGAAACACCTTTTATTGGGGGGGATTGTTAATGGGTAGAAAACTTATTTTTAGGGATGAAAAGAAACGGAAGAAACAGCTTCTGCTGAACCTGGGAATTTAGTTGGCTGTAGCTTAAATCTCTCCAGAACAACAGTCCCACAAGATCCTTAAAGAGAGATCAAACCTAGAAATAAGGAGAAATGTTTTGGCAGTGAGAACAATTAATCAATGTTTGTTTGTTTGTTTGTTTACATTTATACCCCGCCCTTCTCCGAAGACTCAGGGCGGCTTACAATGTATAAGGCAATAGTCTCATTCTATTTGTATATTTTTTACAAAGTCAACTTATTGGAACAGCTTGCCTCCAGAACTTGGTGTGTTCTATCACTGGAGGTTTCAAAGAAGAACTTGGACAGCCATTTGACTGGGATGGTATGAGCCCCTGCCCTGAGCGGGAGATTGGACTAGAAAATCCCTGAAGACCATCCAGCCTTATGATTCTATGTTCTATTCCATTATTTCCATTCCATTTCTGGGTTGGCTGAAAGCCTTGAGTTTTCCAGAGAGTATTTGCTGTTTCTGCTCCTTAAATACAAGGCAAGCATGTCCACTTGGTGATCCCCAGGCTGAATTATCGAATTCAGTTTGTTAATTGAAGAAACAGGCAAACCATGCTTTAGAACAAGAACATCCTGAGAGTCAGAAAGGCTGCAGGTTAAAACAAAAACAAAAACAGGCTCTGCGCATGAATGCGCCAAGCCTGACTGTCTACCTTGGCTCCTCATTCTGAGGATACCTAGAAAGTGATTCCTGTTTTCTTCTTCATAACCCTAAGAAAAGAGCAGGAATAGGACATTCACTGATTTGGGGCAGCAATTTGGGACCAAAAGGAAGAGGATCCAAAGGGCCATAAATAAATAAATAAATAAATAAATAAATAAATAAGTAAATAAAGGCTAAGAGGTTTTTTTCAGTCCGATTTATAGCAGGATGGTTGGGAGGATAACATGGGAAAGGAAGGGAGTTACACTTGACCTGGTTGCTTGGGAGGGAAGCTGGGGTGGAAATGCAGCACAAAAGTATGTGATGTTTATCTCCTCTTTGTGCACAAAGATAGCAGAAGGAATGGCCTTCCTCGAGAAGAAAAACTACATCCACCGTGACCTGCGGGCTGCCAATATCCTGGTCTCCGAAAACCTCTGCTGCAAGATTGCAGATTTTGGGTTGGCCCGCCTTATGAAGGACGATGAATACACTGCTCAAGAGGGTGGGTCTCTTCTGCCCCTTGGGCCCCTTTGGCCTTGCAAAGCAAGCAAAGCTTCTTCCTTCTATGGGGAGGGGGGGAGAGGACTGCAGGGGAGTGTCAAAGAATTCAAAATGATAGCTTCAAACACCCCATCCATGTCAAAAGGAAGAGGGCTTTGATTGTGCAGTCACGCTTTCTCAATCTTTTGTTAACTCCCTTAGAAACCTTCCTGCTAAGACCTCATTCTTTTGAATGGGCAGATTAGGCTCCATGAATTATTCCAAACATGGAATTGGGGTGAGGGTGGGAGTTAGGACAGATGACCTTATGCACAGGTACTATGCACACTGATTCCAAAAGTGTTTCTCAACCTTAGCTACTTTAAACTGGGTGGACCTCAACTCCCAGAATTCTGAAATTGAAGTCCACGCAGCTTAAAGAGGTCAAGGATGAGAGACACTGAATCACAGTGGATCTTTAGAATGCAGGTGTGCGATGCACGCCCAAGCTTGGTTAAAGGGTCAGAATCCTTTCTCCTGATAGGAAAACTGTTTTAGAGCTGCAGCTGGCTGGCTTTGAGTTGGTGTCCCAGCCCGTCTCCTGAGAAAGTTGTAGCCCACCGGCTCTGCATTGTGCATTCAGCCAGGAAAGGGAGCGAGAGAAAGCTCTCTGCATAAACACAGTGAGATATGTGATTTCGAGTACAGCTCTCTGAAGAGACCCTTGCATACTGTGAGCAAGTAAGTCTCAACCTCAGCCTTAGAATTTTAAACTATTTTAAAGACTGCAGTGATTCTGTGGAATTCTGGGGCATGTTATTTATTTAATTTATATCCCACCTTTATTATTTTTACAAATAATTCAAAGCAGTGCACATATCCACTATACCAGTGTTGGTGAATCTTTTCAGCACCAAGTCCCGAAACGGGAGCTTGCACATGGAGGTGCTGGAAGCCGGAAGAGCAGCTGAAGATGATCTTCGAGTTTCCAGCCGGCCACCTGGTCTTCCGGTTTCTGGCACACATACGCACGCAAAGACCAACTGGCCAGTGTGCATGCACGCGCCAGAAACCGGAAGTGTCAAAATTCAAATGTCAAAATTTGCCTGCGCCCTGGGGGTAAGCGGTGGGGAGGGGCACAGGAGCTGTCAGCAGTGGGGGAGGGATGAGCCCCATGTGCGGGGATCCTCTGCCAGTTCTGCCTGGCCTTTCGGGGATCCTTGCACCTCCCTGCCTGCACCCCCTGGTCCCTGTCAGGGTGGCGGGACATCCCCATTGATGAGCTGGTTCTGCAGCCCCAGACAGGGGGAGAAAGTTGGGCGGGGAATGCTGCCTCCCTCCTCTGGAGAGCCAGAGCCCCTTCCTGGCCTCGTAGGGAAGCTTTCCTGGGACTTGGATTGGGGGACCAGTAGGCAGGACAGCTTCGCTCCAACTCTGGCCAGGATGAAGCACCCGCCACCAAGAAAAAGCCACCTTAGCCCTCCCCCCCCACTTCTGCCCAGGGAGCACGACTGCTTCCCAGTAGGTGAGCTTCTTACCCCGGCACCGGACAGATGTTCCTCCTGCGTGGACTCAGCTCCTCCACCTCCCGGCCGCCCCAGAAGAGCAGCAGCAGCAGCAGCCGCAGCAGGGTGAGAGGCAGGAGTGACTGGCCGGCCCCCGTAGCTGCTCCCTGGCCAGCAAGCTGGGCCCTCGGTGGTGTCTCCATGCGTGAGGAGCTGCGCTCTCCTCCGTCTCTTCTGGGGCAGCTTACCTCCCCGATGCGGCTCCTCCTTGCTGTTCCAGCATCCTGGCTGGGAAGCAGCAGCACAAGAACCATTGTCGCCCCCTTGCCCCGGGCAGCGGCAGGAACAGCGGGCAGGGCGGCCATTCGCCCAGCCAGAAATGCTGCCCTGTGTGCCTGACCCAGCCAGGCACTCTGGACTATGGACCGTTGCCCGTTCCTCTTCTGGGTTCCAGTGCACCGGCCAGCTGGTATTTGCACATGCATGCATGCCAGAAACCGGAAGATCAGGTGGCCGGTGCACATGCGCATGCTGAAACTAGAAGATCATCTTCCTGGCGCAAGCATGTGCACTAGGCAGCTGCTCTTCCAGTTTCTGGCGCTCCCATGCGCGTGAAGACCAGCTGGCCGACGCACCGGAACCTGGAAGAGCAACAGGAAACGGCTCATGTGCCCGGAGAGATGGCTCTGCGTGCCACTTCCGGCACATGTGCCATAGGTTCACCATCACGGCCCTATACCTTCATCCTCCTATTTCCCCCACAATAACCCCATTGGATGGGTTGGTCTGAGAGAGAGACAATAGACTGGCCCGAAGTCAGATATATCAAGGATGGCTGAAGGTCCAGGAGTGGGAAAATTCTCTCTAGTGTGCTGATCATCAACAAAACTCGATTTTATAGATGAGGAACATTTTTAAAGATGTGTACATCAAGGACATGTGGCATAAAATGCTGGGATTCCACAGTGTGCAGCTCCTTCTTGTGGCCGATGCAATGAAATTTACCAGTTTTCCTCCTGGGAAAAATTAGTATTTCTTTTCCAGCCTTCCAACTCTCCTGATTGGCTGGAATTCAGCTCCTGAATTCGCTAGCCATAGAGCTAAGGGAATTCTGGGAATTGAAATCCAGAGGGAAACAGATGGGTCTACTCTGCACCAAGATACCATTCTTACTCTCTTAAGATTTCTTCCTTCAGGAGCAAAGTTCCCAATTAAATGGACAGCCCCGGAGGCCATCAATTATGGAACATTCACCATTAAATCAGATGTCTGGTCATTTGGGATTCTACTGACTGAGATAATCACTTATGGCCGGATCCCTTACCCAGGTCAGTAAGTAGTGATCTATTTCCATTTGTGATCTATACAAAATAAATTTGCCTTTGTCTATGGCAGGGTTTCTCAAACTTGGGCAGCTTTAAGATTTGAGGATTTCATCTCCCAGAATTCCCTAGCCAGCCACGGTTGCTGGGGAATTCTGCAAGCTGAAGTCCACGCATCTTAGTTGCTGAGTTGAGAAACTCTGCTATAAGGTAGAAATTCTGGAGGAAGCACCACCACACCTATTTGGGGATGGCTTTATGATGCGCTGGCTTTGCGGGGGGAATCGCCCCACCTGGACCCCATCCCCATTCTCATTTGCTGCCTCTCTTGTGACTGCAGGAATGAGCAATCCAGAAGTCATCCAAAACCTGGAACAAGGGTACCGGATGCCGCAACCGGACAACTGCCCAGAAGAGCTGTACAAACTGATGCTGCAGTGTTGGAGGGATAACCCAGAGCAGCGCCCCACTTTTGAGTTCCTGAAAGGGGTCCTGGAGGATTTCTTCACTGCCACGGAAGTACAATATGAACAGCAGGTGTGAAGATGCTTCAAGCCAAGATCCATGGGACACTATTCTCACAACCAGCAGAAAAGACACTCTTGAAGACTTTGCCTTGCATCCAAGATGGCAGGGAGGGGGGTACGATGGAGAAGAAGGGCTTTATTGGGACCCCAATGACTTCCTGAGAAGTTCATGGCTAATCACTGGCAAACTTCCCTCCTTTTTCAAAAGGAAAAGGAAACCAACATTCAGAGGTGCCCAGAGGAACTGAGACGGAGAGTTCTTGTATCAGCTCAGCAGGCAAAAGCGAGCCCTTTTTTAATTACTACTTTTTTTTTATTTGCATTTATATCCCGCCCTTCTCTGAAGACTCAGGGTGGCTTACACTATGTTAGCAATAGTCTTCATCCTATTTGTATATTTATATACAAAGTCAACTTATTGCCCCCAACAATCTGGGTCCTCATTTTACCTACCTTATAAAGGATGGAAGGCTGAGTCAACCTTGGGCCTGGTGGGACTTGAACCTGCAGTAATTGCAAGCAGCTGCTGTTAATAACAGACTGCATTAGCAGTCTGAGTCACAGAGGCCCCTGTGCTTCAGCTGCTCTGCGGGAGGCACATGCACCTGGTATAGGTAGTCCTCGACTTATGACCATGCTGAACCTGGCAATTGCGGTTGTAAATTGTGAATCATAAAGCAAATCACCCATGTGACCAGACCTGTTTTTATGGCCATTTTGCAGCGGTCAAAAAAGCAAAAGCTGTGGTCATTAAGCAAGTCTATTTTTGCTAGTTTTTTCCCCCCCAGAAATTTAAAGTGAATGCTGGTTTTCAGTAAAACCATTGTAAATGGCAATCATGTGATTGTGGGGGAGGGACAACATCAGAACTTCAAATCTACTAGTAAGTCATAAGTAGTGTTTTTTTGGGGCGGTGTTGTAATTTTGAGTGGTCGCTAAGTGACTGATTGTAAATCAAGGACTACCTGTACAAATGAACCACTGGAAGGCTGTTTTTTAAGGCAAAGGTCCTCTGCCCCCTCAAAGGCCTTGGCTTTTCTGGGATTGCTGTGCAACCAGGCCTGAAGTTTGAACAAAGGCAATAGAAAGTGGCTCTGGGATGTCAAAAAAGTCAAGACAATGGCAGTCGAAGCTCTGCCTTTGTGGTGACACTCATGAAAAAGAGAGCTTTGCTTACATTGTTGTGGCTGCCATTTTGACTTTTTTGACCACACAGAGGCTCTGACAGAGAGAAGGCAGATAGGCGGAGGAAGAAGTAGGAAAGGTAATTTACAGGTTATTCCAAGCTAGCGTATTTTTAAACCATTGTTTCTTGAACAAGCCATATTAATTGGGGTTCACACATGGTCTTAAACAGCGGCTTCCAAAATCATAGCAGTCAGGAAATTATATAATTTGATCTTTTCTATATGCATTATTTTTACATGCTTAATACATGTAAGTTATACATGCAAAATTCTGCGTTTTCAAATGGTCTACGATTGGTTTTGATTTAGTTTAAAATTCCTCATGAGGTTTTTCAAAAGAACAGAACGTGCAGTAAACTTAATCAGAATATGTCACAGAAAAAACAGCTCATGGAGCAGGGGAAGCTTAAAAATCGAAGGTAAAAGGGGCTCGTTTCGAAAACTTCAGTTAAAATAAGAGCAGCTAATGAGACTTAAACTCATCTTAAAAACCTTTTTAAAATCCTTCAAGATGGAATCTTTAAAAAAACTTTGATGCGGGATGTGTGTCTATTTTTAAAAAGCAGAAGATATATTAACGTTTCCCCGCCACCGGCCTGAAACTGAAACATTATTTGCGGGGGGAGGGGTGGGGGGTACCCGCCGCTTCGCAGGAGATACAACCAGAGGAATGTTTCCCCCTCATGTGAAAAATGGTACTAGCTCATCCCTGTACACCCCTGTATTTCTCCTGCAACAGTGGTACAGTCGGAGCAACTACTCACTGCTCGATCTAACTTCTTGTCCCGAAACGCCCCGCCCTTCCAGGCTTCCCATTGGCCTTTAGCGGGATGCCTCCACTTGTGATAGGCTAGCGGGTGGGGAAGGGTTCACCGAGGGCCACCCTCTCCCTCCTTGCCCAGGCGGGCTCGGTTGCGTGGCGGGACTCTGGTCCGGACTGAGGTGCCGTCGGGACGCGGCGCGGCGGGGCGGTGGGGGAAAATGGCGCTGACTCAGGGGACCAAGCGGAAAGTCTGCTACTATTACGACGGTGAGTGAGGGGGCTCGGCGTCTGGAGGGCGGGGCTTAGGGAGGAAGAGGCGGGGCCAGGGGAGGGAGGCTGGGGAGGGGGCGGTGGTAGAAGGGGGACTACACCTCCCATCATCCACAGCGCTCCCGGGATTGCTGCTGCATCTGCTCGTCAACCATCGGAGCTGCTTCGGGAGTTGTGATCTTGCCCGAGCGGGCGACCCTTGGGTGCCCGGCCTCCATCGCCCGGGCTTCCCAGTCGGAGGCGGATCGGGATGCTGCGGGGGGGGGGGGAGGAAAGCCCGATTTGGGGTGGGGGGGATTGGCCAGCGGGTGAACGTGGGGAGTCTGATGGAGGTGGGAAAGGGCTTCCGCTCTCGGCACAACAGCCCTGAGAGGTCGGACAGGCTGAGAGTAGGAGGGAGGAACTCCCTGCCCCCCTCCAGGGGAGGGGGAGCGCTGACCAGAGGGACTCCCCCAATTAATTGCGGGCGAAGGACCCGGTTGGCAAAAGCCGCGCGAAGCCGGCTCGGATTTGCACCCTCGCGTGGCAGGTGGAAGGAGGGGAAAGGCGGGCCCGCTGGGAACGGGGTGGGGGTGGGGGTGTGGACCGTGCAGGGCTTCGTGGTTAAGGCCGACCCTGGGAGGAACCTTAGAGGTCATCTAATCCAGGGGTCTCCAACCTTGGTCCCTTAAGACTTGTGGACTTCAACTCCCAGAGTTCCTCAGCCAGTTTTGCTTTGCTGGCTGAGGGACTCTGGGAGTTGAAGTCCACAAGTCTTAAAGGGACCAAGGTTGAGACCCCTGGATTAGATGACCTCCAAGCTTTGCTGGCTGAGGGACTCTGGGAGTTGAAGTCCACAAGTCTTAAAGGGACCAAGGTTGAGACCCCTGGATTAGATGACCTCCAAGCTTTGCTGGCTGAGGGACTCTGGGAGTTGAAGTCCACAAGTCTTAAAGGGACCAAGGTTGGAGACCCCTGGATTAGATGACCTCCAAGCTTTGCTGGCTGAGGGACTCTGGGAGTTGAAGTCCACAAGTCTTAAAGGGACCAAGGTTGGAGACCCCTGGATTAGATGACCTCCAAGCTTTGCTGGCTGAGGGACTCTGGGAGTTGAAGTCCACAAGTCTTAAAGGGACCAAGGTTGGAGACCCCTGGATTAGATGACCTCCAAGCTTTGCTGGCTGAGGACTCTGGGAGTTGAAGTCCACAAGTCTTAAAGGGACCAAGGTTGGAGACCCCTGGATTAGATGACCTCCAAGCTTTGCTGGCTGAGGACTCTGGGAGTTGAAGTCCACAAGTCTTAAAGGGACCAAGGTTGGAGACCCCTGGATTAGATGACCTCCAAGCTTTGCTGGCTGAGGGACTCTGGGAGTTGAAGTCCACAAGTCTTAAAGGGACCAAGGTTGGAGACCCCTGATTCTAGTCCAACCCCACCCCCACCCCCAATCAAGCAGGAGACCCTACACCATTTCTGACAAACGGCAGTCCAGTCTCTTCTTGAAAGCCTCCAGTGATGAAGATCCCACAACTTCCAAAGGCAGCTTCTGTTCCATCGGTTGATTGTTGTCACTGTCAGAAAGTTCCTCTTTATTTCCAGGTTGAATCTCTCCTTGCTCAGTTTCCATCCGTTATTCCTTGTCTGGCCTTCAGGTGCTTTGGGAAACAGCTTGACCCACTCCTCTTCTCTGTGGCAGCCCCTCAAATATTGGAAGATGGGTATCGTGTCTCCCCTGGTCCTTCTCTTCACCTGACTTGCCATGCTCAGTTCTGCAAGAGCCTCTGCCCTTTGCACACGGAAGGGAAACTGGGGTCAGGCAAAGATGTCGGAAGGGTGGAAGGGAAGAGAGCCTTGGAGCAGCGTGGAAGAAGCCATCAAGGCGATGGCCCCCCAAAGGGACCCCTGATGTAAGGCTGGGGGCTCTCGGTTGCAGAGAGGGCTTCGATCAGAAGAAAAATATCCCCCACAGTCGCTAGTGCTCAGTGGCAGGCCCGTTTAGGGTTTTCTGCCATCATGAAGGAAAATGATTTTAAGCGTAAGGAATTCCTGTCCCAGCTTTGTCTTGGCTCTGTCCTTTACCACCAGCAGCAGCAACCTTGTGGATCATGGATGTTCCATATTTTCTCAGGATTTCTCTGGGCACCTGAGGAAGTATATCCATAAACACTTATACCAGAAGAAATGACTTGGCATGTAAAATGCACCAATAGCCTTGGTGGGTAGGCCAGGCCCGAAATGAGAGAGCCTAGTGGCCCCAAGTAACTTTCATGACTGATCCAACACCGACTGCAACACTGGAAAGATTTTACCAAGCTGACGAGGAGTCTTTCTACTCGCTGTAAGCATGTACGATCAAGCTCAGGATGTGAAGAGGGAGAAGAGCGAGGGCAGCCACTGAGAGAAGGAGCACTGGGTGGGATGTTTCAAGAAGCCAAGGGGCAGCTGGGAGCACGTTGTTGGTAGGGAATGAAATGGAATAGTGCTGTCCAGGTGTATCGGAAAACAATCTGGAGATTTAGCAGGGCTGAAAAAGTGAGGAGGGAGCTGGGTGTGGACAGAGGAAGTAGTTGGTGGAAAATGAAGGAAAGGTTGTTGGTTTTACCATTGTGGCAATACCGTGGAAGGCTCCTTTTAAATTCCAGGGATTATTGTCCTACTCCAAAGCAACTCTTGGGCCTGTGATGATTGTAGGAGGGAAGGGGGAACAGCTTTGTGTCCTGTGTTTTCTGGATGAGGATAGGTCTGAATTGGACTCTAAGGCTTCCCCAGCTTCTTAAGCTAAATTCTGACTTGAGTGATCTCTATTTCTATGCCCTGACTTCCCTGGCCTCAGAGCTGAAGATGTTTATTCTTGGAAGAGGCTCCTGGTTTTTTCTCAGGCCACATATTTCCTGTTGTCACAAAAGCAATCCCTATTTCCCATGTTAGCCTGGGAACGTTGGCCTGTTTCTAGAAGGGGAATTGGTTTGCTGAGAATCACTTCTTCATTTCTGCCTCCATGGATGGTGTTTTCAAAGAAATGCTAGGGCCTTGTTTGCCAAGAAGGCAGCCCATTTTCCAGGGCAAATGTGCCCAACTGATGTTTTCTTCAGGCTATGTGCTTCTTGGGATCCAAAGCAGCTTGCAACTTTCCTGTGTCTCCAGGAGGATGTTCTCAGTTGGACCAAAGGTCCATCTAGAGTAGGGATAATCTTCTTGAAGAACAGGGCTGTCAAACTCCTGGCCCATGGGCTGGATGCGTCACGTGCTGGCCAGGTCTACGCCCGGTTTAGCAAAGGGGGAAAAAATCCTGATGCGTCACGTCATGCCGCCATGACAACGTGAGTTTGACACCCCTGTTGTAGAGGTATAAAAGTAATCAGTAGTTTTCTGGCTTTTGGGCAGGAAATGCTTGAAAATGATAATGCAAACTCTAAAATAGGCTCTGTTTTTCTGGGTGTATAAATATCTGTAAGAGCAAGGAAAAGAGCATTCCCAAAGCTCTTTTCAAAAACGCTACATTGTGGTTCCATCTATGATTATGATATAGTCCTGTACTATTATAATAATAATACAGGTAGTCCTCAGCTTATAATGTAATGGAGCCTGCCCATTAATATTGTGATGCCTATCACATGACTGGAGCCATTTTTAGTACCTTTTTTGCAGCAATAGTTAAGTGAACCTATTTTTTGTTATCGACCGGTTTTGCAGAAAATGAGAAGTAAATGCCTATTTTTGGCAAAATGTCATAAAACATGGTCACATGACTTCAGGACGCTAAATGTGGGCCACTTCCCAAGTGCCCCAGATGTGGTCACAAGACTGTGGATTGGTCACTATACCTTTGGAACCTAATTACCCCATGGCAGGGGTCTCCAACCTTGGCAACTTGAAGCCTGGTGGACTTCAACTCGCAGAATTCCCCAGCCAGCTTTGCCGGCTGGGGAATTCTGGGAGTTGAAGTCCTCCAGGCTTCAAGTTGCCAAGGTTGGAGACCCCTGCCCCATGGTATGAAACTAAGCGACTGGTCATAATTTGAGCACTATGTGTAAGTCAAATAATCCAGGCATTTTCTGTATATGGTGGCCCATTCCAGACTTAAATGCTTTTTCATGTAAGAACTCTGGGCCAGTTCGAAAACAGCTTCAGACCGGTATGATCCACATCACCTCTGTTCATCAGCAAAACTGATTTATTTTTGGCTTGGCAGCATTCTACTTGAAACCACAGATGAATGCTATTTACTTGTTTATGGAAGTACTGTAACTTAATGAAACTCAATGGTGGATTTCCCCATTAGGAGGAGCTCTTGCCTCACCCCCTCCCTGCTCCTGGTACCGGCAGGGCAGAGTTGGCTTAGTGGCTTCACAAGTCCCTTGCCATAGGATCCCTTTGGATTTTTTGCCCTTGATCCAGAGGTATGCAAAGCCTGTTCGATAAGGATGTGTGTCTGTGTGTGTGTACTAATGGATTTTATTTTCCTTTCTCTTTAGCGGCCTCAGGGATTTTGTTGCTGTAGGAGCAGTATGCTGATTTTTTTTCTTCCTTGTTCTGAACGCTGTGAGGCAAATAGCAGTGAGGAGAGTCACAGAGGGCTTTTGATTGCCTCTTGAAAGATTAGGGCAGCCTTTCTCAAACTTAGCAACTTCAAGATGTGTGGACTTCCAACTCCCACACCGTTGATGGCTGGCTGGGGAGTCCTGGGAGTTGAAGTGCGCACAACTTGAAGTTATCAAGTTTGAAAAATACTGAATTAGAATGTGAAAGTGGCCCTACAGTTGGGCCACCCATCTATCCTTGGCATAGAGGGCTTTGCTTAACTTACTTAGCACTCTTTTATAGGTAATAATCAACTTACAACCATTTGCTTAACAGTCAAAGTCACAACAGCAACTGAGAAAATAATACTGCTTATAATCAGTCCTTGCACTTAGGATCGGTCCTTGCAGCATCCCTGCTGTCATATGAATGCCACTTGCAAGCTTCCCAGGGAGTTTCTGACAAGCAAAGTCAATGGGGGAAGACAAATTCGCTTAATGATCGCACAAGTTGTATAATGATCACTGCAAAAAAGGTTGTAAAATCGAATTCAGCTTATTTAATGAGTGCATTGCGTTGCAACAAAAATTCCAATCCCAACTGTAATTGTAAGTTGAGGACTACCTGTACCCTCTTCCCCTCAGGAGTACATTGCTAACCCAGTTCTCCAACTGAATGACTCTTGAGAGCTGTGGACTTCTTCCAAGATTCTCAGCAATGGCTGTATTGGCTGGAGAATTTTGGATGTTGAGCTCCATGGTCTTTAAAAAATATTCTGCATGCTTCATTTAGACTCTCTTTTGGAGTGAAGTGAGGTTTTCTCATAAAGGGAGGCAGGATTGGATCTGCTTAGTATTTTGATGGAGATATCTAAGGCTTATAGGTTCCAGTGGAGAGATCACATTCATTGAAAGAAACATTGGCAAATGACTTCTGTTGTTGTCAAGAAAACAATATGGAGGTTTCCATGAAATTCTGAAGCACCTTTCTGAAACATCTGTCTGTTCTCTGAGGCTGCTGAGGAAGGCCTTTTCTCCCCTTGCTTTCTGTAAAATAGAGCTGGGACAGCTTGGAGTAGTTGGTAGTTGAACCCTGTCCCTTAGTTGAGAAAGGCTGAACCAGCATGGTCTCAACATGCTTTAAGGAGGCCTGATTGACTCTTTGGGCCACAGCATGAGTTCTGCCTGATATATTGAATAAAGCAAAGTTTAGAACAACATGGAAATCAAAAGAGAGCTAATAGTATTACAACTTATGTTTTATTCATTTGAATAACATAAACATTTTGAGGAACACTTTGGGGATTCAGCTGCTTCTGCTTTTTGTATGATGGTTGTTGCTGGGTGATGTTTTGGAATTGCCAACTGCCCTGGTGAGAAATTGATTTTATTGAATTGAATTGTGCAAGTTTTGGGCATCGTTTAAAAGATTTTTTACTCGTATTGGATTCTACAAACAAAATTGTGAGTTGATTCAGAACACCTGCTACCATGCAATCAATGTCTCTGTAAAATGTGATGGCACCTCTGCCATGAACAAAGGGTATGTATGTGCGTGTGGCCCTTCAGAATTCCTCTGCGCTGCAGTTTTCGTTTTGAAGGATCGTTTGGGGAGCTAGCTTACATCCCGTTTTCATCTCACTTGCAGCAGAATTCAGAAGAGTTAAGAAGCTGCCCTGCTGATTACCTACACTCAAGATCTGGGAGCTGAACTCCAAACTTCATAAAGTTGATTAGGTTGAAAAAAACACTGCTCAAGGAAATAGTCCTTCCTCAGTCTAGTCATCGGAAACCTATTAAATTGAGGCCTGGCCTGTATTTGTACATAGAACAGTTCTTGCTTTGATGATGTTACCTAGTTAAGTTATGAAATGTCTGCAAGAAAACAACCAAGCTCAGAGAGTACCAAGAGTTCCACAGTTCAACCCTGAACTATTTTCTTCTATGGGAACAGATCTTTAACTCAAAACTCCTGTATTCCTCTCCCTCCCCTTGTTACGCTAATGTCCATTCTTAAATACCTTTCTAACATTTCATTAGGTTCACATTGTAATGATCATGTTGTATTCCCCTCCCTCCCCTCTTTTCTTTGCCTCTTAGGGGATATTGGAAACTATTACTATGGTCAGGGTCACCCCATGAAACCTCACAGGATCAGGATGACTCACAACCTTCTTCTCAACTATGGTCTTTACAGAAAAATGGAAATTTATGTAAGTTTTTAAAAAACTGAACATTAAATTCTTCACCCGCTGTTACTGACTGGGGTCTTTGGCTCAGAAAGAAGGAGAGCTGCTACAAGCGAGCATGTGTTCCCCCACCCCCCAATCATCCCAGCTGATCAAGAAGGACCAGTGGATTTTGCTCCCATCTAGGGCTGAATCCTGACTGGAAGGGGTCCTCGTTAGCTCTTCATTTGAGGCTTTTTGTGGCTGCTGAAGCGCCCCCTTTCAACCTCACTAAAGTCAGAGCTTTGCTTGAACAATGTTCAGAAGTGACAGCCTTACCAAGTTCTCCTCCTCCTTTCTTTGTCATTTCAGCGACCTTACAAGGCAAGTGCCGAGGAGATGACCAAATATCACAGTGATGATTACATCAAATTTCTGCGGTCAATTCGGCCAGATAACATGTCTGAATACAGCAAGCAGATGCAGCGATGTGAGTGAAAGTGAAGGGTGTTATATTTGCTTGGAAATCCTCAGACAAGCTTGGCTAAAAATGGGCCCCTGGGTGGGTTTTTAGAGGGGGGGAAAGGGTTAATGCACTGATAAGGTTTATAGCGGCAAGGATGGATGGATGATACCGCCACTGTAAAATCCATTTGCGATATCTTATCCATCAGCCCTTAAATGAGGCTTCTGATCCCAGTTGGGAAAAGCCTGGCCTGAATGCGTGGTTGCTTTCAGGTGGGATGACAAACTGGCTTTTCACTCTCAGACTAGCCCCAGCAAGCCTTTGGTGTTGCTGGGACCCGCTACCTCTTTGTGGATGAGAAGAGAAAATTAGCAATTCCCTTGTTTTCAATACATTTGCCATTCCTTCAGAGGGTGACTTGTTAATATCCACTGTTTGTGTAATAGGGAAAGCTTGGTCAGTCATGCAAAAAAAACAGGTTTAGGCTTAAGTTCCTTCTTGTAATTTTTTGTTGCTTGAATTGAATTAAAGCTTGAGAAATGTTGTGCAGTACAATTGTTCATCCTTCTACCCAAGGCGGTATTTCTTAACCACAGCAACTTTAACTCCCAGAATTCCCCAGCCAGCACTTTAGACTACCTACTTCCCTATGGTCTCCTGCCCAAGAACTACCCATCTTGAAGCTCCAATGTGGAGTTCTGCCAAGCTCTTAAAGCTGTCAGTTTGCTAGAGCTCCAGCAGGTGGCACCACCTCCTAGCATTGTTAAATGCCAATGGACAGCTTGAACAAATCTGATCTCTTACTTTCATTAATGAGCAACTTGTGTGGGGGTTTTTTTTCCCTGTAAGCAAGATATCTCAATGCAGTTGCTCAGTTTTTGCCTCATGTTGCTAGATCATAAACTCCAGTGGAAGGACAGCTTTATTGCACATGGTTCACAAATTATATATTTATATTTATTTATCAAATTTAGAGATTGTCCATTTCACTCACAAAGCACCTCTGGGGGATGTACAGTTAAATCTCTCCTTCCTTGTCCTCCTTAATCAGTTTTCCAAAGTTATTCCCACATAAAGCTCTATTGTTCGGGGGGGGGGGTTCTTTTTATTTTCAAACTCCGATATTTCTATTTCTCTTTTTGGCTGAAATCATTGATATGTTGTGATTAAACAAGGACTTCTCCTGTTGCTTTTTTTTTCAAGTCAATGTTGGAGAAGATTGCCCTGTGTTTGACGGACTGTTTGAATTCTGCCAACTTTCTACAGGAGGGTCTGTTGGTAAGTAGCAATCATAGTTTTAAAAATAAAAACCTCAAAGGATGTACTGTACTAACTGCGCTGCTTGTTCTACTGAGGACCTCACTTTCATTATGGAATTGCAGACTGTGGGTTTTGACATCTGATTCCTGCTCCTTTTAGGCCAGGCAATGATGTGCAAAGTTGCTCTGAATTTGAAACGTTCCTTTGAATGCAAACTATTTCATACACTTTTGAAAAATGTCAGGATATTAATACAGGTATTCCTCAACTGGGCCTTAGAACCACAATTGGGCCATGTTCTGTTGCTGAACAAGGTGGTCATTAAGTGAGTCAAGTCCAATTTTATTACTTTTTTGCCATAGTTAAGCAAATTTCTGCAGCTAAATGAATCACACGATTATTAAGTGAATCTGGCTTTCTCCATTGGCTTTGCTTGTGGGAAGCCGGCTGGAAATGGTGATCACATGATTCGGGATGCTAAACCATCATAAATACATGCCTGTTGCCAAGATCCCAAATTTTGATCATGTGATCAAGAGGATGGTGCAAGGACTTGTCTTAAGTTACTTTTTTTCAGTGTCATTGAACAATTGATTGTAAATCAAAGACTGCTTGTTGTCCTCTTGAGCTCACAAAAGCTTATGCCTTTTAGGAAAATTTGTTAGTTGGAAAAGAGGCTATCAGAATCCTGAATTTTTTTTAATCCTCCTATTAAGCATTTTGCTAAAGCAGCTGTTTTGAGCTTGAGACATTGTTTCATGCTCAGATCACTTTCAAAATGCTCAAAACAGCTGTTTCTACACAGAAATGAGGTGTTTTGGATTCAGAATAACTCACATCAAAATGTTTTGTACATTCCATATAATAAATTCACAGATGAATGTTTCTAGAGAATGCTTTCTCTCATGCTGAAATCGTTCAGCTTCGGGACGGTTTGGACCAAAATTGCGGTGACTCAGGTGAGACGTCTGAGGGTGGTCTTGGTGATATTGTTTGGGATGAGTTTGACCCTGTGGCTCCCGAGGACATGGACAGGTTGTTGGGTAGGTTGAATGCCACCACGTGTTTACTGGACCCGTGCCCCTCCTGGCTGGTGCTGGCCACTCAGGAGGTGACACGAGGCTGGCTCCAGGCGATTACGAGTGCTTCTTTGGTGGAGGGTGTCTTTCCGGCCGCCTTGAAAGAGGCGGTGGTGAGGCCCCTCCTCAAGAAGCCTTCCCTGGACCCGGCTGTTTTAGGTAATTATCGTCCGGTCTCCAACCGCTTGGCGAAGGTTGTAGAGAGTATGGTGGCATATCAGTTTCCTTACACCTGGATGAAACTGTCTATCTAGACCTGCTCCAGTCCGGTTTCCGCCCGGTTACAGCACGGAGACGGCTTTGGTCGCGTTGGTGGATGATCTCTGGAGGGCCAGGGATAGGGTTGTTCCTCTGCCCTGGTCCTATTAGACCTCTCAGCGGCTTTCGATACCATCGACCATGGTATCCTGCTGCGCGGTTGGAGGGATTGGGAGTGGAGGCACCGTTTATCGGTGGTTCTCCTCCTATCTCTCCGATCGGTCGCAGACGGTGTTGACAGGGGGCAGAGGTCGGCCCGAGGCGCCTCACTTGTGGGTGCCGCAGGGTCGATTCTCTCGCCTTCTGTTCAACATCTATATGAAGCCGCTGGGTGAGATCATCAGTGGCTTCGGTGTGAGGTACCAGCTGTACGCGGATGACACCCAGCTGTACTTTTCCACACCGGGCCACCCCAACGAAGCTATCGAAGTGCTGTCCCGGTGTCTGGAAGCCGTACGGGTCTGGATGGGGAGAAACAGGCTCAAGCTCAATCCCTCCAAGACAGAGTGGCTGTGGATGCCGGCATCCCGGTACAGTCAGCTGAGTCCACGGCTGACTGTTGGAGGCGAGTCATTGGCCCCGATGGATAGGGTGCGCAACTTGGGTGTCCTCCTGGATGAACGGCTGTCTCTGGAAGATCATTTGACGGCCGTCTCCAGGAGAGCGTTCTACCAGGTTCGCCTGGTGCGCCAGTTGCGCCCCTTTCTAGACCGGGATGCCCTATGCACGGTCACTCACGCCCTCGTGACGTCTCGCCTGGATTACTGCAACGCTCTACATGGGGCTCCCTTGAAGGGCATCCGGAGGCTGCAGTTAGTCAGAATGCGGCTGCGCGGGTGATAGAGGAGCCCTCGTGGCTCCCGTGACACCTATCCTGCGCAGACTGCACTGGCTACCTGTGGCCTTCGGGTGCGCTTCAAGGTTTTGGTAACCACCTTTAAAGCGCTCCATGGCATAGGGCCGGGTTATTCTGGGACCGCCTACTGCTACCGAATACCCCTCCCCGACCCGTGAGCCCCCACGGAGAGGAACTCCTCAGGGTGCCGTCAGCGAGACAGTGTCGTCTGGCGACGCCCAGAGGAAGGGCCTTCTCTGTGGGGGCTCCCACCCTCTGGAACGAACTACCCCCAGGACTTCGTCAATTTCCGGACCTCCGAACCTTCCGTCGCGAGCTTAAAACACACTTATTCATCTGTGCAGGACTGGATTAGATTTTAAATTTATTGGTTTTAAATGGGTTTTATTTTTTATATTGTTTTTAAACATTCGGCCTTTTAGAATAAGTTTTTTAATTGTTATTTTAATCTGTATTTATGTGTTTTTTATCTGCCTGTGAACCGCCCTGAGTCCTTCGGGAGATAGGGCGGTATATAAATACGATTAATAAATAAAATAAATAAAATGCTTCCATGAATAGTAATCTCAGAATAGTATTTGCAGAGATCTGGATAAATATTTAGGGATTTATGGATCCCTGAATCCAGAGCAAATTCCCTTGATGTCTGCCAGCTTCTCTGCCTTCCCTGATTTAGATCTTTTTAGATTATTTTAATTAAAAAATAATCTGGAAAATAATAGCAAGCTAGAGCATAAAGTATAATGATGTCCTCTGGTATCATTGTAATTTGTAAAAACACCTGTGATCCACATACTTGTTCCAGGGATGAAATCCAAAATTTTTCCCTACCGGTTCTGCGGGTGTGGTTGGTGGGCGTGACAGGGGAAGGATATTGCAAAATCTCCCATTCCCTCCCCACTCTGGGGCCAGCCAGAGGTGGTATTTGCCGGTTCTCCAACCTACTTAAAATTTCCGCTACCAGTTCTCCAGAACCTGTTAGAATCCGCTGAATTTCACCCGACTTGTTCTCTGAGCAGACATAGAAATTAAAAATGGCTAATGGCAGCTATCATGCTAGTCTCTAAAAGTATTTATTTATTTATTTATTTATTTATTTATTTATTTATTTATTTATTTATTTATTTATTTATTTATTTATTTATTTATTTATTTATTTATTTATTTATTTATTTATTTATTTATTTATTTAATTTATATATCGCCCTTCTCCCAAAGGACAGCCAGGTAAAAACAGATTTCACAAAAAATTAAAAAAACATTTTAAAAATCTGATTCAATTAGGCCGAATGCAAGTTAAAACTATGATAAAACCATGATAAAACCCATGTTAAAATTACATTAGGCCAGCCCTGCGTGATAAACAAAAAGGTCTTTAACTCGCGTCGAAAGGTCCGGAGGTCAGGGAGTTGATGTATCCCTGGTGGCAGCTCATTCCAGAGGGCAGGAGCTCCCACGGAGAAGGCCCTCCCCCTGGGGGTCGCCAGTCGACATTGTCTGACTGACGGCACCCTGAGGAGGCCCTCCCTATGTGAGCGCACAGGTCGATGGGAGGCTATTGGTGGCAACAGGCGGTCCCGTAAGTAACCCGCTCCTATACCATGGAGTGCTTTAAAGGTGGTAACCAACACCTTGAACTGCACCCGGAAGACCACCGGAAGCCAGTGCAGCTTGCGCAGGAGAGGTGTTACATGGGAGCCTCGAGTTGCTCCCTCAATTACCCACGCAGCGGCATTCTGGACCAGTTGGAGCCTCCAGGTGCTCTTCAAGGGGAGCCCCATGTAGAGAGCGTTACAGTAGTCCAGGTGGGAAGTGATGAGGGCGTGAGTGACTGTGCATAGGGAATCGCGGTCTAGAAAGGGACGCAACTGGCGTATCAGGCGAACCTGATAAAAAGCTCCTCTGGCAACGGCCGTCATCTTCTAAGGACAGTCGTACATCCAGAAGGATGCCTAAGTTGCGGACCCTCTCCATAGGGGCCAATAACTCGCCCCCAACAGTCAGTGATGGAATCAGCTGGCTGTACCGGGATGCCGGCATCCACAGCCACTCAGTCTTGGAAGGGTTGAGTCGAAGCCTGTTCTTCCCCATTTAGACCCGCACGGCCTCCAGACACCGGGACATCACTTCAACGGCCTCATTGGGGTGGTTAGGGGTGGAAATGTACAGCTGAGTATCATCAGCATACAGATGACATTGCACCCCAAAACCACGGATGATCTCACCTAGCGGCTTCATGTAGTTGTTGAACAGAAGAGGTGAGAGAACCGACCCCTGTGGCACCCCACACATGAGGCGCCTCGTGGCCGATCTCTGCCCTCCTGCCAACACCATCTGCGACCGGTCAGAAAGATAGGAGGAGAACCACCGCAAAACGGTGCCCCCTACTCCTAAGCCCCCCCAGCCGTCGCAGCAAGATACCATGGTCGATGGTATCAAAAGCCACTGAGAGATCTAATAGGACCAGGGCAGAGGAACAACCCCTGTCCCGAGCCCTCCAGAGATCATCAACCAATGCGACCAATGCCATCTCCGTGCTGTACCCGGGCCGGAAGCCGGACTGGAATGGGTCAAGATAGACAGTTTCATCCAGGTACTGGGGGAGCTGTTGTGCCACCACACTCTCAACAACCTTCGCCGTAAAATGCAGGTTGGAGACGGGACGATAGTTCGCTAAAACAGCTGGGTCCAGGGAGGGCTTCTTGAGGAGGGGCCTCACCACCGCCTCTTTCAAGGCGATAAGGAAGACACCCTCCGTCAAAGAAGAAGTATGTCCCCCTGCTGGGAAAAAAATCAATTTGGATCACTTGGAGCAATAAAGACCATACTGGCTGGCTAAATAAGGGAAGAGCAATCGGCGTCTTCCCCATGAGTCTCCTTGGTATCCATTTTATGAGAGCATCCACAGCTGTTCTCAAGCTGCACACTTGCCCACCTGCCCAAAAGAATTGCCCATTTTTGGTATCGAACCAGATCTTAAATGATTCTCAAAATAGGGAGAACTGGAAAGATCGGTCTTTTGACATTTTGTTGTTGCACAGTCGCTAAGTTGTGTCAGACTCTGTGTCCCTTTGTGTCCCTTTGTGTCAGACTCTTTGTGTCCCTATGGACTAGAGCAAGCCAGCCCCACCCCACTGTCCTGGAATCTGCCCAAACTCACGACTAGTGTGTCAATGATCCTGTCTTAACCATCCCATCCTCAGCCATCCTCTTTTTTTTACAACTACCCATTTCTCATATCAGGGGTCACCAACCTTTCGAACCTCAGGGACCACTAATTCATAATTTTAAATCTTGCAGACCACTAATATGATCTGCCTAATGACTGGCTGGGTGGGCGTGGCTAGGTCATGTGACTGGGTGGGCATGTCACATTGAGGGGCACCTTGCGGGACTCTGCTTGCCCCTTTCTCCCACCCATGCCTCACCTGCCCTCCCACCCGGGCTCCTTAGGGCCCCAACAGGAAGCAGTTGTTGGAGCTAAGCAGCCACCACGAGAAAGAGTTGGCAAACAGCTGGTTCAGTTCAAATTGGATCTGGCCGAGAAGGAGGCTCAGCAGAAGCACCTCACTGAGGACTGCTAGCATAGGCTTTCCAAGCAGAGGGAAGACCTGCGGGAGTGCAAGGCCAGGTACCAGCATCTGGAAGCTCAGTGGGCTGAGATGGTCAGTCAGTTCCAGGCCATGATGCAGTCCCACTGGAACAAGGCCCTCTGGCTCTTTGCCACCAGTAACACTTCCCTCCATCCTTTGCCCAAAGCCCTGCACCAGGAGGCTGAAGCAGACCCCAAGTTGGAATTTCTGCCCTCCAACTTGCACGAAAAAACCCCGAAGTGGCAGACTTTCTGCAGCAACACAAACATTCATTGCACTTATCTGTCCTAGGGACCACAGTTTGAGGATCCCTGATTTAATGCAATATTAAAAATGCAAATAGTTTTTCTGCGGACCACCAAAATTTTTTTGCGGACCACCAGTGGTCCATGGACCACCAGTTGGTGACCGTTGCCTTATATAATGTCTCATGTTTCATGAACATGAATGACGTTGTTGGCCTGAAGTGGGGAAGGTTGCGTGGGATGTGCCCCTCATATCCCCTGACCTGCATAACAAGGCCTGACCAGGAGTGTTCCTTGTGTCTGCTTAGAAGAAAGAAAAAGACTCAGCATTGAGAATCTTGTTTAATCTAGTCTGTAGCTCTCTTTCAGAACTTAATACTCCAAACAAATCAGGGTTTGGAGGGGATTGTGACCGACATGGCTGACCAACATTTCCTGCCTCGGTAGCACACTTTGAGAACATATGAACTGAGGTGGCTGACTCAGGAGGATAGAGTGCATGTGCTTTAGATGGGTGCATGATTCTCAAATAAATGGATGTAAAGGAGGTAGAGTTCCAGGCTTTGTAATTCACACATCTGTTTTGGAGAGTAGCAGTTTATCATGAGTTAGGTAGAATAGAATAGAATAGAATAGAATAGAATAGAATTTATTGGCCAAGTGTGATTGGACACACAAGGAATTTGTCTTGGTGCATATGCTCTCAGTGTACATAAAAGAAAAGATACGTTCATCAAGGTACAACATTTACAACACAATTGATGATCAATATATCAATATAAATCATAAGGATTGCCAGCAACAAGTTATAGTCATACAGTCATACAGTCATACAGGTAGTTACGACAGTTGCATCCCAGCACAGCACTTGGAAATAAGTGGTTGAAATTTTGGGGCCAAGTAACACAGGAGGGCATGTATTGTGAGAATGTCCATTCTTAACTTACTGAAACCTAATACTATCCATCTGACTTCAGAAGCAGAGGGAGTCACTCTGTGTGATCCATATTCTGGTTCTTGTAAGTGTATACAGTCAGTCCTTTATGATTAATTGCTTAATGACTGTTTTGAAGTTACGATAAACCAGAGTTTGTCCAAGGGATGTCCAGAGTTTGAAGTTCTGATGGCTATCCTTCCCACCATCATCATATGATCAGCTTGCATTTACAACTGATCATGATTTATAACATTTTTTCCCCAGAAACTGGGATTTACTTCTGGTTTCCAGCAAAAAAACTCCTAATGATTTTGGTGCTTATTTAATGACTGCTGCAAAAAATATTGTAAGATCAGATATAGTCACATGATAACCTGCTTAATGATCAGCAAGTCTTACAACTGTATTCCGGGCTCACTTACGATTCTAACTCAAGGACTACCTTAGCATAGTTTCTTTTGATTGTCAATTCTGGGTATCTTGTGCCAAGCCAAAGGATCTCCAGCTGCTGAACTGGCAGCCTCCCCTTTGTCCTTAATAGTGGGGAGTCTGCAGATCTCTAAATGGTACCGATAGAGGAGACTATTTGTAGTGTGATGTCCTTGGTGCTCTCTTGATGGCTTTCTTACAAACGTTTCATTACCAGACTAGATAACATCATCAGTATAAGTCTGGTTGTGATGGCTGCTTTGTCATCTCTGCTCTCTCACTTGTTTGAAATTCTCTTCCCAGCAAGCGCAGTGAAACTAAACAAGCAACAGACAGACATCGCGGTGAACTGGGCTGGAGGCTTGCATCATGCCAAGAAGTCAGAGGCTTCTGGCTTCTGTTACGTCAATGATATCGTCCTGGCTATCTTAGAATTGCTAAAGTATGTGAAACTGCCACTTTATATTCTGGACATAAATGAGATTGTCATCTTTATGGGACACTTTAGGATGTGTGGACTTCAACTCCCAGAATTCTCCAGCCAAGCATGCTGGAGCCAGTTGAAGTGCACACAATGGCCAAGGTTGAGAACAGTGCTTTATACTGTGGATCTAAATGAAATCCTCACCTTGTCAAAAATATCATATTCATCCTGTGCAGGATAAGCTGCTCGGATAGGGAAATCTCTGAGATGCTTTGCTCTTGTTTAATCATGAAGGGAATTTATGTATGAGACAGCGCAGGCACAGATTTGACTTCGCATTGCCTTGGACAGGCAAGTCCAAGAAGCATTATTTGGTCCAATAATAGCTTTCAGTGGGCATTTAGAGGCATCCCTGGAATTTTGCAGAATCTGAGCCCAGCATGAAACTGAGTCTTGATGGATAGAGATGGATGTTTTGTTATGCTTTGTTATGAGTGGAGTTTTGCTCTCCACTCATTCTGATGGCCAAAAGGGACGCTTCCAAGAGTGTTTCAGGAATGCATCCTTTTAAAAGGATCCACCCTGACACTCAACAGCCTGGGTGCGGAATGGGAACCTAGATCCTTGGCAGCTCCTCAGCTTCCCTAAGAGGCGGATTGATGACATTAATTATTTCTGGAAATGAAGGAAAAGGAAACATCTCCCCATATGGGATTTAAATGCATAGAACATATTCGTCACCCTGGCTGTGTAGTTTTCAGCAGTTAACGATGCCCTTAGGTCTCTGGCAGCTGTTCCCACCTTTCCTGACCCCTCGGTATTATCTTGGGATGACCGTTTGAAACCTCACCCGGCTGTCAATCACACAAGCTTTCTTTCTTCTTAACAAAGCCTAGTGTGGCTTTAGGGACTGAATTTTAAAACTTGATAATTTTGGGTTTACTTTTTGGGGGCGGAGGGGGGGGGAATGTCTAGGTTCCTCATGGCTGAACTTTGTTTTTGAGGTGCCAGCCTGACATCCCTTTGCAACCTCAGGTACCACCAGAGAGTGTTGTATGTTGACATCGACATCCACCATGGTGATGGTGTGGAGGAAGCCTTCTACACCACAGACCGTGTCATGACAGCGTCCTTCCATAAGTATGGGGAATATTTCCCAGGAACTGGGGATCTGCGGGTGAGAATGGGAACTTCAGATGCATCTTCCTGGGCATCCAGTCCCTTTTCCTTCTTTTTGGTTGGCTCGCACACTTTCCAGGCCCTGTTAGTAACAGAGCTTTGCATGATCCTCTCTCCTTCTAAAACAAGATGATTCACGTTCTCTGAGTCAGAGGTACTAACACACCTATTCCCAAATTGAAAAGTTTAATGCAACAGAAATTATGTCACAATGTTAGTGAATGGAAGAAAGAGAGTAATCTCATTAGTTTTATTGACTGTTCCTATAACTGAAATAAGCTCCTATGATAACATCTGACTGATGTTGTTTCAACTCAAAAGCTAGGTCAATTAGACCCTCAAATCCCAGATCTGTGCTCTAGATTGAAGGACATCCCAGAAATTTTCCCAAAATTACATAAGCATCTCCATTAATCCTCCGGAGTCGACTTTCACTTGAAAAGGACAACAGCTTGACTAAAGAACTTCTCTTTCATATTTCCTTCTTGGAGTGCAGCCTTTTGTCTACTAAGGAGAGGCAGAGCATGGCCTTTGTCCTAGAAAACACTGTGTATGCCTACAGGGGTGTGCGAAATGTTTTTAGTTTAAAATTTGTTTGTTCTGTGACTGCCCTTCCCAGCCAAGTGACTCTGGGCAGTTTACAATTCTAAAACAATGGAAATACAATTCAAATATGAAACTTTCTTAACACTGTTCCATTTCTCTTCCTGTGTATTTATTGATTATTAGATTCAAGGTCACTTCTTTAAAGATGGGCTCTGATCCAGGTTTCCCTTAGGAATTGTCCGACACCTTAACCCAGTATTTCTCAAATTTGACAATTTTAAGATGTGTGGACTTTAACTCCCAGAATTCTTCGGCCAGCATGTAGTGTTAAAGTTCACACATGTTAGCGTTGGCTGGGGAAGTCTATGCATCTTAAAGTTGCTAAGGTTGAAGAAACATTGCCTTAATTGCTACATCAAACAGGCTCTCCTTTCCATGAAAAACTAAATTACCTGAGAAATGCATTGTTTTGGCTTAAGAAATTGAGGGAACCCTGCAAGCATAATGTGAGTCATGGAGTACTCATCTCTGTCAAGATCTCTCCCCCTCCCTCCGGAAAATAGCTTGCTCTTACAGCAATAGGGAATGACTAGATAGGGAACATTTGGGCAGCATTTGGCAAAATCTTAGTCATTGGGGAAGAAGAGAGGAGTGAGGAAGGGCAAAAAGTAACACATGGGTATCCCATGTGTTGTTTTTCACCCTTCTTTACGTATCTTCTGGGATCGGATGAGCCAGTTGGCATACTTGTTGAATCTGCCTTATTTCAGATTATTGATTCAGCACCAGCTCACCCCCCACCCCCAGTCCTCTTCTGGACTGAGCCCTCTTGGGCAGGACAAGATGGTTGACTCTCCTGTTTTGGGGAGGTGTCGTTGGGAAAACCTTGGCTCTAAAGTCCCAAAGGTACTTTTCCAAGAGGCAACGGGACTTTCTGGTTTTTCTTTGAAGACATTTTGCTTCTTATCCAAGAAGCTGTTTCTTCTTGGATGAGCGAAATGTCTTCAAACCCCCCTCCCCCCGAAAGTCCAGTTGCCTTTTGAAAAAGCCCTTTTGGGACAACCGTGATCCTGGATGACTAAGAATCTCCATAGACACTTGGCTCTAAGGGAGCCAAAGAAGCTTGTGGACAACCCCTTTGGGGTATTCTGGGTGACGTGATAAGGGTGTCCCATTATTGGGCTGCAGAGCCTCTGCGAGCATCAGAATACCAACAGACCCTGACTTGGGCATCCTCTGAAAGTAGCCCCAGCTAGAATTTCAGATGCCATCTTTTCTTCTTCCTAAGGATATTGGTGCGGGTAAAGGAAAATATTATGCTGTCAACTATCCTCTCCGGGATGGGATCGATGATGAGTCTTATGAAGCCATTTTCAAGCCGGTAAATGTCTTAGTCCTTGAATGCTTCTAGTTCATTTTGCAGGTGCTGCAGTTGCCTCAGTAAACTTTGCAGACTTGCAGTTTGTGGAGAAAGTTGTAACTTCTAGCAATGGCAATCAGAGGATTTTTGATGTCCTCTCCAACCTAGAGGAGCAGGGAGTGGGTGGGAGAACCCAAGGGAAGAAAGGGATGAAAGCACAAGTTTCAGACTACCTGTTCACCACTGACAAGCCCTTGGTCTTCTTCAGGTCTTGTTGGTGGGAGGAGATGGGAGGCTTGTCCCTAATCTGCATGGATGGATAACATGAGATTGGACCTCTGGGTGGCTTCCATTGGGGAATAGACTTTGTTGAAGGCATTGGGCTGGCTTTGCCAGAGATTGTGGTGGAAGGAAAGGGGTCCTGATAGTAACCCTTCAGGTTCTGTGCATTTGCTACTTTATTACCATACTCAGGTGTTTGTTTTTACTGGCTAGGTGATGTCTAAAGTGATGGAGACATTCCAGCCGAGTGCCGTTGCACTGCAGTGTGGCTCAGATTCTTTATCAGGGGACAGGTTGGGTTGTTTTAATCTGACCATTAAAGGTAAGAGGGGTTTCTTGGAAGGGGGCGATGGGTGAATTATTCAAGGATGCTTTGTTGGTCAGAATCAACTGTGTGTCCTCTGAGGGGCCTCTCAATGTTTTGCAGGAGTGCAGGAGCATCTTTGAAGGTTGGATATTTGTGTCTTATGGCACAATGAGAATCAAGGGTTCTCTTTAACACAAGGTGCTCTGAAATGCATCTCTTCCCATTGTGTTTCGTGGCTCACTTGGGTTGTTTCGCTCCATCATCATTCTGCTGATTTGTTGCTCAGTGGAAGCTCACTTCCAGCAGACTGAGGCTCTTCCTTCCCCCAGGTCATGCCAAGTGTGTGGAGTTCATCAAAAGCTTTAATTTGCCCATGCTGATGCTGGGAGGTGGTGGCTACACAATCCGTAACGTGGCCCGGTGTTGGACGTATGAGACGGCTGTGGCGTTGAACACAGAGATCCCGAATGGTATGGAGGACCCTTATTTAGCTCACTTGGGGAATGGGGCACGGACAGGTCCTCAGGGAATCCCAACAGCCAGGTGAATCAGGGCAGCTGTTGAGCTGCTTGAGAGTCAGAGCCAAGCATCAGAAAACCAGCCAGCCCTGGGACTTGGGGTGAGTCTCTGGTAAAGATCAGAGTTACACTTAGAAGATGAGTTTAAGGCTTGCCCTGCATCTATATTTGTGGTGGAATCTGGCTGCTGAGTTGCAAGAGGAGGAGGGGTCTTTCACAAGGAGCTAAGAGATAAATCGGCCTTAAATCCTTGGTATGCAGAAAGGTGCCCTGGAAGGATCCTCCCTAAAACGTCAGGATTTATCTGATAATTCTGCAGAGTGTTGTGTTTTGGTCTGGCAAGACTCCTGTCTATGAGTGCATAGCAATGAAGATACTATTCTGAGCAATTCATTATGTCGGTTTTTTGGTTCCTTGTGCCTGAGTCTTGATGCTAAGGGAGCTATGATGCTACTTAAGAAATGCATAGTAATTGCCAGTGGACATTGTTTTAGGTTTATTTGTTAATTTTACAGGAGCCAAAGTGCATTTTGTGTAATCTCCAGTTTTCTGGCAGCATCAGCCTTCTGCTTTGGTTGGGCTGGGAAGGCATGCCAGTCCCCAAAGAAGCTTTTATGATCCTGTGATTATTTGATTTTGCACTTTCTTCAGCACCATTTTGAGGCCGTGGATGCCGTCTTTGTGGCTTTCCTCCATGTTCCTTTGAATTGTCTTGATGCAGGTTTAACACCCTAACCTCCATGCTTTGAACGCTTCCACAGAGCTTCCTTACAATGATTACTTTGAATACTTTGGCCCGGATTTCAAACTCCACATCAGCCCTTCCAACATGACCAACCAAAACACCAATGAATACCTGGAAAAGATAAAGTAAGCTCGTGCATTTATTTTTGGGGCAAGGGGCTAGACTTCTGCTGAAGGGTTTCTGCTTGACTTCTGATTACTCGGTTGCAGGCAACGTCTCTTTGAGAACCTGAGGATGCTCCCCCATGCCCCTGGCGTGCAGATGCAGCCAATTCCAGAGGATGCTATGCCGGAGGAGAGTGGCGATGAAGAGGAGGAAGATCCTGACAAACGGATTTCCAGTGAGTGCCAAGCCCAGAGGGGTCCTTTCTTTCAGCTGAGGGCTTTTAGACAGATGCCTCTCAAATAAGTGCTGAATATCACTTACTCTTTTCCTTCCATCATCTTGCACCATCTTCCTCTGCTCCATCTGTATTTGAATGTATTTTGATCTTGGGGGAAGAGATTTGAAAATTGGACTGTTTTTTTACTACCTTCTAGGCCAGGATTTCTCAAGCTTGGCAACTTTAAGATGTGTGGACTTCAACTCCCAGAATTCCCCAACCAGCAAGTCCATGCATTTTAGTTGTCAAGATTAAGCTGTCCTGCCCTTTCCTTCCTTCCTTCCTTCCTTCCTTCCTTCCTTCCTTCCTTCCTTCCTTCCTTCCTTCCTTCCTTCCTTCCTTCCTTCCTTCCTTCCTTCCTTCCTCCCTCCCTCCCTCCCTCCCTCCCTCCCTCCCTCCCTCCCTTGTGAACATTCCAGACTTTCAAGTGTGCTGTTCTATGTTGAAAGATTCCTTGCTCTTGTACCATTGAGTCTTCATTTATCTTCCACAGCCTGCTTGATCCTCTTCAATCTCAGTTTAAGCAGCTCAATTGGGACAACATGCTGCAGAGTTCTGAATGATATTCTGGTAGCCAAGTCTTAAATCTGACTTTAGGGCTGATTCTTTGGACTGGATGGCCACTTTTAATATGCTCGGCCACCAGATACCGCCGTCTAGCTTGCAATCCCTGGAGATCATTCACTATTGGACTGGTTTCAATCTTGTATAGCATCCCATTGCTACACAAGATTGCTACGCAGATGTCCATTGTGGCATTTCTGGGAATTTCCTCTTGTAGCCGGCATTAACAACAGAAAATCAATCTTATTTTCTTTATCCGTGATTATTCCTGGTGCCCTGTGTCATGATCAGGGCATTCAGTATCATCATTTTGCTGGTGCTTGGTCATTTATGATCTTTGATGACTGGAGAGGGCCCGCCACAACACAGGGCCTTCTAGTGCTTCATCACAGATATCCTTCAGTGTCCATGTTCAAGTGGCTAAGTTTTATTTGATGAATATTATTAGGACTGGTTGTTTCTGGTGGAGCAGACTGCAGCTTTATTGATTTATGTGTTTCATGCTTCAATTACGGTAATCGTCTACTGGCTTGCAATCCTGATTCCTCCTTTGCCCAGAAGGGTGCCATTTGGGACCCTCTACACTTCCCTTGCACTTCCCTCACAGCGCCAGGCTCTTCACTGGATCTGTACTTGATCCAGAGCCCAGATTCAATTGCAGGGGTGGAGTTTTAGCCCTCTAATTACAGTCTTCTCTTCTGCCCCATTTCTCCCACCACTGTCCTGTTTGCTCCCTATGTTCCTTTAGCAGTTTTATTGTTAGTTTAATGGCTTTTCAAAGGGATTTAATATATAGTACTATAGCCTTTATTGTCCTTGTACATCATGTATACAATGAAATTGGTTTTAGCCTCACTGGTGCAAACAACATAAATAGTATAAAGAATGATCCCTATGCAAGTAATTAGGGGGGAAAAGAAAAAGAAAGAAAAACAAAAACTAGTCATATGTTTCCACGTGTGCGTGGAGTGATTGTGGTTGTGTTTAAGAGTCTGAAAGACCTTTTTATTTGACTGAAAAGTGACTCTGGAATCTGTTTATCTCACCCTGTTCTTGTTCATGGTGGCAATTCCCAGGCTCGTACCTATTTTAGTCTAATTGCAGTAGCATACATACTTGAGATCCTGTAGGAATTTTGCTTTAAATTGATACGGGAGTTGTGCTTGCATTTATTTTACCTGTTGTTAGAGGATTATTTATCCTGGATGGAATTTTTGTGATTACTGAGTCATTTTGACTTGTACTGCACCTTGGGAAAACTGTGTAACCAATAAAAATAATAATAGTCATTTTTATTTTTGCAATTGGCGTTTTAAAATGTTATATAAAACATTTTTATATATGTATATATATAAATAAGTCTCTATGGATGGTCAGTATTATTACTGATGTTGTTATCCTGCCTTTTTATTTTTATCCAGCTATCTCATGGTGATGAACATTCATTCATTCATTCATTCATTCATTCATTCATTCATTCATTCATTTATTTATTTATTTTGTCACAACAATATATGTAAGTATCATACAAAATATATATATATATATATGAAGAAGAAAAGAAAAACATAGGACAGGAACGGTAGGCACGTTTGTGCGCTTATGCACGCCCCTTAACATACCTAACACTTCTTCCTCCTTCTGTTTTCCTCACAACAACCCTGTAAGGTGGGTTGGGCTGCGAGAGAGGGACTGGCCCAGAGTCATGCCAGCTGGCTTTTATGGCTAAAGGCAGGGCTAGAACTCAGAGTCTCCTGGTGATTGGCCCAAAGTCAGCTTACATGCCCATGGGAACTGTAGGAATCTTCTGGTTTTTAGACCTTCATTGCTACACTAAACTGACTCTTAGTTTAGGGTAAATTAGGGTTTTTAATCTCAGGGTCCTTGTGTGTTAATTCCCATCTTTCCTTGTAAAAAAGTCAGTTTTTGTCAATGCACTAATGGATGGATGTCTAAGGACGAAGATTGACTCTTGAAGAAAAAATAGAATAATTCTAGCCTTCCTCCTCCTTTGTATGAAATGTAAAGCCACTAACGTCCTTTTCTGCTTCTCTCCCTTCCCAGTCCGCTCTTCGGACAAGAGAATCGCCTGTGAGGAGGAATTCTCGGACTCGGAGGACGAAGGGGAAGGGGGTCGCAAAAACATTGCCAATTTCAAGAAGGCTAAACGGACAAAAACAGAAGAAGAGGAGAAGGAGGAGGAGGAGAAGAAAGGTAGCTATTTATTTGTGGGGCAGTACTTTTCATCCTGCCCGATTGGTAAAATGTGCTTATTACGGGGAGACCCCCCCGCCCCCCCGAAAATTAGTGGCACAGCTGACTTTTCCAGCAAGACCTCTAATCTCCCATCCATTGAGAACTAGTTCCGCTTTGCCGTTGCAGAAATGCTATGCTGAGCCTCAATGTGTGTTTTCACCTCCTGGACTAAAATTGTGGTTGTACTATCTGAGTAGGTGCAGATTGTTTCTTTTTAAGCAGTGACAAATTATCACCTCTATATTTGGACTTTTGGCTTGTATCCTATTAGGAGTACAAGTGATTTTTGATTTTATGACTGTAAGGGAGGCTGCCCATACATCTGCCCCAAAATAATACATTTATGAGAAAGCTTGAAGGTACAAACCTCATTAAGAAAATGAAGCAGTTTTCTCTAATCTATATTACCATTTAAGGCACTACGCACTATTTACTTGTTAGGTTAGAGTTCTAATGTAATCTCTTCAATCATCACTGGCTTTCCAGTTAGTCTTTGATACCTCCTGGTGCCCGCATGAATTCCACAGCTAAAATTGTTCACTTTCACAAGGAAAAAAATACAGGATCAACTAGCCAAATTGTTGTCCTTCTGCCCTCAGTACCCATAATAGCCTTAGAAAATGATTAGGGAGGATGGTCAGTTTTGGGTTTGGTGCACAAGGAATAGGAGTAGAATAGGAATAAGAATAGAATAGAATAGAATAGAATAGACATAAGAATAAGAATAATGAATTGGGAATGGGAATGGGAGTAGGAATAGAATAGAGAATTGAATTGAATCAAATCAGAGTTGGAAGGAACCTTGGAAGTCTTCTAGTCCAACCGCTTGCTCAGGCAAGAAGCCATACACCATTTCAGGCAAATTGAGCTACACAGTTGTGAAAACTCCAGCTGAGCTGGGGCATCTGTCTCCCCATGCCTTCTTTCTCTTTCAAATATGACTTGTTGTGGTCTGCCGGTGGCCTGCGGAGCTGGTAGCAGAGTCGGACAGTGAGGAGGTTGGGGAGGAACATGGGCCAGTCCTGGAGTCTGGGGAAGGCTCGAACAAGGGTTCTGCGTCGGAGGCAGAGAGAGGGCCAGGACCATCTGGGAGTTATGTGCTGCCTCCAGAGCCGGACCTCAGCAGGGCAGAGGAACAGGGGGAGCCTGTTCCCAGTGCGCGCATGCGCAGAGCTGCCAGAAAGCAAGAACAGTTAAAACAAAAGGGATGACTCAGGAGTAGGGTTGGAGATGAGTGGCCCCTCCCATAAGACATAAAGGAGGAGCAAAGGTATGTGAGCCTTTTCAGGAAGCAACTTTATTCATGCTGGTCGGTTTAAATTCTGAAGCTCCGTTTTGACTCTGTGCTCCGTGTGGCCTTGCAAAGCTAATTGCCAATTAGGTCTTTGGCAGCGTGTCAAGGGAGATAAAGGTGGGTGCTTATTAGCCTTATCCGGAAGGACTGACAGACTTCTGTCGGACTCTTAACAAATTCTTTGTGACTCATTACCAGCTGAGAATGAACAATTTTTATTTATTATTTATTTATTTATTTATTCAAATTTATATACTGCCCTATCTCCCGAAGGACTCAGGGCGGTTCACAGGCAAATAAAACAGCATATATATACAAATTAAGAAACCATTAAGAAAACATATTCAAAAAGCCTGATTATTAAAATAATATAGATATTAAAACCAATTAAAACCCCTATAAAATTTAAAAATTTAAAATTAGAAAATTTAAAAAACTAGTCCAGTCCCGCGCAGATAAATAGGTGTGTTTTAAGCTCGCGACGGAAGGTTCGGAGGTCTGGAAGCTGGCGGAGTCCTGGGGAGTTCGTTCCAGAGGGTGGGAGCCCCACAGAAGGCCCTTCCTGGGCGTCGCCAGGCAACACTGTCTAGCTGACGGCACCCTGAGGAGTCCCTCTCTGTGAGGCGCGGGCGGTGAGAGGTATCCGGTAGCAGTAGGCGGTCCCGTAAGTAGCCCGGCCCTATGCCATGGGCGCTTTAAAGGTGGTTACCAAAACCTTGAAGCGCACCCGAAGGCCACAGGTAGCCAGTGCAGTCTGCGCAGGATAGGTGTCATCACAGGAGCCACGAGGGCTCCCTCTATAACCCGCGCAGCCGCATTCTGAACTAACTGCAGTCTCCGGATGCCCTTCAAGGGAGCCCCATGTAGAAACATTGCAATAATCCAGGCGAGGCGTCACGAGGCGTGGTGACCGTGCACAGGGCATCCCGGTCTAGAAAGGCGCAACTGGCGCACCAGGCGAACCTGGTAAAAGCTCTCCTGGAGACGGCCGCCAAATGATCTTCAAAGACAGCCGTTCATCAGGAGGCGCCCAAGTTGCGCACCCTCTCCATCGGGGCCAGTGACTCGCCCCGACAGTCAGCCGTGGACTCAGCTGACTGTACCGGGATGCCGGCATCCACAGCCACTCTGTCTTGGAGGATTGAGCTTGAGCCTGTTTCTCCCCATCCAGACCCGTCGGCCTCCAAACACCGGGACAGCACTTGATAACCGTTGGGGTGGCCCGGTGTGGAAAAGTACAGCTGGGTGTCATCAGCGTACAGCTGGTACCTCACACGAAGCCACTGATGATCTCACCCAGCGGCTTCATATAGATGTTGAACAGAAGGCGAGAGGATCGACCCTGCGGCACCCCACAAGTGAGGCGCCTCGGGCCGACCTCTGCCCCTGTCAACACCGTCTGCGACCGATCGGAGAGATGGGAGGAGAACCACCGATAAGCGGTGCCTCCACTCCCAATCCTCCAACCGGTGCAGCAGGATACCATGGTCGATGGTATCAAAAGCCGCTGAGAGGTCTAATAGGACCAGGGCAGAGGAACAACCCCTATCCCTGGCCCTCCAGAGATCATCCACCAACGCGACCAAAGCCGCCTCAGTGCTGTAACCGGGTCGGAAACCGGACTGGAACGGGTCTAGATAGACAGTTTCCTCCAGGTGCAAGGGAAACTGATATGCCACCATACTCTCTACAACCTTCGCGTGGCGGGTTGGAGACCGGACGATAATTACCTAAAACAGCGGGTCAGGAAGGCTTCTTGAGGAGGGTCTCACCACCGCCTCTTTCAAGGCGGCTGGGAAGACTCCTCCACCAAGGAAGCGCTCGTAATAGCCTGGAGCCAGCCTCGTGTCACCTCCTGAGTGGCCAGTACCAACCAGGAGGGCAGGTCCAATAAACACGTGGTAGCATTCAGCCTACCCAACAACCTGTCCATGTCCTCGGAGCCACAGGGTCAAACTCATCCCACAAAATGTCACCAAGACCACCCTCAGGCGTCCCATCTGAGTCACCGCAATTCTGGTCCAGACCGTCCCGAGCTGAGCGATTTTATCGTATAGATAACGTTAAACTCCTCAGCACGTCCTGCAGCGGGTCATCCCGCTCCCCTGATGAAGGAGGGCAGGTCACCCGAAACAGGGCGGCTGGGCGGTTATCTGCCGATGCAATGAGGGAGGAGGCGTAGCTACGCCTCGCTTCCCTCAATGCCACTAGGTAAGCCCTATTATAGGACTTCACTAGTGTCCGATCAGCCTCCGAACGGCTGGACCTCCAGGAACTCTCTAGGCGTCTTCTCCCGCGCTTCCTCCCCTCAGCTCCTCGGAGAACCAAGGGCGGTTGGGACCTGCGCCGGGTCAGAGGCCGCAAAGGCACGACACGGTCTAGGGCCCCCACCGCGGCCTGTTCCCAGGCCGCAACAAGTTCCTCAGCCGTGCCGTGAGCCAGACTCTCAGGAAGTGGCCCAAGCTCCGTCCGGAACCTCTCCGGGTCCATCAGGCGCCTGGGGCGGGACCAACGTATCGGCTCCGTCTCCCTGCGGTGTTGAATGGCGGTCAGAAAGTCCAGGCGAAGGAGAGAGTGATCTGACCATGACAAAGGTTCAATGACTATTTCCTTCAAGTCCAGATCTCTCAACCACTGACCAGAGACAAAAATCAAATCCAAAGTGCCTCCCCCAATGTGAGTAGGGCCATCAACTACTTGGGTCAGGTCCAAGGCCGTCATGGAAGCCATGAACTCCCGAGCTGCTGTCGATGACGAGCCGGACGATGGCAAGTTAAAGTCCCCCATGACTAAAAGTCTGGGGATCTCAACTGCCACCCCAGCAAGCACCTCCAGGAGCTCGGGCAGGGCAGCTGTCACGCAGCAAGGAGCCAGGTACGCGACCAGCAAGCCCATCTGACACCTATGACCCCATCTCACAAAGAGGGATTCGCACCCGGCAATCTGAGGTACAGTGGTCTCCCTCGGCTCCAGACTCTCTCTAATCACAACCGCCACCCCCCCACCCCTACCCTGAGCCCTCGGCTGATGGAATGCGAAACCGGTGGGCACATCTCGACAAGGCACGCCCCTTCTGCACCCAACCAGGTCTCCATGCGCCCATAAGGTCCGCGGCACCCCCCTGGATAAGGTCATGAATTAGGGGGGCCTTATTGGCCACGGACCGTGCGTTGCACAGCATCAGCCGAAGGCCCAGGCTCTGAGAGTCTTGACCATCCGGGAAACGGGAGAAGTCTGGGGGCTCGGGGCGCGCGGTCGCCTGCAAACAATAATTCACAGCCGTTGAAATAAAAGAGGGTTTGGGGGACTAATTGTGTGCTTTTTACTGTCTCAGGAAGCCTAGGTCAGAACATGACTGGTACTTTTTCCAAAAGTTGACTGGACCCTCTTGGGGTTTTTTTTCCCTTTGAAAACATTTCCTTTCTCATCCAAAAAGCTGCCTCGGTTCTTCTTCATTTTTTAGTTCTTCTTCAGTTCAAAACCGAGGAAGCTTCTTGGATGACAAGGGAAATGTTTTCAAAGGACATCCACAGCATGTTAAAGGATGTCTCTCTGTATGTGTCCATCCTATAACAGAGAGAAACAGGGTTATATGTTCCTTCCTACAGAAGTACACGAGGAAGAGAAGAGAAAAGAAGAATCCACAGAGGCCAAAAGGTGAGAGACCCTGGAACTGGGGAGGCAGTTAGGTGTCACCTCTGGAAATGTCTTTCTGTAGCTTCCAGATCTGGTTCCTCCTCCTCTAAATGAAGCCTTTTCACATGTGCATAAGTGCTCACTTCCCTGTGGCCGTGCTGTCACTGTTCATGCAAAAACTAAGCTTGAAATTTGGGGAGGCAACTTCTCTGGGGCTGGTTTGGGCATTGCAAAAGACAAGGATCCATTCCTGGTATTAGCAGAGATGGAAAGTCTGCTGAGTTAAGTTTAGAAATGAGAATTGGCTTTTCCCCCGACACTTCCTAAGCTAATATATTGGCCCCTTTATTTCTCCAACAGCATAAAGGAAGAGGCAAAATCCACCTAAGAAACGTTGGACAGCTGGGGAACACCACACCTCCCTGGTTCAGCACTCTGGTTCCCTCCCTATACCACAAGATTTGTATTTTATATGTTTGTGTTGATTATTTCTGTAAATCTATGGGGGAATTGAGATCTGGCTGCCCTGCCCTAGATGAGCTGCCAGGAAGATCCGGAACCTGCTTATCCCAGGGAAGTACCATTTCCGAGATTCCTGCTTCTCATGTCCCCCTTGCTTTTGCCTTGGGGAGATTTGTGTGTTTTCTTTTGGAAAGCAAACCCCAAACTTCCCTTTGGTTTGTCCCTGCTTGTGTTTTTAAAGGATGATTCTCTTCTTGGAGAAGGTAATTTTTCAGGGGAAAGCTCGTCATCCATTCTCCTTTTCTTATACTAGTTTAATGAGGTATGGATACAGCCAAAAAACTCTGGAAGAATTATTTGGGGTGAGATGGGGGGAGATGGAGGTGGAGCCCAGAATTCCAAGCCATCTTACCCGTCTATAAGCCTCAGAAGGGTCGATCCCTTTTGTGGAACCATGAATGTAAACCATGGTTTATTTCCCCTAACACCTCTTGATAAGTCCCCCTAGGGCAGTGATGGCTAATCTTCACTGATATGGCTTCGCGTGCCACCTGTGGCATGTGTGCCATGGGTTCACCATCACGGCTCTAGGGGTGTCAGCTCTGGAGTTGCAGGGGAGGCTCTGATCTCACCCTGCTGGTAGTAGGAAAAAATCCCTTTGGAGCCAGGAGTGGATATGTGTGTCTCTGTTAGCGATGCCGTTTGAGTTTTGTGATCCCCGATCCCCTTTTTAAAATTGTCTTGGGGCTTTTGCTTATGAATGAACACAAGCCTCGAGGGGAAACCTTAGGAAAACCACCCTGGTGCAGGATGGTCCTAAAACAAAGAAACCTGCCCAAGCCTGCTCCCTGTTCCTGAATTGCCTATTTCCATATTGGAGCATTGGCTCCAATAGGCTTGCAGGTGGGGTGAGGTTTCCAGGGAACCAAGGAAGTGGGAGATAGAACAGAATGTCACTGTTTGGGGTTGACCCCAGCGATGCTGCTAATTTGCCATGTCACTCTTTCAGTGGTAGAGGGGGAAAAGGTGGGGTTTTATTTTTTTAAGCCTTTTTTTTTAAGTTGCTTGGATGCAAATGCCCTCCAGTCCTCCAGTTGTTCTTACTCTTTGATACTTGTATTGGTGGAATAAAATATCATTGCATTTGTGTGTTCTGGGGGTGGGTGGGATGGGAAGATTTATATATATATATATATATATATATATATATACACACACACACATACATATATATATATATATATATATATACACGTACATATGTGTGTGTGTGTGTATATATACATACATACATATATATATACATATATATATATATATATATACATATATATATATATATATATATATATATATATATATATATATATATATATATATACACAGTTTTTTAAAATAAAAGCTTTTATTTTCATTTTTGCAGGGAAAAAATCTTTGTAATAAAATGGATCTGTTTTTCTGTTTTTGGCAGTGAATTTTTGCAGGCAAAGTCTTTTGCTCTGGGATACGGCCTCAGTGGGGTAAAGGATTGCAGCCGGGGCCGGCCTAGTGCACATGGTTCACATAAAACAAACTCATTTTCTAGGCTTTTCCCCTTTCTCACCCCGGAAAAGTCCTGAGCCCTTAAGGACGATACAGCCTAGAACCGAGCTCTTCAAACTTGGCAGTTTAAGACTTGTGGACTTCAACTCCCAGAATTCTCCAGCCAACTATGCTGTTTGAAGACCTCTGGCTTAGAATTTGGTACATGTATCCAGGGAGGGCACAGGAGATGGTGGGAGTGATCAAGATGGAACGATCTATGGAAGTAATGTGCGGACAACATGGAAGTGCAGCTGGTAATAGCATGGGCTCCCTCCCTTTAGGGGAGAAGAGTTACTGACAGCAGATGCTACTTGCCTTTAGACAAGGGCTGTCAAACAACCCCCCCCCATGGGCCAGGTGCCTCAGACGCTGGCCACACCCATACCTGGTTTAGTGAAGGGAAAAGTCCCAATAAGTCACATGATGCCCGTGACATGAGTTTTGACACCCCTATTCTAGACACAAATATGTAAAACAGCTGGGAGGTTTTGGGTTCTAGCAAACATGGGGAACGGGAACAACCTTCTCAGGGGTGGCATATTCTGGAACACTAAAGAGGCAGCTCAGTTTACCAATTGTGCCAAACTATGGCTTAAAAGTAGTTCTGGCTTAATGCTGCACGTAAACCCAGCTTGCATATACATGTTACTTTACACCTAAACGTAGGTGTGTCCACAGCTTCACGTGCAGAATGCCACTCGCCCAGCATTTCAACACCTCCAACTTTTGACATTTCCCATGCGCTGCTTGCCACACTGAATCATTTCAGTGTTCTGTGTCATCAATTTTGCTTGTGGAACATGGTTGTTGGAAAGGTGCTCAGAGCCAGGCATTTTCCACTTTCTGTTGTGAAATTGACCAGATTGGGGAAGGGGAATTGACCACACTGAGCAGAGCACTCAGGAAATGGGCACCTGTTTTTTGCTTCTCTGGAGGAAACAATGGTGCACGCTTGTCTGCTGGCAGAGCAGCTGAAGCTGGATTAAAAAAGTGCAAAAGCGGTATAAACACTGGAACCAGGGTGTGTGCCCACAAAGATTTAATATGTCTTGTTAATCTGCCACACTTCTGCAGCTATGCCTGACACACCCCATTTAAACTTTTGTTCTGGCTGCTCAGTGGCTGCTGCATCTACAGTAGGTTTTTTTAAAAAAAAAAGAGTATTCAGAACTTTCAGGTCAAGTGTGGCTAAGAAGCTGAACTAGGAGCAGAGAACTCTGGTTCAAGTCAAGATGTACCCTAGTAATTTGGGTTAGTCAGCAGGTTTGATGCGAGACAAAATGGGTGTGTATGGGTGAAGGTAGAAGTCCAATTCTAGGTTCTTTTAGTGTCTTCAACTTCTGAGGAAAAGGTGGGATAGGAATCTAGTACGTCCCAGGTCCTTATAATTTGAAGCCAATTTTCAACTGGAAGTTCTTTCAGATTCTCCATCAACATCTCCACTGGAAGGAACAAGAAAATGGTTTTTTAATGTCTGTAGTTTCCACCCAAGAACTCTTTTAACACAAGGCTGGTGCTTCTCAACTTACATAAAGAGCAAACCAGCTGGGAAGAATGAAAAACACAGAACCACAGCTAAGAACACTTTTACCACAGCTAAGAACACTTTTAGCACTTACATCACCATTTTACTTGAATCCCGGAAGAATTGGTGGCCTAATAAACAACTGTTTGCCAGCCATTATCGCCTATTCCCTAAAGACCAGGAATTGTTTTGTTCAAGGATAGCATTGCAGCTGCTTCTCACAGCAGGTAACTAAAGGCCAAAAGACTTCACCAAATTCACCCATGTCCCACTTGCACCTGAAATTCCCAGCACAGTGGGAGCATCCAGATTCCTTAAGGTTGATCAAAGACCCTGAATGGCTTTTGAAAACTGATCCGCCACTAACGTGATTGAGTTGCAAGGCTCAATTGTAACTTTAAAAAAGAACAGATTTGGGGTGGGGGGGAGAGTTGCTTTACTCAAAAAAAACCAAGCCCCAAAAACAAACTTCCGGATTTTGCTGGTGGCTGCTGGAGTTAGCATGATTAGTCCTCCATAATCCGATGTACTGAAACACTGCAGTAACACCTCCTCAGCCAATGCATGCTATAGCTTGTCTTTTCGTGCTTTCGAAGGACACACAAGAGTCCTGATCAGCAAAATATTCTCTTCCTACTTGCTCTTCCCCGAAGTCAGATTTGCAAGAATTGAGGGAAGAAGCCAATACATAAATAGACAAATCTATGATGAAATACACAAGAATGTTTAGCTATTCCTGTCCCCAAACAAGACCTGGCAAGCCAATTAGAATAGATGCCGAGCTCAAGACTTGTCAAAATAATGAATTACTTTGATGCTGCTTGATAACCTATCTTGCTCTCTATAATCCCCCCCCAAAGCCTAGAAGGCTAATCTTCCCTCCAGGAGGGTCACCCTTTGTACCAAAAACATCCTCAGTATTTCTCAGCCCCATGACCTGCGCAGTGGGCAGTTAAAACCATATACCAACACATTCCTTTGGCACTTTTATCCGTCTCCCATCACTATTGCAGGGAACCTACAACCAGTGAGTTTGAGGGGTTGGTTCCTACAGCTGCAGCTCCCTGCCTCCCTCCATCTTAGGCAGGAGAAACTAGGACTGCTGCCTCATATGATTAGCAGGCACCTCTCCCTGATCTAAGATGAGTTAAAATGGCTGCCAGACCACATTCCAGCTTCACTCTCAGAGAAATGCTGCTTATTTGCCCCAACCCAGCTGCAGTTTTGAAAATCCACTGAAGTGCTTTCAACATCGGGAGCCATTTGCATGCACAAAACACCCTATGAAGCCCATCATATCCCACTGGAGATTCCAACAAGATTTACCGGTATCCATTCAGACATATACAGCCAACATTTACGCTACCTGCTAAGGTTGGAGAAGATAGTTCTGCCTGAAAAGAGAAGCATGCAAAGTGGAGTAATGTGGGCTCCCCTGCTTGAAAAGGCCAATGGCTGGAGAAAAAGCAATCTCTGCTGCTTGCCTGGCCGCCTATTCATTGCGCACACAGGTCAAGGCTATGAGGAATACCCTATGAATGCAACTAAAGTTACAGATAGATTTGTGTCTAGACTATGAAAGAAAGCGGCATGCATGATTAAGACTCCACCCAGATCCGTCCTGAAGCTTAGGGCTTCTAAGACAATTTGTCACGGAAGGTTCTGGCCGTCTCCCGATATGTAGCTTGAATGCATTAATGGAGTAAATCTATGCGTGACTTGTGATGGGCATAAGCCATTTCTTCTTGGCCTCAATTCTGGGGAATACAAGTGCCCTCCAAATACTTCAACTTTCATTGAAGAATACAGAAAGAGAAACCAGCATTCCAAGAGAAGGGATATCTGAGAAAACATGGAGCTACCCAATTACTGGCCACTTGGCCAACTACTAGAGAAAAGGACCCAACTCCGATCCATAAAGGGGTCACCATTTATTCTTTTCAAATGTTACAATAAGACCCATACAACTTTGTTTAGGAGTTAGAAAACTGCAGATCAGAAGTAGGGTCATTAAAAAATTATTTACAAAGACAAGGAAATGAAAATTTAAAGTCACATCATACAGCCAGCCCTCACCTCAACCTCTCCCACCCCCTCCCTAAGGGTTCCCCCATCCCTAAATAAACCCAAAGTAGTTCTCCCTCTGATGTCAAATTAAACGCAGTGGACTTACACGCTTTATGGTTTAAAGCCAAGAGCAAGACATTATAAAAAACTAACCAGATTAGCTTTTTAAATGGTTGTTTCTATAAAAAGCACAAAATATTTTTAAATGAAGTCAGAACCAGGAATGTAAACCGAGAGAGAATATCAGTTTTGAAAAACAGGTCAGTTGTTGCTGGTTTGTTGGACTTTTTGGAGAAAAAGAAAAGCTGCTTTTGAAGATTAGTAGAAACAGAAGATCTGAGGGAAAAGGAACTTGGTGTTAATAGCTGGAGTCTCATTAAATGGAGCAATTTCCAGTTTCTGTCCAGGATCTCTCCATATAGTTTTATATAGTTTTAAGAGGGGCTTTAGAACTCCTGCTTGATGGACATTGGGGCCCTCTGGGCCAAGTCAGTTTTTTTCTTCTTCTTCACTGTGTAGGGGGACACTGTGAAGGGACAAAGCTTGGTGGCTCAATGCAGAAGGCCTGTGTGTGTGGCGGGCATGTGGTCAAGGCAGTAGTTCTGTGGGATTGTTGGGATTGGAAGGATGGCACAGACAAGTCTTTTTCTGATGGGCAGGAGGTGGGCAGCTAAGTCAGCTCTATTCTTCTTTCTGCTCAGCAACAGCAGCCGCCGCAGCCGCAGTGCTAGGCTCCACTTCTGCAGATTTTGCCAGCCATTATCGCCTATTCCCTAAAGACCAGGAATTGTTTTGTTCAAGGATAGCATTGCAGCTGCTTCTCACAGCAGGTAACTAAAGGCCAAAAGACTTCACCAAATTCACCCATGTCCCACTTGCACCTGAAATTCCCAGCACAGTGGGAGCATCCAGATTCCTTAAGGTTGATCAAAGACCCTGAATGGCTTTTGAAAACTGATCCGCCACTAACGTGATTGAGTTGCAAGGCTCAATTGTAACTTTAAAAGAACAGATTTGGGGTGGGGGGGAGAGTTGCTTTACTCAAAAAAAACCAAGCCCCAAAAACAAACTTCCGGATTTTGCTGGTGGCTGCTGGAGTTAGCATGATTAGTCCTCCATAATCCGATGTACTGAAACACTGCAGTAACACCTCCTCAGCCAATGCATGCTATAGCTTGTCTTTTCGTGCTTTCGAAGGACACACAAGAGTCCTGATCAGCAAAATATTCTCTTCCCACTTGCTCTTCCCCGAAGTCAGATTTGCAAGAATTGAGGGAAGAAGCCAATACATAAATAGACAAATCTATGATGAAATACACAAGAATGTTTAGCTATTCCTGTCCCCAAACAAGACCTGGCAAGCCAATTAGAATAGATGCCGAGCTCAAGACTTGTCAAAATAATGAATTACTTTGATGCTGCTTGATAACCTATCTTGCTCTCTATAATCCCCCCCCCCAATAGCCTAGAAGGCTAATCTTCCCTCCAGGAGGGTCACCCTTTGTACCAAAAACATCCTCAGTATTTCTCAGCCCCATGACCTGCGCAGTGGGCAGTTAAAACCATATACCAACACATTCCTTTGGCATTTTTATCCGTCTCCCATCACTATTGCAGGGAACCTACAACCAGTGAGTTTGAGGGGTTGGTTCCTACAGCTGCAGCTCCCTGCCTCCCTCCATCTTAGGCAGGAGAAACTAGGACTGCTGCCTCATGATTAGCAGGCACCTCTCCCTGATCTAAGATGAGTTAAAATGGCTGCCAGACCACATTCCAGCCCCAGCTTCACTGTCAGAGAAATGCTGCTTATTTGCCCCAACCCAGCTGCAGTTTTGAAAATCCACTGAAGTGCTTTCAACATCGGGAGCCATTTGCATGCACAAAACACCCTATGAAGCCCATCATATCCCACTGGAGATTCCAACAAGATTTACCGGTATCCATTCAGACATATACAGCCAACATTTACGCTACCTGCTAAGGTTGGAGAAGATAGTTCTGCCTGAAAAGAGAAGCATGCAAAGTGGAGTAATGTGGGCTCCCCTGCTTGAAAAGGCCAATGGCTGGAGAAAAAGCAATCTCTGCTGCTTGCCTGGCCGCCTATTCATTGCACACACAGGTCAAGGCTATGAGGAATACCCTATGAATGCAACTAAAGTTACAGATAGATTTGTGTCTAGACTATGAAAGAAAGCGGCATGCATGATTAAGACTCTACCCAGATCCGTCCTGAAGCTTAGGGCTTCTAAGACAATTTGTCACGGAAGGTTCTGGCTGTCTCCCGATATGTAGCTTGAATGCATTAATGGAGTAAATCTATGCGTGACTTGTGATGGGCATAAGCCATTTCTTCTTGGCCTCAATTCTGGGGAATACAAGTGCCCTCCAAATACTTCAACTTTCATTGAAGAATACAGAAAGAGAAACCAGCATTCCAAGAGAAGGGATATCTGAGAAAACATGGAGCTACCCAATTACTGGCCACTTGGCCAACTACTAGAGAAAAGGACCCAACTCCGATCCATAAAGGGGTCACCATTTATTCTTTTCAAATGTTACAATAAGACCCATACAACTTTGTTTAGGAGTTAGAAAACTGCAGATCAGAAGTAGGGTCATTAAAAAATTATTTACAAAGACAAGGAAATGAAAATTTAAAGTCACATCATACAGCCAGCCCTCACCCTCAACCCTCTCCCACCCCCTCCCTAAGGGTTCCCCCATCCCTAAATAAACCCAAAGTAGTTCTCCCTCTGATGTCAAATTAAACGCAGTGGACTTACACGCTTTATGGTTTAAAGCCAAGAGCAAGACATTATAAAAAACTAACCAGATTAGCTTTTTAAATGGTTGTTTCTATAAAAAGCACAAAATATTTTTAAATGAAGTCAGAACCAGGAATGTAAACCGAGAGAGAATATCAGTTTTGAAAAACAGGTCAGTTGTTGCTGGTTTGTTGGACTTTTTGGAGAAAAAGAAAAGCTGCTTTTGAAGATTAGTAGAAACAGAAGATCTGAGGGGAAAAGGAACTTGGTGTTAATAGCTGGAGTCTCATTAAATGGAGCAATTTCCAGTTTCTGTCCAGGATCTCTCCATATAGTTTTATATAGTTTTAAGAGGGGCTTTAGAACTCCTGCTTGATGGCCTCTGGGCCAAGTCAGTTTTTTTCTTCTTCTTCACTGTGTAGGGGGACACTGTGAAGGGACAAAGCTTGGTGGCTCAATGCAGAAGGCCTGTGTGTGTGGCGGGCATGTGGTCAAGGCAGTAGTTCTGTGGGATTGTTGGGATTGGAAGGATGGCACAGACAAGTCTTTTTCTGATGGGCAGGAGGTGGGCAGCTAAGTCAGCTCTATTCTTCTTTCTGCTCAGCAACAGCAGCCGCCGCAGCCGCAGTGCTAGGCTCCACTTCTGCAGATTTTGAGGTCTCATCTGGCTTTACATCCCCCTGACTCTCACTGGAAGGCAGCTGCTGTGGCTGTTCCTCCTCCTTTGCTGGCCCCTCACTGCCATCTTGCCGCTTGGCCACCGGTTCATTGTCGGGAGCAGAGGCCGCGGCAGGGGTTTCCTCTGTGGCCGCAGCCTCCTCTTGGGGCACACTGGCCTGCTCCCCTTCCTCGGTGGCAGCAGTGGCTGACTGGTCCTCAGCCTCCACTGCTTCGGCCTTCCCCTGCTGCTCCTCGCTGGGAGAGGAGGTGGCCGAAGCGTCTCCGGCTTCCTTTTTGGCTTTCCGGAAGGAAATGCCGCTCAGCTTGAAGGATTTTTTGAATGAGAACCGTTTCTTCTTCTTGGGAGTCTGCTTGGAAGCACTGGAGGAAGCAGCTCCATCAGGTTTGGCTTCACCCTCAGCCACTGGGGCTGGCTCTATGGCATCTCCGCTGCCCATCTCGGCCTTGGCAATCTCCTTGGGGGCCTCTGCTGAGCCACTGCCATTCAGGGAGCTCACCTCCCCATCGGCTTTAGGGGACACGTCCCCATTGACTTTCACATGGCCATTTTCCTGGAGGAGTAAAGAAAAGGTACACCAGTTACAGCTCTGAAAAAGAAGCTCAGCATCTGTGTATCCCCCCCCAGCTGCCGCCCCCCCAGTTGCATGTGAAAACTCACCTCCCACAGTCCAAGGGATAAACACTGGCAATAACACAACCTTGACTGCCCTCGCACAACACATAACCCGAGTACTGAATTAATGCATTTTCTGGGCTTGCACCCAGCATTCAACCCAACTGGCTTTACCCAATATATTGAGCAGCAGAAAAACGACTGAAGGTCTGGATTTATTTTTTCCAGACACCTGGCTGCAAACGGGACTTTGGTTTTCCTTCCATTCACATGTGCCACACTACAAAACTCCCGTCATCCAACTCCCATCGGGAGATGATCTGCACTGTTCAGACCGGAGGAGGTCACGGCTGATACAATCTTTTTCCGTGTTCGCGCTCGGTTAACAGGCGGAGCGCAACACTTTGTCCCCGAATCCCGCTTTGGGTCTCCTTTTGTGGAAGGCGGCTCAAACGTCTCTCCCCGAGAAAGCGAACATGCCGCGCGCCGCCGCTAGGGGGCACGCCACTCCCGCCGCGGCCCGCCTGGGTTGCAGCGCCAACGCTGCGCTCCGGGGGGAGGAGGAGGAGGAGGAGGCGGCGGCGGCGACTGTGCAGGAGCGGCGCCGCGGCCGGGAATCCCCACTCCGGTCAAAAAGGCGGCCGTGGGGGGTGGGGGGGCTCCTTTCCCTCCCGATGCAAAGCCTCGCCATTGGGCCGCTCGCTGCGTCGGAGAGGGGCCGGAGGGAGGGGAGCCACGGGGAGGGCCACGTTAGCACAACCGCCTCCCGCTCGTGGGTCCCTTCGAGGCTGAAGCGCCCCAGTCCAGTCCAGCGCCCCGCCCCTCTTGGGAAAAATAGCGGTTCGAGGTTCCTTGCAAAAGGGCGGAAGGCGGAGGGGGGGGGCTTCTTCTCCGCCGCCTGCACGCAGCGCCACGATAGCCCGGGTGCGCCGCCCCCGCCCGGGAATGCGCGCAATGCAGCGGCGGGACCAAGCGGAGCGGGCCCTCCTTTGTTCCCCGTCGGGTGGGAGGGAGGGAGGGAGGGAGGGCGGGGGATGCGCTCCGTCTCCAAGGCTCAGCGTCGAACAAAGGCGCGCCTTGCAGCGCTCCAGGCTGGGCGCCGGCGAGGCACGTCTGGCGGGCTTCGGGCGAGCGTCCCGAGAGGCTGCCGCGCCCAACTCGGATTCGGGCGGGCTGCCCCCAGAGGCAGCGCGGGGAAGGAAGAATGGCCGTTGGCCGGGCGCGCGCCCCAGACCCACCTGGCCGTTGGACTTGGAGGGCGAGGCGTCGCCGGCGGCGTCCTGGGCCATCACGTCCCCCTTGGCGGCCTTGGAGCTGTGGCTGCCCATGGCGGCGCGGCTGCTGGCGAGACGGGCGGAGAGGCGCAGGCGGCGATCCGGGCAGGGCAAGACGGGAAGGAGCCCCGGCCGCCTCAAGGGACGCGACGCGGTGAAGCCAGCCCAGGAGGCGCCGCGGCCGGGGCGTCGCTGGCTCGCTCGGATCCCAGGCTCAGCCGTTGCAGCCTCCGCGCAAAACCCCGCGCGCGCTTCGCTTGCACTGAGCCTGGTGCGCAAAAGCGGCGGCTAATAAGGCTGCCGCACGGGCGGGGGCGGAGCCGGCCGCCAAAGACCCGCCCGGGGGAGGCGCCCAGGGGCGGGGGGCTTCTCTCTCGGCTCGCCGGGGCGGGGGCGCTGCAGGGCGCGGCCACGGAGACCCTCGCTGGGGTAGCGCCTGAGCAGCCCCGGCTTCTCTCCCGTCGCAGGAAAGAAGCGAGCGCTTGAGCCAGTGCGCTTGAGCATGTGCAGAGTGCGCTTCGGTGCCTCCCGTTCTGGGGTGGCTCCTGGTAAATCAAGGTCGGTGTAGGCGGGCCAGGGCCCGGGCCCGACCACGTGGCCCTCTTAGGATTCCGCTCCTCCTTCGCCGGGGATGTGAATATCCCCGCGGGCCCCCCCTCTGCCCCCCCCCATGTTGACGCTACTGTAAAGATGCAGATAAGGTTTGCTCAACATGGTTTGGCGAATGAAAGACGCTCCGCTTGGGTTGACAGAACAGGTTGAAGTCTAAATTATTGACAACCCACAATGGTTGACTTTGCGTCGTAGCATCCTGAACTGAACACGTGCAAACCAGGATGGCTTAGCGGGATGATTGCACCTTACTTTCTTAAGGGCCAATTGCCTTAATTGCCTTTTTCAATGTGTGTTTTGCTTATTTTGCTTTCTGGCTTAAATTTGAAGGTTCTGCATTCAGTTAAGAAAGTAAGTACTGAGCTGCTATTAGGACTTCATTTTTAGAATTTCACAAAATGCCAATTTGGTAGCACAGAAGGTGGGATATAAATTTGTACTGGCTGATTTTAATCCGTATACTTCCATTGAGTGTGAATGATGTACAACTTTTTGGATCAGATCTGTCTCTTGAAGTGCTGCTGAGGGTTCATCCCTTCAAAATAAGTGGAAAAGATTAGATCTTTCATGGATATTTGTCACCACAATAATAATGGGCTGAACAAGCTGGAGTTTAAGTTTAGTGGGTATAGTTAGGAATAATGTGTGTGTTGTGTTTTCTTTTATGTGCTCCCGTTGGCTAATCAGGCCCTATCCACGCACATACAGTGCTACCTTAGTAGTCAGCTGCTTTGAAACTCATCGAATTTGGTACTCAACTTATTTTGACATGAAAATTTTGTCCTGGTATTCACCATTCGTTTGATACTCAATACACATGCTAGAACTTGTTGGTGTCTGCTCTCTGGTGATTCACTATATTATTCCTTAATGGGGAAACTTGTTTGGTACTCATCGTGTCTCCCGGAACCAATTGGCCGAGTACCATTGTACTTTTTTCCTGACTCCCACCTTGTAACCATTGCAAAAATGACAACATATTAAAATTTTAAACATTTAAAGGATGTCTTTACCTGCTGTTGATATTATTTGATTGTTTCTGGCTGCAAGGGAGGAAGAAGAGCTCTTTTTCCCTTGAAAAAGCCGGAGAGAAGATTTGAGTGGGTGTAGCTTTCAAGTGTTAATTAAGGGAACTTCCTTAAAGCCCTAATCTTTATTTGTGAGTTTCCTGGGGGCGTTGGTTGTGCTTGGAAGTGAGAATTTTTGCTTTCTGATGCATCTATTCCCGGGCCTTTGTACAGTATTTACTCTCAGGGTGTAAAATACTGTACCGCTTTCACTTTGAGTTGTTGTCAGTTTCGTAAGAATTTACTTGTCTGCACACCATACATGAAGCCTCTTGGCAAGACTGTCCTGTTTCTTTTTTACCCTGGGGCTGGGTATGAAATGGGGTGGGGTGAGGGTGGGGGGTTTAAGGAAGGGTTTAAGACTCTTCTGTGAAGGTGAGAGAACGTGACCTCATTGTGATTTAGTTGATTAGATTACCAGTGGAAACTGATTAACTTCCACTCCAAGGACAGTCTTGCAACACCCGACCCCTTCCCCCGCCCACCCCCACAGAGGGGCACATTAGGGCACAGGAGAGCCATGGAGTGAGTGGGCCATTTGTATTTCTGACCCCTTTCTCCTGCTGCTGGGACCTAGGTTGCCAGGGCAGAGAGCAGCTTCACCAGATCAAGGCCAGAACCCAGAACCCCAAAACAACAGAGGGCCTTTTACTGTTCTCAATCAGGTTGTGTCTTGGGCTGGAAGAGAACAAAGTGAATTGAATTGCTTCCTTCGGTTGGGTCCTTTCCATTGGAGCCCTTGGAGGTCCAAGAGAAGAGGCAACTCTTCTGGCTTTCGAGAGATGAAAGATGCTGGGGTTGAGCTTCAGTATCTTTCACAAGCTTTCTCCCTCCCTAAAAAAAAATGGTTTCAAGGGACATCCATAGGGTGGGGCTCCGAAAAAGTGGGGATAGTGATCATAGCTGGGCAATCAAAGCCCTAGCCCTGCTGTGCAAGCCATGTAAGACAGGAGGGTTTTGAGTGTGTGATTGTAGCCACCATCTTGATGTTTCTGACGCACCCTGGAGATAATAATTCTTTTTTTACAATTGTATTAAAAGAGTTTTTTAAAGATAAAAACTAATATGAGAGAAGGGGAGGGAGGGAGGGAGGGAGGAAGCTAAAATGCAAGAAAAAGTAAAGGAAAAATAGAAATAAGATAACAAAGAAGAGGTTTCTGATATTTACAGCAGTTATGACAATTATAAATTTACCCATTTCATTATATTTACAACATGTCTCTCTTCTATCTATAATCTGTTCTCTCTGTTCATAAAAACCATAAATCCTATGTTTATTTTTTAATTTTTTGCTAAAACGCCATAGGGGGTTTCCACTCGGAGATGAATTTTAAAATATAACTGCATCGTGATGTCATTGCACAAATGGCCAAATTGCCATTACTTGTGTATTGATGTTAGAGGCAGGTGATGTCATGATGGCTTTTAACGGACCCCATTGCTATGCTTAATAACAAAGTATGCAATACTTTGTTCTCAGCTTTTTCTTCACCACGGACCCTCTTTAAATACCTTTTGTCACCACGGACCCTCAAGATTTAAATCATAACATTTCTTCAAGCCTTTGCGGACCCCTTGTGATCACATCACACACACCCCCACTGGGGTCCATGAACTACAGGTTGAGAACCACTGCGATACATCATACACACAGTACACATCAGTGTTTCTCAACTTTAGCAACTTTAAAATTGGTACATTTCACCTCCCAGAATTTCCCAGCCAGCATAGCTGTTGAAGTCCACCCATCTTAAAGTTGCCAAGGTTGAGAAACACTGCTTTCCATGGTAAAAAGGTGATGATAGATGGCGAAGACATGGCCCAAATGTCAGATTCTGTCAGATCTGCATACTCAGAAGAGGACACCATAAGCAAACTTCAACAAAGTGTGAACAACAACAGAAGCAACACAATGCCAATGGGTTCAGCACATGTGCCATTCTATCTCCTTCAGGGGCAGCCTGGATCAAGTGCAGCTACAACAAACCATCAAGCCAGAAATTAAATGAAAATGACAAATGACAAAACCACAAGCAGATGAAAAAAAAGAATTTTGGAAGTGTGGGCATATGGATATGTATTCATATATTTTATGGAAAAATATCAAGTGAAACGTCAATATTCCTATTAAAAATGACATTTCCACAGAAGGAAGATTTTAAGAGAAGCATTATCTTTCTGGATAAAATGGGAGACCTGATTTCAATACATTTATTCTTGTCAGACCTTACAAAGTTGTTTGCGTTTTTTGCCAAAATAATTTCCCATATTTAGTTTGCCAGTAAACAGTTGAAAACAAGAAGAGAATTGACAAGAGGATTGTTGGATGATTTTGCCTAATTTCTTTAAATCCATTTGATCCTCAAAGAAGGGCAGATTAGGCATTGCAGGAGTACCAACAAAATCCAGACAGCTGAATGGTATACAAAAGTTTGTATTTAGTGAATTGGCTTGGTGCAAACTTTGGATCAGCTCTAGGGTAAGTCCTTGAGACAGCAGTGCAATTCAACCTTGGCTATCTTAAGATGTGTAAACTCCCCAGCTGATATTAAAAACTCTAATCCCAGAACTGTCTAATAACAATCATTTCTGCAGCGTAGTATGTGAAATGCCTCTGTGTTTGACTCACGCAAGAGGAGACATGATTTAAGCCATGTTTTTCAACCTTATTAAGATACATGGACCTCAACTCCCAGAATTTCCCAGCAGGCAAACTGGGGAATTCTGCATCCTGGGTGGGGAATTCTGGGAACTGAAGTCCACCCATTTTCAAATTGCCAGGGTTGAGAAACACTTGTAGAGTCCATAGGAGAGCGGTGATACCTAGTCAAACATCTGGTGTCTCTGGCCTCCTGATTTCTGCCACTCTCTAAATAACTTGTATTTTCAGTCCGAAGTGGGGAGGGAGGGAGGGAGAGCACCAACTTTAGGTGGTTGATAGAAGTTGAAGCTAAAGCCTCAAGTGTCCGTGCCCTGCCTTGTTGATTTATTGATTGAGCCTAAGCAGCTCCCCCAATGCCTGGCATTTTGACTATGTTTCCAGAGAGGAATGGAAACTAGCAAACAAATAAAAGAGGTTTTCCGTGTCATTTTAAAAATAGCAATGGAATTAGCTAATTAGACCTCACAGGGGAGCAAATTCCAGCCCATTGAAGCTGCAGGTCTCCCAAGAGGAGTGGGGGGGGGGTGTTAAGGAAAGCAAGGCTAGAGGTGGAGAAACACAATGGCTCCTCCCAACTGTTCTCTCTTGCCCCCCCCAATCTGGTTTGATTTTGGATTAAAAGCTTGGGGGGGGGCAGAGGCTCTCCTTAGCTAATGATCTTTTCAAAAATCCTGCTGAGTGTGCGAAATACAATTTATCTTGGCCTTCATCATGCTAAAACCATTGCACCTGGATTTTTTATGAGCATGTTCTAATTCTTACCATGCTTAGGCTGGCATTGTGGAGTAAAGAAGCATCGTTTAATTCTAAATTCCCTTTGAGATGAGATACTGCCAGCTCCAGGTTCTCGTGTTGAAGGACAGTAGTGGTCTGCAAGGGGTGGCCAAAAGGGGTTGAAATGGTGGTCAAAGCACTTAAAAAACAAGTAGAGCTTCAATTCCACTATCGTGGCTGCCAGCTTGACTTTTTTGCCTCCACCCTGCGGCTACTCCTGTTTAGAACTACACTGTAGGTAGCATGGAAAGATATTTTTTTGAAGCCTTTCATCATGATTTCTTGTTCCTAAAATTCCTCTCTTCCCGTTTCCTAGTTTTGGCTAACTTTGCAGGAGGCTTCTGACTCAGCTACTTAAATTTGCCAATTGCTGGCATTCACACAATATACTGAACAATCTAGTTCAGGGATGTCCAACGACCTATAGACTTCAACTCCCAGAATGTTCCAGCCAGCTATGCCAGAAGAAACGTCTTGGATGAAAAGCAAAATGTTATCAAGGAAAAAGCTAAGAAAGTTGTCTTTTGGAAAAACACTTTTTGGATTCCCAAGGTTATTGACAAAACACAAGTTCTGAGGAATTTCTGGAACATTAGCAGGGTTGGGACCAATTTCACTTCAGGAGGGATGATACTCTAGAGCAGGGGTGTCAAACTCGCATCATCATGGCATCGTCACGTGACATATTGGGATTTTCCCCCCCTTCACTAAACTGGGCGTGGCCAGTTTATGTTGCATCCGGCCCATGGGATAGGAGTTTGACAGTCCTGCTCTATAGCAGGGGTCTCCAACCTTGGTTCCTTTAAGACTTGTGGACTTCAACTCCCAGAGTTCCTCAGCCAGCTTTGCTTTGCTGGCTGAGGGACTCTGGGAGTTGAAGTCCACAAGTCTTAAAGGGACCAAGGTTGGAGACCCCTGCTCTATAGGATATTTAATGCCCCCTTATGCTAGATTGGTTTGGTCGATTTAACTGACCAGAATCAGGGATCATCTAGCTAGCCCAATCCTTCCTAACAGGTGTCTTCCAGGTGGCCTGGAATGACTAGAAAGTTATGCTTGGAGAAGTCTCATGCAAGACAAGCAATCCACTGCTAAGTGAATCGTACTTGCTCTGTATTTTTTAATGCAGCTATGCACTCTTCAAAATGATCCAGAAAGAATCTTTTGGACCTTTGTGCAGCCCAGCCCTTTTCAATTTTTCCGCAAGCCTGAAAAACAGTGTGGCTGTTTTTAAGAGTTGCTTTAAGCTTTTTAAAGCATCATCATCTTTTTTTACCCCAGGATCTTCCAGAAGTCTGAAAAAAGTTGGGTGATCTCAGTTAAGGCTTGAAGGGGCTCCAAAACAGGTGGTCTTAACCTTTTTCAAAGCAGGCACCGTTTTATTATTCAGAGCCATTAGTAGTCCTTTCTGGCAAATTTCCAAACAGATCTTTCCTCTTGCCCTTGGGATGATGTATTTCAAGAGCATTTGGCAAGGCCATCACTTCTCCAGTCTGTGCCTGGGGCAGGGCGGATTCCCCACCCACACACCGCCTAGAAGCCAATGCTGGGCTGTTAAGAACAGATGTGAAATACTAAGAGAACCTTGGTGGAGATTTTCATTTTTTGTAGATCAGAGAATCCGCTTTCATTCCAAAATCTTTGAGCATTTTTGAGGCATTGCTTCTTGCTATCTGGGAAGCAGAATTAAAGCAGCTATTTCACACAATCCCTAAAATAGTCCTATCCCCAGCAGGCTTCATCACCAAGAGTCTTCTGTCCTTTGTACTTGCAAATCAGTGAAGGTCCCTTGCAAGATTAATTAGTAGCTTCCTCCTTGCTACTTTAGCCCTTTTTACTGCTTCCATTGGGGCAGAAGGCGGAATGGTGAACAATTTGATAGAATAGAATAGAATTTTATTGGCCAAGTGTGATTGGACACACAAGGAATTTGTCTTGGTGCATATGCTCTCAGTGTACATAAAAGAAAAGATACGTTCATCAAGGTACAACATTTACAACACAATTGATGATCAATATATCAATATAAATCATAAGGATTGCCAGTAACAAGTTATAGTCATACAGTCATAAGTGGAAAGAGATTGGTGATGGGAACTATGAAACGATTAATAGTAGTGCAGATTCAGTAAATAGTCTGACAGTGTTGAGGGAATTATTTGTTTAGCAGAGTGATGGCCTTCGGGAAAAAACTGTTCTTGTGTCTAGTTGTTCTGGTGTGCAGTGCTCTATAGCGTCGTTTTGAGGGTAGGAGTTGAAACAGTTTATGTCCAGGATGCGAGGATCTGCAAATATTTTCACGGCCCTCTTCTTGATTCGTGCAGTATACAGGTCCTCAATGGAAGGCAAGTTGGTAGCAATTATTTTTCTGCAGTTCTAATTATCCTCTGAAGTCTGTGTTTTCTTGTTGGGTTGCAGAACCGAACCAGACAGTTATAGAGGTGCAAATGACAGACTCAATAATTCCTCTGTAGAATTGGATCAGCAGCTCCTTGGGCAGTTTGAGCTTACTGAGTTGGCGCAGAAAGAACATTCTTTGTTGTCCTTTTTAATGATGTTTTGATGTTAGCTGTCCATTTGAGATCTTGCGATATGATAGAACCCAGAAATTTGAAGGTTTCTACTGTTGATACTGTGTTGTCAAGTATTGTGAGAGGTGGAAGTATGGAAGGGTTTTTCCTAAAGTCTACCACCATTTCTACGGTTTTGAGTGTGTTCAGTTCCAGATTGTTTTGGTTGCACCACAAGGCTAGTCGTTCGACCTCTCGTCTATATGCGGATTCGTCATTGTCTCGAATGAGACCAATCACTGTTGTGTCATCTGCGAACTTCAGTAGCTTAACAAATGGATCATTGGAGATGCAGTCATTGGTATACAGAGAGAAGAGAAGTGGGGAGAGCACACAGCCTTGGGGCGCCCCTGTGCTAATTGTACAGGTATTTGATGTGATCTTGCTTAGCTTCACCTGCTGCTTCCTGTTTGTTAGGAAGCTTGTGATCCACTTACAAGTCTGTTCCGGTACCTGTAGCTGGTTTAGCTTAGTTAGAAGAATGTCTGGAATGATGGTATTGAATGCTGAACTAAAGTCTACAAAAAGGACCCTTGCATAGGTCTTTGGAGACTCAAGATGTTGTAGGATGTAGTGCAGAGCCATATTAACAGCATCATCTGTTGATCTATTTGCTCGGTATGCAAATTGCAAGGGGTCTAAGAGCGGATTCGTGATGGTTTTCAGGTAGGAAAGCACTAGCCTTTCAAAGGTTTTCATGACTACAGATGTTAGAGCAACTGGTCTGTAGTCATTCAGTTCCTTGATGGTGGGCTTCTTCGGCACTGGGATGATGGTAGAGCGTTTGAAGCAAGAAGGAACATAGCACATCTCTAGTGATTTATTGAAAATGTGGGTGAAGATGGGGGCCAATTGGTCAGCACAGACTTTTAAGCAAGAAGGAGTTATCTTGTCTGGGCCTGGAGCTTTTCCTGGCTTTTGTCTGTGAAATAGGTCCTGCACTTCCTTTTCTGTGATCACTAGGGGTTGTGAACCCAATGAAATGGGGTCAGTTGTAGGAGGCTTGGCTGTTGTTGGTGTGTCTGAGATGGGGGTTGTGGAGATAGGTGGCTGTAGTTTCCTTTCAAACCTGCAGTAAATTGATAATTGCCCCTTAACTAACTTCACTTAATGCTCTTTTTAAATCAGGTCTCCCTCCTGGAGAGGAGAGAGTGTAATGTTCTTTTTTCCCTCTTACTGCTTCTTTTTAAATATTATATTATAATTGCACTTGGAAAGAGTTTCCTTTTTATTAAAGGTACGGTAGACCTCCAGGAAATTCCAAGGCTGTTTTCCAGTCTACACCAAAAGAGACTACAGGGAGTCCCTGACTTACAACCAGTTGCTTAGTGAACATTTGAAGTTATTTAGTGACCCCACAACTACTTATGACCTGGTTTCAAAATTCTGATATCACCTCACCACCCAAAGTCATGTATCTGCATTTTGGTCACTCGGCAACTGGCCCACAAATCAGTTGTGGTCTGTGGTCATGTGACTGTGATTTACAGTGGTTTGCTAGAAACTGGAATTTCCTTCTGGTTTCTAGCAAAAACCAGCACATAATAAACAATTGGTCTGCGTAACAGCCACAGCATTTGCTTAACTGTGATGTTCACTTAATAACCACCTTAGAAAAGGATGTAAAAACAGGTACCATCCAGGGGTGAAATTAAAAAATTTCCCCTATCGGTTCTGTGGGCGTGGCTTGTTGGGGGGAGGTCATGTGACTTGGTGAGTGTTGCCAACTCAATATCACTCACATTGAGGGGCTCCTCCCCGGCCCCTCCCCGCCCAGCCACTCCTTGTCGCGAATGGCAGGAAAGTACCATCCTTCCCTCAGTCTGTGCTGAGATTGAGGAATGGATGACAGGCAGGAAATTCCATTTTCTGCTTTCCAAATTCCATTCCAGCTGCTTCCCATCCCCTTTCCCACTCCCTCCTGGGGACTACCTTAAAGGGACAGGCTGCAACAGCTCCATTTTGAATGGAGGGAGAAAAGTTAGCATTCTCTCCGCTGCATTTAACATTGAATTCTGTGGAATATCGAGCAGCCGGAAGAGGTGAGCGGCGACCGGCTGGGCATGGGTGGGGCCAAGGAGGGGTAATTACTAGCGGTTTGACAAACTGATGCCCATAATTCCTAGCGGTTCGCCCAAACCAGTCTGAACCGGTAGAATTTCACCCCTGGTACCATCACATAGTGACCCTCTTTATAACCCACACAAATTAGAAGCCTAATTACCAGGCTCAAATAGGCTCAAGTCCTAGTAAATTGAGATTTACCTATACTGTAATGTTGTAATAGAAAATAACTCAACATGTAGGAGAAGAGGTGGGGAAACCAATAAAAACCAGCACAGTAGCAGTCACTTCCAAACTAAACTGCTACATCAAAAGCTAAGGTGGGCTGCTCTGACACTCATGTTTTTAATGCATTTGTGCAAGTGACACACCAGCAAATGCTCTGTCATGTACGGCTGCCGAAACAGTCTCAATGCCTGAAAATGTCCTGAATTAGGACACAGCGTAGAATTCAGAACATGGCTTGGACACTGTGTGTATGTCCCTCACCCTCCAGTCAGAAGCGATCTGGCAGATACACCAATTTTTCTCCATTCTCTTATTATTTGTGAGTATTGGACAGAAACAAGAAATCAGAGGATAAAGAAAAGAATCAAGTGAAGCTAGATGTTTTAATGTATCACAGGTAGTCCTTGTTTTGTGACCATTTGTTTAGTGACCCATTGGAGTTATGGCATTGAAACAAGTGACATGACCAGTTCTCACAGTTACAATTACTGCGATGTCCCTGCAGTCATGTGATTATGATTTGGGGTGCATGGCAACCGGCATGAATTTACTTTTTCAAATTAGTTATATCTCACTTTTATTGTATTTATTATTTTTATTTTATTTATTTTTATAAATAACTCAAGGCAGCAAATATATCCCACACTTTCCTCCTCCTCTTTTCCACACAACTATAACCTTGGAAAGCGAGTTGGGCTGAGAAATAATGACTGATCCAAAGTCACCCAGCTGGCTTTTATGGCTAAAGTAGAACTTGAACTCACAGTCTCCTGCTTTCTAACCTGGTGCCTTAACCACTAGATCAAACCCTGTATGCAGCATCTTGGAGTGAGGTGAGCATTATATAGTTCTGGCTGACTTCTGGCAAGCAAAGTCAATGTGGGAAGCTGGATTCAATAAAGACGGTGTGATTCACTTAATTTCTGTAGCAAAAAGGTTGTAAAATTGGGCATGTTTCGCTTAATGACTGCATCACTTAGCAATGGAAGTTCCAATTGTGCTCAAAAGTCAAGGACTACCTGTACTTTAAATATAGTTTCAAGGCAAAAAAAGTTGTCAATGTCCCATTCACCATGGAGATTAAGCCCAACTAGATTAAATTCAGATCCACTGGTATCTAATAGCTACAGGTAACCACATAGAACTTGATCTTTGAAGAAATTAGGTCCTTGTGGAGTTCCGCTCACTATAGCAGCTGAAAGATGAACCCTTCTTGTCCAATTATTTGTGTTTTAGCTGATGGGAGAACCTTTGTGAAAGTTGTTTTCTCTGCTGAATTTAAGCAGACTCAAGTCAGCAGAATGGAACTCAATGGAGCTTGCTCTCAAAGCAGCCCATAAAGCTGCCCTATAAAATTAATTGTGAGGTTTTATTAGGGATCTGTTTGTTTTGGTTGTCTGTGCTTTATGGTGACATTTTTAACTGGTGCTCCACTCCTTTGAATATACATGAGAAAAAAGATCCTTTTCTCTCTCTCTCTCTCCCTTCCTCTCTCTTCCTCCCCTCCCACCCCGACTTTGGGCATAGGAGACTGGCAAAATCATGTCTTCTGCTTCAACTTTTATTACCGGATCATCAGGAAAGGGCCACAGGAAGATGCAGCAGTCATTTTTGGAATGGACAACCATATCCAGCTTGCAAAGCCTTGAAGGATGCTAGATGGCAGCAAAGAACATTTCCTGTTAAGCTTTGCTGCCATCTTGAGGTCATTTGGATTGTTGCAGTCCAGATATGATAGCCCAGCTCTGTCCCACTAAGCCTCTAAAATTCAGGCTGTTGGCCTTTTTGTATGATTGGGTACATTCAAAACTTAGTACCAGGAGGGGAAATGAAATTTGATTTCATTTCATCTGCATTGAAATGTCATTAACATTTACTATAGCTTATAGAATTACTTTCCAAGCTAAGCAGTTTAAGGCTTCACCCTGAAAAGGGCAAAAACATTCTTCTGTAAGTGAGTTTCCTGCCGGGCCCAAGGAATCCGCTTTGCTTTGTGGTCCTGGGATCCTTGGGGAAGCGTGTAACAGAGCACCAGCTTTCGTGTGTACAATAGAGCACCAGTTTTTCAAGCTCGAATGTTGTATATATCCTGAGAAGGTTGGGAAATAATCCCATGCCTTGAAAACCCAGGGAGCTGCTATCTATGTAAGCAGATCAGTCTTTCTTCAGGTTGGTGCCTCATGCTCATTTAGGGTTGCAACTCCAAGAGTTCCCAGCCCAAATCCATAGATGCTGCTTATTGGGGGAGTTGCAGTTCCACTATATCTAGATGAAGGGAGTTGAGAAGTTGGTGGGGATGATATAATGGAGGAGGATACGGAGGAGGAGAAGCAGAAGGAGAAGAAGACTGTGATGACTTCAGAGAGATTTGAGGCATGGAAAATGAAAGCTGGCTACCTTCCCTCTGTCCTTCATTATTCAGAAGATGAAAGCAACCTTTTCATCCAGCATTGATGCCAATGGATGCATCGTCCAAAAGACACAATTGATGGCCAGCTCAAAGGAAGGGAGGGAAGGAGGGAGGACGCAGGTGGGCCATAAAGGCTCTGTCTCTGTGTTGCCAAAGGTTATAACTACAAAGACTAGCTTGTCCAGGACACCCGGGAGAGGCAGGAAAGGGGGGAGAGCAGTGGTGCTTCAGGATGCTTCATTTCTCTTCAAGGCTTCTTAAGGAGGACACAGCTTTTCAAAGCAGCTTCCAATGTGTGCGTAGTCATTTCTTGTGTGACACAACCATTAGGTTGATTAGTCTGCCAATGTGTATTTGCAAATCTGTCCTGCGCTCCAGTGATCTTCACAATTATTATTAGTTGGGGACTACAAAATGATGATGACATGATATGGTTCATGACATCATGACACGAATGTCACAGGTTAATTAAGCAGCGCTTTGAAACAAAAGTGCCATAATAAGGGAAGTGCCTGAAGGGCAGAATAAATCCTTCCAAAAGATCCCAAATATTTCTGGAAAAAACTCTATTTGAAGTAGCTGTTTTTTATGATATTTTTTTAAAGTTATATGCTGTCTGACTCCTAATGAGTCTGGACAGTTCAAAGATTCTAAACATTTAAAACAAGATCAAATTAATCTGTAATAGTAAAAGAAGAATAAAAGAGAGTAAGTATGAAAAAAATGGTTAAGAACAAACAACCCTTGAAACCTAAGAGAGGTTCACTCATTCTTGCCAAGGGCCTTTTTGATGCCTCCTGCTTGGAATTAAAATATCACACAAGAGGTGGATAAAAATAGAGGGCACTTGCAATGAACACATTACACAAGAAACAGGTACATGAACATTAGCACTGGACTGGATTGGACAGACGGGAGACTTTAGGGAAGGAGAGTTGAAGGAAGAACAATAGACAGTTAGCAAGGTGTGTCAATGAAACCAATCCCTTTTCATGTATTTTCTAAAGGAAACAAAGTTAAGGAAAGGAGCAATCAAGAAACAGAGAAGAGAAAGAGGGAAAAGAATAGAAAAAGAATAGAAAAAGAAAACAATGAAGGAAGACAATCAAAGAATTAATTCCCTTCCTGGTTTAGAACAGGGTTTCTCAATCTCAGCAATTTAAAAGTGTGTGGACCTCAACTCCCAGAATTCCCCAGGCAGCTGAGGGGTTGAGAAATATTGCCTTAAATCATGACATCCCTTACATCAACTGAACCCAGAGTCATTTTGTCCAGAAGCCATTATTATTAACCTATTGTGGCTTCAGAGCTTTTAATGGTGGCTGGAGAATTCTGGGAGTTGAAGTCCACTCATCTTAAAGGTTGAGAAAAGGAGGTCTAAGAGGGTCATGTTAAGAAAGCAGGCCACATTCTGCAGCTTTTTTTGTTAGGGGTCAGCAGGGCAGATGGGCCTTGGTGCAAACAACCCCAAGCTGGGGGCAGGAGGAGGCTGAGCTTTGTGTTTTTATCTCAAGCTCTCCCAGGATTTGGACTCGCTGGGTAGCCAATGGACTTGCCTTCCCATAACCAGATGGCTGCCAGCCCTGAGAGACAGAGAGAGAAAGAAGGAGAGAGAGTGAGAAAGAACAAGACACAAAGAAAGAAAGAAAGAAAGAAAGAAAGAAAGAAAGAAAGAAAGAAAGAGGAAGAGGGAGCAAGAAAGAAAGAAAGAGAAAGAAAGAGAAAGAGAAAGAAAGAAAAAGAAAAGAAAGAAAAAGAAAGGGAGAGAGATAAAAAGAAAGTGTATGTGTGTGTGTGAGAGAGAGAGAGAGACTGACTGACTTCTTGCTGGCAGCCAAAGGGAAGGAAGTCGGGTCAAGAGAGCATTAGTCTCTTGGCCTTTGGCCACTGGCCCTCTTCCCCCCTCCCCCCCCCACAAAAAAAAGGTCTGTGGCTGAGGCTGCACAGTCAGCTTTTGGCAGGCACAGAACAGAAGATGGAGTTGGTTTCAGAGCCTCATTATAAGAGAAACGGACAAGGAAAACAAAAGGCGTTTCAGGCCAAATGGCACTTTTCCCACCAGGGCTTTGGCACAGCTGCTACGCAAGGGCCCCTTGGTGCATCTCCTGCAGCATGGCAATGCATCCCATCCTTTCTGTGGGACGGGTGGCTCTTGGGCCTCATAGCAATGCCCGTAGTTTGGAAGAAGGCAGAGGAAAGTTGCTCAGCCGGACAATCCTCTTGGCACACCAGCCCTTCGCTGGATACCTTTGGAGTGATAGATTCAGGTACAGAATTGGAGCTGGATTTGGCTACAGAAGACCATCAGATCATAACAGATTAACAGAGTTGGAAGGGACCTTATAGGTCATCTAGTCCAACCCCCCCGCTCAAAGCAGGAGACCCTATACCATTTCTGACAGATGGCAGTCCATATTTTGGTATCATATTTTGATGCGTTGCTATAAGATTCACACCACTTGCTTACTAGGTCGGAATGAATCCACTTTTTGGCTTTGCAAGAAACCCTGATCTATAAGCTAACCAAATGACCCGAGTACCACCTACTACCACATAAAAAGCAGCTACTGCTAACCAGGTTTAGTTCTGCCCAAGCTTTCCATGTTGTGCAACTGCAGAGCTTAGATTTTCTTTTAAAGGGGATCTGCTAAGCATGAGTGCAGCTGGTGGGTGGGCTTCCCAGTTGCTGTGGGGCAGGATTGTGTCATCTCTTTTAGACTTGACCACACTTGACCTTCTAATGGCATGCAGTGGCCACACTCCAAACAGTGAGCATGACCAGGAGAAAAATTAAAGTTAATCTAGTTTAATTAAAAGTTGATCTGGTTAATTAAATACAATTGCTAAAATTATTCTCCATTTATGCAATAATTTTCTGTATCACACGAAAAGTTATGACTTGATAATTTTACTTCCAGAGATGGGACTAATCTTGATTGGAGCCATAAGACTTCTTCGTCCCTTGTTCTTGGCCTCTATTGATAACCTTGAATATCAGGATTTTCTTATCCAACCAGAAAAAACAGGGTTGAGTTAAACAGTTCTTGGAGCAGTATAAATGATTGACAAATGGAGGAAACTATAAAACAGTAACAAGTAAATGCAACAACAGATTCTTGAGCTCTCATTGCTCTAACCTGAACCTCCAATCTCCATCAATTCCTCCTATCTACAAGACAACAACCAATCATGGAGAGCACCAAGGACCAGGGGTGAAACCCAACCGGTTCGGACCAGTTCAGACGAACTGGTAGTGGACATTTGGCCTGGGTCACCAAACACCAAAAAAATTTAAAAAAATTAATTCCTTAAAAAAACCAACACAACACCAAGGAGAGGCAGATGGTGTTTCGTTAAGGACCTCTGGGGAGAGATGTGTGATACTTAGTACATTTAATAACAAACAGAGAGAGAGATATCTCCATTGCCTATCAAATGATGTCACATGGCATGGAACTCTTGTGGGCTGTCAGCCTTGATGGGCTTCGGTGTCACCTTGTGTGACCAAGAAGTGCTTGGATCAGACTTGGTGTACATCTCAGTAGGACACGTTGTACCAACCTTGGCAACTTCTGGGAGTTGATGTTCACGCATTTTAAAATTCCCAAGGTTGGGAAACCCTGCAGTAGGAGATCAGAGGCAGTGGGCCAGCTAAGGTCCAGAGACAAAATATCTAGTCAGCCAAAGCGATGAGTAAACTAGAACCTTCTGGTGAACTTCTTAAAGAAGCTTTGTCCACCCCCCTCCACCCCTCCAAAAATATATTGGAAGTCATCAGTTATCTGTGAAGACAGATTCTGAGCAATGTTTGGGTGAAAAGGGAGGATTTGTGCCATATTCCAGACATGATTCTTGTCTTCAGCTCTAACTTAGAGAAAGGTCTCGGCTATCAGTGAAATCAAGAAGCTAGATGCCCCTTAGTTCTAAACATTGACATCCCCTGATGTAGTCATTCTGGCCTGCAGATAATATCCATGGTTTTGCAAAGGCACCAAATAGATGTTCTCCACTTGTTTCAGCTGTGATGTCTCAACCCTCCTCTGCCCATTAGATCTAAAATGGCCATAAAGAGGAGGCAGTTGGCCCACAGCAGTCAGTAGGAACTAGCAAAATTTTGTCCGTTCCTGCATCATCCACAAAAGTGCATTGGGAGAAAATAAAAAAAACCCATTTGAAAATTAAACTTCTAAAAGATGACTAAATTGTCTTGCTGTGACCTGAGGCTGAGAGGGCCACATCCCATGGTCAGAAGAGAGAGTTATTGCCTTGGGATACCATCATGCTGTGCCCAGGGGGAGTGAGGGACAGCCCTAACCGCCTTCTCAGATTAAGCTATACCAGCTGCACCAGTTGTGTGCACATTCAAAATCCAGATTAGCAAACAGTTACTGTCTTCACATGACATGTACCAAAGAACCGACTCGTGTCATGGTTTAACCCGGTAGCCTGATTCACACAACGTATCAATCCCCCCGACCCCCAACCTCATTTTAGTCCATACTGGCAAGTTATGTGAACTCTGTTAAAATGGCAGCCTCTGTTTTTATCCCGTTGGGGATCACTCATCCAGGAAAACAGGAGGATGTTTCCAGCGATCCGGCTCTGAGCATCTGCGGCCAGAGAAAATAATCCTCTGATGTTCTGTCCACCAAGACAGGCCTCTCCCCCCCATCCCCCCATCCCAAATGTGACACTACAATCTATGGGACCCTTTCTCCCTCTGAGTCAATGTGTCTTTTTGTTGCCCTACTGGAGTTTGAAGCCTGTGCTCCAGCAGAGACAATGCCCGGCATTGTTTCTTTTCAGCAGCATCTGATGGCCCCAGAAAAGCAGGGGGAGGGTGGGGGAGAGAGAAAGCTGGCCTGTGCTGAGAAAGGAGGATGTGGGGGAGAGGAGAGGAAAGGCAGAGATAGAATCCTCCCACTAAGGGTGGTACATGCTGCGGAACACAGAGGTGAGGAAGGGAGCAGGTAGCCAGGTCTGGGTCCTTTTTGGGAAACCAGGCAGGAGGATGAATGAGCCATCTCAGAAGCAACCTTCGAGGCACTTGTCTATGCAAGACATTTTCTTCCTTCCTTCCTTCCTTCCTTCCTTCCTCCCTCCCTCCCTCCCCTCCCTCCCTTTCTTTTCCTTTCCTTATTCCACATTTATTCCTCCCTCCCTCCTTCCCTACCCTTCCCTTCCCTCCCCATCTATTTGAAAATGCAGGTCCACATATTTTAGGTATTTGCTAGGTTGATATCTGCCCTCCAATTTCTCCCCACAACTGTCCTGTGATGGACACTAAAATCAGAAGAAACTATTGCTCACAAAAGCTTCTGCCTTTTAACTTGACATGCTAAGAAGAAAGGTGCTGCCGAACTCCTGTCCTTCTGGCAGCTTTTGTGGCTGAGGATGAAGATGGCTGTCCTTAGTCTTCCCTAAGAACCTCACTATTATATGCCCCAGAACCATCAGGCAACACAAAAAGAAATAACCACAAGATTTGGACAACAGGGATTTAAGGTATTGTCCTTTCTTAGGGAGGCCTCTAGAAGAATCCCTGCTGAAAGAACATACTGAGTGTTTAGGGCTGGAATGGTCTCTCAGTGCTTACCATAGATGATGCTAAGACTCCATCCAGGACAGGCATAAGATCAGAGCACCAGCAAGTCTTCTGTTTGTCATCTAGGGCTGCTGATGGACGAATTCCCAACCAGCGTAATCTGCTCTTTTGCACTGGATCAGCTCCAGAAATGGGCCAGGAAGCACCCTGGTTTAGCCAAAGTTCTTGAGATCTTTTTCTGAACTGACTCCCTTCCAAAGAGGTGGGACTTGCAGCCCCAGGTCTCCTCGCTGACATTGATATTGGCAGAGGTGCCAGGACAGGGAAGCTTCATTCCTGGCTTTGGTATGTCACCTGCCTCTCTTGTCTTGTTCAAAGCCAGCCCACCTTTACTGCTGTGAGCAATTCTAGAACTCCTGAAAAGCAGAGTGGGGTGGGGGTGGGCTCACGTCAATGCAATGCATGAAGTCTGACTGCATGGAGCCAATGGTGTTCAGTGGAAGTTGGTTCTGTTCCTCCTAGAATCAGATGATGGTAATCTGGTCAGTATCACATCTGTTGTTCCCACCTGCACATCAACTGGGGGTGGTGATGCAGCAAAGGTTAGTATTAGTATTACTCTGAGTATTCAGGACTCCTCGGCAACCCTTTTGTGGGTCCCTCTTGTGAAATTATTTTTTATAAGCTGCCTGACAGTGAATGGGCGGGCATATAAATTCTCTAAATAAATAAATAAATAAATAAGATATGCATCATGGAAAAGACCCAGATTCTGCTGGTGCGGGAGACTGTACTTTCCTATGCTGAACCGTCAAGGCTCAGATTGTAGGAAGTTAGAATGCAGGCTGTGCTTTTGCTTAGGCAAAGCTGGAACCAGCAGAAATGCCTCTACCCCACATTTTCCCCCACCAAATTACCACATTTTATGGTAATGGGCTGTTAATTTTAAAGCCTAATTAGTTGGGCTCCCGGTGTCAAAGTGATTAACCTTTGCACTGCTGCTTCTCAAAACAAAACACACCTTTTTTTTTTACCCTCACGGGTTTTACCCTATGTTACTCCATAAATTGGCATTCTGGTTCCACTTTAGCTATATAAGCGCAAAGGGTTGTTTGTTTGTTTTTTGCTTTTTCAGAGGGGGGAGTTTCAAAAGAGTCAAAATGGCAGGTGCAGCCATGTGTTTAAAACCCCATCTCTTTTTATGTACAATGCATATAAAAAGGGGTAGATCTCATCCCCTGTGGACACCGGAGGCTTCTGGGTTATCAGTTTTGAGGTGGTGTGAAATCCTGATTTTTCTTTACAAAGACAGAAGAGAGCCACTGAGCATATGCAGAGTGCAGTTTCCTCACTCAAATAGCTATAGTTGGCCTTCTGGGATTTAGAAAAAGAAATGGGGAGGATGAAAAAATGGACTTTTTGACTCACAGCCTTTATGCCAGGTTTTCCAAAACTTGGCAATTCTAAGATGCATGGACTTCAACTCCTAGAATTTTTCAGCCAGCATAGTCTTTAAAATTGCCAAGGTTTAGAAACCCTGTTTTATGCTGTTCCAGGATTTGCACAGACCTCAGACTAAGATTCTGCATTGTTTATAACTTTCCAGCTGAAATTTCTCCTGACCAGAGATTAAAATCCCCCTTCACAAAACAAAACTGAAAGTCCTCTGTGAAGCTGTCACTTGCTTGTTTAGAAAGGAGGGACTTTTTGAGAGATTGAGAGTAAATCTTCTGTTTTTCTGGAAAGAAGACATTTCAACCTGGAAGGAAACACACTTTTGCTAAATTTGGCGGGAGAGCAAAATCTTCTATGGATATTATTCTTCCACTTTAGTTAGTTTTGTAGGGGAGCTGTTCCAGTGAGCCCCAGGTCAAGCTAATACAGGTAGTCCTTGACTTACAACCATAATTGAGCCCAGAATTTCTGTTGCTAAGCAAGACAGTTGTTAAGTGAGTTTTGGTCCATTTTACAACATTTCTTGCCACAGTTGTTAAGTGAACAATTTGTTAGTAACATAGTTGTTAAGTGAATCTGGCTTCCCCATTGATTTTGCTTGACAGAAGATCACAAAAGGTGAACACATGACCCCAGGACACGGCAACTAACATGTCAATTCCAAGCATCTGAATTTTGATCACATGACCACAGGGATGCTGCAATTGTCATAAGTGTGAAAATTGTCATAAATATTTTTTTTCAATAAATAAATGAAAGGACTACCAAGAGAGAGGGGGGGAGGGGAGGGGATGGAGAGGGGGATGAAAAGAGGGAGAGAGGGAGGGGGAGAGAGAGAGATATATATATACTGAGCCAATAAGCAAGAAATAGTACAATAGTCCTTGATTGATGACCGGTCACTTAGTGACTGCTCAAAGTTACAACACACAATATACACGATTGCAAAGGCCAGATACTCTTCAGAAGATGCTCTCTTTCAGTCTAGCTACCCTCAACCAAGAGATGTCTTGGATACTGCACCTCCCTGACTTGGGCCCACCCCAAAGTGTCTTTGGGTGATCTGTGTGGACTTTCATCACGTGGTAATGGCTGCCACCTGGCTTCTCTTGACACCCACTACAGACATGCCCAGAACATTCCTGCTGCAAGGTGAACCTAGGCAACTATAAAAATGGGCAAAAATAGCCAAGATTAGTGAAAAATTGGGGAGACAAAAGCTTCCCATTTTTAAAATAAGTCAGAACCAAATATTGCCACTGTGTGTGGGTCTCCATGAAAATGCAGCCTCCAAACACTCATTATACAGACCTCACCAGTATCTGCTTTTTGGGCTGGGTCTACATTAGCTGAATCAAACTGGCTTCCAGAAACCCCAGACCATTTTCCTTAGTCTGATCTGGACTTAAGAATGGTGCACCAGTCATGGGTTTACAAACCTATGGTTGAACCTTGGCTTTACCTTGATCTCAGACAACCTGTCCCTAGCCTAAGCCTCTAGATTGCAATTCCCATCATCCTTGAAATGGATTTTATGAAGGATGAGGTTATTGTGCTTTCAGTCTTAAATTGGAGATCTGGTTGACCAAGGGCTTCTTAAGATGTTATAATATGGAGATGAGAAATGTCCACTCCTGCTTTCCTGAGTGAAGCTTCTTCCAATTCATACTTTCATCCAGGTGTCTGCAAGATTTGGTATTTTAAAAAAATGAACATTTATGCTTATTTGTCTAGGACAGGGGTGTCAAAGTAGATTTCTTCGAGGACTGGATCAGCATTGTAGTTTGCGGGCTGGCTGGGGGGGGTGAGGGAGATGGGCTGGCCTCCTCCTGCAACACTTCATCAGGCACAACAGGGCATGGGGGGGGGGGTGCAGGCAGCCCCTCCCCCGCCTCGTTTTGGCTGGCAGAGTGCTGCAGGAGGCCATCCAGGCACCACCACCCCGTGCCCTGTTTTGGCTGGCAGAGGCACCGTGAGCAGTCCTTTGCTATTGCTCTGTGGACCAGATTTAAGCACCCCACGGGCCTAATCTGGCCCGCAGGCCTTGAGTTTGACACCCCTGGTCTAGGAGGAGGGCCTTCTCTGCTGTTGCCCCTGCCCTTTGGAACACCTTATTCCCAGAGATGAGGCAAGATCCCCTTCTTCTGGTTTTCTGGAAGGTAGTTAAGATCTAGTCCTGACAATTTTCTTGGGGGCTGAAGAGTATGATGCAACCCTGGGGATGGCTGGTAGTTTGAGGGCATTCCTTCTCCCTAGTTACCTTTTTTAGCTTTCTGAACTTTTCATTTTGATTTTGACTTTAACTTCTAATTTATGTTTTAACATGTTTTTATCGGTGCTTTTAGTCAGGTGTTTCTATTTTATTACCCTCTTGTAAACTGCCCAGAGTCCTTTAAGTGAGATGGGTGGTGTGGAAATTGAATAAACAAATATAATGTGCACATAAAGGACAGATGGTGCACCATTATCCTGGCTTTTTTTGACCACACCCTGTAGACACCTCTGCACTCATTCCAAAGCTTTTTTGTTTTTTTGCCCTTTCTAGAATGTTTCTTGCCAGGTTTTTCTTTATTTGTTTACTGAACAGGGAGGCTGATTTCCCCAGAAAGTCCCATGTGCTGTGGTTATTTTAGTTTCTAAGAATAATGTTCTCGGAAATAAAGATTACGTTGAAAATTGATGCTTCCCTTTTCAGCTGGGCAGCGTCTTGTTTAATGCTTGATTTTTTTTAAAAAAAACCTAAAGCAAATATCTAGACATTTAAATTAGGTGGAGATTGGGAGGCACCAGAAACGTTTCTGCAGACGTAGGAGAGATCTGGGCACCACGTTGAGTTCCTCTGCCAGAAGATTCCTGCACAAACAACACCTCTTCCCAAGGCAGCCTGCCTGTCTTGGCCAATTCAAGGAATGAAAAAGTGTCTCAAGCAGGTTCCTATTTTAGCAAGCAGTTTGCTTCACTCCCCCTATCAATTGCGCCATGCAATTATGAGCCGGGGATTAACCTAGTTTAGAGTGATCCATTTTAAGGCGATGAGGCAGGTAAAATAGTAGATCATTGTCTGACTCACTTTGAAAGCTTCCTGCTGTCTCATGTAAAGCAGCCCTGCATTTCATTTCAGAGGCTGTCACCTTCAGGTAATATATTTCGAGTTGTGGAATTAATCTCATTGTTTGTGTCAAAGCCCAAAGCACAAGGCCAGATTTGCTTTTCAGGACAACAAAGGTGCTGTTTCCCAACATGCTTCTCTCACCAGTGAGTTTTTTCCCACCCATTCAGTTTGGAAGATAACGTTAACTCTGCTCTGGTTTGGGAGATAGAAATGTTGAACAAGGTTTCATTTGAGGAAAGATAAGTTTCAAGGGCGACGTGATTCAAAAGAGCTGGAGAAGAGGGCTTGGCATGACGCTCTGCAGAAAAGCACAACGAATACATCTTCAGTTTCCCTGCCAGGATCCCCTGGAAAGTGGCTTGATCCCGGCCAGGATCCCCTCAGAAAGGGGCCTCAGAATCGGTAAGGTGGTGGGCGGGGCATCATAAGAGAAGCCTGCCCCTTTTGTACATGTGTGTTCATGTTGTTGCACCCACTGTCTTACAGATTTTGATTCATCTGCATGGATTCCCCTGCATCAATTCAACAATGAAGCTCATACAGTTTTATTTTTTATTTATTTTTTATTTATTTATTTATTTACTTGTCAAGCATATATAAAGATAACGGATAAAAGTATAAACATGATTATGAATACATGAAATGGATACGAATAAATGGGGACATTAGGAAAGGGATGATAGGCATGTTGGTGCACTTATGCACGCCCCTTACAGACCTCTTAGGTGAGGTCAAAAGTAGATAATCTAAGGTTAAAGTTTTGGGGGTTTGGGGAAGAAATCACAAAGTCAGGTAGAGCATTCCAGGCATTGACCACTTTGTTGCTGAAGCCATATTTTCTGCAGTCTAATTTGGAGCGGTTTACCTTAAGTTTGTATCTATTGATAGAGTGCTTCCTATTTTGACCACATGTTTGACAGGAAGGCAGCTATCCATATATGCAAGAGTCCAGAAATGCGTAAGATTTTAGTTTAGAAGTAGTTTGTCGTGTACCACTGAATCAAGGCTTTACAGAAATCTATGTAAATTATGTCTATTGCTTTGCCCTGATCAAGATGTGTAGTTCATATGTTTTTGTGGTGTAGTAGTTGCAGATTACAGGATAATTTTTTTCTGAAACCAAATTGTTTGCTGGAGAGTAGGTTGTTTGTCTCTAGGTGGAGGGTAATGGATTGGTTAATGATTGATTCCATGACTTTGCAGGTGATATAACATAAAGATATTGGTCTGTAATTTTCAACTAGGCTGGGGTCTCCTTTTTTGAAGATAGGGATGACCATGGCTAGTGAACATTGGTTGGGCAAGGAACTGGTCCTGAAAGATTTTTCAAAGATTATGCTTAGAGGTTCGGCTATTGCAGTGGAAAGCTTTTTTAAGAAGTAAGCACATAGTCCATCAGATCCAATAGATAGAAATGGTTTTGACTGGCTAGTGCCTTTTCAACATTGTCTTCTGTAAAAGTGACATATGTATTAGATCGTTGTAATCATTGTAATTATTTGTGGTACAACTGGGAAATATTGGGTATGTGCTGTTGCTGTTAACAAAGACTGAGCTGAAGAATGTATTAAAGAGGTTGGCTTTAATGGTTTCATCATTACAGTCTTTATCGTTTACTCCTTTTAGGGTTGGGATGGATCTTGAGTCTTTAAGTTTGTTGTTTACAAAATTATAGAAGGAATGGGTGGATTTTGTGCACAGGAGGTTATCCTCTTGTTTGATGTGATAATTGGTGCAGTCAGTCTTTATCTGGTGGCATAAGTTTTTGTAGCGGCTTTTAAAGTTAGCTACATAATTTATTTTGTTTTTTCTCCAAAGAGATTTTTTTTTGGATTGGAACTTCCTTACTGTTACGGGTAATTTGTTTTATCTGGTTTTGGTTTTGGTGATTCTTTTGACTTCGAGCAAAAAATTGTTATAATGGTCTTTAGCAGTATTACAGCCAGTGAATAGAATTTTCCAATCAAGAGATGAGAGTTCATTGTCTATGAGATCATAGTTGGCTTTTTAAAAGTTATAACTGGGGATCCCATCATTATGATGTTGAGACAAAAGTCAATCATGCTGTGGTCACTGTTGGAAAAGGGTTCTTTTATTTGTAGTCCATAAATTGAGTTTAAACTGTTGCAGAAAATGAGATCTAGAGAGTTGTTGAGTCTAGTGTTGTTAGTTACTAGTTGATCAAGCCACGTTTCATAGACAATTATAATGTCAAATATAGTCATATTTAGTAAGAAAAGGAATTCAGGTATTTTATTTACGAGGCTTCTTGCATTAAGTAGTTGCATTTAAGGTCAGTAGCAATTGGTATTGAGGAAGTTAGGAGCATGCGTGCCTAGTTTTGGGGATGATGGGTTGGATGATGAAGGGTTGAATGTTAGGATGTGGGTTGCGGGACTTACTTTTGATACAGTCGGCATGGTAGTTAATGTATAAGTCAGTCTCTCCTTGGTCTTTTAAGTTCCGAGCGGAGTTCATGGGAGCAGATTCTTTGCAGTATAGATAAGTCAGGCTGTGAGCGAAGTTTGTTATGGTTGGTGTTGGTTTTAGCAATGGAGTTTATTGTATGAATGAATATGCGTTTGCTGGACTCATTCTTGCAAATGACTCTACAAAATTGTGGGGCCACCAAGCCGTCATTGTATTTGTACTCAGGGCCATCTCTGGAAATTTTGATGATTTCTTCAGGGGAGATGTTTGGTGTATGGGAGTTGCTTATAATGTTGTGAACCTTACTGATGTCATCAGATTTGTTGGTGTCATCCAGGCCAAATAAAATAGCATTTGGACGTTTTTGTTCATGCTCAATGGCGTCTTTGATGAGTAAGGAGATATTATTTTATTTATTTATTTATTTATTTATTTATTAAACTTTTATACCGCCCTTCTCCCAAAGGACTCAGGGCGATGTACAGCCAAGATAAAACAATAAATATACACAGTTAAAAATCAATTTAAAATACCTATTCAATAGTGGCCGAATTAAAACCGTCGAATTGACCAACCTAAAATACCCCACATAAAATTACAGGAAATATAAAAAATTTAAAATTTTAAAATTTAGAAATTTAAAAAATCTAAAAAATCAGTCCAGTCCCGCTTGGATGAATAAATAAGTTTTTAATTCCCGACGAAAGGTCCGAAGGTCAGATATTTGACGCAAACTGGGGGGAAGGTCAGTTTGTTGAACTGGTATTATTTGCTAGGTTGGTGGTTAGTTGTAGTTGTGGTAGTGGTTGTTGTATTGAGGTAGGATTTGGAGCTGTTAGGTATTTACTTATCTGTACTGCATTTTTTTTTTCAAGAGATGTTAGACATGCTTTTTAAACTTGCTTCAAAATGTGCTACTAAGCGTGCTTCTATGGTGACAATGGATGTTTCAATGGTTTTGACTCTATCAGACAGGACACTTTGATTGTCCAGCTTAGGTAAACATGATGGACATAGACAAAGAAATGTAGCTGACGCTTGTAGGAGATTTGCTATGTTTTGGGTTAATTTTAAGCAGGTGGGATGGGTGTAATTGTCACATAGGTGGCATTTAATGATATCCTCGTTATTATTGATAGTTTCAGAACATTTAAAGCATGGGCAGGAATCATTTGGGTCATCACTGGTAGAGATATCTTTCTTTCGTGGGTGTTTCGTAGAGGAGTGTTTGGGGTTTTTGCCTGACATGGTGGATTTGTTCTGTAGATGTATAGTTGAGTACTTCTTATTTGTTGGTATTCAATGTTGAATTAATTGTTATTTGCTAGTATTGATTAATTAATATATTTGCTGGTAATTAATACCACACTAATCAATGACACTATTTACTAATCTATGTTATGATTATAACATTTATATAAATTTATTTATAATTTTAAAATTTATATTTATTTATATAAAATTTATATAAAGTTATGAGGCCCACTTGATTTCTCTGCATTTGAGAAGAGGTCATTAAGCCATGATACACTATGTCCTGCCAAAATATTATTTCTGAACTTTGGTCACTTTAAAAGGTCTGGACTTCAACTCCCAGAATCCCCCAGTTCAGAAACACTGCTCCAGAAGGTGTTTTAAATACATGCCTAGAAGTATATTTGGAATTTCTGCTGACACATATTACCTTGGTGTCAGTCTCTGGTGGATCAACAAATCACAGACATTTATCACCAAAATAAGAGAATATTTGTAGTTCAGGGTTGAATTGTGGGGTACTCCCTTGGTACTCTCTTGAGTGTTTTTCCTTGCAGATGTTTCATTACCTAACTAGATAGCTGTGGTAACACAGTGCTTAGAATGAAGTATTGCAGGTTAACTCTGCTCTCAGCCAGGAGTTCAATCCTGACCAGGTCAGGATTGACTCAGACTTCCATCCTTCCGAGATTGGTAAAATGAGGACCCAGATTGTTGGGCGCAATATGCTGACATTTGTAAACCACCCAGAGAGTGCCCTAAAGCACTAAGAAGTGATATATAAGTGCTATTGCTAGGTAACATCATCAGAGCTAGAAGGGAGAGAGGTTTGTGCTTTTCCCTTCTAGCACTGATGATGCTATATAGTAGGGTAATGAAACTTCTGCAAGAAAACAACCAAACTCAGAGAGCATCAAGACCCCATTTGTCAAGGATGACACTCTCCACCACTGTTGCAGCCAAACATCTCTTTAAAAAACAAGCCCCCTTTTTGTAGCTGCAGCACTAAATGATGGGGGTATTGGACAGCTGTCCTATGGGGAAGCCTCTTCAGATGGATCTGCCCAGCTTCAAAGGAAATGTGCTTGGAAAATGTTAAGTTCGGGAAGTAACGAGGCTGGAGACCAGGGTAGTGACAACAGCTCTTTAATATATGGTGAACCCAGCAACCTGGCTGGGGAAAAACAACCCTTTATATACTGTTTAACCGGCGGCTTCAACCAATCAGCAACGTGCTTGTTTCCCGCCTAAATATTTAAAGATACATAACACTCCTCCCCTCCCAGAAAACACTTTACCACTATTTACATATTATTTACATGTTATTTTTCGACGTAGTCACGCAAATAACCTGGGCGTCTCCTAATTCTTTCGGACCTGCGCGGTTCAGTCCTGGGTGGTGTTTGAGCTGGTCGGAGGGCTGTTTTCTCCTCCCAGCTCTTTCTCTAGGCCATCGGGCCCTGGATTACTTGCAGACTCTTTTTCTTGGCCCTCCGGCCTTGGATTACTTTTGAGTTTTCCTGCTGTATCCATCGGGAACCTGATGGCGTCGCTGGACCTCCGGGACCTCAGCTAAGTCTTGCGCCTCCCGGTTATGGTCAGCTGTGGGTTCAAATAAGGAGTGGTCATGATCTGTCTCATTTAGCTCGGGTTGTTCAGCTATTCGTTTCCTTATCTGATCTATGTGGCGCCCATACTCGGTTGTCTTGTAACTCGACCAAGTATGACTTTGGACGGTTGCTTTTATGATTTGCCCTGCGAGCCAACTTGGGCCGTCCCCATAGTTGCAGGGACACTCGATCGCCTATGCCCATTTCTCTCGTTTTCTAGTTCCCCTTGTAACCCTCTGGTGTGTAATGGGGATTCAAGCGGTCAAGTGGGCACCGGAGCTTCCGTCCATCAATAATTCGGCTGGGCTTCTGCCTGTAGCAGTGCTTGGGGTTCTGTGCTGAACGGCCAGAAAGAAATCTATCTTTGTTTGCCAGTCACCTGGCTTGAGCCTGGACAATGCCTCCTTAGCGCCCGGACGGAACGCCTGCAAGGCCATTCGACGCAGGGTGGAAAGGCGCAGAGAGGGCATGTCGGATGCCCTCCTCTGCCAAGTATTCTCAAACTGGGCTGCCGTGAATTGCGGGCCGTTGTCGGACACCAGAGTGTCAGGCAACCCGTGGGTTGCGAATAGGTGGCGCAGGGCTGCGATTACTGCCTCGGCCGTAGTGGATTTCATGAGTATGATCTCCAACCATTTAGAGAATGCGTCGACAACCACTAGGAAGGTTTGGCCGTGGAAAGGGCCAGCAAAATCAATGTGGATTCTTGACCAGGGCCCTTGGGGTTTTTCCCATTCCCTGACTGGGGCCGTTGGGGGTAGAGGTCTGGACTCTTGGCAAGCCTGGCATTTCCCTACCCTCTCAGCAATCTCTGAGTCCATGAGTGGCCACCACACATAGCTTCTTGCTAGCCCCTTCATCCTTACGATCCCTGGGTGACCCTCGTGGAGGAGGTCCAATACCTTTCCCCTTAATTTATCCGGGATTACCACACGATCACCCCATAACAGGCACCCCCCTTGAGCCGAGAGCTCATCACGTTTTTTTACAAATTCCTTAAACGCTCCCGCGCAGCGGCCACCCTCTTGTACCCAACCGAGTACAGTCCTTAACATAATGTCCCGGTATGATGCCCGAGCCACTTCCTTAGACGTGACTGGGCCAGAGTCCAAAGAGTCAATCAGCAGGATGGGCGTCCCCGGAGTGGGGTCTTCGATCGCCCCTGGTAGTGGGCATCTGCTTAACGCGTCCGCATGCCCCACTTCTTTTCCTGGTCGATGCTGCAGCTTGTAGAATAAGCGGCTAAGAAAATAGTCCATCGGGTCAATCGTGGCGAAAGTGCCACAGGCGTTGGGCGGTCGCCAGCCAGTATTCCTAGTAGCGGTCTGTGGTCAGTCACAATTTCAAAGTCTCCCAAAAACATATTCGTGGAATTTTTTACCCCTGACACAATGGCTAGTGCTTCTTTATCTAACTGGCTATAGTTCCTCTCTGGGGAGGACATCGTTCTGGAGTAGAAGGCTATAGGGGCTTCTGTGCCGTTTGGAAGTCTGTGGCTGAGTACAGCCCCACCCGTAAGGGAGGCATCGCAACCAGCACTAGGGCAATGAGCTATGATACTGGATGAGCAGGCTATCGCCGAGAGCAGGTTTTTACTGCTTCAAAGCCCTATTTCCGACTTTCCCCAAGACCAAACAGTATTTTTCCTAGAAGCCTATGCAGCGGTTCAGCAACGGTCGCTTTGTTTTTTAAAAATACCGCGTAAAAATTCACTAGCCCTAGGAATGCCTGTAGCTCTGTTTTGTTTTTGGGCGCTGGAGCCTTTCTGATTGCCTTGACCTTGCTCTCAGTGGGGTGAATTCCTTTCTTGTCTATTCCGTAGCCCAAGAATCTTGATTCTACCCCTATCTGGCATTTGTTCACTTTAACCTTTAGTCCGCTGACCGAAAATGCCCAGAACTTTCTCAACGCTCCCCAATTCCTCTACGTTTTCGGCTGATATCAATACATCATCAAGTAGGGAACTACCCTGGGAGCCCTTGCAGAAGTCGTTCCATTAAATTTTGAACAGCCCTGGTGCCACACTCACCCCAAATTGTAATCGGGTACACTTGAAGGCCCCCCTGTGAGTTACAATCGTTTGGGCTTCGGCTGTGTTGGCGTCTACGGGCAGTTGTTGGTAGGCTTGAGCCAAGTCTAACTTTGCAAAGACTTGCCCTTGCCCCAAAGAGTGCAGCAAGTGTTGCACCACGGGAACTGGGTAAGCGCTTTTCTGTAAGGCTTTGTTTAGCGTCGCCTTGTAGTCAGCGCAGATTCTAATTGACCCATCTGGTTTTACTGGGGTGACGATTGGCGTCTCCCACTTTGCGTGATCGACTGGCACCAAAATCCCCTGATTTATGAGCTTATCTAGCTCCTTGTCAATTTTAGGTTTAAGGGCAAAAGGGACTCTCCTTGCCTTTAACCTAATGGGGCTACCTGGGGGTCTAAGTTGAAGGAAATAGGGGTCCCCTTGTACTTGCCCAGGCAGTCCTTGAAGACATCTTCGAACTCGTTCATGAGTATGTCTTTCAGGTTACAGTCACTTCTGTAGATGCCAGTCACTCCCATGCCCAGTGCACGAAACCAGTCTAGTCCCAACAAACTAGGCAGGGTCCCTTCGACGATCGTGATGGGCAGGGTCTTCTTGTGTGGTCCGTACTCGACTCGGACGGAGGTGGTCCTCGAACAGGGATGCGATTCCCTTGGTAGTCGTGGACTCGTAGCCGTTGTGTTTGCAGGTGGCGCTCGACTGACGGCAGTGACCGCCAAAGTGTCCCAGGACATGATGGTGATCGCTGACCCGTGTCCACTTGAGTCGGCACCGTACTCCTTCTATTTTGGGTTTGGTGAAGATCTTCTTCTCCACCGGGGTTGAGGCGCGCCTATGACCACAGTCGTTTGGTTTGAATCCGCTTTTTGTTTGAGCCAATCGCGGTCGCCTTGCCGATCCTGGCCTGATTGGCCGATTTGAATTTTCGGCGGAAGGTTGGGGAGCTCGACAGACTTGAGCTAGGTGCCCTTTCTTCTCGCACCGCCGACATGTTGCGTCCTTGAACTTGCAGCGTTGGCGCTGGTGTTGACCTCCGCAACTTCCGTGATTCGCCCCGGTCTCTTTGGCCGCTTCTCGTTCGGCAGACCCTTCCTCATCCTCACCGTCAGATTCGGTTTGGATCTCTTCTTGGTGCACCGGGGTTGACTTTGTGCTCGCCTTTGGTGTGAGAGGCTTTTGCAGTGTCTCCGCCGCTTGGGTGACATTTCATGCGCTCTGGCTTCGCCCAGGCGTTTGCCAGCGCCAGATTGCTTTTCGATAGCAGCCGCCCGCAAACGCATGTCTCGACCCTGATGAGTTGCTCCAGCAGCACCTCGTCCAGGTCTCGGTACCCACAGTCTTTGGAGGCTTTCCGCAGGGCGGCCATGTAGTCGCCTATGGATTCGCCTCTAGCTGTCGGCGCCTCCAAATTCAAAACGCCGCACGATTTGGACGGCGTTGGCGCGAAATGGTTTTAGCAGGGTTTGCAGAGTTTGCCACGATACCGATTGTAACGGCGTTGGCTCTGCCAGGGCTTCCGCGATGTCGATGACCTCGGACCGCAGTGGCTCAAGAAGTATGCCCTTTGCGGTTGTCTGGAACTCCTTGCAGTTCGTTGGCTTTAGAAAGCTTTCGAAACGGGTCATATACGTTCCCCATTTCTCTCTAGCCGGGTCAAACGGTGCGGGCGGAGTGTAACTAGCCATCTCTGCTTTTCTGCCCTGTGTTTGCTGGGTTCGGTTCTTTTGTGCTTCAGCTCGGTTCTGGTGCTCCTTAGCCTCGAGATCCCACCTCGCCGCCAGTGATGGACATAGACAAAGAAATGTAGCTGACGCTTGTAGGAGATTTGCTATGTTTTGGGTTAATTTTAAGCAGGTGGGATGGGTGTAATTGTCACATAGGTGGCATTTAATGATATCCTCGTTATTATTGATAGTTTCAGAACATTTAAAGCATGGGCAGGAATCATTTGGGTCATCACTGGTAGAGATATCTTTCTTTCGTGGGTGTTTCGTAGAGGAGTGTTTGGGGTTTTGCCTGACATGGTGGATTTGTTCTGTAGATGTATAGTTGAGTACTTCTTATTTGTTGGTATTCAATGTTGAATTAATTGTTATTTGCTGGTAATTAATACCACACTAATCAATGACACTATTTACTAATCTATGTTATGATTATAACATTTATATAAAGTTATGAGGCCCACTTGATTTCTCTGCATTTGAGAAGAGGTCATTAAGCCATGATACACTATGTCCTGCCAAAATATTATTTCTGAACTTTGGTCACTTTAAAAGGTCTGGACTTCAACTCCCAGAATCCCCCAGTTCAGAAACACTGCTCCAGAAGGTGTTTTAAATACATGCCTAGAAGTATATTTGGAATTTCTGCTGACACATATTACCTTGGTGTCAGTCTCTGGTGGATCAACAAATCACAGACATTTATCACCAAAATAAGAGAATATTTGTAGTTCAGGGTTGAATTGTGGGGTACTCCCTTGGTACTCCCTTGTGTGTTTTCCTTGCAGATGTTTCATTACCTAACTAGATAGCTGTGGTAACACAGTGCTTAGAATAGTATTGCAGGTTAACTCTGCTCTCAGCCAGGAGTTCAATCCTGACCAGGTCAGGATTGACTCAGACTTCCATCCTTCCGAGATTGGTAAAATGAGGACCCAGATTGTTGGGCGCAATATGCTGACATTTGTAAACCACCCAGAGAGTGCCCTAAAGCACTAAGAAGTGATATATAAGTGCTATTGCTAGGTAACATCATCAGAGCTAGAAGGGAGAGAGGTTTGTGCTTTTCCCTTCTAGCACTGATGATGCTATATAGTAGGGTAATGAAACTTCTGCAAGAAAACAACCAAACTCAGAGAGCATCAAGGACCCCATTTGTCAAGGATGACACTCTCCACCACTGTTGCAGCCAAACATCTCTTTAAAAAACAAGCCCCCTTTTTGTAGCTGCAGCACTAAATGATGGGGAATTGGACAGCTGTCCTATGGGGAAGCCTCTTCAGATGGATCTGCCCAGCTTCAAAGGAAATGTGCTTGGAAAACATGCCATTTTCTTCCCAGGACAAATGCCACTGAAAAGGCCTGCTCCTTTCCCCTTCTCTCCTTGTCCCAACCAGGATAGCAGAGGCAAGAGTAGAAACAGTGAAGAATAGTTCCTGAGCTGCCGACTTCTCTGATGGAGACCTGAAAGCAGAAAAGCTTTTGCTGGCATCAACAAGACCGTTTTTCAAGGGTGCCCTAAGGGTAGAGGAAGAAAAGTCAAGATGGTGGCTGCAATGGTGCCATTGGTGCTCTGCCTGGCTTTTAGGTGCATCAAGATGACAGACGTGAAATGTGAAATAGGTGGGAGCAGTGGTGAAATCAGGTCGGATTTATCCGGCTTGCACAAACCAGTAGTGCCAGCGGGAGGCTCCGCCCACCCGCCGGGACGTCATTACATGCCATTTTTTACCCACACGCTCCCATTCCCGAATTGGTAGTGAAGGTAAATGGATTTCACCGCTGGATGGGAGCTCTCATGGCATCACTGCAGCCACCATCTCAACTGTTTTGACCATAACTTTGCAAACATCTTTATTGCTTCCCCTCTCTCCAGTTTATCAGGGTGGGGGTGGGGGAGAATTGGAGAAGGTCTAGCATTTGGGCAGAGAGGATAGGGGGCCTGGAGCTTCAGCTGCCAAGACATCCTGAGTATCAGCAGTCTGATGCCAAAGTTGGGGGCAACATTCCTAGGCTGATTTCAGAGGCTTTGTCCTCAGCTGAACCTTAGCATGGCCTTCTGGCTCTTGCAGCAAAGGGAGCAGCAACAAGGGTGGCAGCTCTGAGTGTGGGCTGGTGTGGGATGAGGATGATGTGCCTCACTGTCCTCCAAGAGGGCTGCGTCACCAGCCTTAGAAGAAGTATAAAGGGACTCCACCTATATTACACTTCTTTCTTTCCATTTTGGGGGGAAAAAAGTCTTTTGAAATAAAAATCAGTCCTGTGACGATTAAAAGGAGAGATTTCAAGCCATCTGCTCAGGATTCCCCACTGCTTTGGACAACTCAGCAGTCCCTAAGACCAGGTGTCTCCTCCTGGAGGGGCCACAACCACATATCACATGTAAAAAGAAAGGAAGGAGCTTTGGTTGCATGGTTGTGTCTGCCATCTTGACTTTTTTGATCCCTCCCTACAGTCACCCCTCCTTGGGACAAATCTCATTGGGAGAAGGAACCAGCTCTTTTCTGGGGCTGATGCCTTTCAGCTGTGACACTCCCTTCAGAGGCCAGCCAGGTTTCCCCTGTCATCAGTGACCCTCCATGAGATGGCAAAGAACTTCCAATTAGACAAGCCTTCAAAAGTGGCACTGAATGTGCAGCCTAAACATGGCTGTTGTTGTTCGGCTAAATATTTTTAGTGGTGTGCTGCATTTTTCACTTATGGCTGCTGCTTCTGCTTGTATTGTAGGGACGAATTATTTTTCCACCCTTCAGTCTTGGATTTCTTGAAAGCCACTTCACATCTCCAGGGGAGGAAAACCGTAAAGCTGAAATGCCTGAAATTTTACATCTGCAAAACTCCATTCTGTCATAGGAGTCCCGATCTAATATTGCCCATGTGAAGAGTAGCAGTGGTGGGTTGAAAAGTCCCTGGTTTTCAGAATTCGGCTCCCAATTTGCTTTAAGGAATCTCTTAGCCCATCCCCATCCAACCCACCCCACACCCAGCTTGGCCTTTCTTGAGTTTCACAGCAAACCTCGCTGCAGCTCTGCTAATGAAAGCCAATGTGGCTATATTAATCCCAGACCCCTCTCTTTTTGCACAGACCCACCGCCATTCCCAGCCTGTTCCACCAACATCAATGACACAACCATCTTGGCCAAGTTGCATGACTGTAGCCATGGCAACAGCTGCTGCTTGTACCCTGGGATGGTAAAAGATGAAAGCAAAAGAGCAAAGTTGGCTAAGGAAGGAAAGAAGTAAGAGTTATGTTGCCATCCCATAACTTCAAGCAAAATGGATGTCATTTAGGAGATAGAAGGAAAGGCTTTGACCCAAAAAAGATAATCAAAGCCACCAGCATCAAAGATGAGTTTCAGAAGCTATCTTTTTTTTCCAGGAACCCTTGATGGATGAATTTTTATGAGAGCTAAGATGGTTCATTCCATTTATTTCTTTTTTCAGCCTCCGATCTGCAGTATGATGCCTCTGGCCATCAGTATGCCTGGGAATCATCCCCTCAGTGACCCGCCAGCATTTTTGAAAACTTGCTCACAAAAATAATTTGAATTTAACTCTCAATTAAATGCTGGCATTTTTGCAAAGCGAAGGGTCTTACCCCCTCCCCAGATGATTTCTGGGCTCCCAAGTGTGCTTAGAAACAGAATGCTAGGCAACTGAAGCTTTGTCTGAACATGTTTTATGCAAACAAATCAATAAAGATAATCTGGAAAGGATGGAGGGAGCATCCTGTAATGCTGGAAAGGTTACCAGAAAACGTATTCTGTAGGATGCCTCCTGGTAAACATACATATGACTGGTGATCTGGCCGCTATTTTGGGATTAGGCCTCCAAGAAAGCCTTTAGAAGAGACGTCCTACAAGATGCTCTCAGAATGGTGCTCCTGATACCAAGCATAGCGAGTCTCTTTCCCTTCTCCTCTCTCCACATCCAGTAGTAGCTGGAAGAGTGTGAGTTACTTGTTAGAGGTGAGAGGTTAGCTCACTCCAGATTTCGGTCTCTCAGCCCTGAGCTCCCTCCAAAATGGGATGATTTCACCATCAGCATCTATTTCCCAGCAAAGCTAATGAGACCTCTGGTGCAGGAAAGTAAGACCCCTGAGCTTGGGATAAATTCAAGGTTCAGTCTCTCTGAGAATTAAAAAAAACCCTGTACAAAGCAACCAATATTGTTGAAAGGCATCTAGTATAACATTCATGACAGCTTTGACTCTAGACTAGTGCTTTCCAACCTTGAGCACTAAGAGATGTGGACCTCAACTTCCAGAATTTCCCCAGCCAGCATACTGAGAGTTGAAATCCATACTTTAAAGTTGCTGAGGTTAAAAAACGCTGGGCAAGAGAGAGGCATTCTCTCCTTGTAGAGTTTAAAGTGGTAGGTGGGGAATGGGGCAAAATGTGACGGGATGGTGGAAGGGAACCAGCAAATTGCTGAAAGTGGGAAAGAGAAACGCTGGTAGCCAGCAAGTTTCTTGAGAGGTGGAGGAGAAGGAAAATAGCCTCTAGACCACTGAAGTCTGGTGAGCTGCATCTCTTTGTTCCTTTTATTAGGGCCACAAAGGTCCAGTTTGTTTGCTTAAATGCTTGAGCCTATTAGCTGCTGTGACAGCATCACATTGTCTGTGCAGCTGAGTTTTAACCCTCAACATTCTTTCATCATCATCATCATCATCATCAACATCTGCTGCTGCTTCTTTGCCTTGGCCCAACTGGAAGAAGGATGTCCAGGCCAAAAACTCCAATGTGGTGGTGGAAGAAAGCTTGAGACCTACCATAGTTCTGCCATCCCAGGGAACCCATCAGGATTGCCTGTCTTGGGGATTATGTGAAAAACCTGCAAAGCCTCTAAAATGAGAGGCCATCACTAGGTGGGATGAGGGCAAAGCATGTTTATTGGGCCAAAGGAGTTATGCCACTGGGCAGTCAACATGGGGGCTCACTGCTTGGGGGACACTGTGGACTGGTGAGCAACTGTCTAGCTACACAGTGGGAGATTTATGGACAGCTCAGCTGCAGGATGGCGCCCAGGGCTGCACAATTAAAGCCTGCAAGGCAGTTCATGGATGACATCTTGACTTTTCTGCCCCACCCCCATGGACCTTTCTGTTATTCATCAGGGTCCTCCTCTGAAATTGAAAATGCAGAAGTGTGTCACTACCATTGTGTGTGGACTGAGGATATCAGTGGCAAGAGGCTTGTGTGATTGGCAAGGATCCGTCCCTTAAGAGGTTCCTTCATGCCCAATTTGAAAGCAAAGTTCGTTATATACTGTCTCAGAAGTAAAAAAAAAAACCCCGAACAAACCCTATAACCTGGATCTCATTGAGGGCTGTTTCCAGATGGGTATTTCGGGAGGAAGTCAAGGTGAGATCACTAGAATCACTGCAGGTAGCAGTGCAGTTATACCAGTGGCATCAAGTGATGCAGTGCCATTTCAGGAAAAACTCACATTTGGAAGCTGTAATGTACACTGAGAGCATATGCACCAAGACAAATTCCTTGTGTGTCCAATCACACTTGGCCAATAAAATTCTATTCTATTCTATTCTATTCTATTCTATTCTATTCTATTCTATTCTATTCTATTCTATTCTATTCTATTCTATTCTAATGTCAAGGCATTGCTTTGTAAAGGCAATATTCTTCCTTCCTTCCTTTCTCTCTTTTTCCTATATTTAGCTTTACTAATCAGGCTACATAAAATGAATGGGTTTCTTTAACTGTTACTTCTGGGGGTTTCTGTTCATTTATTTTATTTTATTTTTATTGAAAAAGTTTTTACAAAAATTTTCACCCCCCTTTTTTTCCCCTCCCCCCTCCATCCCCTCCCCCCTCCCTCCAAAACCACCCTCACAGGTGTTCATTTATTTATTAGTCATATTTGTAGACTGCCCACTCAAAATCAGTTTGAGGTGCACAGATTGAAAACATAACGTATCAAAACACAATCAGAAGATATCTTAGGACTGTCCTCTGGTGCAGAATTTAGAATCTCTGGATATTTATTCTGCAAGCACAAGGGATGGTTTTAACTTGTGAAAACTCTAGTAAGATGGCGCCGACGAAGGCTGCCTCGGTGAAATGCTCTCTAATTGTTTCTTTATTTCTAATTGTTCTCTGTGACTCACTACGGATTTCCTACTCACGAGACCATCTGCTAAAAATTAAGGAACATTTCTTTAAGGAGCAGCTTTCTTTAATCTCACCCCCGCCTGTCTTTACAAACACGGAGGAGATTCTAACACAGGAGGAGGCAATTCCCACGGAGCCATGGATTACTAAAAAAACCAAACGACGGAAACGAAGGAAGAGAGGTAAGCGATCTGGGATCTTAATCAGGCTAAGAACTCGCACTAAAACTCCTCTGCCTTCAATTTTCCTAACAAATATACGCTCACTTGCAAATAAGATGGATGAAATACTCCTCTTAAACAAATACTATTCTGATTTTCGCAATTCAGCAGTCCTATGCTTCTCTGAAACCTGGTTAAATGAATCAATTGAAAATAGCAGCCTGAACATTCCAGGATTTCAAATTGAACGATCAGACAGGATTCCAGAAACATCTGGTAAAAAGAAAGGAGGAGGCTTATGCCTATATATTAATTCAACCTGGTGTCAAGATTTTAACATAATTTACAAATTCTGTGACAACAATTTAGAGACTCTAATTATCAACTGCAAACCTTACTATTCGCCTCGTGAATTTTCCTCATTTCTTCTAATTGCTGTTTATGTCCCACCACAAGCCTGTGTAAACGAGGCATTACGAACTCTAGCTGACCAAATCATGGAGGCTGAAGCCAAACACCCTGATTCACTGGCCATTGTTTTGGGAGATCTAAACAAGGCAAACTTAAGGAAAGAACTACCAAAATACTTTCAGCATGTCAATTGTCCCACCAGAGGCAAGAATACTCTAGACCACTGCTACACAACACTAAAAGATGCCTATCGGTCTTTACCACGTGCAGCTGTAGGACACTCTGATCATTGCATGATTCACCTTGTACCTGCTTACAGGCAAAGACTTAAAGCCATAAAACCAATAATTAAATCAGTGAAAACCTGGACGGAGGAATCAGAATTAAAGCTACAGGCATGTTTTGACTGCACTGATTGGAATATTTTAAAGATACCTCTGCAGACCTGGATGAACTCACAGATACTGTAACATCATATGTCAGCTTCTGTGAAGACCTATGTACCTACAAGGAACTTGCGAATACACAGTAATAACAAACCTTGGTTTACACCTAAACTTAAGCAGCTACGACATTCCAAAGAGGAAGCCTACAGAAAAGGTGATAAAATGCTGTACAATCAGGCCAGAAATGCACTAACAAGGGAGATAAGAGCAGCAAAAGAAGCTACTCTGAAAAGCTAAAGAATCAATTTTCAGCAAATGAACCAGCAAACATGTGGAAAACTCTTAAAAATATCACCGGCTATGGCAAACCTCCTTCCCAGGCTGAAGGTAATCAACAACTGGCAGATGACCTGAATGAGTTTTACTGCAGGTTTGAAAGGAAACTACAGCCACCTATCTCCACCCATCTCGGACACACCAACAACAGCCAAGCCTCCTACAACTGACCCCATTTCATTGGGTTCACAACCCCTAGTGATCACAGAAAAGGAAGTGCAGGACCTATTTCACAGACAAAAGCCAGGAAAAGCTCCAGGCCCAGACAAGATAACTCCTTCTTGCTTAAAAGTCTGTGCTGACCAATTGGCCCCCATCTTCACCCATATTTTCAATAAATCACTAGAGATGTGCTATGTTCCTTCTTGCTTCAAACGCTCTACCATCATCCCAGTGCCGAAGAAGCCCACCATCAAGGAACTGAATGACTACAGACCAGTTGCTCTAACATCTGTAGTCATGAAAACCTTTGAAAGGCTAGTGCTTTCCTACCTGAAAACCATCACGAATCCGCTCTTAGACCCCTTGCAATTTGCATACCGAGCAAATAGATCAACAGATGATGCTGTTAATATGGCTCTGCACTACATCCTACAACATCTTGAGTCTCCAAAGACCTATGCAAGGGTCCTTTTTGTAGACTTTAGTTCAGCATTCAATACCATCATTCCAGACATTCTTCTAACTAAGCTAAACCAGCTACAGGTACCGGAACAGACTTGTAAGTGGATCACAAGCTTCCTAACAAACAGGAAGCAGCAGGTGAAGCTAAGCAAGATCACATCAAATACCTGTACAATTAGCACAGGGGCCCCCCAAGGCTGTGTGCTCTCCCCACTTCTCTTCTCTCTGTATACCAATGACTGCATCTCCAACGATCCATCAGTTAAGCTACTGAAGTTTGCAGATGACACAACAGTGATTGGTCTCATTCGAGACAATGACGAATCCGCATATAGACGAGAGGTCGAACGACTAGCCTTGTGGTGCAACCAAAACAATCTGGAACTGAACACACTCAAAACCGTAGAAATGGTGGTAGACTTTAGGAAAAACCCTTCCATACTTCCACCTCTCACAATACTTGACAACACAGTATCAACAGTAGAAACCTTCAAATTTCTGGGTTCTATCATATCGCAAGATCTCAAATGGACAGCTAACATCAAAAACATCATTAAAAAAGGACAACAAAGAATGTTCTTTCTGCGCCAACTCAGTAAGCTCAAACTGCCCAAGGAGCTGCTGATCCAATTCTACAGAGGAATTATTGAGTCTGTCATTTGCACCTCTATAACTGTCTGGTTTGGTTCTGCAACCCAACAAGAAAAACACAGACTTCAGAGGATAATTAGAACTGCAGAAAAAATAATTGCTACCAACTTGCCTTCCATTGAGGACCTGTATACTGCACGAATCAAGAAGAGGGCCGTGAAAATATTTGCAGATCCCTCGCATCCTGGACATAAACTGTTTCAACTCCTACCCTCAAAACGACGCTATAGAGCACTGCACACCAGAACAACTAGACACAAGAACAGTTTTTTCCCGAAGGCCATCACTCTGCTAAACAAATAATTCCCTCAACACTGTCAGACTATTTACTGAATCTGCACTACTATTAATCGTTTCATAGTTCCCATCACCAATCTCTTTCCACTTATGACTGTATGACTATAACTTGTTGCTGGCAATCCTTATGATTTATATTGATATATTGACCATCAATTGTGTTGTAAATGTTGTACCTTGATGAACGTATCTTTTCTTTTATGTACACTGAGAGCATATGCACCAAGACAAATTCCTTGTGTGTCCAATCACACTTGGCCAATAAAATTCTATTCTATTCTATTCTATTCTACTTTGGGTGTTGGGGGTAGATGTGGAATTTTGAACGAACATTATTATAAATATCTATGGAGATTCTCAATCATCCAGGTCATGGTTGTCCCAAAGGTTCTTCTTTTCAATAGGCAACTGGAATTTGTTGTTTTTTTAAGATGTTTTGCTTCTTATCCAAGAAACTTCTTCAGCTCTGACTGGATGGTGGGGAATGGAAGAATTTATACTCCTTGCAGACAGCTGGACATTTGCATTCTTTTAAGGTCAAGATCAAAAGACAATTGGAAGCATTCACCAAATATATCAACTCTGTGGACAGATACATCAAATTCACATGGGAAGATGTTAAGGAAAATAGTTTAGCCTTTATATTTATTTATTTATTTATTTATTTATTTATTTATTTATTTATTTATTTATTTATTTATTTATTTATTTATTTATTTATTTATTTTGTCACAACAATATATGTAGGTATCATACAAAAAAGATTATATAGTATATAAACACATATATGAGTAAATATAAGGAGGTATAAGCATATATATATATATATATAGGAAGAAGAAAAGAAAAACAATAGGACAGGAATGGTAGGCACGTTTGTGCGCTTATGCACGCCCCTTATGGTCCTCTTAGGAATGGGGTGAGGTCAATAGTAGAAAGTTTTTGGTTAAAGCTTTTAGGATTATGAGAAGAAACCACAGAGTCAGGTAAAGTATTCCAAGCACTGATGATTCTGTTACAGAAGTCATATTTTCTGCAATCTAGATTAAAGCGGTTGACATTAAGTTTAAATCTATTAGTTGCTCTAGTATTATTGCAATTAAAGCTGAAGTAGTCTTTAACAGGAAGGACATTGCAATAGATGATTCTGTGAGTTAAACTTAGGTCTTGTCGAAGGCGACGGAGTTCCAAGTTTTCTAAGCCTAGGATTTCAAGTCTGGTGGGATAGGGTATTTTATTGTTTTCAGAGGAATGGAGAACTCTTCTTGTAAAATATTTCTGGACATGTTCGATTGTATTGATGTCAGAGATGTGGTGAGGGTTCCAAACAGGCGAGCTGTATTCTAGAATTGGTCTAGCAAATGTTTTATATGCTCTGGTTAGTAGTGTGGTGTTTTTGGAAAAGAAGCTACACAAAATTAGGTTTACAACTCTTAGAGCTTTTTTTGGTATGTAATTGCAGTGGGCTTTGGCACTTAGATCATTTGACATGAAAACTCCAAGGTCTTTAACGGGATGGGGGTCATCTGTAAGGTAATGTCCATCTAGTATGTACTTAGTGTTTGGGTTCTTTTTTCCTATATGTAAGACTGAGCATTTGCTGGTTGAAATTTGGAGCTGCCAATTTTTAGACCAAGCGGTTAGATGATCAAGGTCATTTTGAATGATAGAAGTATTGTCTGTGGTGTTAAATAGTTCAACATCATCAGCAAAGAGAACACAATTACTTGAGATGTGGTCACGGAGGTCATTAATGTATAGTATAAAGAGTGTTGGTCCAAGGACGCTGCCTTGAGGAACGCCACTCTTGACAGGAACAGGATTTGATAAAGCATTGCCAATTTTGACCACTTGTTGTCTGTTAGACAGAAAAGCAGATATCCATTTGTGAAGGGGTCCTGAGATGCCATAGGATATTAGTTTTAGGAGAAGTTTATCGTGTACTACTGAGTCAAAAGCTTTGCAGAAGTCTATGTAGATTGCATCTATTGATTTGCCTTGATCAAGATTTGTAGTCCATATGTTTTTACAGTGGAGAAGTTGTAAGTTACATGATAATTTTTTCCTGAAACCAAATTGTTTATTGGAGAGTAGGTTGTTAGTTTCTAAGTGTGAGGTAATGGATTGGTTGATGATTGATTCCATGACTTTGCAGGTGATGCAGCAAAGAGAGATCGGTCTGTAATTTTCGACTAATCAAAAATCAAATAAATGAAATGACTAAGCTGGGGTCTCCTTTTTTGAAGATAGGGATGACTGTGGCTAGTGACCAAAGTTTGGGAAGAGAACTGGTAGTGAAAGCTTTATCAAAGATAATACTTAGGGGTTCTGCTATATTAATGGAAAGTTTTTTTAAGAAGTATGCACATAGTCCATCGGGTCCAATAGATAGCGATGGTTTTAAGTTATGAAGAACTTTTCCAACGTTGTCTTCTGTGAAATCTATATGAGTTAAATCATCATAATCATTGCTGGTACGTTTGTGGAATGTCGGATATGTGTTATCGGAGTTAACAAAGACTGAGCCAAAGAAAATGTTGAAGAGGTTTGCTTTAACTGTTTCGTCATTGCATTCTTTGTTAGAATCTTTTAGTGGTGGGATGGATCTTGAGTCTTTAAGTTTGTTGTTAACAAAATTATAAAAGGCATGATTGGAATTTGTGCGCAGAAGGTTCTCTTCTTGCTTGGTGTGGTAATTTGTGCATTCAGTTTTTATTTGGTTGCATATATTTCTGTAGCGGTTTTTGAAATTTGTAACATAGCCTTTTTTATTTCTTTTCCAGAGGGATTTTTTTTTTGATTGAAGCTTTTTTATTGATATGGGTAGTTTGTTTTTCTTGATCATGGTAGTCATTTGTGGTACATATAGTTTAATGAGTCTATTGATTTCAAGAAGGAAGACTCTATAGTGATCTTCAGCGGTTATGCAGGTTGCAAACAAATTTTACCAGTCCAGAAATGAAAGATCGTTGTTTATAAGGTCGTAATTGGCTTTTTTGAAGTTGTAGTTGGGAGTACTGTTGTTATGACGATTTAAGTATGGACGTATATTGAGATGAAAATCAATCATGCAGTAGTCACTGTTGGAAAAAGGTTCTTTAATTTGTAGTCCGTAAATTGAGTTTGAATTGTTGCAGAAGATGAGATCAAGGCAGTTGTTGAGTCTTGTATTGTTAGTTACAAGTTGTTCAAGACCTAGGTTTGTAACAGCATTGTATAGTGTAGTATGTATTGGGTCAGTTGAACATTCATTAGTTGTCCAGTTAATAAGAGGTAGATTTAGGTCATCCAGGAAGATGAGAGGATATGGGCAAGAGGTAGCCCATGTTAGCATTGAGGTTAGCATATTTGCATGGGTAATGTCATAGTCAGGGGCTCTGTAACATAGTAAGAATCGAAGAGTAGTGTTAAGGGATAGGTCGCATACAATAGTTTCAGGAAGAGAGAGTTTATGTGCTACTTGGATATTTTTTAGATTCAGTGACTTTTTGTAAAAGATAGCCACTCCACCACCTCTTCGGATTTCATGATCTGATCGATAGACTTGATATTCTTTGTTTGATATAATGGAGTCAGGAAGGGATGAGTTCAGCCATGTTTCACAAACAAAAATGATATCAAATGTGCCACTGTTTAATAAGAGGATAAATTCAGGTAATTTGTTGACAATGCTTCTTGCATTTATCAATTTGCATTTGAGATCTGAAGGGATTGGTGTTGAAGAGGTAAGGGGCGTGCATACCTAGTTTTGGATGTTAGTAGTTTGGGGGTTGTGTACAACAGATGGTTGTATAGATGGTTGGATGGTAGTTTGGTTGTTTGAATGGATGGTTGCTTGGATTCCTGGACTCTGCAGTACAAATTAAGAAAGACAGAAGCCTTAACACTGAAGTTTACAAAAAACCCTCTCACACAGATCAATATTTACATTTTGATTCCCACCACCCACTGGAGCACAAAACAGGAGTCATCAGAACCTTACATCACCAGCTGAAGGCCTGCCTACCAGGAAAGATGGGAAAGAAAAAGAACATAAACACATCAAGGAAGCCCTCAGAACATGTGGCTATCCCAAGTGGGCCTTCATCAAATCTCAAAAAAGAAGAGCTCCTCTGTAACAGACAATGACGAAAACAATAAATGTTGTCATTCTGTATGTTGCAGACATATCAGAAAAGCTTAGGAGGATCTTCAGCCAACATAACATACGTGCACACTTCAAACCCAAGAAGCCAGACACAACTGAGCAACATCGTATATACAGTATATTGCAGTGAGCCATGTGAAGATCTGTACATTGGGGAAATGAAACAACCACTTCATAAACACATGGCATAACATAGGAGAACAAACACATCAGGACTAGATTCAGCAGTCCATCTGCATTTAAAAGACACAAGCCACTCTTTTGAAAACAACAAACTCCATATTTTGGACAGAGAGAATCACTGGTTTGAAAGAGTGGGTAAAGAGGCCATCTATGTCAAAATTGAACAGCCCTCTCTCAACAAAGGGGGAGGAATACAACATCATCTAACTCCAATCTACGACACAGTCCTTTCAACAGTTCCAAGAAGGCTCCACACCAATTTGCACCACTCAGGTGACCCTGATAACACAGATAAACCAGTCAGGGCTGAAGAAACTTCTTGGATGAGTAGTGAAATGTCTTAAAAGAAAAACCAGAAAGTCCAGTTGCCTCTTGAAAAGAAGCACCTTTGGGGCAAACATTATTATACCTCTGTTCTTACAAAACTGCACCCATGCTAAACTCATAACCAGACACAGGACACCCAAAACCTTCCCAAGGAGTCAAACATAAGTAAGGCAAAAACAGTTTCAGAAACAAAATACAATTCTTTGAAAAGTAATTGTTTCCTTGATGCTGTATCCCTGTACAGAAAAGAAGGCACATTGCTGCTTTGTATTTTGCCACCTTCTCAGTATGTATGTATGCATATGTTCATTTATACTGATGAATTAAGGACTTATGGTGGTTTACAACTCTACAGACAAACAGCCATATGATTAAAACATTCACAGCAAAAAATAAAAATAAGGAATGAATATTTACAGAAAATATAAAATCACCACAACCAATAATTAACTTACATAGCTAAGTTAGAAACTCAAACCAATCAAATAATTTGGAAATAAAAACAGGATAAGATGGCCGCACAACTAATTTCCAAACATTCAATGGAAAATTTTTTTAACCAACTTCAGGAATTCTAAGATGATGTGAGATAGAGGGCAGAGGAATTTTTCTATATGTGTCCTTATACATGGAATTGAAATAACAAAAAATCTGGAAGGGCTGGACACCAAAGAAGCTGCCAACAGATGTGTTGGGGCTCCAGATGTGCATGGAGATCTCTGTTTGAAACCTCATGGTCTCACCACAGCTGGAAGGCCTCAGTTGGAGAAAACCAAGGGAAGGAAATATGGTTTTCCCTCACTAATCTGTTCATATTTTTAAATCCCCAGTGAATTTCTGGTCCCTTGTTTTGCCAAGGGCAGTTTAGCTGTTCAGAGCCTGTGTGTGCTGCATCCAAGTACCTGGGATGACTCTGGCCCTGATTACATGGTAGTTCTACTTTGTGTATAGGTTGCCACCAGCATTCCCCTTTTTTGCAACATTCCTGATTCAAAGCATGAACCTGGTACTTAAAAAAATAGGACACTTTGCCCAGGAAGTGTTGGCACTGTTGTGATTATTGTGCAGCCTGAGTGCCTGAGGCAGTAATTCCAGGGGACACCCTTGTTTTGTGTACTAATCACTATACATATATCTGCAAGCAGATATTTGTACAAGCGGAGATAACTAAGTACTTCCCGTCTTCCTCTGGGAAAGGGGGCAACATTCAGGGTGTATCATTTGATGTGTAACACTTTGCTCACACATGTGAACTCACTGTTCTGGGGATGGAGTGCCTACCGGTATTTCAAAGGCTTGTTCCTGTTCCTCCCTTGTGGAAGTGCAACTTAGGTATACATCTTCCAGAGCTCTGGATCCCCCCATCTGTGCCCATCCCTGGTAAACCTAGGATCCTTCAAAGAAAAGATCTTTTATTCTGCAGTTTTTCTTGTTCCTCTCTGTCTTGCAGAATGGGGCTCCCAGGACTCCTGAGCCTGGAAAAGGGAAAGGATGCTGCTCAGCTTTGCCTGCTATTCTTGGAAAAGCTTGGAGGGGTGTGTGTTGGGCAGCCGATGCCTTTTCCCTGTTCCCAGTAACTGCCTTGCTTCCTTCCGGCCCTGCCTGCCTGCCCCTCCTCCCTGCCGGCTGCATCTGCTGGTGGGAAAGGCTGCCTGGCGTTGGGAGGCTTTGGCAGCAGAGCGGCTCAGCTGAAGAGGAAGCCTGCAGCACTCCAGTGACCCACTAACCTTCTTCTTCCCAGAAGAGCCTGCAACAAAGCAGCCAGCCTGTGAGGGCTCTCTCTCTCTCTCTCTCACTGATCGCCTCCCTCGGGCACACATTCCCTTGCACGCCTGCCTCAGCTTGCAGATCCCTGGTTCACACTGGCATCGTGTGGGGGCTTCCCTCCTTTGCTCATATGTGAGGATGTGTGCACACTGCCAAGGCCTCCTCCCCCCCCCAGTAGGCCCTTCCCTCGCACATCCCCCCCACCTCTCTCTCTCACACACATACACACCAACGCTCATTGACGCATGCAAATGGCACCAAGGCAAAGTGGCTGGGCCCAGCCGTGAGACAGCTGGGTGACCTGAGTTCACAATGGATCACTTGGCTAAACTTTGCACATCTGAAATAGTTAAGGATTTTGTGGTCCTTGCTGGGGATGCACTGTTCTTTTGTTGTTAAGCTCACCAGATGTCTCCTACTTTGCAAGGAGCTTTGTGAAAATCTTGCAACAGCTAAACTGAGATATGTTAAAGTCTCCTGAGCATCTGATTGTAATTCACAAATGTCTTAATCAACCTCCGTTGTTCTGCTTTCTTTCCAGGTACTTGCTTGCTCACAAACCTATCTTTATTTCTGACAGAGGAGTGCCTTCCTTCTGTCACTTATTCATGTCCTTACTTGCACACCTAACCTCCTTCTAGCTTGCTCATGCACAAACACACACAACATTTCTCAGTCTAAAACAGGGGTCCCTAACCTTTTGGACCTCAGGGACCACCAAGTTCATAATTTTAAATCCCACGGACCACTGTGGTGTGGGGGAGGCTCAGGCGCCTTTAACCGGTGCACCATTATTATTTTTTACACAACATAACCAAGGCAATGCAGCAAAGAAAGCAAAGCTAAAGAATCTCAGTTCTCCGGCTTCATGCTAAGTTTCTTTTAAGAATTTATACTCATTCCCATATTATTATTATTATTATTATTATTATTATTATTATTATTATTATTATTATTATTATTATTATTATTATTATTATTATTATTTATTAGATTTTTATATATTTATTAGATTTATATATTAAATGCATAGGCATATTCGTACCTGGGATTTATCCACCAATCCAATACAAAGAGAAGTCTTTAAAGCCCGGTGTTTCTAAATCTTTGTTTTAAATAACGCAGGCAAAAAAAAAAGCAGGTTGGAAACAAATGGAGGACTTGGGAAAGTAATGGTTGGGGGATAAAAATCAATGAGAAAATGGGAGGTGTCAGAAAGGGATGGCCGATGTAAATAATTTTTTTTTAAAATCACAGTCAAAGAGGATTTGAGCAGCTAATGCTGGAAAAGTGAACTTTTGAAAGTGCCAGCTGGGTACAAAAAGAGGAAGGGTCTTTTTTTTTTCCCCAGAAAGAGTCGCAGGGAAAGAAGGGGAAAGAACCAGGCGGGAGACAAGCCTTTGTGCGGAAAAGTCAGGCAAAGATACCCTACTACCAGGTTTCCTTCTCCTCCTCCTCCTGAACCACTGCTGCTCTTTTTCCTTTTCTTCCTGGCCATAGCCACCCAACCTCTGAAGATCCAGTATTTCCACCTCATCCAAAAGGCTGGCTGGGGGCAGAAGGATTGGAAGGGGTGGTGAGGGCTTTGTGGGGTCCCCCTGATGGGGGATGGCTTGAAGTAGACAAAGGGCTCGACCTGCCAGCTGGAGGGGAGCTGCTGCGGGGGACTGATGAGAGGGCGCTTGGGGCTTGGAGTGCTTAGGGCTCGGAGCAGTAAACCACATCCAGGAAGCACTACAGCAGAGAGAAGCAGCCAGAGTCAACCCTGGCTTTGCTGTCCATTGCAGGTGCTAGATTGGCCCCCTGCAAACTCTCATCTCTTGAGGAGCCCGGCCAAAGTTTCCCGTGCTGCTTCAGCAAGTGCTTGTTGAGAGACAGAGAGTTTGCAGGGGGCTGATCTAGCATCTGCAATGGACAGCAAAGCCAGGATTGACTCTGGCTGTTTCTCTCTGCTAACAGGCAGCCAAGCTAACTGCCTGAAGGACCCCATCCTGTCTCTGGGAGTCAAAGTGCTGAGGCGTGAGCAGCACAGGAAACCTTGGCTGGGCTCCTCGAGAGAAATGCAAAGATTTCTCTGCGGACCACCAAAATTTTCTCACGGACCACCAATGGTCTGCGGACTACCGGTTGGTGACCACTGGTCTAAAATGTTCAGACAGTTCTCTTGAAAAGGAGCCCTCCAAACCATAATATCTATCAGCCTGCTGGCAGTTTATCTCTCTTGTTTATGGGGGGAAAGAAGTCAACAAGGAGTCAGCAGCCCCCTTGTCTTTGGAGCCTTCACCTCCTATTACAGCCAGTATCTTGGCTGATCTGCAGTTCAGCAGCCCTCAGATTCAAACTGGGCTTGTAGCCATCTCAGCTCCATTCCTGCCTGGCTGGGTTGACTTTCAGCGGCTTTGAAGGCAGCACCCCAAGGATCTCCCTCTTTCAGGATGGAGGGATGACCACCTATTTCCTCATGGTTTTGAATCAGCTGGATGTCCATGCTGCTTCATCCATGGTTAAGGGGTTGACATCTGGGACAGAACGGGATGCCAAGAGTGATCTTTAGGGGGTTTGAGAAACCCAGCCCACCAACCTTCAGTACAGCAGGGAGTGACAGCTCATAAGAAACTGGAAAGCTTTCCTCAAGCTCATGTCTTGGTGTCTTGGTGTCATTCATCGTGTTTTCTCAGCCACAAATGGAAGCGATTAGCTCTTGTATTCTGCAGATTTGTTTTCCTGCTTCCCAACCTAGCCTTCAGCTTGCGGATTTCCTTGGTCAGGATGATCCCCCATCTGGCCTCTTGAGCTTTCTGAGATCAGCTAAAGTTGGCCAAGTGCTATTCCCCAGGTGGTGTAACAGATTTCTTTCACTAAGCTTGACTCCTGCTAAGTCCATGAATGGGGGGAATGATGGTGTGGACAACTTCTTCCCTGCTTGGAAGAAGTTGTCCACACCATCGAATTGCGGCTTTCTCGATAGGGCATCAGCTAGTAGATACTTTCCCGCTGGATGTACTTCAGCTCAAATTTGAACCCCCCTGAAGTACTGTGCCCAGCGGATTTGTTTGGGAGACAGCTTCCTGGGGTTTTTTAGAGCTTTGATATTTTTATGACCAGTCCAGACCTTGAAGATCACTTTACCCCCTTCTAGAAAATGCCTCCAGGAGAGGAGAGGGGAGCCCAGTGGACTGTATAGGCTTCTTTGTCCCAGATGGCCCACCTTCTTTTGGTGTCGGTGAGCTTCTTGGACACATAGGCACAGGGTAGGAGCTGTCCCTGTGGGTTCTTTTGCAGGAGCAGGCTGCCATGGCCACGTCAATGGCATCCACTTGGATGATAAATTGCCATTCTAGGTCAGGGTTCTGGAGGATCAGCTCCTCAGCGAAGAGCCGTTTTAACTTTTCAAAGGTTTTTTGACAGTCTATTGACCAAGAGAGCAGTTGGCTTGGTCATGGCTTCACAGGGGTTGACATAAGCTGTCTGTAGAAATTTGCAAATCCCAGGAAGCTTTGAAGTTGTTTGCAGGTGTGTGGGGGTTGCCAGTCTAGCACCGCTTTACTTTTCCTGGGTCCATTTCCACACCTTCGCTGGATATTCGGTAGCCTAGGTAGTCAAGGGAGGTTTGGTGGAATTCACATTTTGACAGCTTTGCGTAGAGTTTAGCGGCAAGGAGTTTTTTTAGCACCTGCCACACTAGCTTTACGTGTTCCTTGAGGGTCTCGCTGAATATGAGAATGTCATTAAGGTAAACTAGAACCCCTTTGAATAAATGTTTATGGAGCACCTCATTGATTAATTGCATGAAGACTGCTGGGGCCCCTTGCAGTCCAAACTGCATGACTGTGAATTGGAAGTTGCCAAGCAGACAGTTAAAGGCTGTTTTCCTTTCATCTTCTTCTTTGATTCTGATGCAGTAGTAGGCTTCCCTCAAGTTTAGTTTGGTGAACATCTTGCCCATGGCTAAGTGGTTTAGCATGTCCTTCATAAATGGGAGGGGGTAGGTGTTCTCCATGCACATGGCATTAATTCCACAAAAATCAATGCAAAGCCTCATCCCCCATCTTTTTTTTCTTTAAACAGTACTGGGGTAGCTACCCTGACTTTGTGGTATCATGCCTGGAAGCCATACTACCTTGGTGCCTTCAGGATCCAGGCCTGCCACTGTGGGAAGTTGGGAGGGGGGATTGCATGAGTGAAGTAGAATTAGCCATAACAAAACTTTACAGAGAAGTTCAAGGCCATGGTGTCCAACAGCTGGGTTGAGAAGAAAGTGGAGGTTGTCTTCTGTACACGAAGGAACTGATTGGAGCTGTGGTGGACATGTGGGAGAAGTGGGCAAGGTCTTGAACTTTCTTTTGGGTGAGGAAAACCCGGAAACTCTCAGATTCCAGTTTCCCCGATGAGCCAATGTGACATCTCTAATAAAAGTTAGCTTTGAGGAACTGCATGCCTCGGAGTTTGATTTTGTTGGGGATGTTACTTGGAACCCTGACATTAACCCGAATCTCCCTTTAATTTAAAACTGCTTCCTCGAAACTTGAGGAGCTGTCTGTGGTCCTGAGCCCCAAGCGCCGACCCGATCCCAGGTGACACAAAGACTCAGGGAAGATGGAGGAGAAGAAGAAATCTCTGGAGGCAACAACAGGCACGGGCTCAGCAGCTGTTACTGGGACCCTCTTCTCTCCCTCCCATGGGATGGAAGAAGTGATGAAGGCCATGGAGGCTGCCCACCAGATGGGTGCTCGACCTAAGTGGAGCTTGCGGCAGGGCCTGTCCACACTGAGTGAGGCTTACTACCCAGGCCAGGGGTGGGTGCAGTGCCAGTGGATGCCACTGCAGATGCAATTCCCGCAACAAGGAACTGGCCAACAGCCAGTGCCCACCGCAGCACCTACTCCTTCTGAATGACTTTCGATTGGACCCCGGGGGAGCTGGTGTATTTCCTGGACCACATCTGGTCCCACATAGACCAATATGGGAACCAGTACCCCTCCAACTGGGAGTTGTTCTCAGCCATTGCAGAGGGCATGAATGAGGGTGAGGCATCAGAGTAGATAGCCGAACTCCATGATGAAGGGGCACCAGAGTCAGTGAGGCGTGGATACCCTACCCCCAAGATTGTGACCCAAAAAGGACAGAACCCTCCAGAGCCAGCCGCCCCAGCCTGGGACATCCTTCCGGGCAGCCAGCAGGTGCCAAAGGAATACCAGGACTTGAGGGGGGTGTTCAGTGAGGAGGATTGCAATTTCCTCTCCCTTCACCGCCCAACCGACTGCGTGATAGAATTCGAGCCGGGGGCGAAACTACCCAATCTGAAAATGTCATTCGGATTGCAAGGGACCCCCGTCGTCTTCATGCAGTTCATTAATGAGATTCTGCATGATCAACTATACAAAGGGGTTCTGGTCTATTTGAATTACATTCTTATATTATTATTATTTATTATTTATTTGATTTTTATACCGCCCTTCTCCCGAAGGACTTATATGCAGCAAAACACTGGAGAAACATGTAAAACTTATCTGACAAGTGCTGAAAAAACTGCTTGCCGCCAAGCTCTACGCAAAGCTGTCAAAGTGCAAGTTTCACAAACTTCGCTGGACTACTTAGGCTACCGAATTTCCAGTGAAGGCATAGAAATGGATCCTGGCAAAGTTAGGGCCATTTTAGACTGGCAACCCCCATGCATCCGAAGACAGCTTCAAAGTTTCTTGGGCTTTACCAACTTCTATAGGCAGTTCATCCCAGCGTTCACTGAGGTGGCTCTACCCCTAATGGAACTGTTGAAAACAGGGTCCCCAACAGTGAAGCCAAAGCCATCACAGCCTACTGCCTGGACTATGGAGTGCCAAAGGGCATTTGAGAACCTAAAGGGACTTTTTCACACAAGAGCCGATCTTGCAGCATCCAGAGCGGCAGTTCATCATCCAAGCCGATGACAGCAATGTGGCTGTCGACGCCATGCTCTTACAGAGGGACTCCAAGGGGCAATTGTTGCCATGCGCTTACGTGTCCAAAAAACTCAACAACACGGTGAGGCGATGGGCCATCTGAAAAAAGAGGTGTATGCCATTCAATGGGCATTGCTCTCCTGGAGACACTTCCTGGAGGGTGGAAAAGTACCTTTTGAGGTCTGGACTGACCACAAAACCTAGAGGCCCTAAAGACCCCCAGGAAATTGTCCCCCAAGCAAGTCCACTGGGCTCAATACTTCAGGCGCTTCAAATTTAAGTACATACCGGCAGGAAAAAAATATGCTGGTGGATGCGCTCTCCAGAAAACCTCAATTTGACAGCTGCCGGGAGGAGGTGGTCCCCGCCATAATCTCCCCCTCACAGTTGGCCGCCCAAGTCACCACCAGGAGCTGGACCAGGTGACCACCTGACCCCAACCATGAGGGATGGCAGCAAAATTAAAGGCAAAGCTGCCCAGTGACCCTTGGCTCAATGACAACCAAGGTGTCCTCATCATGAGGGAGGGACTGGTGTGGTAAGGATCCAAACTGTATGTCCCAGCCAGCCTAAGACTCGAGATACTCCAATGTAGCCATGATTCCAAACAAGCTGGTCACTTTGGATTCCTGAAAACTTACTGGTGACCAAAAATGAAAGCAGAGGTGGAGGACTATGTCAAGAGTTGTGCCACCTGCACAGCGATGAAGAACAGACCCGGCAAGCCGCCAGGACTTCTGCAACAAGTGGCAGACCCTAGCAGGCCCTGGGAGGAAATCGCAATGGACTTCATAATAGAATTCTCAGAGAGTGGAGGGAGTACAGTGATAAAGACTATCATCTATCAGTTTTCCAAACAAGCCCATTTCACCGCTTGCTCCAGACTACCCTCCTGTTCTGTCTCTGTCCTCACTTGTAACATGCTAGCCTACAGCGAGTGGGTTCATGGCTCCTATCAGTCCTGGCTGGGAAAACGCAGCTGCCTGCCAAAAAGTTCAAACAGATTAAGACTTCAGCTCACTTCGACACGGTTCAGCTAATTTGCTTCCCGTGGAACTGAGAGCAGTTCCAAAGCTCCTTATATATCCTGTGGGGTGAGGCTCCTGCCCCACCCTTCCCTTTGATGACGCCGTCTCTTTAATCTTCTGAAGCGCGGGTCGATCCAGGCTTGATTAGTATGATTATCAGCTGCGTCTGAAGGCGTAGCCTGAGGAAGGGAGGAATCAGGGGATGTCAGCCTCATTACGTCCTCCGACTGGCCTGGTTCTGGTTCCTGGAGCCAGGCCAAAGGAATCGTTGCTTCTGAGGTAAGCCTTACCGGCCCTTCCCCCTCACTCTCAGAGTCACTTTCGGGCATGGGGCCAGGTTCGGGGGCTGGAGCCACAACACCTCCATAAAGAAGCTAGCCAAACTCTTCATCAAGCACATCTATCAACTACACGGGGCTCCCTGCCGCATAATCTCAGATAGAGGAGTCCAATTCACTGCCAAGTTCTGGAGAGAGTTCCTGAGGTCCATCGGGTCCACCCAGGGGCTCAGTTCAGCTTTCCATCCAAGCACAAATGGAGCCATTGAACGTATGAAAGCCATGGTGGAACAATACCTCAGATGCTATGTGGATTACCAACAGGAGAACTGGGAAGAATTATTGCCATTTGCAGAAGTGGCATACAACAACACTGTACATTCCAGCACAGAACTCACCCCTTTCCAAGTCACCAGTGGCATGGAATTTGTCCCCATGCCCGAACTGCTGAGAGAAACCTCCCCCCCCCACATCCATGTCACTGGCAGAATGGATGAAGTCATTAAAAAAGGGGTGGAAAAATTAAAAAAAAAAACCATCTCCCAAGCAGTGGCGGAATATAAAAAACAGACAGACAAACACCGTTCACTGCAGCCCCCTTTCAAGTGGTGGATAAAGTTTTCCTTCCCATCAAATACATAAAATTGAGGCTGCCGAGCAGAAAGTTAGGACCGAAGTTCCTAGGTCCTTTCCCTATCATAAAGATAATTAACCCTGTGACGGTGCAGCTAAGCCTCCACTGCATATTGGGGAAAATACACCCCATATTTCATTGCAGCTTGCTCAAATGGGTGGTTGGGTTGAGCTTAAGACCCCAGACCCAACCACCTCCCCCTCCCATTGTAGTACAAGGGGAAGCTCATTATGAAGTAAAGAAAATATTGGACTCCAGATTACATAGAGGTCAACTGCAATACCTTATACACTGGAAAGGGTACCCTTTGTTTGGAGCCACCTGGGTCAAGCGTTGGAACGTCAAGGGAGATAGGTTGATTAAGCAGTTCCATGATAAGTACCTGGACAAGCCAAAGGGTCCTCCCGGGGGGGAGGGGTGGTTAACTGTGTATTAACTCCCCTTACTATTACTCTCTTCGCAGGACACGCTTCTCATCTGAGGGGGGGGCCCTCCTGTCATGCCTGGAAGCCATATTACCTTTGTGCCTTCAGGATCTATGTCTGCTACAATCCTACCATTGGAAATTGGGAGGGGGATTGCATGAATGAAGTAGAATTAGCCATAACGAAACTTTACAGAGAAGTTCAAGGCCATGGTGACAGCTGTGCAGAGAAGAAAGTGGAGGTTGTCTTCTGAAGGAACTGATTGGAGCAGTGGTGGACATGTGGGAGAAGTGGGCAAGGTCCTGAACTTTCTTTTGGGTGAGGAAAACCCGGAAGCTCTCAGATTTGGGTTTTCCCAGATGTGCCAATGTGACATCTCTAATAAAAGTTAGCTTTGAAGAATTGCAAGCCTTGGAGTTTGATTTCGTTGGGGATATTACTTGGAACCCTGACATGTGGGTTGGATGAAGCTCTGCACTAAGTTGCTGAGAAAGTGGTTGTACTTTCTCAGCTCCTCCATTTCTTGTGGGGGGGAGTCATGGAGTACATCTTTGGCTTGGGCAGCTTAGCTCCTGGCACGAATTCAATCGCACAATCTGTAGCACGGTGAGGGGGGAGGAAATTGCAATCTTCTTTGCTAAAGACTCCCAATAGGTCCCGGTATTCACTTGGCACTTGCAGGCTACCAGGCTGTCCATCCATTGTGGGGGCTGCGGCTTGTGGCTCGTTGGTGTTGTCATGGCTTACGACAACTTGGCATTGGTCTGGCTTTGTGGGGAGTAGTGGTCCAATGCCTATATTTAGCTTCCTATAGCCATCCTCCCACATGATTTGGTCCCCATTTGTCTAGCCATGCGAGTTCCACTATGATCGATTCAGTCATTTTGGGAGCTATGACGAATCGAATGAGTTCTCGGTGACGGTTCATTTCTAGTCTGACCAGTTCTGTGACTAGAGTGGCCGGGGCTCCACCGATAAGTGTTCCATCGACTTGTTCAAAGTGGATGGAGCATCCTAGGGGTCTCATACATATGTCTAGCTGCTCGACTATGGGGAGGCTAATGGCATCTGGTGCATCTGGTGTCTATGATGGCCTCTTTTCCCCTGTTTCTGGCACTACTATCTGGATTTTGATAATAAAGGGGTGGTAAAGTACGATCGGGTCGTCATCGCTGTTGCTTCCCTTGGCGAGGGTCGGAAGGGTTTCCTTGACTGGAGTTCCTTCAACTTCAGTGAGAAGGAGTGGAACCTCCACAGCCTGCTTGGTTATTCTTCCTTTATCAGATGGCTTCTGCAGGGTCTTCCTTGCCTGGGGTGTGGCTGGAGCCCAGGCTTGTGGAACCAGGACTGGAGCCAAACATTTAGAAGCCCGATGCCCATGCTTACCACACTGGTAGCACTTGACAGTGCCAGCTGGTGTGGGAGACAGTGGTGCTGGAGGCTTAGTCAGAATTCGGTGACCTGGGTTTCTCTGTTATGGGTTTTCTATGAGGATGAATTTCCAGATCCAAGGCTACAGTGGTATTGTACCATTCTTGTATGAGTTCCAGTACTCCTCTGATGCCACAAGCTTGCCTAAGATCTGGATCTAGGGCTTCCTTGAAGTGGTGGACCAGTAGGCATTCCGGCCAGTCTCTCAGCTTCCCAGCCAGTCTCCAAAATTCCTAAATTATCTCCTTGGGGGCTCGGCCGGCTTGCTTCAGCGCCTTAATTTGGGATTCATCTTCTACTTGGTAGGCCATGTCTTCAGACCAGCCTCTGAGCAGTTGGACAAATTTGTCAGCATCGTCCATCGTCCTCATCATGAAGCTCCACTATCCAGTCCATCATCTCTTCCTTGTTCATGCCATCCGCTGTGGCTGAAATCAACTTTTGATCTTATGGGTATTGATTTCCATATTGGTCAATGTAAGCCCAGATTCAGTTGACGAAATAGGCTAACTTCCCATGAGTCCTGTCAAAAATTGCCCTAAACTGTGTGTGTGTTGGGGGGTGGGGGAGGTGCTGACGGAGCGGGTTGCTGAGCCAGTTGCTGAGTTTTGCATGGGCTGCTGGGCTGGCACTGGCTGCTGGGCTGGAACCATGGAACCACAGCTGGTGGCTGGAGCTGCACAGGCAGTTCCTGAGCCGGTTGCTGAGGCAGTACCAGCTGGGGCCCCAGAAGCAGTGGCTGGAAGTGCGTTGGTTGATAGATGGGTGCAAGCTGCAGAAATGGAGCAGGTGTCCATTGATATTGCACCTACCCCTGGCTGGGGTAAAATGCCCATCCAGGAGGGATCTGGTCTACCCGAGGTAGCCTGAAGGTCGGCTGTCAAGTGTGCCTCCTTTCAATACTCAAGAATGAAAAACCCCAACTCCATTGTTTTTAGAGATAGGTACTTTTACTGAGTATGAACTGAAAGCAACAAAATGAAAGCAAGATCTGAGACATTTGGCATGGAAATTACATATAAGAAAGATCCCCAAAGCCCTCCTCTCTTTGGTCCAGTCAGCATTGTCCAATCCATGTTCCCTCAAAGGGACACTTGGGGTGCATCTTCAGATGGTTCCATCTCTCTGGTATGTTTCGATGGTTAACCTTGTTTGTTTATTTATTTATGTATGTATGTATGTATGTATGTATGTATGTATGTATTTATTTATTTATTTATTTATTTATTTATTTATTTATTATTTACATTTCTATACCGGCCTTCTCCGAAGACTCAGGGCGGTTTACAGCCAAATTAAAAAGACATATACAAAAATTAAAACACGCTATTTCAATTTAAAAATCTGATTCCATAGGCCAAATATTAAAATAACAAGTAATAAAACCACCCATTAAAATTACCCTTAGGCCAACCCTGCTCGGTGAAACAGAAAAGTCTTGAGCTCGCGCTTAAAGGCCTGGAGGTCGGGAAGAAGGCGTAGCCCCAGCGGAAATTCATTCCATAGGTTAGGTGCCCCCACAGAGAAGGCTCTTCCCCTGGGGGCCGCCAGTCGACATTGTTTGGCTGACAGCACCCTGAGGAGACCCTCCCTGTGGGAGCGCACAGGTCGATGGGAGGCTGGCGGCAGTAGGCGGTCCCGTAAGTAACCTGGTCCCTTGCCATGGAGCGCTTTAAAGGTGATCACCAACACCTTGAGTTGCACCCGGAAGACCATCGGCAACCAGTGCAGCTTGCGCAGGAGAGGTGTTATATGGGAGCTCTGAGACGCTCCCTCTATCCCCTGCGCAGCCGCATTCTGTACCAGTTGAAGTCTCCTGGTGCTCTTCAAGGGGAGCCCCATGTAGAGAGCATTGCAGTAATCAATAACAGTAACCTTGACTGTAATCAGCCCGCCTCCCAACTGCCGAGAAAGTTTGAAGAGAAACTTCTTCTAATTGAATCCCTTACACAGCATCTCCTCCAGCGCTCTTTCCTCCCTGCTATTCAAAGCAAAGAAAACTCCTCTCCCCCATTACCATTACAGCCATAGCAAGCAGAGCAGTAAATGCATAAATCAGGAGACAGATTATACAGAGTAATAAAATAGTAGCAAGTGGAGGTTGACACCAACTGCTGGGGCAGAATACTTGACCCCAGAAGTCCCAGTTGTGGTCCTTGCAATAGTGTGCTGGACTGGTTCAGTAAGCTCTGTTGTTGTGCCATTCCGATCCCTATGGTGGCAGCCACTCCAGCAGCTCGGGTCTGTTGCGGGAAGCTGTGGAGCGACTCACTGTGTGCCGAATGAAAGGAAGTAGGTGTCCTACTCAGTGGCATGGCTGCTTCCTGGCTCGGAAAGGTGAATGTAGGTTGAGCCTGGGTCCACTTGAGCTGCTCAGTCCCAATAGATTGAGTGGGGCTGGTCACATGAGTTAGCCAAACTGCTCTGGGAGGCCGGCCAGCGACTGGCTGCGTGATGGCGGTGGGAATTTCCATTCTCTGGAGTGTTTGCAGCACAAGTGGCCCGGCGTTCTCCATTCGAAGGTTGGGATCTATTCTGCTCCACTTCCATCCATTTGTGGTTCCTATAGCACTGCCCCAGCAGCTTCACCTCACTGTTGCATGTTAGATCCTGTTGCATGGCTTGCTCAGGCGCTGGCTCTTTGGGCTGGGCACCTCGCTGGCATTCTCTTTCTGCAGCTTCCGCTGTTTCCACCACGGCTTGAGAAGGGGAGTAGATGGTCTTGACAGGACCGAGCCGAGCCAGTCCCCATGGGTCCCTCTGGGGCTTTCTTGTCTTCCTCCATTTTGGATTGACGTTCAAGGCTTAGGACCCCGGACAGTACCCCGGTATTCGGGGAGCTGGTTGAATTTTAAAACAGATTCGGGTTAATGTCAGGGTTCCAAGTAACATCCCCAATGAAATTAAACTCCGAGGCTTGAGTTTCCTCAAAGTTTCATTTTATTGGAAATGTTATATTGGCACATCTGGGAAAACCCTTATTTGAAAGCTTCCAGGTTTTCCCCACCCTAAGGAAACTTCAAGTCCCTGCCCAACACCCACATGTCCGTCACATGGTCCGATCCAAACACTGTCCCAGCTGGAGATGCCTCCTAGTTCCAGCTGTCCAGGTAAAGGGCAAGATGCCCTTGACTTTTTGAGAAAGGAATGTTATGACTATACACCACCCTCCTGGTTTTCCACAGTAGTAAATGTGGTAGGCCTGAAGATTAGGGGTGAAATGCTCCTTGTTTGGATCAGATTGGCCAATCTGGTAGTGATGGGGGCGGGTGGTTCAGAGAACCGGTAGCAAAAATCCCTGGCCCCATAGCCCATTCCTGCCCGGCCACCCACTTTCCCGCTTGCTGCTTCTTTTAAAAAAATGCTTTTAAAAGGTAAAAAAAAGGCTGTGATGATCCCAGCTGAGCTGCCTAATCGTCAGAGCCTCTTTTTTTTACTTTTAAAAGCATTTTTTTACAAGCTGTTCACTCACACACCCCCAGTGCACGCATGCGCAATCAGCGAACCGGTAGTAAACCAATTCAGATTTCACCACTGCTGAAGATCCAGTGAAAAAGATGGCTTTTAGGCCTGACAGACATTGGAAACATTGAGGCTGCTTGGAAGGATGGTTTAATAGGGAAGCAGAACCACCAAGCATGTGTGATTCTGGGAAGATGACCATATGGAGTGGAGAGTGAGATATACCTTCTCTTGGGCCTTGCAAGAAATGTATCCAATTGCTTGTCAGACTCCCAGGGGGCTATGCAGGAGTCCAGCTAACCTTGTAGGCTCTCTATGTTCCAGACTTGGTTGAATCTTGCTGGGTGATGATGTAATGAAGAATGTTCTGAAAGGGTGTTGGGCAATTCCTATTATGGCTTAATGGCTTTGGATCTTGAGTGAGGGCTAATCCTATCACCCTGGAGCTGAAGACCTTTTGTCTTGTAGATAGGATGGCCCAGTCTTTCTGGGGCTATTAAGAAAGGTGGGGGTCTGCTTTCCAAGAGCATGTTTCTCTTTTTCTCATCCAGGAATATTCTGCCTTTTTAATATTTCCTAGAATATTTCATTCTTCTAGGAGAGGGGTGGGTGCTAACTTTCTACACTCTAAATATATCTCATTCATTTTCAGAAAGCATCCAAGTTGAGTGAACATTATTCATCATATATAGTGCTCAAATATTTCATCTTCCAAAACATTCTGCTCAAGGGACCCCCCCTCCCTGCTATTCCTCCTTAGAACAGCCTTGTAAGATGGATTGGATTCAAGGGTTCATAATCAAACCCCTTTCTTTTTTCAAAGTGTGTTGCTGCTTGAGCAGCTTCCAAAGGAGGCTCCTGAAACTAATGAACGAAGATTGGCCTTCTATGATTTTCCCAAACTGACACCCTCCAACTTCCATTTTCCCAGATGGGATGCTGGAATTAAGGTGCTGAAGTCCAACAGATCAAGTGCAATATGAATGATTTAGGGCAAGCTTCTTCCTTCATCCAGGCTGCCTGGCCAAGGATGAAAGTCGTGATGCTTGACCCAGTAAACCTCCAGTGGTTCTGCAGGGTCACCTCCTTGCTTTTCCACAGCATATAACAATGTTATCTATGTCTCCTTTTAAGCAGTGGATTGTTCTGTGGGTTAAACATTATAGAAGGAGAACAAATTTGGAATTTTCTTTGTTGCTTTGACCAAAGAAATCTTCAGCGGAGTCACAGCTGATGATGTTCCTTGCCAGAAAGAGACTGAGAAGATGGTCTGTAGGTATGTTTAGCAACCCATCAAACATATTTGTCCAGCTCATTGTCTCCTTTTGGGATAACAATATGCAGTGTGGAAAAAAGAAGTTAAAAAGAGTACAGGTAGTTCTCGACTTATGACAGTAATTAAGCCTATCAGTTATGGTTGTAAATCATGATGGTTGTAAAACATCACAAGTCTGACCCAATTTTACTTTTTGTGGGGATGGTCATTAAGCGAACACCACAGTTATTAATCGAACCCATTGTTCGCAATGGGTTGGTTTTTGACAGAAACCAGAAGTAAACACCAGTTTCCAGCAAAACCATAATAAATAAATAAATAAGTAAATAAATAAATAAATAAATAAATAAATAAATAAAAACATGACTACCAAGTGCTGCAAACTCTGAAAATGTGGGCCAGCTGCTGAGTGCCTAAAATGTGGGCATGTGGTTGTGCAGGTGGGGGTGGTGATATCAGAACTTTGAAATTGAGTTATAAGTAGATTTTTGGTGGTGCATCATAACTGGAACTTGAACGGTCATAAATTGAGGACTATCTGCAAGCAAACAAATGAAAGGAACAAGAAATTAAAAAGAAAGGGTAGATTATACCAACACGCTTCATTATACCACTCCATACTTTTTTGGAAGTTGAGGTTGGATAGATTTGATGAGATCCTGAAAGAAGAGAAAAGTGACCATTTTAAAGAACAAACGACAATGCATTTCATTTTCCCTACTGAACACAATTAGCTTGGTCTGATGCATTAATTTTCAGATCCTTTCTCTGACTCATACTATCTATTCACCATTTGCTGCAAATAATTTGGGATTTAAATCATGGTATCAGCTGCCTAAAAGACTACATATATATTTATTTCTTCACTAACCGGCCTCTAACATTGCAAGCATTCTTCATGCTTTTGTCCATAAATATGGTATCAAACATCCTTGTCTTACACCCTGCTCAGGGTTGACCTAGTCTCCAAGCATGCCATTTATGCTCAGACATGCTTTAATTCCATCATTTATTGCTCCTATCACATTAGGCGACCAACCTTCAACTTCATATTTGCGTCAAAACATTCCATAAGTCAATGTGATTCACTTCATCAGATGTTCTTCTAAATCTACTACAATAAATGGCCTTTCTCATAGTCATATATTTCTGAAGGCTTTGCTGGAAAAAAAAATCAGGTCTGCTCCCTCCTTGCCCCCGATAAAATGTCATTGCATTTCCCTAATTTTGCTGACTGTCAACTTTTGTACCTTTCCAATCAGAATTCTGCCAAATAGTTTTCCAAATGCAATTGCCATACTATAACCATAATAATAATAATAATAATAATGATGACGATGATGATGATGATGATGATGTAATGTTTATACCGCCCTTCTCTTGAAGGACTCAGGGCGGTTCACAGCCAAGTAAAAACAATAATGAATAAATATAACACAAATAAAATCAATAATTAAAAAACTTATTCAATATGGCCCCAAATTTAAAATACATTTAAAAATGATAAAACCCAATTAAAATTTAAAACCCAATAATAAAAATTCTAAAAATTCTATGCCAGTCCTGCGCGGAAAAATAGATACGTCTTCAGCTTGCGGCGGAAGGTTCGAAGGCCAGGAAGTTGACGAAATCCTGGGGGAAGTTCGTTCCAGAGGGTGGGAGCCCCCACAGAGAAGGCCCTTCCCCTGGGGGCCGCCAGCCGGCATTGCTTGGCTGATGGTACCCTGAGGAGTCCCTCCCTGTGAGAGTGCACGGGTCAGTGGGAGGCAAACGGTGGCAGTAGGCGGTCCCGTAAGTAACCCAGTCCTAAGCCATGGAGCGCTTTAAAGGTGGTAACCATCACCTTGAAGTGCACCCGGAAGACCACAGGCAGCCAGTGCAGCTTGCGCAGGAGTGGTGTTATATGGGAGCCACGAGTGGCTCCCTCTATCACCCGCGCAGCTGCATTCTGGACCAATTGGAGCCTTCGGGTGCTCTTCAAGGGGATCCCCATGTAGAGAGCATTGCAGTAGTCCAGGCGAGAGGTAACAAGAGCATGAGTGACTGTGCATAGGGAATTCCGGTCAAGAAAGGGGCGCAACTGGCGGATCAGGCGTACCTGATGAAAAGGTCTCCTGGAGACGGTCGTCAAATGTTCTTCAAAAGACAACCACCCATCCAGGAGAACGCCTAAGTTGCGCACCCTCTCCATCGGGGCCAATGACTCGCCCCCAACAGTCAGCCGCGGTTGCAGCTGACTGTACCGGGATGCCGGCATCCACAGCCACTCCGTCTTGGAGGGGTTGAGCTTGAGCCTGTTTCTCCCCATCCAGACACATACGGCTTCATATCCACCTATATTTTACTTTAGTTCTCTTATTCTTTTTTCTTCCAGGACAGACCTATATTCTGACTCCATTCATAATTTAATGTAAAATTCGTTAGTGATAGTTTAATCAGATTAATTTAATCAAACACGTTGCTTCTTTTCATATATTTTGGACTTGATACCTCCAAGTCAGTGTTGACTCCTGACAGCTACCTCTGGACTAGTCTCTGCAGTTTTCTTGGTGTTTCAGAAGACCCTCCTTCCTAGGGTTGAGCAAAAGTGACTGGTCCAAGGTCAATCAGCTGGATTCACATTCAAGGTGAGACTAGAAATAACTTTCATCTACAAGATCAGGTTGGTTTCATTCAGGTCTATGACATTCCTGCTTTTTCTCTTAGTTTGATGTGCAACCAACTTATTTATTTTTTAAATTTCATGTCTCTCATTAATTCATGCTCTTTACCATTTTCTCCTCTTGCTTTCCAAGTCCTATGACTACACAGCACAATCATCACCAGAAAATGATCTCAAACACTCATCCTGACTTGGATCAACTGACACTTCCCCATCATGATTTTGCATAAAAACGAGAAATATTTTATATTTCTATAAAATAGAAAACATTGGCAGTCTTATGTCTATGGAGGTTCTCACTCATCCAGGTCATGGTTATCCCAAAGGTGCTTTTCTCAACTGCACTTTCTTGTTTTTCTTTGAAGACATTTCGCTTCTCATCCAAGAAGCTTCTTTTTTCGTTTTCTTTTTTAACAACAATCAAACATAAAAAACTCATCAAACCAGTTACAATGTGCTGGTGGGGTGTTTACATATCTTCTTGTGCAATCTCAAAATAGACATCTCTTTCGTACATATATCTTATATTATCTAGGTCTCTTATTCAATCTAGGTCTTTTCTAACTTATCTTTCCTTCTAACCAGTAACCAATAAAATAAGTCCCATATTTTGTAATATTGCCTATCATCTTGTTCTCTAATTTCAAATGTCAATTTGCTCATTTCTGCACATTCCATCATCTTCCTAATAATTTCTTCTTGCAAAGGTAATTTCTCGTTTTTCCAATTTTTAGCAAACACAATCCTGGCTGCTGTAATGATATTCACAATCAAGGGCCGCGGTGTGGCTCAGGCTGTAAGAAGCCTGTTATTAAAACACAGCTGCCTGCAATTACTGCAGGTTCTAGTCCCACCAGGTCCAAGGTTGACTCAGCCTTCCATCCTTTATAAGGTAGGTAAAATGAGGACCCAGATTGTTGGGGGGGCAATAAGTTGACTTTGTAAATATACAAATAGAATGAGACTATTGCCTTACACACTGTAAGCCGCCCTGAGTCTTCGGAGAAGGGCGGGATATAAATGTAAATAAATAAATAAATAAATAAATATATTTTACATCTCTAGTATATATTTCAGGTATAATTCCCAACAAAAAAGCTTCTGGTTTAAAGTCAATATGTTTTTTGATCATTTTCTCCAACCACGTGTGTATTTTAGTCCAATATCTTTTTGCTCCAAGAAGCTTCTTCAGCTCTGATTGGATGGTGGGGAATGGAAGTATTTATATTCCTTGCAGACAGCTGGTCATTTGCATTCTTTAAAGAATGCAAGTTGAGACCACTTCAAGGTTTATCTATGTCCTCAGGGTCAAATAGATGTGGAGCATTCTTAGAACTGCTAAAAGGACTGTGTTGTAGACTGGAGATAGTTTTTATTTATTTATTTTTATTTAGAAAATTTATATTGCTGCCTTCTTACAATGGCAAGGCGGCTTACAAAGATGATGTCATATCTATAACTGCCACTCTTTTGAAGACAGCAAAGTCCACATTTTGGACAGAGAGGACCACTGGTTTGAAAGAGAGATCAAAGACACCATCAATGTCAAAATTGAGCAGTCCTCTCTCAACAGAGGGGGAGCGGGTGTACAACATCATCTATCTCCAGTCTACAGCACAGTCTTTTCAGCAGTTCCAAGTAGGCTCCACACCCATTTGCACTACTCAGGTGACCCTGAGGACACAGATAAACCTCCTAGTGGCCTCAATGACTCTCTAAAAGAATGCAAATGACCAGCTGTCTGCAAGGACTATAAATCCTTCCATTCCCCACCATCCAGCCAGAGCTGAAGAAGCTTCTTGGATGAGAAGCAAAATGTCTTCAAAGAAAACTCTTTGCCTCTTGAGAAAAGCACCTTTGGGACATTGGCAGTCTTATCTATACTTGTGCCATGTCTTATATAGTTTGGATCCAAGACCAGGCTGTGGCTTTTTTGTCTTTCTGATGAATTGCCCAAACATTGAATGTTGTAGGAACTGGGGGATACAGGAATAGTTGAACCAGCACCATGGACCTTTGTATTTATTCAATTTCTATAGCTGCCCATCTCAGTCAATGAGTCTGGGAGGCTTAAAATTAAAAAAATATGCAGTTAAAACAATAAAAGCATTTAGAACAATTAAAGGTATAGAAAACTAAATACAAATATTTAGCCAAAATAAATATGCACAGCAGCTGAGATACTTGGCCAGTTAGCAATATAGCCAGCAAATGGGGTGCTTAGTACATTCAGCAACCTAAGAACACAGTCAAGTTTTTAAAAAGGCTAACAGGGTTGGAGCCAGTCTAACCTCTGAGGGGAGGAAATTCTACAGAGCAGGAGCTACTGCACGAGGGACCCTTTCTAGTTTTAAAAGGGAAATGTTTCTTTCCTGTAGGATGTATAGTAAAAGAGTTTTCTGAAGATGGTCCTTCATCAAAGAGCAACTGCCGGGGGGATTCAAAAAAGATAGTGGCTGTGATTATACATTTGAGTGTCCCGTCTTGGCTTTTTTAAAAAAAATACTCCCCCTTGGACATTCCTGGTTCACATATTATCCTGATAGGATTCGCTTTGAGTTCCACTGCTGTGTAAGATCAGCCATAAAGATTTGCAAGCTTGCTGAAGAAGATAGCAGAACCAGCTGGCTTTCTCCCCAGATAAACCAGAGAGAGTGAAGCACAGAAAAAGAAGAGGATGAAACATCTACCTCTATCTTCTACGATGCTTTTTCAAAGCTTGTGGCTGTACCTCTGTCTATCCTCGGGTTCCAAGCAGGCTTTCCTTGCTGATCTCCCCAGATTTCTGTGGCTGTACATTTTCCTGCCCTCTAAACACCGGGAATCTGAATGGTGCGACCTGGGCCAGCTACCTAGATAGCTTGAACAATAATTTTCCCCCACCCGCTGCCTTTTCCTTTCCCCCTCCCTGCACCAGACAGGGGTTTTCCTCCTCCACCTCCCCCCTGTGCAATCTCATTCCCAGGGTCACAGCAGGCTGCGTGGCCTCTGTATTTATAGCAATGGGCCTCCCCCTGCCCCCATCCACAACCGCCAGGCACAGCAGAGGCACCAGATGGGGCCTGTTTTTGGCACGTGCTGCTCTGGGGGACGCGAGGGGAGGCAATTGCCTTGGTCTCTGGGGATAAGGGTCCCTCCCCCTGCTGTCGGACATCACATGAACAGCTCCAAATTCACACAGGATGCAGAGCTGATGCTTCCTTTGGTCTTAACCCGCTTTGGAATATTTAATCAGGCCCTTTTCCTAACCCAAAATATTCTTTGAAGTCAAGCTTTTCAGAGGAAGGAAAGAAAAGAAAGAGAGAGAGAGAGAGGGAGAGAAAGAAAGAAAGAAAGAAAGAAAGGAAGGAAGGAAGGAAGGAAGGAAGGAAGGAAGGAAGGAAAGAAAAAAAGAAATTTTTACATATATGAGCATCCTGAGATACCATCAAAGGCCAGGAAGATGGAGAATCAGCCAGACAATTCATTTGCTAAAAGACTACATTGGATTCTTGATTGTGGGCAATGGGAATTTGCAAAGGCCAAGATCTATTTCTTCCTGTTTTACAACTGTTCCTTTGCACCATTTTGTTCAGATCTGTCTTGTGCCAAGGCCAATGATTCTGTAACTTAAGCTGCATAAAAATGAGTTGAGGGAAAGGGCTCCATAAAACTATTTACTGTATTTCACTGAGCAATTTGTTTCACAGAAAAATGAACAAAGGGATGATTTGTCTATAACTATGTTTGCATACCTTGGTAACTCAGAAGTCATGGCTTATTCTGAACAAGGAGGCAGTTTGTGAACTCTTATGATTTTTCATACGTCTCCTCCAGATTTTCTTGCCATCATTGTGTGACTTATTTTTATATCTTGACAAACGATTTTATCCTATTAGAACATAGAACAGCAGAATTGGAAGGGACTTTGGAGGTCTTCTAGTCCAATCTTGTGCTCAAGCAGGAGACCCTAGACCATCTCAGGCAAATGATTGTCTAGTCTATTCTTGAAAACCTCCAGTGATGGAGCACCCACAACTTCTGGAGGGAAGCTGTTCTGTTAATTAATTGCTCTTAATGTCAAGAAATTTCTCCTTAGTTCTAGGCTGATAACTGATAAGTTTCCACCCATAATTTCTTGTCCTGCCCTTAGGTGCTTTTGACGCCCTCTTCTCTGTGAGAGTCCCTCAAGTACTATCATATCACTCTTGTTGTTGTCCACGGACAATTTGCCAAGACTGGGAAGGAACCACAATATGTGTGAGTCTGGATTTGCAAATCACAATTTCTGAATTGTCTTCAAGGGCAGCCCCACGTAAAGCATACTGTAGTAGTCCAGACAGAAGGCGCTGAAGAGGAAAGAAAATATGAGAATGGAATTATCAGACAGCAGAAGTTCTAGTAGCCGAAGATGGCTGAAATGCTCTGCGTTGTTCTAGGCATGGCACTAGGATTCTGATGCATATATGAATCAGGTCTTTCTTTCTTTCTTTCTTTCTTTCTTTCTTTCTTTCTTTCTTTCTTTCTTTCTTTCTCTGTCTCTCTCTCTTTCCTTCCTTCCTTCCTTCCTTCCGTCTGTCCGTCCGTCCGTCCGTCCGTCCATCCTTCCTTCCTTTTTCCTTTTATCTATAGCTGTCCATCTCAGCCAAGTAATTCTTGGCAGTTTACAATTCTAAACCATTAAAACAAATACCCCCCACCCCAAAATAATTACATATAGCAGCTGAGGTAGTGAACCAACTAAAAGTAAATCCAAAAATGAGGCCTTTAACACATTGTGGCATCCAGGCCCGGCTTCTTTTCACATTGAACTGGCATCTGTTGTCTTAAACTGCAGGAAGCTCCTGCCATCTCTATAAATGTCATCACCAGGCCAACAGCAACCTGTTGTTGTGACAGGATCATGCCTGGTAGGGTGGGGACATGTGCTGTCAAAAAAGTCAAAATGGCAGCTGCAATGGTGCAGTTGAGGGTACTGTATTGACTTTTTTCATCCCTCAATAGACAAGCCAGTCTGGGCATTTGTTTGCCATCCAGCTCTTCAAGTCTGCTTGATGGAAACCATAATACAACTGGGGTAAATGGGCATTTTCGGCTGGATCCTGTTTTGGGTTCTGCTTGCAGGTTGGCATCCAAAGTTGAGCAAAAGAACAAGGCAACTTTGACCAGTCAAGTTCTCTGGGTGCTCCTAAAGAAATTAGAACTAGTAGTCAATGTCTTGGACTATCCACCAGAGGCTTGCATAATCCACTATAAATAGGCCAAGACTGAAAAAACATTGACCTACACCATTGCAACTGCAGTTTGGTTGTTTTGACCCTGCAGACACCTCTGATGGTGGGCCTCGGTGAAAGCAAATCAGACCCGAAAGATGAATGAGGGGCTCTTGTGAAGCAAGGATAAATAGCAGCCAAAATAAAGTGGGTGCAAAGATACCACTAAAGGCATTGTTGGAAGAAATATCCATCTGGGTTCAGTTCCAAGTGGGGACAAAGACACTGGAAACATGGAGACTGCTTGGAAAGATGGTTTAATGGTGGTCAGGATCACATGGCTTGAGATCCTGAACAGAAAAAGGGCTGAGATCCTGTGTGCTCCCTGGTTTTATGCTTTTTCTGAGCTTTGAACTTTCTGGGGCACAGGAAGAGTACCCTGATTGGCTGTCAGACTCCCAGGGGGTGGGGGTCTTAGCTAGCCTTGTAGGTTGTCCCTCAAGCTTGCCTGAGCCTTGCCATGTGGTGAGTTTCTGTTCTAGATGGGTTCTATTATGATGCAGATGATGGCCCATTAGCAAAGGTGGGGGGTGGCAGGAAGTTGCAGGGAGCTGCTTTGTCTTTAAAACATGTTTCTCCATTTCTCATCCAGGGAAATATATTCTGCCTTTTAAGTATTTTCTAAAATATTTCATTCTTGTAGGAGGGGGGTAGGTGCTAAATTCCTACAATCCCTACTTTTTTTTTTTTCAAAACATGTGAGTTTTTTTTTTTTTATTGAAAGAGTTTTACAAAACAAAAACATTTTCCCCCCTTTTTTCCCCCTCCCTCCCAAAAACAAAAACCCTTTCCCCTCCTCCCCGGCTTCCCGGGTCAATCACAAGGTATTGTTATACATAAACCAAACATAGAATAAAATTTTCCCTTCCAATCCAAATAACCACATCCAAAGCTTTTCATCTCCCAACCCCCTCCCCATTACATAAAATAACTTTCTAATTATTCAAAGGCAATCTGATATTTCTTAATCTGATATCTGCTTTGTAGATAATCAATCCATTTTTCCCATTCAATTAAATATCTTTCCTGCGTATTGTCTTTTAAAAACGCTGAGATTTTAGCCATCTCAGCCAAATTAATAACTTTCAATATCCATTCTTCTATTGTAGGTATCTCTTCTTTCTTCCAGTATTGTCCAATCAACAGTCTTGCTGCTGTTACTTGCCGTGCTGATTCTACATCAAAGATCGAATGCTTGTGAAATTCCCGTCTGCTTAGAATATCAATCAATTTAATAAGTCCTTTAGAGCAGAAGCGACATTCCCACTCCTTTTTCCTGATAAAAACAGGAGCGTGCTGAAGTTGGAGGGAGTGGAATTCGGTGGGGTCATAAATCCAGGAAAATTCGCTCTTGAGAGCAAACCCCCTGTCAGACCTGCCACTTTCCCACAACTCTGATAACCTCTTTCACCCAGAGGTTATGCTAAGCTCAGTGAACAGTGATTTTTTTTCTGTTTCACTGACTTTTACAATCTTCTAACACGGAGTGCTCTGTTAGAGCACCCAGCAGGAGGGTGACGTCACTGGAGCCTGAAAACATGTGAGTTTTGAAACATGCTCTTGGCAAAAATTAAAATTGATCAAATCAATGGGTGCTTTTAATTTTTCTGATGCAAAGGAAGCCATTGATAGAGACAACAGAAAAAAGATTCCTTCAGTGGCTCCCAAAAGCTTTCAACCATGAAGGTCTAGCAGCCAGGGGAAAAGTTCTGGTAAGAATTTTACAGTATCCAATTTTCTATGCCAATTAATTTCAGCTGTTAGATATCACTTTCTGAGAGCTTCCAGTCAGGTTTCAAGCAAGCACACATCCCAAAATTTTCACAGCCATGGTTTTCCTTTAAATTACAGGCTGCCCATTTCCAAGGGTTGGTTACTGAACCTGCCCTAGCTCTTACTTTAGTCTATCCAAGATTTTTTCCAGTCCAAATTGAGGTTAATCAGTGTGCAATCCAGGCTTTTTCCTTTCTTTTTTTTTTTTAAAATTACACACAATGAGCCCTGGGACTTCTACTCATGAGACCACCAGTGCAACATATCTTGCTTTACTGGGCAACTGGGCAGCATCATTTGTGAGTCATAGTCAGGGCTTGGGTTTTGGATATCACTTTTTCTGCTATCTCTTCAAGAGAGGAATTGCCTGAGGGGGATGCCCCTCCCCCATGGAATTAGCAGGGAGATCTGACTCCTTGGGCTTTTAGTGCCACAGAGCAAAAATCAACCTAAAAGTCTTGTGTGGAGGTAAGTGAAGGGAATAGTTTCAGTCTAATTCTGAATGGTGTGTCTCTCTGTGTGTGCCTGTGTATGCAGCTACTTTTACAATACAGGCAATACAAACATTTTGGACATATTTCCCTCCCACCAGACAGAAATCTAAGGTGTTCAGAACTTGCTGTGGTAGCCACTCAAATACAATCCTTACATGAGTACTTTAGACTGATTACAATGTAAATGAGACAAGAAAGAAAACCTTACAATGAATTTTCCACCTCCCCCATAGTCTTTCCAGCTGTCTTCTGGGAATTGAAAAGAGTCTTTTTTAGTCTTTACTTGTACAACTCAGGGTCCTTTCTTTCATGTCTTTTGGGTGGCATGCTTGGTGGTCAGTCAGGCTTGGAAGGTCTGCTCCACTCAGGTTGCTGTGATGACTTTCAGTGGGGGCTGGATTCAAACTCAATTCCTGGTTCCAACAAATGGAAGGTCTCCTCTGGGGGAAGCATCTGGAACCATGTGCTCTGCTTCCACAGTTGCAGAGTCATCTTTTCAGGGCTGAAAGACATTAGAACAGGATCTCCTCCCCACTTTTGTGGGTAATCTTCTCAGGAAAGGCATTGTAACAGGATTAAGAGGGGGGGGTAGATATCTTGCAGGCAGAGTTTGAAAAGAAACAACACATCAGTATTGCAGTTACTAAAAGATAATGCAGTTTCAACAAAATGGAGACACAACTGATGAGAAAGGAAAAAAACTTCACATACTTCAGGAAGAGGGTGTTTAGCATCAGCAAAAACACCCTCCCTATCTCAGTTAAAATAAAATCCCAAGATCTGTTTCGGTAGTTGTAGTTTCTGGGGTCATTGACATCACTGGGCAGAAAGAAGAATCCAATTCTTTTCACCACGGGTGTGTTGTGAACTAAGCTTGAGTGGAAACTGACATAAATGATTTCTCCGGCTGAGACAGGTCTCCCCTTGCGGCTAAACCCAGCACCAGCATGACCTGGTATCTTCTTGGTCCTGCCATGACCCCTCGATGTTGCCTTCATCCCCTCCCCAGCCCTTAAGTGAGTCTGACTTAAGTCCTCCTTATCCGAACTAGTATGAAAGTAGTTTTCCCCTTAAGCCAAACGGCCTCTAATGACAGCTGCACAGTGTGTAAAGTCTGTCCCATTTTGTCACACAATCCATCAGTCAGGAAGGGGGTGAAAACCGAATGCAGCTTCTTGGTGTTGTGGACTGAGGGGGGCATCTACTGCCTCCTCTGCTTCCTTGGCTGCAACCGTTCTGCAATTGATATCCTTAAGAACTGGGCAGGGCAACATTGTCCTGATAGTCCTCTGGATTTGCACAACAGTGGTACAGCCATAATTTCAGGAGGACCAGTTTGGTCTAGTGCAGTGGTGGCTAATCTTTTTGTTGTCGCGTGCTGAAAGCGTGTGCACGCACAGGCACCCATAATGCAACGTGCGTGCAACCCCTGTGCTCCCCCTCCCCCCATGCATGAGCATGCAACCCCACGTTACCCTCATCCCCCGCGAATGTGCATGCAACCCGTGCACTCCCCCACCCCCTGCCCATGCGTGACCTCTTACGCTCCCCCCATGCATGCGCTCTACCCCCCATGCCCATTTTTGGCTTCAAGGTTGGTGCAGGTGTCCCATTTTGGGCCTGGAAGGTCTCCTGTACCAACCTGGAAGCCAAAAAGGGCACGGGGGCACCGCGCAGGACCCCAAAATGCAATGTGAGTGCCTCCTATGCATGTGCACACATGTCCCCCCAATGCACCCCACCCCCTGTCTATACGCAGCAGAGACCCGAGGACCAGCTGGCCGGTGGGAGGTGTGTGCGCATGCACGGTAGCGCTGAGCTGGGGTGACGGCTGGCATGCCTGCAGAGAGTGTGCCACCATCACGGATCTAGTGGTTAAGGCAGCAGGCTAGAAAGGAGACTGTGAATTCATGTCCCACCTTAGGCATGAAAGTCAGCTGGGTAACTTTGGGCCAGTTATTCTCTCTCAGAGAAAAAGAAAGAAAGAAAGAAAGAAAGAAAGAAAGAAAGAAAGAAAGAAAGAAAGAAAGAAAGAAAGAAAGAAAGAAGGCATCCCTTGGCCTTCCTCTATCGCTGCATGCAAGGGTTCTCTGCCCCAGTACATCTTAGTTTGTTCAGGGAAATAAGATTCAGAGATTCCAGCATTTCTACACAAGATTGGAAGCAGTCAGTGACTAAAATTTCAAGGGTGACTGGGCAAAATTGTGCCCTAAAGCCAGACTGTTCACTCAAGAATACTGGACTTTGGACCTGGATGAGTTTAATGTGAGTCATAATCACTCATGCCCTAGTCATCTCTAGATCTATTATTGTAATGTGCTCTACATGGGGCTGCCCTTGAAGAATATCCAGTTGGTTCAATTGGTGAAGAATGCAGTTATGTTGGCAGTTGCAGTATGTGTACTTCCAGAACAGCACCTCTGCTCCATAAGCTGCATTGGTTGCCAGTTTGCTTCCAGGTCCAATTCAAGATGCTGTTTTGGAGTTTAATGACACGGAACCAGGTTATCTATGGAACTGTCTTCTCCCCATGACATTAGCATCAGGTCTGGCAAAGAAGGTGTAGGTTCAATCTGGTGGGGGCCTACACTTGGCGGGTCCCAAGATGTGGGGATTGTGCTCGTGGCACCCACCCTATAGAACAGTCTTTTCAACCCAAATCAGGTTAACTCCATCCCTGCTGATCTCCAGAAGATCCCTCAAGATCTGATTGTGTTTTCAAGCCTGGGAGTTCTAAAGTACCAATCACAAAGGAAAGTGGAAAGATTACAAATAAATGTGATCTTTGCGACCCAGCTCTTTATGAATCTGTTCTGGTTTTTTAGTTTTTGTTGTTGTTGTTTGTTTATTTATACCCCGCCCTTCTCCGAAGACTCAGGGCGGCTTACAGTGTATAAGGCAATAGTCTCATTCTATTTGTATATTTTTACAAAGTCAACTTATTGCCCCCCCAACAATCTGGGTCCTCATTTTACCTACCTTATAAAGGATGGAAGGCTGAGTCAACCTTGGGCCGGGCTTGAACCTGCAGTAATTGCAGGCTTTGTGTTCTTAATAACAGGCCTTACCAGCCTGAGCTATCCGGCCCTTGTTTAACTTTATTTAGCGGAGATTATGATTGATTGGATGCTGGAGGATGGACAAAGGTGAAAATTCAGCATAGGTGGGAATTGGACAGGTGCTGCACGAACTGAATCAGATGAGATCAGAAATGTTTTTCAAACCTGGCAACTTTATGATGTGTTCCCAAGTAAGGGAATTCTGGGAGTTGAAGTCCACACATCTTAGTTGCTAAGTTATAAAAACAGGCAAGAAACCTGCAGCCAGACTGGCCTTATTCCCATTGCACCACCTTGCCTTTTCTTTTTCTTCTCCCTGGATACCCTTGAAAGCAAGGAATGTGAACAAGCTTTCTCTTATCCAGGCCTGCTTTGGGTCTGTTAAGCCATAAGTCAATCATCTCATCTGGAGGGCATCCGGCTAAGGAAGTTGGAAGGACATCAATGATTATTCTTCTATCTGATGCTAACCTTCTTTTTCCGAGCTTTTCCATGTCACAAGATATTTTATGAGATATTTTACTAGAAGAGTACTCAAATCTTCCGCTCGAAATAAAATTCCCTATACCACCAGGCTTGAAATTTTAGGTCTAGATAGCCTCGAACTACGTCATCTCCATTCTGACCTATGCTTAGTTCATAAGATTATTTATCAAAATGTTCCACCTGTAAATGAGTACTTTAATTTCAACCATAATAACACAAGGGCTATCAATAGATTTAAACTCAATGTAATTCACTCTAATCTTAATTGTAGGAAATATGACTTCTGCAATAGAATACTAAATGTCTGGAACACTCTACCTGCTCCTGTTGTTAGTCTCTCTAATCCCAAATACCTTTCACCTTAAACTGTCTACTGTGGACCTTTCATGTTTCTTAAGAGGTCCCTAAGGGGGCGTGCATAAGTGCACCAGCGTGCCTACTGTCCCTGTCCTACTGTTCCCAATTATGTGCAATCATTCTATGTGTTAATGGCTATTTTGCCTATTTATATCCATTTTTTGGTGCCAATTTTTTTCATGTGTCCATGTCTATGCCTATACTGTTACTTGTTTCCTTGTTGATAAATAAACAAACAAACAAACAATGCATTTATGGTGATTGGATCAATCACAGTGGAATGCTTTTCCGCCACAAACAGTTTTTGAACCATGACTTGAAATCCAGAGTAGCTGGTTCAGGCAACATATTTCAGTTTTCCAGATTCTGGGAAGGAAGCTGTTGGAATCAGCCAGACAACTTTCTTTGGTGTCTGGCAGAAAATGAGTCTGAACAAAAGAGAGGACAAAACAAACAGCTGCAGAAATTGAGTGGGTCTCCTCGACTAGTTGAGCCTGTTCCACAACTAGCCAGGCCTGCCTTCCCGACAGGCCTGGCCTCCTGTCTGCTTGTACTTTTGCACTTTGAGCTCTGCAGGCAAGTGGGTGGGGAGTGATCCGGACTGGCTCGCAATTTTCTTTGTCTTCTGGAGGAGTATTCTGTGTTTGTCTGACCTTAGCTTTGACAATGAGATCTAGAAACTTTTTGCATAGAAAGTAAAGCTGCAGGGGCTCAAAAATGGTCAATAATAAAAACACAAACTGTAGCAGGTGCAAATGTACTGTACATGGGAGGGGGTGTTGTAAGTGAAAACATACAGTTATAGCATCATTGCACAAATGGTGAGAATTAATTGTGTGATGCAAAACTCCTCTGTTGCATTATTCCCATCAGTTGTGCAATTGCATTAATTTATTTATTAAACAAATTTATATAATCACTCAACTCACACAGTGACACCAGACGATGTACAATATTACAAATTCATAGTTAAAAACCACAATTTAAAACTCCCAGCCTGGGGTGATAAAAACAGAAAAAGACAAGCCACTTGTTCCTCTCAAAATGGGGTTCCAGACCAGTGGTGAGATTCAATTTTTTTCCCTACCAGTTCTGTGGGCGTGGCTAGGTGGGGGTGTCATGTGACTGAGTGGGCGTGGCCAACTTGACGTCAGTCATGCCCATGCCCACTCAGTCACATGACCCCCCAAGCCACGCCCACAGAAAAAGGTAGGAAAAAAATTTGAACTACCTATCTATCTATTTTCTGCCCAGGCCTGGCCTAATCTGTCAAAGGTCTTCTCCTGCATGCCGCCCTGCCCTCCCTTCGCCACTCACACATGCACCGAGCATTGCCAGAGCATTGAGCTTGCTCTCCTTTTTGGTGTGATTGCAAGAAGCCTCCCAGCCACCGCCTCTTTGCCAGACACTTCCAGGCAGTGGCGGCTGGCTGGAGGCTGCCGAAAACTACCAAAGGTCACTAAAAAAACCACTGCTGTTGCCACCCTGTTCTTTGCACCCGCTGACACACTCATCCCATTGCCTGGTGCGTTGCTTCACTCTGACTTGCCCAGGCAAGTCGCTCCAGCGCAGCAGGCAATGGAATGCACATGCACAGCCAGCGCAAAGAACAGGGCAGCGATGGCAGCGGCTTTTGCGGCAACCTCTGGTAGTTTTCAGCAGCCTGCGTCCTGCCTCCTCTTTTGAGAGCTGCTTTGCGGCTGCGGCAGCTGGCTGGAGGCCACTGAAAGCTACTGGAGGTAAGCTTGCTTTCTGGAGTCTGGACCAGCCGCTGCGGGAGGAAGGTAAGCAGCCCAAAGAAAGAGGTGGGGGCGGGGGTGGAAACGGGGCTAGGGCCAGGGCCACTGAAGGAAGGGAAATGGGGTGACACGTGCAGCTGGTGAAGGGAGAGTGGGTGGCGAGCGGGCAGTGGCTCCGAGGCAAGGCCGGAGTTGGGGAATGGCTCATTCCCCGACCCGGCCGAGGCAGGCAGTGGCTCCGGGGCCTCGGGGAATGGCATGTCCCTGGGGCCCTGGCCTCCGACCCAAGGTGAAGCAGGTGGCATACTTACTTACCTTTGGTGAGCTGAGCAGAGACGGTGAGGCACAGAGGCGACTGATGAGGTGCATAGCTGGGTTGCATGGCAAAGCAAAGGCAACATATAGGGCTGGGTGAGCAAGAGTCGAGCGAGCACAGAGCGGGAAATTCTGATGCCTATATATTCTGCTCAATATATGTGTATATGTATGTATGTGTATGTATATACATACATAAACATACATGTACACACATGTACACACACACGCACTTTAATCACAGTCTATTTTGAATGGATAGTGTAAAAAAGAGTCTTGAGAGATAAAATGATTGATGCTATGTGGTACAAAGCTGTTACAGAATGTAGTTGTTCTGCTTCAGGTAGCACGAAGCCTCCTCCCAGAAGGTATCAAAGAAGACCAATCATGGAGAGGAGGTGTAGTGTTGCGTATTCAGCCACGCCAGGGCATAGCACATAGAAATGCCTCCCATTGGCTGAGGCATGACAGCTCTGCTGGCGGGAAAAACGGAGGCACGCCTATTTGACAGCTGCTATATAAGCAGCAGCCTGCCTGCTTGTTGTTGTTGCTGTTTCTGAATAAATGAGTTAAGCTTCAGTCATCTGTGCCTCCCTCAGTTTCCACCCTTGTTCTGCCGGGTTAGAACAACTGGCGACGAGGATGGGATATTGCTGAGGAGACGGTATAGAGCCAAACACCCTAAAAGAGCTGAATAGTATCCTTTTAAGGATGGCTACTCCGACCACGTTTGCATGTTTTGAACTGGCAACCAAGACGTGGGACCCGTATATGGAACATTTCAATTGCTTCCTTCAGGCGAACGATTATGCAGGGCTCTCCAGTGATCGGAAACATTTCCTAAATGCGTGTGGTCCACAGATCTTCACGACGGCCAGAGCTTTATTGGCCCATCAGCCTGTTTCCACTGTGCCTTGGGATGCTCTGCTGGCCAAACTGAGAACACATTACGCGCCAGCTCCATCCCGCATATCATGGCATGATGCATTTCTCCAGATACTCCAAAGGGAAGGCGAGTTCATCAATCAATACATGGCGTCCCTTAGGTCAGCCGCCATTGACTGTGAGTTCCCTGACTTGGACAACTCCTTTTTGCAGCAGCTGGTGTGTGGCATGAGGGACATCCAATTGCAGAGGCACCTTTTAGCAAAGAGCAGCATCACTCTTCAATCTGCTATAGATGAAGCCTATGCATCCAAAATGTGAAATAAATTGGCTTCCGGTGGCTTCCGTCTTCCCCGGAGGACGTCTGGAATGGCGTCCCAAACCGAGATCCTGTAAATGCTGGTGAAACAGCGGAGAACAGCTGTTAGCCAGCTTCAAAGCTTTTCTCTGGGTGAAAGAGAATAGCGAAGAGTGGCTGGAGAGCAGAAGACTGCTTTGTTATGCAGAGCCTCGGAGGGGTGCCTGCCTAACCCAGCCCTGCTCCAGACTCAGCTCGATCCTGCTCAATTGATTCTGTTTTGAATACTAGAAGCAGACGGGACAAATACAAGTGATCGATTACTGGGGAAGCAAGAAGAGAGCTGACTTCTACTTCTTTTAAAAAAGGGAAAAACTTTTTCTCACTTTAAATTAGTGAAGGAAAAAATGGCGTCTGAGAGGAAGTGGATTGGAGGCTGCTTGTGAGAGAAAGCGAAGTTCGTCTTTGTGGATTTTAGCTGAATAGAAGCTCTCCATAGGAGGCAAGGTGAAAGTTTTTATTTTACAACTTTAATTTGAGACTTTTTGAGACTTTGAGATTGCAAGGGTCCTTTTTGTAGACTTTAGTTCAGCATTCAATACCATCATTCCAGACATTCTTCTAACTAAGCTAAACCAGCTACAGGTACCGGAACAGACTTGTAAGTGGATCACAAGCTTCCTAACAAACAGGAAGCAGCAGGTGAAGCTAAGCAAGATCACATCAAATACCTGTACAATTAGCACAGAGGCCCCCCAAGGCTGTGTGCTCTCCCCACTTCTCTTCTCTCTGTATACCAATGACTGCATCTCCAATGATCCATTTGTTAAGCTACTGAAGTTCGCAGATGACACAACAGTGATTGGTCTCATTCGAGACAATGACGAATCCGCATATAGACGAGAGGTCGAACGACTAGCCTTGTGGTGCAACCAAAACAATCTGGAACTGAACACACTCAAAACCGTAGAAATGGTGGTAGACTTTAGGAAAAACCCTTCCATACTTCCACCTCTCACAATACTTGACAACACAGTATCAACAGTAGAAACCTTCAAATTTCTGGGTTCTATCATATCGCAAGATCTCAAATGGACAGCTAACATCAAAACATCATTAAAGAAGGACAACAAAGAATGTTCTTTCTGCGCCAACTCAGTAAGCTCAAACTGCCCAAGGAGCTGCTGATCCAATTCTACAGAGGAATTATTGAGTCTGTCATTTGCACCTCTATAACTGTCTGGTTCGGTTCTGCAACCCAACAAGAAAAACACAGACTTCAGAGGATAATTAGAACTGCAGAAAAAATAATTGCTACCAACTTGCCTTCCATTGAGGACCTGTATACTGCACGAATCAAGAAGAGGGCCGTGAAAATATTTGCAGATCCCTCGCATCCTGGACATAAACTGTTTCAACTCCTACCCTCAAAACGACGCTATAGAGCACTGCACACCAGAACAACTAGACACAAGAACAGTTTTTCCCGAAGGCCATCACTCTGCTAAACAAATAATTCCCTCAACACTGTCAGACTATTTACTGAATCTGCACTACTATTAATCGTTTCATAGTTCCCATCACCAATCTCTTTCCACTTATGACTGTATGACTATAACTTGTTGCTGGCAATCCTTATGATTTATATTGATATATTGATCATCAATTGTGTTGTAAATGTTGTACCTTGATGAACGTATCTTTTCTTTTATGTACACTGAGAGCATATGCACCAAGACAAATTCCTTGTGTGTCCAATCACACTTGGCCAATAAAATTCTATTCTATTCTATTCTATTCTATTCTATTCTATTCTATTTTACAATTCTAATTAAAGACTTTACTTAAATTAAAATGGCTTTTAAACCACCAAAAGTTTCCATGACGAGAAGGGGGTCTGAAACTAACTTAGAAGATATGTTAAAGGAACAGAACAGAGTTTCTGAAGAAAGATTTAAAGAACTTATGAATAATATTCATGGTGTGAAGGATCAACTTAGGGAGGAAATTAAAGAGACTAATAGAAAAATTAGAGAAGATTTATTGATGGCTTTTCAAGGTTTGGCAAAAAATTTGGAAGTAATGGAGGATAAAGTGGAAGTAATTAGTCAAGCAAATCAGTATTTGGATAATAAAGTCGGAGAGCTCCAAAATAAAGTGGATAAAAATGAGGACCATGTGGTGGTATTGCAATATAGAGTGTTGGAGAAGGCTTTGAGAATTAGGGGTCTCCAGGATCAGAAGGAAGAAGATCTTTAAAAAGTTATATCAGAAGCTTTAGCTGAAATGTTAGGAATGGACCCTCGAGAAGTTGATTTTCAAATTGATAAGGCATACAGGGTTAATTCTTGTGTAGCGAGGTAGAAAAGGCTCCCAAGAGATATTGTAATTTATTTTTTGACTTCTACAATAAGAAATCAGATTTTACAAGCTACATACCAAAAGAAATTGCAAATAGGAGAACAGGAGGTGTTGGTTTTGAAAGAGATTCCTGCTAAAATGTTAAAGGATAGAAGGGACTTTAGGTTTTTTACACAAGAGCTTAAGAAGCATCAGATTCAATATAGATGGGAGGTTCCAATTAGCTTAACAGTATTTTTTCAAAAAAGGTTAAATATTTAGGAGTCTTTCTTTCTTCATCAAATGTAAAATTGTATAAGAATAATTATGATGTGTTATGGAAAAAAATTCAGAAGGAAATGAATACTTGGAAAAAATTACAATTATCTTTGTTGGGGAGAATAGCAGCTATAAAAATGAATGTTTTGCCTAAATTCTTGTTTTTGTTTCAGATGATACCAATAATTAAGAAAGACAAAAATTTGGAAGAATGGCAGATTGGAATTAATAAATTTATATGGGAAGGGAAAAAAGCGAGAGTTAAAATGAAAATAATGCAAGATACACAGGAAAGAGGAGGATTAAAAATGCCTAATTTAAAACTTGTATTATGAAGCAGTTATTCTTTCGGTAATAAGTGATTGGTTTAATTTGACGGAGGAAAGGATTTTGAATATAGAAGGTTATGATTTATTATATGGTTGGCATGCATATTTATTGTATGATAAGAAAGTAGATAAAGCTTTTAAGAATCATGTGTTGAGAATTTCTCTTCTGCGTGTCTGGAAAAAATATTATTATAAGTTAAATTATAAAATTCCTATATGGGCAAGTCCTCGGCACGCAGTAGAGAATATAAATATAGAACAGGAACAAGAAATGATTACTTATAAAGATCTTTTATACAATGAGAGGGGAAATTTACAACTAAAATCTTTGGATACATTAAAAGAAGAAGGGAGGAATTATACTTGGTTTCAATATGGACAGTTAAAGGCTAGATGGAAAGAAGATCAGAAAATTGGTATTATTCAAAATGAAGAAAATTTGGTTAAACAAATTAGAAATCAAACCCAGGTGCATATAAAGAGATTGTATAATGTGTTGATAGAAATAGATTCTGAAAGAGATTTAATAAAGGATTGTATGATAAAATGGGCACAGAATATTCAGGAACCAATAATGTTGGAATCATGGGAAAAAATTTGGGTTAGAAATGTTAAATTTACATAGCGCAGAATTTAGGGGAAAACTTTTATAAGATGTTTTATAGATGGCATTTAGATCCTAAGAAATTATCATGTATGTATCCAGATATGCAAGCGAAATGTTGGAGATGTAATTGTGATGATGCTACATATTTTCATGTATGGTGGACTTGTAAGAAAATTAAGTCTTTCTGGATAAGAATTTGGTGGATTTTGCAGAATGTTCTGAAGAAGAAGATAAAGTTCCTACCACAATTTTTCCTTTTGGGAATAACAACAGACTGTACAGTGATTGAGACTAAATTGATTTTGAACTTAATAACAGCAGCAAGACTGTTGATTGGACAATATTGGAAGAAAAAAGAATTACCCACAATAGAAGAATGGATATTGAAAGTTTCCAATTTGGCTGAGATGGCTAAAATCTCAGCTTTCTTGAAAGACAGTACTCAAGAAAAATATCTAAACGAATGGAAGAATTGGATTGATTATATTCAAAATAGATATCAGATTAAGAAATTTCAGATTGCCTTTGAATGAAGGATGTTGTTTTTGATTTTAATGGAAGAAGTCAGTGTCATAGTTCCAGAAAAACCTCTTCTGCATAAAAAAAACTCAGAAGCCATTGTCTTTCAGAGTTCTTTACTAGCATGAGGAAACTGGCACACGATGAGTGAAATTCCAAAACTGAACTTCCGGATTCTTTTCCCAGTTATACAAACCCCAAGAGTCCCACCCCCCTGACCCCTTTGCTGGTCACATGGTCCCACGTTCTCCCAGTTCATTCGAATATCTTCTCGCCACTCTTCTTGCAGATGTGAACACCATCCGACCTTGACCACTTGAAGAATGTTACCATACCCCTCAACCCCACTTCTTCCCCTCAGGGGAAAAAATGTGGCAGCATCTGGAACCCTAAAGTCTAGTATGGTTTCCAGGCCTGACAGGAAAAGAAGCTATATCCTAGGAAAGAAAACAAAGAGTTAATAAAGAAGAGTGTCAGTGGTCCACACTTCCCTTCTACCCCCCCTCTCCCCTCTCCAAGAGGTTTTTTAGGTTTGTCAGGGAAAGTGTCGTGAAATTGTTTAATCAAATTGTCCGCATTTACTTTCCAACTTTTGACCCAAGTAGATTCAGATAATGGCTATCCCTTCCAGTGGACTAAATATTGTAATTGACCTCTGTATAGTCTAGAGTCAAGGATTTTCTTGATTTCATAGTGGGTTTCACCTTGGATTATCAAGGGTGGTGGGGGAGCGGCAGGTTGAGGTCTCAGACCAGACTGTCTAGCAGGTTTTAATAAGCTGGTATGGAATAAGCTCCCCAACATTCGAGGGAGCTTGAGTTGGATGGTAACGGGATTAATAATTTCTACAATGGGGAAAGGACCCAAAAATTTTGGACCGGATTTTCTGCTGGGTATTCTCAACCTCAGGTACTTAGTAGATAAAAAGACTTTATCTCCAATGCGAAAAGGGGGTTGAAGGGAATGGTGTTTGTCAGCTTGGGCTTTGTAATTCCGAGCTGTCACAGCTAAGGCCTTTTTTGTATTTTCCCAACCTTTTTTCAACGAATTCATCCAGTCCGTTAGGGAAACGGAAGTGGGAGGTTGCATGGGGAGTTCAGGCATTGGAACGAAGTCCATGCTGGTGGTTACTTGAAAAGGGGTTAACCCCGTGCTGCTGTGTACAGCATTATTATATGCAACCTCTGCAAATGGTAACAAATCTGACCAGTTTTCTTGTTGGTAATTTACGTAACACCGTATGTATTGTTCCACCATCGAGTTCAATTTTTCAGCCGCTCCATTGGTTTCAGGATGGAACCCAGAACTAAGTCCTTGAGACGAGCCAATGGACCGTAGGAACTCCCTCCAGAACTTGGCTGTGAATTGAACACCCCTGTCGGATATTATCCTTTTAGGAACTCCATGCAGTCTGTAGATGTGTTTGACGAAGAGCTTTGCTAATTTTCTCGCCGATGGCAATCCGCTGCACGCAGTGAAGTGGGCCTGTTTAGAGAACAAGTCCACTACGGTCCATATCACTGTATTTCCCCCACTAGGTGGGAGTTCAACAATAAAATCCATGGCAATTTCTTCCCAGGGTCTGGTGGGTTCGGCTACGGGTTGTAGGAGTCCAGGGGGTTTCCCTGGTCTGGACTTCATGGTGGCGCAGGTAGCACAGCTCCGGACATAGTCTTCGACATCTGATTTCATTTTTGGCCACCAGAATTGTCTTCTAGCCAAGTGGAGAGTTTTTAAAAATCCAAAGTGACCTCCTAGGCGAGAGTTGTGGCTTCTCTGTAGTATAGGCAGCCGCATAGCGACGGGTACATAAATTATTATATCACAGGTTATGTGAGAGAGAAGGATTATAATTGTGTTAGATTTTAAAAATTTAATGTATGACTGTTTGTTTATTGAACTATACCTTGTGTTTGCTCCGGGAAGTCGGGGAGGGAGAGGGGTTTTGGGGGGAGGGGGGAAGGAGGTGGAGGGGGGAGGGGAGGGGAAAAATTTAATTGTTGTTGTAAAACTTTTTCAATAAAAAAAAGTGAAATAAATTGACGGCTGAGATGCACGGGTCTTCAACTGCAACCTCCTCTGGCCACTTCACTGCTGTCCACCATGACAAGGAGTCCTCAGACGATGCAATGGACAACGAAGCTGACATGCGCCTCATAAAGCTATCCCTGCCAGGCAGATGGGCATCAGACAAGAAAGGCCAGCCATCGACCTGCATCGGCTGTGGTGAAAATCACCATCGATCTTCATGCCATTTTAAATCCACCATTTGCCAAAGATGTGGGGAAAAAGGCCACCTCGCTAGGGTCTGTTGGGCTTCCTTGCAAGAGACCAGTCCCCCACTAGACCCACATCCAGTCAGGAGATTCAATAGGGCCCCAGCAAGACCCAGGGAAGACTGTTTTACAATCTTCTGGGAAGATAGCTACCCTGAGGTGTCAATTAGCCATGCCTCAGTAGGCTCAAACAACAAAATTTACCTCACTGTGAGGCTGGAAGGGGTTCCCTGTAGGATGGAGGTGGACACAGGCTCCTCTAAATCTATAATAGTCTGGAACACCTTGCAGAAACTAGTCCCTAGTCTAACCAGGGGTCATTTAAATGCCTGTCACACTAGGCTCTGTGACTACCAGGTCAAGAATATCCCCATTATGGGAGGGGCCCATTTTAGAGTGGACAAAGGCAATTTTTCAGGGTGCCTTCCACTGATCATAGTCAAGGGAAAACTCCCCAGTTTGCTAGGGCTGGACTGGTTTGAGGCTTTGCATCTTAACATCACTGGCATCCACGCTACCACCGCAGATGACTTTGAGGCCTTGACCGCTGAGTTCGCTGAAATCTTTGATGGCTCACTTGGTAAATATTCGGGGACCCCTATATCCCTTAATCTGAATCCTCAGGTGGCCCCAATCTGGCTCCAACCTTTCCACTCCACCCTAAAGTGGACGAGGAACTGGACAAGTTAATAGCACAGGGTGTCCTAGAGCCCACTGACCATTCCTGATGGAAGACCCCCACTGTCATCCCTGTCAAGCAAGATTGGTCTATACACATCTATGCTGATTTTAAATGCACTCTCAACCATGCATTGCAGGCCCACCCATATCCAGTTCCTGTAATCCAGCTCCTGCTGCATTCCCTGAGTCAGGGCACCATATTTGCCAAGTTGGACATGGCCCAGGCATATAAATAGCTCTCTGTTGGCGATGCCACGGCTGCTGCCCAAACCATTGTCACCCATCTGGGAGCCTTTAAATGCTGCCGCCTTCAGTTTGGGGTGAGTGTGGCTCCAGATTTATTCCAGAGCCTTATGGAACGATTGCTGCACAGAATTCCTGGGATCATCCCTTATTTTGATGATGTTTTGATTTCTGCGAATAGTAAATCAAACCTCATCAAACAAATATGCCAAGTACTAACCTGATTCGAACAAAAGGGCCTCAAGCTAAAAAAAGTCAAATGTAAGTTTGGGGTCCCTCAGGTAGAATTTCTAGGATTCCTTATAGATACCAAGGGTGTACACCCCACCCCATCTAACGTAGAGGCCATTAAAAATGCACCTACCCCTACTTGCAAAACTGGGCTGCAGGCTGCTTAATTTCTATAGTTCAATAGGCAACACATTGGTTGCCCCGTTTCACCTGACCAGTAACGGATTGGCTGAAAGGGCAATCTGAGTAGCTAAAGATGTCCTGGCTACGCTGGGGGCAGCCAACTGGCAAGGAGAAGGTCACAAAATATCTCCTGGCACAGCACACCACCCCTTGCCCCACAACTAACTGCAATCCAGCAGAACTCCTCATGGGCTGCTGTCTCCGACAGACTGCACCCAAGCTATGCGACAGACACCTCCTGGACTCAACCAGCATGGTCCGAACTTTTAAAATGGGGGACCTAGTATATGCTTGGAACTATGGGGGTGAACTGCTGGGCCGAGTCATTTTAATAACAAGATCCCGTTCTTATAGGGTTGAGCTGGAGGACGAAAGGAATTGGTGGCACCATATCGACCAGCTCCAAAGGTGACCATTTGCCTCCACCCCCTTGTAGGACGCGGCTTGCCCTGGCCTAGTTGCAACGCCAGACGATTCTAATGCACCAAGCACTCCAGGCATCTCGTCCCGTTCATTGGTCTCAGGATGGAACCCAGAACTAAGTCCCTGAGACGAGCCAATGGACCGTAGGAACTCCCTCCAGAACTTGGCTGTGAATTGAACACCCCTGTCGGATATTATCCTTTTAGGAACTCCATGCAGTCTGTAGATGTGTTTGACGAAGAGCTTTGCTAATTTTCTCACCGATGGCAATCCCTGACTCACCTGGGGAAATGGATCTTCTTCTAATGGCCAAGCTTTTCGGTGGATCGGAGCCGCAGTCACCGGCAGTTCCCGAGGTTCCCAGATGACCGCCATCACCATCTCCTCCTGTAAGCGCTCCTGAACCGCATTGCTCTGAGAAGAGTTGCAGGTGCCCAGTGTATTTGGATGATTACACATACACCATCCAAGGGGGGGAGGCGTGTTGCATATTTAGCCATGCCAGGGCATAGCAACACGGAAACCCCTCCCATTGGCTGAGGCATGACAGTTCTGCTCGCGGGAAAAATGGACGCGCGCTGTTGGTCTGCCTATTTGACAGCTGCTATATTAAATAGCAGCCTGGCTGTTTGTTGTTGTTGCTGTTCCTGAATAAATGAGTTAAGCTTCAGCCGTCTGTGCCTCCCTCAATTTCCACCCTTGTTCTCCTGGGTTAGAACGTGCAGGATCCCAGACTATACTGTGGACCCTGGTCAAGCAGCACTTATATGCCATGTCCTGGATAGAAGGAAGTGAACTTCCAATAATAATAAGAACAACAATAATAAATGGAATCAATGGGGATGGTAGTGGTGCCAGTAGACTCTGGACCATTTTTATCACCTTGCAGGCATCCTGAAGGACAGCTACTCACAGCTTCCTTTGCTGACTCTCCTTTTTGGCTCCAGACCTTCCCCCCCACTGCTATTTATTTATTTATTTATTTATTTATTTATTTATTTATTTATTTCGTCACAACAATATATGTAGGTATCATACAAAAAGATTATATAGTATATAAACACATATTTGAGTAAATATTAGGAGGTATAAGCACACACACACACACACACACACACACACACACACACATATATGTAGGTCTTTGGTTATTCGGGTTTTCTCCCGTGTAGAATTGGAAGTGTCTTGGCGACGTTTCGACGAAATCTCATTCGTCATCTTCAGGCTTCAGCTTCGTGCTTCTGGGAGCAATGTGTGATTGCAGCTGTTTCTTCCTTTTTAACTGCTAGTGGGGGTTTGAACTGATTGGGTGGGAGCTTGGCTGTGCTCTGATTGGATGGGGTTTTTTTTGTGCATCCAATCAGAGCACAGCCAAGCTCCCACCCAATCAGTTCAAACCCCCACTAGCAGTTAAAAAGGAAGAAACAGCTGCAATCACACATTGCTCCCAGAAGCACGAAGCTGAAGCCTGAAGATGACGAATGAGATTTCGTCGAAACGTTGCCAAGACACTTCCAATTTTACGTGGGAGAAAACCCGAATAACCAAAGACCTACATACAAACACCCGCGAAAACCTCAGAAAACATATATATATATATATATGAAGAAGAAAAGAAAAAAACACAATATGACAGGAAGAGTAGGCACATTTGTGCGCTTATGCACGCCCCTTACTAGGGTTTCTGCCTTCAGGACTTCCTTGGCAAGAAAAGGGAGATGGTGGACACTGCCTCTATTTGCATCACTCCTAGGCAGGAGGGGGAACCTTTTGTCTTGCAATGTATGTTTTGAACGCGGACCCACACCCACACCCACACCCACAGATTTTTGAGGCAAGACCCCAGGGGTCTCTGAGGCTGCACAAAGGTCTTTCTTTCCTACCTCTCTGCAGCTTCTTTCGGCTTGGCTGCAGTTGCCAGGGCAACCCTAGAGGGGCCAAGGCTGGGCCCCAAATCAGCGGCTGCCTTCCTGCCACCTGCCTTGGAGAAGATGAGGAGCTGGGCAGGAGAGAGGTGAGGACTTCACAGATGGGCTTTGGAATACTTAGCACGAGAATGCGCAAAAGCCGTTCGGGTCTGAACCTTGCTGCAAAATGGCCAAGGCTGTTGTGTCTTGCCGGCTCTCACCGCAGCCGGGGCCTTCTTATCTGCTTCCGAATGCTGAGGAATGTCCTAGTATGCCTCCCGGCCCCAGCCCTGGCTCCATACCCAGACAGGCTGAGGAGGAGGAAGCACCTCCCGGCCCCAGCCCTGGCTCCATGCCCAGACAGGCTGAGGAGGAGGAAGCACCTCCCAACCCCAGTCCTGGCTCCATGCCCAGGCAAACGGAGCAACTAGACCCCTCCCCCTCCCCCACAGCATGTGAACCAACAGCTGCCGACTGGAGTGACCCTCGCTTCAGAAGAATTGATAGGCGGCGGCATCAGAAGGAAGGGAGGGGCAGGCCTGGATAAGTGCTGAGTCATGGAGCCACACCCCATGGCCTATAAAAAGGATCTGCTTTCTGGCATTCTCTGAGTCAGGCAAAGTCTAAACATATCTTGCTGAAGTCACTTTCTGGTCTCCTGCCTGCCTTGAGGACTTTGCTAGGACTTTGGCACAGCTGCAGAGGCACGCCTGATTCGGATTTCCCTGACCCGGCCGTCAGCGGAGGAGTGGGACACAACAAAGGCTTTTAAGAAGAGATTGGACAGCCATTTGTCCGGAATGGATTAGGGTCTCCTGCTTGAGCAGGGGGTTGGGCTAGAAGACCTCCAAGGCTCTTTCCAACTATAATTATAGAATTGGTTATTCTATAATTCTGCTAAATTCTGGAGAAAGCTCTGTACTGGGCATGCACATGTCCCTTCCAAAGGATAGCTGCAAGATGGAGAGAAGTTTCTGCAGGGATGCAAACCCCAGCAGCAGCCCACTTTTGGCCCCGAGAAGTGAAGAAGAGCATCAAATGCAGCTTCTTTGCTGAGGGGTTCTTTTATGACAGAGTTTCCAACTTGGGAACTTTTAAGATGTGTGGACTTCAACTCTCAGAATTCCCTAGCTAGCCATGCTGGCTACGGAATTCTGGGGGTTGAGGTCCCCATGTCTTAAAGTCCTCAAGGTTGAAAACTCTCTTTTATGGGTTTTAGAGGAGCAAAAAACTAACCAAACAAACAAGTGGAATAGCTTTCCTCTGAGATCTGGATGCCCCCAACCCTGTTAGACTTCCCTATAATGCTTTAGCTCACCCCACTGCCCCTGGCATTTGGCCCCAGAGATTAAGCCATCTTTGCAGGTTGCTTGATCTTCATTGTTGGGTTTTGTTTGCTGCCAGAAGTTGGGACTTACTTCTATCACCTCCGACATGTATGACCAGGATCAGGTGTTCTTATCACTGCTTTTAATTCTTGTGCACCTCCCAGTATTATTGTTATGAAACAGGAGGCCATGTGAATAAGTTAAATTCATCCTTTGTTTATGTCAAAGATCTACAAAATGAGTGCTGCCATTGGCCCCATTTCCCTCTGGACACCTGTTCTTTTTTTAAAAAAAAGTTTTATTTTTACAATCATGTCAAAATCTCATTCAATGTACAGTTATATACAATTAGTCGGGCTTGCCCAGTCACCACCCCCCTTTTTAACACTCCCCTCTTCTACCTTCTTTTACTATCCAAACCTTCCTCTCCTTCTCTTATCTACATCCTCTCCTCCCTCCACCCTACACCTTCCTTCTCCCTCTTCTACCCCTCTTCCTTCCTCTTCTCCTCTTTCCTACCTCCTACTCTCTCTTTTCTCCCTCCCCACCATTCTAAAATGGTAACTGGGCAGACCCGACCCTACATTAATTATATTTATACATCTTCAATAATCCCTGTACATTAACCATCACTCCATCTCTAGCCTCAACCCCCCCAGTTCCCCTCCCCCTTACCCCCGACCCCCCCACCCTGACTTCCCAGAACAAAATGCAGGGTATCAAAACTAACAATCATAATCTAAAATAATTCCTAAATTATAATCTCTAGTCTCTCCACACTTAATCACACTCTCAATTCCCCTCTCCTTCAGAAATATATCTAATACAAAATATTTCCTAAATTTACTGTTCTTAAGCAGGGATGTCCCACAGGGTATGCCCACAAAAGTCAAGATGGAAGAAGTACTGGCACAATTGTAGCCTGCAGCTTTTTTACATGAATCTTATGTAAAGATTCCATCTCATAGCAAGGTGGAGATTTGATCACATGAGTGCTGGTGCCATTTTGACTTTTTTGACCGGCAGATGCTTCTCTTCCTAAGCAACCATTAAAAACAGGCCTACTCAAAAGCTGATGAGTCTGTTTTTCCTACTGGCATCAAGGCAGCTGATTGCCATCTCCATCCTTTACTGTACTTGGAAATTGATCTAAAATGGTTCCCCACTATATAGCTGGAGTAAGGGGCAGATCCATTTCCCCAAAGAATAACTCAAAGAAGAAGAAAAAAGCTGCCACCCTGGAAAATCCCACCCTGTTTTGTCGTGAGACTATTATATGCACAAGGGTAGAAAGATTTGTTTTACCCACAGTGACAGAATGCACAGTGAAGATGATGAGACTTCCCGAAATGGCCAGCTTTAATTAAAGATAAGATATTAAGTTTAAAGCTGATTGGAAATCCCTTATTGACTTTTGCATGAAATAGAAAAAAAGTGAAATCATGATGTGTGGCTTTGATAATTAGAAAAAAAAATAGATTATGAAAAATTGTAAGCAATTGCTGTAACCACAGAGTGAGAGGTTAATTTACATTAATGCTAATAACGGAGGCATGCAAGTGTCATAGAAATATGATAATATATTCAGAAAATCAGAAGTCTTTTTTAATGTTTTTTACTTTTCTATTTTTTTTCCTGCATTTTTGGTTTTGTTCTGTCTTCGTTCTTCCCTCTCCGTTTTAAATAGACATTCTTGTTAATTTTTATCTTTTATTATAAATAGCTAGACAGACAGACAGACAGATAATAGAAAATCTCACTGTGTTCTGTTTGCAGAGGGCAAAGTAGTCAGAAATTGAGGGAAATGCGGGTGACCACGCAGTAATTACAAGCTTTATTTTAAATTATGATAATTGTGGACTTTAAGAGTTGGTAAACATGTTGTGGGTGCTGGTGAGCGTCCACCCTTTATTATTCAGCCTGACCATTGCATTTTTCAAAGTGGTGGCCCAGAACTCTAAAAACGTGGGGAACTCTTTAGGTCACACCAACTCCTCACGTGGAGCAAAGAAACGGATGGAAAATAGTTGTTTGAATTAAAGGAACTTCCTTTCAATTCCTTTTATTTTCCTAGGCTGGTATTTTTCAAACTTGACACTCATGCTGGGAATTCTGGGAGCTGAAGTCTATAAAGTTGTCAAGTTTGAAAAACACTGTCCTAGACTACATGTATGCACTGCAGCCATTCCCGATCCTAATGTGGTCCTAATGTGGCCCTAAATGCTCTTGCTATAGCATCCCATACAAAGATGGAGAGTGATGGGATTTGTGGTCCAGCAGAATGCCTTTTTCTTTTACACTATTGTCTGATTTACCAGCAGGCTTCAAAGTATGCTGTCAAGATGTTTTGCTTCTTCCGAAATGGAAACAGTTTTTAAAAACAGCAACCTTTTTCAGTATGCTCTTTTCAGCTGAGAATTAATACCGACCCACATATACACAAGAGTATCCGAAGGGGTCCACATTTCCAGCAGTGCTCTAGAAGTTGTGAAAGTCACAGTGGGGTTAGGAGGTTTTGTCCACTGCAATGTGGCTCTTGAATGTGCCAGAACATTTCTCAACTCAGAGAGCTTTGTATGAGTTGAAATTTGGAAGGAAGGGGTGACATGGCCAGAACACCTAGGATTCCATGTGCTACCATTCACAAAACCCTACTCATTCAGCTGTACAGGGTCCTTGATTTACAACCATTCCTTTAGCAAGTGTTCAAAGTTAGAATGGCCTTGAAAAAAGTGACTTAGGATGTTGTTGAACTTACAATTGTCACAGCATCCCCACGGCCACGTGATCAGAATTTGGGCACTTGGCAACTGGCATGTATCTATGAGGGCGGCATCCCAGAGTCATGTGATCATCATTTGCGACTTTTCCAGCCAGCTTTGGATGAGCAAAATCAAAGGGGAAAGAAGATTCGCTTAACAATTGCATGGTTTACTTAACAACTGCAGTGATTCATGGCAAAAAAGATCTCAAAATTGGATGTGACAATGGAAATTCTGGTCTCAGTTGTGGTCAGAAGTCGAGGACTACCTGCATAACAGTTCCTGTCTGGGCTTGTGATCAGATCTGGCTATAGTGAATGAAATGTGCATTTTTCATGGATGTGTAGAGATCCTTTCCTGCAAGTGAGATCATCTGAAATCCGAAAAACCTTTCTTCTGGGTACTTGACAACAACAAAACAGCCAAATGATTCAGTGCAAAATGTACAACCGGCCCATTTTATGTGAGCTCATTCCTGGGTGGTTGAGATAGTTGCCCGCAGGGCTGTCATTTTGATGCTGCAGCAGATTAGAATTCAGCATGTGCGGAAAACCTTCCTTTTACACTCCCGGCTCGCTTTGCCCACAGGCAGCTGATCTTCAGGGGCAGAAGTCTAAAGAGTCTGGTGGACCTTCGAGGCAGTAAATACATGTCATGGCTCAAGGGCCCTGGGTGCTGGAGGAGGACAGTTCTCAGTCTTGCTTTGTCATCATGCTTCCTTCCTGTATGATGGGAGAAAAACAGACAGTTGGTCATCAGCTCACTGTGAGGATATGGCTCAATAAACACCACCAAAACAAATGCCCCAAACCCACAAATGTTTCTGCAGACCAGGCAGAAAGCCACTCCAATTTTTCCTTGCAAAAGAGGAATTCCTAAAAGCTGTTGCAGAATTACTCAGGACTCAACAATGTTTTTCAACATTAAGATGGGTGGACTTTTTTTTTATTTATTTACATTTATATCCCGCCCTTCTCCGAAGACTCAGGGCGGCTTACAGTGTATAAGGCAATAGTCTCATTCTATTTGTATATTTACAAAGTCAACTTATTGCCCCCCCAACAATCTGGGTCCTCATTTTACCTACCTTATAAAGGATGGAAGGCTGAGTCAACCTTGGGCCGGGCTTGAACCTGCAGTAATTAATAACAGGCTCCTTACAGCCTGAGCTATTACGGCCCTGGGAGTTGATGTCCACTCATCTTAAAGTTGTCCAGGTTGCAAATCACTGAGATGGAAGGTCTCCTTGTCATGCTAGCAAATCTTCCTCTTCACCAGAAGTGGGTTTCAGCAGGTTCTGACCAGTTCTGGAGAACCGGTAGCGGATATTTTGAGTAGTTCGGAGAACCGGTAATAAAAATTCTGACTGGCCCCACCCTCATCTATTCTCTTCCTTCTGAGTCCCAGCTGATCAGGAGGAAATGGGGATTTTGCAGTAACCTTCGCCTGCCATGCCCACCAAGCCACACCCACAGAACCGGTAGTAAAAAAATTAGAAACCCACCACTGCTCTTCACCATTCAGCTGACAAATAACCAAAAGGTGAATGGATACCACGAACATAGTTAGTCAAATGCATCCCAATCCATAGCACCCCACAAAGAAATACAGATAGTCCTTGACTTACAAGAGTTCATTTAGTGTCCATTCAAAGTTACAACAGTCCTGAAAAAAGTGACATGATCATTTTTCACACTTACAACCATTGGGGCATCCCCGTAGTCATGTGATAAAAATTCAGATACTTGGCAACTGACTCATATTTAAGACGGTTGCAGTGTCCCGAGGGTCATGTGATCACTTTGTGCAAACTTCTGACAAGCAAAGTCAATGGAGAAACCAGATCCACTTAACAACCGTGTTGCTAACTTAATAACAGCAGTGTTTCCCTTAACAGCTGTGACAAGAAAGGTCGTAAAATGGGGCAAACTTCACTTAACAAATGTCTCACTTAGCAACAATTTTTTTTGGCTCAATTGTGGTTGTAAGTCGAGGACTACCTATACATGCTGATATCGACCATTATCATCCTTTGCATCCCTCCTAAGAGAAAAGAATCATAAAATCTTCCATCTCCATTCCGCACCTGTCCTCTATTTCTTTAAAACAACTGAATTATCCATCCTTAACTTTGTATAGCAAGCAAAAAGTGAAAGCAAAGGAATTTCAGAATAATCTTGCTGATTGGTTGAACTGATTCATTTCACTTTTTGGGAGTCATGCAGAAGTGCTTTGCCTTTGCCTTATTTGGGATATGTTTTGATTTCCCAGTATAGCTTAAAGTTCTGACATTTCCTGACAGCCTTCATCATAACCTGGGTTTAGGGTTATTCAGGTTTACCCAGGTTTACTAAACTTTTGAGCCTGGGCAAGATTGGCTAGAACTCAAATGTTCTCAAAAGCCAGAAAGAGACTCACGTCTCTTTTTATTTTCATGGACCTTTCTAGTCAGATTCCCAATCCAGAGGCCTTTTGTCCTTTTGTAATAGGATCCACTTTCTAGGCCTAGGATAATAACAGAAGTCAGATTCACTGAACAATTGTGTGATTCATTTAACAACTGCAGTGATCCACTTAACAACTGGGGCAGAAAAGATCATAAAATTGGATATGACACATTTAATAACCAACTTGTTTAGCTGAGACAGAAATTCTGGTTTCAATTGTAGTCGTATATCAAGGACTATGTGAATCATTTAAAAAAAAATCAATATCCTGACACTTGTAAATACGCTTTTAAAAAACAAGGGGGAAAAATAGACTTCTATAAGATTCCGCCAGATTTTTCCACAGGATAATCTTGCTACTCTGTCCATAAACTGCAAAATCAGCTGTACAGAATATAATGCCATTGAAAGGGCATTGTCCTTTTCTAATAGGATCCACTTTCTAGGACTGTTACTGTCATTTACAAGCTGAACGGCAGACGGGAACTGGAAAAATCACTTTCCCACACCATACTTTTAGGGTCTAAATCTCAGAACTTCTAAAAACTAACAAAAATTCTGCAGGAGGAGGAACTTCCTGGCAATATGCAGGATGTGGATGGGTTTCTTCTAGAAGCCTTACTTAAATGTTTTTCTTGCCACCGCAAATTACAAAACTGACATTCCAGAGTACCCTATATGCTTTTGATCCTCAGTTTTGTTATAATAAAAAAGACTTATTCTTGGAATTCTGTCCTCAGCTCTTTTGCCACTAAGTTTTTAAAGAAACATCCATGGCCGTGAAGCAAAGATGCCAAGTATTATAAATTCTGAGATCTTTTATATCATTGTCGCTCCACTAGCTGGATTGCAAACCATCAGGAAGATCATCCCAGTTGGTGGACATGGCATGGGAAGAATCTACTGCAATGTCCCTGAGGAATTCTGGGAGTTGAAGTCCATACATTCTAAAGTGGCTAAGGTTGAGAAACACTGATCTGCTGAGATGACTGGAACAATGGCTGACAATGTCCTCTGGATTTTTCCTCAATCTATGGAGCTTGGAGAAGTGGACAGATCCCAGTGAAGACCTTTCACGTCCTTGGGCCTTTGGAAGATCAGTTGATGTTGATGTGACTGTGCTTGTTACACTTATATGAGATGTATTAGGTATGTTTGATGACTGTGTATTTTTATGATGCTTTATGATGTGCTTATAATGGTGACGCAGTCTTTTTGCTACAAATACTATGAAATAAATAAAATGTACTTTTCAGAAAGGTTAAATTGAGGCGAACATGGATCTTTGCCTAAAGGAGGATAACATCTTGGGCTGGGGCTTAGAATCAGGGTTTTCTCAGCTCTTCTTCTTTACAAGGGTGAAGTCACAATAACTTTATTTTCTGAATAAAATTCCTCCTGGGGAGGGGGATAAATCTTCCAACGTCATCACTAATCTAAGATGAAGCATCAGCTGATATTCAAAATTTGTGTCCTGGTACAAATATTTATATTCTTCCACTGAGAACAGCTATAAAAATCTACAAATCATAACTGAAGCTTAATAAAAAGTAAAGGGAGGCTTGTTTCCTGGTGATTTCATGGAAAAGGCTATGTTGGTTTCTTCATGCCAAGGTAAGATTAGCTTCCTTAAATCAGATTTATTGGAATAAAACAAAGTTTGAGTACCAATAAAGGAGAATATTTCTGATCAGGGTGTCTGTCCAGACACTTTTTAGCTCTTCTGGCCAAGCATTCTTTGAATTTCAGCCCTATTTTTGTACATCTGAGACTTTTTATATGTGACCAGTTAAATTCTGGAAGTCGCAATTCCAACACAACTGGAGGTTCCAAATTGGGGAATTAGTGGAATATACAATACACCTTCCCATTCTTACACCCCATCAGGAAAATTCTCACATACTCTTAAATTAGCCATAATCAGCTCATTTGCTTGACATCATCTGTTATATTCATGAGGGAAAGGGAATGGCTCCCTTGAATCACAATCAGAGACACTTTTAGTTTATTACATAATTGTCCAGTTGAGTTTACAGCTTTGGGGTTTTCTGGTGGCCTCCCATCCTGACTGGATTTTTCAGCCAAAGTCAGCTGTGTGCTACCACCCTCTGGGATGCTGATGTTTCAGTTTTTTCAGAGTAGAGTTTCTCAACCTGGGAGTTGATGTCCACATATCTTAAAGTTGCCAAGATTGAGAAATAGTGTGTGTGTGAGGGGAGGGGGAGGGAGGGAGGGAGGGAGAGAGGGAGGGAGAGAGAGAGAGAAAGAAAGAAAGCGGGAGAGAGGCTGAAAATGAAATTACAATTAACAGAGGGATAGACTCAAGATCATGTGAAGTATTAATATCATTTTATAATGCCTTGATAAGACTACATTTGGAATATTGCATCCGGTTTTGGTTGCCACAATGTAAAAAGATGTTGAGACTCTAGAAAGTGTGCAGAGAAGAGCAACAAAGATGATTAGGGGACTGGAGGCTAAAATATACAAGGAACAGTTACAGAAATTGGATAGGTCTAGTCTAGCGAAAAGAAGGACTGGGGTGACATAGCAGTATTCCAATATTTTAGGGATTGGCACGAAAAAGAGAGGATGAACCTATTCTCCAAAGCTCCTGAAGGCAGGACAAGAAGCAGTGAATGGAAACTAATCAAGGAGAGAAGTGATCTAGAACAAAGGAGAAATATCCTGACAGTTAGAATAATTAATCAGTGGAACAACTTGCCTCCAGAAATTGTGGTTGCTCAAACATTGGAAGTTTTTAAGAAGAGATTGGACAACCATTTGTCTGAAATGATATAGGGTTTCCTGCCTAAACAGGGGGTTGGACTAGAAGACCTTCCAACTTGGTTATTCTGTTAATATCCATGCCCGCAACAAGTTGTCACATTCCACCATGCAGTGTGTATATTGGCAGTTTTCCGATGTTGGAAGAAATGTCCAACTGGTTCAATTCCAAGTAGGGAAAAAGACACTGGAAACATGGAGACTGCTTGGAAGGATGGTTTAATGCAGCAGAACCATTAAGCGCATGAGCCTGGTGCAGTTGGTGCACATGGGTATTATTTATACCCTTTCTTGGGCCTTGCAAGAAATGTATCCTATTGGTTGTCAGACTCCCAGGGGACTATGCAAGGGTCCAGCTAACCTTGTAGGCTGTCTGTGTCCCAGGCTTGGTTAAAATCTTGCTGGGTGATGATGTAATGAAGAAGGTTGTGTTCTGAAAGGGTGTTGGGCAATTCCTATTATGGCTTAATGGCTTTGTCCTGGTTTGGATCTTGAGTGAGGGCTAAGCCTATCACCCTGGAGCTGAAGGCCTTTTGTCTTGTAGATAGGATGGCCCAATCTTTCTGGGGCTATTAAGAAAGGTGGGGGTCTGCTCTCCAAGAGCATGTTTCTCTTTTTCTCATTCAGGGAGGTATAATATTCTGCCTTTTTAATATTTCCTAGAATATTTCATCCCTCTTCTAGGAGAGGGGTGGGTGCTAACTTTCTACACCGACAAGGTTTTTCAGAAGTTAGATTGCCATTACCTCCTTCCCAGCGCTGAAACAGAGTGACTGTCTCAAGGTCACCAGCTGGCTTTGTGCCTTAACCGCTACACCAAACTGGCTCACTTTATGAATCTACTTCCCTGTTTTTAAGAGGTGGATGTCAGTAGAAATGAGAAAAAAGAAAAAGAGGGCATCCACTAATGAAAGAAATTGATGCAGGAAAGGATTACTAAAAAAAAAAAAAAGAATGAGAAAAGACTTGGACATCCCCGTGTGCTTTGGCACCGCCTTAGAAAATAGCCATTCTTAAATAAAGAAACTTCTCAGAGAGACCAGAAACTGCTGAGTTACACTTAAAGAAAGTGTTCAGTTCGATTTCCTGTGGCATGAATCAGGATAAAGGTTTCCCCCCCTTCATCTCAGTCCATGTGCTAAATGAATTAGTTTACCAAGTTCCAGGATGCTTTTGTTATTATTCACAGCAACTGTTTGGCAGGAAAGTACCCTGAGTTCTAAATGCAATAAATAAACGAATAAAATGTGGAGAAGGGCTACTGTTAATACTTTAAGAAAAGTCACAGTTTGAGCTTTTTTTCTATCTCCCAGTTTAATCCAAATCCCTTTTCCTAACCTGGAGCTCAAAATAGTGTTTTGTGCATCTGTTGAAGTATATGATTTGATAAAAATTGAAAAATAAAAACAGAAGGCCACAAGAAAGGACCCTCAAAGTTCCTTGAGCTCAACAAATTACTCCTGCCAGTGAGAACATGGGGGAGGGGAATAAAAAAAAAAGTTCCCAGTATCATATGATCAAAGTTACCACCTTAACTTTTTTTCAAAAATGCCCTTCAGTGGACATCCAAACCCCTGTATGGGTTATGCAAAATCATAATCTTGCAACTAGATCCCACTCAGGCTGTGTCTTTGCTGTGTCTGTTGGCCATTTGGGACATTTGAAGACTTGATACAGCCTGTCAGCCCTTGAGTCAGCTCTTGATTATTTTTATTCTTTCAAAGTGCTGCATTTGAGTCAAATTGTCAAGATGGCACTAGGACCACATGACTGAAGCCTTGCCCTTTTTGTGTGTTGTGCATATGACACCTATGTGGAGCAGGAGCAGAGTGGCCACCATCCTGGCTTTTGAGACACCTCCTTCTGAAATTAGCCTCACAGCTCAACCCCAACGGCTGAGTGAGGAGAAGAAAAGAAAGAAAAGCATTCGAGCCACTTTACCGCAGTGTGAGAAAAGCTGAGCTGAGACCAATCCTCCAGGGAAAAGGGGATTGGGGAAAGGGAAGCTCTCTTTGATGCCAAGGATGTTCCTGTGTGCGATCTGAAGCAAATGAGCCATTCAGAGGGGCTGTGGATGGTCAAAAGAGGCCAAAGGAGCCAAAAAAGGCAGTTCCCTCCAGTCCTCTTTTAAAGGGAGCCAAACCCTGCACATCATGCCTTGTGAAATCTCTGAGCTTGCCCACTTGCTTGCAATTTAAGTTGATGCATGATCAACATAGCATATTGCTTTATGAAGAGTATTTCCTGAATGAAGGGGTTTGAATTGGGAAGGAAGGAAAGGCTGCATTGGCTGATAGCGTCCCTCCATCCCACCTGCCTACACCTTGCACATTTCCTTAGTGCAGGGGACCCATGGAGTGGCACCGGTCCATGGCATGCCAGCAACTGGGCCACGCAAACAAGTGAAGCCCCATCCGCAGGATCACACAAAACCCCTCTGGTCTGTGGAAAAACCTTTCTTCATGGAACGGGTTCCTGGTGTCCAAGGGAGGCCTCTGCCTTAGTGGATTCCTTCCATCCCCAGATTTTAGCACAGAACCTGGGAGAATCCTTTTTAAAGGATGCTTCTTGCATTCCCCTCCAGGCCTTCTCTTTGAGTTGTATACCCTGGGCCTGATCCACACCAGAAATCAACCTGAGGGCAAGAAGGAAGAGAGCAGGAATGTTATCCTTTCGGTCTTTCCCCAGTGAACAGGGAATCGGTATCCCAGTGGTAGCTGTCCAGCTGGGAACAGCCTGCCACATTTCCTCTGTGTGGAAGAAACTGGAACCCAGAGGAGAGCATAAACTTCCCATATGCAAACATTGCAATGTATTTAAGTGTGTCCGCACTGCATCCCACTCTGCCTGTGCATGTATTTTAAAAGATATGCGTAGTTCAGAGAGTTGTGCCATTTGGCCTTGGGGATGGCAGAGGAAAGAAACCCCTGCATGTCAAAGGATTTGCATCAATAGCAGACTGGGAAACATTTGCAATCCTGTGCATTTCGAGGCTATTTAGAAAAATGCCTCTCTACCGAGAATCACTGGGAGGATCTCTAGATCTGTGCCAGACTCTCAACAGGAAGCACATCCTGAAGCTATCCCAGAGCCGACATTTGTTTGAGATCTCATTAAATGCTCTAATCCCAGAACAGGCCAATAATGATAATTTCTGCAGTGTGGTGTGCAAAATGGTTCTTTGTTTGGCAGATGGAAGAATTGCCATGGTTTAAACTGAAAACTTATTTATTTATCCAAGCGGGACTGGCCTGATTTTTTTTAAATTTTAAATTTTAAATTTTAAATTTTAATTCTATTGGGTATTTTATATGGTCAATTGGACGGTTTTAATTTCGGCCTTTATTGAATAAGTTTTTTAATTGTTATTTTAGTGTGTATATTAACTGTTTTAATGTAGGCTGTACACCGCCCTGAGTCCTTCGGGAAAAGGGCGGTATAAAAGTTTATTAAATAAATAAATAAATAAATAAATAAACCTCAGCAGCTTGAAGATATGTGTACTTCAGCTCCCAGAATTCCCCAGCCAGCCCTATTAACTGACCTTGAGTTATGATCACAATTGGATTGGAATTTCCATTGGTAAGCAAGACGGTCATTAAATGAGTCACAACCAATTTTGCAACCATTTTTGCCAGTCGTTATGTGAATCATTGCAGTTATTAAGTGAATCACATGATTGTAAAGCGAACCTGGCTTCCCTCGTTGACTTTGCTTTTTGGAAGCCAGCTGAGAAGATCCCAAATGGTGATCACGTAACTGTGGGAGACTGCAGCATGATAATGTATTTATCTGTATGGCTGATTGCCAAGGACTGAATGTTGATCATGTGTCTGGGTGTGTGTGGCTATTGTGACAGTTGTAAAGGTAAGGACTGGTCCTAAGTCACTTTTTTCAATGTCATCCTAACTTTGAACAGTTGCTAAATGATCATAAACCAAGGACCACCTGTAATTCTTATTGTCAGAATGTTGTTCTTTATATTGAAATAAAAAAATAAGAAGCCGCAATTTTATACCCCCTTTTCTTGTTTCTGTAGTAATAAAAAATAGATCCAGACCCTTTGGGTTTTCCCATATCGCACAACCCTCTCCTGCAAATGGGTTCATTCCAAAACCAAATTGAAAGTGTTGTACAAACACAAGCAGTGAGGGAAGCTGCTATGATTCTTATAATCTGGTACAAGGTATTCTGTTTCATAAGAAGGAGCGACATTTAGCTAATAATGATCTGTTCTTTAAATTTAGGTCCTAATTTTCTTCCGGAGGCTGAGTGTAAAATCTATACTACTTTCCCCTTCATTTTCTCCTGGCTGGGGAATTCTGGGAGTTGAAGTCCACCCATCTTAAAGCTGCCAAGGTGGGGAAACACTGGATTAAGAGGAAGTGCCAACCAGAGAAATTCTCTTTTTCTTTGCCAGCTAATGATAGAACGTTTGCTTTTTGAAATCTTTTACCAAGACAAAGGGAATTTTGGAGGAAACTCAACATGGAGGGTAGTGTCGCTGCACATATTTAATGATGAGGTGGCCAAAGGGTTTGCCTTTCATTGCACAACTGTTTCTCCAGCCTCCAGACTTCCCACGCTCCCATTCAATCCCCAGGGAACAAAGCTCACACAGAATACTTCCAAGGGGCTTTTGATCAGCTGGGTTCTTCCTGTCTGAAAAAACAATTGGGAATTTCTTGCCCCTTGAAAAAATCCTCTGATTTCTCTGCTCTAGTCTGAAGTCAAGGGCTGCAATGCATTGCACAAGCACAATCAGGCCACTGCCTTCTCTTCCTCCAATGCTGGAATAGGAATGGATCTTCCACATGTGTGTATGTGTGTGTGTGTGTGTTTTATTGGGGGATGTAATCTGCAGCTGCAGAAATCCATTCCTCTGGATATCAGGCAGCTCAGCTGGGATCGTCAGAGCCTTTTTCTACCTTTTAAAAACATTTTTTACAATCTATTCGGCTGAATAAGTTGTAAAAAATGCTTTTAAAAGTAAAAAAAAGGTTGTGACGATTGCGCGGCTCAGCTGTGATCGTCAGAGCCTTTTTTTTTTACTTTTAAAAGCATTTTTTAAAAGAAGTGGCAAGTGGGCAAGCAGGTGACCGGGTGAGCATGGGCCGGGGGCCAGGGATTTTTGCTACTAGTTCTCTGAACCACCCACCACCATCGCTACCAGATTGGTCAATCTGGTCCGAACCGGTAGCATTTCACCCCTGAATAAATCTTTATGCTCATTTGAACTACTTGAATCTCCTGATTTCTCCAGTGCTTGACATCCATTTTCTGCGGTAGAAAGCAATAGCAATAGCACTTAGATTTATATACCACTTCACAATGCCTTGCAGCCCTCCCTAAGCGGTTTACAGAGTCAGCCTCTTGCCCCAACAATCTGGGTCCTCATTTACCAACCTTGGAAGGATGGAAACCTGAGTCAACCTTGAGTCAGCCAGGACTGAACTGCTGAACTACTGGCAATTGGCAGTCAGCAGAAGCAGCCTGCAGTACTGCATTCTAACCACTGCACCACCACAGCTCAGAAAGCAGTCACTGAAGTACAGGTAGCCTTCCCATTAAATCGTAAATTGGTCACTCATGTGACTAAACCGATTTTACAAGCTTTTTTGTGATGGTCGTTAAGTGACTGCCATGGTCATTAAGTGAACCAATGGTTCATTATGGGGGATTTTTTGCTGAGAACTGAAATTAAGGCTGGGTTTGGCCAAAAATGTAGTAAAATGTGGTTATGTGACCATGGGATGACCATAAATGTGGCCCGGTTACCAAGTGCCCAAAGTGTGGTCACATGTCCGTGTGAGACACACACACCCCTCCGACTATCAGAACTTTGAATGGGTCATAAATACCCCCAGGGAAGTCTATCGTAACTCCAAACAATTGCTAAGTGACCAGTCCTAAGGTGAGGACTACCTGTACTGAATAGTGGCAGCAGGTGTGACTGCTGAAATTATCACTGTGTTTTTCTGTTGGCTGAAATTGGCAAAGGAACGCAAGCAGTCATTTAAGACCTGGGGGGAGCTTGTGGGGGGAGGCAGAAAAGACAAGATTTACCTTGTTTGGAGTGTCCCCATGGACGGGTTCAAAAAATGGGAGCTACAACTTTGCAACGGAAGCTCTGGCCCATTGTTCACATGCAACATGACAACCCTAGGCTTAACCATTAAAAAAAGAAAAAGTTCACTCCCCCTAGCAAATACCCAAAATACAGGAAAAGAAGGAATAGAGGGGGGAAATCCCAGTGTGCACTCTTTTCATATCTTATTCCTTTCTCTGATTCTTCATTTAGTTTTGCCTTTCTGAGAAACCAAATTCTTCCTACTTTTAAAAATACACTCTGTGTCAGACTACCTCTGATTATAGCTAAGAAAGAAAACACCTTGACTTCATTTGAATTAAAGACAAGTACTTTTACTAGCTACAGTCATGATGGCAGCGTATAAAGTTGGATCTGAGACAGAATAAGGCTAACACATCATATCCCCCCCAATTGTCCCTCCTCCTTCAGGAGGTCAGGCTGGTCTGGTCCAATGCCAACTCCTTCTCGGCCCCTCGTGGTAATCTTCTTCCACAGGTCTCTAGTTGTCAGTCATTCGAGGAATGCAGTTTCAGTTGGGAAAAACCCGCGTTATTCATCCTCAGCCGTTAATCCCCCCCCCACAAGGTTATGTCAGCCGACACTCATAATAGGCTCCCTTCCCCTACCCTGTACAGTGATATGATACATCTGATTCCTATAATTGTTAGATAATACAGCATAAACATTTCACATTCTATCTACTGCTATAAACTATTCAAAAGTATACGAAGATTAGAGCGGAGGCTGACATTCGGCCCTCCTGCAACAAGGACGTCAGTCCTAGAAAGGAAAAAAGAGAAGTTAGGGTTTGTCAGGATATTTTTTATAGAATTGTGCTATCTTTTCGGAAGCCCGAACATCTTCTTTGTTTACCCATTCAGCTTGGGACAAGGGGAAGTGTTTCCAAGCAACGAGATATTGAATTCTATTTCTATGTTTCCGTGAATCTAATATTTCTTTAATTTCAAAATGCTGTTCTCCCTCTATGAGAATAGGTATAGGAGGGGGTGTATGGGTTGCACGGAGAGTGGAAGTATGCTCTGGTTTTAACAAGCTCACATGGAAAACGGGGTGAATTCGTCTAAGTGTTTTTGGCAAGTCCAGTTGTACAGTCACGGGGTTGATGATTTTCACTATGGAGAAAGGTCCCACATATTTGGGTCCAAGTTTTTTAGATTTTTGGGTGGTTTGAAGATATTTTGTGGAAAGGTAAACTTTATCACCCACTTTGTATTTGTTCTCAGGGGATCTTTTCTTATCTGCTTGTTGTTTATGTGCACGGTGAGCATCGTCAATTGCCTTGAGAGTCATTTTCCAGGTGCTTTGTATTTGATCTATCCATTCTGACAAAGAGGAAACTGTGGTTTCTTCTTTTGGAAGTTCAGAGATAGGTACAAAATCTTGACCTGCAGCTATTTTAAATGGAGTAAATCCGTGCTACTATGAACTGAGTTGTTATAGGCAACCTCAGCGAAGGTAAGAGGTCTGCCCAATTGTCCTGCTGGTAATTAATATAACAACGTAAATATTGTTCTAGTACAGAGTTGAACGTTCACAACTTCCATTGGTCTGGGGATGATGGGCGGAGCTTAATCCCTGGGCGGAGCCAATAAGTCGTAAAAATTCTTTCCAAAAGTGAGAAGTGAATTGAACTCCTCGATCTGAAATAATGCGGTCAGGAACTCCGTGGAGTCTATAAATGTGTTGTACAAACAATTTTGCTAGGGTCTTTGAGGAGGGTATTTTTGAACATGGAATAAAATGGACTTGTTTGGAGAAAAGGTCAGTTACAACCCATATAACTGTATTGCCTGCGCTTTCAGGTAGTTCCACTATGAAATCCATGGATATTTCTTTCCATGGGGTTCCTGGCCTGGCTACCGTTTGTAGTAGTCCAGGAGGCTTTCCAGGAGGTCTTTTTGACAATGCGCAAATAGGGCAACTTGCTACATATGCTTGTACATCCTTTTTAAGACTTGGCCACCAGAATTGTCTTTTAAGAAGATGTAAGGTTTTTACAAATCCAAAGTGTCCTGCCATTTTGGCATCATGGCAACGTAGTAGGATGGTTTCTCTGAGTGAGAGAGGAACGTATAGTTTTGTTCCAATCCAAGCTAGTCCATCACGGAGTGTGCATTCATGGAATGCGCTAAGTACCAGTCATCGGTGGTTAAAGCGTCTTTAAATGACTTGGTTAGTTCATCTGGGAGAGAGGATTCGGGTTTGGAGTGGCTTCTAGTTATAGCTGGAGCTGCCAACTGTTGCACGGGAAGTATTGGCTGAACTACCTCGGAGCGAGTGCAATTGTATTGGGGCAACCGTGAGAGAGCATCTGCTAAAGTTTTTCCTCCCGGAATGTAATGTAAGGTGAAATTAAAACGGTTAAAATATTGAGCCCAGCGGGCTTGTTTAGGTGAAAGTTTTCTAGGAGTTTTTAGGGCCTCTAGATTTTTGTGGTCAGTCCAAACTTCAAACGGATGATTTGAACCTTCTAAGAAATGTCTCCATGTTCGTAAGGCCCAATGAACTGCAAATGCTTCCTTTTCCCAAATAGCCCATCGTCTTTCAGTTTCAGTCAATTTCCGAGAAGTGAAAGCACAGGGTTGTAGTTTACCATCAGGATTGTTTTGGAGCAAAACGGCTCCGACTGCTACATCACTGGCATCTGCTTGTATTACAAAGGGAACATTCATGTCGGGGTGTTTCAAAATTGGTTCGGCAGCAAAGAGTCGTTTCAATTTTTCAAATGCTGCTTGACATTCCATTGTCCATTCGAGGGGCAGTGATGGTTTGGGTTTAGTGTCTCCTTTAGTTTTTAGGAGGTTGGTGATTGGCAAAGCAATTTGAGCAAAGGAGGGGATGAATTGACGGTAGAAATTTGCGAATCCTAAAAAACTTTGTAGCTGTTTGCGGGTGCGTGGGGGGGCCCATTCCAAAACAGCTTTCACCTTTTCTGGATCCATTTCCAATCCATCCGCTGAAATGCGATACCCTAAGTAGTCTATTTTAGTTTGATGGAAATCACATTTGGATAGCTTGCAATACAGTTCAGCAGATAATAACTTTTTGAGAACTGCTCTTACTAGTTTAATATGTTCTTCCATAGTTTCTGTATAGATGAGTATGTCGTCAAGGTAGACAAGAACCCCTTTGAACAAATGCTGATGGAGTATTTCATTTATCAGTTGCATAAAAACTGCAGGCGCCCCCTGTAGACCAAAAGGCAGTACTCGAAACTGGAAACACCCTAGTGGACAGTTGAAAGCGGTTTTCCATTCATCCCCCTCCTTTATACGGACTCTGTAGTAAGCTTCTCGCAGGTCCAATTTGGTGAAGAACTTCCCCTTCGCTAAGTGTGCTAACATATCTTTCATGAGCGGCATGGGGTATATGTTTTCGGCGCACACTGCGTTTAAATTTCTATAGTCAACTATCAGACGAAATGAGCCGTCTTTCTTTTCCCGGAACATCACAGGTGCGGCCACGCGAGGCCTAGCTGGTTGGATAAAGCCCCGCTCTAGGTTTTTGTCTATGAACTTTCGCAGCTCTCCCAATTCCTTTTGGGTCATGGGGTAAGCTTTTGGTTTTGGAAGTTTTACCCCCGGTAGGATGTCGATGGCACAATCAATAGGCCTATGGGAGGTAGAACGCCTGATGCTATCTCACTAAAGACTTCCCGCAGGTCCCAGTACTCCTTAGGTATCCTTTCCTCCCCATCTATCCGTTCAACCATTGCCCCCCACTTATCTTGGAGCATGGCCATAGTCTGACTCTTCTTGGATCCCCCTTTTCCTCCTTTTAACGCTCTTGAGCGGAACCGTAAGACTCCCGTTCTCCAGTTAATATGGGGGTTCCATTTCAACCATGACAGTCCTAGTACCAAAGGTTGGTCCATTCCAGGGCTACTATGAAGTTTAAAATCTCGCGATGGTCTCCAATTTCCATTTCTATGGGTTCTGTTACGAAATGGGCGGGTCCTCCCCCTGCCACACTGCCATCCAACTGGGCAAATGCTATGGGCCTGCTTAGGGTTCTCAACCTTAGTTCCATTTTTTCTACTAGTTCGGGACTGATCATGCACCTAGTACATCCCGAATCTAATAATGCTAACATTTCCCTTGTTGCCCGAGGAGGAACATGCAGGTTGACTGGAATGTCCAAGGGCCCCGTGCCCAACTCACCAGAAAGTCTTCGCCGGACTCCGATGTGGTTTTGCTGTCATCAGTGTCGGTCGACGCTCATGTCCTCCTGGATGGGTGTGCCCTTCTTGGCAATGCCGTCCTCCACTTTTGCCGGTTTTCGCGCCTTAGCAGTTGGTTTCACTGCTTCCTTCCCACCACCAGGGGTCGTGCTTGGAACCAACTTCACTCGACAGTCGGCTGCCCGATGGCCCTCTTTTCCACATCTGTAGCACGCAGTCGATCGTTGTCTCCCTTCCTCTGGTCTAGGCGTGTCCCTTGAGGGCCACCCAGGAGAATGGGCCGGGTACGGTCTTCCAGTGCGCTGCCTTCTGCTACGGTCCTTCGCTAGTTCAATTTCCATCTCTGCTGCCAGGGTATACCAGCCATACAATGTGGTTGGAGACGCTCGTGCCCGGCACAGTTCATAGAGATCTCCATTCAGGCCCTCTTTGTAAAAGTCGACCAGGATCACCTCCGACCACCCTCTCATCAAGGGGACTAGATCACTGAATTCCTGGGTATAATCAGCCACCGGTCTCCTCCCTTGCCTGATGGTTTTCATTCGACCTTTGGCCTTCTGCTCCGCCAGGGGGTCCTCAAACCTCCTCCTTAGTGCCGTAATAAAATGCTCGTAATTTTGCAGTAGGGGGGAGTGGTTTTTATACAGCGACACAAACCATGCAGCTGCTCTTCCGGTCAAATTGTGGGTCACAGCTCTAACTTGTGCTGCCTGTGACCAATAATCTCCCCCCCAGTCTAACATGTGGTCATTCACTATCGCCAGGAACAATTCCAGCTCCTTCATCTCCATCAAATTTTTCTAATATGGGGAATTTTGGCTTTTCCTTCCCTGCGCAGCCTTGCTTGGTCAGCAGGTGGCGCGCGACCCACATCCAATTCAGCTTCCTCTGGGGAGAGGGTTCGTGGCTCTGGCTCTTCGGAAATCTCTCTGCCCAGGGAATCACCTCCAGCTGGCCCCCTTGTGTCATCTTCCTCCTCTTCTCCCTCCCCCCAGGAGGCCCCGGTGGGGTTCCATACCTTTGACGGGCTGCTTGCCTTACTTTCACTTCACGGAAAAGACGCAAGGCTTCCTCTAACTGGAGCTTGTCCTTTATCTCTTGCTCTCCCTGCCAATCCGAAAGCCTAAACTTCTCTTTTTTCTTCCTTTTTGTCACTCCAGAGGGAAGCTCTTCTGTGTCTGGTTTCCAACTTTTATCTTCCAGCTGTAGTTGTTCCATCCACCGATCTCTGCAATCTTCCAGCTCAGGGTTAAAAGTGGCAGCAGGAATTCCTCCGGACGCCTCCCCCGATTCAGCCAGCGACTGGCTCTCCCTCACATTTTTAAACTCTCCTCCCTCGGTATTGCGGTTGCAATCCTGGTTAGAAGACATGCTGTGAGATCCAACTTAATGTCAGACTACCTCTGATTATAGCTAAGAAAGAAAACACCTTGACTTCATTTGAATTAAAGACAAGTACTTTTACTAGCTACAGTCATGATGGCAGCGTATAAAGTTGGATCTGAGACAGAATAAGGCTAACACATCATATCCCCCCCAATTGTCCCTCCTCCTTCAGGAGGTCAGGCTGGTCTGGTCCAATGCCAACTCCTTCTCGGCCCCTCGTGGTAATCTTCTTCCACAGGTCTCTAGTTGTCAGTCATTCGAGGAATGCAGTTTCAGTTGGGAAAAACCCGCGTTATTCATCCTCAGCCGTTAATCCCCCCCCCCCACAAGGTTATGTCAGCCGACACTCATAATAGGCTCCCTTCCCCTACCCTGTACAGTGATATGATACATCTGATTCCTATAATTGTTAGATAATACAGCATAAACATTTCACATTCTATCTACTGCTATAAACTATTCAAAAGTATACGAAGGTTAGAGCGGAGGCTGACACTCTGCACAAGATCCCCTTGGGCAGGTGAGAGAGAATCTGTGCATCTTTATTAGTGGGTAAAGATAAGGAAGCCCTGGGAAGGTATGAGAGGAAGGAGGAAAGAAAATCACTCCAATGCAGTCAACTGGAATTAGAACATAGAATAATAGAGTTGGAAGGGACCTTGGAGGTCTTCTAGCCAAACCCCTATTCAGACCCCTCTGTACCATTTCAGACATTTGTTGTCCAGTCTCTCTTCAAAAGTCTCTAGTGATGGAGCATCCACAACTTCTGAAGACAAGCTATTCCAATGATTAATTGCTTTCGCTGTTGAGAAATTTCTCCTAGGTTGCTTCTCTCCTTGGTTAGTTTCTAAGCATTGTTTCTTGCCTTGCCTGTTGGTGCTTTGAAAAATAGTCAAACCCTCAAATATTGGAACACTGCTATCATGGCACCCATTCTTTTCATTAGATTATATATATCCAATTCCTGTAACCATTGTTCGTATATTTTAGCCTCCTGCTACCTAATTTTGTTGTTCTTCTCTGTGCTCTTCCAGAGTCTCAACATCTTTTTTGTATTGTGGTAACCAGAACTGGGTGCAGTATTCCAAGTGTGATCTTACTAAGGCTTTGTAAAGCGGTACTAGAACTTCACATGATCTTGATTCTATCCCTCTATTAATGCAGTCTAGGATTGCATTGGCTTTTTTGGCTCCTCATTTTTGACTCTTGATTTAAGAGCTCCCAGATTCTTCTTCTTTTTACCCCTTTTAACAGGTTTTGCTGCCAGAGTTTGGGAAACCCTGTTCTATTGTGATCTGGGTGGATTCGTCAGCATTTTTCACTCCACAGACCATTTAGTCATGGTGTTAATAAACAAGATTTCCTATCCTTTTTAAATCTCCAAGGCTTATCATACAGGACTTGAGCAAATATTTACTCACCAGTGCTAGGCGGGCTCTACAGCTTTAAGTCTTTGCTCAGAGCCGCCAATGGCCCAGACAGTGTCACATCCAAGGCTAATATGTTCCTCAAACGCAGCCTTTCTCAGCCTTGGCAATTTAAAGTTGTGTGGATTTCAATTTCCAGAATTCCCCAGACAGCCACGCTGGGAGCTGAAATTCACACATCTTCAGTTGACTGAAAACACTACACAAGAGAGACACACGTGGATCAGATTTCTAATGAACAGCAAAGTGCTTCCAAGTCCAAGTGTGTTTTTGTGTGTGTGTGTGTGTGTGTGTGTCAGAGGTGGGTTTCAGCAGGTTCTCACCAGTTCTGGAGAACCGGTAGCGGAAATTTTGAATAGTTCGGAGAACTGGTAGTAAAAATTCTGACTGGCCCTGCCCCCATCTAGTCTCTGCCTACCAAGTCCCAGCTGATCGGGAGGAAATGTGGATTTTGCAGTAACCTTCCCCTGGAGTGGGGTGGGAATGGAGATTTTACAGTATCCTTTTCCTGGCACGCCCACCAAGCCACACCCAGAGAACCGGTAGTAAAAAAATTTGAAACCCCATGGTGTGCGTGTGTGCGTGTGTTGCTGAGTTTCGTATTTTCCTTTGCGACCTTTCCTTTGTGTATTCTTTCCTATACTTCAGCCCTAGAACTTCTGAAAGAATAGGAAGATTAGCTATTTACAGGTAGTCCTTGATTTATGACCACAATAGGAACTGGAAAATTCATCATTAAGGAGGGCAGTCATTAAACAAGACATCATGCGACCACGACTGTTGGATTCTCCAATGATTTTGCTTCGTAGCCAGCTGGGAAGGTTGCAAATGACAATCATGTGACCCAGGGACATTTGCAACTATTGTAAATCTGCAATAGTTGCCAACTACTTGAATCACAAGCCTGTGACTACAGGGATGCTGTGACAGTTGTAAGTTCAAGGAATGGTCATGTCACTTTTTCCAGCACTATCTTAACTCTTAACTCTGAACGGTCGCTAAATAAATGCTAGTAAGTTGAGGACTACTTGTCATCTTTGACAAAGAGCACCAAATGCTCATCATCTTGGTTTGTCCCCAACGATAGCCATCAGTAACTCCAAAAATATTTTTAATCTTCCTTGCCGGGTTCTCTTAACCTTGTCTAGTTGCATTATGTGCCCAAAATGCATGAATTGCAATTTGCTGATTATGGTCTTGTAGGAGCAGATAGTCCATATGAGGTCCAGGAATGATTCGTTGGCTTTTTGGGCAATTGTGGTGTTCTTAACTTTTTCTAAATCCATACTTCTGAAATATCAATAGCACCTAGACTTATATATTGCTTCATAGTGCTTAACACCACTTTCTGAGCAATTTATAGAGTCAGCCTCTTACCCCCAACAATCTGGGCCCTCATTTTACCAACCTCGAAAGGATGGAAGGCTGAGTCAACCTTGAACCAATGAGAATCGAACGGTCAAAAGAAGTCAATATGGTGGCCACAGGGCAATTAAACCTCACCCTGTTTTTAATGTGCATTTGTTGCTATGTCTCAGTTGTGCCTTTGTGACCTCCATCTTAGCTTTGTGACCACTTCCTGTAGAGATCCCTGCTCTCAATCTTTTTCAAAGTCCAGCTTTCACAGGCAGAGATTACCACTGGGTAGACTATGGCTGCCATAATTTTAATCTTGGTTGTGATAGAAATATCTGATGAGCATCTCATGTTCAACACCCTCACCAGCACTGCTTAGTGGTGAATTGTCAGCTCAGAGGCGGGCACAGTTCAAAGAGTTCAACTTTTTCTAGTTCACAGCCTGGACCTGGATTGTGGGCAGGGGGAGTATGATGGGGGCTGTTTCCCCAAAATAGGAGATGGGACCAAAACAAACTACATTGCATTGCAGTGCATGTCGTTTGAATTTTATTAAAATTATATATAATTGAAATTATTCTCCTTCTATCATCCATGTTCTATCTTTAGTCTTTATCCCTTCTATGGTACTAAAAGTGACAATTAGGGAACATATTTAGGAGTTCTGGAGCCCTCCTGCTCCCCTATCACAAGCAACCTAGAATCTCAATTTGCTAATCTCTACCTTGGACAAATCTTCCCCCACAGTCTTCACTGGGGGAAATTCTGGATCACTCAACGCTGCCCAGATGATTGCAAGGAGGAATGAAGTTGTGTCCAGTATGAAGCATTGAAGGCATGTTGGTTGCTCTCAAAATGCCAAGGCCAGATCCATTCTAGGGAGCTGTTGTGTCTTGCCCGCCCTCAGAGCAGCCGGGGCCTTCTTATCTGCTCCCGAACACGGAGGAATGTATGCCTCCCGGCCCCAGTCCTGGCTCCATGCCCAGACAAACTGCAGAAGAAGGAGCACCTCTCGGCCCCAGCCCTGACTCCATGCCCAGGCAAACGGAGCAGCTAGACCCCTCCCCCTCCTCCACAGCATGTGAGCCTGAGGAGGGTTTATTACCAACAGCTGATTGGAGTGACCCTCGCATCAGAAGATTGGATAGGCGGAGGCAACAGAAGGAAGGGAGGGGCAGGCCTTAATGAGTGCTGAGTCATGGAGCCACACCCCATGGCCTATATAAAGGATCTGCTTTCTGGCAGTCTCTGAGTCAGGCAAAAGTCAAACTTATCTTGCTGAAGTCACTTACTGGTCTCCTGCCTGCTCTGAGGACTTTGCTAGGACTTTGGGCAGAGCTGCAGAGACAAGCCTGATTCGGATTTCCCTGACCCGGCTGTCAGCGGAGGAGTGGGACACGACAGGAGCAGACTTTCCAAGCAGGGAGCAACATCCCACCCATGTGGCTTAATTCATGCTCTGTGGGCCACAGCTGCTCCAGCGTGGAGAGGAGAAAACTCTCGCCTGCGAGTGAAGGAGAGGGGAGAGTTGTGTTGGTGGTGCAACCAGGCGAAGGAAGCTGATGCTCTTCCTTTTTCCTGGGGTGAATCAGGACTTTGGCATGGCCACACCAGAAATGTGCTCATCCTGTGTTGCGCCAAACATTGCAACTCCCTGAATCGTCTTCCTGACGTGAGCTGCTACACTGACCTATGCTTCTCCTGGGCATGTCTGCACTGGCTACATCTTGCCATTGCAAGCTTGAGGGGTGAGTCACCTTCTGACTCACAAACTCATCTTCTCTGAGTCTTGCTTAGCGCCATAAAACCGGAAATACTGTTGACAAAATAAAGCAAACTTGGCAGTTTGGGGACCAACTGAGCCAGCCACCTAGAAACAGCAGTCAGGAAATACAAGACCCTAACACGGTTTGGGGTCAGGGGGGAGTGGCTTTGAAGTATACATTCATGTAAACCATGGCCAGTCCTGGGATTTAAAGGACTTCTTGCACAGCATCTCAGCTGATTAAATTAAAATGAAATTCTGCTGCCAGGCAACCTAAATTGCTTGCCAAAGAAACTTCACATGTCCTTTTCAATTGAATGTCTTTCCAGCACCTCCCCTCCTTTGCATCATTTATTCTGCATTTTAAAAAACAATCAAAAAACCAAGGCTCATTTTGCTGGTCATGGGAGAGGTGTGGAACAATGCAATGGGAGCCACCATCGTCCAGTGCTCTCATGTCATATAATGCAATATGCTTCCAAGCACGCCAGTGTGGTTCTCCTGCCATAAGAGCGGGAAATGTGATTCAAAAGTGGAAGATTGAAATTTTCAGGAAGCAATGACTTTTGTGCTTTAATCTTGCAGAAAATTGGTGGAGAAATTGTGGGTATAAATATCACTTCCTAGCACTTCTAGAAAGGACGCAGTGGCTCAGTAGCTAAGACCGTTGAGCTTGTTGATCGAAAGGTTGGCAGTTCAGCGGTTCGAATCCCTAGTGAGCTCCCATTACTTGTCCCAGCTTCTGCCAACCTAGCAGTTTGAAAACATGCAAGTAGAAAAACAGGGACCACCTTTGGTGGGAAGGTAACGGTGTTTGGTGGGCCTTTGGCATTTAGTCATGCCGACCACATGACCATGGAGATGTCTTTGGACAGCGCTGGCTCTTCGGCTTTGAAACAGAGGTCAGCACTGCCCCCTAAAGTCAGGAACGACTAGAACATATGCGAAGGGAACCTTTACTTTTACTAGCACTTCTGGGTGATTACTGAATGGCCCAGGGCTTCTTGATCATAACAGAGTCCAAACATACTAGAAATGAGCTGAAGTTTTGAAGATGATCCCTGATTCCAGGGGCACTTTTGACACCCATGAATCTAATCTAAAGTTCTTAGATGTACTTCAGCTACCCCCTGTTTCAAATCTGATATATGAAGGTGGAAATCTGTATGCTTCACTCCACAGTCGTTACAGGTAGACCTTACAATCATAATGGAACCTGTCCATTGTGGTGGTAAGTCATGACAATTGTAAATCAGGTTACCGATGCAATTCAGCCAATTTTAGACCCTTTTTGTGGTGGTTTTTAAGTGAATGCCAGGTTGTTAAATGAAGCGATGGTTTGCTATGGGTCAGTTTTGCTGAAAACTGCAAGTAAATGCCAATATGGGACAAAACCATTGTAAAGGATGTTTCAAACAGCTGTAAATGCAGGTTGGCAAGAACCCAATTATAGGCATATGCCACAGCTGTCATAACTTATCAGTTATAGGTAGTTTGGGGAGCCTGTTGTAACTTAGGATGGTTGCCAAACACTGGTCATAAGTTAAGGACTACCTGTATATTAAATGCAGCTTTGCACAATGAATTAGATTTAGATTCTAAAACAATGCTTCTCAACCTTGTCAACTTGAAGATGTGTGGACTTCAGCTCCCACAAACCCACTAGGTTTGTCTGGAAGTTGTCCAGACATCTTCAAGCTGCTAATATTAAGAAACTGTGATCCAAAATGTCCTCAAAGACAAGGGACCATGTCTTCACACCTACTCTCTACGCTATTCCATGCAGGCAAAATTCACATTCATGACAAGCCAGTTCATTTTGTCTATGTTAAGATTGCATCATATGTTGGCTTTGGGACTTAAAGTGATGTGCCAGGACTTGGATGACATTCAGGGGTTTCTGGGTGTGTCTACAAAAAAGCAGGTGTTTTTTTCATGCGGGGTCCTTGGTGCTCTCTGGGCTTGGTTGTTTTCTTGCAGACATTTCATTACCCAAACTAGATAACACCATCAGTGTTAGCTAGCTAGTTTGGGTAATAAAATGTCTGCAAAAAAGCAACCAAGCTCAGAGAGCACCAAGGACCCCACATTTCAACCCTGAGATACAAATATTCTCCTTTACTGGTTTTCTCAAGGCTGTGGGTACTAACTCCCTATTTTCTGAGCCTCCCAAGCACTTGAAATTTTGTTAAGAGATACATCATGGAATTATTATTAGGACAAGAATGAATATAATCTTAATCTTGAAAGTACTCTTCAAAATAGACATAAAACTGTAGATTCATTCTGAGCCTTGGATGTTGTCCAATGTTTTAATATCTTTATAATGAAGAGCTTAATGCCAATAACATACTGGGGGAAATACAGTCACTGTAATACAGTTAATGGGATGAAAGCCGTTTTGATTTTGTGATGGATAACTCTTCCTGTTTCTTTAAAATTGTCTTTAATTCTACAGATGCAAAGGTGGGTTTTCCTTTGTTGAACATAACCTGTTTAAAAGAAAAGGCATTTATGTCCTGTTAATTGTTCCTGGTAGAATAGATGAAAGGTCTAAATTTAAATGTTTAATAACTACATTTAGATTTAATGCCTGGTTAAACAAGTTATTCACACTGATAGATTAAAATGGATAACCACAAAGAGGAAGAAATGGAATTTAAATATCTCTGGTGATGGACAATGGAGAATTGGAGGAAGGCGTTATCATTAATTCAAATTAATCAAGGGAGTACTTGTTAAGGAAATAATGATAATGTTGCCTCACTCTGCTTGATGTAAAAGGTATGTAGTGGCAATTAATACCTATGTAGGGTTAGTTCTGCAGATCACCTTTTGAGCCTTTACTGGGAAAGGCTGACAATATCCAAAATCCTCTAATTTAATGAAATCCTCATCCTCTTTGCCCTTCCATTTCCTTGGTGTTTTGCAATAGAAGAAACAAAAAGATAAGACTGTATAAATAAATCATGGCCTGGGAGTGTTATGGCAACCAGGAGATAAAATTGGAGCTGCCAAGCTGTTCTGATGATACTGTAAATAACTACAGGTAATCTTCCCCTTATAACCACAACTGGGATCAGGATTTCCTTTGCAGTTACGTAAATTGCATCCGATTTTGTGTCCTTTTTGCCATGGTTATTAAGCAAATCACTACAATTGTTACGTGAATCACAGTTGTTAAGCAAATCTGGCATCCTCCATTGATTTTGCTTGTCAGAAGTTGGCTAGGAAGGTTGCAAATGGTGATCATTTGACCCCAAGATACTGCAGCTATCATAAATACATCTTGGTTACCAACTGCCCAATTTTTGAACATGTGATCGTGGAGATGCTACAATGGTTGCAAGCAGTAGTGAAATCCATTTTTTTTACTACCAGTTCTGTGGATGTGGCTTGGTGGGCGGTGGCAGGGGAAGAATACTGCAAAATCCCCATTCCCTCCCACTCCTGGGGGAAGGATATTGCAAAATCCCCATTCCCTCCCCACTCCTGGGGGAAGGATATTGCAAAATCTCCATTCCGACCGCACTCTGGGGCCAGCCAGAGTGGTATTTGCCAGTTCTCTGAACTACTCAAAATTTCCGCTACCGGTTCTCCAGAACCTGTCAGAACCTGCTGGATTTCATCCCTGGTTTCAAGCGCGAGGACCAGTTGTAAGTCAATTTTTTCAGTGCTGTTGTAACTTCAAGTGGTTGTAACTTAAAAGGCTATCTATAATAAACACAAGCGCTCCATACTATTAAAGACCAGGCACTTCCTGCAAGCAAATCTTTTAAGTTATAGCTTTGCATGATTCAGAGCAGGAAAACCCTTTCATTTGGTTATTTTAAAGAGGTGATTCCAGTGCTTAAGGTGGAATTAATTTCCACCAAGCTACTAAGCATATCTTCCTAGCTGGCTCAGGCCAGGGCCTTCCCGAATCACATTTCATTGAGGAGGCTTGTGAGGAAGTCGTGAAAGTTGAGCGGATATTGCCTTGTGAATAAAGGGCTGGAGGAATAGCTCTGGAAGGGATATGGCGCGAAGATGCAAGCCCCAAAGGGAAGCTGACTGCACAGATAGGAATGTAGAAGACAGGGAGGGATCCCATTTTCTCCTTCCGCTGACCAGACTTCCCTCACTGCTCTGAATGAATATGCCAAGCATCCATCTTGCACCTCCACATGGCAGCAGCTTGCTGGAGGCAGGGGCCCTTCCTTTGCAGGGTTCCTCCTGGAAAGACGTCAGTTGACTGGGAAGGAGCTGAGGGAAGAGGGGCTCCGATTCCTGCCGACTTTCTTTTGGATATGCAGTGATGCTGAACTGGGACAGGGCAAAGGAAGAGGCCCATAAATCAAAGCAGGGCATTGGCACAGGAGACTCCCTGAAGGCAGGAAATGGCCAAGGGAAGGAAGAGCACGGGGTTAGGAAGGCAGCTTGAAAAAGCCAGGGTCAACAGGAAGAGGAATTGGAGCCAGGAGGGAGGGAGGGAGGAAGCAGGGGTGGAATTTCAGTCAAGCCCTCCCCCCCCAGCCCTTATCTGCCAGAGCCACATGTGGGGTCCCCTTGTAACCATATGAGTCTCAAAAGAATTCAAAAGAATTCTATTGTATTCTATTCTGTTCTGTGCTGTGCTGTGCTGTGCTGTGCTGTGCTGTGCTGTGCTGTGCTGTGCTATGCTATTCTATGTAAGGTGGTCAGGAGAGAACAGGAGCTGCAAAATATACTATTTTGTGAGGGTTATCACTCTGTGTGTATGTGTAGGCTAGAACTCATAAACTCATAAATAAACAAATAAACAAACAAACAAACAAATAAATTGCCTGCAGGTGCCAGACTTTCCTGCCCATGACCAGAGACAAAGCTCAACAGCATTTACACCCCTTGGAGGGTGTCAAGAGAGGGAGGAAAAGCAGGCTTCAATAGGGAGAGAGCTAACCATAATTTGAGCTCATTGAAGTGAAGGCATTGGATGTAGGTGAAAAACTACATTGCCAGGTGGATGTCTTTTCTTGGTGTTTTGTTTTTCCTTTTGCATTTTGTAGGTCATTATTTTGCATTGCCTTCTGTTGAACCCCCTCCAGAATTGCAGTGGAGTTGATCTAACAGACAAGCAAGCAAACAAATAATAAATCTGAATTAAGCAGAGAGCATTGGGCGGGTCAAAACCGGCACCTTGCAGAGGCTGTTGATATTAAATGCAAATGAAAGTGGGGAACGTATCCAAGAGCTGGAAGAGGCTTCTGAAGGCACCCAGTTCAGCCCAATTAACGCTTGTCCCCAAACTGGCTGTCCAGCCTGTACAGCAGCCATGATTTGATTCTGCCATCAAACTACTCTTATTGTTAGGAAATTTATCCTCACATTGATCTGGAATCTGCCTTTTTTTAATTTTATCATTAACTGACCAGAGTTCTGGAAAAGCAGCAAATATTTAGATGTGTTTGTTAAGTCTTCAGATACAGGAGGAGGATTACAATTTAACAGAATAACAGAGTTGGAAAGGACCTTGGAGGTCTTCTAGTCCTGAGGTCTCCAACCTTGGCAACTTTAAGCCTGGAGGACTTCAACTCCCAGAATCCCCCAGTCAGCTGGCTGGGGAATTCTGGGAGTTGAAGTCCTCCAGGCTTAAAGTTGCCAAGGTTGGAGACCCCTGTTCTAGTCCAATCCCCTGCTCAGGCAGGAAACTTCCCCAAACGCTCCTCTTTTCTCAAGGTTTAATGTACTTGGTTCCTCCAGCTCTCCTGCTGAAGCTCACTTTCCAATACCTTCACTATTGTCACTTCTCTCTGAATTGCTTCCAATTTCTCTGAGTTCTCTTTAATGTAGAAAAACTCGTTCAGGGGTGAAATCTAAAAATTTTCCCTACCGGTTCTGTGGGCGTGGCTTAATTGGTGGGCGTGGCTTGGTGGTCAGATGGCTTGGTGGGCGTGGCCAATAACAATAAATAATAAAAATAATAAAGTATAAAAAAACAATAAGAGGTACCAAAAACCAACTTTCACACTTTACACACACACAACACAACTGATTCACACACAATGTAAAAGCAGCTGCACTTCACACTTCACACAGCCACAAAAAGCTCAAAAACCAACTTTCACACTTTACACACACACAATAACACACACACACACACACACACACACACAATATGCCACATAAAAGCTTTCTGAGATTTTGTGTGTTTGTGTAGTTAGAGTGAAACTACAGAAACACACCAAATCTCAGAAAGCTGCACAAATATTTTATTTTATTTTATTGTGGACTTCAAATCCCAGAGTTCCTCAGCCAGCAAAGCCAGCCAGTTGATCACCGAGGAAATAGATTAGCTGAGCGATTGATTCTGTCTGGCTGAAACTGAAACTGCTTTCGGGCTGTGGCCATGCCTTCATCAGTAATCAGGTAAGTGCCTTAGAATCTCTACTCTTACTTGTAGAAAACATGTTTTCTACAAGTAAGAGTATAAGTAAGGTTCTGCTGATGAGGAACTCAGGTGAGATCACCAGAGGAGACTAATTTTTTTTTTTAAGTTTAAAGTCTCTGCCGATCTCAGCTGAGGGGCGGGATCCTCAAAGGCTTTTTTTTTTACTTTTAAAGGCCTGTTTCGGCTAAAGCAAAACCGGCTTTTAAAAGTAAAAAAAAACCACACCTCTGCTGATGGTGCGGCTCAGCAGAGGCATGGGGGCGGGGCCAGGGATTTTTGCTACTGGTCCTCTGAACCAGCAGTCGCCATCACGCGATCTGGTCCGATCCGGGAGCATTTCACCCCTGAAATTCCTTCGTTCCTTTTCCAATGGATGTTACATGTTACAATACATCCTATTTCCAGTTTATGAGCTTACAACTGCTGCTTTCTGAATGAAGAAAAGATGGTTATGAGGATGACATTTTTAATGTCCAGTCTTGGCTTCACATTAATACACATTTTTTTTAATAGATACAATCCTGCAAACATTTTCTTTTTTAAAGGGTAAAATCAAAGTATTATTACAGTGCAAATGTAAAGACTGCAGAGGAGAAAAGTTTAATTTCTAAACCTAATCCAAAACTATTTTTAGTTTTTAAAGAAAACTTAGCTAGAACATAATTTAACTGTGATTGCACAAGCATTTGAATACTTAGTGCAAATTAAATGTATAATTAAAAAAAGCAGACCATGCTGATAGAACCATGCTAATGGGAACAGGAATGCAGCCCTCAAGATTTATCAGAGACCTCTTCTTTTGAAAAAGAGGAAGGGATCTTGTTCAGAATCTTATAGAATAACAGATTTGGAAGGGACCTTGGAAGTCTTCAAGTCCAACTTTTTTTTTTTTGCTCAAGCAAAAAAATCATATACTGCGGTGTTTCCCCGAAAATAAGACAGGCTCGTATTTTCTTTTGAACCCTGAAATAAGGGCTTAGCCTTCAGCTTAGCCAAAAACAGAAGCAGCAGAAGTCTTTCTTTCTCTCCCCCAAATTCTGCCTCTGCGACTTCCAAATCCCAGCCAGGGCAGTGGCTGCTTTGGGAGAGTGCTTCCCACTCTATGGTGATGGTCTCCGGAGGCCTCCCCTTCACCCCTGCTCCTCTCCGCTCTGATCGCACCGCAGTCCCCCCACCCAAGCACTGACTGACCGGAGTGCCTGCCAGTGGCAGCAGTAGCAACACCTACAGCGCCTCAGCCAACCCTGTCAAGACCCGTGCCCAGCTGTGGGACATGCCAGGCCTGCTTTTGTAATCCTCCATGACTGCCTGCCACACATGGAGGCCTCTCTGCCACTGGTGGCCGCTCTGCCAAGGAAGCCCCGGGTGGCGATGCTTGCGCTGGGACTGCTGTGGTGGGCGCTTGGTAGCACGGGCTATGCGGATGCAGCGCCTGGGCGCAGGGGCGAGAGCAGGTGGGCTGCCACCATGGCGTAGGAGCAGGGGCAGGCGCTTGAGGTCTATGTCAGTGCCACAAGTGGTGATAAGGGCGGGGGGCGCAGGAGTTCACAGGGATGTGGCTGCCTTGGGAGGGTTGGGGGAGTGAGGGACCTGTCTGTGCGTTTGTGTGTGTGTGAGAAGGGAGGGGCTTATTTTTGGGGGAGGACGTATATTTAGGCCCTCCCCAAAAATCAGTCTTGGCCTTATTTTCGGGACATGTCCTATTTTCGGAGAAACACGGTATTTCAAACAAGTGGTTGTCCAACCTCTTAAAAACTCCCGGTGATGGAGCACCCACAACTTCTGGAGACAAGTCCATTCACTGATTTACTGTTATCACTATAAGGAAATTTCTCCTTAGTTCTAGGCTCAATCTCTTCTTGCTTAGTTTCCATCCATTGCTTCATCCTGATTTACTGTTCCCCTTTTTCCAGGATCAAGGTGGAGATGCTTTTGAATTCAGCTCATCTGCTGGTGTCCACTCAACATATTGATGAAATATGCTTGACAACTAGTCAGAGACAGTTTGCTGCAGTAGTTTGGCCACTTCCAGTTTAGTTCACGACCTAGAACATTCTGGCTTTTCTATCTGAGGACCAATGAGATCAAATCCTACTTAGATGTTCAGAGGACTGATAGCTGACATATTATCCATCCTTTCATTAAATTAGGCAGCCACTGTCTCTATCAGCATTCTCAAACATTCCCCCGATGTGCTGGATTTTAGCTGAACCAGCCCCAGTCTTTGCTACCTACTCCCCCGATCTGGTCCGATCCGGTAGCATTTCACCCCTGGTCTGGTAGCACTTTTCAAACTGACATGTTTAATCACTTTAAGATCCTTGGCTCAAGGCAAAGGATCAAGTTGCAGGGAGTTTGGAAGTCCCTTGCAGATACTATGGCAGGGTAGTTTAGATGCTCTCTTTTCTCATCTCTCCAAGAACTGAACCATTTTTCAGCTGACTTGGAGTTCCCAGGCAGCCCAGAGGTCCTGCAATGAGGTGGATCTGGGCTAATGCCATTGCGATCCTGACCAGAGCCTGGATCCTAGGCACTTTCTAATAAGTGTGGCAGGACAGCAAGCCTCATTCGGCCGTGTCCAGCTGGTTTCCCAGCAGCATCGGCGTTGGTGGCGTTAAGAGTGGGCAGAGAAGAGATGAGTCCAGCAAAGTCAAGCTCCATAAAGAAGAGAGGACTGTCCCCCTTCTCATAAGTGCGGCTTTCCCCTCTTGGGCTCCTGGTGCCCACTGATGGCTTGGCAATCCCACGGCTGCCTTACTGCAGAACCAGATGCTGCGCATGCGTGGGGAGGTCATTGGGGAGGAAAGAAAAGGAAGCATGTGGAGATGTGGAAGCGTCGGCCGAGTTTGCAGGGAGATTGGCTGAGTGGATGCTGCTGGCGAGGAGGAAGAGATAGAGTGGTAAAGCGGTGGACGGGGGCAGCTTACACCCTTCCCCGAAGCCCTGCCATATCTTGCGATATGGTAGAACCTAGAAATCTGAAGGTTTCTACTGTTGATACTGTGTTGTCTAGTATTGTGAGAGGTGGAAGTATGGGAAGGTTTCTCCTAAAGTCTACCACCATTTCTATGGTTTTGAGTGTGTTCAGTTCCAGATTGTTCCAGTCGCACCACAAGGCTAGTCGTTCAACCTCACATCTGTATGCGGATTCATCATTGTCTCGAATGAGACCAATCACTGTTGTGTCATCTGCAAACTTCAGTAGTTTAACAGATGGATCGTTAGAGATGCAGTCATTGGTATACAGAGAGAAGAGAAGTGGGGAGAGCACACAACCTTGGGGGGCCCCAGTGCTAATTGTACAGGTATCTGATAGGATAGGATAGAATAGAATAGAATTTTTTATTGGCCAAGTGTGATTGGACACACAAGGAATTTGTCTTGGTGCATATGCTCTCAGTGTACATAAAAGAAAAGATACCTTCATCAAGGTACAACACTTGCAACACTTAATGATAGTCATAGGGTACAAATTTAACACTTAATGATACAACACTTAATGATAGTCATAGGCTACAATTAAGTAATCAGGAAACAATCAATTACAGTATAAATCATAAGGATATAAGCAACAAAGTTACAGTCATAAATGGAAGGAGATGGGTGATGGGAACGATGAGAAGATTAATAGTAGTGCAGATTAAGTAAATAGTTTGACAGTGTTGAGGGGATTATTTGTTTAGCAGAGTGATGGTGTTTGAGAAGAAACTGTACTTGTGTCTAGTTATTCTGGTGTGCAGTGCTCTATAGCGTTGTTTTGAGGGTAGTTGAAACAATTTATGTCCAGGATGTGAGGGGTCTGTAAATATTTTCACAGCACTCTTTTAGATTCGTGCAGTATACAGGTCCTCAATGGAAGGCAGGTTGGTAGCAATTATTTTTTCTGCAGTTCTAATTATCCTCTGAAGTCTGTGTCTGTCTTGTTGGGTTGCAGAACCAAACCAGACAGTTATAGAGATGCATATGACAGACTCAATAATTCCTCTGTAGAACTGTATCAGCAGCTCCTTGGGCAGTTTGAGCTTCCTGAGTTGGCGCAGAAAGAAAAAAGAAAGTTGCCTTTGTTGTCCTTTTTTAATGACGTTTTTGATGTTAGGTGTCCATTTTAGATCTTGCGATATGGTAGAACCTAGAAATCTGAAGGTTTCTACTGTTGATACTGTGTTGTCTAGTATTGTGAGAGGTGGAAGTATGGAAGGGTTTCTCCTAAAGTCTACCACCATTTCTACGGTTTTGAGTGTGTTCAGTTCCAGATTGTTTTGGTTGCACCACAAGGCTAGTCGTTCGACCTCTCGTCTATATGCGGATTCGTCATTGTCTTGAATGAAACCGATCACTATTGTGTCATCTGCGAACTTCAGTAGCTTAACAGATGGATCGTTGGAGATGCAGTCATTGGTATACAGAGAGAAGAGAAGTGGGGAGAACACACAGCCTTGGGGGCCCCCTGTGCTAATTATACAGTTATCTGATGTGATTCTGCTTAGCTTCACCTGCTATTTCCTGTTTGTTAGGAAGCTTGTGATCCACTTACAAGTCTGTTCAGGTACCTGTAGCTGGTTTAGTTTAGTTAGAAGCTTTTTCTAGAATGATGGTGTTGAATGCTGAGCTAAAGACTACAAAGAGGATCCTTGCATAGGTCTTTGGAGATTCAAGATGTTGTAGGATGTAGTGCAGAGCCATATTAATAGCATCATCTGTTGATCTATTTGCTCAGTATGCAAATTGCAAGGGGTCTAACAGCGGATCCGTGATGGTTTTCAAGTGGGACAGCACTAGCCTTTCAAAGGTTTTCATGACTACAGATGTTAGAGCAACTGGTCTGTAGTCGTTCAGTTCCTTGATGGTGGGCTTCTTCAGCACTGGGATGATAGTAGAGTGTTTGAAGCAAGAAGGAACATAGCACATCTCTAGTGATTTATTGAAGATATGGGTGAAGATGGGGGCCAATTGGTCAGCACAGACTTTTAAGCAAGAAGGAGTTATCTTGCCTGGGCCTGGAGCTTTTCCTGGCTTTTGTCTGTGAAATAGGTCTTGCACTTCCTTTTCTGTGATCACTAGGGGTTGTGAACCCAACCGGATGGGGTCAGTTGTAGGAGGTTTGGCTGTTGTTGGTGTGTCTGAGTTGGAGGCTGTGGAGATAGGTGGCTGTAGTTTCCTTTCAAACCTACAGTAAAACACATTCAGGTCATCTGCTAGTTGCTGATTTCCTTCAGCCTGGGAAGGAGGTTTGCCATAGCCGGTGATATTTTTAAGAGTTTTCCACATGTTTGCTGGTTCATTTGTTGAGAACTGATTCTTTAGCTTTTCAGAGTAGCTTCTTTTTGCTGCTCTGATCTCCCTTGTTAATACATTTCTGGCCTGATTGTACAGCATTTTATCACCTTTTCTGTAGGCTTCCTTTCTGGAACGACGTAGCTGCTTAAGTTTAGCTGTGAACCAAGGTTTGTTGTCACTGTATATTCACACGTTCCTGGTCAGTACACATAGGTATTCACAGAAGCTGACATATGATGTTATAGTATTTGTGAGTTCATGCAGGTCTGCAGAGGTATCTTCAAAATATTCCAATCAGTGCAGTCAAAGCAAGCCTGCAGCTTTAATTTTGCCTCCTCCGTCCAGGTTTCATTGATTTAATTGTTGGTTTTATGGTTTTAAGTCTTTGCCTGCAAGCAGGTACAAGATGAATCATGCAATGATCAGAGTGTCCCACAGCTGCTCGTGGTAAAGACCGATAAGCATCTTTTCGTGTTGTGTAGCAATGGTCTAAAGTATTCTTGCCTCTAGTGGGACAATTGACATGCTGAAAGTATTTTGGTAGCTCTTTCCTTAAGTTTGCTTTGTTTAGATCTCCTAAAATAATGGCCAGTGAATGGGATATTTGGCTTCAGCCTCCATAATTTGGTCAGCTAGAGTTCTTAATGCCTTGTTTACACAGGCTTGTGGTGGGATATAAACAGCAATTAGAAGAAATGAGGAAAATTCATGAGGCGAGTAGTATGGTTTGCAGTTGATAATTAATGTCTCTAGGCCTTCGTCACAGAATTTGTATATTCTAGTTAAATCCTGACATCAGCTGTTGTTGATATATATAAGCCTCCTCCCTTCTTTTTACCAGATGTTTCTGTAATTCTGTTTGATCATTCAATCTGAAACCCTGGGATATGCAGGCTGCTATCTTCAATTGATTCATTTAACCAGGTTTCAGAGAAGCATAGGATTGCTGAATTGTGAAAATCAGAATTGTATCTGTTTAAAAGGAGTATTTCATCCATTTTATTAGCAAGTGATGTGATTCTGCTTAGCTTCACCTGCTACTTCCTGTTTGTTAGGAAGCTTATGATCCATTTACAAGTCTGTTCAGGTACCTGTAGCTGGTTTAGCTTAGTTAGAAGAGTGTCTGGAATGATGGTGTTGAATGCTGAACTAAAGTCTACAAAGAGGACCCTTGCATAGGTCTTTGGAGATTCAAGATGTTGTAGGATGTAATGCAGAGCCATATTAATAACATCATCTGTTGATCTATTTGCTCAGTATGCAAATTGCAAGGGGTCTAACAGCGGATCCGTGATGGTTTTCAAGCGGGACAGCACTAACCTTTCAAAGGTTTTCATGACTACAGATGTTAGAGCAACTGGTCTGTAGTCATTCAGTTCCTTGATGGTGGGCTTCTTCAGCACTGGGATGATAGTAGAGCATTTGAAGCAAGCAGGAACATAGCACATCTCTAGTGATTTATTGAAGATATGGGTGAAGATGGGGGCCAATTGGTCAGCACAGACTTGACTAGTGACTCTTGAATTGGCCCAACAAGGTTTACTCCAAGGTCAGCCTTCATCGCTGCATACTACAGAGATGCCGGAATTGCTCTGGAATGCACCATTGCAGCCTCCTTGCCAGGAGTGGGCTGGGCTGCCAGTATTCTCCCCCAACTCCTCTGGGGCTGAGTATCTGGCAGCAGGCAGAGTCTGGGGCTGCACCTGCCCTCCTCCTTCCCTCCCTCCGTCTGCCAGCATGCAGCAGGTGCAGTTCCAGCCAAAAAATAATCAAACGCAGCCAGGGTGTCAGGAGTGTAAAACAACAGGGCAGTCAAGCTGGGAGGGGGAGCAACCTCAAAACATAATGCCGTCATTCATAAAGTACAGCAACCACAGGCAGGCTGAAACAGCTGCTGGGTGCATCCCAAAGGTGACCTTGAAAGAGTCCCGGTTTGCTGGGGAATTCCAAGCGAGGCGTAAGCTGAGTGGCAAGGGTTAATTTCATTGCAAGTTGCAAGGTGGATGGACACAGCTCCCTGTCCAAAGATTTTGGAGCATAGTCAGAGCATCTTTAAAAAAACACACAAGAGAAAAGGATGCTGCTATGTTAAACTGATATGTTAAGCCAGCCTTGGCAGCTTTAAGCCCAATAGGGATACTCATAGTCTCTGGAAAGTGGACATATTTGACAATATCTGAAGTCTTCAAAGTTACTTTAGAAGACAGTGGTCCTCACAATACATTGGATTCTTACTTAGAATCTTAGCATAACAGAGTTATTGGAGGTCTTGGAGATATTGGAGGTCTCCTTGTCCAACCCCCTGCTCCAACAAGAGACCCTATATATAAAAAATATATAGAAAAATAGCTGTTCAATCTCTTGTTAACAAAACTTCCAGTGTTGGAGCACTCACAACTTCTGAAGGTAAGCGATTCTACTGATTAATTCCACTCACAGGAAATTTCTCCTTAATTCTAGGTTAGATCTATCTTTGATGCTTCCCTCTACTCAGAGGTTGTGGGAGTTTCACCTCTGAAAGCTTTCAAGAAGAGACTGGACTGCCATATGTAAAAAATGGTGTAGAGTCTGCTGGGCGGCGGGAGGGGGGGTTGGACTAGATGACCTACAAGGTCCCTTCCAACTCTGTTAATCTGTATCTGTGTTTGTATCTGTATCATTACTTCTTGTCCTGCTCTCAGGTGCTTTTGAGAACAGGCAGACTCCCTCTTGTCTGTGACAGCCCCTCGAGCACTGAAAAACTGCTATCATGTCACTGCCAGTCCTTCTGTTTGTTAGACTAGAGATACCTAGTTCTCTTAACTGTCCTTCATAGGGTTTAGCCTCCAATCCCCTAATCATCTTTGTTGCTCTTCTCTGCACTCTCTGTAGGGTCTCAGCATCTTTTTTGCATTGTGGTGACCAGAACTGGATGCAGTGTTATGTGGTCTTATTAGTGCATTATAGAGCTAAATACTATCACTTCACATGATCTTGATCTTGACCTCTGATAATGCAGCTCAGGATTGCATTAGTTCTTTTGCCAGCTGCAGAACACTTACATTCTTTCAAAACAAAACTCTTACAAGTTGCTTCAGAGCCTGCAAATGCTTCTTGTCAAAATGTCATTTTTCTGCCTTGTGGGGAGAGCTTCACAGTGCATATGCCCTGTGCCCTATGCCCTATGCACTATTACCATGTCTGAACTAAACAATGGGTCATGTTTTAAACAATGGGTCATGTTTTAAAAGAATAGCTTCTGCTGTTCTGCATCCAAGTTGTTCACGGGTGGTACTCAAGAAGCCTGAGGACACCCCAATTTGTAGCATTTCCAAAATGCAGTTTGGAGCTATTATTGATATGGGGAGTTGCAATATTAAACATGAAAGCAGGAATGCTTCTGTCTCACTCTCTCTCACAGTCTCTGCCCAGTCTCTCCTGATCTACCTTGACAAGATGCATAACTTGGGTCTGGTTTCTCAATCTCTCAATTTGTTGAAGTAACAAACGGTAGCGTTTGGAGAACCTTTGGGGGGGAGGGGTCACTGAAGGACAGCTGTTCCCCAACATATACAACCCCCCAAATAAAGCAGGAGCAGGCAACATTTTGGTAGCCAAGAAGAGTCTCTCTTAAAAACGTAATGGGGAAATTTCATCAGTTATTTTTATGCAATCTGTCCTTTCACCTGAATGTGGATAATAACAAATGAAGTCATGCTCTCTTTCTCTTTTTTTAACCCTCCTTTGGAATGCTGCTGAAAGGCAGATGTGCAGAACTGACCCTTTCTGGATTTCCTCCTGCTGGAGAAGGAGCTTTTGCACAGAACAGAAGGAACCTAGCTGCCCCTTTCGGTGGCTGGAATATTGTTTTGCCTGGCTCTGAAGCCAAAATCTGAAAAGAGACTTTTTCTGCCCACCATAAGAGACAAGCTGTGGGGGTCGGATGATGGTGGCAGCCTTAGAGTTGGCTGGCCAAGGGGCTTGCGGCTTAACTGGACTGCAGTATAACCCATTGTAGCCCATCCTGCCCATTTCCTGTGCGAACCTTGCAAGCACCAGCAGGCCACAGGAATTTCCGGTTGGGCTGGAGGCATCAGGGCAAAGCTTCCTGCTACCTTTTTTTGAGGCTGGGGGTGGGGTGGGGCTGGGAGGAGGTGGGAAGAACCAAGCAATAAGCCTACAGCCGTGGAAAGGGACATCTTCCCCCCCACCATTTGCCCCAGTTTTCAACCGATTAGAAATCTTCTACCGTCAGGGCTTTTGGGCTTGTCCTACCCATTAGCCTATCATCTAGGCTTGTTTAGTTTCAATATAGATAGTCCTTGACTTACCATTCACTTAGCAACCATTCAAAGTTACAAGAGCACTGAAAAAAGTGAATTACAGCTGGTCCTTGCACTTACGACTGTCATAGCATTCCCATGATCACATGATCAAAATTTGGGTGTTCAGCAACTGGCATGCATTTATGATGGTTTCAGCATCACATTTGTGACCTCCCCAGCAAGCTTCCGACAGGCAAAGGAAGCTTAGGTTCATTTAATGATTGCATAACTCACTTAATAACTGTAGTGCTCTGCTTAACAATATGGCAAAAAAAAAAAAGTTGAAAATCGAGCACGCGTCACTTAACCTGACTTAGTCATGGAAATTCTGATCATAAGTTGAGAACTACCGTATCTTATTTATTTTTTTGGCTTACGTACATGTTACGTATTATAAGGTCTTACAGTATATACTGTATTGTTAATAGTTCATTCATGTTAATACTGAATAACATCATGCAACCCATTTAATGTTGCATCATCCTGTTCTTATGGTGTAATTGCTGCAGCTGCTGTTGCTTGCTGTTAATACATCTGGAGTTGTTGAATAAAGTTATAAAATCCCTACAATCTTCAGGAGGAAATGGTGCCCCCAAGATTCGAATATTCCTGGCAGATAAAGGAGGGTTGGAGTAAATAGCACCTTGGTCTCCTTACAAAGTTTGAATCAGGGGAAAGAATGGGGAAAAATTCCTATTGAGATGTATATTAAAATTTTCTTCTCCAGCCTATCCCTATTCAGAATAGTTTGGCCTCATGAACAGAGGAGGTGAAGGCAGCCCAAGAATCCATCAACCTCTTGGAACATGTACAGATTAAATTTTCATGAATAAAGGCAAATTTTATAGACTACAGGTAGCCCTCAATTTATAACAGTTTGTTTAGTGACCAAGTTGCAACGGCATTAAAAAATGTGACTTATGACCATTTTTCACAGTCACCACCTTTGCAGAATCCCCATGGTCATGTGATCAAAATTCATTCTTCAAAGGCAATTCTAATTGACAGTAAAAGTTCAACTGCACTTCCTTTTTTCTGTGCCGAATCCTTTACCATTAGGCTTCATTGAATGACTCCTGGACTCAAGTATTGTGAGAAAAGGAGAAAAACAGGTCGGTTCTTCCTCTCGCATTTTTTGGCAAGTGCAGGATTTGGGGCGGGGGTGGGTGGGGAGGTGAGGTTCCAGAGATGACAGATACGGTAGCAGTATTCTGTGTGGTTTTTAAGAAAAACACAGGAAACCAACTTCCAGCTTCACTGAAGACTGACTTCAGTACGATGAGGAACCGGCCAGGGCAAAAGTTGTTATGTCAGAGGATCCAGTCCTTAATCCTGTGTTAAAAGATTGCAGGTGAACCCCTTCAAGGGCAAAGCAGATAGCGAGCCAGATTCTTTAACTTTGCTGCGGCATTTGCATTCCTGAGCCCATGGGAACAGCTTCCCTGGTTGATCTTTCAATTCTGATCCTTTTATAAGTAGTGCTTGACTTACGACCACAATCCCATTGGCATTTCCAGTGCTTAGTGATACACTCTGCAGTCATTAAGCGACTCACACCCAATTTACACAACTAGACACAAGAAGAGTTTTTTCCCGAAGGCCATCACTCTGTTAAACAAATAATTCCATCAACACTGTCAAACTATTTACTGAATCTGCACTACTATTAATCGTTTCATAGTTTCCATTTATGACTGTATGACTATAACTTGTTGCTGGCAATCCTTATGATTTATATTGATATATTGACCATCAATTGTGTTGTAAATGTTGTATCTTGATGAACGTATCTTTTCTTTTATGTACACTGAGAGCATATGCACCAAGACAAATTCCTTGTGTGTCCAATCACACTTGGCCAATAAAAATTCTATTCTATTCTATTCTATTCTATTCTATTCTATTCTATTCTATTCTATTCTATTCTATTCTATTTTATGACCATTTTGGCCATGATTGTTGAATGAATTATGTATCCTAAAGCGAATCTGGCTTCCCTCACTGACTTTGCTTGTTGAAAACCCTCCCCTTGCTCTCCCCGCCCAGATAAGGTCACTAATGGTGATCAAGTGACCTGGGATGCCATAACTGTTGTAAATATATGCCAGTTACCAAGTGCATGAATTTTGATAATCTGAGCATGGGGATACTGCAAGGATGCTAAGCGTGAGGACAGGTCGTAATTCATTTTTTTCAGCAGCACAGTAACTTCAAACTGTCATTAAACAAATGGTTGTAAGAAGAGGACTAGCTGACGTGTCAATTCCTGCAAGGAATGGAATGATTTATTTTTCTTTTTCTTTTTGTTAGATATATATCTCACTTGCCCTTTAAAAGCAAGACGAAGGATGCATAGCCTTCCCTCTTCCAATATTTCTACCAACACCACCCTGCAACGTAGGTTGCACTAAGCAAGGGTGTCTAACTCCAAGCGTACTGGGAGTTTCCAAGGTTGAGGATGGAGATGAACTTGGATGAGTTATCTCTACCTTCAGACTTTGCTCTCGTATCACAAGGATACAAGGAGGCTTTCAGAATTTTCTCCCCTAATTTCCCCCACCCCCCAGGATGCCTCTCAACCTGGATCTACCCAGCCCAACCCCTTGGCTGAGAATGACCGCCAACCAGCCTATCCCTGCCTTGCCTCTTGTGTTAGGTTTTGCTTCCCCGCACTTCCTGCCAGAAACCCGCTCAGGAATTGGAGAGTCAGTCCAAGACAGAAGAGCAGGTTGTTGAAGGCTGATCGCTCAACATCAGGGATGTTGTGCAAAGAAGGCTGACTGTATCTTCCAAGGAGGGTACAAAGAGATATTCCCCCTCCCCCAAGATGGGACTTCTCTGGAGCCATTTGCATCCTAGATTCCCCTACCCCCCTTCCCCTTTTCCTTGGGGTTTCACTTCAGTCAGCCTTTTCTACTTACCAGAAACTTTGGATTGAGTTCAGACGTTCACCCGGAGGAAGCGGCGGGAGGGCCTCTTGCCCAGGTAGTAATAGTTCAGGTATTGCCAGCGGTTTTTCCATCTACAAGAGAAAGTCCATCACTGACCAAGAGAACAAATGACCTGCCAGCTGGCTCCTCCTGTGTTGGAGTCCTCTATTGGGACTTTCTGCTCAGGAGCAAGGACCAGCGGAAGTGTCGGCAACCCTCGTCTAACACAACCAGCATACCTGGTTTCCTATGAAATGGAAGGCATCCCCCCAGCCATAAAATACTTTCCCAGGAGCTGAGCCTCTGTCTCAATTTATGGCCTGGAAGTCTGTAACAAAGCCCTGGCTGTGCCTGAACCTCTGGCCACAATGGACTAACCTTGCCTGCCCCATAACTTGTTATTGTTAAACACCAAGCAAACCAATCAAACTGAAACCTCTTAGTTGAAAGTGGAAAGGGTTAACACCAGTGGTGGGATTCAGAAATTTTTACTTCCGGTTCTGTGGGCATGGCTTGGTGGGCATGGTGTGGCTTTGGTGGGCGTGGCTTGGTGGGCATGGCAGGGGAAGGATACTGTGAAATCTCCATTCCCTCCCGATCAGCTGGGACTTGGGAGGCAGAGAATAGATGGGGGTGGGGCCAGTCAAGGTGGTATTTACCAGTTGTCCAAACTACTCAAAATTTCCGCTACTGGTTCTCCAGAACCGATCAGAACCTGCTGAATACCACCTCTGGTTAACACTACCTACAATAGAGGAAAGGTTGGGGAACATGACAGAGCTTGCAGAAATGGCTAAATTATCCTCCTTGATTAGAGAAAATAAATCTACATTTATAGCTGATGGGAAACCTCTGTAAATTTTTTTGCATGAAACAGAAAAAATGCACATAATTTGTAGTTTTGATGATTAGGGAAAAAAAAAAAAAGAGTAAGCTTTTTTGTAATCAAAGTAAGAGATAATTTTGTAATTGCGCTTATTTTGATGCAAAGGAAATTGGAAGGATTTTTCTATTTCTATTCCTTCTTTCTGTACTCTTGCTTTTTTTCTTTCTTATTTCTTTCTTTACTGCTTTTACTCTTTATAGTTTACATTAGTTTTTATGTTCTTTTTTAAAACTTTAATACAATTTATGAAAAACAAAGAAATAAACCGGAGCCTCTTTAGGTACACAGTTGAGGGGCAGTGTGGTTCAGATGGGTTTCAGGTTGGGGACACTTCACCACCCTCAACTTTCTAAAAATAGTCAGCTATCTGAAAAGAGCATCATTTTTGTCATTTGAGCATTGACATTGGTTGAACAAAATCTTGTTCCTGCATGTGTCTGGGAGCCTTGCTTCAAGGTATTTGTACACAGTGTTCTGTGTACTTAAGAACTATTTTTAGGAAAAGGGTTTCAACAGTTACAACATCTTTCCCCCTTTGTGGTCAGTGGTCCTTATATAACAACCTGGCCTGTTGTTCCTCTGGTGCTGTCAACCCTTCAAGGTAGACCCAACTAGGAAATTTTGTATGTGGCTTCCTATCCTGGTCTACCTCAAAGGACTAACACCTGCCATCTAGATTAAGATGATTTTCTGGGCAGGGGGATCTTGACCTCCATCCTTAGTGAAGATGGCCAGCAGGCTCTACGCCTGACATTTCTCATGGGCTGTTAAAATGGAAAATATTGCAAACCAGGAGGAGGAGGGGGGAGGGGGAGGGGGAGGAGGAGGAGATTTGGAGAAACTCAACTCCATGGCCTTCTGAATAGCTATCAATAATTGGTTTTGTTCTCAGGCATCAAGGCTAAAATATTTGCAGAGTCCAATTTACACATGCTTGTTTTCTGAAAGTGTTTCATAGAATGCCTCAATTTTCTCTTCCCTGTGCCGGATTCTTTTTAACTTTGTTCATGGGCTTTTTAAAAGATTGTTTTCTTATAAATTGAAAGATCATTGCCCACATAGTTATTTACCATGGGCAGCCATGTGAACTTCCTAAAACGATAAATACATTTTTAATAGGGATATCCTCTTCATTTTTCATGCAGAATTTTGAGGCCCCGGTACTCACCCTGTTGCTTTTTTTTTTTTGTTTTCTGACCAGCTTTCTTGGCTATTTTTTTTTTAAATCGCTGAAGGGGAACTCTTTTTATGCAAAGGCTGTTAATGTTTCTTTAGATGCTGCTTCTGCTATTTCTTCTTTTTGAGTTTGTAACAATGGTAAAAGTTTCTTCAGTTTGGCTACCTTCCAAAAGAGTTGGGCCAATTCCTGAAAGCCCTGGGATGTAAAGAGTAAAGAGGATGGCCTTGAGGGCAAGAGGGAAAATCTGAAAGGAAATAACACCTAAGCCCAAACGATGAAGAAGGTATGCATAAATCTTTCAGACAGACACTCCTCTAATTCACATGCTTAAAAGAAAGGGAGGGGATAAAACATAATCAGTCATAGAAGATTTGGATTTGGTTACCATAGCCACTCTTAATACATGTAGTTGTCATACAAAGTGGATTTCTTGATTTGATCTAGATCTTGAGGTCAATGTGGGGATCAGTGTCCATCAGCCTTGATGGCAGGGTGATTCCTTTTGAAGGCCACCTGCTGAGATGACAATGTGCTTTTATGGCAATTGGCTGACCATTGTGAGAATACAGTGTGGACTAGATGGATTAGGGGTCTATCCACCAAAGTATGGCCTATGTCAATGTATCTTAACCTTGGACACTTTAAATTGTGTGGACTTCAACTCAACCAGCATGCTTTTTGGGGAATTACCCAACTAAGTAACCTCTTCAGAATCAAGCAATAAGCAATATCCAAATCAAAAATTACCAAGTCAGACAATAAACAACAGCCTAATCAAGACATTATTAAGACAAAAACAACACAGACAGACAAGGCACTAGTATATAACCGGACAGCAAACCTCACTTTCTTCTAACACTGAAGATGTTACCCAGTTGGGTAATGAAACATCTGCAAGAAAACCACCAAGTTCAGAGAGCACCAAGGATCTCACAGTTCAAACCTGAGCTACAAATATTCTCTTGTAAAGTCAAGATTATGTGTGTTACACATAAAAAGATAATGTGTGGAGCTTCATCTGCACAGTTGTGGCTGCTATTCTGACTTGCTTGACAATCCTACAGTAACCCTCATTTGCCATCCTTATGGTTAAACCACAGTTAGTTCCTCGCTGTTTTTCTGAGACTCCTGAAGGCTATGATGCAGTTGGGTATTTGCTAGGTTCAGCCCCAGCCACGAGACCGTGGGTTTTACAAGAGCGGAAATCCAAATTAACCTTCATGACTAATCCTGACAAAGCCCAAAAATTCTAAAATCAAGACAGAAGTTTGTTTCTGGCTTTTTAAAAAAAACAAAAAACTTTCCGATAAATTGAATTTGAGTGTTTTCTCCTACACCCGTTCATGGCCCTTCCTTTCCCTCACAACTGTATTTTATTCAGCAATTTTGTTTATTAGAGTTCACTTGTTTGTTAACAGTTCTGAGAAAAGGGAAATAATGTGACATGGTGGTAAGATGAAAAAAATGAGATGGGAGATGGGAAGAAAGATTTGGAGCTTAGTTAATAATCACACCATGTGGTTTCTTAAATCTGCTAACTTAGCTTCTAAAGTATGTTTGAGGTTGTGTGAACCCAGATTGAATCCATGAACCACAGTCAAGCAAGCCATGATTTTACAGGTAGTCCTTGCTTAACAACTGGTCGCCTGGCAAACATTGAAGGTTATGATGGACAGCACCTCCCCCACAAAGCTATTGTTGATCTGGTTTCAGAGTTCCTATAGTTACATGCATGTAACTAACTAACTAACACACAAACACACACACACAGTGTCATGATTACATTTTGGGTCTTGGCAACCAACTCGCCTTTATAACTGGTTGCAGTGTTGTGCAGTGGCTTAACTGGGATTTCCAACTTTTTTGCCAGTTTCCAGCCTTTGGGATGGGTTTCCAGGAAGAAAATTCCCACAGAATAGAAGAGAAGAGAATAGAATTCTTTACTGGCCAAGTGTGATTGGACACAGAAGGCATTTGTCTTTGGTGCATAAGCTCTCAGTGTACATAAAGAAAAATAAAATACATTCATCAAGAATCATTAGATACAACACTTAGTGATAGTCATAAGATACTAATAAGCAATCAAATCGTACTAGGAAACAAATAAAAATTGTAAAGATACAAGCAACATGGTTATAGTCATAAGTGGGAAGAGAGAGGCACTAAGAAGGATGAGAAGAAGAATAGTAATACAGTCTTAGTAAATAATTGGACAGTGTTGTGGGAATTAGTTGTTAAGTAGAATGATGGCATTTGGGAAAAAACTGTCCTTGTGTCTAGTTCTGGTGTGCAGTGCCCTATAGTGTTGTTTTGAGGGTAGAATTTGAAACAGTTTATGTCCAGGATGTGAGGGGTCTGTAGGTATTTTCCCAACCCTCTTTTTGACTTGTGCAGTATACAGGTCCTCAATGGAAGGCAGCTTGGTAGGTCCGTCGTGAATAAGACCCCCCTCATTTCAGATCTGATTCCAGATGGGGGGGCGGACCTGATGGGCATTACAGAGACCTGGTTGGGCACAGAAAGGGGGAAGCCCCCTCATTGAAATGTGTCCACCGGGTTTCCGTGCATTTCATCAGCCAAGGGTCCAAGGCAGGGGTGGGGTGGGGGAGTTGCGGTTATCATTAATGAGAGCTTGGAGCCGAGGGAGGTCACTGTCCCGCAGACAGCCGGCTTTGAGTCTCTCTTTGTGCGGTGGGGCCAAGGGGTACAAGTGGGCTTACTGATCACGTACCTGGCTCCCTGCCAAGTGACAGCAGCCCTGCCTGAGCTGCTCGATGTGATAGCCGAGTCGGCAGTTGATACCCCCAGGCTTATGGTCATGGGGGATTTCAATCTGCCATCGGTAGGCGAGACATCATCGACAGTTCGGGAGTTCATGGCCTCCATGGCAGCCTTGGACCTGACCCAGTTAGTAAATGGGCCCACACACACTGGAGGACACACGCTGGACTTGATTTTCGTCTCGAGACAGTGGCTGAATGACCTGGAAGTGGGGGATTTAGTCATCACTCCCCTGCCATGGACAGATCATTCTCTCCTTCGCCTGGACTTTCAAACCGCAAACTCTCACCGCAGGGAGATGGAGCCAGTTCGGTGGTTCCGTCCCAGGCGCCTGATGGACCTGAGTAGGTTTCTGATGGAGCTTGGGCCGATTCCTGGGGATCTAGCCCACGGCTCGGCCGAAGAACTCGTTGTCGCCTGGGAAAGGGCGGCGGCGGGGGCTTTGGACCGTGTCGTGCCTATGCGGCCTCTGACCCAGCGCTACTCTTGACCTTGGTTCACTAAGGAGCTGAGAGAGATGAAGCACCGGAAAAGACGCCTAGAGAGCGCTTGGAGAGCCAGCCGTTCTGAATCTGACCGAACACTAGTGCGGTCGCATATTCAGGCCTATCTAGAGGCAATAGGGACGGCAAAGCAAGAATACTTTTCCGCCCTTATAGCATCGGCAGATAACCGCCCAGCCGCCTTGTTTAGGGTGACCCGCTCCCTTCTTTTTCAGGGGGCTCAGGAGGACCCCTTACAGGGACATGCTGAGGAATTTGGAAGGTATCTGCACGATAAAATCGCTCAGATCCGGGACGGGCTGGACGCCGATTGGGTGGATCCAGGCGGGATGACACAGGCACGTCTTGAGAACATTGTTTGGGCTGAGTTCGACTCTGTGACTCCCGAAGACATGGACAGGATACTGGGGAGGTTGAATGCCACCACATGTTTATTGGACCCGTGTCCCTCCTGGCTGGTACTGGCCACTCAGGAGGTTACACGAGGCTGGCTCCATGTAATTACCAGTGCTTCTTTGATGGAAGGAGTCTTCCCAGCCACCTTGAAAGAGGCGGTGGTGAGGCCTCTCCTTAAGAAGCCTTCCTTGGACCCGGCTATTTTGGCTAATTATCATCCCGTCTCCAATCTCTGCTTTTTAGTGAAGGTTGTTGAGAGTGTGGTGGCATGGCAGCTTCCTCGGTACCTGGATGACACTGTTTATCTAGACCCGTGCCAGTCCGGCTTCAGGCCTGGGAACAGCACGAAGACAGCTTTGGTCGCGTTGGTTGATGATCTCTGGAGGGCACGGGACAGAGGTTGTTCCTCTGTTCTTGTCCTGTTGGATCTGTCAGCGGCGTTTGATACCATCGACCATGGTATCTTGCTGCAACGGTTGAGGGGGTTTGGGAGGCACCATTTTACGGTGGTTCTCCTCCTACCTCTCCCACTGTTCGCAGATGGTGTTGACAGGGGGGCAGAGATCGACCGCTAGGCAACTCACTTGTGGGGTGCCACAGGGGTCGATTCTCTCGCCTCTCCTGTTCAACATCTATATGAAGCTGCTGGGGGAGATCATACATAGTTTCGGGGTGAGTTGTCAGCTGTATGTTGACGATACTCAGCTGTACACTTCCACCCCGAACCACCTCAACGAAGCCGTTGATCTGATGACTCAGTGTCTTGAGGCCGTTCGGGTCTGGATGGGGACGAACAGACTCCAACTCAACCCATCCAAGACGGAGTGGCTGTGGATACCAGCGTCCCGGCACAATCAACTAACCCCATTGTTGACTGTGGGGGGCGAATCGTTAGCCCCCAGGGAATCAGTGCGCAATTTAGGCGTTCTCCTGGATGCACAGCTGTCTTTAGAAGACCATCTGACGGCCGTCGCCAGGGGAGCTTTTCATCAGGTTCGCCTGATTCGCCAATTGCGCCCTTTCCTGGATCGGGACTCGCTATGCACAGTCACTCATGCCCTTGTTACTTCCCGTCTGGATTACTGCAATGCTCTCTACATGGGGCTCCCCTTGAAGAGCACCCGGAAGCTCCAACTGGTACAGAATGTGGCCGCGTGGGGGATTGAGGGAGCACCTCGTAGCTCCCATGTAACACCTCTCCTGCGCAGGCTGCACTAGTTGCCGGTGGTCTTCCAGGTGCGCTTCAAGGTGCTGGTTATCACCTTTAAAGCGCTCCATGGCATGGGACCGGGATACTTACGGGACCGCCTGCTGCCGCCAGTTACCTCCCATCGTCCGGTGCGTCCAGTCCGCTCTCACAGAGAGGGCCTCCTTAGGGTACCGTCAGCCAACCAATGTCGGCTGGCAGCCCCCAGGGGAAGAGCGTTCTCTGTGAGGGCTCCGGCCTTGTGGAACGATTTGCCGGTGGGACTCCGTCTTCTCTCTGATCTTTGGACCTTTAAGCGCGAGCTCAAGACCTTCTTTTTTCACCAAGCAGGGCTGGCCTGATTGATTTTAATATTGTGGGTTTTTAGTGGATTTTTAAATAGGGGTTTTATTTTATTTTTGTAATTTTCTTAATTAATATTTTTAACTTACAGCCATCGAATTAGATTTTTAAACTTGATATTGTATTTTAAATTTTTGGATTATGGGTGTTTTATCTGCTGTACACCGCCCTGAGTCTTTGGAGAAGGGCGGTATAAAAATTTGAAAAATAAATAAATAAATAAATAAAATTGTTTTTTCTGCAGTTCTAATTATCCTCTGAAGTCTGTGTCTGTCTTGGGTTGCAGAACCAAACCAGACAGTTATAGAGGTGCAGATGACAGACTCAATAATTCCTCTGTAGAACTGGATCAGAAGCTCCTTTGGTAGTTCAAGCTTTTTGAGTTGGCGCAGAAAGAACATTCTTTGTTGTGCTTTTTTGATGACGTTTTTGATGTTAGCTGTCCATTTTAGATCTTGCAATATAATAGAACCTAGAAACTTGAAGGTCTCTACTGTTGATACTGTGTTGTCAAGTATTGTAAGAGATGGTTGTACAGGAGGGTTTCTCCTAAAATCTACCATAATTTCTACGGTTTTGAGTGTATTTATTTCCAGATTGTTCTGATTGCACTACAAGGCTAGTTGTTCAACCTCTCATCTGTATGCAGATTCATTATTGCTTCACTTAACAACTATGGTGCTCACTTAACAACAACCACAAAAAGTTGTCAAGTCAGGTCGGTCACAGGGGTGCCTTGACTTATGACCGTCATGATTTATGACAGAAAATCCAGGCTCCATTATTGTTGTAAGTCAAGGACTACCTATATACAATCATTGCAAGGTTTGAGGGAAAAGCCTGGTCTCCAACTTTCTGGAAGGCTAGGAAGGTAGGGGCCTGCAGAATCTTTGGTGCGGGGGGGGGGGCGCGTCCCAAATGGCAGGAGTCACTACTGAAAGGTTTTGCCCTCCCCCCAAGGCAGGAACAGCATGTACAGAATCATCAGTATTTCTTTTCTTGTAAGGTGAATGAGATTTGCCTGGGTTGGCTGCAACTGAAACCCCAAGATTCCAAGTACTCTTTATGACTTAGCCAATGGGCTGATCACACAACCAGCAGGTCTCACTAGCCATTTCGTGAAGGTGGGAAGACCTGAATTTACTTGCTTTACTTGCTCAAATTGATAAAAAAGGACTCACAGCCTGCATTTTCCAGCTGTATCAAAAGTAGAAAAGTGGAGGAAGTGGAAAGTGGATTCTTATGCTGGCTCAGCTAAGGCAGTTGGAATGCTTGTTCAGTTTCATTTCACTGTAGTCAAACTTCACCCCTCCAGCTGGCTCCTGTGGCAGTAAAGTCCCCTCTTTGGTCAGTGGGTTCTGCCCTCCCACACCATTTCATCTAGGGTGGATGGACTGATGAAACTGGACATTTAAAAAAAAAATTAAAGATGTGAAATTGTCAAGAGTTCTATCAACTTTTCTTTTTCTTACAAGTTCATTGATGGAGCAACAGAAAGGTGGACTTCCTTCCTTCCTTCCTTCCTTCCTTCCTTCCTTCCTTCCTTCCTTCCTTCCTTCCTTCCTTCCTTCCTTCCTTCCTTCCATCCATCCTTCCTGTGAGAGAGCTATGAAAGATGGTAAAATTGTGTGGGGTTTTTTCCTTCTCTTACTGAATCAACATAGGATGTACCATACTGGAAGTTACCAGGTACAAGGGTATTGGGGATGGGTGTGGGCTGGGGGAGGGGACAGGTGCTTCAAAAAAAAGGGTTGACAGTAGAAACCACCTATGATCAAAGAACTGCCCACAGAAAGGAAAAGGTAAAGGTGCAAGAGAATCCCACCAAGATCGTGTTGACCACATTTTGGACAAAACACAACACAACACAGCCATCACTGGGACCAATGCAGTAGAAAAGGTTTTAATCTGGAGTTTTGTTTCCAGCTGGGTTAGGTACAGGAATCCAGTGGTTAAGTTAAGGCGGAAATACTCCTGTTGAAAATTGCCTTTTCATTGGTTTGGTTTCCACTGCAGTACCATGAAGTCCAATTTACCAAACCAACTTTTTGAACAGCTTTGCCCAATCTGCATGCTCCAGATTTATAGAACTGCCGTTCCCAAGATGGCTAGGAATTTTGGGAAGTGCAGTCCAACCTTTTCAGCAAGATCCACAATGATTTGATTGCTGCTTCCTTGTGATCAGGGGAAGATTGCAGCAATAACCAGGGCTGTATCCAGCTCAGACAGGAATTCCGCATGGTGGGGCTTTTCCCCCCTGAAATGCAGAGAAGAAGCCTTTTGTTTCCAGAGCTTTGGGGCTTTTAAATATTGCCATTCACCACCAAGATGGACTTTGCACAGGACTACACCCAGATGCTGATGATTTGATAATGATTGCGTGCTTGTACCGCAACCAGCAACCATGCAGTGTACACAAAGCGGGTGATTTGCTCCTTGGCCTTGCCGTCTCTTCCGGGTGCTTTGAAACCTAGCTGGGAATCTTGGCTCAACCTTGTTAAAATCTTCAAAGCTCCTTCTCCTGAACATGGAAATAAGGTCCCTGGAGGAAAAGGCAAATCCTTTTCTGCAACAAAGAGCTTGGAGCTCAAGAGGAAGGGCTGAGGGCGCCACTGAAACCTCCTTCCTTCTTCGGAGCTGCAGCTCAGTCTCTTCCCGGTGGGACTGGGAGACCAGTTAACAATGTCAATTTCAGATCAGCAGGGAGCTGGGAGGTTGTGTAGTATTTATTGAGGAGTTGGCTTAGTGAGGTCCCCTCCCCCTTAGCTGCCTCTCCCCCTCCAGCCCATCTGCTACAAAGTCTGATGCCGTAATTCAGAGAGCCACCTGCTCTCACGTGTAGGCAACTGGCTGTTCTAGTGCCGCTTGGTAGCCAAAATAGCATGTCCTCCGGCTGCTGCTTCTCCCTCTCTCCCCCAGGCTGTCAGGCCTGCTCTGTTCTGCATCTTACCAGTGCACGAGTAGCGCCACACAAATGCCATGTGGGAGGCAGAAGGTAATGAGCCAAGCAGGTGTGTCCAGGAGCCAGATGTGAAAGAATGGCACTCCATCCGTACCAGCCTCTTTGTCGTGTCCCACTCCTCCGCTGACGGCCGGGTCAGGGAAATCCGAATCAGGCGTGCCTCTGCAGCTCTGCCAAAGTCCTAGCAAAGTCCTCAGGGCAGGCAGGAGACCAGAAAGTGACTTCAGCAAGATATGTTTAGACTTTGCCTGACTCAGGGAATGCCAGAAAGCAGATCCTTTATATAGGCCATGGGGTGTGGCTCCATGACTCAGCACTTATCCAGGCCTGCCCCTCCCTTCCTTCTGTTGCCTCGTCTATCAAGTCTTCTGACACGAGGGTCACTCCAGTCTGCAGCTGTTGGTAATTGACCTCCCTCAGGCTCACATGCTGTGGAGGAGGGGGAGGGGTCTAGTTGCTCCGTTTGCCTGGGCATGGAGCCAGAGCTGGGGGCTGGAGATACTTCCTCCTCTTCAGCCTGTCTGGGCATGGAGCCAGGGCTGGGGCCGGGAGGCATACTAGAACATTCCTCCGTGTTCGGAAGCAGATAAGAAGACCCTGGCTGTGGTGAGATTGGACGAGACACAACACTCTTTTGCATAGGGCGGCAGCTCATGATTGTGGTGAATTTGGGGTGACTTTTTAAAAGGAATCTTAAGGATCCTTCTGGGGACAAAGCAGTGGAGAAAAATGCAGGTCTGATCTGCAGAATGATACTCATTAAAAATTCCCGATGTCTGGAAGGGCCACTTTGCCTGTTGGGGTAGACGCAACAGGCCCTTCAAGCGCCATAACCAGAGGTGAAATGCTACCTGTTCAGACCGGTTCCGCCAATCTGGTAGCGATGGTGGCAGGTGGTTCTGAGAACTGGTAGCAATGGCGGCATGAGCTCCGCCACCCATTTGGTCGTCATTACTTCCTGGTTTTAACCAAGAAGTAACCTGTTTTTTACCCTCTGCACATGCGCAGAGGGTCTGTGCACACATGTGACATGCGTGGTGCATGCACTTCCAAACTGGTAGGGAAAGTAAATAGATTTCACCCCTGCCCATAACCATAGTGCAAACATCCGCAGGTACCCCTTTTCAATGGCATATCCTTTAGATGACCTTATCTTAACCCAGCTCACAGCGGAGGCCACTAAGGTGTTCACTCTCTTCCAAACATAAAAACTAGCAATAATTAATCAAGGATGGGATTGCTGACATAGCAAAGGGTGCAAGCTGTCCAGCTCCTAGTGACCACTACAGGCACTCCATCATCTAGTCCTGAAGTTATGGGAACTGTCCCCTAAGGGCAGGGGTCTCCAAACCTGGCAGCTTTAAGATTTGTGGACTTCAGCTCGCAGAATTGAAGTCCACAAGTCTTAAAGCTGCCAAGTTTGAAGACCTCTGCCTAAGGGGGTCTGGGCTCCATTTGCAGAGACTTCTGACTCTTGGTATCTTTGCTCTGCAATGCCTAAGAGACACTTCCCAAAATTGCTTAATTTTTGCATGGATTCCTTATAAAAGCAGGTTTGGTGGTCTTTAGAAAGAGCTACTTTATTTTATTATTTAATTTTTAAACATGCATTAACTGTAGGTCTCTTCAGAGAATGCTAATACTGTGGTAAGAGTAGACTTCAATTTACAACCAAAATTAGAACCAGAATTTCCATTGCTACCATCTCAGGATGTTTTGTTTTGTTTTGTTTTATTATTTTATTTTTTTGTCTTTATCCCATCTTTGTTACTTTATAAATAACTCAAGGTGGTGAACATACATAATACTCCTTTTTTTTCTATTTTCCCCATAACGACCCTGTAAGGTGGGTTGGGCTGAGAGAGCGGGATTGGCTCAGTGTCACTCAGTCGCTTTCATGCCTAATGCTGGATTAGAACTCACAGACTTCTGCTTTCTAGGCCAGCATCTTCACCATTAGACTAAATTGGCTAATGCAGGTTTATGCAGGCCCCCAGGTGTGCCCTAAAGTTCTTGCAGGAGTGTCTGTTTTCAGAAGTGGCAGTGAAGGAACTAGTAGTTGTCACCAACATATTGTTCCATACAACCTGGGTGGTGCTGTATGACTCACATACAGCTCAGGTTGAGCAAGTCTCACCTGCAAGAGCCAGACAGTGGGGGCATTATAACAAAGTTGACCAAGAGATGGTTGAAACCAGTTTTCATGAAGCCCTTGCTGAACTTTCTTTCTTGTTTAGCATCCTGCTCATGGAAACTGCAGAAAATCAGGAAACTGGTTGCACATTTGCAGAGGTGTGACCAGAGTCCTGATTTTTGGCTACCATAGCCCAATGGGACTCTCTTCATTCAGTGGCTTCAAACCACAATGTGTTTGTTCCTCCCTCCCTTCTTTGTTCCTTCCCCCAGGTCTGCTTTTTTCTCTCCAAAGAGCAGATGGTAGTTCACCTCTTTGCTTTGATGTGCTTTCTGCTAACCTGGAGAGTCTACCTTTCTTGCTCCTTCAGAAAACATCTATCGGTCTCCCTGATACCACAACTTTGGAGGTCCTCTCTGCAGAACAGAGAACATTCTTCAATTAAGGTCATCTTGGCTCAAGTCCATATGTACAGCTGTACTTTCTAACATATCCAGTCCTTGCTTCAGGAGGGTGTGGCTGCGGCAGACACAATTATACATTATGTACTTAATGCAGTTATTCAATTAGCAATTTTTCTGGCTTTACAGGGTTGGCTCACCAGCTTTATATCATGTGGAAAGCCACAAGAAAATGAATCAAGATAACTGCATATTGTGACTGGGCATTACTAATATAATGTTCAGACTTTCAAAACAGCCAGAATGCATCCCAGGTCCAAACACTAGCACCTGTTTCCCTATGTCATAGTACAGTACGTGATCTTAAAAGTATCACCATCACTGGGGCCAGCTTAGGCTTTTTTTTTAAAAAAATGTTCTTATAAAGGGCAGCAGTAATATTTATAATGACCTGGGCAGCATTTTTCTGGATACAAGGTTGATGTTAAATTATTGAATGTTTTCTTATTGCCTGGAGAAATGAAGTGAAAGAGCCTCCATCACCCAAGCGCTCCAGTGATATGATACATAATTTATTTAACGGACAATGCACAGGCTCTTGGGCTAAATGACTGTAATTCCCTTGCTGGCTGGGGAATTCTGGGAGTTGAAATCCACACATCTTAGAGGTGCCAAGAGCTTGGGGGACCCCCTGTTCCAGAAGAGGTGGGAAAGCAGAGAGAAGCAAGGCCAACCTTGATGAATTTTGTAGCTACGATGAGCTCATTGGTCTTCCCTGCCACTTCCCTGCAAAGTCTTTTCACATCTACCCTTGGAAAATAAAAATAATTAAGGGAATCTTTTTCCTCATTTGGGGTCCTTAGTGAACCCCAGCCCTTACTCTTATGAGAGAATAAAGAATATCAGATTTGGAAGGCACCTTGGAAGACACCTCTTCTAGTCTGACCCCCTGCTCAAGCAGGAGACTCTACCTACTCCATTCTGGATAATGAATTTTAGTATTAAGATGCCCTCTTTGTTCTTCTTGATGTATCTCAGCAGCCAGGATAAATCTTATGGCTTATGAATGGCCAATCAGAAAAACAGAATAACCATGTTGGAAGGGCCCTTGCAGGTCTTCTAGTCCAACCTCTTGCTCAAGCAAGAGACCCTAGACCATTTCAGACAAATGGTTGTCCAGTCCCTTCTTAAAAGCCTCCAGTGATAGAGCATCCACAACTTCTGAAGGGAAATTGTTCCACCTGCTAATTGTTCTCACTGTCAGGAATTTTTTTTTAGTTCTAGGTTCCTTCTCTCCTTGGTTAGTTTCCATCCATTGTTTCTTGCCTTTCTAGTTGAGTGGATTAGAAAGCTTCAAGCTGGTATACTTGAGTTTTCACCTTGCTTTCAAGAGGGCACAGGGAGAAGGACCCCCACAGAAACTCATTTCCTCATTTCCCAATTGTTCTACAACTACTCACAACAATCTACTACATGTCAATTTCACAGAAGATGCCGTTGAAAAGACACTCTGCAACCTAAAACCATCTCTATCGATTGGCCCTGATGGATTATGTGCCTACTTCCTAAAGAAGTTCTCAACCACTATAGGAGAACCACTTAGCATAATCTATGAAGTATCTTTCAGAACCAGCTCCTTACCTAAGTTATGGTCACTGGCCATGGTCATCCCTATCTTCAAAAAGGGTGACCCCAGCCTAGTTGATAATTACAGACCAATCTCATTATGTTGTGTCACCTGCAAAATCATGGAATCAATCATAAACCAATCCATTACCCTCTACTTAGAGACTAACAACCTACTCTCTAACAAGCTTAGAAAAAAATTGTCCTGCAACCTGCAACTATTACACTGCAAAAACATATGGACTTCAAAACTCGACCAGGGTAAATCAATAAATGCAATTTATATAGACTTCTATAAAGCTTTTGATTCAGTGGTACATGACAAGCTACTTCTAAAACTAAAATCTTATGGAATTTCTGGATTCCTGCATAAGTGGATAGCTGTGTTCCTATCAAACAGGCAGCAAATAGTCAAAATAGGGAACACCTTATCTAACCCTGCACCTGTTAACAGTGGTGTCCCCCAAGGCAGCATTTTAGGACCCACACTCTTTATACTTTATATAAATGACCTTTGCAATCATATTATAAGCAACTGCATTCTCTTTGACAATGCTGCTACTCTACAAAAAGACCTTGACTATGTGTCAGAATGGTTAAACAATCCAAATCTCAACCAACAAATGCTCTGTCTTACACATTGGCAAAAAAAAATCAGAACACAAAATACAAGCTGGACGGATACAACCTAACAGACGACTCTCACTCTGTCAAAGACCTTGGAGTACTCATCTCAAATGATCTAAGTGCCGGAGCTCACTGTAACAGCATTGTTAAAAAAGCATTAACAGTTGTTAACCTAATCTTGCATAGCTTCTTCTCCGGTAATATTGAACTGCAAACTAGGGCATACAAAATTTTGCCAGACCAATTGAATACAGCTTATCTGTCTGGAACCCGCACTACATATCAGACATTAATACAATCAAACAAATCCAGAGATATTTCACAAGAAGAGTCCTCCACTCCTCTGCTCACAACAAAATACCTTATGCCACCAGACTTGAAATTTTGTTCTTAGACAACTTAGAACTTTGCCGTCTTCAGTCTGACCTAAGCATAGTACATAAAGTCATCTGCTACAATGTCCTACCAGCCAATGAATACTTCAGCTTCAACCAAAACAATACAAGAGCAGAAAATAGATACAAACTGATGGTAAACCGATCCAAGCTAGACTGCAGAAAATACGACTTCAGTAACAGAGTTGTCAACGCCTGGAATGAACTACCTGACTCAGTGGTTTCTTCCCCAGATCCCCAAAACTTTAATCTTAGACTGTCTACTGTAGACTTCACCCCATTCCTAAGAGGTCTGTAAGGGGCGTGCATAAGCGCACCAGCGTGCCTACCATCCCTGTCCTAATGTTTTCTTTTATTCGTATCCTTTTCAAGTATTTATAATTATGTTTATACTTGTATCTGTCATAAAATACATGCTTGACAAATACACACACAAAAAAATCCAGCTCTTTCAAAACTTTTTGTGAAAGTGCTCACTTGGGGCACCCTTTGGCATGTGGCTGTTTTCAAACTGGCCAGGAAAGAGTCAGAATGGGGCGTTGCCTGACATTTCTTCTGGAAGGTTGGCTGCAACGTGCAAACCTTCCTGGTTGCTAGCAGCCTCCCCCCTCAATCATCACCCCGCCCTGGCCCTGACCAGGAGCCACGATTACAAGGGGGAGTAGAGTGGCAATGCATCAGACAGCCTGGAAACAGGACTGGTCCAGCCCCAGATCCACCTTCATCCAGGTAACCACTTGGCAGAATATTTAATGGCAAGCTTGTTCTGGCCAATGATCCATCAGCTAGCAACATGACATCACCCAAAGAAGCCCTTATAGGCTGAAAGGATCTATGAGGCAGGAGCCGGTAACCCAGCAACTGCCAGGAGCTGATTTGCATTTGAGTGGCTGGCTGGCTGGATTGGACATGATGGAGTGAAAGAACCCAAATTTCTTTTGCCAAAATTCTACTTGAGCCTGAATCCCACCCACCCGCTCCCTTTTGCTCCTGAATTGGACAGAAAAGACTTTCTCCAGTTTTGTCTGCCCCTTCCTTCCTTTTAGACAAGGCAGTGAATCTGTGGCTGGATGGGGAAGGGAAACTCGAATCCTGACCAGGAGCAGGTGGAAAGGCTTCTCCCTTTACAATTTACAAAAGAGGCTGCAATGCATTTAGTCCTGTTGGTGCAACACGATTGACCTGGTCCTCCCTGCCCTGAGAAAATGGACACCCTCCTTATCTCTGCTAAGACCAGGCACAGTGGTGGGCTGGACATTTTTCAGGGGACACACACACACACACACACACACACACACACACACACACACACCCCATTGGAAGGGAAGGGGCAGAACTGAAGCTCTCTGTTTCTCCCCTCCCTCTACATAAGAGCAAAATCTCTTCCCCCTTTCCCAGTATAACCACAAGGGGATGGTGGAGTTCTTGGAGAAGATCCAATTTTGGAGATCTCTCCTGTGTTTTGCCTGTACAATGAGGAAGAGGGCAACAGCTTAGAGCAGAACTGGGTGGTGGGATTTAGCTGGAAGATTTCCCTCTGGATTAGTTGTGAGGGTCTGAAGACATCCAGATGTGCTAATTCTCCATTTCAGCCCAGCACATCAGGTGTGTCTACAGCATGAGGACAAAGCAAGCACCAAGTGGATGGAAGCACCAAACTCACCCTGGTGGAAGATTCAGAGCTGCCCTTTTGTGTGGGGGATATAAGCTGTAAGGACCAATGTTGCCTGTGGCTCTGCCAGCCCAGCCTCCCTACTCACATGAGTTTGTGCCTGTACTGTCCCGAGCTCGGCCAGTGGACGGACTCCACATCTGAGACACCGGTGCTTCCTGGAAGGATCAGCCACTGCTTTCTGGATGTGCGCTCTGTGCTGCCGGCTAGATGGCGCCTCTGGGGGCTGATCCAGTAGTCCTGGAGGCCCTGGCGGCTAGAGTAAGCAGCCGGATGGAGGCTGACCAGCCTTTTCCAGGGCATATCCTCTATCACCCGCCGTGGAGGAAGAGCGCATGGCCTCCTGCAAAAAAGAAAGAGCCAGAGAAGGAGAGCTCATTAGAGGTGGATTCACATAGCATGAAAAGAATCTAATTATCCATTGCATAAAGTTGATGGGACACAATGTCCAGGAAGCACATCAATAGACACCTGGCAGATTCACTTGTGCGGAAAGGTGGGCTACCTATTGGATTATATAATTCCACTTGTTTCATGCTCAGGTTATAGAGTCCTGGGCTTGCTACCCAGATAGGCACAGCTGAGCCCCCAGGAAGTTGGCGTGCTAATATCAGATGGTAATCCACCGGCTAGAGGCTTCCCTGGGGATGGCATGGCATCAAAAAAAATCAAGATGGTGTTTGTGATTGCAATCCAGGCACCAGCCCATTTGGAAGGGGAGTCACTCTGCAGGCTGAAGTAGCAATAAATAGCAGAGCACTTAGATTTATATACAACCTCATAGTGCTGTATAGCAAAGTTCCCTAACCTTTTCAGGTTGGTGGGCCAGAAGTGTGGTGGGGGAAGAGGGGATGGTTTTGTGGGAAGGGCAGGCATGTACACATCTGTGCACAAGAGCAAACAGCTTTTTCTTGCACAAGTGGGGCCGAGAGTGCCTGCAACACTCGTGCGAGTGGGACCAAAAGTGCCAGTGATGCTCATGCAAGTGGGGCTGTGTGCACACACACGCACCAGCCAGCCATTCAAGCGGCCCAGTTGCAAATAGGCTGTGGACTGGTAGTGGGCTGTGGCCCACGGGTTAGGGACCCCTGCTTTATAGGACCCTCTAAATGATTTATAATGTCAGCATATTGCCATTACAGGCTTGACTTACAACCACAACTGAGACTACATTTTTAAGCAAGGGGCCAATAAAAATGCTTATCTTTGTGGGAGGAAGACACCACCAGTGCAGAATAAGTCATGCCAATGTCATGCATGTTGCGGGTAAGTCTTCCTGGATTTCCCTCCCCAGGTTTTGATGGTAGAATCTGATGGATCTTGGAAAGCCAAGCAGGATACCTCTGGCTGGGAGTGAGCGGCTACTCCAGAAGCTGAAAATACATCCCAGAAGTGGCTACTTTGATTGTCCAAGAAAAATATATGGGGAGTTCAGTGGTCTTTATTTTTTATTTATTATATATATACGTATACGTATACATATACATATACGTATGTATATATGTGTGTGTGTGTGTGTGTGTGTGTGTGTGTGTGTGTGTAGGTCTTTGGTTATTCGGGTTTTCTCCCGCGTAAAATTGGAAGTGTCTTGGTGACGTTTCGACGAAGTCTCATTTGTCATCTTCAGGCTTCAGCTTCGTGCTTCTGGGAGCAATGTGTGATTGCAGCTGTTTCTTCCTTTTTAACTGCTAGTGGGGGTTTGAACTGATTGGGTGGGAGCTTGGCTGTGCTCTGATTGGATGGGGTTTTTTTGTGCTCTGATTGGCTGGGGGTGTGTCCTGTTTGGGTGGGGGCTTGGTTGTGCTCAGATTAGTCTGTGTTGCAGGGGGATTTGAGCTGGTGAGCTGCATTGCTGTTGTTTGGCTTCATGTTTGTGGTCATGCTACATCTTCATAGTGGGTGTCTGTCTGCTGCATGTACGGATTGGAGGGGTTTGAAATGGCTAATGTTGCAGCTGCAGTCTGGCTTCTGGTCCTTGGTCGTGCTTCATGATTAGTGTGGATTTGGGTCTGCTTTCTGGGTGGATGTGTGGTGGTGACATCCTGTGTGGACCTTGTGAGTGTGGGTCTGGTGTCATTCCTTGTGTTAGGGACTCGTTTGTCAATAAGGGCGTGTTTCCAAATGGTTGGTAGGTGGGAAGTATCATCTCATTTGTTCATGCTGTGTGGGCGTTTTTCTATCTCAATGGCTTCTCTGATTATTCTGTTGTTAAAGTGTTCAGTTTTGGCAATAGTTCTGGTCTTTTTAAAGTCAATATCGTGTCTTGTGGCTTTAAGGTGTTGGACCAGGGAAGAAGTTGGTTCCTCTTTTTTGACTGAGTTCTTGTGTTCTTCAATGCGTGCACTTATTCTTCTGTTGGTTTGTCCAATGTATGTGGTGGGGCAGGTGGTGCATGGGATTTCATATACTCCTTGATTTTCTAACTCAATTTTGTCTTACGCGGGAGAAAACCCGAATAACCAAAGACCTACATACAAACACCCGCGAAAACCTCAGAAAACAAATATATATATTTGTAAAAGAGCATGAGGTGTGTTGAACTCTGTGCCCTGAGGCCAAACTTTGCCCATTTCATATATTTTCACCTTAGAAGGGGGAGCAAATGGCAGCCAATAGTCAGCCGTTGTGGTCAGGTGAGGCTGCAGAGCAAAATGGCTTGAGTGCAAAACATCCACGCATGGCTAGGTTTGCAAAGACAAAGAGGTGGAAGAGATAGTGGTAACTGGGCACCTTGGCAGAGAGCATGAAGCCAAGGTGGGTACAGGGAGGGCCAAGTAGATGTAAAGCCGACCTTGGGAATGGTATACAAGAGCCATGAGGGAAATTGGAGAAGCAGTTCTGGCCCAGATAGAAATAGAAGTGTGAGAAAGAAACTCAGAATAGCCCTGCCTTGATTTGGGGGCAGAGAGAAACTTAGATTCTGTTAATATACCACTGTTTTCCAACCTCACCAATTTTAAAATGGATAAACTTCAATTCCCAGAATGCCCCAGCCAGCACATCCACCTATTCTGGCTGGGGATTGAAGCCTATCCTTCCTGGCTGGGGAACTCCGGAGATGAAGTTCACTCAGAGTTGCCAAGTTTGGGAAACTCCCCCCTACAGCAATCAAGTCACATTCCTGGAATCACAGCAGTGTCTGTTTCATGGCACCTCATGGCCTACCTCAAAGGGCTGTCAGCAGTCTAGATTTGCCATACGTGACGCACAGGTGTTGTTAACCTGACCAAGCCTGACAAAGAGCCAACGGTGCATCCTTGCAAAGACTTGGACAATCGCTTGTCCTACATGTCTCCCTAAGTTTGCGTTAGGGAGACAAGGGGATTTTCTGCATCCCTGGCTGAGCCTGAAATTCAAAATTCCTCTCTACTGGTTTAACTTGATGTGCAAATGCCTAGCCCAGTTAAATCAATAAGAGGTGTAATCATACCAGAAGGGGCCAGGGAACCTTAAAGAGTATATTGTCCATATTGTTCAAATCTGGAGCTCAGAAATTGTTTTAATGCAAAGACACTCTTCTCAGGGTGCTGGAGTGGATGGCATCAAGTGGCAAGCACGGGTATTGCTGTTCTTGTACTCAAAGCCTGGTGGTTTTTTTTCAGGAAACAACAAAAAATTAAAATAAAAAATAAATAAAATAAAATAAAATAATCTTGATTGCAGTAGCTCAAGAACGTTACACATGGAAAATAAGTTGAAACTAAATCTGCAGTGAGAGACAGTGCAGGGTAGTGGTTAATGGCCCAGGCTAGACACCAGGGATCCTGAGTTCTAGTCTCATCTTGGGCATTAAGCCAGCTGGGTGACCCTTGGCCAGTCACTTTCTCTCAGGCCTAGGAAAGGGGCAATGACAATGACAGGGACTTGTCCAAGCAGTTGCCAGGAGTCACAAAAACTGACTTGAAGGCATATTGCAAAAACTGCCATAGGGCAGAAGTAGAAGTGATAAGGTTGAACTATGTAAAACTATACAAAACCAAAAAAAAAGTTTAGTTGTGAAACAACTAAGAACATAGACTCCCTGATCCCTAAAAAAGCTGAAACGAGCCCTGAATCTAGGCGAGGGGGCAACTAACAAGCGGAGACTCCAGGTAGTTCAGAATGCGGCTGCGCGGGTGATAGAGGGAGCCCCTCATGGCTCCCACGTAACACCTCTCCTGCGCAGACTGCACTGGCTGCCTGTGGCCTTCCGGGTGCGCTTCAAGGTTCTGGTAATGATCTTCAAAGCGCTCCATGGCATAGGGCCAGGCTACTTACAGGACCGTCTGCTGCCACCGAATGCCTCTCACCGACCGTGCGCTCTCACAGAGAGGGACTCCTCAGGGTGCCGTCGGCCAGGCAGTGCCGACTGGCGACACCCAGGGGAAGGGCCTTTTCTGTGGGGGCCCCCACTCTCTGGAACGAGCTTCCCCCAGGTCTTCGCCAACTTCCTGACCTTCGAGCCTTCCGTCGCGAGCTTAAGACACATCTATTTATCTGCGCAGGACTGGACTAGAATTTTAAATTTTTAAATGTTTAAATTTTAAATTTGGTTTTAAATGGGTTTTATTATTTATATCTCTATTTTAAATATTCGGCCTATGTAATAAGTTTTTTAAATTAATGTTTTACCTTGTATATATTTATGTTTTTTATATGGCTGTAAACCGCCCTGAGTCCCTAGGGAGATAGGGCGGTATAAAAGTACGAATAATAAATAAATAAATAAATTCAGACTTCAGAGCTATCTAATTTTAAAATAGAGATTAACATGTAAAGATTGCAGATTAGAATTTAAAGATTGGCTGATAGGAGCAGCTGTTTCAGGAGACAACGACGACGGACAGCCGGCTTCATCCAGGCTGAGCAGAAGCGTGGCTGGGGATCCTGCAGCTGCCCCCTCTCCTGTTACAGGCGAAGACCCCACGGCAGGAGGCTCACAGCTGCTGGGATCACAAGGCTGCAGACCAGAGGTGGTATTCAGGAGGTTCTGACCCGTTCTGGAGAAGCGGTAGCAGAAATTTTGAGTAGTTTGGAGAACCAGTAAATACCACCTCTGACTGGACCCGCTCCCATCTATTCTCTGCCTCCTGAGTCCCAGGGGATTTTGCAGTAACCTTCCCCTGGAGTGGGGTGGGAATGGAGATTTTACAGTATTCTTCCCCTGCCATGCCCACCAAGCCACACCCACGGAACCAATAGTAAAAAATTTTGAATCCTACCACTGCTGCAGACACTCATCCTTTAAGTTGCCAGAACCACAATTCTGGCGAAAAAGCCAAAAAGAGGACCAGGGGCGAAGTTTCTTGGCCAAGTTCAAAAGCTAGTGGGGTTTTCTTGAGTGGCAAGTGGTTGGAGTTGTTATTTATAAAGTGATAACCTTAAAATCAGGAGGCTTATTTATTAACTTCCTTCCTTATTGTAGTGAAAGTACCAAAAGCAGAATGTAAATAAGAATCAAGAAAAAAACAAAGGTACTCTGACAAGCTAAACCAACTAAAATCAGCCACAATAGCAAGAGATGCCTTGACTTTGGGATGCAAAGTGGGGGAAAGTGGTATTACTATTAGATAATTTTAAACTATGCTTCAAGGCCTATTTTCCCCACCCCGTTTTAGATAGTCATATGTAGAATAGAATAATAACTTTATTGTCACGTTGCATGTATACTAATTGGCATACATTAAAATGAAATTTTGTTGCATACAGCTCTCAAAGGGTCACTACCTCCCAATATACACTACCTAACCATGACAGAATAAATAAATACAAAATTAAGTATATGCCCACATATATGAGAAGAGAAAATACTGAGAAGATACAAATACAGCCAATCCTCAATTTACGATCATTTGTTTAGCGCTCATTCGAACTTACAACGGCTTATGACCAGTTTTCATACTTATGACCCCTGCAACTAGCAACTAGCATGTGTCTGCAATAGTTGCAGTGTCCCAGGGTTATGTGATCACCCTTTGTGATCTTCCCAACTGGCTTCTGACATGCAAAATCAGGGGGTAGAAGCTGGATTTGCTTAACAACCATGTGATTTACTTAACGACAGCAGTGATTCTCTTAAGGTCATAAAGTCAGATGTGACTCACTTAACAATCGCCTTGCTTAGCAATAGAAAGTTGTCAAGAGTCGAGGACTACCTGTAATCATGAAAGAAATCACTTTTCTAGAAAAGACAAGAAGAACATGTATTTTTAAGAATAAGTAAATGAAATGTTGAATACCGCTCCCCTGCTGACGTTTTTCTAGGTATGAGAAAAGGTCCTGTAATGAGCCCTGTCACAGCAACTCTCTGCTGCTGCTGCCGCTGCCTGCTTGCAGGCCCATGCTGGACACACTCACTGTTGACACGCCTACTCCAGAGGGGGGTTTCAGCAGGTTGTGACCAGTTCTGGAGAACCAGTAGCGGAAATTTTGAGTAGTTCGGAGAACTGGTAAATACCACCTCTGACTGGCCCCACCCCCGTTTATTCTCTGCCTCCCAAGTCCCAGCTGATCGGGAGGAAATGGGGATTTTGCACTAACCTTCCCCTGGAGTGGGGAGGGAATGGAAATTTTACGGCATCCTTCCCCTGCTGCGCCCACCAAGCCACACCATGCCCACCAAGCCATGCCCACAGAACCAGTAGTAAAAAATGTTGAGTCCCACCACTGGCCTACTCCCAAGTCTAGAGCTGCCATATCTAGGCAGCAGAGGTGAAATGTAAAATTTGTTTCTACCAGTTCTGTGGGCGTGGCTTGGTGGTGGGGGTAATGTGACTGGATGGGCATGGCCAACTTTTTTTAAAAAACTTTTAAAAGCATTTTTTCTACAACCTCTTCGGCCAAAGAAAATACTTTTAAAAGGTAGAAAAATTGCTTTTAAAAGGCTCCTCTGACGATCCCAGTTGAGTTGCCTGATCGTCAGAAGCTTTTCTTTTAAAAGCATTTTTTCCCCTTTATAACATAACATAATAACAGAGTTGGAAGGGACCTTGGAGGGTCAGGCAGGAAACCCTACACCATTTCAGACAAATGGCTATCCAACATTTTCTTAAAAATTTCCAGTGTTGCAGCATTCACAACTTCTGCAGGCAAGTTATTCCACTTATTGATTGTTCTGTCAGGAAATTTCTCCTTAGTTCTAAGTTGCTTCTCTCCTTGATCAGTTTCCACCCATTGCTTCTTGTTCTACCCTCAGGTGCTTTGGAGAATAGTTTGACTCCCTCTTCTTTGTGGCAACCCCTGAGATATTGGAACACTGCTATCATGTCTCCCCTAGTCCTTCTTTTCATTAAACTAGACATATCGAGTTCCTGCAACCGTTCTTCATACGTTTTAGCCTCCAGTCCCCTAATCATCTTTGTTGCTCTTCTCTGCACTCTTTCTAGAGTCTCAAATCTTTTTTACATTGTGGCGACCAAAACTGAATGCCGTATTCCAAGTGTGGCCTTACCAAGGCATTATAAAGTGGTATTAACACTTCACGTGATCTTGATTCTATCCCTCTGTTTGTGCAGCCCAGAACTGTGTTGGCTTTTTTGGCAGCTGCTCCACACTGCTGTCTCATATCTAAATGGTTGTCCTCCATGGGCTCAGACTCTGTGGCTCAGACTGCTAAGACAGTCTGTTATTAACACAGCTGCTTGCTATTACTGCAGGTTCTAGTCCCACCAGGCCCAAGGTTGACTCGGCCTTCCATCCTTTATAAGGTAGGTAAAATGAGGACCCAGATTGTTGGGGGCAATAAGTTGACTTTGTATATAAATATACAAATAGGATGAAGACTATTGCTAACATAGTGTAAGCCACCCTGAGTCTTTGGAGAAGGGCAGGATATAAATGCAAATAATAATAATTTAAAAAAAACTAGGACACCGAGATCCCTCTTACAGGTACTACTATTGAGCAAGGTACCACATATATGGTACCTGTGCATTTTGGGGTTTTTTTGCCTAAATGTAGAACCTTACTTTTTTCACTGTTGAATTTCATTTTGTTAGATCGTGCCCAATGTTCAAGTCTGTCAAGATCCTTCTGTAACTTGACCCTATCTTCTGGAGTGTTGGCTATTCCTGCAAATTTGATGAGTTCCCCATCTATCCCCTTGTCCAAGTCATTGAATAGAATTTATAGAATAGAATTTTTATTGGCCAAGTGTAATTGGACACACAAGGAATTTGTCTTGGTGCAGATGCTCTCAGTGTACATAAAAGAAAAGATACGTTCATCAAGGTACAACATTTACAACACAATTGATGGTCAATATATCAATATAAATCATAAGGATTGCCAGCAACAAGTTATAGTCATACAGTCATAAGTGGAAAGAGATTGGTGATGGGAACTATGAGACGATTAATAGTAGTGCAGATTCAGTAAATAGTTTGACAGTGTTGATGGAATTATTTGTTTAGCAGAGTGATGGCCTTCGGGAAAAAACTGTTCTGTGTCTAGTTGTTCTGGTGTGCAGTGCTCTATAGCGTCGTTTTGAGGGTAGGAGTTGAAACAGTTTATGTCCAGGATGCGAGAGGTCTGTAAATATTTTCATGGCCCTCTTCTTGATTCGTGCAGTATACAGGTCCTCAATGGAAGGCAGGTTGGTAGCAATTATTTTTTCTGCAGTTCTAATTATCCTCTGAAGTCTGTGTTTTTCTTGTTGGGTTGCAGAACTGAACCAGACAGTTCTAGAGGTGCAAATGACAGACTCAATAATTCCTCTGTAGAACTGAATCAGCAGCTCCTTGGGCAGTTTGAGCTTACTGAGTTGGCGCAGAAAGAACATTCTTTGTTGTCCTTTTTTAATGATGTTTTTGATGAAGATGTTGCAGAGTACTGGGCCTAAAACAGAGCCTTGGGGTACTCCACTGCATACTTCCCTCCATGTGGATGTAGTTCCATTGAGGACTACATGTTGAGTGCGGTTGGTCAGCCAGTTACGAATCCATCTGGTGGTGATGCTGTCTAACCCACATTTTTCTACTTTATCTAGTAGTAAGTTATGGTCTACTTTATCAAATGCTTTACTGAAGTCCAAGTAAATTATATCGACAGCATTCTTCTAGTCCACTAATTTTGTCATTTTGTCAAGGAATGCAATGAGATTAGTCTGGCATGATCTGTTTTTGACAAACCCATGTTGGCTTTTGGTTATTACTTCGTTTGCTTCTAGGTGTTCGGTTATTCGTTGCTTGATTATCTTTTCCAGAATCTTCCCTGGTATTGAGGTCAGGCTGATAGGTCTGTAGTTTCCTGGATCTGTTTTTTTTCCCTTTTTTGAAGATGGGAACTACATCAGCTCTTTTCCAGTCCTCTGGCAGTTCCCCTGTGCTCCAGGATCTTTGAAAGATATAGTTCAGTGGTTCTGAGATCTCGTCTGCCAGTTCCTTCAAAACCTTGGGGTGTAATCCATCCGGTCCTGGTGATTTGAACTCATCTATGGTAGACAGGTGCTCACTTACCATTTTTTCCCCTATTTTAACTTGTGTTCCTATTCTGTTTTCTGTGGTGCTGTTTTTGATAGGTTGGATTGTTTTTTCCTTTTGTGTAAAGACAGATGCAAAAAATGAGTTAAGTAGATCTGCTTTCTCCCTGTTGCCTGTCACCTTCTTGCCACTTTCTCCCAGCAATGGGCCAATTGTTTCCTTGACTTTTTTCTTGTTTTTAACATGTTGGAAGAAGCTTTTTTTGTTATTTTTTACTTTTGTCGCTAACCTTTGTTCGTTGTGAGCCTTAGCTTTCCTCACTACATCTTTACAGGCTCAGGCTATTTGCTGATATTCTGCCTTAGTTATTTGTCCCTTTTTCCACTTTTTATACTTGTCCTTTTTGTCTTTCAATTTGTCAGATAGTTCTTTATGCATCCATGCTGGTTTCTTTTGAGATTTATTATTTTTCTTCTTTATTGGTATTGTGCTAGACTGGGTTTTTATAATCTCACTTTTCAAAATTTCCCAAGCTTCTTGAGTAGTTTTCCCCTTGAGGATTCTCATCCATGGAATCCTTCTCAAGCTCTCTCTAAGTTTATTGAAATTAGCTCTCTTAAAGTTCAAGACTCTAGTTTGACTTTGTTCTACTACTTGTGTTTTCATAATGTTGAATTCCAGTATTGCGTGATCACTTGCCCCCAAGGTTCCTGTAGCTTCAACACCTTCTATCATTTCATCTCTGTTAGTGAGAACTAAGTCCAATATGGCTGATCCCCTTGTTCCCTTCTCTACCTTTTGGGAAATGAAGTTGTCTGTTAGGTTTGTTAGAAACCTGTTGGATCTTCCACTTGGTGCAGAGTTTGTCTCCCAGTTGATGTCAGGGTAGTTAAAATCCCCCATTATTACTGTGATGTGCTCCCTACATACCTTAGTTAGCTGACTAGCAAAAAGTTCATCTACTTCCTCTGTTTGGTTGGGTGGCCTATAGTATAGACCTATGGCAATATCATTTCCCCCCCACTTTAATATTGACCCAAATGCATTCAAGATAAATTTCATCATTGTTGTGCTCTATTTCTGTAGAGATGTAGTTATTTCTTATATATAGTGCAACTCTTCCTCCTCTTTTATTTGGTCTATTTGTTTTAAATAATTTATATCCCTCTAGCTGTATTATTTCATCCCACCAAGTTTCCGTAGTGGCAACAATATCATATCTGCCCTCATTTATTTGAATTTCTAATTCACCCTGTTTATCCCTCATACTCTGTGCATTGGTGTTTAGACATTTGAGTCCATTTTGATTGACCTTGTGTTTACTGTCTACATAACCTGTGTTGTGCCTGACTGCCCCTACTTTCTTGCCACCTGTTTGACTAGTGCATATGGTATGGCACTCACTATTAAATGCTTGGTTTTGCTTGATAGCAGGGCTGATAATCTTACCCACACAGACATCTATGTTACGTGCACTAATAACTCTATTAATTTTGGATTGCTGGGGATAGAAATTTTCTGTATCAATTAATTCTCTGTCCCCACTGTTCAGTTTAAATGTTTATCCAGAAAATCTGTGAATGTATTGCTAAGTAACTCAGTCCCTTTCTTTGATGGATGCAATCCATCTCTTTCGTACAGTTTTTCATTGGACCAGTTGCAGACATCATGACTAATAAAGTCAAAGCCTTCCCTTTTACACTACTCCTTTAGCCATACATTAAACTCCACTACATGCTGGCCTTTACCTTTTTGTTCCTTATATACTGGTAAAACCTCTGAAAAGATAAACCTACAACCTATACTACTAAGTTCATACCCCAAGCTCTGGAAATCATTCTGCACAGAAAACACATCCTTTTGGGACAAATCATTTGTGCCAAGATGTATAATAGCATCAACATCACAATCTTTACTGGCATTCTTGACTATCTTAAGAATTCACCTCTTGTCTCTGCTGGCAGTAGCACCTGGCAGACACCTGACCTCTTTCAAAACCTCCATATCCTCTCCTAAAGTTACATCCCTTACAATTGAATCACCAATCAGAAAGTGGCTTCCCTTTTTGGATACCATATACTTATGTATAATTTTTTATTAACTATCATACACTGTCCAGAGTTACTTCTTATGAGCTGTGGCTATATAACTTGATAAATAAGAAAATAATTAGATTAGATTAACAGACCTTGTAGGTCATCTAGTCCAACCCACTGCCCAAGCAGGAGACCCTATACCATTTCTGAGAAATGGCAGTCCAATCTTTTCTTGAAAGCCTCCAGTGATGAAGCTCCCACAACTTCCGAAGGCAAGCTGTTCCATTGGTTGATTGTTCTCACTGTCAGAGTTTCTCTTTATTTCTAGGTTGAATCTCTCCTTGACCGCTTACCATCCATTATTCCGTATCTGGCCTTCAGATGCCTTGGAAAATAACTTGAACCCTTCCGCTCTGTGGCAGCCCCTCAAATATTGGAAGACTGCTATCATGTTCCCCTGGTCTTTCTCTTCACTAGCCTAGCTATGCCCGGTTCCTGTAACCATTCTTCATATGTTTAAGTCTTCAGTCCCCTAATCATCCTGGTTGCTCTACTATGCACTTTTTATAGAATCTCAACATCTTTTTTATAGTGTGGTGACCAAAACTGGATGCAGTACTCTAGGTGTGGTCTTACTAAGGCTTTATAGAGTGGTATTAGTATTTCACTTGATCTTGATTTTATCCCTCTGTTAATGCAACTTAGACTTGTATTTGCTTTTTTGGCTGCTGCTGCACATTGTTGGCTCACTGTTGTCCACTAAGACGCCAAGATCCCTCTCACAGTTACTGTTACCTGGTTTCACCCAGTCTGTGTCAGGGTTCCAAGTAACACCCCCAATGAAAGAAAACTCCGAGGCTTTAGTTTCCTCAAAGTTCCATTTTATTAGAGATGTCATATTAGCACATCTGGAAAAATCTGAAAGCTTCCAGGTTTTCCTCACCCAAAAGAAAGTTTAAGTCCCTACCCAACACCCACATGTCCGTCACATGGTCCAATCCAAACATCCTCCCAACTGGAGATGCCTCCCAGTTCATGTCATGCCTCAAGTCCATGCCGCTGGTGACCTGGACAGGGATTAATCCAGTGCTACTATGCACAGTGTTATTGTAAGCCGCCTCTGCGGCTTACAATAGGTCTGCTCAATTTTCTTGGTCGTAATCCACATACCATCTGCTATATTGTTCCACCATTGCATTTGCTTGTTCTGCTGCTCCGTTCGTACTCGGATAGAAAGCCAAGCTAAGTCCTTGTGAGGACCCAATGGATTTCAGGAACTGTCTCCAAAACTTTGCTGTAAATTGGACCTCTTGATCCGAGATGACTAATCATGGTATTCCATGTAGTTGGTAGATCTATTTGATGAACATCTTCACCAGTTTTTCGTGGATGGTAATCCTGAACAAGCTGTGAAATGTGCTTATTTTGAAAACAAGTTGATTACTGTCCAAATGACCATATTTCCTCCACTCTCTGGAAGCTCAACTATAAAGTCCATCGCAATTTCTTCCCAGGGCCTGCTGGGGCTTGCCACTTGCTGGAGGAGCCCAGGAGGTTTCCTTAGTCTCATTTTCATGGCAGCGCAGGTGGCACAGCTTTTCATGTAGTCCTCTACATCAGCTTTCATTTTTGGCCACCAAAACTGCCTCCTGGCTAAATGCAGGGTTTTTAAGAATCTTAAATGGACGGCCAGTCTGGAGTCATGGATGCGCTGTGATACTTCTAGCCATAAGCTGGCAGGGACGTATAGTTTCAGACATTTCTCATGGTCCCTATTATCTATGAACCATGGGTTGGCTAGGAGCATGGCTTTCAGTGCCGCCGTCACTATGAACCATGTCCTGGCTGGAGTCAGGTTGTTGTCTGGTTTGGACCCTGGTGGTGACTTGTGTGACTGATTGCGAGGGAGGGAATGATTGCATGGACAACTTCTTCTCTGCGGCTATTGAATTGGGGCTTTCTTGATAGGGCATCAGCTAGTAGATTCTTTCCCGCTGGGATGTACTTCAGTTCGAATTTGAACCCCCTGAAGTACTGTGCCCAGTGGATTTGTTTGGGAGACAGCTTCCTGGGGTTTTTTAGACTTTCAAGGTTTTTATGATCAGTCCTGTTGTGTCTCGCCTGCCCGCCCTCTCCGCAGCCGGGCTCCTCTCATCTCCTGTTATCTCAGCCAGAGACTGATAATGCAGACGAAGGGCCTGGCATGCCTCCAGCCCCAGTCCTGGCACCATGCCCAGACAGACCGAGCAAGATGAATGGCCTGGCATGTCTCCAGCCCCTGGTCCTGGCACCATGCCCAGACAAACCGAGCAAATAAACCCCTCCCCCACAGCATGTGAACATGAAGAACCTGAAGCCAGTCATGAGCTGGAATTGCCGGCAGCTGGAGGGTGGACGGATCCACACTTCCGGAGAATGGAGAGGTGATGTAAGCAAAAGGAAGGGAGGGGCAGGCCTGGATAAGTGCTGAGTCATGGAGCCACCCCCATGGCCTATATAAAGGATCTGTTTTCTGGCATTCTTTGAGTCAGGCAAAGTCTAATTTAGATTGCTGAAGTCACATCTTGGACTCCTGCCTGCCCTGAGAACTCTGACAGAACTTTGGCAAAGCTGCAGAGGCTCTGTGGCCATGCTTGATACAGACTTCCCCGACCCAGCCGTCAGAGGAGGAGTGGGACACGACAAGTCCAGACCTCGAAAAACACTTTACCCCCTGCTAGAAAATACCTCCTGGAGAGGGGAGCCCAGCGGACTGTGTAGGCTTCTTTGTCCCAGATAGCCCACCTTCTTTCGGTGTCGGTGAGTTTCTTGGAAACTTGGGTACAGGGTAGGAATTGTCCCTGTGGGTTCTTTTGCAAGAGCACGGCTGCTATGTTCATGTCGCTGGCATCCACTTGGATGATAAATTGCCATTCTGGGTCAGGGTGCTGGAGGATCAGCTCCTCAGTGAAGAGCTGTTTTAACTTTTCAAAGGCTTTTGACAGTCCACTGACCAAGAGAACGGTTGGCTTGGTCATAGCTTCACAGGGGTTGGCCTCATTTTTAATTGATCTGTTTAGTTCTGTTAGGGGCAAGGCAACTTCTGCAAATGCTGGTATAAACTGTCTGTAGAAGTTTGCAATTCCCAGGAAGCTTTGTAGTTGTTTGCAGGTGCGTGGGGGTTGCCAGTCTAGCACCGCTTTTACTTTCCCTGGGTCCATTTCCACTCCTTCACTGGATATTCAGTAGTCTAGGTCAACGGTCACCAGCTGGTGGTCCATGGACCACTGGTGGTTTGTGAGAAAATTTTGGTGGTCCGCAGAAAAATTTAGTTTTTTATATTGCACTAAATCAGGGGTCCTCAAACTACAGACCCTGGGCTGGATACATGCAATGAATCTTTGTGTTGCTGCAGAGAGTCTCTCCCTTCAGGGTCTTTTTGTGCAGGTCGGAGGGGGCAGAAACTCCAACTTGGAGTCTGCTTTGTCCTCCTGGTATAGGGCTTTGGGCGAAGGCTGGAGGGAAGTGCCATTAGTGGTGAAGAGCCGGAGGGCCTTGTTCCAGTGGGACTGCATCATGACCTGGAACTGGCTGACCAACTCAGCCCACTGAGCCTCCATGTACCTGTACGTGGTCCTGCACTCCCATAGATCTTCCCTCTGCTTGGAAAGCCTATGCTCGTAGTCCTCAGTGAGGTGCTTCTGCTGAGCGTCCTTCTCAGCCAGATCCAATTTGAACAAAGCCAGCTGTTTTGCCAACTCTTTCTTGTGGTGGCTGCTTAGCTCCAATAACTGCTTCCTGTTGGGGCCCTAAAGAGCCTGGGTGGGCAGGCAAGGAGTAGCTGGGAGGGGAGGGGCGAGTAGAGGCTGGTGAGGCGCTCCTTGACGTGAGTTGGCCATGCCCACCCAGTCACATGACCACCTACCCATGCCCACCCAGCCAGTCATTAGGGAGATCATATTAGTGGTCCACGGGATTTAAAATTATGAATTTAGTGGTCCCTGAAGTCTGAAAGGTTGGTGACCCCTGGCCTAGGTAGTCAAGGGAGGTTTGGTGGAATTCACATTTTGACAGCTTTGCCTAGTTTAGTGGCAAGGAGTTTCAAGATCAGAGGAAAGGCTAAAAGGACCTCTTCAAGGGAAAGATGAAAATACAAGTATTCCTTAACTTACAACAGTTCATTTAGTGACCAAAGTTACAACAGCACTGAAAAAAGGGATTTATGACCATTTTTCACACTCAGGACAGTTGCAGCATCTTATTTATTTTATTTTATTTATTTATTTTATCACAACAATATATGTAACTATCATACAGAAAGGTTATATAGTATATAAAGGTATAAAGGTATATATATGAAGAAGAAAAGAAAAACAATAGGACAGGAACGGTAGGTACGTTTGTGCGCTTATGCACGCCCCTTATGGTCCTCTTAGGAATGGGGTGAGGTCAATAGTAGAAAGTTTTAGGATAAAGTTTTTAGGATTATGGGAAGAGACCACAGAGTCAGGTAAAGTATTCCAAACACTGATGATTCTGTTACAGAAGTCATATTTTCTGCAATCTAGATTAAAGCGGTTGACATTAAGTTTAAATCTATTGGTTGCTCTTGTATTATTGCAATTAAAGCTGAAGTAGTCTTTGACAGGAAGGACAGTACAATAGATGATTCTGTGAGTTAAACTTAGGTCTTGCATCCCCATGGTTGTGTGATTTACATTCGAATGCTTGACAACTGACTCACATTTATGATGGTTGCAGCTTCCCAGAGTCAATGGGATCCCCTTTTGCGATCTTCTGACAAACAAAGTCCATGGGGAAAGCTAGATTCCTTTAACAACAGGCTTACTAATTTAACAACTACAGTGATTCACTTAATAAATGTGGCAAAAGAAAGTCCTAAAAGGGGGCAAACTCACTTAAATTTCTCACTGTACAACATAAATTTTGGGCTCAATTGTGATCATAAGTTGAGGACTACCTGTATCCAAAGGACGCATTTCAGCTTAATTGAGCTCATAGTGAGATGGTAAGGGTGCGGGAGGTTTTCTGAGAGCATCTCACTAGGCCCTTTGAATGGCAGACAAAAGCCAGCAGAAATCAGATAAAACCATTGGCACATGCATTCCACTAGCTATCTTTCTCATCATTCGCTTCATGAAGGACAGTCCCACCGAGAGATCTTCCAATACGCCGATCTAGAGGAGATCAGGGCAATGGGAGAAATGCCTGACTGGCTTTTTCAAGGAATAACAACCCACAGTTAGCAGTCCAATTTCCCCTGTGCGAAAATGCATTTGCCCTTTTTACACTCAGACATGCAATTCTTTGCCAGAGACATTGCCACAATTTGGATCTACATCTTCCAGGAAACATGTCCCCATCTAAATCTATTTATTTTTCCTGTTGAACAAGGGTTTGGCACCAGGGGTGAGTTCCACTTAACTTCGCTACCGGTTTGCAACGGGAGCACACACGCACTTCTGCACATACGCAGATTGTCTGTGATGATGTCTGGGCGAGTGGCGGAGCCTCCCGCTGCCGTTACTACGGTTCGCAAGAACCAGACCAAACCAGTAGCAACCCACCACTGTTTGGCACTCTTCTCTTGAACTTCTTTGCTGACTCCATGGAAAAATGTGCAGCTTTTAGGTAAGGTTTTCGGAAGTGGCTTGCCTTTACCTTCTCCTTCCTAGGACTGAGAGAGAAAAACTACCTCAAAGACCCCCAGATGGCTTCAGGTCTAAGGAATGACTAGAACTCACCATCTCCCATTTCTAACCTGTTGCCTATTAACATCTAACCTATTAACATCTAACCTAACCTAACCTAATCTAACCTATTACATCAAGCTATCTCCCTGTCTTGAGGTTAGTAATCTGTCAATTTAGATAGCTTATTTAAAAGTGCCATCTAAAATGAAAGCTGCCTTGCAAATGATCCCCAGGCAAACAGATCCTTGCCAGCCTCTTGTACATGTTTTTAGGGAAAATTGGCAATTTTATCTCCCATCCACCCGCTGCCCAAAGAAAGTATGAGGAAGGAACCTACCGAGCCAGGATATAGTTTACCACAAAGAGGGCTGTTTCAGGAAACATCATTCTTCTGGATTCTTGCTGGAGGTTCTTGCAATGCGGTTGAGCTTCCTGTCAGTTAATCGGTGAGTCCATCGGCTGCAAGTCTGGACTCTGGCCCTATCTTTAAAAGATGTGGACATGGCATCAGGAATAGCCACAGCCCCCAAGGGCTCCATTTGTGGTCTCTGAAAAACTATATTCCCTTTGTGATGCCTGACCTGACACAGAGGAGAAAAAAATTGATCCCACCAGCAGCTGGGCTTCTCTGGATGGTGGGACTAAGAAATGTGTGTTGGGGCTTGTTTGTACACACACACACACACACACACAGAGAGAGAGAGAGAGAGAGAGAGAGAGAGAGAGAGAGTGTCTTTCAAGGATTCAGCCACTTGCCTGTGATATGGCCAGATATACTGCAGATGTAGGGTCTCCTAGAATATTTGGATGTAGTGCTAAACAGGCATGCAGAACCTAAGAAGCTCGTTTATAGATAAATTCCTTACGCCTATAAATAAAGAAAGCCAGAAACACACACACACCCATATTACATTATGACACCACACCAGGCTAAATGAAGTTGTATAATTGGTATTTCAGCATGTGGTGAGGTCCCTGCCATTGCATTACCATGTTGTGGGCTTTCAGGCTGCAGTTCCTGGGAAAATTATCAACCCTGGTATGTGCTGATTGGGGAGTGAAAGAAGTTTAAAAAAAATTAAAATTGAGGATAACCCTGATGTTCTTGGGTTTTAGAAATCATCCCCTCCTCCTCCTACTCCTCCTCCTCCTCCTCCTCCTCGTCAAAAAAGTCAAAGTGACATCTCCTGACTATTCAATCAAACCCCGTCCCTTTTTCACATAAGTTGCATTGTACATGAAAAAAGAGAGAGATGAGGCTTTAATTGCATGGTCAATGGACACCATCTTGTCTGTTTTTATACACACATTCTGAAAGAGAGACTAAGAAAGGTTTGTTAGGAGGACAGGAGTTATGCAGATTTTTGATTTCACACTGCAAACCCTGATTTAAAAGACAGAAATCTTTGCCTTTGAAGCCCTGCTTCAAGGCCAGTTAATTCAAGCAAAGGAAATAGCGCTGGTTTAATGAGCGATTTGCCATTTCCTTGTGCTGGAGGAGCAAAAATAAATGAATAAATACAAGCTGCATACTGTGCTCGGCATGGGGCCTTACATAAACAGCCCCCTCCCAATATATTTGCTGCCTTCTTTGTACAACACTCCCTGCTTTAGCAAGGTGGGGGGGGGGCTCTTGAGACATGTTCATATTTTAAATCCTTAATTTGCCAGGCGGTCTCTGATCAATTCCTATCAAAAGACTTGGCTGCCGAGAATGGATTTGGGGCTGTTTTGTGGAAGCGCAGCTGTTCCAGGACCAGTCTTCAACATCTCTGGGGTTTGAAGAAAAGAGAATCCTGTTGAGCCATGCTGTCTTGCCCCAGGGCTGGTGGTCTCCATCTTCATCTCCATCCTTGCCCAGGGATTGGAAGCCTCTGGCTTCATCAAGTCAGGTAGAAATGCAGACAGGAGCATTTATAAGAGGAGTGGAGTGTAAGAAAGGGACAGGTCTTCATTAACACACACACACACAAACACACACACACACACACACACACACGGGGGTGGGGGGAGAGGAAAGGAAGGAGGGAGGGAGGGAGATATATTTTGATTCCTGAATGATTTGCAGAAATTGTCTGCTGTTGTTTCAAAGCCTTAATCCAGTGTTTCTCAACCTTGGCTACTTTAGGACGGGTAGTCATGCTGGCTGGAGAATCCTGAGAGTTGAAGTCCACCCATCTTAAAAATGGCTGAGGTAAATTATGCTCTGACCTCTAATTCACTGCTGCAAATTCCCCTTTGCCATTTAGCCATTAATCGAGCAGAATAAGCCCAGTAAATGATTAGGTACCACAGATGCCCCATGGGCCCTCTTCTTGGGAGAGGTGAGGCAAGGTGCCTCTGGTCTTCCTCTCCCTCAAGAAAACAAAACAGTTTTGCATCACGTCTTGGGGCACCTCCACACTCCCCCCCCATTTTGATTTGAGAATGCTTAAACTTTTGCTTAAGGTCTGTCCCATCTTTAAAAAGGAGGCTGGGTTTCAATCGTGTTGCGGTCATGATTGAATGCTGCAACCTGCTTAATGGGGCAGAGTTGAGATAAGCTTTGTGGACAAAGCAAATTTATGCTGGCTAAATTTTTGAATGTATCTCCCTATCTATCTATCTATCTATCTATCTATCTATCTATCTATCTATCTATCTATCATCTATCTATCTTCTATAATTTTACTTTATTTATTAAATTTATATGCCACCCATCTTGCTATTCAGAGCGATTGGAGTACTCCTTACTTCATCATACAGTAGATCATTTCTCACTCCTCTTAGTAAGCATCACTATAGTAAGTATGCACATTTTTTGTTTCTCTGGTCTGCTGCAAATCCATCCTGCAGGATAAGTGAAAAAGAGACAATCCCATTGGCAACTTTTATAAATGTTTTTATAAAACATTCAAATTTCTTGGGACAATGTTGTTTCTAGTTGACTGAGGAATTTAGATGTCACTTTTCGTCATTAGGGGTCTTAAAGTAACATATGGCAAACTATATAAAATGGTAAAATATCCAGAATTGCTATAAACACAAAGTTTAAATCAACAAAGCTAACTATTTTATTTCATTTTTATTAGTGGGAGAGGAAAGATGTGAGGCTTGTTCTGCAATTAGAAACGTAAAAGCAGAGAAAATGAGAATGTCAATATTATTTGGATGGTTAAAAATAGCAAGTCCAGCTTCACACAAGCAGTGCTCATTCAGCCATTAATAATCATAATAAGGCTCTAATTAAAGGTGTTTTGAACCTTCTTCAAGACAAAATAATGAAAATACAAGTAAGTAAATAATAAAATAATTTTCAAATAAACTTGAACTATATCATGATATATAAGTAAGTCATGATTAGTGCAAGTTTGGATAATGTAATATTTGATGTAGTGCAAATTGTAAATTGATATCAGGTTGCATTTAATACTGCCAAAAAATCATTTAATGCAAAACTAGCACGTGCACAATTACAGTTTTGATTTTAGACGCTCCTGATCTTTGGGCGTGCAACATGGAGAAAAAGGAAGATTCTCTCAGAGGAAAACAGAACAAGTTGTTTTTGTTTTGTTTTTTTAAAAAGAAAGGCTCATTGTTACATTAGAACAAATATTTGATGCAATTGAATGATGAGCGTGGTCATAGCAACTCTAAAATAGGAGATGATATTGGAATGTCTAAATCTGCAGTAGATTTTTTTTGTTTTTATTTTGCTTTCTCTGTGTGACTTGGTTAACCATAAATGTAAATTATAAGTACAGGTAGTTCTTGACTTACGACCATAATTGAGCCTTAAATGAGCAGAATGTAAGTCATGCTGGTCACTAAGTGAGGCACTACGTGACCATGCCCAATTTTACAAACTTTTGTCTGTCAGTCATTGACAGACAAATAGAATCACCATGGTCGTTAAGATCATATTGTGGACATTAAGCAAATCTTTTGAATGCAAAACTTTTTTTTTTTTGGCTGGAAACCAGCAGTAAACACTGCTGTCTGGAAAAATTGCCATAAATCACAATGAAGTGACCAAAGAATGCTGTAAACTGCTGGAAATGCAGGTCAGTTTTTGAATGTCCAAAATGCAGTCACGTTAATTGTGGGGGGGGCAGCTGCCAGAAGTTTGAAACAGGGCTATAAGTACCCCTGGGGAAGTCCAGGGCTCATAACTTCAAAAGGGATTCTAAATGACTGATCACAATAACTCTGAATTCTTTTTATCCTCTATTGTAATATTTCATCAGTATACATAGAAACATTTACTAGAAATTTTCATTGCCTGTTTCCATCAAGCTGGAACCACAATAGTGCAATTTCAAATAATGCAATCGTATTGAGGGTTTGTTAACCATACTAATCGGGACCTCCCTCTATAACTTTATTGGTGATCAAAAAAGGCATTACCTTTTTGGATAAAATCTTTAAATTGTTTTTGCTCACTCTTTTTTGTTTTAGCAGCCCAATAATCATGGGGATGTGCACACTTCCTGGAACAGTTACAGATGATACGTTCTGTTACCCATAATCATTCAGCAATGGAGTAGGAGGCAGATTTTTGGGGGCTCTGGCTGCTCAGAATTTGCCCATGAACAAGACCCAGGATGTTCAGTTGGGTTGGTGCAGCCAGAATATTCACAAAGGCCATGGATGTCCAGGTTCTAAAAATTCTGCATCAATAGAGCTTGTGAGCCACCATGTCTCAACCTCGATGATTGTCTAGCTAAAGGTCAAGGGAGGCTAGGAGAGAATATATATTTTTTCTGGAATGGCCAGTGCATCCATTTTTAAAAGAAACCTGAACCTCCAATTGGCTGAGATGGCGTGGTGCTCACATAGTAGCATCACTGGATGGCATGGAGCCAACATTTTCACATTTCTTGATTTCCCAGCTTGGAACAGTTACTAAAAATAGGTCCATCATGTCTCATTATTTTTTAAGGCAATAACTCTGGTGGCCAAACATCTTGAGAAGTGGGATAGAATGTGATTTCTTCCCCAAACCCCCAAAACTTTAACCTTAGACTCAGGAGTGGGTTCTACTTACCTTTACTACTGGTTCACAGTGGGACTGCGCATGCATGCGCAGAAACTTGTGCATGCGCATGCGCAGAAGCATGCGCAGAAGCTTCCTGATGATGTCCAGGTCAGTGGGCGGAGCCTCCCGTTGGTTTTACTGCTGGTTCGCAAGAACCGGTCCAAACCGGGGGCAACCCACCACTGCTTAGACTGTCTACTGTTGATCTTGCCCCATTCCTAAGAGGTCTGTAAGCGGCATTCATAAGCGCAGCAATGTGCCCCTTACAGACCTCTGCCCTAATGTCCTCATTTATTTGTATCCATTCCATGAATTCATAATCGTGTTTATACTTTTATCTGTTATCTTATATATGCTTGACAAATAAAATAAATAAATAAAAAATAAATAAAATAAAATAAATAGAAGGCCTTAGGATGCACCTCCCGGGTTCCATAACTCCTCTGAGTTCAGACTCAGCACATTGCAACTTTACAGACAAAACTGTGGTTTTCCTGGGAGCAGCATGCAAGTGGGTGACTTCCATGGCATTCTTCTAACTTCCAGCTCTCCCATCCAAAGGCTAACCAAAGCCAGCTCTCCTTAGCTGTCCTGGAATTAGCCAAGTCTGGCTAAATTTATTTATTTATTTATTTATTTATTCATACTTTTATACCGCCCTATCTCCCTAGGGACTCAGGGCGGTGTACAGCCATATAAAAACACATAAATATACAAAGTAAAACATTAATCTAAAAAATTTATTATTTATTTATTTATTTATTTTTCAAATTTATATACCGCCCTATCTCCCTAAGGACTCAGGGCGGTTCACAGGCAGTTAAAATACATATAAATACAGATTAAAAAACAATTCTATTGCCCGAAATTTAAAATAGTATAAATAATAAAAACCCCTTAAAACCCATAACTTTAAAATCTAATCCAGTCCCGCGCAGATAAATAAGTGTGTTTTAAGCTCGCGACAAAAGGTTCGGAGGTCCGGAAGTTGGCGAAGTCCTGGAGGAGTTCGTTCCAGAGGTGGGAGCCCCACAGAGAAGGCCCTTCCCTGGGTGTCGCCAGACGGCACTGCCTAGCTGACGGCACCCTGAGGAGTCCCTCTGTGAGAGCGCACGGTCGGTGAGAGGTATTTGGTAGCAGTAGGCGGTCCCGTAAATAGCCCGGCCCTATGCCATGGAGCGCTTTAAAGATTGTCACCAGCACCTTGAAGCGCACCCGAAGGCCACAGGTAGCCAGTGCAGTCTGCGCAGGATAGGTGTAACACGGGAGCCACGAGGGCTCCTCTATCACCCGCGCAGCTGCATTCTGAACTAACTGGAGCCTCCGGATGCCCCTCAAGGGAGCCCCATGTAGAGAGCATTGCAATAATCCAGGCGAGACGTCACGAGGCGTGAGTGACCGTGCATAAGGCATCCCGGTCAGAAAGGGTGCAACTGGCGCACCAGGCGAACCTGGTGGAAAGCTCTCCTGGAGACGGCCGTCAAATGATCTTCAAAAGACAGCCGCTCATCCAGGAGAACGCCCAGATTGCGCACCCTTCCATCGGGCCAGTGACTGCCTCAACAGTCAGCCGAGGACTCAGCTGACTGTACCGGGATGCCGCATCCACAGCCACTCTGTCTTGGAAGGATTGAGCTTGAGCCTGTTTCTCCCCATCCAGACCCGACGGCTTCCAAACACCGGGACAGCACTTCGATAGCTTCATTGGGGTGGCCCGGTGTGGAAAAGTACAGCTGGGTGTCATCAGCGCACAGCTGGTACCTCACACGAAGCCACTGATGATCTCACCCAGCGGTTTCATAGATGTTGAACAGAAGGGCGAGAATCGACCCCGCGGCACCCCACAAGTGAGGCGCCTCGGGCCGACCTCTGCCCCCTGTCAACACCGTCTGCGACCGGTCGGAGAGATAGGAGGAGAACCACCGATAAACGGTGCCTCCCACTCCCAATCCCTCCAACCGCGCAGCAGGATACCATGGTCGATGGTATCAAAAGCCGCTGAGAGGTCTAATAGGACCAGGACAGAGGAACAACCCCTATCCTGGCCCTCCAGAGATCATCCACCAACGCGACCAAAGCCGTCTCCGTGCTGTAGCCGGGCCGGAAACCGGACTGGAACGGGTCTAGATAGACAGTTTCATCCAGGTGCAGGGGAAACTGATATGCCACCATATTTCTACAACCTTCGCCGCGGAAGGTTGAGACCGGACGATAATTACCTAAGACAGCCGGGTCCAGGAGGCTTCTTGAGGAGGGGCCTCACCACCGCCTCTTTCAAGGCGGCCGGAAAGACTCCTCCAACAAGGAGGCACTGAATCGCCTGAGCCAGCCTCGTGTCACCTCCTGAGTGGCCAGCACCAGCCAGGAGGGCACGGGTCCAGTAAACACGTGGTGGCATTCAGCCTACCCAGCAACCTGTCCATGTCCTCGGAGCCACAGGGTCAAACTCATCCCAGAAAATGTCACCAAGACCACCTCAGACGCCTCATCTGAATCGCGCAATTTTGGTCTAGACCGCCTCAAGCTGAACGATTTTATCGTATAGATAACCGTTAAACTCCTCAGCACATCCCTGCAACGGGTCATCCCGCCCCTGGTGAAGGAGGAACAGGGCGGCTGGGCTGTTATCTGCCGACGCAATGAGGGAGGAGGCATAGCTTCCCTCAGTACCACTAGGTAGGTCCTAACTAGTGTCCGATCAGCCTCTAAACGGCTAGACCTCCATGATCTCTCTAGGCGTCTTCTCCGGCGTTCATCTCTCAGCTCCTCGGAGAACCAAGGAGCCGGTTGGGATCTGCGCCGGGTCAGAGGTCAGAGGCACGACACGGTCTAAAGCCCCAGCCGCAGCCCGCTGCCAGGCTGCGGCTAGTTCCTCTGCCGTGCCGTGAGCCAGACCTCAGGAAGTGGCCCAAGCCCGTCCGGAACCTCTCCGGGTCCATCAGGCGCCTGGGACGGAACCAACGTTGTGGCTCCTCCCTGCGGTGTTGAGTGGCGGTCAGAAAGTCCAGGCGAAGGAGAGAGTGATCTGACCATGACAAAGGTTCTATGACTACATCTCTCAAATCCAGATCCTTCAACCACTGACCAGAGATAAAAATAAGATCCAGAGTGCCACCCCCGATGTGAGTGGGGCCATCCACTACTTGAGTCAGGTCCAAGGCCGTCATGGAAGCCATGAACTCCCGAGCCACTGTCGATGACGAGCCGGCCGATGGCAAGTTAAAGTCCCCCATGACTAAAAGTCTGGGGGTCTCCACTGCCACCCCGGCAAGCACCTCCAGGAGCTCGGGCAGGGCAGCTGTCACGCAGCAAGGAGCCAGGTACGTGACCAGCAAGCCCATCTGACACCTATGACCCCATCTCACAAAGAGGGATTCACACCCGGCGATCTGAGGTACAGTGGTCTCCCTCGGCTCTAGACTCTCTTTAATAGCAACCGCCACCCCCCCACCCCTACCCTGGCCCTCGGCTGATGGAATGCACGGAAACCCGGTGGGCACATTTCGACCAGGGGCACGCCCCCTTCAGTGCCCAACCAGGTCTCCGTAACGCCTATAAGATCCGCAGCGCCACCCTGGATAAGATCGTGTATTAGGGGGGCCTTATTGGCCACGGACCGTGCGTTGCATAACATAAGACGAAGGCCCAGGCTCTGAGGGTCTTGACCATCCGGGGAACGGGAAAAGTCAGAGGGATCGGGGCACGCGATCGCTTGCAGACATCGAACGCGTGACCCCCTAGACCGATACGATCCCCCCCTTCCGCCATATCTGCCCCTCCCACTTACCGTGCAAATGGAACCACCCTCACGGAAAGGAACACATTCCCCCCCCATAACCTCCGAACCCACTAAATAATCGCCACGAGCACGCGCAGGGACTGGTTTCCCTCCCGACGGGCTACCCCCAATACCCGCCCTAACCCTCCCACCCAACACTACCTCCTCCAACCCAAACCCGTCAGTTCCGCCTCCTTAAAATTCCCATTAAAATTCCCTTAAAACCCGATTAAAATAATTAATTAAAATCCCTGAGTCTCCTATTTTGGCATGCCATCTCTCGGGGTTCCAAACCCGTCCTCAAGATGGGCCTCGATAATGTGGGGCCAGACCATGAGAGAGGGAATCTCAGGGCAAGAAGGTCAGCCGCTGTAAATGTCCGCATGATAAAAGTCCGCAACAGACCCATCCTGGACCTGTCAAGATGGAAATTGACGCACCAGTAATTCCGAGTGGAAGACAGACGGATATAGGTCTTGGGCGGTAGATAAACAAACCGCCATGATTCAGTCAGAGCTCCAACCCTCATCTCCAATCCCGAGGGGTGGTCTATGGGCGTGGGGAGAAGGATATAGTCCTACAATAGTCAAGCTAGGATTGTCCAGGACCATCCTCACCCCCAGCTGGGGACCAAAGGTCTTCAGAAGATCCCTTGCAGCCAGCCCATGGGCATCCTCCAAGATGGTAAAGGTGCCTACATGGCCCGTGATCGCCCTTCAGGTTGACAAAGAGGCCAAACACGCGCCTAATGGGCCAAGCTGCTCCACCGACGAGGCATCTCTCCAAAAGTCCGGGGGCAAAGGACTCAAAGCCCCATAGACGGTCCATAGACGTCCTCTAGATGGTAGCGAGGGCGTCCCCTAGACCCGTGGACAACCTTCAAGATGGCAAAGAAGGCGACCATCGGGCCTCTTCGTGGCCACTAAGCCAGGCCGCCAGCTGGAATAGGCCACTCACCCGCCAGGTTTGCTGGGTCATGCCACAGTTCGCCGGACCCAGTCAACCACCAACAGGCTAGGCCATGGCCAAGCCGGTCTAACCAGGCCGCCGCCACCGCCGACACCGACACCGACACTACTGCTGCCGGGTGGAAAGAGCCTCCAGGCCAGGCCGCCGCCACCACCGAAGAACTCGGCCGCCGCCGCCACTGCTGGAAAAGGCCGCCGCCGCCACCGAAGAACTCGGAATTAAATAGGCCAAATATTTAAAATAGACATATAAATAATAAAACCCGGTTAAAATTTAGTTTGGCATCAGGAAGATGGTTATAGAATTTAAATGCTGCCACTTCCATTAGCCCTCCCTTTTATGAGTATTAATTCAGGGGAAGAAAGGAAACAAGTTTCTGCAGATTTTACTCCGCTAGTCCTAACTGACTATGAGGGCTGTGCTCATCTCTGTTTCAAGGGCCATTGAGCCAGTACTGTCTGAAGATGTTTCTGTGGTCATGTGGCCAGCATGACATCACGGAGCGCTGTTTCTTCCTTGCTGAAGTGGTACCTATTTATCTATTTACATTTGCCCATTTTCAAATTGCTAGGTGGGCAGGAGCTAGGCGATGGGACCTCAACTGTTGCATAATGCTCAGTTCTCGAACTTGGGCTGTCAGCTTTCCAGTATTAATTAATCAATTAATGAATAAATGAGTATTGATTAAACTGGTAAATTATTTTAATCAACCATATGCTAATTGCCTAGAAGTGATTCAATCTCATTCTCTTTCGAGGACACACTTGGGTTTTAACGTGTGAGTGTGTGTGTGTCAGAGAGGGAAAGAGAGAGAGAGAGGGAGGGAGGGAGGGAGAGAGAGGGAGAGGGAGAGAGATGGAGATGTGAACTCAACATGATGGCTTGTAGTTCCCCCAGGATGTTTTCTAATGGGCAATTCTGAGCACTATCAACTCAAAATAATTGGGTCTTCTCAGTTGTAGCTTATTCTGTGCAATCCCTCTGGGTCATTTGTTGAATTTCATTGGGGGCTTAGTCATCTTTGTCTTCTATTCATCCTCCTCTTATGTTTTCTTACTGCTTTTTCTGGTTTCTTTGGTTTCTACCTCTGACACATACGAGTCCATTTTTCTCTCCTTCATGGATTTTTGGTGGTAATGAAAATAATGGATAATTGGTGGGAAAAGCTAGGAAGAAAACAGATAAGACTGCTGCTTTGGAGCATCTCCATTGCTTCCGTAAATACTGCTAAGATGGCTGTGTGAAGAGAGCCTCATCTCAAGACCTCCAACCTCACCCTACTATTGCACATGGTGCCAGCTTGGAGGAAGGACTTCAGAAATGAGTAGGGCCAGTCCCAAAGTAGATCTGGTCTTTGTAGTTGGGAATTGGGTGCATTTAGAAGAAAAATTGGGTAAAGGCAGTCCTTGTTTAGTGACTCTGTAGCAACTCTTTACTGTAACTGACAAGGAAAAAGTAACTGTAGGACCAATCCTCACATTTATGACCTTTACAGGTCTTTGAAGCAAAGAGAAGCTGAAGTCAAACCGTAAGTACAGTTGTGGTTTCACTTAGCAACCACTTCGCTTAATTACTAAGTTGCTGGTCCCAAATGTCGTTGCTAAATGAGGACTATCAGTACTGGAAGTCTTGGCAAGGCATTTCCTCAATCCCTCTATGTGGAAAAAAAAGCATAACCTTTGACCTCAATCTCTGCCCCCAACTCTGGTAGGAGCCAAAGGGTCAGTTGCAGGCTGCACAGTTTCTATGCCTTTTGTATGAACCTTCCTATATCTTTCCACCAAGCATTAGTGACCAATGTTGACTTGCAAGTGCTGAAGAAATTTCTATAACCATCTTCCTGATGCCAAGTTGATCAGGGGCTTTGTACTTGGTTCGGTTGGCATCAACATCATCCTCTCATCCCTGGATTAATTGGCAACAGGAGGCCCAGTCCCATGAGATCCAGAAAAGTAGTATAAGAGATTTGTTGAAGTCCATACATCTTCACTTGCCCAAGGTTGAGAAACACTGGCCTAGACCTTTCCAGGCTTCCTGGCTTCTGACCTATCCTCAGCTCACCTTTCCACTCCCTACGCTTCCATCATTTCACTTTTGTTCCCTGCTGCCCATGTCTATCAGTGAGCAAGGCAACTTTCTGGTTCTTCCTGCCACTTCAGCAAAAGTCATATTCTGGAAATAACGCACTGCTGGAAAGCTGATGCAGCATGCTTAGCTTCTGACAAGACTTGCCCAATGTGGGGATCTCTGGGGACCTGACATCCCAGAGTGAAAAAGAAAGTGAAATGGGGGAATTCCACCAAGGAACCTTCAGAATATTGCAAGAACTAGAATTGGAGTGGTTTTCAGTAAAACAGCTGGAGGGAAAGCCCAATCACAGGAAATGGGGCTAGCCCAGCAGCAGCAGAAAGGAAAACTCTATGTAGCAATGTGTTAAAGAAGCAAGAATAGTTCCTCATTTATGTCGAGAGAAGTCCTGGCACTGCACAACAGCCTCCAGGCACACACTAGCAGTATGAAGTTCAAAAGCTTCCTTGTAGGGGAAGATATCTCAGCAAAAGTGCCCTTGGGTGGTGGGTCCAAGAGGCTCCTTTTACAGAATAAATGGTTAATTCCTGTCCATCCAGATATGGAGACATCTACTTCCAGAAGCAATTTACTTTGTAGAAACGGAATCCCCAACAACAGACTTTGGAATTTCTAAAGCGAGGAAGAATTAAAACCAACCCCAGAAGGAGGTTTGCCCATCTGAGAAGCTTCACTTTGGAGCTCATATGAAGAGCACTGAGGAAAGGAAGGGGACTAAGGTCATAGTAGGCAGCAACACTACAATTTCTCCCGTTTTGTTCTGACACCCAGTTTGCTTTCTTGTGTTTCTTGGTCTGGAGCAGAAACTTCTGATATTTATCCTGAACAACTTCTTTGACAATTTATTTCCTTAACAATTTCCCCAGTTGCTCTGGTTCCCCATCATCAAGGTTCAGAACTTCAAAAAGATTCCTGGGGGGTAGGTGTTCAAGGTCACATCCTGAAAACCAGTTAGCTTTCTTCTACGGTATGTTACAGGTAGTCACCAACAAATGACTGAATACTTAGCAACCATTCAAAGTTACGACGGTCCCTTTTTGGGGCTACCTACAACCTGGATTCTAAAGTCCAACCTCCCCCCTCCACACACACACAAAGTCACATGACTGAACTTTGGGGACTTTTGGCAACACAGCTACATTTGCAGAGTCCTGTGGTCTTGTTTTTAGTTTTGTTAAAAACCAGCATTTACTTCTGGTGTTTGGCAAAACCTTGCCCATGATAAACCAACTCAATTTGCTAGACCAATTCTCGAATACAGTTCGCCTGTCTGGAACCCACACCTCATTTCGGACATTAATACAATTGAGCGTATCTAGAAATATTTTACAAGAAGAGTTCTCCACTCCTCTGATCACAACAAAATACCTTATGCCACCAGACTTGAAATCCTGGGTTTAGAAAATTTAGAACTCCGCCGCCTTCGGCATGACCTGAGTTTAACTCATAGAATCATCCGCTACAATGTCCTTCCTGTTGAAGACTACTTCAGCTTCAATCGCAACAATACACGAGCACACAATAGATTTAAACTTAAAGTGAACCGCTCCAATCTTGATTGTAGAAAATATGACTTCAGTAACAGAGTTGTTAATGCCTGGAATGCACTACCTGACTCCATAGTCTCTTCCCAAAATCCCAAAATCTTTAACCAAAGACTATCTACTATTGACCTCACCCTTTTCCTAAGAGGTCTGTAAGGGGCGTGCATAAGAGCACCAGCGTGCCTACCGTTCCTGTCCTAATGTTCCCTTTGATTGTATCCAATTCGTATAGTTATTTCATGCTTATACTTATATATACCGTTGTGACAAATAAATAAAATAAATAAAAATAAAGCATGGATTTGCTTAATCACTACAGTGTTGACTTAATGAATTGCTCAATAAAATTGGGTAGGGTGTGTTTATAGTCATAATTCAAAGATCATCTGTAGATTAACATTATTTACACATGAGCAATTTGTGATCTGTTTCACCATCAATCCCTGGCCTTATCTTTATTTATTTTTTTATTAATATTATTTTTTGTCACAACAGTATACACAAACAATGGTCATAGCAAACAGAACAAAGAAAAGAGACAAAATCGAAGGAAATTAGAAGAAGAATACAAGAGACTAGAGATAGAATTACAAAAAGTTCCACACAAAAAAAGAATATAAAGAACCAAATGGACTTAACGAAGCATAAGTTGAACTTGATAGATAAAGAAAAATTAGCATGGAAAATGAAAAGTATCAAACAAAACTTCTTTGAGAATACAAATAAACCAGGAAAATGGCTGGCAGATAAAATGAAAAAAAGAAAAAGAAAAGAAACTGATACATAAACTAGTGGACAATGAAGGAAATATTCACCATCAAAATGAAAGTGATTCAAAATTATTATAAGAATTTATATGGCCAAGAGTTAATTGCAGAAGAAAAAATAAAACAATACCTAGAAAAAGCAGAACTACCTAAAATACCCGAAAAAGTGAAAGCAATGTTAGATGAACATATATCAAAGATGGAATTAACAGAAGCAATCAAGAGACAAAAGAATGGGAAGACACCAGGTCTGGATGGATTACCAGTACAAAGACTTGCAAGATATTTTAAGTATTTTATTTTTATTTATTTATTTTGTCACAACAATATATGTAGGTATCATACAAAAAAGATTATATAGTATATAAACACATATATGGGTAAATATAAGGAGGTATAAGCATATATATAGGAAGAAGAAAAGAAAAACAATAGGACAGGAACGGTAGGTACGTTTGTGCACTTATGCACGCCCCTTATGGTCCTCTTAGGAATGGGGTGAGGTCAATAGTAGAAAGTTTTTGGATAAAACTTTTAGGATTATGGGAAGAGACCACAGAGTCAGGTAAAGTATTCCAAGCACTGATGATTCTGTTACAGAAGTCATATTTTCTGCAATCTAGATTAAAGCGGTTGACATTAAGTTTAAATCTATTAGTTGCTCTAGTATTATTGCAATTAAAGCTGAAGTAGTCCAATGTTGGAAGTATTCAATGAAGTTCTGTTAGTGGCGAAGGTACCAAATTCATGGATGGAAGCATATATTACCCTCTTACTGAAAGAAGATACAGATTTACAACAGATAAAAAACTGCAAACTGATCTTTGTTGAATGCAGATTACAAAATATTTGCTTCAATAATTGCAGAAAGACTAAAATGATTTTTAAATCAATTTATACATTGAGACCAAAATGGTTCTTTTACCCAAGAGACAAATTAAAGACAATATGAGAACAATCCTAAATACATTGGAGTATTATGAAGCACATCCAGAGAAACAAATGGCGCTGGTTTTCCTAGATGCACAGAAAGTGGTTCAACAACATAAACTGGCAATTTATGCTAGCACAGCTAAAAGAGATGGGCTTTGGGGAGAGATTTGTTAATATGATTAAGGCGATACATCACAAACTGCAAAAGTGATGGTAAATAGAGACATGACTGAGAATGTTAGCATTAAGAAAGATACAAGACAAGGATGTCCTTTATCACCACTATTATTTATATTCACATTGGAACTTTTAAATAGAAACATTAGACAAGATAGAGAGATAAAAGGCATGAAAATTAAAACGGAACAGTACAAATCACAGGTATTTGCAGATGACTTAGCTTTTATTTTGGAAGATCCACTAACAACAGGGCCTAAATTAATTTTTAAAAAACTCAGGAGAATATGGAGAAATGGCAGGTCTGAAAATCAATAAAAAGAAAACTAAGATTCTAGTTAAAAACCCAAAAGATAAGCAAAAAAAAAAAAGAATTAATAAGGAGAATAGATATCCAGACTGTAAAGAAAGTTAAATATCTAGGGATTCAGCGAGATTTGTAACAATCAGGGAAGATAACTATCACAAACTGTTGAAACAAATCCGGATGGATCTGGAAAACTGGAAAAACCTGCAACTATCGTTGGTAGAATGAATAGCTACAATTAAAATGAATACATTGCCAAGATTACTGTACTTATTTCAAACAATTCCAATAAAATTGGGAAAAATACTTTGAGGAACTTAATAAAATAATACATAAGTACATTTGGCAAGGGAAAGGCAAGAATTAGTTTTAAAATGTTGCAAGACCTAAGAAGCAGAGGAGGTTTTGGGTTACCAAATTGGGAATTCTATTACCAGGCAGCTGTATTAATGTGGATGAAAGAATGGGTTGTATTGAGGAATACAAGACTATTGACGTTGGAAGGGCATGATCTACAATTGGGTTGGCATGCTTTCTTGTGGTATGGGAAAAATAGGATACATGGATATTTTCAAAGACATTACATAAGGAATGCATTAATACTAGTATGGGAGAAAATTAAAGAACAACATTATTTGAAGATATCAGTTTGGCTTTAAACAATGGAAGCATTGATTCACCCAAATGTTATTAACATGGGAAATATTGTTAGGTATAAAGATATTTTGAATGAAAAGGGGAAACTCAAAACTAAATAAGAAATGAGTGAGCAAGGGATCAATATATCATGGTATTTACAAGTGCAGATACATTCTAGATATGAGAAAGATGCTAAATTACATGGTTTTTATAAAGAACTAACAGAATTAGATAAAATATTAACAGGAACAGAAGAAACCTTGATAAAGAAATTGTATAGCTATTTACTGGATATAAAATTGGAAGAGGAACAAGTAAAGGAGACAATGATAGCATGGGCGAAAAATTTTGGTTACACGATAGAATTATTTATTTATTTATTTATTTTATTTTGTCACAACAATATATGTAGGTATCATACAAAAAGATTATATAGTAAATAAACACATATATGGGTAAATATAAGGAGGTATAAGCATATATATAGGAAGAAGAAAAGAAAAACAATAGGACAGGAACGGTAGGCATGTTTGTGCGCTTATGCACACCCCTTATGGTCCTCTTAGGAATGGGGTGAGGTCAATAGTAGAAAGTTTTTGGATAAAACTTTTAGGATTATGGGAAGAGACCACAGAGTCAGGTAAAGTATTCCAAGCACTGATGATTCTGTTACAGAAGTCATATTTTCTGCAATCTAGATTAAAGCGGTTGACATTAAGTTTAAATCTATTAGTTGTATGGGATGAGTTTGACCCTGTCGCTCCCGAGGACATGGACAGGTTGTTGGGGAGGTTGAATGCCACCACGTGTATACAAATGGATGAAGACTATTGCTTGACATAGTGTAAGCCGCCCTGAGTCTTTGGAGAAGGGCGGGATATAAATGCAAATAATAATAATAATAATAATAATAATAATAATAATAATAATAATATTTAATGACAATTACACACACACACATTAATATTAATGGGACCCGTGCCCTCCTGGCTGGTGCTGGCCACTCAGGAGGTGACACGAGGCTGGCTCCAGGCATTACGCGCCTTGATGGAGGGAGTCTTCCCGCTTTGAAAGAGGCGGTGGTGAGACCCTCCTCAAGAAGCCTTCCTGACCCGCTGTTTTAGGTAATTATCGTCCGGTCTCCAACCCGCCGCGGCAAGGTTGTAGAGAGTATGGTGGCATATCAGTTTCCCTTACACCTGGATGAAACTGTCTATCTAGACCCGTTCAGTCCGGCTTCCGCCCGGTTACAGCACTGAGACGGCTTTGGTCGCGTTGGTGGATGATCTCTGGTGGGCCAGGGATAGAGGATGTTCCTCCGCCCTGGTCCTGTTAGACCTCTCAGCGGCTTTTGATACCATCGACCATGGTATCCTACTGCGCCGGTTGGGGATTGGGAGTGGAGGCACCGTTTATCGGTGGTTCTCCTCCTATCTCCGATCGGTCGCAGACGGTGTTGACAGGGGGCAGAGGTCGGCCCGAGGCACCTCACTTGTGGGTGCCGCGGGGTCGATCCTCTCACCCCTTCTGTTCAACATCTATATGAAGCCGCTGGGTGAGATCATCAGTGGCTTCGGTGTGAGGTACCAGCTGTACGCTGATGACACCCAGCTGTACTTTTCCACACCGGGCCACCCCAATGAAGCTATCGAAGTGTTGTCCCGGTGCTTGGAGGCCGTACGGGTCTGGATGGGGAGAAACAGGCTCAAGCTCAATCCCTCCAAGACAGAGTGGCTGTGGATGCTGGCATCTCGGTACAGTCAGCTGAGTCCTCAGCTGACTGTTGGGGGCGAGTCATTGGCCCCGATGGAAGGGGTGCGCAACTTGGGCATCCTCCTGGATGAACGGCTGTCTTTTGAAGATCACTTGACGGCCGTCTCCAGGAGAGCTTTTTACCAGGTTCGCCTGGTGCGCCAGTTGCGCCCCTTTCTAGACCGGGATGCCCTATGCACGGTCACTCACGCCCTCGTGGCGTCTCGCCTGGATTACTGCAACGCTCTCTACATGGGGCTCCCTTGAAGGGCATCCGGAGGCTGCAGCTAGTTCAGAATGCGGCTGCGCGGGTTATAGAGGAGCCCCTCGTGGCTCCCGTATGACACCAATCCTGCGCAGGCTGCACTGGCTACCTGTGGCCTTCCGGGTGCGCTTCAAGGTTTTGGTAACCACCTTTAAAGCGCTCCATGGCATAGGGCCGGGTTATTTATGGGACCGCCTACTGCTACCGGATACCTCTCACCGACCCGTGCGCTCTCACAGAGAGGGACTCCTCAGGGTGCCGTCAGCTAGGCAGTGTCGTCTGGCGACGCCCAGGGGAAGGGCCTTCTCTGTGGGGGCTCCCACCCTCTGGGACGAACTCCCCCCAGGACTCCGTCAACTTCCGGACCTCCGGACCTTCCGTCGCGAGCTCAAGACACATTTATTCATCTGTGCAGGACTGGCGTAGATTTTAAATTTTATAGGGGTTTTAAATTGGTCTTAATATTTATATTTCTAGTTTTAATAATTGGGCATTAGAATAAGTTTTTTAATGTTTATTTTAAATTGTATATAAGTGTTTTATATGCCTGTGAACCGCCCTGAGTCCTTCGGGAGATAGGGCGGTATATAAATATGAATAATAAATAAATAAATAAATAAATAAAATTGTATTGATGTCAGAGGTGTGGTGAGGGTTCCAAACTGGCGAGCTGTATTCTAGAATTGGTCTAGCAAATGTTTTATATGCTCTGGTTAGTAGTGTGGTGTTTTTGGAAAAGAAGCTACGCAAAATTAGGTTTACAACTCTTAGAGCTTTTTTTGCTATGTAGTTGCAGTGGGCTTTGGCACTTAGATCATTTGACATGAAAACTCCAAGGTCTTTAACGGGATGGGGGTCGTCTGTAAGGTAATGTCCATCTAGTATGTATTTAGTTTTTGGGTTGTTTTTTCCTATATGTAAGACTGAGCATTTGCTGGTTGAAATTTGGAGCTGCCAATTTTTAGACCAAGCGGTCTAAATCAAGGTCGTTTTGAATGATAGAAGTATTGTCTGTGGTGTTAAATAGTTTGACATCATCAGCAAAAAGAACACAATTACTTGAGATGTAGTCACAGAGATCATTAATGTATAGTATAAAGAGTGTTGGTCCAAGGACGCTGCCTTGAGGAACGCCACTCTTGACAGGAACAGGATTCGATAAAGCATTGCCAATTTTGACCACTTGTTGTCTGTTAGACAGAAAAGCAGATATCCATTTGTGGAGGGGTCCTGAGATGCCATAGGATGTTAGTTTTAGGAGAAGTTTATCGTGTACTACTGAGTCAAAAGCTTTGCAGAAGTCTATGTAGATTGCATCTATTGATTTGCCTTGATCGAGATTTGAAGTCCATATGTTTTTGCAGTGGAGAAGTTGTAAGTTACATGATAATTTTTTCCTGAAACCAAATTGTTTGTTGGAGAGTAGGTTGTTAGTTTCTAAGTGTGAGGTAATGGATTGGTTGATGATAGATTCCATGACTTTGCAGGTGACGCAGCAAAGGGAGATCGGTCTGTAGTTTTCGACTAAGCTGGGGTCTCCTTTTTTGAAGATAGGGATGACTGTGGCTAGTGACCAAAGTTTGGGAAGAGAACTGGTAGTGAAAGCTTTATCAAAGATAATACTTAGGGTTCTGCTATATTAATGGAAAGTTTTTTTAAGAAGTATGCACATAGTCCATCGGGTCCAATAGAAAGCGATGGTTTTAAGTTGTGAAGAGCTTTTCCAACATTGTCTTCTGTGAAATCTATATGAGTTAAATCATCATAGTCATTGCTGGTTCGTTTGTGGAATGTCGGATATGTGTTATCGGAGTTAACAAAGACTGAGCCAAAGAAAATGTTGAAGAGGTTTGCTTTGACTGTTTTGTCATTGCATTCTTTGTTGTTAGAATCTTTTAGTGGTGGGATGGCTCTTGAGTCTTTAAGTTTATTGTTGACAAAATTATAAAAGGCACGATTGGAATTTGTGCGCAGAAGGTTCTCTTCTTGCTTGGTGTGGTAATTTGTGCATTCAGTTTTTATTTGCTTGCATATGTTTCTGTAGCGGTTTTTGAAATTTGTAACATAGCCTTTTTTGCTTCTTTTCCAGAGGGATTTTTTTTTTGATTGAAGTTTTTTTATTGATATGGGTAGTTTGTTTTTTTTGGTCATGGTAGTCATTTGTGGTACATATAGTTTAATGACTCTATTGATTTCAAGCAGGAAGACTCTATAGTGGTCTTCAGCGGTTATGCAGGTTGCAAACAGATTTTGCCAGTCCAGAAATGAAAGATCGTTGTTTATAAGGTCGTAATTGGCTTTTTTGAAGTTGTAGTTGGGAGTACTGTTGTTATGACGATTTAAGTATGGACGTATATTGAGACGAAAATCTATCATGCAGTGGTCACTGTTGGAAAAAGGTTCTTTAATTTGTAGTCTGTAAATTGAGTTTGAATTGTTGCAGAAGATGAGGTCAAGGCAGTTGTTGAGTCTTGTATTGTTAGTTACAAGTTGTTCAAGACCTAGGTTTGTAACAGTGTTGTATAGTGTAGTATGGATTGGGTCAGTTTAACATTCATTAGTTGTCCAGTTAATGAGAGGTAGATTTAGGTCACCCAGGAAGATGAGAGGATATAGGCAAGAGGTAGCCCATGAATTAGATAAGTGGGATAGGAATTACAAACTAACAATGTCAGCTGCATCTACAGAGAACTTGTATAAGATGTTTTATAGATGGCACCTTACACCGGCGAGGTTGGCAAAGATGTTGAAAGATAAGTCAGCTAAATGTTTGAAGTGCCACCAGATAACTGGATCTTACTATCATATGTGGTGGACATGTGTAAAAGCACCAAAATATTGGACAAACATAATATTGGACATAGAATAGAATAGAATAGAATTTTATTGGCCAAGTGTGATTGGACACACAAGGAATTTGTCTTGGTGCATATGCTCTCAGTGTACATAAAAGAAAAGATACGTTCATATTTTCATAACGTAAAAGATACGTTAATATTGGACATGGTTGGAAAAGATGACAAAACAACATATTGAGCTAAAAGCCGAAATATTTTTGCTGGGGATTTTACCCGAAAGCCCAAAATAAGAGAATACTTATTTAATTATCCATGTTCTAACTGCAGCTAGAATTTTATTTGCACAACATTGGAAAAGCGAAGAGATTCCTATTGAGGAGAAGGTGATTAGGAAAATATTAGAATGTACAGAAATGAACAGATTAACACTAGCAATTAAGGAGAAAGAACAAACTGAATATTATATGATATGGGAAGTATTCTATCAATGGTTAGAGAGTGTAAAGGGAAATTGGAAATAAAAGAAGATTAAAGATGAATAGAAAATATGTTAAGATAGAGGTATAAATAAGATGATAATTCTTAGTATTAGGATGAGGAGGATAGTTGTAGCTTTCAAGAAGAGACTGGACGGCTAACTGTCAAAAATGGTGTAGAGTCTTCTTGGGCGGGTGGGTTGGACTAGATGACCTTCCAACTGTGTTAATCACTATCTGTACTAACTTAACAATTGCAGTGATGTGATTATCAACTGTGGAAAGAAAAGTCGTGAAATGGGGCAACACTCAACTAACAAATGTTTCATTTAGCAACAGAAATGTTGGGCTCAATTGTGATTGCTAAGTCAAGGACTACCTGTATTCCATCTGGTGATGTCCATGTATATACTGTAGGTATTGTTTTGGTTGTTAAAGGTTGGATTAGAAATGAAGAAGTTTTTGGATTGGCAGAAACCAATAAATCATTCTCCTGCTTCGTTTCAGTTTCTTAGATGATAAACTCCAACAATATAATCATAGCAATAATATTGGTGCAAACAAATAACAAATAAAAATGTAATTAAGCTTTCAGTGATACCAATACTGACAAAGTACACTAAAGTAATAGTTAGCCTTTCAAACAGCCCATATGTCTTTTAAGATTACTTGACTACTTCAACTTTAATTGCAATAATACAAGGGCAACCAATAGATTTAAACTTAATGTAAACCGCTTTAATCTAGATTGCAGAAAATATGACTTCTGCAACAGAATCATCAGTGCTTGGAATACTTTACCTGACTCTGTGGTCTCTTCCCATAATCCTAAAAGCTTTAACCAAAAACTTTCTACTATTGACCTCACCCCATTCCTAAGAGGACCATAAGGGGCGTGCATAAGCGCACAAACGTGCCTACCATTCCTGTCCTATTGTTTTTCTTTTCTTCTTCCTATATATGTTTATATGTGTATATACTATATAATCTTTTTGTATGATGTTGTGACAAAATAAATAAAATAAATAAAATTAAAATTTGCAACAGGAATAACAAGTGGAAGAGAACGTGTGGGGATTTGTGTTCAAAATTAAATGACTGGGGAAAATTTGACCAGATTGTTCCGACGTCCTCTTTCTTGCCTTTGCCAGAAAAACAAACCAAACAGATTAAAGCAAACCATAGCTCAAACCAGATCCAGTTTTGGCCTTTCCAATATTCCATAATTAATATCCATGACAAATCTTCAATTCTGGATGTCTTGATAAATTCCAGTTATCATCATTGTTGTACTCTATGTACAGTGGTGGGATTCAAATAATTTAACAACCAGTTCTCTGCCCTAATGACTGGCTGGGTAGGCGTGGACGGGTGGTCATGTGACTGGGTGGGCATGGCCAACTCAACATCACTCATCACACCCAGCCCCACCTCCCTTTTCCCTGGCCTTGGGACTATACGCAACACCTCCAGAAATGAAAGGGTTAACCAACCCTCAGTTTCCTGGTGCAAATGCCGCCCCCCAGTGAAAAGATGGGGAGAGACCAGCAAAGCATTCTGCTCCCATCACTAAGGAAAGTAAGACATTGGAGGCTGAGCTTATTAAAAAGCAAGATATTGTGTCATAACAGCCAATATTTCACACCTGAGATGGCAGATCCAATAAATCCCACTGACTCCTCAGAAGCAATTTACAATTAAAGCCCATTTGCACCCCAAAAATAATAAATAAATACCAGGAGAAGGATTGACAATACTTCTGTGTCTGAAAGAGACTAAGCTAAAGCTGAATTAACCCCTTCCTTCCTTTTTTGGCCTGGTTTTTTTGGCCATTTTTTGGCCATTTTCAGGCCATTTCCGGCCATTTCCTGGGCCATTTTGGGGGCATTTTTGGGCCATTTCCAACTGTATTTTAGGCTGTTTTTACCCAAAAAACAGCCAAAAACAGCCCAGAAAACAGCCCCCAAACAGTTGTTTTTTGGCTAATTTTCTGGCCCATTTTCTGGCCTTTTTCACCCAAAAAATGGCAGAAAACGGCCTGGAAAACAACTGGAAAATGGCCCAGAAAATGGTGGAAAATGGCCCAAAAAACACCGGGGGCAGGGCCAGCCAGTGGTGGGATTAGCCGGTTAGTCGAACTGGGCAGAATTTTAACAACTGGTTCACCCGAACCAGTCCAAACCAGCTGAATTCCACCTCTGCCCATGTATCCCTGACAAGCAGAAATTCTACAAATGAAAACGTGTCCCAGGACAATGCAGGATCCAATCTGGGTCGACCAACAGGACCAGAGGTTTAGTCTTCTGAGCTTTTGGACTCATGCTGGAGCCCATCCTCAGGGAATGTCTCTCTATCAGAGTGTATGCTATGGGCTATTCTGTGTGTGGTATTTATATGGTGCCTGTTGTGTGTGGCTTTTTAGATTAGGGTGTTGATGACTGCCTATTAAGTCATTGGCTGTTGTTTCCTTATGCTGCTAAGCCCTTACCTCTTAAGTACTTGATAAACTGGTGGTAAATAAGCATTCCTATTGGCTGACAAGAGGCCCATTTCAAGACTTCAATCACTTCACTGGCTGTTTTTGTGCCTGCTAGTCCAACAATCTTAGTAGCAGCAAAAATGAATGTATGTCCTTGTTTATTGCAATGTGAGGTTACAAATGCGTTCGGGTCTTCTTGTTTGACCTCTTGCTTGTGTTTTTGTAATCTGGTGGTTAGCTTCCTCCCCATCTGTCCTACATAATCACAAGGGCAATGTATGCAAGGGATTCAGTAGGTTACATTGGAAGTATCTCCCACCTCAGGATTTCTTTTGAGGTCATATGGACAATTCATTTCAAACAAAAATGCAGCAAGATTCAGAAAAATTCAGTTCATGCTTAAGGCCCCAAACCACATTTCTAGCAGTTGCAACAGCAATACAACCTTGAATATGGTTTCCTGCACTGTTTAGGAGACCAATGGGCACAGACAGGAGAATAGCAGACCAGGTACAGAAAGAAGAGTTGAACCGCGTGAGAGAATATGAAATAGTGGGACTCCATTTTGCATTGACTCAGCTGCTTGGTTTGTTTGATTTTAGCCCCCCCCCCAAATATCCATTTCCATCCTTTAATGTTGCTGACTGTGTGCCTGTGTTGGAAGCGTGCTGCTGCTTTTCTTGACTTGAGCTGGCTGTATAGGGGATGTGCCTTAGAGCTGAACCCCCTGGGGGCAGAAGACTTGCGTTCCTGAGCCCAGAAAGAGCCTAGCGCATCAGGCAAGGAGAATGTACCCTGCTAATGTGCAGCTTTTGATTCTGAAGAACAGCTGCCCAGACTCTCTTCTTACATCTCCTGGGAGAATAGGAGGTCCAAAGCTCTGAATAAGAAATCAGTTTTGGTGTGGTGAGGCTCGGTTTTGTCTGAAGGTTGAATCAGAGGTTGATCTGCCATGGTGGTGCAGTTCTTAGAATGCAGTACTGCAGGCTACTCCAGCTGACTGCTGGCTGGCTGCAGTTTGGCAGTTCAAGTCTCACTAGCTCAAGATTGACTCATCCTTCCATCCTTCCGAGGTCGGTAAAATGAGGACCCAGATTGTTGGGAGAAATAAGCTGACTCTCTAAACCACTTAGAAAGGTCTGTAAAGCACTATAAAGTGGTATATAAGTCTAAGGGCTATTGCTATTGCTATCAAGAGAGAGAGTCCTGGCCTGGAAGCATGGCTTATCTTAATCAAAATTGACCAGTTGCAACAGTTTTCTCCAGATCTGAGGGTATCTAAGACTACCATTCCCCTCAATCCCACTTCCCTACAGAGGAAACAAGGGTCCTGCTGGTACAATCAATCAGTGGGATGAAAACTGGTGGTGTGTGTGTGTGTGTGTGTGTGTGTGTGTGTGTGTGTGTGTGTGTGTGTAGGAATAAGATGCATCATAAACTGTTATAAATCTAATTGACTTTTCTACAGCGATCACAACTGAACTGAGCCGAGAAAGAATGGAAACTCCTTGTGTAATCTGTGGATAGGGTGTGTGTGTGGGTGTGTGGGTGTGTATGTACCTGCCTGTGTGTGTGTGAAATCAAGGTGGTAGCTGCAATGCTGCAATTGAACCTTCATCTTTTGATCCATGCATTGCTGTACAAAGCAAAACAAATTGCAATTTTGGATAATTGTTGTCCCTGGCTAGGTGGCTCAGTGGCTAAGAGCCACCTAGCCAGCTTGTCAATTTATTTATTATTTATTTTATTTATTTATTTATTTATTTATTGAAAAAGTTTTAGAACAACAATTAAATTTTTCCCCCTCCCCCACCTTCCCCCCTCCCTCCAAAACCCACTCCCCCCCGACTTCCCGGAGCAAACACAAGGTATAGTTCATTAAACAAACAGTCATACATTAAATTTTTAAAATCTAACACAATTATAATCCTTCTCTCCCACATAACCTGACTTCTTCCAGTAAAATCAAAAACAAAATCCTTCATTCAAAGGGAATCCGAAATTTCTTAATCTGATATCTATTTTGAATATAATCAGTCCAGTTCTTCCATTCATTTAAATATTTTTCTTGAGTACTGTCTTTCAAGAAGGCTGAAATTTTAGCCATCTCAGCCAAATTGGAAACTTTCAATATCCATTCTTCTATTGTGGGTAATTCTTTTTTCTTCCAATATTGTCCAATCAACAGTCTTGCTGCTGTTATTAAGTTCAAAATCAACTTAGTCTCAATCACTGTACAGTCCGTTGTTATTCCCAAAAGAAAAAATTGCGGTAGGAACTTTATCTTCTTCTTCAGAACATTCTGCATAATCCACCAGATTCTTATCCAGAAAGACTTAATTTTCTTACAAGTCCACCATACATGAAAATATGTAGCATCATCACAATTACATCTCCAACATTTCGCTTGCATATCTGGATACATACATGATAATTTCTTAGGATCTAAATGCCATCTATAAAACATCTTATAAAAATTTTCCTTAAATTCTGCGCTATGTAAATTTAACATTTCTAACCCAAATTTTTTCCCATGTTTCCAACATTATTGGTTCTTGAATATTCTGTGCCCATTTTATCATACAATCCTTTATTAAATCTCTTTCAGAATCTATTTCTATCAACACAGTATACAATCTCTTTATATGCCCCTGGTTTGATTTCTAATTTGTTTAACCAAATTTTCTTCATTTTGAATAATACCAATTTTCTGATCTTCTTTCCATCTAGCCTTTAACTGTCCATATTGAAACCAAGTATAATTCCTCCCTTCTTCTTTTAATGTATCCAAAGATTTTAATTGTAGATTTCCCCTCTCATTGTATAAAAGATCTTTATAAGTAATCATTTCTTGTTCCTGTTCTATATTTATATTCTCTACTGCGTGCCGAGGACTTGCCCATATGGGAATTTTATAATTTAACTTATAATAATATTTTTTCCAGACACGCAGAAGAGAAATTCTCAACACATGATTCTTAAAAGCTTTATCTACTTTCTTATCATACAATAAATATGCATGCCAACCATATAATAAATCATAACCTTCTATATTCAAAATCCTTTCCTCCGTCAAATTAAACCAATCACTTATTACCGAAAGAACAACTGCTTCATAATACAGTTTTAAATTAGGCATTTTTAATCCTCCTCTTTCCCGTATATCTTGCATTATTTTCATTTTAACTCTCGCTTTTTTCCCTTCCCATATAAATTTATTAATTCCAATCTGCCATTCTTCCAAATTTTTGTCTTTCTTAATTATTGGTATCATCTGAAACAAGAACAAGAATTTAGGCAAAACATTCATTTTTATAGCTGCTATTCTCCCCAACAAAGATAATTGTAATTTTTTCCAAGTATTCATTTCCTTCTGAATTTTTTTCCATAACACATCATAATTATTCTTATACAATTTTACATTTGATGAAGTAAGAAAGACTCCTAAATATTTAACTTTTTTTACAATTTCAAATCCTGTTATTTCCTCTAGTTTTTCTTTCTGGTTCTTAATCATATTTTTGGTTAACACTTTGGTTTTATTTTGATTCACTTTAAACCCTGAGACCCTTCCATATTGATTAATTACTTCCAACAAATATACACTCGAATTTATAGGCTGAGTCAACATAACAACCAAATCATCTGCAAATGCTCTAACTTTGTATTCATGTCTTCTAATTCTAATACCCTCTATCTCCCTTAACTCTCTTATCTTATCCAATAAAGGTTCCAAAGACAAAATAAACAATAAAGGTGATAAAGGACACCCCTGCCTTGTTCCTTTCGCAATTTTAAAACTATCTGTCAAACTACCATTAATTATTATCTGAGCTGTTTGCTCTCCATAAATTGCCCTAAGTATTCGTATAAAACCATTTCCAAATTGCATTTTGTCTGTTAATTTAAATAAAAATTCCCAATGCAAACGATCAAAAGCTTTCTCTGCATCCAAGAATATAAACGCTGCCGGAATCTGATTTTTCTTTTCCAAATATTCCAGTAAATTCACTATCTGCCTAACGTTATTCCTCATTTGTCTCCCTTTTATAAAACCAGACTGGTCAGTATGAATCCTTTGTTGTACAATTTCCATTAACCTATTTGCCATTATTTTTGCAAAAATCTTATAATCATTATTCAAGAGTGAAATCGGTCTATAATTCCCAGGCTTAGTACAATCCTGGTCCTCTTTTGGTATCAATGAAATAAAAGTAGTCCTCCATGATGGTGGCACTCCTCCTCCCATCAGTATCTGATTAAATAACTCCATAAGTGGACCAACTATTTCATCCTGTAACTTTTTATAATATATTGCTGTAAGTCCATCTGTGCCCGGGGATTTCCCTATTTTTAATTACTTTATTACCAAAATAATTTCCTCAGAAGTTATAGGCCGATTCAACTCTTCCCTTTGTTCATAAGTTAAACCTTTAATATTTATTTTATTTATTTATTCGAATTTTTATACCGCCCTATCTCCCGAAGGACTCAGGGCGGTTTACAGCCAGATAAAAACATGAGAATAATACAAGTAAAAACAACAGTTAAAAAACTTATTAATTAGGCCGAATTAAAAATATCACTAAAATAATATAAAACCCCATTAAAAACTAAATTTAAAACTAAAACCCTAGGCTAGCCCTGCACAAATAAATAGATGTGTCTTAAGCTCGCGGCGGAAGGTTCGGAGATCAGGAAGTTGGCGAAGCCCTGGGGGAAGCTCGTTCCAAAGGGTGGGAGCCCCCACAGAGAAAGCCCTTCTTCTGGGTGTTGCCAGTCGGCACTGCCTGGCGGACGGCACCCTAAGGAGTCCCTCTCTGTGAGAGCGTACGGGTCGGTGGGAGGCAATCGGTGGCAGTAGGCGGTCCCGTAAATAACCCGGCCCTATGCCATGGAGCGCTTTAAAGATGGTAACCAAGACCTTGAAGCGCACCCGAAAGGCCACAGGTAGCCAGTGCAGTCTGCGCAGGAGTGGTGTAACATGGGAGCCACAAGGGGCTCCCTCTATCACCCGCACAGCTGCATTCTGAACCAACTGAAGCCTCCGGATGCCCTTCAAGGGGAGCCCCATGTAGAGAGCGTTGCAGTAATCCAAGCGAGATGTCACGAGCGCATGAGTGACCGTGCATAAGGCATCCCGGTCTAGGAAGGGGCGCAACTGGCGGACCAGGCGGACCTGGTAAAAAGCTCTCCTGGAGACGGCCGTCAAATGATCTTCAAAAGACAGCCGTCCATCCAGGAGAACGCCCAAGTTGCGCACCCTTTCCATTGGGGCCAATAACTCACCCCCAACAGTCAGCCACGGATGCAACTGACTGTACTGGGGTGCCGGCATCCACAGCCACTCCATCTTGGAGGGATTGAGCTTGAGCCTGTTTCTCCCCATCCAGACCCGTACGGCTTCCAGACACTGGGACAGCACTTCGATGGCTTTGTTGGGGTGGCCCGGGGTGGAAAAGTACAGCTGAGTATCATCCGTGTACAGATGGTACCTCACCCCAAAGCCACTGATGATCTCACCCAGCGGCTTCATATAGATGTTGAACAGGAGGGGCGAGAGAATCGATCCCTGTGGCACCCCACAAGTGAGGTGCCTCGGGGCCGACCTCTGCCCCCCTGCCAACACCGTCTGCGACCGATCGAAGAGATAGGAGGAGAACCACCGATAAACGGTGCCTCCCATTCCCAATCCCTCCAATCGGTGCAGCAGGATACCATGGTCGATAGTATCAAAAGCCGCTGAGAGGTCTAATAGGACCAGGGCAGAGGAGTAACCCCTATCCCTGGCCCTCCAGAGATCATCAACCAACGCGACCAAAGCCGTCTCCGTGCTATATCCGGGCCGAAAGCCGGACTGGAACGGGTCTAGATAGACAGTTTCATCCAGGTACCGGGGAAGTTGACATGCCACCACACTCTCTACAACCTTCGCCACAAAGCGAAGGTTGGGGACCGGACAATAATTACCTAAAACAGCCGGGTCCAGGGAAGGCTTCTTGAGGAGGGGTCTCACTACCACCTCTTTCAAGGCAGCAGGGACGACCCCCTCCAACAAAGAAGCATTTATAATCCCCCGGAGCCAGCCTCGTGTCACCTCCTGTGTGGCCAGCACCAACCAGGAGGGGCACAGGTCCAGTAAACATGTGGTGGCATTCAACCTCCCCAGCAACCTGTCCATGTCCTCGGGAGCCACAGGATCAAATCCATCTCAAACAGTCTCAACAAGACGGGTCTCCGACATCTCACCTGGATCCACCCAACTTTGATCCAAACCATCCCGAAGCTGAGCGATTTTATCGTATAGATAACCACTAAACTCCTCGGCATGCCCTTGTAACGGGTCATCCCGCATCCCCTGTTGAAGAAGGGAGCGGGTCACCCGAAACAGGGCGGCCGGGTGGTTATCTGCCGACGCAATGAGGGAGGAGACGTACAAACGCCTCGCTTCCCTCAGTGCCACTAGGTACGTCCTACTAAAGGACCTAACTAGTGTCCGAGCAGCTTCTGAACGGCTGGATCTCCAGGCACTCTCTAGGCATCTTCTCCGGCATTTCATCTCCCTCAGCTCCTCAGAAAACCAAGGAGCTGGTTGAGACCTACGCCGGGTCAGAGGCCGCAAAGGCACGACACGGTCAAGAGCCCCAGCTGCGGCCAGTTCCCAAGCCGCGACTAGTTCTTTAGCCATGCCATGGGCAAGATCCTCAGGGAATGGCCCAAGCACCATCAGGAACCTCTCTGAGTCCATCAGGCGCCTGGAACGGAACCACCGTATTGGTCCCGTCTCCCTGTGGTGGTGAGTGGCGGTCTGAAAGTCCAGGCGGAGGAGAGAGTGATCTGACCATGACAACGGCTCAATGACTACGTCTCCCAAAACCAGATCACTCATCCACTGTCCAGAGATGAAAATCAAATCCAGTGTGCCTTCCCCGATGTGCGTAGGGCCATCCACTACTTGCGTCAGGTCCAAGGCCGTCATGGAGGCCATGAACTCCCGAGCCGACGTTGATGACATGCCGGTAGATGGCAGGTTAAAGTCCCCCATGACCATAAGTCTAGGGGTCTCAACTGCCACCCCAGCAAGCACCTCCAACAGTTCGGGCAGGGCTGTGGTCACGCAGCAAGGAGCCAGGTACATGACTAACAAGCCCAACTGACACCTATGGCCCCACTTCACAAAGAGGGATTCACAACAGTGGTCTCCCTCGGCTCTAGACTCTCCTTTATGACAACCGCCACCCCCCCACCCCTACCTTGGGCCCTCGGTTGATGGAATGCTTGGAAACCCGGTGGGCACATTTCTCCAAGGGGCACCCCCCCTTCTGTGCCCAGCCAGGTCTCTGTAATGCCCATAAGGTCCGCAGAGCCCCCCTGTATAAGATCGCAGATAAGGGGGGCTTTGTTCACCACGGACCGAGCATTGTACAACATCAACTGAAGATCAATCAGAAAGATTGGCAGTTTGGTTGTTTGAATTCCTAGTATAGGTGTCAAGCCCAGCTCCGGCTCAACACATGACGCTACAGGGATCTGGATTATGGGAGCAGCCCCTAATCAAAGATCTAAAATCGCGAATTATTGAGGACTCATTAGAGTGGTACAGGGATCTGCATTAGAGAAGCATGGGGAGGGGATCATCACACTGGTAGCCAGGATAGTGGGAGATGAGGCTTGGGTGTCATGAAGAGCTGCCTTAGTTCCAGGATCTGGCAGATGATGTGGCAGCTGGGGCTGTCAGATGAGGAGGGAGAGAGCAGCCGGGCATCCAATCAACTGAGCAGTTCAGCCATGGGGTGGGGTGTGAGCAGCATGGGATGTTTAAAAGGGGCTGAGAGGCAGAAGCTCTCAGTGCCGACTTTGTACAGAGAGACCTCGACTATTACTGAGACCCGGTTTGTAGCAGACCTAATAAATGAAGTCACGGGTGGAAAAGAAAACCAAGCTGGCTTTTTCTTCTCATGGCATCTGGCACAACTGTGGCTGAACTAGCCGAAAGTCGGCGCTCTCCTCTTTTCAGAGTAGCTGTCTGTTCCGATTGGCGTGAGTACCATGGCTGAAGGCACTTCTAAACCTGAGGCTGAACCCGAGGTGTGCAGAGGGGAAGAGGAGGTGATCGAGACAGTGGCAGTGGTGGACAGTGAAGAGTGGTACGTCCAAAGGAGAGGAAAATGATGATAGAAGAGAAGAAAGTGGAAACTAGAGAAGGGATGGAATCACGACATACACAATGTTCCTCTGGCCATTGGTGGCAAAGTTTGGCTCTGAGTGGCCCTGACGTTGCTAGAGCTAAAACCCCTCCCCCTGTTGGGCTCCCTCCATCCCAGGAGTGGTGGGAAAGGAGGTGGATGGAAGAAGACAAACAGGACTGGAATTATTCTACTGGAATTGGGACTAATTCTATGGAAGCACTCAGGGAATGGTTTGGGGAAGCCAGTTTTTGTGATGCACCATCATGGCAACTATGGGCGACGGGGATGGACTCTTCAAATACATGGAGGCCAGTCGGTGGCACGAGAGCTGATTCAAGATTCCACCTGGGCAGCCCCAAATTTAGACTGGAACAGGAGGCTAGAAGGTCTAGGTCTTCGGAACAACAATCTGTTGGGCAGGGGGGAGGTAGGACCACGATATACCTCCAGCACAGGGGGAGGGGGGAAGGTACGGCCACCACGTCCCTGCCTACAAGGAAACAAATAGAATCAACCCATGAGACTGCTGGTAGCGGAGAAATGCCCAGGGGTTATGGCTAGGCACCATGGTGGGTGTTAAGTTCGGGCAATGAAGAGGCAGGAGACCAGTGAGTGACAACAGCTCTTTAGTTTATTGTGACCCCAGCAAACACAACCGGCAAAAACCCCTCTTTAAATACTCTTTTGGTTGAGGCTTCAACCAATCAGCAACGTGCAATTTTCCCGCCCAAAATTCCCTCTCAAAGTTCAAAATACATTACACTCCTTCCCTCCCAGAACGCTTTGTGCCTCTATCTACATAATATTTACATGCTATTTCTCTACGTAGTCACACAGGTAGACAGGGCGTCTCCTAACTCTTTCTGACCTGCGCAGTTCATTCTCTGGGAGAGAGTCGAGCTGGTCGGAGGGACTGTTTGTTCCTCCCAGCTCCTCCTCTAGGCCGTCCGGCCCTGGATTATTGCTTGAGTCGTTCCTGTTGCCTTCAGGAGGAACCGGTTGGCGTCGCTGGACTACATCGGAATCAGATAAGTCCTCCGCTCGCCTCGGGTTTGAGTCAGCTGCAGATTCAAACAATTGGTAGTCCGGGCCTGGTTGTTTGGTTTCTAGTTTGTTTGGTATACGTTTTCTTAACTGGTCTATGTGGTGTTTCCATACCCGGCCGTCCTCCATGTCTACTACGCATGATTTGGGTCCGGTTATGCTCAGAATTTCCCCCTTTAACCATGTTGGGCCCTCACTATAGTTGTGTGCCCATACTGAGTCACCCACCTTCATTTCCCTGGTTTTTCCTTGAATACCCTTGTACCCGTCTGGGGTATAAGTTGGGTTTAGTCGGTCTAGTGGGCACCTGAGTTTCCTGCCCATTAAGAGTTCCGCTGGGCTGCGGCCAGTTGTTACACAAGGGGTCCTATGTTGGACGGCTAGGAAAGTGTCTATTTTCGTTTGCCAGTCGCCTGGACTTATCCTAGATAGCGCTTCCTTGGTGCTCCGAACGAAACGTTCTGCAAGTCCGTTCATCGCCAGGTGGAAAGGCGCCGAGAGGACATGTCTGATGCCCTCTTCTGCTAAATAGCCCTCAAACTGGTTTGCCGTGAATTGCGGGCCATTGTCAGAGACTAGGGTGTCGGGCAGGCCGTGTGTTACGAAGAGATGCCTTAGGACTGTGATTACTGCTTCGGCCGTTGTGCTTTTCATGAGGATTATTTCTAACCATTTTGAGTAGGCATCTACTACAATTAAAAAGGTCTGCCCATGGAACGGCCCCACAAAATCTATGTGAATCCTGGACCATGGCCCCTGGGGTTTCTCCCACTCTCTAACTGGGACTGTAGGGGGTAGCGACCTCGACTCTTGGCAGGATTGGCATTTCCCTACCCTGTCGCTGATGTCCTTATCCATTAAGGGCCACCATACATAACTCCTCGCTAAACTCTTCATCCGCACAATCCCTGGGTGGCCCACATGCAACAGTTCCAACACATTTTTGCGTAATTTTTCTGGGATAACTACCCTATCCCCCCATAACAGACACCCCCCTTGAACAGACAGTTCTGATCGTTTTTTCGCAAAGTCTTTGAACGCTGCAGCGGGCCAACCCTTTGCACCCAACCGATTACAGTCCGTATTGTAATGTCCTGTAAGATGCCCTAGCCACCTGCTTGGATGTGACTGGGCCAGAGTCCAAAGAGTCAATTAGCAAGACGGGTGTCCCCGGGGTGGGGTCTTCAATTGTCTCTGGTAAAGGGCATCTGCTCAGAGCGTCCGCATGCCCTAAGTCTTTTCCTGGGTGGTGGAGCAATTTGTAGGAGTATGCCGCTAGGAAAATAGTCCATCGGGTCAGCCTGGGAGAAAGTGCCACGGGTGTGCAGCATCTGTTACACTCTTTAGGGCAAGGGCAGGTCTTCGCCAAACTAGATTTGGCCCAAGCCTACCAGCAGCTACCTGTAGATAGCAGCACAGCTGAGGCGCAGACAATCGTCACGCACCGTGGGGCTTTCAAATGTACGCGACTCCAGTTCGGAGTTAGCGTGGCCCCGGGGCTTTTCCAGAACCTAATGGAGCGATTATTACAGGGCCTACCAGGAGTGGTATCATACTTCGACGATGTATTGGTATCAGCTGAAAACTTAGAGGAACTCGGGGTAAAACTAAGAAAGGTGTTGGGAATTTTTAGGTCTGCGGGGCTTAAGGTTAAGCTAGACAAATGCCAGATTGGGGTGAAATCTGTAGACTTCCTAGGATACAGGATAGACAGGAAGGATCCACCCACGGAGAGCAAGGTACGGGCCATTAGAAAGGCCCCAGCCCCAAAAATAAAACAGAATTACAGGCATTCTTGGGGCTTGTTAATTTCTATGCGGTATTCTTGAAGAATAAAGCAACAGTAGCCGAGCCGCTACATAAGTTGCTAGCAAAGAAAGCTGTGTGGTCATGGGGAAAAGAAGAGGCTAGGGCATTTGAGGGGGTAAAAAACCTTTTGTCCAGCGATAGCCTCCTCATCCAGTACAATGGCACGTTGCCACTAGTACTAGTTTGCGACGCTTCACCATATGGGGTGGGGGCAGTGCTTAGCCACAGGTTACCGAATGGAACAGAAGCCCCTATAGCGTATTATTCCCGGACTATGTCCTCTGCGGAAAGGAACTACAGCCAGTTAGATAGGGAAGCGTTGGCCATAGTCTCCGGGGTTAAGAAATTTCACGAATACTTATTCGGACGAAATTTCGAGATAGTCATGGACCACAGATCCCTTCTAGGGCTTTTAGCGGGTGACCGCCCTACGCCCATGGCACTTTCTCCCAGGCTGACCCGATGGACTATTTTCCTAGCAGCATACTCCTACAAGTTGCTCTACCGCCCAGGAAAAGACTTAGGGCATGCGGATGCTCTGAGCAGATGCCCTCTACCAGAGACAATTGAGGACCCCACCCCGGACACCGTCTTACTAATTGACTCTTTGGACTCTGGCCCAGTCACATCCAAGCAGGTGGCTAGGCATTGTATAGAGACATTACAATTCTGACTGTGATCGGTTGGGTGCAAGGGTTGGCCGCCGCGGCTTCAAAGACTTTTTGAAAAACAATCAGAACTGTCTGTTCAAGGGGTGTCTGTTATGGGGATAGGGTAGTTATCCCAGAAAATTACGCAAAAATGTGTTGGAACTGTTGCATGAGGGCCACCCAGGGATTGTGCGGATGAAGAGTTTAGCGACGAGTTATGTATGGTGGCCCTTAATGGATAAGGACATCAGCGACAGGGTAGGGAAATGCCAATCCTGCCAAGAATTGAGGCTACCCCTACAGCCCCAGTTAGAGTGGGAGAAACCCCAGGGGCCTTGGTCCAGGATTCACATAGATTTTGCGGGGCCGTTCCATGGGCAGACCTTTTTAATTGTGGTAGATGCCTACTCAAAATGGTTGGAAATAATCCTCATGAAAAGCACAACGGCCGAAGCAGTAATCACAGTCCTAAGGCATCTATTCGTAACACACGGCCTGCCCGACACCCTAGTCTCTGACAACGGCCCGCAATTCACGGCAAATCAGTTTGAGGGGTATCTAGCGGGAGAGGGTATCAGACATGTCCTCTCGGCGCCTTTCCACCCGGCGACGAACGGACTTGCAGAACGTTTCGTTCGGAGCACCAAGGAAGCGCTATCTAGGATAAGTCCAGGCGACTGGCAAACGAAAATAGACACTTTCCTGGCCGTCCAACATAGGACCCTTGTGTAACAACTGGCGCAGCCAGCAGAACTTTTAATGGGCAGGAAACTCAGGTGCCCGCTAGACCGACTAAACCCAACTTATACCCCAGGCGGGTACAAGGGTATTCAAGGAAAAACCAGGAAATGACAGTGGGTGACCTAGTATGGGCACACAACTATAGCGAGGCCCAACATGGTTAAAGGGGAAATTTTGGGCATAACCGGACCCAAATCATACGTAGTCGACATGGAGGACGGCCGGGTATGGAAACGCCACATAGACCAGCTAAGAAAACGTATACCAACCAGATTAGAAACCAAACAACCAGGCCCTGACTACCAATTGTTTGAATCTGCAGCTGACTCAAACCCGAGGCGAGCGGAGGACTTATCTGATTCCGATGTAGTCCAGCGACGCCAACTGGTTCCTCCTGAAGGCAACAGGAACGAGCCTGCCAATAATCCAGGGCCGGACGGCCTAAAGGAGGAGCGGGGAGGAACAAACAGTCCCTCCGACCAGCTCGATTCTCTCCCAGAAAATGAACTGCGCAGGTCAGAAAGAGTTAGGAGACGCCCTGTCTACCTGCGTGACTACGTAGAGAGATAACATGTAAATATTATGTAAATAGAGGTACAAAGCGTTCTGGGAGGGAAGGAGTGTAATGTATTTTGAACTTCGAGAGGGAATTTTGGGCGGGAAATTGCACATTGCTGATTGGTTGAAGCCTCAGCCAAAAGAGTATTTAAAGAGGGGTTTTTGCCGGTTGTCTTTTGCTGGGTCACAATAAACTAAAGAGCTGTTGCTACTCGTTGGTCTCCTGCCTCTTCATTGCCCGAACCTAACAGTAAATATATTTGTGGGGAAGTGTGTGTTGGTGAGACACTTCAGCAATTTCTTCCTTTTTCTATAAAACACTGAATCTGAATATCAGCACTATCTTTATTTAAGGATAAATGTATGCAATCATATAAGAGAAATATAAGAAAAAGAAAAATCCATACAGGTCATCCTGACTTACAACCAAGTTGGGAAGGACAGGAACTTCCATAGCTTAAGAGGTCTTCAAACTTGGCAGCTTTAATACTTGTGGACTTCAACTCCCAGAATTCTCCAGCCAGCATAGTTGGCCGGAGAATTCTGGGAGTTGAAGTCCACAAGTATTAAAGCTGCCACGTTTGAAGACCTCTGGGCCTTAAGCAATGTGTTCATAAAGTGAGTCATCATGCGATAGCATCCAATTTTACAAGCTTTTTTGTCACAGTCGTTAAGTGAATCATGTGCTCGTTAAGCAAATCTGTCATCCCCCATTAAGTCTGCTTGTTGGAAGTCCCCTGGAACGATTACAAATGGCAATCACACGACCCTGGGATGCTGCAACTGTTGTAAATGGGAGCCCACTGCCAAGCCCCCCAAGATGACAATCATGTGACCGCAAGGACAGTGCAACGGTTGTAAATGCAAGGACATGTTGTAACTCACTTTTTCAGTAGTGTTGTAATTTCGAACAGTCACTAAATGAATGGCCATACATTAAGGACTATCTGTAAAATATTATTTAAAAACTACTCGATCCAAATTTAAGCAAGATTGGCTTTTATATTTATTTACCTTTATTCATTCATACATTCATTCACTCATTTATATTGCATATGTCAAACTCGATTTCATTGAGGGCCGCATCAGGGTTGTACGTTGGGGGGGGGGTTGGACCAGGGTGGGCATGGCCAGCTCAACCTCATTCATGTCGGGGGCACCTGTGCCGGCCTGAGCACTCTGCCAGGAAAACAGGTTCCCGAGCTCCATTTTTGGCTGAGACGGCCTCCTGCAAAATGGAGCTGTACTTTCGCTGGCAGAGGCACGGCGGGCCAGTCCTTTGCTGTTTCCAGGGTGGTCCTGTGGGCCAGATCTAAGCAGAGTTTGACACCTCTGCTCTAGACCATCCATTTCCCTCCAGGAGAGGTTCTTGGCAGTGTACAAGCTAATCAATATAAAACAGCATGTGAAATTAACACTAAAATTGTAATATTAATTTAGGATTTAACATTTTAAAAATTGTAAGATTATAGCATTGTAAAGTTTCAAAGAAATAAAAACAATGCAAGGTGGTCATTTAACCTCAAGGCAAAGGGAGGGCTCTCATGGCGCTAGCCAGCCCCGCCGTTACATGGACCTAAGCAAGGCCACAGAGTCAGGTTGTGACCCCTTTATGGACCGCCAGGAGAGTGGGAGTCCATCTCACTTCTGGGATGTTCCATCATGTGGGGGCAGTGGCAGAGAAGATTCTCTTGCTAGTCCCAGCCAGTCAAAATATTACACAACAAGGCAAATGTAAATATTTAAAGTATAAATGGGTACCAAGAACTGTAAAGAACTGATATCAGAAAAGCACAACAAGCTATCAAATGTCTTTACAGACTGTATTTTGGTTTTTTTTTAGTTGTGGTTAAATTATCATCAGTGATAAACTGAGCCCTCAATATACAATCTTGGTAATTCCTTCGTTTGCTTACTGATGATATACATTACTTCTGTATCTATCTTTCCTTTGTTTGCTCATTTGCTCTTCTTTTCTTCTTCTTTTAAAAATGATAAATACATAAATGAATACTACTTGATTTCAAATTTCCTCCCTTCCTTAAATCCCAAATGATAATTATAATCAACATGTTTATAAACATTCAAATTATTTCTGATTACAGTCCTTGTTTTAATTGTTTTCTCCTTAAAAATCACGCTCTCTAGGTTCATCTCGTTCTAAGATGTACGATACACAGGCAGCTTTTCCAGTTTAAACTTGGTCAATATATTCAGAGTGTGGATTTTTAATTTTGCCTTTGCTGCATATTCCCAATTGGGCTTCCTAGTCTGGTATCTTTGACAAAATGTTTTTTTAATGTTTGTCTTTGTGGCCATCAGTATATATCTCAATATATCGTGATATTTTTTTATTTAGGTGCTTTGGAAGAAATCCTAATTATATATAAAAAAATGGAAGATGCAATTCAAACTTTATTTTTAAGACTTAAGAGATTTTTAATTGTGTATTTCTTTCCAGTACTTTTGAGTTGTTTTCTTTTTATGACCACCTATAATGGAATGTTCTTTTTATATCACAACATTTATAACAACTTTTATTGTATGATTTATTTATTTTTTGTCATTACTGAGAGAGTTATGTACCATCTGTAAACATTTCATACCAGCTTTGTCTTAAAATGTAGTTTGGGGTAAATTTTATTGATTTTTTTTACCTCCATAATTCTTCCCATTGTTGTATTTCAATTATTTCTTTTAGATTTTGCATCCATTTTATACTATCTATCTTTGTCAAGTTTTAACAGCAACTTATATATACATGCTAGTAGATGGTTGAGATTCTGTATGTTTCATTTGTGAATTTCCCTCAAAGTTCTTTCTTTCTTAAGATCACTTTTTTTCCTCCATCAATTTGTGAAGACATCAACAATGCTAAATTTTGAGATTCACCGGGTAATTGTCGCTGTGTCTTTAATTGACTTCTGGAATTTGAGTGGACAATAGCTGCATATATAATTGTCCTTTTCTTTGGCCATTTTTGGGGGACCTATGAAGGTGATTGTGTGGGAGGTTCACAGGGACGATAAAAAAAATCAAGATGGTATCTGCAACCCTCCAGTCAAAGACCAAACCCTTTCTTACCGGTTGTGAAGCCCTTAAAAAGGGGCGGAGCTTCAACAGCACAGCTGCAGCTACCATCTTGACTTTTTTGACCCCCTGTCCAAAAATATTCTCCAAGCTAGGTGGACTTCAACTCCCAGAATTCCCCAGCCAGCTGGCTGGGAAATTCTGGGAATTGAAGCCCACCCATTAAACCACCCATTAAAAAGTTGCCAAGTTTTAGAAATACTGATCTAGAAAAACTACAGCATGCAAAACAGGAGTATTGCCACAACAGATGCAGAGCTAAATATAAATCAGCCTCATTTAACCTCACATGACAGGAATCATTCTTTTCCTTTTCTGAATCCACCAGCTCCAAAAACGTCTCTGATTTTTCAAGAGGTGTTGGGTCTTCCATTATTTTCTGTCTGCAGCGTTTGTGCAACCGAACACCAGAGCAATGGGTAGTAGCAACACTTGCAGCAGATAAGTTGGTCATGAAAAAAATGCATCTTTAAAATAGTTGTTGTAATATTTTTCCTTCTGTGACCATTCCTCATAGATGCCAAAGCCTTACTCTATAGCAGGGGTAGTCAACCTTTTTATACCTACCGCCCACTTTTGTATCTCTGTTAGTAGTAAACTTTTCTAACCGCTCACCGGTTCCACAGTGATGCACCGTGTATCATCGTCTGCACATGCCTCTCGTGCATCGTGGATTGGGTTGGGGGGGGTGCCGGCTACCAGCTCTGCTTGTCTGTTAGAGCTGGGTGGTGTGGGGGGGAGATGCGCGAGCTATTCTGGGATGAGGCTCTTTTGTTTGCGGTCGCACTATAGCACCATTTAGTTTCACGTAAAGTGAGCTGAACTTATGTGCAGGCGATACAAATAGTATATTTTCAGAAATTTAAATTTTATGAAAACCTAATGAAAATATTTTTAAATAATGCTATGAACATTTTTTAAAAAGTCAATTAAATTAAAAAAAAGGAAAGTGCTTCAGTATCGGACAAAACCCCTACCGCCCACCATGAAAATGGAATGCCCACTAGTGGGCGGTAGGGACCAGGTTGACTACCACTGCTCTATAGGATAGTGAGGGATTTGGAAGAGAAAAGCTCCAGAGACAGTAAGGAACTTGGAACTGAAGTCTTCTGTAGAACAACTGGAGGGAATTGAATATGTTTGGAGTAGAGAGAAGATGGTGAGGAGACATGATGTTCATCTTCCAACATGTGAAGGAATGTCCCAAGGTATTCTCTCAAATACCCAAGGGTAGAATGAGAATCAGTGGGTGGAATCTTTACACAAATAGATCCAATTTCAAGATAAGGAGGAATTTCTTGAACATGTATGTTGTAAAACCACTCAACAGCCTGCTTCCTGGAGTCATGGAAGGCCCATCACTGGAAGCTTTCAAGCAAAGATTGGGACAACCAGTTGTTTGATGGTCTAAGGATTCATGTCCTGAGCAGAAATTCCATTAGAGATCTCCAAGGTCCCTTTCAATTCTATGATGCTCACTATAGGGAGTCCTTGAATTATATTCCTTTAATGAGCATTTGAAATTGTAATGGTGGTGAATGAAAAGATAAGACTTGTCCCTGAAGTTATGACCACTGCAGTGCTCCTGGGTCATGTGAACAAAATTAGAGTGATTGGCAACCAAGTTACCTTTACAATGGTTGCAGTGTCACGGACTGCACACAATTATCACTTGCGACCTACCCAGCTGGCTTCTGACAAGCAAAGTCAATGGGGAAGCCAGCAGGGAAGGTCACTAAGTGATGTCTTGCTTAGTGACCTAACTGCTTAATGAAATCTTTTCTGGTCCCAAGTGTGGTCATAAGTTGGGGATTACCTGTGGCAGCAATTCTGTTTAGATTTCAATCATTGCATCCTAGGCTTGAAGAGGGAAGTGTGATGACTTGGCGTTTAGAAAAAAACACTTTTTTGACCTAAGGACATTAACAAGATCAAACCACCATGCCTTCCAGAATAATTGTGCCTGCCTCTGCCTCCTTGAAGGCTTACCGCACTAGCACTAGCAATCAGCGGAAATCCTTGGCAATCCCAATTTTAGCCCTTTTTCACATTACCCCATCGCCCTCTCAGCTTTGTTCTGGGACTTGGTGGCTTCCTACAGCAGACATGTTCCTTCTCTTAAGCCAGAGTACAAAGGAGGAACCCTTGCTCTTTGGCGAGGTGTTTTATGCTCAGACTTGATGTTCCTTGGTCAGTTCCCTTGCCCCACAAGGGTTAAACTAAAGAGTGCCTTATCTTGTGTAGGGATGGTTTATGATATTTTGGTTCTTTGTCAAGGCCCTTAATATAATGTATATACCCACCTGTGTTACCTTGGGTCAAATAGAAATGGAATCATAGGGCTGGGGCTCTTGGCATTATAATCTCCCTTGCCTTGTTTTAAAGCAGTATTTCTTAACCTTGACGATTTTACAATGTGTGAACTTCAGCTCCCAGAATTCTCTAACCAGCATGTTGGGAAGTTCTAAAGTGTTGTATTTTGGCTTTCAAAAAGGTTGTGTTTTCAGACATAAATCTCATCTTGATGTTTTTAATCTGGCTTGAGTTTAATGGGATTCTTCTGATCCATCATTTAAAACAGGGTTGGGATTTCTTGGGTTGTGCACTCTAAGCACCCTGGGCAGCTCTGCATTCATAAAAGGCAGATAAGAAAAGAATGAAAAAAGATGTTCAATAAAGGACCAGCAAGCAGATGTGCAGCTACTGGGACATCACAGAAGATCCAACCTTTCTCTAGGCCACCTGCACCATGAAATGTGCATTGGTGCAAGCAGGAGGGAGGGAGGGGATCTGCACGAGGCTATCGGCTGGTGTACCACCTTGGGCGCTGTGGTTTGTTGAGAGCTACGCACCTCCGTAGCTCGTAGCTCGGTCACTTGATGAATCCCTGACCAGAATATCAACTAGAGTGGGGGGTGGGGTGGGGGCCTCCTCCAGCAGCTTGTTAGCAGAGTTGCCTGGACCAATGGCTCCCTACCTTCTGGCATTCCTCTTTCTGCCTGGCTGCACTAGAGGATGTGCCCAGCGTTATCAATCAAATACAGCTTTCCCAGGAAAGACGCTGAGAGAGGCCTCTGTTTGGTGGTCACTCGGGACCTCCCAAGGCTCCGGATGGTATCACACACCTCCAGGTTGTGACCACCAATCATCAGTACAAAGAGGATGTAACTGCCAATTGTCATCACTGGCTACTTGGGAAAACTGAGTAGCTTTGTTCTGCTTTCCCTGCCTCTCCCCCACCCCAGCCATGGGCCCCAAGAGAAGGGGCAACATATCTGTCTTTTCATTTCTGAAATCAGACCAAAAAGAGAATCTTCGCTAACTGAAAGTGATGGAAATTGTTGTCATCTTGGGGCAAGGGTTAGACTTCCTGCAAAGGGGTTGTGTTCTTTCTACAGATAGTTCTTGTTTAGCAACTACATCATTTAGCAACTGTTCATACCTATAATGGTGATGAAACAACAACTTTGTGACTAATCTTTGCATTTACAACCTTTGTAGGTCTGACCGACAAAGAAAATCTAAAATAGGATAGTAAAATTGTGTTTTACTTAATGATGACTTTGCTTAATGACCAAGTTGATGCTCCCAATTGTGGTCACTAAATAAAGACTATCTGGATCTAATTCCATTCCAAATTAAAATAATAAAATCAGGGTTTTGACAGGGAGAGCATCAAGGGGTAAATCTTGATTATATGATACCAGACTGTAAAATAAAATTATTAGACTAGTTGATGATTCTGTAGAGTCCTTGGTACTTAGTTGTCTACTCAGTCATCCAGCTCATGGTTGTCCCAAAGGTACTTTTTTTTCCAAGAGGCACCTGGACTTCCTTGATTTTCTTTGAAGAGGTTTCACTTCTCATCCAAGAAGCTTCTTCAGCTCTAACTTGATGGTGGGGAACACAAGGATTTATTTGCATTCTTTTACAGAGTTGATGAGGCCACTTGGAGGTTTATCTGTGTCACCTGAGTAGTGCAAATGGGTGTGGAGCCTTCTTGGAGATGCTGAAAGGACTGTGTTGTACACAGGAGATAGATGATGTCATATTTGTATCTGCCACTCTTTTGAAGACAGCAAAGTCCACATTTTAGACAGAGAGGACCACTGGTTTGAAAGAGGGATCAGAGGCCATCTGTGTCACCAGTGAGCAGCCCTCTCTCAACAGAGGGGGAGGGGGGATACAACATCGTCTATCTCCAGTCTACAGCACAGCCCTTTCAGCAGTTCCAAGTAGGAGCCACACCCATTTGCACTACTCAGGTACCCTGAGAACACAGATAAATCTCCAAGTGGCCTCAACGACTCTCTAAAAGAATGCAAATGACATAGAGTTAATTCACAATATGCACGCACGCATGCAGTTCCTAGAGAGGTTCATGTCAAATTTGTGAAAAGAGAGACGAGAGATGAAATTCTTAGAAAACATAGGAGTGGGGCACTGACTTATAGGGGCAGGGAGATAGCCATTCTGAGGCAGATTCCCAGACAGGTACGTGAAATGAGAAAGAAATATTACTTTTTATCAAGCAAATTGTACCAGAAGGGAGTGGGCTTCAGATGGCTGATGCCAGAGGGATTGATGATTTTCCGGGAGGGCATTACGAAAAAAATTAGTACAATTGCGGAGGCTGCGGCCTACGTGGAGGAACACAAAGCCCTCCTGGATTTAGATGACCCAGGAATTGAAGAAGGGGAGGTTATAGACCATGGGGCGGAGGCGGCTGCCGCTGTTATGCCCTGGAGTTGGGTCAGGCTGAACCCAGAGTTCTGAGATCCAAAACTAGGAAGTGATAAAGATATTTGGTATTGTGTTGGTTTTCCTTATTCTCTTTCGTATGATATTCTGATTATTCTTGACCCTTCCTCATTGTGTATGTAAGATTGAAACTTAGCTACTTCGTTTCACCTGCTTGCCATATGGCTGTTGTATGTGTTTAAAATTTTGAGTAAAATTCTTATCATGTATAAGAAAAATGAAAATTTACCATACCTGATATGTATTTGCATAAATCTTTTTTGACCAATAAAAACTTTTTTATAATAAAATCAAAAAAAAAAAAAAAAAAAAAAAAGAATGCAAATGACCAGCTGTCTGCAAGGAATATAAATCCTTCCATTCCCCACCATCCAGTCAGAGCTGAAGAAGCTTCTTGAATGAGAAGTGAAATGTCTTCAATGAAAAAACAAGAAAGTCCTGTTCTCTCTTGGGGGGCGGGAAGCACTTTTGAGACATCTGGGCTTGATTGTTTTTTTGCAGATGTTTCATTACCCAACAAGGCTAACATCATCAGTACTAGAAGGCAGTAGGGTTTGCTCTCTTTATACACAGTGGCTTACCCAGTCAACGTTGGTGGGAGTGTTGTTTTCTTCTGGGTAGTTCTTTGATCCTAGCATTAATTCTTCCTTATCTAGGTGTCGATTGCTAGCAAGGAAGCATTCTGATCTTTTTGTTCTCGTTTTAGGTTTTTCTTTGTCTCTTTTGAAAGGTGTGTAAAATGCGGTTTATCTCTATGCTGAGTATCCATGCTATGTGCTGTGTGCTCCATTCTGTTATTCAAGAAGCCAGAGAAATGCCTATCAGCTGCACTCTAAACTTAGTTTCTATTTTACTGTCTGGTCAGGATCACCCAAGGTTGAACACGGAGGTAGTCCTTAGCTTAGGATCACAACTGGGGCCAGAATTTACATCGCCAAGCAAGATGGCTGCTAAGTAAGTTGAGCTTGATTTCATGACCTTTTTTTTACCATGGTTGTTGAATGAATCTCTGCAGTTAAGTGAATCACATGGTCATTAAGAGAATTCAACTCCCCCACTCTTGACTTTGTTTGCCATCTGAGAAGCTTGCAAAGGGCAGTCTCATGACTTTGAAGCTACAACCACTGTAAATATGTGCCAGTTGCCAAGTGCCTAAATGTTGATCACATGACTATGGAGATTCTGCAATGGTAGTAAGTGCAAGGACCAGTTGTAAAGCAGTTTTTTCAGTGCTTGTGTAACTTAGAATGTTTGCTAAACAAATGACTGTAAGTCAAAACTTACCTGTGCAATAATTAGACTCAGGTGAAGGTAGACTGGCTGCTGCATCTTTGAGGCAACCACCCCTTTTAATAGTGATGGAGTTGGTTTGTTTCCTCCTCTAAATGGGTGCTATCATGATTGTTAAGCGCAAGGATTGATCATCAGTCATTTTTTCACAGTGCTGTTGTAACTTCAAACCGTCACTAAATGAATGGTTGTAAGGCAAGGACTACCTAAGTTCAGAAGTCATTGCAAGCAACTTCCTCCCAGCTGGGTCAGAAGAGAAGTGCAGAGCAGTGTGGTGCAGTAAGGCCCAAACTATATGTTGTCATAGGACCCGTTTCAGACCCTTGTTGCTAATGAGTGAAGAGCAGATGTCATGTTCACTAAGTGTCTGTCTTTGTGTGCCCAGGACTGACTTCTTCCATGTACTTTGGCAATTAGCACTATGGTATGAATTGTATTTTAAGACTTTCTGTGCAAATATTCAGAGTAGAACAACAAAAATGATAAGGGGTCTGGAAGCTAAATCATATGATGAGCAGTTGAAGGAGCTAGGTATGCATAGCCTATCAAAGAGAAGGATTGGGGGGACAGGATAACTGTCTTCCAGTATTTGAGGGGCTATCACAAAGAAAAGGGGTCGACTGATTCTCCAAAGCACCAGAGAACAGGACATGAAGTAACAGATGGAAGACTATCAAAGAGAAATCCAATCTAGAACTCAGAAGAAATTTCCTGACAGTGAAAACAGTTAATCAGTGGAATGACTTGTCTCTGGAAGATGTGGCTACTCTGTCACTGGAGGTTTTTTAAAATAGATTGGACTACCATATGACTGGGATGGTATAGTCTCCTGCCTTGAGCAGAAATTGCACTAGAAGATTTCTAAGGTCTCTTCCCATACAATGAATCTACGTTCTAAGTTCTAAGCCCAAAAACCAGAAACACTTTTGTCAGATGGCTTCCAGCAAGACTGAAGCCGAGGAGAACCTCAACCCCTCTGGAAGTGGAGGACCATTCCCATCTGGCACTGTTTCCTCAAGACCCCTGAGGAGGGCATGGGTTTTGTGAGGGGCTGCCCTTCGCTTTCCCTTCAAATATTGCCAGTCTCAAGACAACAAGCAGGCCTTTCTTTCTCCCAGGTGGGAAGCAGGAGCATGGGCAATGCGACAGAGGCCTGTTCCTTCCTCTTGGAATGTGCACCATCTTGGCTCAGTGAAAACCCGGAGCATCTTGGGAGGGCTTCAGCATTGCTTGCAAAACCATTTGGAAAGCATTGGAGGAACAGGTGACTTGACTTGACGTCCCAAAAGATATTGAAGAAAATGCAACTGAAACCTGGATTCCTCCGAGGAATGAGTCATTAAGCTTACTATAAAAATCTGCATGCAAAGATGCCGTAGATAATCCATGGTTTACCACCCTTTCAGTCAGAAAGACAGAAGCAGAATTATGGATTTCTGCCCTGAACAAGCAGCTGGGTCATGTCTGGCTATCCTGGATGGGTATTTTAAAAAATGGTTGGCCTAATTAGGCACAATTAAGCCAATTGTGCATCTGATACACAACAGTAATTATGCCGTCTAGAAATGTTCTGCTTCAGAAAAGGGAACAATGTGTAATGAAGACCTGGCATGCGCACCATCCATTGCACTGAGATTTGAGGGAGGCTGTGGATGGCATATCCAACCTAGTCTGGATCCCACCCAGTTGTACTTGGTAAAAAAAAAAATAGGGTGAGGGTGGAAGGAAGGAAGGAAAAGAAGAGGAAAAGGAGGAGGAAGAGGAAGAGGAGGAAGAAGGAGGAGGAGGGCGGGAAGAGAGAAAGGAAAACATTTTAAGTTTCAGCATTTAGGAAGACAGCAATAGCTGTAAAAGTAAATACATTTTTACAGCTTCTTCTCAAGCAGAATCTTTTCCTCAGCTCATTGTCTCAGCCTGGGCCATGGCCTCATCATAGCCTGGCTTGCAGAGCAAACCCCCTTGTTCAGGACCCCCTCCTCTTGACTTGCTTTCCAGCTCCCCAGCCAACCGCTCTGCTTCCAATCCCAAAGCACACAAAGAGAGGCCCCTCTCCTCTTAGATCAGTTTCCCTAGGGGGGCGCCAGTGGCCGTGATTGCTTTGCAAGGCTGGCTGAAGAGCCACGACATGGATGTGGCCCAGGCTAAGACCACGGGGTGGGGAAGAGGCCAGTTCGCAAGGAACAGCAGTGAAACAAGAGACTTTCCCAGCCGGGGAAGAAATGGGGCTCAGGAAGGGAGAGGACCGGGGAATCTTGTGTGGGATGAGATTTTCAGTGTAGTCAAGGGGTCAGAGACACAGGCTAACCTAGTGGCAGGATAGGGAGCTTGGGAAGAGTTGGGGACTGTACTTCATCTTCATGCTGGAGAAAGTGTGCTCCGTGTGGGCATTTTCCAAGGGCTCGGGTGGGGAGATAGTGGTCAGTTTCCCAGAGGGCTGTGAATGCCAAATGGCCATGATTGGCTCATGGCTAGGAAGAATTTCTGGATGGAGTCAATTCCCTGGTCACATTTGCCTCTGATGCAATAAATCCTAGGCTTTTTGTTTAAGATGGGTGCCCTTCAACTCCCAGCATTCCCCAGTCAGCCATGTTTAAGATGGGTAGATGGCTACCTGGGGAATTCTGAGAGCTGAAATCCACCCATTTTAAACATGCCAAGGTTGAGAAACACTGGTCTATAGAATGGGAAGAGAGGCCGCAATAAATATATTTATTTTGAAGATACTATGTAGCTGGTTGTTATCAGACCTGTAACAATCTCTTAGCAGGGACCTCTGCAAGGGAGGTCAAGAAAGTCAAGATGGTGGCTACAACTGTGTAAAACAAAGCCCTGTCCCTTTTTTATGTGCTTTGTTCACACTGTGGAGACACAGAGGTAGCAAGACCTCTGTGGTAGAAAACCCTCCTCACCATCAGCTCATGCATGCAGATATCTTTGCAAATGTCTCATAAAGTTTCCTTTGAATGGAGCTGGGTTTCAGTGACTTCATGATCACCTGTCATTTTATTGACAGATTTATTGACTTTGGGAGCACTGGTATCTATGATTTATCGCTTGTGGTTGTATCTTATGATTAATGATTGTAACTATGATCTATGACCTATCACTTTCTTGTTGTAGGTATATTGAGAGCTTATGTACCGGAGATGAATTCCTTGTGTCCAATCACATTTGACCAGTAAAGAATTTTATTCTGTTCTATTTTTTTTAAAATTCTCAGTCTAACCTATAGCCCTGGTAGTGCCCCATCCTGGTATTAAGCTAGCTGAACAGGCCAATAGTTGTGTCTGTAATCACTGAACAGGTGAAGAGGGAAACAGCTGTAGAGTTTGAATTAAGCTCTGCTCCACCATCTAAAGACAATGAACTGAACAGCTGAGCTTCTTTGCAGAGGACCTTAAAGACCCTGAAGTGGCTGAGGAGGGGAATGACCTGTGTGACCCTTCCCTTTCATTGCATAATGAGATTTCTGAAAGCTCCCTTACTACCCACTTCCACCTTCATTTACCAGGGAGAGGAGACAAGTTCATGAGTGACTGAAAGGTAAGAGGAAATGATTGAAGTCTGAAATTATTTATTAGATTTTTTAAAATCTCACCTTTATTACTTTATAAATAACTAAAGGCAGTAAACATGCCTAATCCTCCTTCCTCTTCCTATTTTCCTCACAACAATCCTGCGAGGTGGGTTGGGCTGAGAGAGAGTAACAGGTTCAAAGTCTCCCAGCTGGCTTTCATGCTTAAGGCGGGACTAGAACTCATTGTCTCCTGGTGATTGGCCCAAGTCACATAGCCAGTTTTCAAGCCTAAGGCAGGATAGTCAGGCAAGATCTTGCCTAAGGCAACTGATAAGTCACATCTGGCTGGGAAATTCTGAGGGTTGAAGTCCACATATCTTAAAATAGCTAAGGCTGAGAAACAATGGTCTGTTGTAACATCTTCTTTAATCCAGACATTTCCACTCAACAGAAACATTTGTAGGGTAGTGGTATTTCCAGAAATAACACTAAGGCAGGAACTGCAAGTCCTGTCCAAGTCCTGGCCTCAGGGCCATCTCTCTTTGAAAGAGATGCATTTGGACAGAGCCATGATGGAAAACTAAAGATGTTATAGAAATCTAGACATGCCATGTAAGGCAGTGGCTGAGTTCATGCAGGGTGCAGTTGCAAGTGTATTTGGGAGGCCAGCAGCATCATGTTTAAAATTGGTTAAAAAGGAAGAAGAGACCCTTCCTTGTCCAAAATTGGGGGGGGGAGCAACGGATGAGACAGGCCTTTTTCTTGGCATGATTTTCCTGCCCAGATTTAAGGGGAGGGTCTCAAGTCTCCACATGAAGGTTGCTCGGAAACAGCAGCAACCCAGGCAGCTTATAAAGGGACCCCAAAATTTGTGCCCCTGGGTGTCTGCAGAGGGGGCTCTTCAAACTCAGGAGGCAACCTTTGCCTATAGGTGTTATGCTAGTTCGGTAGCACTAATTCAGCAGAGGGTCCTTATGAACCTTAATATGTGGTTTACAGCTTTCTGGGTGCAGGATCCCAGATTTCGAAAGAAGCAGCTATTCTAAAAGGGCAATGGAGATGGATGACCTCAAGGAAAATATTCAGAAGGGCAAAAGTGCCCAGGAAAAGGTGTTAGGAAGAGGCTCAGTCTGGTTTCTCCCTGACTCACCAAAGTATAAGAAAAAAAATACATAAGCAGACTTGCAAGATTTTGTCATGGGGATCAAAGGATTTCCCACCATAAGGATTTGTTTAGCTTTCCTGTAGAATTGGTTTCCTGACAGGTCTACCTTGTAGGGCCGGCAGCTATTCTCCCCCACCCAAAAAGCTTTCTTTCTTCCTAAACTGAAAAAAAAATCAATCCTGGCACACACAAACATAGTTAGCAATCTAAGAGAGGAGGGGAGTGAGTCAGTTTGCTTGTCCTGGGTTCCTGCTGAGCACCTTTGAGTCACCTCAATTGCAATGGGTGGAGAATCTGAAGCCGCCAGGCCTTGCAGGTGCGGCAGGATTGGGAGGAAACGGTCCTGCAAGCTGCACCTTTGTGCAGGATGCCCCAAAGGTACTTTTTCAAAAGGCAACTGGACTTTCTTGGTTTTTTTCTCCAGAAAACATTTCACTTCTCATCCAACTTGGATGAGAAGTGAAACGTTTTGAAGGAAAAAACCCAAAGTCTAGTTGTCTTTTGAAAAAAGCACCTTTTGGACAGCCATGACCTGAAAGATTGAGAATCTCCATAGACATTTTTGGGTAGGAAATTTCTTCCTAGGTTTGCAAACCGCAGGGTATGATCATAAAAGGCAAGATGGTAGCCAGGTCAATGCAATCCCAGCTTTCCCTGTTTTTAATGAGTTCAATTTGCACTGGTGGTCCACTTTCCTCCCGCTCCCCATGTGACAAGTCACATTTGCCCAAATCTCCTCCTTCTCCTCAGCATTTAACAAAGAGCACAGCTGTTGTCTTTTTATTGTGTGACCTTTGTTTGTCATCAAAAAAACACAACGAAGAATGTTCTTTCTGTGCCAACTCAGAAAGCTCAAACTGCCCAAGGAGCTGCTGATAACAGTTCTACAGAGGAATTATTGAGTCTGACATCTGCACCTCTATAACTGTCTGGTTCGGTTCTGCAACCCAACAAGAAAAACACAGACTTCAGAGGATAATTAGAACTGCAGAAAAAATAATTGCTACCAGCCTGCCTTCCATTGAGGACCTGTATACTGCACGAGTCAAAAAGAGGGCTGTGAAAATATTTACAGATACCTCACATCCTGGACATAAACTGTTTCAACTCCTACCCTCAAAATGATGCTACAGAACACTGCACACCAGAACAACTAGACACAAGAACAGTTTTTTCCCAAACGCCATCACTCTGCTAAACAAGTAAGTCCCTCAACATTGTCAAACTATTTACTAAATCTGCACTAGTATTAATCTTCTCACCTTTCTCATCACCCATCTCCTTCCATTTATGACTGTAACTTTGTTGCTTGTATCCTTATGATTTATACTAATATTATTTTCTGATTGCTTATTTGTAGCCTATGACTATCATTAAGTGTTGTGTTTACCTTGATGAAGGTATCTTTTATGTACACTGAGAGCATATGCACCAAGACAAATTCCTTGTGTGTCCAATCACACTTGGCCAATAAAAAATTCTATTCTATTCTTTCCATTGTGATGTGGGGCAAGGTTTTGCTTCTTCAGCCCCATACTTTGCACAGGCTCAGAGGCACTGTGTGCGGGGGATTCCATTGCAGGAACTGCTCTTTAGGAAGGAGGGTGGTGGACCCTCCGCCTCCCTCCTTGACCCTTGACCCTGGACTTCCAAAGATCGCCTTCCTTTCCTTCCTCTTCCTTCCTGGATCTCTTCTGCAATTAGCTCCCTCTTTCCCATCTGCAGGAAGAGGGGTGGGATGTGGCCGCCATAGTAGGGGGTCTTGACGACAGCCGTTCCCATGGGAACCCTTTCCTCTGGTTTCCATGGCAACCATTCAGGGGCTTAGAAAGCCGCCTTGTTCCCCCCCTCTGCTCTCCATCCCCCTCCCCACCCTGCTATCAAAGAGGGCATCAAAAGTGATGCAGAAAGGGTTGGCCATGCTTGAGAGCTGGAAGACATCTCTCTCTCTCTCTGTAGGTCTGGCCAGCTTTGTCGTCAGTGGCCCTGGATTAGAGGAGGGAGGGAGGAAAGAAGGAAAACCAACGGCTGGCAAGTCGAGGCGGATCATGGCCTGGGTCAGTGTGGAGACAAACAGCAGGAAAGAGGAGGGAAAGAAAGAAAAAAATTTTTTTTGCAGATTTCATCCCTTTGTTGCAAAACATGTCCCTCAGCTCAACACCGCTTTGCAAGGGCCATCTCAACAGGACAGATTACCGCAGATGTTCTTGTTTAATTAGGAGGCATCCAACAACCTATCAGTGCTTTTAAGGTTTTGGGCTGGAATTGAAAGTTGCAGGAGGCCAAACTGTCCTTGATGTTAGAAAGGGTGGAGTTCAAATATGGCCCAGGAGCTGCACAGTAGCAAGAGAAGCCAGAGGGTGGGGGTGATAGGGGGTGGGATGTTGGCAGGGTGTTGAGTGTAAGACAGGCTCATCACCGAAGGAACCACAGATTTTACACCTTTTTAGCAAAGCTGTAAATGCACGTGATGGAGCAGCTGCAAAGCCCTGACCACTGGTGTTAATAAAATTTAATAAAAATGGGGATTCTGATTTTTGGCTAGCAAAGACTAATTCAGTTCTCCACATACTCGGCGTAAAGTAGACTATTAAACAGGTACTCCTCAACTTATGACAGTTGCTTAGCAATCATTTGAAGCTATGACACAGCTCCCCAGGATTACTTATTACCAGGATTTGAAGTTATTATGGCTAGCCACTCCCAACCCGTAGCCACATGTTCGCATTTGGGATTGTGATTTACAATGCTTCCCCTCCCCACAAGAAATCAGCATTTTCTTCTTTTTTCTGGCAAAAAATCCACTCATTGCAGGCAAAGGATTCACTTAACAACCGCCACAATAAATGTAAATTCAGTCATGATCACATGGCACAACTTACATAATTCCAGGCTCAACTGTGCTCATAAGTCAAGGACCACCTGTATTAGCATAGTGGTGCAGTGGTTAGAATGCAGTACTGCCTGGTCAATGTTGACTCATCCTTCCATCCTTCTGAGGTGGGTAAAATGAGGACCCAGATTGTTAGGGCCAATAGGCTGACTCTGTAAACAGCTTAGAGAGGGCTATAAAGTACTGTGAAGCAGTAAATAAGTCTATTGCTATTACATTTGTACTGTGATTACTGGTATTTGCATAGTTCATAAACAATCTGGTCCCAGATTTGCATGATGACACCAACCATAAAATAACAAGAGTCTGGTTTGAAAAAAAGGCTTTTGGCCTTCAAGGAGACCCTCCCATTTGACACAGGCAGCACCAATCTTGTACATGATCTCTCAAGATCATGTACAATGTGACTCTCTTAACAAGAGCTGCCTTAAGTTGCTTGTGTAATTGCAGGCATTTGCCCAGAGCTGCCCAGCCAACTCCCTTTTAGTTGTACATCCCAGATCCCAGAGAGGAGATCCACAGAGCAAGGAAAAAAGAACTCAAGAATTTGGAATCATGTCTCCTAGTGGATCAGTTTCCAGGACCAGCCAAGACAAAGTGGGAGATTTCAAAGCCCAGGCACTGCTCACCTTAATGGAAAGGTTTGGGTGGTGCAGGAAGGGTTCCCCAGGTTCTGGTCTGGGTGGGAGCTCTGCTGTTCTTGCAGCAAAGGGAGGTAGTAGCAGATGCCTTCAAAGCAGGGGTGAAATGCTCCCGGTTCGGACCGGCTTGGACTGGCATTTTTAGACAGCAATTTAAAGTTAAGGAAGTTTTAAATTTAGCTGCTTTTATCTAAAACAGGGGTCTCCAACCTTAGTAACTTTACTTAGTAACTGGCTGAGGAACTATGGGAGTTGAACTCCACAAACCTTAAAGTTACTAAGGTTGGAGACCCCTGATCTAAAAAATATGAGTAAAATTAAAATAATAAAATAAAATATTTGTGCAGCTTTCTGAGATTTGGTGTGTTTCTGTAGTGTTTCACTCGAACTACGCAAACACACAAAATCTCACAAAACTGCATGTGACATTTTGTGTGTGTGTGCGTGAGTCAGTTGTATTGTTTGTGTGTAAAGTGTGAAAGTTGGTTTTGAGCTTTTTGTGGCTGTAAGGTTCCTGCTGTTGCAGGGGCCATTTTGGGTGAAATGCAGCTGCTTTTACATTGTGTGTGAGCCAGTTGTGTTGTGTTGTGTGTGTGTAAAGTGTGAAAGTTGGTTTTTGGTACCTCTCATTGTTTTGTATACTTTATTATTTTTATTATTTATTGTTACTGGCCACGTCCACCCAGTCATCTGACCACCAAGCCATGCCCACCAATTAAGCCATGCTCACTGAACCGGTAGGGAAAATTTTTAGATGTCACCCCTGCTTCAAAGTTGCTGGGGGAAGCCGAGGGGATAAAATTTTATTTTGATCATCCCAGCAAAGGGTCCTGGGAATGATGCCCCTACTTCCCATTTCATGGCTTTTGTCCTCCAAGGAGGTATGTCCTTGAGTAGAGTGAGAAACAGCCACTCAGGCAAAGTCTGAGAGCCACCAGCCATTTTTTCAGGTTTTCACAAACCTAACCAATCGGTCCTTTTAGAGGCCCATGGCCTGTCTTTGCCTTCTGCTGCTGGACTGAGCCCAAGCAAGACTCATCGTTGAAAGAGCCACAGCTGACCATGTCTCTTAGCAAGAGGCAGCAAAGGAAGTGGCCTGGAGCAACTGGAAAGGTAAAGAGACCCTGGGCTCTAATGGCAGCGAAGAGCTATATATTTAGCAGAAGGCTGGCAAGTGGGAGGAGAGCAGGTTGGCTGACAAACGGCCTAGTTGTGATGCTGCTCTTGGAAGCTCAAAGCAAAGACTGGATTGGTGAGAAGGTGAAGGTACATCAACACCCTTCTTCTACTCCCAGGGCAAACGGTGCTTGGAAGTCCAGCAACTGAGAGTCCTGCCAACGTTTCACCTAACCACTCTGACTTGCACAGGAGACCAACTGTAAACATGCTAGTGCAAGGGGTGCCCAATCTTGGCCACTTTAAAACCTGCTTTTAAAACTCAGAATGAAATGCACACTTGAGCAGCTGAAGTCTGCACGCTTCTGCAATTGGCATGGTCACCCGCTAATGCAGGGTTATCCAGCCATGGCCACTTTTAAGACCTGTGGATTTCAACTTCTCCTGGCTGGGGAATTCTGGGAGTTGAAATCCACAGGTCTTACAAGTGATCACGGTTGGATACCATGCCATTTGTAGAAGTGTGCAAATCTTTAGCTGCTCAAATGCATTTCATTCTGAATTTTAAGAAAAGCATTAGATTGAATGACTTAATTGGTTTTAATTGGCAAAGTTTCATCTTGGGAGCTTTCAATGGAATCAGGGCTGCTATTAGAATCCAAGATGTCCTTTATTTGGGCAAGGATTTCCTTTGCTGATCAGAGGAGCCCAAGAAGAAGAACAGAAGGAAGCACAGAAACTGATTTGGTTATGTTGGCTAGCTGGCAGAGAGTAGAGCAGATTTGAGGAGAAAGGCAGACAAGAGCCAGTCGACCATCTGTGGTCTTCCCTGCAACATTTCACTTCAAGATATATGGATTCCAACCACTGGGCCATCTGCTGCAAGGCCAAGAGTTGCTTGCAAAAACAAACAAAACAAAACAAAAAACAGCTATACTAAAGTCACATTTCTGGGAGATTGATATGAGAAGATGGAACTGCATTGCAAGGGAGGAGAGGCCAGAGATGATAAAAGATGGACTACAAGGCAAAGATATTGCAGGGTCTTTGTGTGACTTCTCACCGGCACTTTCCAAAGCATGAATTCCTCCAAATATGGAGGCTGGTTGGAGGAGGGGGGGGGTCTTTGCTTGTTTCAGCCAGTCCTGAAAATCCACCATTAAGGGGAAACAGCTTTTATTAAGGGGCGTTGCTCTCATGAAAATGAAATGCTAGCTTTGAAACAGCCAGCCCAATTTTTAACAGAGACAATTCCTCTACAAAAATAATCTAATACTGTGATCTCTCAACCACCACTAGGAGGCTTGTTTAAAAAGGAGAGTGAGGAAAAGACAATATTTTCCAGGAGAGATTGATGAAGGAAGAGACTGGACTCTAAACTGCCACAAGGCACTCTTGTTCTAGGAGAAAACTGGTGGAAGCCTGATTACGAACCCGAAAAGTGTTACAGTGTTATGCTGCCCTCCCCATCCAACATGTTCCTTAAATACTTAATCCAAAAAAGACGTGTATCCTGGTAGTCTGAGCAGATGTCAAGGTGGAATGGGGGGTGGGGGGAGCAGCTGAGTTTTCCTGTACATCGCAGTGAAGATACCCAAGAGTCTGACTGAAATCCATGAGTCAGAGGAGATTTCTAGCTCAGAATTCAGTGTGATGATACCTTTTTCCTCCAAGCTGACAATAAGCAAAATCGTTTCCCCTCTGGCCTTTCCCACAGTCTGGCCTTCTGCTACCCTATCCGAGGGTGCAGGGCGCATCATCCGAGGCAGCATTCCAGATTCAGTTGAAGAACGGGTCTGCTCGCTCAAGCAAAGAGCAATCCCTTCTCTGCCCTCCTTGCCTCAGGCTTGGCCCAGGACCAGAAATTTCCCCCCCCACCAAAAAGCCTTTTAATTATAAATGCTCATCTGGGGAAAGCAGCCAGGAGCAAGTTGGGAAATCCACGGACAGAAACTGGCAGCTGTGCCTCTGAGTGCCTCTGGGTTTTGCTACCATAGTGGGAACGACGTGCCAGATCAAGCACAAGGTTCTGACACGTCTGTCTGGCAATGAGCAGCAGCCCTCCACACAGGCTCTCACAACCAACCTATGGTGGCACCAGTAAGGCCTGTCATGTCTGCAAGCCTCCCTCAGGAGGCTGGTCGGGGCAGGGCGTGCAGAGGGTTGTGCCCTGCCGCTGGCAAGGATTCAAATGAGAGACGGCAAAGCTGAAGCCTCATGGTGCATCTGGAGTCTGCTCTGAATGCTGGCCTTAGTTTCTCTGTGGGGAGAGAAGGTGCTCCCATGAAACAGAGGGAGGATCTTTTTCACCTGCCTGTGAGCTGCACTGGGGCACTGAAAGCAAAGAGGGAGGGCAGGATCTGTTTCTCACCAGCTGGGGCAGTGAAACCCAACTTCACAACCTTCACGGTAGAGGAAAGTGGCCAGCCTCTGTCGCCCTCCTTGCCATCTGCCACGCTAGTCCTAGCTGATGTTGATCTGGCATTAACAATCGGGAATGTCTGCCAACTGCCTAGCAGGGTGGCAGCAGCCACTTGCTGATAAACTTGCTATCTGGCAGTCCCATCTGGGACAAGAAATTGCAGTGATGGCATCCTGAAGCATGTCTGGATTTTGATGTCAGAGGCCTTCTCTCCGTTTTTGTATCCATGCCCACAACCCTTCCAGCCTTAGCCGCTGCTCTGCAGAGACCACAGGCTTCTAGGGCCCTCCCTCTTCCAGGTCTTGGCAGAATGAATGATGCCACCTCCTTCTCTGGGCTCCTTGCAGAAGCAGAAACAAGGCTCCGTTGCCCTCTAGTGCCAGCACCTAGAAGTGCTTTCCAGCAGGCAAGCATGGTCTTGCTCCATGAATTCAAACAGATGACCAGGGGCAATTTTCCACCCCGTGAAGCTTTTGCTTTCATATTATGGAGGTAAGAAATTTTGAAAGGCTAAAATCTCTAGACAAATTCTTAACCGAACAGAATAACAGAGTTGGAAGGAACCTTGTAGGTCATCTAGTCCAACCCCCCGCCCAATCAGGAGACCCTACAACATTTCTGACAGATGGTAGTCCAGTTTCTTCTTGAAAGCTTCCAGTGATGAAGCTCCCACAACTTCTGAAGGCAACTTCTGTTCCATTGGTTGATGGTTCTCATTGTCAGAATTATTCTGACCTGTATTATTTCTAGGTTTGATCTCTCCTTCATCAGTTTTCATCCATTTCCACTCTGAAATGAGTTTGTTCAAGCAGTTCCTGTCCTGCCTTCCCTACCCTTGATTACAGGGCAACAACTACAGGTAGTCCTCAACTTACAATGATAATTGAGTCCATAAATCATGATTGTTAAAAGGGTCATCGTATGACTGCTCAATTTTACATACTTTTTTGTGTTGGTTGTTAAATGCAACACTGTGATTGTTAAATTAACCCATTGTTTCAATGGACACTTTGAAACAATCGCTGAACGCCCAAAATGCAATCACATGATTGCAGGGTGGAAGCGGGGATTGCTGTTAGAAATTCAAATCCAAGTCGTAACTGCCTTTGGGAGGGGTCAGGTATAACGTCAAACAGTTGCTAAACGACTGGTCATAAATCAAGGATTATCTGTATAGGCTGAATTTTGATGAAGAAAAACTAGAGAACAGAACATTTTAGCCCCGATAAAAGGTAATGGAGTGGGGGATAAAATAACCTCAGGTCCACATACCTGAGGATGTACTTAAAGACATAGGTAGTGGTCAAGATTGGTTTTCAAGATGTTCAATCAGACTTTGGACAAAAGCTTGTCAAGGATGCTTTGATTTTGATTTTGATTCCTGCACAGCTGGACTTCTTGACCCCTGAAGAACCTCCCAACATTAGGATTCTGGTTTGATTTCAAAAGCTCTGTAATATTAGCCTGACCATGCAGGGGATCCTTGCTTAATGATCATCCTGCTTGAAGCTACAACAGTGCTAAAAAAAGTAGCTTTACAACTGGTCTGCACAATTATGACAATGACAACATCCCTGTGATTGAGATTTGGGCCTTTTGCTGCAGGCAGGTGGTTATGATCAGTCATATCCCACAATCACATGATCATCATTTGTAGGCTTCAAACAGCTTCTGACAAGCTGGTTCAATGGAGAAGCCACCAGAGAAATAGCAAATTGTGGCCACTTGATGTCTCACTTAATGATATGCGATGACTCACTAAATAACTGAATAAATTATATACTAAATTTGTTGTGGTCACATGATGTCTTGCTTGAGGACTGCATTACTTAGCATGAATTAGGGATGGGAAGCAACATGTTCAGTTTGTTCTCCTTCCTCTGGGGCACCAGTTCCAGTCACTGTTGATGATGGAGAGGTGCTGTCCATAGTCTTTTCTCGGGTGCTGCACAACTCAATCCTTCACTGGTTAGGAATGAGGTATCTGCAGCTTTATTTACACCGGGACCTGATGGATAACATCCCAGAGTTCTAAAGGAGCTGGCAGATGTCATCTCAGAATCACTGTACCACATCTTTCAAAAATCCTGGAACACCAGAGGACTGGAAAAGAGCTGATGTGGTTCCCCTCTTCAAAAAAGGGGGGGGGGAAACACCAAACCCAGGAAACTACAGACCAATTGGCCTAATATCAATACCTGATATTATCTACTGGAATAATACCTACTGGAAAAGATGATAAAAAAACAGATCTGCCAACATCTAGGAATAAGTAAAGTAATAACTAGAAGTCAGCACGGGTTTGTTAAAAACAGACCATGCCAAACTAACAACATAACATAACATAACAACAGAGTTGGAAGGGACCTTGGAGGCCTTCTAGTCCAACCCCCTGCCCAGGCAGGAAACCCTACACCATCTCAGTCAGATGGTTATCCAAAATTTTCTTAAAAATTTCCAGTGTTGGAGCATTCACAACTTCTGCAGGCAAGTCGTTCCACTGATTAATTGTTCTAACTGTCAGGAAATATCTCCTTAGTTCTAAGTTGCTTCTTTCTTTGATCAGTTTCCACCCATTGCTTCTTGTTCTACCCTCAGGTGCTTTAGAGAACAGCCCGACTCCCTTATAATCTTATTTCATTTTTCAACATAGTGACTAAATTAGTAGACCACTGAAATACTGTGGACATAATACATTTAGATTTCAGCAAGATTCTTCTTGGGAAGCTAGAAAGAAGTGGGATAGATAGCATCACCATCATATGGGATTTGTAACTGGCTGACAAACTGTATTCAACAAGTAGTCCTTAATAGTACTACATCTACATAGAGGGAAATAAGCAGCGGGATACCACAAGGTTCTGTCTTAGGCCCAGTACTCTTCAGTATCTTCATAAATGAGGGAATAGAAGGGGAACTTTCCAAATTTGCAGATGATACTAAGCTGGTAGGAATAACGAACACCCCAGATGATAGACTCAAGATCCAGATGGATCTTGACAGACTTGAACACTGGGCCCTAATCAACAAAATTAAATTCAGTGTAGAGAAAAGTAAAGTCTTACACCTAGACAAGAAAAACCAACAGTGCACATATAGACTGGGTGAAACCAGGCTTAATAGCAGTAACTGTGAGAGGGATCTTGTAGTCTTAGGGGACAACCAATTAAATATGAGCCAGCAGTGTGCAGCGACAGAGAAAAAAGTCAACACAATCCTAAACTGCATTAAGAGAGGTCAAGTAAGGTCCTAATACCACTCTATAAAACCTTAGTAAGACCACACCTAGAATACTGCAATTTTGGTCATTACACTATAAAAAAGATGTTGAGACAGTGCAGAGTGCAGAGAAGAGGAACCAAGATGATTAGGGGACTATAGGCTAAAACAAATGTCTAGAGGCTGTGAGAGCCTGGATAGTTGGGGGGTTCTCCTGGACTCACAACTTCTGCTTAAAGAGCAGAGGGCAGATGTCACTAGATGAACCTTTGCACAACTTCAGGTTGGGCTCCAGCTGGGCCTGTTCCTGGACCAGACGAGGCTGTTCAATGTCACTTCCTTGTCACCTCTCATCTGGACTACTGCAATGTGCTCTACTCATGGGCTGTCCTTTGAAGAGCATTCAGAAGCTTCAAATTGTGATGGCTATTCTGCACATGCAACATCCTTATTCTGTGAACTGCAGTGGTGCTTCTGGGTTCAATTCAAGGTATTGTTTTTTTTCTTTAGAGCTTTTCATGGCTTAGAGTCAGGTTACCTGGGGGACTAACTTTCCCCAATTGTTTTTGTCTGTCCAATCCAGTTAGGCAGGAAGGATATGTGTCAGGTCCCATCAGTTAAAGAAGCTAGTTGGTGGGACTGAGGAGACACGTATTTTCTGTCATAATGTCCACCATGTGAAACTCTCCCTCCAGAGATCAGAATGGCCCCAACCCTGTTGGCTTCTTCTAAGGCCTGAAAGACCTCGTTTTTGGCCTGGAGCCTCGAGGCTATGCAAGGACCCACCTCTTGGTTATGTTAGTGATTTGGGTTGATGTAGCTCGGTCGCTGTGTATTTTAACTTATGTAATGTTTATAATATAATTGTCTTTATTTAAACTCTGTTTGCCACCCAATCACTTATCTATGAAGATTCTCAAATTATCCAGATCATAGTTGTCCCCTAGGAGCTTTTCCAAGACAGATCTGGACTTCATTTTTTTCTCTTTTCCTTCAAGGAAAAAACCAAGAAAGTCCAGTTGCCTTTTGAAAAAGCACCTTTGGAACACCCAGTTACTTGTTGAGATGGGCAGCCATACAAACTGATTAAATAAATTCACACTAAAAACATTATGCAGTTGGTCTCCCTTGATCAATTAATCACCAATAGCCAAAATGTTTTACAGCTTGGTGTATTGGCAAGAACCCTTAGGGTGTCTTCTAGAGAGGGCTAGTTGCCAAGTCAAGATGGGTATTTGACTGGAGCTACCGAATCTGGGTTACAAAATTTTGAATGACCATTATCTGGCAGCAAAGGTATCTCACTGCCCACACAAGGTAGACCTACATTTAATGAAAGCTTAAGAGATTAAATGAAGGAATGGGAGGTGGGAGTTGATTCAGGAAACTTCAAGCTATGGTATCTGGCTTATCTGAGTACTGGTAAATTAGAGCATGTAAGAAAAAGCCCATACCTTTGGGTTAGTAGGTGTAAGTCGAAGTAGAGACTGGCAGCTTTCTGTTTCAACACTCTCATTGTATTGCCATTCCTTCCAAGACTCATTTGATATTGTCTCCTTGAAAAGCTGACAAGCTTCCTGTTTTGCTACACTTTTAGCAAGAGAGTCATTTCTGTCACTGCAGAAAAGAAAGCCGCAGGGCAGGATGAGGAAACTCAACCACAAAGCCCAGAGAGGCTCAGCAGGCTGGGATTATTTTAATTACCTTGGACATAAACTAAGGCTCAGCTGCTGCAGACACCACCTTTTGCCAACATCCATCAGCAATTGGCTGCATCCCTGCTTTTGTTTAGAAGCCACTTCTGAAGGATGATGGAACTTTGTCATCAAGGCACAATCTCCCCCTTGCTTGGTTTGCCAGATGTCTTTTGCCGATGCTCACTCGGCAATAGACAACCAAGATGTGAATCAATACAGGTAGTCCTCAATTACAACTGAGCCCAAAATTGCTGTTGTTAAGCGAGACAGTTTTACAACCTTTCTTGCCAGGGTTTTTAAACAAATCTCTGCAGTTAAGTTAGTAACGATTGTAAAGTGAATCTGGCTTCCTCATGGACTTTGCTTGTCAGAAGGTAGCAAAAGGGGATCGCGTGGCTCCGGGATCCTGCAAACTCTCATAACTACACGCCAGTTGCCAAACGCCCGAACTTTGATCACATCACCACCGGCATCCCACCAGGGATGCTGCAAGTCATAAGTGCGAAAAATGGTCGTAAGTTATTTTTTCAGTGCCTTTTTAACTTCAAAACTTACTAAACAAAAAGTTGTAAATCAAGGATTACCTATACCAGTGATGGCTAACCTTTTACATCACTGCGTGCTGGCCTGCATGCTGGAAATGGCATGCAAAACCATCCCAGGAGGAATGCACGGCCCCGCTGGCCTTTGCGCACCGATACCCGGAAGAGCGGCGGTCCGTCTTGCATGCATGAGCCAGCACCTGAACTTCTGTTTTCTGGCATGGTAGTGCACCCGACGAATAGCTGGCCATCGCGCATGTGCATGACGTAAACCCAGAAGTTCGGGTGCCAGCCTGCGCATGCGTGACAGAACGCTGCTCTTCTGGGTTTTGCTCTCCCGCATGCGCAACTGCCAGCTGACCGGCATGCATGTGCGCACAGGAATGCGAAAGGAGCCAGCAAGGCAGTACATTCCTCATGGGATGGTTCTGCGTGCCGCTTCCGGCACACGTTCCATAGGTTCGCCAAACATGACCTATACCATTGGTTTGAAAAAAAAACCCCACAATGGTATAGATCAGTGTTTTTCAACCTTCACAGCTTTAGAGGTGTGGATATTAACTCCCAGAATTCCCCAGCTACATGAGGAATTCTGGGAATTAAAAGTCCACACTTCTTAAAATTACCAAGGTTGAGAAACACTGCTCTACAATCTACTCAGGATGCACAAATGTACACCACAGAATGTTTTCAGGAGCTGTTAGAAATCCCTTTATGCTGTAAAGATAAAATTCTAGATCATGGATCTCCAACCTTGGCAACTTTACAACTTGTGGACTTCAACTCCTCATGTCTGGCTGGACAATTCTTGGAGTTAACATCCACACCTTTTAAAGCATTGAAGGTTGAAAAACACTGATCTATACTACTGTGGGTTTTTCCCCCCAATCCAATGATACAGGTAGTCTTTGGTACAGGTAATCCTTAATCATGGCTGGTTGGGGAATTCTGGGAGTTGAAGTCCACAAGTCATAAAGTTGCCAAGGTTGGAGACCTCTGCCCTAGATGTTCCTTAGTTCAGCTTAGCCTGCTGAACTACAGCCAAAAATCTTTCAGAAAAGGACCCTGAAGCAGCAGTTAGCGAAGAAAAATCTACAGTTAGATTTGCCCAATTTATATCTCAAATTCTGGGCTGTTTCCTTACAAGCATCCTTGTCCGATGTGAAGAAGTTCTAAGTTGTTACTTCAAAAGCAGGGAATGCAGTTTGTGCTGCCAGTTGTGCTGTCATCACTAGGGCAAACAGGCAAGTCCTGTGGCTATCAGCAGATTTAGACATAGAACTTTCTGCGCAGGTTTATGCCCAGCACCATTAGAAAAGAAAAAAATACCCTAAACTAATGAAATTTTGCTACATATGATTTGTTTTAAAAATACACACAAGGGCGTTGCTGTGGTGGACAGGGAAATGCTCATTAAGGATATTTCATGGGTATTTTCATTCTCTTACAGAAAATAAGAACAAGTCCTTTGGAGATTTTGTTTTTTTAGATACATATCTGAATAAACAGGTGTCAACCTCAGCACCTCTACAACTCTGTATAGCAAGGCGCAATAACATTTAGCCCTATTGTGGCAAAAAATGTTGTAAAATCAGGTGAGACTACTACTGTCTCGCTTAGCAACAGAAATTCTGGTCCCAACTTTCATTATAAGTTGAGGACTCTCTGTACAATTGGAAGAAGGCTTAGTTTAATGAATCATTACAACTCATTCCTTCCTCCCTACTTACCTCCAGAACATGAATGCTGCTTTTGAAAGAACAAAATCTGATCCCATGAAAAGTGTTCTCTTCCATTTTGAAGTACCTTTGGTAGCACTTTCTCCTGAATGTCTTTTAGAAATCGTAGGACAGTCGAACTCTGAGTGACCGAGACCACGGCTTTTAAAAAATATCTCTTTGTGCTTTTCTTAGCAAATGAAGCTGGCAAAACAGTCCATACCTTTAACACAGAAGCGTCCAACCTTGGTAACTTGCAGACCTCAACTTCCAGAATTCCCCAGCCAACATGTTGAAGTGCACGCGTTTTAAAGTTGGCAAAATTGGACACCCCTGCCTTAACATAAAGACCAAGCAGTGAAAAAGCACTTACAATAGGTCACCAACCATGTGAAAATACAGAGGCAGGAGATGTTCAGACAGAATTCACCTGTCCCATGACTCCACTGCTGAGAAACGCTGCTCTACAATCTACTCAGGATGCACAAATGTACCCAACAGAATGTTTCCAGCAACTTCTTCCTTTATGCTGTAAAGATAAAACCCTGTATCAGGGATCCCCAACCTTGGCAACTTTACAATTTTACTCAGGATTCCCTTAGGAAGTATGCACAAAAGAGATGGCCTGGAGGAAATCAGCTGACCAGCATCTAGGGCTTACCCCAGCACCGACCATGACCGGAACAGAAGACAGCAATGGCTATTAGGCTCACCTTTTGTCCATCATCTGGCCGGCCACAGAAGGAAGTGAACAGGAAAGATTTGACTGGCAAGAAACTCCCCCCTACTACCCCTGCCTTTATATTTCTTAATTTTTAACCAGTGATAGGACAGCTTCAGTACAAGGATGCTCTATAACCATCTAAGGCCTTTTTCCTGCACACAAAGGTTCTTGTTTCAAGCTACTGCAACACTGGAGGAGACACAGGAAATATTATCCAATCCCTGAACAGTGTGCATGTGACCTTTGATAAGTCGCATCCCTCGTGGTTTTATAAACCTTTTCATAACATTTATTAGTCAGAAAAAATGCTGCCAAACTTCGAGTCTTATATACCTCCCTTTCCCCCATTCTCTTTCTTCAAAAGGGTAATCCCTTCCATCCCTTCAAGGGTTAGCTGAAATCATTTCAATTCCTTCTTCTACAGCAGTGTTTCTCAACCTTGGCTCCCAGGCCGACTTCAACTTCCAGAATTTCCCAGCCAGACATGAGTAATTCCAGGAGTTGAAGTTCACACATCTTAAAATTGCCAAAGTTCAGAAACGCTGGTCTACTGTCTACTCAGGATGGACAAATGTACACAATAGAATGTTTTCTGGAGCTGTTAAAAACTCTTTTCTGCTGTGAAGATTTACAGGACTGCCTGCCATTAAGAACCTACAGCACTAGGTTGTTTTCTATGGAGGCTGGGGAAGAGAGCAGAGGAAGGACTGCAGTTCAGATTACAGACCTTATGTTTTTTGCTAAGATGAAAATACTTACAAATGCAGACACCCCCAACAAGCCCTCAGGCAGCCCAGAACACCAGCAAGAAATACTCGCAAGACTGGGTGGTTGTTACAGCTCTTACTGCTCCACAAAACAGGCTGACAGAAATTGAGAGTATAAAAATAAGATATTTTCCTTACCAAAGCAAAACCAAACCAAAAGAAATGGTAAAAAAGACATACAAAGCTCAGGGCCGGCCTGACTGCATGATTCTCAAGCCCCGTGCTCCAGCATGCTCCACGACCCAGTGAGGAAACGCTTCTCCTGCAGGGCAGGGCACGCAGCTGAGGGGCCCCTCGATGCAGTCTCGGGTGGCCCTCAACAATACTCGGAGCTGCTGTTCTCTGTCACCTTCTGCAACTCGCCCTCAGTTCAGCTTCAGATCAGTCTCTCTGGTGGCAGAGTATGAGTAAGCTTTCCCCAGCACCAAGCGATCCCGTAGAAGTTTGAAGAAAGCATAGTAATTGCTGAAGAGGATCAGGGCCAGCGAGATGGTCTGGTGCCACTTCTCAGAGACCACCAGTGAGTAGAGCTGATAGAGGATGACAACCCCCTCGAGGAGGAGCAGGATGTTCAAGATCCGCAGAGGCTTGCTGAAAAAAAACTAGAGGGAAGAGAGGTTCTTTTGGGTAAACAGCCTGCAGTTCCTGGTGCCCAGTGAAGGTCTGGACTTCACAAAGGTACTGTGGATGTCCCCAAGCACCAGAGTAAAATGGTATTATTTAACATTCATGTATTTCTTACTTTATTTATTTTATTTATACCCCACCGTTTTGCTCTGGTGAGCATTCAAAGTGACTAGCCAAACCAAAACAGAATCTAAAAAGTTAAACATTCAGAGTAAATATCTCAAATCTTCATCAGATCTTTTGCTATGTTCACCTTGAATCTTACAGAAGTGAAAAAGGGAAATGGAACTTTGGGGGAGTGGAACCTTTAAAAATACAAATTATTTTTTATTTAAGCAGTGCTGTGTTGCTCTCTTGGCTTTCAGGATGGGACTGAAAAACTATGGATGACAACACAGAAAAAGGACACAGAGAAGTTTGAGGGAACAGTGACAGTGCCCAACAAGATGCATTCTAAGTTATGGGCAACTGTGTTTACTGACAGGTTTTTTTTGTCAACGCAATTGGAGAGTATCCTCCAACTTTCTAGCCTGTGGTTTTCAGATCAGCTACAAGAGTAATGGGCAGATAGTCCAGAAAAAAGGTTTACTGATAAAACCAGCCTTTTGTCAACAAAACATGCAGATGCAAGACAGCCTTCACTTTCACAAAGAGTGGTCCTGGAACTCCCAATTCTTAAGAACTCCCTGTTGTTAACAGTGGCATCACTTGCTCTGTTCTCTGGGCTTCTCTTTCAATTAGAAAGTTACAGCCCAGCATTTCTGGTAATGGCAGAATTAAGTTCCTCATTTCTCTTCTTTGGACAAATGATGAATGTCTTGGCATGCTTTTAAATTAATGTTCAAGCCTCAGAACTGAAAAAACCCTAAAATCTAAATATATAAAATAAGGTGGTATCATTTTACTTGATGATTCTGGGGGCACAAGGAAAACATTTTAAACTTATTTAATTCTCCCCGAAATCAGGGCTCAGGGTGAAGTTGCTCTTCCTGTATAATACAGGATTGAGATAAACAAATATCCAGGCAATGCTGGGTTATCAGCTAGTGAATAATTAAGAAGGAATAGAGGCTACAGAAAATTCCCAGTAATAGTTTTCCTGGCTGGAGTGCCAACGACAAGAACATCATCCTGTGTTCATTGAAGGCTCAGAGGCCTATAGGCGAAAGCTGCCCCTCAACACTCATCCAAAATCCTTTGGGCTACAAGCTAAGCAAAATGGGGCCTGGTTAACGCCTGGTTGGGAGACTAGCAGAAAATCCCAGGGCTTGTAGGGTGCTTAAAAGAAAAAAAAATCCCTTAGCAAACCACTGGCTGCAGTCATGCGGTCACTAGAGACCAAACCACTGTGAAGGAAGGGCAGGACAAAATGACAGCCATCCACCGTCAACATTTGTACAAGGAGAGCAGCTTACATGAAAGCGGAAGTGGGAGACATCCGAAGGCACTGCGACATTGGAGTGGCCCACCGCTTTGTAGACATTTTTGCTGTGTTTCACTAGCACCCCCTGCGGCCACAGACATTCGTCCGTCCACCTGAAAAATATATTCAACAGGCATCTGATTGAAGGAGCAGAAGAAGAGACTGGGCTTTTCCCAGCTGCTAATGATCAGTTTGGTGGCACTTCCAAGGGGGAGGACAGAGGACTGCCAAGCAGCATAGGGTTTGTTTTCTTACTGAGATGCTGGGCAGGAATTTTACATTAAAAAGGAACATATATATATTCCTTTATATATACATATACATATACATATAAAGGTAAAGGTAAAGGTTCCCCTCACATATACGTGCTAGTCGTTATGAACTCTAGGGGGCGGTGCTCATCTCTGTTTCAAAGCCGAAGAGCCAGCGCTGTCCGAAGACGTCTCTGTGGTCATGTGGCCGGCATGACTCTATGCCAAAGGTGCACGGAACGCTGTTACCTTCCCACCAAAGGTGGTTCCTATTTTTTCTACTTGCAGTTTTTACGTGCTTTCGAAACTGCTAGGTTGGCAGACGCTGGGACAAGTAACGGGAGCTCACCCCGTTACACGGCAGCACTAGGGATTCGAACCGCTGAGCTGCCAACCTTTCAATCGACAAGCTCAACGTCCTAGCCCCTGAGCCACTGTGTCCCCTACATATACATACATACATACATACGGTTTTCGCGGGTGTTTGTATGTAGATCTTTGGTTATTCAGGTTTTCTCCCGCGTAAAATTGGAAGTGTCTTGGCGACGTTTCGACGAAATCTCATTCGTCATCTTCAGGCTTCAGCTTCGTGCTTCTGGGAGCAATGTGTGATTGCAGCTGTTTCTTCCTTTTTAACTGCTAGTGGGGATTTGAACTGATTGGGTGGGAGCTTGGCTGTGCTCTGATTGGATGGGTTTTGTTTTCTTTGTGCACTGATTGGCTGGGGGTGTGTCCTGTTTGGGTGGGGACTTGGTTGTGCTCAGATTAGTCTGAGCTGTAGGGGGATTTGAGCTGGTGAGCTGCATTGCTGTTGTTTGGCTTCGTGTTTGTGGTCGTGCTACATCTTCATAGTGGGTGTCTGTCTGCTGTATGTATGGATTGGAGGGGTTTGAAATGGCTAATGTTGCAGCTGCGGTCTGGCTTCTGGTCCTTGGTCGTGCTTCCTGATCAGTGTGGGTTTGGGTCTGCTTTCTGGGTGGATGTGTGGTGGTGACATCCTGGGTGGACCTCGTGAGTGTGGGTCTGGTGTCATTCCTCGTGTTAGGGACTCGTTTGTCAATAAGGGCGGGTTTCCAAATGGCTGGTAGGCGGGAGGTATCATCTCGTTTGTTCATGCTGTGTGGGCGTTTTTCTATCTCGATGGCTTCTCTGATTATTATGTTGTTAAGGTGTTCAGTTTTGGCGATAGTTCTGGTCTTTTTAAAGTCAATATCGTGTCCTGTGGCTTTAAACACTTAGCTGACGAACAACACCTAAAAACCGAACTACACACTCTCACAAACGTACTAACATCCAATGGATTCCAGAGAAATAAGATTACCAAACTAATCCAAAAAGAACCCCCCACTAAAATTGAAGACAGAGAACAAGAAAACGGCACAGCCCTCCTCCTATATATAAAAGGCACCACAGACAGAATCAGCAAGATCCTCCACAAACACAACATCAAGACAGCATTCTGCACAAACCAAAAAATATCCACCATCCTAAGAAACCCCAAAGACAAAATTGAGTTAGAAAATCAAGGAGTATATGAAATCCCATGTACCGCCTGCCCCACCACATACATCGGACAAACCAACAGAAGAATAAGTGCACGCATTGAAGAACACAAGAACTCAGTCAAAAAAGAGGAACCAACTTCTTCCCTGGTCCAACACCTTAAAGCCACAGGACATGATATTGACTTTAAAAAGACCAGAACTATCGCCAAAACTGAACACTTTAACAACAGAATAATCAGAGAAGCCATTGAGATAGAAAAACGCCCACACAGCATGAACAAACGAGATGATACCTCCCGCCTACCAGCCATTTGGAAACCCACCCTTATTGACAAACGAGTCCCTAACACGAGGAATGACACCAGACCCACACTCACGAGGTCCACACAGGATGTCACCACCACATCCACCCAGAAAGCAGACCCAAACCCACACTGATCAGGAAGCACGACCAAGGACCAGAAGCCAGACCGCAGCTGCAACATTAGCCATTTCAAACCCCTCCAATCCATACATACAGCAGACAGACACCCACTATGAAGATGTAGCACGACCACAAACACGAAGCCAAACAACAGCAATGCAGCTCACCAGCTCAAATCCCCCTGCAGCTCAGACTAATCTGAGCACAACCAAGCCCCCACCCAAACAGGACACACCCCCAGCCAATCAGAGCACAAAAAAACCCCATCCAATCAGAGCACAGCCAAGCTCCCACCCAATCAGTTCAAACCCCCACTAGCAGTTAAAAAGGAAGAAACAGCTGCAATCACACATTGCTCCCAGAAGCACGAAGCTGAAGCCTGAAGATGACGAATGAGATTTCACAAACGACGCCAAGACACTTCCAATTTTACGCGGGAGAAAACCCGAATAACCAAAGACCTACATATATATATTTATATATATATATATATATATATATATATATATATATATATATATATATATATATATATATATATATATATATACATATATATATATATATATATATATATATAGAGAGAGAGAGAGAGAGAGAGAGAGAGTGAGTGAGAGAGTGTGTGTCATTGAGAGGAACAGGGGGGGGCGCGAGAGAGTGAGAAGGGTGATAGATTGTCTTTCAAATCAAAAATCCTGAACTGCTAGAGAATCACATGCAGGAAGTCAAATGGGTGACCTGTTTTACAATCATCCTGATTTATGAATCTGATAGGCAGAGGTTCTATAATGGTCATAAATTGAGGATTACCTATATTGCATTGAAATATAACTTCCTGCAAGTTTAGAGCAACACACCGAAATTAAACAAGTTGGGCTTCCTCAAGACAAACAGGTACAGAAAGTGAACTACTGTTATGAACACATACCTGTGAAGTAAAGGACTGTGCTGGCCAGACATGGCACACAAGTGCAGCCACTGCACAATTTCTAATGTCACATAAAGCTTCTTTTTATGATAGCCAATTCCCCTCCCCAAATTGGACATTATTTATGGGCCTTTCACAATAGACTCAGTACCAGAAGGCTCCTTAGATTTAGTTGGCGCTTTTCAAAGGATCCTAGAAGGGCCATGGAGAGGCCCATAGAAGTTGGGAAAAAGAAGGAATAGAAGCTATGAGGAGAAGGATCTGGCCTTTATGCCAGCTTGTGAGGCCCCAAGTAGAATTTAGCTAGTTGGACTTTTAAAAATGGTTAAAATATTGCTTAAAAAAGAGACACCAGATTAGACCAAAATTGAGACATGTTACTTTTTCCTTCCACTGCTTAATGCGGCATTTGGTACTTCCAGGCTGCAACTGCCAATTCTGAGAATTGGGAACCTTTAAACCTCAAAGAGGACAAGTTCAGGAAGGCTGCTTTGTACAACCTGAGTTTCTGACTGACTAAAAGGCTAGAGAAATGGATTTTTGAAAGATGAAGGCCACTCACTGATGCTGCAGCACGTTGGAGCAAAGAGAAGGGTCGACCTTCTGCCAGCAGCCCAGATGTGCAGCAGCTTTATGCAGGAGGTCGCAGTAGCGGGCAGGCAGTAGGTGCTGCATGAGGATGACGGATGTGCTGATGGAGACCAATAGGAACAATTCGCAAGACCACTGCTTGTCGTAATACTGTGTGCTCTGTGGAAAAGCAAAGGGAGATCAGGAACAAACAGGAAAAAAAATGAGGTCCACAGCTGTACTTTGCAAACTAGACTTGCATTTTCTAAAGAAAGCCAGGATCAATTCCTTTTTGGAATTGGTCCAACCTTGAGTGAGAGGTCTGCCCTCACCTGTCCACAACTGAATTGTCCTGCAGGGGGCCCAGTCCACAACCACCTACCTTCACAAACCACACTGGTACAAAGGCCACATAATAGGCACTGAGCATGGAGCTTAGCAGCACCTCCTTCATGCGCCAGTTGAAATCCACTTTCAGATACTCCACTTCATTGCGGATCAGATCTGGGGAGAGACAGCAGGCATGGGTGGGCATAGTCTCCATGCTGTAGAGCTGCCGAGTGTGCTGCTTCCAAGTCTCCTTGAGAACAGAGAGATAGTCCTTTCCCCGCAAGCTGACATCCCCTGTGTCACGAGGGCCGATGCTGGCCACCGGAGAGAAGAAGCCGCTCTTACGAAAATCACAGTTTAGTTGCAGGAAGGGGATGTACATGCCAAACCTTGGAAGAGGAGAACAATTCTGAAGTAACTTTTATGAAGTTATATTCATCGTCCATGTTACTTTCCAAACACTGAGCAGCTTATAATCTAACTGGTATTCATTTTAGAGTTCTCATGGAAACGAACATGAATCCGCTCCTCTACTAACAAGACTGTAAAACAAGTCAAGCGAGAGACTGGGAAGTGGCCTGCTTAATGTCAAAGATTTGTTTAAAGTAATTTAAAGAAATTACAAGTAACATAACACAATGCTTATTCTGGCGTAGATAGAATAACTTAATAACAGTCATCAAATATCCAGAAGAAGACAATTATGTCATCACTGGCCACTAACCAAAACAATTGGATATTAAAGTAATGGAAACCCAAAATAATTAGGAGGACTACAAATGCTTCATTCTTTAATACAGGTGGTCCTCAGTTAATGACAGCATCTGGGACCGGAATTTCTGTCGCTAAGCAATGCAGTCATAAATTGTGATATCTCGTGGCTGTCCTTAAGGGAATCCAGAGCAATCATTAAGCAAGGAAGTCACTTGGTCACCATTTGAGACTTCCTGTCTGCTTCCCCACTGAATTTGCTTGAAAGAAGTCAGCAAAGGTCAGAAATAGTGATTATGTGACTTCTGGAGGCTGCAACATCGTAACAGCAAGCTGAGCACTGAAAACTAGTAAAAATCACTTGTTCAGTGTCATCACAAGCTTGAATAGTTGCTGAACAAGTCATTGTTAAGTGGGGCCATCTGAAAAGAACAAACTTTGTTAAAGCTCGGTTCTGGCTCAATATATTTTAGAGATATACAAGACTATCAACAAGATATGAACACGGATGAACAAAGAGAAACACCACAATTGGATTATATTGTATAAAAAGAATTTCATTTTTTAATGTGTACCAGTGCGTTCACAAAAAGTGACAATAAAGGTTCTTATAATTTTTCTTTCTTTTTTTGCAATTTCCTCACTGAAAATAGCAAACTTAGTAGGCAAGGAAGATAGGTATTGCTATCTTACTGACTAAAAATGGATTAAAGCACCTGAAATAGCTATGAATAAATAAATAGTTCTATGAAGGATGAAAGATATAGGGCCCTTCTGAGGTTGTTCATCAATGCCCTAAAAATTAAAAATAATCAGTGGGACAGTGGAATATTTTGACAATGCCTTATTGAGTCCTTCGGGAGATAGGGCGGTATATAAATACGATCAAATAAATAAATAAATAAATAATTCCCACACATTCTCTGTCAGGGGTTGTAAGGAGCTCCAAGAATGCAAAAAAAATGGTGCATGTGGGCATTAAAGCAGCAAATAAAACATTATAAACTTCTGATTTTGGATAACAGTCCTGCTGCTGCTATGAAAAAGGAGATTCCTATCTTAAAGCTCTTTAGAAAGTAAACTGGAAAGACAGCCAATACTATAAAGCTATGAGCATATCAAACTGGAGGTGAGGTAACTAGACTGTTATGCCTAATACTCTACTAGGCATAGCTTTCTAGTCACCATACCTCTAGTTTGCCATAGCAGTTAGGAAGCTGAACCAGAAACCAGGAGACCATTAGTTCTAGCCATGGACTTAGGCATGAAAACCAGCTGGGTGACATACTCCATTGGCTGGATCCACCTCACAGGATTGTCGTCATGAGGAAAATAGAAGGGAACATTGGGTATGTAATGTAATGATGGTACTGGGTGAACAACCATGGTGGCACAGTGGTTAGAATGCAGTATTGTAGGCTTATTCTGCTGACTGCCAGCAAGTCGATTCTCGCTGGCTCAAGGTTGATTCAGCCTTCCATTCTTCTGAGGTCGGTAAAATGAAGACCCAGATTGTTGGGGGCAAGATGCTGACACTGTAAACCACTTACAGTGGGCTATAAGGCACTGTAAAGCTGTATATAAGTCTAAGTGCTATTGATATTAGTATGCTGGTGATTTACAGTTTACAAACTTACAGTTGTACAGACTACAATTTACAGATTTACAAAGACTTACAGTTTTGTAAGAGCCGTGGTGGCACAGTGGTTAGAATGCAGTACTGTAGGCTAACTCACTGCTCGCTCCAGTTCAATCCTGAGCGGGTCAAGGTTGACTCAGCCTTTCATCCTTCCAAGGTTGGTAAAATGAGGACCCAGTGTTGTGGCTCCAGCCCCCCACCCCGGGCCTGGCCCCCTGCCAGAAAGTGACTCAGAGAGTGAGGGGGAAGGGCCATCAGGGCTCCCTTCTGCAGGGTCGGCCTCTCTGGCTCAGCTCCAGGAGCCAGAGGCAGGCCAGGTGCAGGAGGTGACGAGGCCTCTCTCTCCTGTATCTCCCCCTGCCCAGGCAACGCTTCCAGACCCAGCTGTGGACAATCAGTCCTGGTTAGAGCCCCGGTTTCATAGACAAGAGAGTCGGGAACAACAGAAGAAGGGGTGGAGCAGGCCTAGAAAGTGCTGAGTCACGGAGCCATACCCCACAGGGTATAAAAGCAGGAGGGGCTGCTCTACTACTTCGTGACGGACAAAACAAACTGACTGGAGAAAACTTGAGCTGAACTATTTGACTGAGCATTTGGCTTGGATTGCTGTTTGCTCCTGATTTCCTGGTTGCTTTGGTAACAAGCTTCTGACACACCGGCATCAAGGAAGATAAAGAAAACCTTGGCAGACACTCGCTGGTTTGCTGCCAGAGCTGATAACTACCATGGACTAAATTGCCGGCTAATTGAGTCAGTTCACGTGCCTCTCGGACTGAGATGGGGGGACAGAACACCCAGATTTTGGGGGCAATATGCTAACATTGTAAACCGCTTAGAGAGGACTGTAAAAGCACTGTAAAGCAATATAGAGGTCTAAGTGCTATTGCTATTGTATGGTGGTCAAGTGATGCCATGGACTGTGCAAGTGTGGATGGGGAAAACAGGCTGCAATTCAACAGTGGCAAAACCTTGTGGCTGTTGAGTCTTAATGCTTCCTGGATCCAGGGCATTCCAGTCTTTGGTTTTGGATTGGGTTGCACTACACCAAGGAGAATTGGTACAGAATCTGGGGGCTTTTGTACTTTTCTATTGTGTTCTCCAGTAGAATTCTCTCCAGGACTGGTTGTCACTCATGCATTGGACATGTCCCAGGTGAAGTACTGCAATGTGCTCCATATGGAACTGCCTTTGAAACTCATCTGGAAGCTTCAACCAGTCCAAAATACATCAGCAGAGAAAGTTACAGGTGCATTTCAGTAAATCCATGTTATACTTCTGCTCTATGGACAGATTGGTTTCCAATGTGCTTCTGGGTGGAATTCAATTGTCACCTACACCTAGCTAATGAATGTCACCTAGAGCTGGCCTAAAATGAAGGTGGAATGATAATATTACTACTTCAAAAAGGATGTTAAAAACAGAAAACAAAGAAGTTTATTAAATGGCATTAACTTTCATGAGCACACAAAAGCTTATGCCTTTTAATAACATTTATTAGCTGGAAAAAGTGCTATTGAATTCTTGATTTTTAATTGAGATTCATTTTGGGACTATTTCAGAACCAGAAGGAAGTAAAAAGATGGAAACTGAGAGCCAGTTTGGTGTAGTGGTAAAGGTACCAGACTAGACATCAGGAGGCTGTGAGTTCCTAGTCCTGCCTTAGGCATGAAAGCCAATTGGGTGAGTTTGGACCAGTCACCATGAGACCAGAGGTGGGCTTCAGCCAGTCCAGACCAGTTTGGGTGAACTGGTTCTTAAGATTCTGCTCTGTTTGGCGAACCGGCAAATCCCACCACTGGCTGGCCCTGCCCCCTCCCCCCCCTTGCCCAGTCACTCATCTCACCCGCTTGTTCGGCATAGCAGCTGCTGCTGCTCTGTCTGGCTCCCTCACTTGCCTTGACCACACAGTCTCTGTGGGCCAGCCAGCTTGCCTACCTTCGCCGCCGCAGCTGCATCCCATGCAGTGCTCTCCCCAAAGCCCAGCTGAGTGGCCCTGATTTGCCTGGGTGAGCCTGCGAGCAAGGTCCGAATCCTGGCCTAGCTGCCTCCCACATGGCCCAGCCAGCTTGCCTCCCTTCTGCCTTGGCTTCATCCCACGTGGCGCTCTTCCCGCAGCCCAGCTAAGTGGCCGTGATTTGCCTGGGTGAGCCTGTGAGTAAGGCCCAAATCCCGGCCTAGCTGCCTCCCACGTGGCCCAGCCAGCTTGCCTGCCTTCCACCATGGCTTATCATGCAATAGCCACGGCCCAGGTCTCTGCCTCAACTGCCTTCCTTCACGGATCTCTGCTCCTCCTTGCTTGCCTAGACTAGACTCGCCTCGGCCTGCTCCCTCCCGCTCCAGCAGCAGAAGCCTCGAGGCAGAGGTAAGCATGGCCGGGCGTCCCCTGGGGGAAGCAGGGTGGGAAAGGTGCTCGTCTCCAAAACCTCTCGTTTCTCTCGCCCTCTGCCTCCTATCGCTTCTTTCAGCCTTAATCTCTCCCTCTACCTCCTATAATTTTTCTCCCTCTGCCTATTATTTCTCTCCCTCTGCCTCCTACTGCTTTCTCTCGGGCCTCCCGCCTTGCATGGGGTGGCAGGAGGAGGAGCATGTGGCCAGGAAGGCTGCCTGCAGTTCTTGCAGCCAAAGCTGGGATGTATTCTGTTTCCCTCCCCCAATACTCCCAACAAAGAGTCAGTCAAAGGCCTTCTCTTCTAATTTATTTACATAAATAAATGTCTACCCACGGGCCTGCCAAGTCTCTGGAGATAACGAGGAAATTATAGATAAGGCCAGAATTACTCACAAATATATTCTTCCCTCCATTGATACAGTTTGCCTGTGCAAATTCATTGCTTTGTCCAAGACAAAAAACCAGGAAGTCCCGCCTCCTTTTTATAGTCTCTGCAGATGTCACTGCATGACCATCATTCTTTGGCTTTGTCCCAACGCTTCCTCTGCTGCGCGCGCCGGTCACGTCTGCGCAGTCTTGCATCACTCCAAAACTGTTCTTGGGGCGTTGCCAAATCAGAAGAAGGCTCGGGAGAATCAGGCCTTGCCGGCCCCTCCTCCTCCCTTTGGGTGGGTGCCAGGGAGGGAGAGGGCCCAAGAGAAGCAGGCCTTGCCAGGTCTTCTCCCTCACTTTCTGAATCATCTGAGTCCAGGAGTCTGGGTCCAAGAACCTGGGTCACAACAGGATGTCTGCGAACCCGCAAATATGTATGAAGTCTTCTGCCTTGAGCAGAAGGTTTAACTATAGGACCTCCAATGTACCTTCTTCTAGCCTAAAGTCTCAAAGATAAGGGAATTTGCTAAAATTGTGTGTGTGTGTGTGTGTGTGTGTGTGTGTGTGTGTGTGTGAAAGAGAGAGAGAGGGAGAGAGAAGAGGGGGGAGGGAGGGAGGGAGAGAGAGAGAAAGAGAGAGAGAAAAGATATGTGGCTTCTTGGGGGTACATTTTGGAGACATATCAAGAGAAATGCCAAAAGGGCAATCATTTTGGGATTAAATTCCAAATGAAATTGGGTCTTCAGGGTAAGTAGACATTAAAAATTTTCAACTGCAGGTTTCTAAAAATCTTATTAAAATGAATGTCTGGAGGCAGTTTTTTAACTCATTAGTCCGTAGGAAGCAAAAGAGAGAGGATCCCAATGAGGGTCTTAGCTATTTAGCTCAGGAATAACAAAATAACAGAGTTGAAAGGGACTTTGGAGATCTTTTAGTCCAACCCCCTGCTCAGGCAGGAAAACTGAGTATGCCAAAATATGAGTGGAGGACCTCGTAAAGGTGCCAGAATAACAGAATAACACTTAGAAGGGACTTTGAAAGGGGGGGGAGGACTCTATACCAGGGGTCTCCAACCTTGGTCCCTTTAAGACTTGTGGACTAACTCCCAGAGTCCCTCAGCCAGCAAAGCTAATCCCACCACTGTGTGAGACTGAGTTCTAATCCAGCTTTAGGCATGAAAGCTGGCTGGGTGAGTTTGGGGCAATCATTCTCTCTCTTAACCCAACTCAGCTCAGAGAAGGAGGAGGAAGTATTGTATGTGTTCACCACTTTGAGTTATTCATAAAAATATTAAAGAACAATCAAGCACTCTTTTCTGGTACTTACGGATAACACAGGAACAAGAGGTTGAGAAGGGAGTATGATCTGAAGAGGTGGATAATAGATTGGCACAGGCTCCAGCCTGCACCAGTTAGGACAGCAAAGCGCATAGTGACAAGGAAGATGGAGCGTGGCAAAGAGACCTTTCCAGTATGAGAAGCCTAAAGGAACAACAACAAAAACAAGGATTTGACTACTTCTGGTTAGGAGGAAAATGAACAATGATCCAGAATTCTAGGTGCTGATTTGATTTTTGAGGGACTATAATTCCTAAGGCTATGCCCACTCAATTTATAAGGACTTAGATTTGAATAAACATGCTTAGGATTGCAATATATAAGGCAAATACCTGGCTGTGAGGTCTGGAACCCCATCACCCCTGGAAAGAAGTTAGATGGGTTATGTATGCCTCTGAGGCAGCCTCCAGACTGGAGCTGGCAGCAGGATCTTGGTCCATTTTCCTTGATGGGGGTGGGTGGCGAAGGACAGAAATGTCTATTTTGCCTTTTCCTATGCTTATTTCAATATCTTTTGTGCATAAGAAAGTGGCTTCTGACAACTCTGATGTTCTTCGGGAGCTAAATCTAGTTTCATCGCTAGCCAGCTATGCCCAAAAATATTCTCAAGGAAGATCATCCACTGAATATTTATAGTTAGTCCTCAAGTTACGACTGTAACTGAACCTGGAATTATGGCCATAACTCATGGCAGTCATTAAGCAGATCATCATGTGACTGCATCTAATGTTTGTAGTGGTTGTTAAGTGAACACCCTGATCATTAAATAAATCAATTTTATCAAATAAGTATTTTTTTTGGCCAGGAATCGGAAGTAAACACCAGAAACTGGCAAAAATGATGAAAATTATAGTCATGCGATGAGATGCTGCAAACAGCTGTAAATGTGAGCCAGTTACCAAGAATCCAAAATGTAATTGTGTGACCATAGGTTCTGTGTATGGCTATCAGAAATTCTGGAACTGGATTTAAGTATCTTTTCAGAGGGTCTATTGCAACTTTTTTTTTTTTAATTTGCATTTATATCTCGCCCTTTTCCGAAGACTCAGGGTGGCTTACACTATGTTAGCAATAGTCTTCATCCGTTTGTATATTATATACAAAGTCAACTTATTGCCCCCAACAATCTGGATCCTCATTTTACCTAACTTATAAAGGATGGAAGGCTGAGTCAACCTTGGATGGTTGCTAAGTGACTAGTCACTAAGCGAGGACTACTGTTCCCTTCTCCAGCAACAGCAGTTTACAAGGGAGCAGGAACGCGAGACTGCCAAACTTTTTTTTTCTGAACATTTTTTTTCAGATGTGTTTGGCTGTTTATGGGATGGAGGCAACACTTCCTTCCCGCTGCTAGGCATTTTGTGGAAAGCTCCTGGAACTAGTGAAAGTTACTGAGGGCAGAGTTGCTGCTGACATAATAAGAAGCAGCCAAAGGATAATCGGAAGTAGTAATTTCCCACATCTCTGACCCAAGTGGTACAACTTTACCTCTTTCACTTCCTTCACAATAGCAATTATCAATCTTCTTGCCAGAACAATAGTTGTTACTGCCAGGACATTGAAATCAATGAGATGAAAATTCTGCAAGGAAAGACAAGACTATGGTTAGCCTAGGAACAGCAATCTAACAAATGCGAAAAAGCAATAAGAGTTCCCTGAGTCTTAGGAAAAATAGGAAAATAAAGCTGTGCATATTCAAGTAATCCTTGATTTATAACCATAATTGGGATAAGAATCTCTACCGCTAAGCAGATAGTTATGAAGTGAATTATGCCCAATTTTACAAGCTTTTTTTGCCATGGTTATTTAGTGTATTATTGCTGTTAAGTGAATCACGTGGTCATTAAGGGGCCGTGGTAGCTCAGACTGTAGAAGCCTGTTATTAAAACACAGCAGCCTGCAATTACTGCAGGTTCAAGCCCGGCCCAAGGTTGACTCAGCCTTCCATCCTTTATAAGGTAGGTAAAATGAGGACCCAGATTGTTGGGGGGGCAATAAGTTGACTTTGTAAAAAATATACAAATAGAATGAGACTATTGCCTTATACACTGTAAGCCGCCCTGAGTCTTCGGAGAAGGGCGGGATATAAATGTAAATAAATAAATAAATAAATAAATAAATAAATAAATAAATAAAGTGAATCTGGTTCCCCTCCCCACTGACTTCACTTGTCAGAAGCTGGCCGAAAAGGTTGTAAATGGCAATCACATGACTCTGGGACTCTGCAATTTATGTTGGTGGTAAAGCCCCTAAATTTTGATTGTGTGACTGTGGGAATGCTGTGAAGTTGTAGGCAAGATGACCACTTTTTTCAGTGACATAGTTTTGAAAATTTGCTAAATAAATGGTTGTAAGTCGAGAACTAACTGTATCTGCTTCTCTGAGCTGTATTCAAAGAAAGTCTTTGAAATGACTGTCAAATATTGTTATGTCCTTGTAGAAGTATAGCTCAACACGCCATTTACATTTACAATGTCTGAATATAACCATGTTTGTTCCTGACCTTCTCTGGCACTAAGAACAACCAGACATAAAATCAGGAGAGTTGCTTGTATATTTCAGCTTACTTTACTTACTTTATACTTTATTGGCCAAAAGTGTGATTAGACACATAAGAAATTTGTCTCTGGTGCAGAAGCTCTCAATGTACATGCAAAGCAACACAGTAGTAATAATCATAATAAGGATACCAATAGGAGGGATGGTAGAGAAGATGAGAAGGATAATACTACAGCAATACATGACTAAATATACTTAAGACACAAGATGTGAGGATTACAATGAGACAATACTGTGAGGTATTCAGCAGAGTGATGAACTAATCTCTGGGCCAAGTTGTTTTGGCATGCAATGCCCTACAGTGCCATCCTGAGAGGAAGACTTGAAACAGTTTATGTCCAGGATGTGAGGGGTTGTTAGTATTTTCTCAGCCCTCCTTCTGACCCATACATATACAGGTCTTCTATGGAAGGCAAGTTGGTTGCCAATTGTTTTTTCTGCAATTCTACATAACTATCCACTGGAGTTATTATATTAGCACTTATTACTTATTATATAATAGGTATTACAGAATTATAGCACCATTCCAGAAACAGACAGAGGGTGGAGACTACAACTCCCAGAAATCCTCAACCAGGATGATAGGCTAGGGAATTTTGGGACTTGAAATCCACCCCTCTTAAAGCTGCCAAGGTTGGGAAACACTGGATTACACAGACAGCAAAGATTTCCTATCATACTGCCTATATAATTGAGCTCACAAATGTGGGAACAATTATGTAATATTTGTAAATGGGTATCAGGAAGGCTGATACCCTCTGTCCTCTGCCCTGTCTTCAGACCATAGGTATACAAAACTTCCCTCTCATTATAATGGTTGACATATCTTATGAAGTGCATCAGAGTTTATGCTGCAAGTAGTCGCTGGGCCCGAGGATGCATGCTCCAATGGGTGCAGCCCCAGGCTCCTCCTTACCTATTGCTTTTGTATAAGACCCTTCAAATTAACATTAACAGTTTTTAGAATGATTAAGCCCAAACAATATAGAACAGCATTTATCTGGCTGGAGAATTCTGGGATTGAAGTCCACACATTTTAAACTGATCAAGGTTGAGAAACACTGGCATAGAAGGTTAATATTAATTTAGAGATTAGATTTAAAAAAAAGATAGCTTTCATTGGCAGCCCTTATACATTCCCCAAGACTCACAGCAGACCTTGTTATAAATTACATTCCTATACTCTTAAGTTTAGTATCTGAACTATTTGAAGTCTTTTAAGAAGAAATCTGGGCAACCATTTTCTCCAACCTGATGCCTTTGGACTTCAGCTCTCACAATCTCAAGGGAGCAGTATTTTTTCTAGTTTTATAATTGTGACTTTAAGATCTTGCAAACAGGCAATCAGATATAAAATACCCACCAATGAAGTATGGGAGGGAGGGTGAGATGGTGGGTACCACCACACTGTTTTGTAGATGTTTATGTAGTGGACAAAGAGAGCAATAAGATGACAGAAGAAGAGCTGGAGTTCAAACAAGATGCTCCTCTCAATGGGCAATTCTGGGATCTTGCAATGCTGGAGGGGAACCACTGTTTGGGTTGCCAAAGGAGGGCTGGAAAGACCTGTCCCTGAACCGCTCCTGCAAGAGGAAAATAAAATGTGTCAACTCAAAAAAGAAATTTGTAGACATTCATGTGCCTTACTATAAAGGGGATAATTCCCAATGACCCAATTGATAAGTGACCACCACATGATCAGTTTAAGCTAAGTTTATTTAAACAACAGGGTGGGGCAACAATCTTTACCTTAAGGATACAAATAAACTGCATAATAAATGCTGGCCAATAATACCACATGCCATTCTTAACATGATAACATGGATTAAATTTTCTGCTTACAGTGAGACAACACATTTAATAAAGTGGAGGTTTGCACAAATCAGATTTTGTGGTTATTACTTCCTAGTTACCTTGGAGGAATATATCCTGTTTTGAAATATTTCTGAGCAAGCGTCTGTAATTGTTTGAGCAAGTGATTAGAGAGGTTTATATGCATTCAGGAACTTTGGTAATTTTCTGGTATCTATTTTACTTATTCAACTTCCAGAAATCTAATTTGGCTTTACAGGTGGTCTTTGACTTATGACCACAATTGAACCCAAAATTTCTGTTGCTAAGTAAGACATGTGTTAAGTGAGTTTTGCCCCATTTTACGACCTTTCTTGCACAGTTTTTAAGTGAATCACCGCAATTAAGTTAATAACATGGTTGTTAAGTGAACCAGGCTTCCTCATTGACTTTGTCAGAAGTTGGCAAAAGGGGATCTCATGACCCTGGGACACTGCAACTGTCATACATATGAGCTAGTTGCCAAGCGGCTGAATTCTGATCATGTGACCACCATGGGGATACTGCAATGATTTTAAAAATGGTCATAAGCCACTTTTTCAGTGCTACTTGTAACTTCGAATGGTTACTAAATGAACTGTTGTTATTTTGCACACTGCTCCTTCTCCTACTTTATTAGCATTCCCATGCCCAATTTGTTCATACCATTACAATGCCATTTAAAGACTGTTTAGAACTATCATCCTTTCTTTACCACTTGCTATTAAAAGCAACTATAAAGGTAAAGTATTCATCTTGCATCATTTATATAGTGCCAGCTGTATACCTCAAAGCAGTTTACACAGAACAATTAAACCAAGAGAGCTAGCCACAACCCTCTAAGCATATATATAATTTAAGATGGTGTAGAAGCTACCACCAGAGGATTATTTAGCATCAACATCTGGTCTTCAATAATTTCCAAATCAAACTGAAGAGTGATTATTTTAAAGGCCTGAAGAATTTAAAACCAGCTACCATGAAAACAGTGAATCACTGCACTAATCTTCCTCGGCTCATTACCATTGATCAGGATGTGAATACCAGAAAAAAAAATACTTTTTGTTGTTTTACAATTGTTTCAATAAGAACTTTGCCCCCCCCCCCAACCCTTAAAGTGGGAGTGTGATTTGCAATGTTTTATTGCAAATCACCTAGGGAAGACTTCTCTTAAACTATAGTATGGAGAGTGTAATAATTCTTAGTTAAGTATTACGTAAATTAGGCAGGATTTACAATCACTGTAAGCTCACATCTACACACTGCCAAGGTCTTGCTCCATACTCTTATTTCCCAACAAAGCGAGGTGTTTAAATGGGACTTCCTACTAGGCCTCTGGATTTCATAGAACTCTGTAGCACAGCTGTACCTGGTACGTGAACGCACACTAGTGACTGAAGAAGTTGTGGAGTGGCTGGCACCACCAGGAGCTCCAGTTTCACAGAGAGGATTACGGCAATAGGATGTCCGGTTAGGTCCCCTTCTTCCCCCTGCCATAACCCCTGGCAATCAGAGGGGCAGCCTGCTCCTCAAATGTTTTCTTTGATTCTATGAACTGGAAATAAAAATGTTAGGCCTTCATTGTTATAGCAATTCCTAGAATATCCGGAAAGCTCTGTATAGGAGTACCATTTCAAGAAAAGCATCTCACATGAGGGGTTGGTGCACAAATATCAAATCTACACATAACATAAACATCTTAGCAATCTGTAAAAGAATGATGACTGGAACATGATAAATGTCTTCCTAAATTGCAGAGACATCAGGCGCAAAGTTAAAACTATAGATTTCCTGAAGCTCATTTCACTTTTATTCATTATATTACAGTAGCATGTTTCACATATTCATTTGCCATTTCTTAACCTAGTGAACTCCTGCTCCAATGGCTGGCAAGGAAAAAATGGGAACTACTGTCTAATAATGTGCTAAGGGTACCAAACTGTGGGAAGTAGAATTGAGTTCTACTTATAACAATACTAGAGTTGCTTCATGCAGATACATACATACCGTAATGATGCAATTAAATCTGTGCATCGATTTCGAGTAATCCTGTTAAAATTTTTGAATATTTTATCACTTCGGGAATATTTGCTCATGGATCCAAAAACAGCACTGCTACATTTAAACATTCAAAACTGGTTTCTAAATATCTCATTTCCTGGGGCCACCTGCTGTCATGTAGCCTGTTATATATATATAAAAATTCTGAATGGGAGAAAAAAATCCTGTGCTACTACCTTGGGGAAAAATGGGGTGCAAAACAGATCAAAACTATTTATAATCATTCATTCCAAAACACTTTTACCTCCATTTCAGAGTCATGAACACATACCCCTGTAACAGTGTAAAAGAATCCACACAATACAGCAGCATTTACAGCAGTATTTTTCAAACTTGAGGTGTATACTTCAAGTCCCAGAATTCCCCACACATGAATTGGCTGGAGAATTCTGAGAGTTGAAGTTCACATCTCTTAAAAGTGGCCAAGTTTGAAAAACACAGGCTTAGAGTATCCACAGTTAAATAGAGGAGGAAGGCAATGAACTGTCAGTGAAAATGCCCCTAAAAGCACCATGGGATAGAGCAGATGGCCTTACACCCGGAGTAGTAACTCCCAAAAGAGTGGCTGGAGCACATCCTGGGGTAACGGAGCCATTTGTACAGGTAGTCCTTGACTTACAACAGTTCATTTAGTGACCGTTCAAAGTTACAATGGCACTAAAAAAGTGACTTATGACTGTTTTTCAGTTACGACCTTTGTAGCATCCCACGATCACGCGATCAAAATTCAGACACTTGGCCACTGGTTCATATTTATGACCACTACCAGCGCCCCAGTGTCTTGTGGATCCCCTTTTGCAACCTTTTGACAAGCAAAGTCAATGGGGAAGCCAAATTCACTTAACAGCCAGGTTACTGCGGTGATTTACTTAACTGTGGCAAGAAAGGTCGTAAAACGGGGCAAAACTCACCTAACAAATGTCTCACAACAAAATTTGTGGGCTCAATTGTGGTCGTAAGTCGAGGACTACCTGTAACGGCTTCCTGGTGAGTCGAGGATCAGGATGCAGAGACGCTTGTGTAGAACAACAGTTTGGGGTGATTTGGGTGAAGGTGTCATTATGGGCCCCATTAAACAATTCTGGGTACCAGGAAAAGACGCATTGAGTTAAACAGCTGAAGAATCACCGGGATGCGAGGAGGCAGAAACGTAATTAATCCTCGCCCCCGCCGCTGCCCTCCTGTCAAGCCCCGCGATTTCCCGCCTTCAGGCTATCAAGAAAGGCCACGGCCAGACCCATAAGTCTGTTCCGGCGCGACCCTTCCGCCTCGCTTGAGGAGGGAGCCGGGCGGACGAGACGGAACGGGGGCAAAATGCCCATCCTCGAGCCGGAGGAGGCCGCTGCTGTCGAGCAGCAAGCAACACCCGGAGGTCGGAGAAACGCCAGAGTCCCCGCCTCCCCCGGGACGGAGCGCGGCTGAGGTGCTGCAGGAGCCCTAAGCGGCCCACAGCGCAGCGTCCCGCCGCCTTCGCCTCACCCATCGCCAGCAGGATCGTTCAGCTCCGGCGACCGCGGGAAACAAGATGGCGGCGGCGCGGCACGCTCTCGGCACTGGGAAAGGGACGGCGGCCGGCGACAGACAAAAGGCCTGTTGCGGAACCCGCATGAGCGCGCCCCGCCCTTTATCTGGAAGGACCTTCGGAAGATGCGCGCGCAACACGGTTTGCCCCGTACTCTTTTCTTGATCGAATTCCAGCGTGACCGGAGAAATGGGAGTTGCGCCCAGATTAAAGGAACCGTTTTGGCTCAGGAGCCAAGCCCCGCCCTCCTCCCGTCCCAAGGATTCCAGTCTAGACAAGGCGGCGCTCGTAACTCACCAGTCTACCTTGCGAAGCTGTTAGAGAGGTGCAATGACCCACCCTGAGCTTGGAAGCCTGAACAGTGTCGGATGGGAGACCACCATTAAATCTCACAGCACCAGCTAAGCTAGGCAACAAATAGCCTGGAATATTTGGCAAACTTTTGCCTAGTCAGCTATGTGGACAGGTCCTTGGAGTCGGCAGGAATGAAGCTACTTTTTAATTCAGACTCTAATCCTTTAAACCATCTTTCTCCAGCTGCCCAGTGAAGTGAAGCCCTTGGCTGCTAAGGCTGGTTGCTTCCCACAACAATCTTTGGCACTGCAATTTAGCACTTATCCCGACAGCATTTTGGCATTAGGTCTGTGATTGTCTTATGCCAACATTTTCTTCTTGATGTACTGTACAAAAATGGCCACTGATAAAGATCTTTTTATTTCCAAAATGGAAACTCAGCCCACCCTTCTTAACTTTAGATAACTTGCTTTAAATTAAAGTGAAAAATTATATAGCAGGAAATGTTGCCTGCATATAACTAGAATCACCAACTTGCATTTTCCAGAGCTGTGCATTTACACTAAACGCTATTTATGCTATTTTTTGGTCCCACCTGCTCTCTACACTTTTGGAGGAGTATTTGACCATTGGATTATTTAAATTTGATCAGCCTGTAGTCAACATTTACTTTCTTGACAAATATGTGCATCCTTTGAATATTTAAGAAGATTGAAACATAGTTTAAATCGCTAAATTTGTTTTTCAAAGGGTTAAACATTGCAAAGATAATAAAAACGGAAACAATATATTTAGTATTATGACCTTTTGTTCCAACAGCTATGAATGAAAAGGGGAAAAAAGTACCAAGCTCAATTTCTGTGCTATATGTGAACCTTTTTTGGGGTTGCTTCTAGTAACCCTCTAGTAACTGAGAAGTTAGAAAGCACTAAGAACTATTTGGCAGAAGGAATCTTTCAACGTCCAGTCCAAAATGTGTGGAAAGAATTACATTCATTTCAAAGAAGAAGGGTGCAATTATAATTAAATCCATTTTTTCCTGTTACCTACCTGATAACAATAAGCTTTCTATTTTCCATATTCTTTCTTTCAGTACTGTGATAAATGTTTTGCCTGATCCATATGGAGCCTAAATTATACTTTAAAAATAAAGTTCAGCTGAATGTCTATAGGTTGCTCCATTTAATGAAATGATTAACATAAAATCATACTTTTTTAAAAAAAGAGGAACCTTTATTCAAATGTACTGTACTATCATAGCAATGAAAATAGATCCAAATCACACTCCTTTGTTCCAGTACTAACCATAAAAAGAGTTAGAAAGTCATTCTTTTAAAATATGAAAGTGCATGGAGCAATTAATTACCAAATTATTCAGATCTTGTTGAAACACTTTACATAGGTATCAATTAGTCTGCAATGTCATTTTATGTCAGCCAGAATTTATAGTACTTCCAAATTTACAACCAAAACTTAGGGAAATAAGCTAAATGGGAAGGACTACATATCTATAAAATAAGCCTCCTTGAAGTCCTGTCCAGTACACATAGAGTTGAAAAAGTTTGGAAAATCTCCAAGACTTGATAAGAATATGTTCTATTATAAAAGTTGTTTCCAAGTCATCTTCTTTGATTTGAAGACTCCACCTATTTGGAAAAAAAATGGAGAAGATTACTGAAAATACAGCACTTAATTCTTGATTATGTTCAACAGTTACATGCCAATGGTTCTTAATCAGTGGCACAGTATAATTTAGTGATTTACAGTCAGAGCCCCCGAAACAATATTCATGTTTTCAAATTGCTCCTGAAATTTCAGTGAAAGTAAGATATCCATGTTGGGTGCCAAGATAGGTTTTAATTTCCATTACATACTCGAGAGACATGTCACTTTCAGTTTAACAGGTAACTTGCATCTTCAGACCCATATAGAAATCATTGTAAGAAGAGGGTCATGTTAGTCTATGATAGTCTATGACTATCATAGGAGCCTGGTAAAGTTTTTGCAACTGACAAATTTTATTCAAAGGCATTATTCAAAGGCACCTATTGATTGCAAGTAGTCACGGAAGCTTATGCCTTTGGATAAAATGTGTTAGTCAGAAAAGGTGCTACTAGACTTCTTACAAAGAATTCACTAAGCTGTTAGATCTTCCATTAATGATTAAAGGGAAACCAGTCTATCAATGTGGAACATTTTTACAGATTGTTCCAGGCAATGAGCAAAATGTACCAAAAAAACCCCCAGAATACTCCAAGAGCAGTCACAACAAAATACTGGCCATTTTTAGAAAAGCTTATGGACCAATGGTATGTATAAAGTGGCTGTAACAGTGGTGAGTTGCTCCTGGTCCAGCCCGGTTCAGGTGAATTGGTAGCGGCAGCAGGAGGCTCCGCCCACCCTCCCAGACATCATCAAAAATGCTCTGCATGAGCAGAAGCGCCACGCGCTACCAATAGTGAACTGGTAGCGCCGGGATTTGAAGCCCACTACTGGGCTTTAAGCTCTGGTATTAATATATTTAAAGTCCCTCTCTGCAAAGCTTGACTCTCCTGCCAGTCTGAAAAAAAATGTTCTAAAGTTTATTCTCCAGCCTGGGGTCCTACATGTTTGTGTGGGATAATTCTTACATTTTTTTTCCCAGCCAGGCAAGGTGATTTGTTCAGTTTGTTTTAAAGGTACAGTACACTTTCTTTTTATGGTGTTTTAGCATCCAATTTTGTTTTGTTGTTCTGAACTAAGTAATACAGCATCAGATCCTAGCACTTGAATTCTTCTAACTGGGAACTGTTTTAGAGAGATTGCTAAGAAAAGCCAAGAGTTGTCCGATTATATTTCTGCTCTTTAAAATTCACTAGGCTATTTCAATGCTATCATACTTTCTTACTTCGATGTGAAATTTAAAAAGGGAGCATGATTTAGTCACACACTAGAAAGAGTTTCTCTACTATAGGTTGAGAATAGCCACCCACTAGAGATTATACGACCTTTTCTGCTAGTTGTTAAGAGAATCACACAGCTGTTAAGCAAAACCAGTTTCTCCCATTGTCTTTGCTTGTTGGGAACACCCTGGGAATGTTGCAAACAGCAATCAGGTGACCTGGGACACTGCAACGGTTATAAATACATGCCAATTGACAAGTATTCAAATCTTGATCCTGTGACTATGGGGATAATGCAATAGTCAAAAGTGCTAGGAAGGATTATAAGTAACTTTATTCATCATAACTTTGAACAGTCATTAAACAAATGGACGTACGTGAAGGACTATCTATCATCCTGAGTTCAAGCTGTCAATTCAGGTCCATGCTCTTTGCTGTGCAATGCTGGTCCACAGCTAATTTGCTTATCATTGGTCTTTTTTTAAAAAATGATTTTCTATTAAATACATTTTTAGTGCTTAATAAACATCGTGTTTTCTGGATATATAATTTACTTAACAATACAAATTACATTCTTAAACTCCACCCGTTTTTTCCAACCATTGGTAAAATAAATTCCATGTACCAAATACCACAAAGGATAAGAAATCAACGCCAACAATACCAATTTCTAATGACCCAATTAATTAGATATAAAGTGATGTTTAGATGGCTGACATCGGATGGGATTCTAATAACATGGCAAGGCAAAAATACAAAGTAGATACAATAGAGAAAGCAAGAGAATTTTACAACCTACATTTTACACAAAAAGAGGAACAAGAAAGTAAAGAAGAAACAGACAGCAAAAGTCAGGAAGAAGAACAATTAGAAGAAAGAGAACAAGAAAAAGAAATAAGAAAGAGCCAGGAAAAAGTACGAGATGAAAGAGGCGAAAGTAAGAACACAGATGGAGACAAGGAATACAAAAATACAACAATGGACAATAGACAATGGAAGAGGCACTTACACTTTTCTCAGTAAACAGAAATGGACTAAATTCACCAAAAAAGAGAACACAAACATTCACAAAATTATGAAAATTAGAAGCAGACGTGATAAGTCTTCAAGAGGTACACATAGAAAAAAGATATCAAAAAACATTAGAGAAATCAAAATTAGGTAAACTATATACATCATTGATACAAAAAAAGAAAAGAGGACTAGCGGTCTATGTAAAAGGAAGGATAAAATCAGAATTAATCTATACAGACGATGAGGGGAGAACAGTAATGGTAGAATTAGAAATGGAAGAGAAAAAATTATTAGTAATATGCTCCTAACAAAAACCAACAAGGATTTTTTTAAAAAATACATAGCAAAATAATAGACCTAGAATATGAAAATATCTGTTTAATTGGAGATTATAATGCCATTGTAGATGCTAAAAAAGATTATAAGACCAACAAGAAAAATAAGAGGAAAAAAATATTACCAAATTTTTTTTTCAAAATGACATTGGAATTAAATTTGAGAGATGTATGGAGAAACACATGAAGAAGAAAATCAGTACACATTCTACTCCCACCCACAACCTTCCTGGACCACAACTGATATGGCCTAGATGTCTGCAACAATTCGGACAGGTTTAGAATCAATAGATAGGGGTAAATGAATGGGCGGATCACAATCCAATCACTATAAAATGGAGAGGATGAAAAACATTGAAAAGATGGACAATGAACCAAAATATTTGCAGAGACAGAGAGTATAAAAAATGTTAGAAAAGGAATTGGAATCATTTTTCACAATAAAAAAAAAGACGCCTCTCTACAGATTATCTGGAACACCACAAAAGCATATATACGCGGACTGACCATTGCGTATATAGGAAGGAAAAACAAGGAAAGGAGACAGAACCAAGAGAAGTTATATGAAGAACTTAAAAAAGCGGAAGATAAATTACAGGAAGACCCTCAAAACAGAAAAGCAAGACAGGAATGGAATCTAACCAAACATAAAATAAATTTGATAACTCAAAAGGAAATTGCCCAGAAAATAAAAATGATAAAATTATTTTGAATTCGCGAATAAAACCGGTAGATGGCCGGCATATAAACTGAAAGAAGAAAAAGATAAAAGAATGATATACCAACTCAAAGATGAGAATGGGGAAATACAATATAGAAGAGAAGTTAAAAAGAAAATCATACAAACCTTTTTCTCAAATTTATATAATCAGGAAGAAATAGAGGAAGAAAAAATTAAGCAATACATAGAAAGATCAGAAATGAATAAAATTTCAGAACAACAAAAAGAAATAATAAACAGACCAATAACTAAACTTATTGAATTGGCGCTGAAAAAACATAAGAACAATAAAACACCTGGCCCAGATGGATTACCGGTGGAAATATATAAAAATCTACAGGAAAAATTGGGAGATACTATGCTAGAAGTATATAATGAAGCCCTGGAACACACAAAAACTCCGACAACCTGGACTGAGGCAATAATCATCATAATTCCCAAAGAAAATACAGACTATCATTTAATACAAAACTATAGACCAATCTCTTTACTAAATACTGACTATAAGATATTTGCAGCAATTATAGCGGAAAGAATAAAAAAAATTTAATCACTACATACATCCAGATCAAAATGGATTCTTATCAGGCTGACAAATGAAGAGTAATATAAGAACAATAATAAATACATTAGAATTTTATGAGTCACACCCAGAAAAACAAACTTCACTGGTTTTCCTTGATGCTCAAAAGGCATTTGATAATTTGAATTGGAAATTTCTAAAGGAACAACTAAAATTTATGCAATTTGGGACAAAATTTGAAAAAAAGATAGGGGAAATCTATACAAAACAAACAGCAAGAGTAATCATAAACACGATGACGCTACAGAACACATTGAAATAACAAAAGGGGAAAGACAAGGATGCCCACTCTCTCCACTATTGTATATACTAACGCTGGAGATGCTCTCAAAGAATGTTAGAGAAGATCAGGAAATAAAGGGTCTAAAAATAAAAAATGAGGAATACGAAGTCCAGGCCTTTACCGATGACTCGGTATTTATGACAGAAGATCTGCTAGAATCAGGACCAAAATTAATTAAAAAATTAGAAGAATTTGGAGAAGTTGCAGGATTTAAGATTAACAAAAATATATCAAAATTAATAATTAAAAAATCTTACAAAGAAACAGGAAAGAGAATTGGAAATTAATACACAAATTCAAGTAACTAAGAACATAAAATACTTAGGAATTTGGCTAACAGCAAGAGGCTCCTCTATTAAAGAAGATAGTTACGATGAAATAGTAAAACAGATTACAAAAGATTTGGATAATTGGAGAAATTTACATGTATCATTATTGGGTAGGATAGCCACCATTAAAATGAATATATTGCCAAAGCTGCTCCTCTTATTTCAGGTCATACCAATAAAATTAGAAAAAAAAATTCTTTGAAACATTAAATAACAGCCAAATTTATTTGGCAAGGAAAACAACCAAGAATAAGACTTAAATTTTTACAGGATACAAAGGACAGAGGGGGGAGGGGTAGCACTTCCAGAATGGGAATTATATTATCAAGCTGCTGGCATAACCTGGCTAAAAGAATGGATAGCACTAAGGGAGAAAAGAATATTAACGATCGAAGGGCATGATTTACAAGTGGGGTGGCATGCATTTTTTTGGGATGGGAAATATAAAACACATAGTTATTTCAAAATAGCGCAGGCTGGTAAAGCCTGTTATTAAGAACACAAAGCCTGCAATTACTGCAGGTTCGAGCCCGGCCCAAGGTTGACTCAGCCTTCCATCCTTTATAAGGTAGGTAAAATGAGGACCCAGATTGTTGGGGGGGGCAATAAGTTGACTTTGTAAAAATATACAAATAGAATGAGACTATTGCCTTATACACTGTAAGCCGCCCTGAGTCTTCGGAGAAGGGCGGGGTATAAATGTAAAAAAAAAAAAAAAAAGACATATAATAAGAAATGCATTACTACAAATTTGGTTGAAAATAAAAAAACAGCACTATATGAAAATCCCAATTTGGCGTTCACAAACAGAAGCACTAAAGCGGGGGTCACCAACCTTTCAGACCTCAGGGACCACTAAATTCATAATTTTAAATCCTGTAGACCACTAATATGATCTGCCTAATGACCGGCTGGGTGGGCGTGGCTAGGTGGTCATGTGACTGGGTGGGTGTGACCAACATGATGTCACTCACGTCAAGGGGCGCCTCTCCTCGGCCGTCCTCTCCCAGCCACTCCTCTCCTGCCCGCCCAGGCTCTTTAGGGCCCCAACAGGAAGCAGTTATTGGAGCTAAGCAGCCACCATGAGAAAAGAGTTGGCAAAACAGCTGGCTTTGTTCAAATTGGATCTGGCCGAGAAGGAGGTGCAGCAGAAGCACCTCACTGAGGACTACGAGCATAGGCTTTCCAAGCAGAGGGAAGACCTGCGGGAGTGCAAGGCCAGGTACCGGAACCTGGAGGCTCAGTGGGCTGAAATGGTCAGTCAGTTCCAGGCCATGATACAGTCCCACTGGAATGAGACCCTCCGGCTCTTCGCCACCAGTGGCGCTTCCCTCCAGCTTTCGCCCAAAGCTGCGCACCAGGAGGCCAAAGCAGACCTCAACTCAAATTTCTGCCCCCCTCTGACCTACACAAAAAGACCGTTCATTACACAAAACGTTCATTACACATATCTGGCCCAAGGGCCATAGTTTGAGGACCCCTGATTTAGTGCAATATAAAAAATGCAAATAATTTTTCTGCAGACCACCAAAATTTTCTTACAGATCACCAGTTGATGACTGCTATACTAAAATACCCAAATTTAATAGAATTAAATAAAATAATAAGATATAGAGATTTAATAGAGCAACAAGGGAAACTAAAAACAAAACAAGAATTGCAATTAGATTTGAACACAGATATAGGCTGGTGGACATATACTCAAATGCAATCAAAATATAAAGAAGGCAAAAAAACTTATGAAGCAACATAAGTATATGAAATTATACTAGGGACAGATGAGAAGTTAATTAGCAAGATATACAAATTTTTATTGTATTATAAAATGGAAGAGGAGTTAGTGAAAGACACAATGATTAAATGGGCACAGAACTTTAATTATACAATAGATTTGGAGAGATGGGAAACAATGTGGCAAGTAAATTCTCTGCGACATACAAGGAAAACCAGTTGAAGATGTTTTACAGATGGCACCTTCCACCTACAAGACTTGCAAAGATATTCCCAAACAATAACTCAACATGTTGGAAGTGCAAGAAAACACATGGAACATATTACCATCTATGGTGGACGTGTCCGGCAGCAAAAAAATTCTGGCCAAATATAAAGAAATGGCTAGAACAACCAACTGAAAATAAGCCGGAAACATTTTTACTAGGAATTCTTATGAGAACATACGTCACAGAAATAAAATATTTGACTTTACACATTATAACAGCTGCACGAATAACATACGCACAAAATTGGAAACAAGAAAAAACACCAACAGATGAAGAAGTGATAGGGAAAATTTTAGAATGTGCCGAAATGGACAAGTTAACAAAAGAAATTAAAGAGAAAGAAGAGACAGATTGTTATATAATCTGGAACAAATGGTATGAATGGTTTAAGATTAGAAATAAAGGAACAAAATAAAGGGGAGAAATTAGAATTGTACAATATGTAAATAATACATAAGAATGTAGAAAAATAAACCTATTACTATTAGATAATTTAATGTAAATAAAGAAAATGGGATAAGAAAGAAAAGAATAATTGAGAAATGAGGGGAAAGGAGATATTTATCTGTTGTGTGTTGTGTGTTTATCATATTGTGTATCACAATAAAACAATTTTTTAAAAAAATTCCATGTTTGATAATATTCTACCTCCTCTTTCTGTTTAATTTTCAATTTCAATCTATCCATCTCTGCACAATCTAGTATCTTCTTAACTATTTCTTCATCTCGTGGTGTATCTTCATTTTTCCAATATGATGCAAAAATAATCCTCGCTGCTAAGACATGTAATATTAAATACATACTTTTCTTATCAAGTTTTTCTGATATTATACCTAATACAAAAAAATTCAGGTTTAAAATCTACATGTTTTCCTATCATCTTTTCTAACCACCTGTGTATCTTTGCCCAAAATGTTATTGCTTTGACACAAGTCCACTACAAATGATAAAATATACCCTTTTTTTATGCTTATAATTGATCTAGGAGTACCTGGCATATTGGTTTAGAGCAGGGGTTACCAACCTTTTGGACCTCAGTGACCACTAAATTCATAATTTTAAATTCCGCAGACTACTAATATGAATTTTTTTAAAAAATAAATAGTATTTAGTGCAATATAAAAAATGCAAATAATTTTTCTGTGGACCACCAAAATTTTCTTGCGGACCACCTGTGACCTCTGGCTTAGAGCTTGAGATTTCAAAAAAAGGAAAGTTTCTGATTGTACAAGCTGTCAGAGAGTAGAACAGGCCATGAATTGCTGAGTACTCCTTTGTCAGAGGTCTTAAAAAGGAAGTAGGTGATCATGGATCAGAAGTGCCAGAGTTAGTACAGAACCTGTACAAAGCAGGGAGTTGAACTAGGTCATTAGTCAAATTTCTATGCTGATGCAATCAATAGACATCTTGGTGGCTAACAAGGTGTAAAATACAATTGGTCTAGTGCAGGGGTCTGCAACCTTAAACATTCAAAGAGTCAATTGGGCCTGCCGCAGAAAACAAAACACAGGGAGCCACAAAACTTGGGTGGGCATGGCTAACTCATTCCCACCCAGTCACATGACCCCCCCAGCCACGCCTACCCAGGTTTTGTGACTCCCTGTGTTTTCTATGAGAGTCCCTCCCTCTCATCTTTCTCCCTCATCTCATCTCATCTCTCTTTCTCTCTTATCTTTCCCTTTCTCTCATGTCTTTCTTTTTCTCTCTATCTTCCTCTCCTCCCTCTCTCATTTCTCTTACTATGTCTCTCTTTCACTCTCTCATCTTTCTTTGTCTCCCTCTCGCCTTTTTTTCTCTCTAGCCCTCTCCCCCTCATCTTTCTCTCTCTCATTTTCTTTCCCTCTCTTGCTTTCGTGCCCCCCCTCCTCTGTGTGTGTATTTCTTGCTCCCTGTCTCTGTGTCCCTTCTAATTCTCTCGGAAAGCCCTGCGTGCTCTCCTTGGGGCTTTTTGTTACCCATTTTTCTTTCTTCCTTTTAGAAATCTGGGCTGGCTGAGGAACGAATGAACCGCAACGGAGGCTTCCCTCCTCCTCCTCCCCCTCTCCCTCCTTCTCCTCTCATGACCCCCTGATCAGCTGTGGCGGGGCTGAGAGGGTGCACACGAAGAGGGGAGGGGGAGGGAAGCCTCCGTTGTGGGTTCATTCGTTCCTCAGCCAGCCCAGATTTCCAAAAGGAAGAAAGAAAAATGGGTAACAAAAAGTCCCAAGGAGAGCATGCAGGGCTTTCCGAGAGAGTGAGAAAGGACATAGAGACGGTGAGCAACACACACATACACACACACACACACACACACACACACAGAAAGAGAGGGAGACTGGTTGATGGGTGAGGTGGGGATCTAGTCTCCCCCATTGTGAAACACGCTTTAGCTGTGCTGCAAGGCGCTGCAAGAGCAGCAGACAGGCCATGGAGGGGGTATTCAGTCTTCACCTGGTCCCACACCAAAGGAAAGCCAGCCGGAGTTTCTCCTTCCCTCCCCACCCCCCTCAATCCTACTTCAGGACAGAGGAGTGCACACTGGAAATGTGTGTTGGGGTGACATCAAAGCACATCTTCTGACCATCTGGCGCTCGCCTGCAACTCTCTGCGCTCCTCCAGTCCTGGCTTTTTATGGGGTGGGGTGGGGTGGAAAGCCCTGACGCCTCTGCTGCCCAGCGAAGGCACAGGAAAAGAAAGCAAGCAGAAACATAGCTCGCGCTGGGGTGAAAGAACAGAGATTGGGGAAGACGGCGAACAGCGTCCCGCTGCGAGAGCCGGGCCACGCCTCTCCGCCATCCAACTCGCCAAGGGGGGCACTTCTGCTGGGCCATCTCCTCCCCGCCCCCCCCCGGGCTGTTGAGCTCAGCACTTGGTGGGGGAGAGAAGCGCTTCCCCATGCCACCCAGTTCTTTTTCTTGGGACTGCTGACAAGGGAGGAGGAAGGCCAGGCTTGGGGGATGGCCCCCACCTCGCAAGATCTGCCCCCACCATTCTATCCCAGCCCTCTTTGCTGGCGGCAACAGCAAATTTATTGCGACAAAGGTGGAATGCTGTTGCCATGCAAAGGCAAGTGCAGGGGCACTTTGCTCCCGCACTAAGGCTCCGACCATGCCACTGCCGCAACAGGGTGGCAGGGAGCCGCAGCAGGGGGTCCAAAGAGGCTCCAGAGTCACAGGTTGCCAACTCCTGGTCTAGTGGTTAAGGCATCGGGCTAAAAAAAAAGAGACTATGAGTTCTGGTTCCACTGTAGGCATGAAAGCCTGCTGAGTGACCTTGGGCCAATCACCAGGAAATGTCCTGTCTTAGGCACGAAAGCTGAATGGTTTTAAACCATTTGCCAGGAGATGGTGAGTTTGAGTTTTGGGCCAGTCACACACTTTACAGGGTTGTTATCAGGAAAATAGGATGAAGGAGTGTTATGTTTACTGCTTTGAGTTATTTTTTAAAAATAATAAAGATGGGATATATGTGAAATAAATAAAAATAAATAAAATAAAATAAAGCCTTAATAATACCCGAGCAACATAAGTACTTTGAAAAGAATACTTCTGTCTTTAACTTTTTCCAGAAGACAGACAATGTTTGAAAAAAAAGAAATCTCCACTGAGGCCGTTCTAGATGGTAAACCTCATCACTGCAAAACAGCCCTTTTGGGGCTTCTGCCATATCCTCCACAAAACGGGGGACAACCAGCTCCATTTCCAGACCTAGCAAGAACTGAGTAGTCAGGCCAACTCAAATGGGGAGGTGTAATTCTGCAGACGACCTCTTAAAATTTTAACGACAGCCAATGCAAAAATAACCTATGCAAACTGCAGGCAAGCAAAAATAGTTAAATAACGTACCCAACATGTTCTCATTAAATGCCACTTTCACCCAAACCGTCAAGCGCTACCTGCAAATGGAAAGACAGGGTAAGTTTCCTCAGCACCACGTGCAATTTGAAAGAAATGTTGACATAACTTTTGCATGCAATTTAACGCTGCAGGGAAAGGAAACATGCAACTTAAACCTAAAAATGGGCATTTTAAGATAGTGAACAGCAATAATGGGTCAATAAGGGCTGAGTTTTTACTTGGATTTTGTTGATAAACACAGGACTAGCTACATCCATATTTATATTTAAGATTTAAATATTTTTGCTTTTGCCCAAGGTTTACAGTTCATTACATTGACAAAAGAGCACAAGTATTAAAACATTATTACTAATTTATGCAGATGCAAGTGGATATATTTTAAGTATCTACTTTTAAAACATCTTTTTTTTCTTTTTACCAACTTTTACATTAAAGTTAACACTTGAAGTATTTCAGCGCTAAATAGTTTATGCAAGTTGCCGTCACAGTTTATGTAAAAGAAATGTGCTATTAAAATCAGACATTTAGGTTACCTTTTGAGTTTTTCGGTGCATGTTAGCTTTAAGACATCCTGAATTCTCCTGCGATAATTTTCCTTTAAAAGGGGGGTTGGGGTGATCTTTTCATCAAGCAAGACATTAAACCCTGAAAGCTGACTCCAAACCGTTGCGGAAAATTCAGTTATTTACATTTTTTTAAAATAACAATCTACAAATAACAACCTTTTTTGTGTTTTTGGTTTTTAAAAGTAATTTCCCTCAATCATGCACTTCTGTGAGCAATTTGACAGTAACAGTGGATATTTTTTTTTCACCCCCAAGCAGTTCCTCCCCAATGAAAATTGAATTTTAAAAAATGGCCAAGAAGGGAGCAGAGAGACAAGCCTTAATTTTTACATGGCCACCTATTCTGGTTTAGTCCAGGAACAAACAGCCACTTAGCCTTATAGCCAATGGCGGCTTGGATTTTTCACAAAAGGAGATAAGTTCTTTCTCCTTGGAGACAGGAATTCAGTGACTTGAGGCTGTGTGAACTGGCCAGCTTTGCAATGTTCTGTTTTATGCCCCTTCCTCGTGGGTTATAACGAATCATCTGCCTGCCCCCAGCATAAGCCATTACTCTGGACTGGTAAGAGCTCTGGGTCCCAAGGCAGGTCATCCAAGATCCCTTTTCTTTCATATAAAGGACTTTTAGTTACTAGGCCATTGAACAAATTGACAATTGTTTGGCCCAACCATGCCTGGCTTTCTGTGGAGGGTACAATCCATGGGGACGTGCTTTGGGCAAGCGGCCCCAAAAGGAAGGGGACTGGGGGAAAGGAGGAGGCTGTGCCCTTTTGAAATCAACTCTGGCTGCAAGACGACAGCACAGCATCACTGCCTACAGGTAGAAGATCAATAGCCGGCAGAGAAAGGAAAGGCTTTCCTTAGCCAGTGCCCTCCAGAAGGATTGGACTATGATTCTTACCACCCACAACTTGGGCATGAAGGAAGCTGAAATCTATACTTCCCCAGGAACAGCAGGTTGAAGGAGGGTGAAACAAAACATTTATGCAGCAGCTTGAAACCTTGTTCAACTTCCAGGGGGTGAAAAACAGTTTTGTTTTAAAATTAAGCTCATTTGGCTTCATAAAGTTTTAAAGTTTCAGAGTATACCATTTTATCTCTTTTGATTTTAAATCTTTTTTTAAGAAAACAGACCATGTTCTTTAACATTAATTTAAATTTTATTGAAAGAGGAAAATCTATTTTACTGCTTGACCAGAATTAAAAAAAATGACAATTCATCACATTTACTTTGATTAAAAAAAAGGACTAAACTTTATTGACAAACTGCTGCAGACATCTTGACAAATTTTAGCTACCTATTTCGGCAAGCTTACACATGTAGTAGCATTTAATCTTCCAAGAACAAAATGGGAGGACAGTGTACAAATCTATGTACAAAATAAGCTCTCCTTGGTTTTTCAGCTGCAATGTCCCTTTTTAACATAATACGAGTGTCGAGACACATAAACATGTCACTGGAATGACTAAAAGCTTGATAATGTTGCCAATTGTAAGCTTGAACTATATTATGTACTGCAAACACTCGTGTTAGCTTTTCATTAAAGAAAAAAAAAGACACAATGCACAGCTACTTATATTTAATACTTCCTAATATCAAAACACTGGGCAGTTAGAGCAATATAAAATTACAGAGCAGCTAGATGTCCATTTTCTTAAAATCTCTTCATGCACAATTGAGCTAAGAACACCTTTTGCTTGAAAACCTCTGCTGTTAGCATCCCAGAATTTGGGGACAAATTTCAATATCCACATTGGAAGTCTTTCTACAAACCTAATTTTTTTTTTTAAACAAAAGTTAAATCTACTGAAGGAAAAAAACCCCACCATTTAATTTGTTCTAGAGGATCCTTCCTATTGATGTTTAAAGTTAAGATTAATCAAGCAATTTGCTGTTAAGGGCAAAATTTTGACATTTGACCTTGCTTTTTAACTGTCACTACACTAAAATCACTACAGTTACATTTTAATTCATTAAAAAAAAAACCCTGAATTTTGAAATGTAGCCTACTTTGGGATTCTGCAACTAGAACTTTTATGGGTTGCCTAAAAAACAAAACAAAAAAATTTAAAGATTAACAAACTTTAATTCCATAACTGTCAAGCAAGCATGTCACTTTGGAAACTAACATTTTATCTCAAAAGTTTTCTTTTTAAAGGTACAGTTTTTTTTAATATAATCTATAAACAGAGAAAGAAAAGCAGTCTACACACTTAAAAGTTGAATTCAGTTTTCTAACTCTAACTTATTTAAAATACTACATACAGAAGCAGAATGTAGGGTCAAGTGGTCAGGGAGGATGGAGGTGGGAGAAAAAAGGAGCCAGAGAAAAATCAGGGAGACAATTACTTGTCTGTTGTGGTAAAGCAAGAGGAATCCTGGGAGACACTAGAATCAGAAACAACTGTTTGTTCAAAAGGGTGATTTGCCCTGGTGAATGTTCTAATAGCGTCCATACGGGTGCTCTCGATAGGCCCCCTTCACTGGCCTAGCAGGAGGGGCCTTGAGCGAAGGCCTAGTTCCGTTCCAGTCGTCTTGACCTGTGGGAGGGGGAAAAACAACCCATCACATTTGCCCATTTAGCTAAGAGGAAAAGGGTAGCAATTCTGGGGCAAGGATGATCACATTAACCAAGAGATTATGAGATGCCACTAAATTGGGTCTTTTCAGGCTGATTCATGCATTTAGTGATGTTTAGGACTGGAAAGCTTCTTTCTCCATCTTGGCAGTCCAGGTGTGGACTTCACCTCCCAATATTCCCCAGCTACCACATTTCTGAATGCATTCGACCAGGACAACCCTAAACAGAATTAACTAGAGTCTATCTACTTTTCTATCAAGAAGCAGTTTCTTCAAGAAAAAAGTATGTCTCTCTCCACATTTGTTATGTGAAAAATTGTTCCCGGAATGGCTGAATAGTTTGTGGAAATAAGCGTCTTGGAAATGTTATAGAGCAGCAGATTAGTGAACTCTGCATATTCATACTATACTCGTACCAGAACACATAACAGTGAGGTTTCAATGCTGCTTTCAAGCTTTCCTCCAACCATTTTGTTTCTCCTTTAAGCTACTTACTTAGCACATTATATTCTCTCTTTAGGAGTTAAGGTGGCTTATGCGGTGCTTAAGAGCTGCAATTATACTCACACCTGCTTAGTGTCAGTATTATGTGTTCTCATAGGTCCACAGAAAGATGAACACAGCAGGGTGCTCACCCAAAATACTTAATAGAAGGAGGGGGGAATCAAAGGCTTAGGATGGTAAAACAGAAGATGTCTCCATTTTCTTTCGATTAGCTAAAACTCCAAAAACTACATTTTAATTTCAGTAAGGATTCTTGCAAATACCTCCAAAGTTAATTCCCCCTTGGACAAACAGCTTGTACCCCAATCAATACTACTGTTTCCCTGAAGTGCTCCACAGATCTTATTTTCTCAATATGGCTGCAGGAAACCAAGTGAAACATCTGCGCCTACCACACTAATTAATTAGCAAGGGCACCTGGGCCCAATGTCCCTTCAAGTGGATCACAAAGCCAGGCAAGCAATTCCCAAAAGCAGAGACTTTTTTGGTTGGGGGGAGGGTCTGTGTAGAATTGAAACAAAACAGAAACTATGCTGAAAAATACCCTAAAGTTTGGTATTGTCCAATCTGGGATAAATTCCAAACTGAAGTTCCTGTATGAAGTCCTGAAGCTGCTTTTTACTGCGTCTCCAAATGAAAGAGCCAGTTTCGTTTAGTGATTAAGGCATAAGGTAGAAACTGGGAGACTAAGAGTTCTAGTCCTGCCTTAGGCGTGAAAGCAGCTGGGTGACTTTGGTCATTCTCTCTCAGCCCAATCTACCCCAGAGGATTCTTCTGAGCAAAATAGGAGAAGGAAGGTGTATTAGATATGTTCAGTTGTTTTAAAATAATAGTGGGATATCAATAAAAATAATAAATAAATATATTCTTAAGGTGATCCCTAAAAACATTAATGTATCAGCTTATCATAGGATCTCTGTTTAAGCAAAACGTATGATGCTCAAATTCAGTTAATGGAATAAAGCTTGAATCCATACAATCACTGTGTTCCTATCCCGACACGCAGACGTACCATACGCCTCATAAGATTCTTGAGCTTCACCATGTCCATAATCGTAATATTCTGTTTCCCTGCAAGGACAAGAAGAGGCTCTGTTGATGTTTTCCAGATATTATACTGCTATTACTTAGAATGGCCTAATTTGAAGTTTTTGCAAAACAGTTTTCAGTAAGAAAATGAGTAGGCATTTAGTCTATATGTATATATGTATGTATGTATGTATGTATGTCACATATGAAGCCAAAGCACAACATTACTTAAATATATGATAACATCTCTGAAAGACTTCCTTGAAAGTCAATATTCTGTTCCCTGCATCTCATTAACCAAGAGATGTGTGTCAAGGTTGACTCACAAGGCACTTCTTTCCTGGCAACTTGAAAAAGAAGCTAAGGGAAAGGGAATGGGTATGAGTGGAATGTGTGGGGAGCTGTGAGGGAGAAAAAGAATTTACATGAGTCATCTTCAGCCTGAGAAAACCTTGCAACTTAAAAGTCAGATGCAGAGGACTTTCAAGGTGCAGACTGTTTTCCCAAAATAAAATGTGTAACCTAGATTGGTGGACAGTGACAATGGGAGGCCCAGGAAAGGAAAATGTGGTTTTACTATACTGTGTTTCATGCCAAAATCTTAGAACTGGCTTTACTTTTTATGTGCTTATATGGATCTGTCAGTAAAGTTATACTCTTGGCAAAAAAAATGTCCCAGAAGTTTCTTTTGCTGTACATGCTAACAGGACAGTTGACATGCAGTTTACTGACATAGTCAGTGAGAAGCAGTAAGCTATATACATGTATGCTGAAAAATTAAGAGCAAGACTAATTTGTGTAGCTTGGCAGAATGCTTACTAGAATTATACCTAACACAAACAGAAGCAGCAGTACTTATTCTATTACAGAGATCTCCAAACTTGGCAATTTTAAGATTTATGGACTTCAATTCCCAGAATTCCCCAGCCAAGTCTGAAGACCCCGGGCATATTACAAAAAGTAGATAGAAGAAAGTGAAAAGGCTGTGTGTGCTTCTGCTCACTTTGTTATATGGAAATTAGAACTGGCTTTGTTAGGAAAACATTTGAGATGAATGCAAGGAGTTATTTAGCAAAGGTATATGATAACAGAAAAAGAGACAGGGCCAAGGAAGTCCAGGTGCTGAATGTAGGTAGATTGAATACAAGAATGAGCAACCAGTATGAAATCACAATGGTGTTTCAAAACTTGTGAACTCTTTTGAATAGTCAGTATTTCTGCATAAATATGTCCTCTGTTCTCAACACAAATCCTAAAACTAGTCAGAGAACTCAGTCAAAAACATTGTACTTCTTCAGTGATTTAGTGAGGAAAACGAGCCCAGACTATGAACAGTAGAAAGGGCAAAAAGCAAATCAAGAGACTTTCTAGGAAACACCAAACAGCTGGAATTAAAGAAACGAAAAGGAGGACTTACTGTTGACCCTGGCTGTAGTAGCCTTCGTAGCCTTCATAACTTTGCTCAGCGTAAGCATCATCATAGCCCTGAAATAGACCAGAGAGAGAGAGAGAAAGAGAGAGAGAGAGAGAGAGAGAGAGAGAGAGAGAAGGGGGTCAGCAGCTAGAGTTGCACAAGGGGGTTCATTAGGGAAGGGAATGATGCCTCTAATTAAGTTTTGTCAGGCAGGAAATTTCTTGCAAGCCTTACAATCAACTAGGAAGACGATTTAGCTCATAGGAATTTTCAGAATTCCTTTTTTTTTTAAGCAAATCATCCAGAACTGACCATGAAGATAATTCAAGGTAAGGGTTAAAATTACATGGTATAGTTGTAAGTATTTCCTAACAGCTATTTCTTTCTAGCAACTATTTTTGATTTATAACGTGCTCTCAAAAATGCAATCCAAAACAATTAGGGGTCCCATGTTTCTCAGATGCTCTCAAACCATCAAGTGTGCAATGTTTAATATTTCTTACATAGTCTTCGTAGGTCTCTGGTGCAGGAGGAGGGGGGAGTGGTATTCTTTGAATGCCGGCTGCACGAGCTCTTGAGGCAGGGGCCCCTCTCACTGTAGGGAGAGGGGGGACTCCACGGGTCACAGCTGCTCCTCTTGCAATTGCGCCCCTCACTGGGGCACCCCGTACAAGGGCTCCACGGGGAGGTGGTGGCGGAGGACCCACACCACGTCCTCTGCTCAGAAAAGGCAAAAAAAAAAAGAGAGAGAGAGAGAGAGATACAGGTGGTCTGTGTAAGAAGACTAATCTCTTGCTTCTCAAGAAAACTACCTGAGATAAAAATGATTTATCTTCACAAAGCAGAGAAAGAAATGCCCAAATTGGAAACCCAGTCTAAACACACTTGAAAGTGGATCATAAGCTTCCTAACAAACAGGAAGCAGCAGGTGAAGCTAAGGAGAATCACATCAGATACCTGCACAATTAGCACAGGCCCCCCCCCATGCCCCCCAAGGATGTGTGTTGTCTCCACTTCTCTGTACACCAATGACTACATTTCAAAAGATACCTCTGTTAAACTACTGAAGTTTGCAGATGATACAACAGTGATCGGTCTCATTTGAGACAATGATGAATCTGCATATAGACGGGAGGTTGAACAACTAGCCTCGTGGTGCGACCAGAACAATCTGGAACAGAACACACCCAAAACCACAGAAATGGTGGTAGACTTTAGGAGAAACCCTCTCCTACTACTACCTTTTACAATACTAGACAACCCAGTATCAATAGTAGAGACCTTCAAATTTCTAGTTTCTACCATATCTCACAACCTAAAATGGACACCCAATATCAAAAACGTCATCAAAAAAGCACCACAAAGAATGTTCTTTCTAAGCCAACTCAGGAAGCTCAAACTGCCCAAGGAGCTGCTGATCCAGTTCTACAGAGGAATTATTGAGTATGTCATTTGCACCTCTGTAACTGTCTGGTTTGGTTCTGCAACCCAGCAAGACAGACACAGACTTCAGAGGATAATTAGAACTGCAGAAAAAACAATTACTACCAACCTGCCTTCCACTGAGGACCTGTATACTGTATGAGTCAAAAAGAGGGCTGCGAAAATATTTACAGACCCCTCACATCCTGGACATACACTGTTTCAACTCGTACCCTCAAAAGGATGCTATAGAGCACTGCACACCAAAACAACTAGACACAAGAACAGTTTTTTCCCGAACGCCATCACTCTGCTGAATAAATAATTCCCTCAACACTGTCAAACTATTCACTAAGCCTGCATTACTATTACTATTAGTCTTCTCATTGTTCCTGTCATCCATCTCCTCCCACTTATGACTGCATGACTAACTTTGTTGCTTGTATCCTTATGATTTATATTGACTGTTTCCTAGTATGTTTTGATTGATTACTTGTACCCTATGATTAGAATAGAATAGAATAGAATAGAATAGAATAGAATAGAATAGAATAGAATAGAATAGAATAGAATAGAATAGAATAGAATTTATTGGCCAAGTGTGGTTGGACACACAAGGAATTTGTCTTGGTGCATATGTTCTCAGTGTACATAAAAGAAAAGATACCTTCATCAAAGTACAACATTTAACATTTACAACACAAATGATAGTCATAGGGTATAATTTAACACCTAATGATAAGCACAAAAGTTAGTGTCATACAGTCATAAGTGGAAAGAGATTGGTGATGGGAATGATGAGAAGATTAATAGTAGTGTAGATTTAGTAAATAGTTTGACAGTGTTGAGGGAATTATTTGTTTAGCAGAGTGATGGCCTTTGGGAAAAAACTGTTCTTGTGTCTAGTTGTTCTGGTGTGCAGTGCTCTATAGCGTCGTTTTGAGGGTAGGAGTTGAAACAGATTATGTCCAGGATGTGAGGGATCTGTAAATATTTTCACAGCCCTCTTCTTGATTCGTGCAGTATACAGATCCTCAATGGAAGGCAGGTTGGTAGCAATTATTTTTTCTGCAGTTCTAATTGTACTCTGAAGTCTGTGTCTTTCTTGTTGGGTTGCAGAACCAAACCAGACAGTTATAGAGATGCAAATGACAGATTCAATAATTCCTCTGCAGAACTGGATCAGCAGCTCCTTCGGCAGTTTGAGCTTCCTGAGTTGGCGCAGAAAGAACATTCTTCGTTGTCCTTTCTTGATGATGTTTTTGATGTTAGCTGTCCATTTTAGATCTTGTGATATGACAGAACCTAGAAATTTGAAGGTTTCTACTGTTGATACTGTGTTGTCTAGTATTGTGAGAGGTGGAAGTATGGGAGGGTTTCTCCTAAAGTTTACCACCATTTCTACGGTTTTGAGTGTGTTCAGTTCCAGATTGTTTCAGTCGTACCACAAGGCTAGTCGTTTGACCTATCGCCTATATGCGGATTCGTCATTGTCTCGAATATTCGAGACCAATCACTGTTGTGTCATCTGCAAACTTTAGTAGTTTAACAGATGAATCGTTGGAGATGCAGTCATTGGTATACAGAGAGAAGTGGGGAGAGCACACAGCCTTGGGGGGCTCCTGTGCTAATTGTACAAGTATCTGATTGCTTAGTTTCACCTGCTGTTTATTATTTTTATTAAATAAGGTTAAGTATCTATCAAAGGTGGTTCAAAAATAAGTTTGATAGCACTAAGAAGAGTCTGAAACCTCTAAATGAGGTTGTAGGTATTTTATTATTTGATCAGAAAATATGGATAAGAAAGAGGGAATAGTATTACTTGCTACCAAAACACCTGACTCAGATTCTCTTACCTAAAGGGGCGGATAGGAATTTTACAGAAAAGTTTATTTTCCAAGATTCAATTCCCAAAATTCAATCTCTGAATCTATTGGGACTTTAACTGTAAAGCCAACATTTTCAAAATGTAAGGCAAATTACCAAGGGGCCCTCAAAGACATGAGGCGGATTAAAAAGTGTATAGGACAGTGAAAGTTAGGGTAATGAAAGCAGTATTTTTTAATCATGGCAACTTCCACATATGTGGACTTCAATTCCCAGAAGTGTGAATGGACACATTGGTTGTAGCATTCTGGGCTCTTGAGACCAGAATTTTACAGTTAGTGTGTCACTTCATCTGGAAATGGCCCGAGTTGGGAAACGTTGAACTAAAGGAATATTGCTATTTAAAAATGTTTAAAAGCCAGCTGTACAAAACACTTAAATCACCCGAAATAGTGAGAGATATGCCCATCTCAATTCAATTTGGAAACTAGTGTTTTCCCCAAAATACGACCTATTCAAAAAGTAAGGCCTGGCCCAATTTTTTGGGTAGAACTAATATACACATACATCCTACCCCAAAAATAAGCCCTAGTGAAGGGGTGGGCATGGCCAGCACAGGAGGCAGCTCTTTCCTTAACCGCGGCCCACAAATCAGCTGATCCAGCGAGGGTTGGGAATTCTGTCTCTCTGGGCGCCTGGATATGTTTCTGGCACACTTGCCAGCCCTAGCCCTGCCCACGGAACCAGGCAACCTTGCAGCCAAGGGCTCCTCTCTTCCCCATCTCACCTTGTGGCTATGGAGCAGGCAGCAAGCACGTTTGTGCTCTGCCAGGTCTGGAGCTCGGGTGTTGCTCAGGCTGCTGCCATGATGAGGCAGAAAGCCATGTGGCCCATTGGAATTGGCTCCCCACCCCCTCAACCCGGCTGCTGCTGCTTGGGAAAAGGACGAAAAGGCAGGCAAGATTGTGGGAAGCGCGTGCTTAAAGCCCGTGCTTACAGTACAAGCAAAGCACAGCCTGTCCCTTTCAAGCAATCAAATGTCTGTGTGTTTGTGAGAATGAAGCAAGAGAAACTTGTAGGCAACACTGTTTGAAAGAGTTTCGTCTCTGCCATCCATATCTCTCTCTCTCTCTCTCTCTCTCTCTCACACACACACACACACACACACACACACACACACACACACCTACCTGGTCTCTGCGTGGACAAACCCTGAAGTGAGTTTCCTGCCCCTCTCCTATTTCCTGCTGTCCGAAGACGTCTCCATGATCATGTGGCTGGCATGACTAAATGCCAAGGCGCACGGAACGCTGTTACCTTCCCACCAAAGATGGTCCCTATTTTTCTATTTGCATTTTTTACGTGCTTTCAAACTCCTAGGTTGGCAGAAGCTGGGACAAGTAACAGGCGCTCACCCTGTTCCGCGACACTCTGGATTCAAACCACTGAACTGCCAACCTTTCGATCGACAAGCTCAGCGTCTTAGCCACTGAGCTACCACGTCCCAAGTGGGGGAGAAGAGAGAGAAAAATGAGCCCCAGCTCACTCTATGCACCCCAAAATTTATTTATTTATTTATTTATTTATTTATTTATTTATTTATTAATTAAACTTTTATACCGCCCTTCTCCCGAAGGACTCAGGGCGGTGTACAGCCTTCATTTAAAACAATTAATATACATATTAAAATAACAATTAAAAAGCTTAGTCAATAAAAGGCCGAAATTAAAACCGTCCAATTGACCATATAAAATACCCAGTAAAATTACAATTAAAAATTAAAATTTAGAGTTTAAAAATCAGGCCAGTCCCGCTTGGATAAATAAATAAGTTTTCAGTTCCCGGCGAAAGGTCCGAAGGTCAGGCAATTGGCGTAAACCGGGGGGAAGTTCGTTCCAGAGGGTAGGTGCTCCCACAGAGAAGGACCTTCCCCTGGGGGCCGCCAGCCGACACTGCTTGGCGGACGGCACCCTGAGAAGACCCTCTGTGAGAGCGTACGGGTCGGTGGGAGGCATGTGGAAACAGCAGGCGGTCCCGTAAGTACCCGGGCCCTAAGCCATGGAGCGCTTTGAAGGTGGTAACCAAAACCTTGAAGCGCACCCGGAAGACCACAGGTAGCCAGTGCAGACTGCGCAGGAGTGGTGTTACCCGGGAGCAACGTGGTGCTCCCTCAATCACCCGCGCAGCTGCATTCTGGACTAACTGAAGTCTCCGAGTACACTTCAGGGGTAGCCCCATGTAGAGAGCATTGCAATAATCCAGTCGAGAAGTGACGAGAGCATGAGTGACCGTGCATAAGGCATCCCGGTCAAGAAAGGGGCGCAACTGGCGGACCAGGCGGACCTGGTAAAAAGCTCTCCTGGAGACGGCCGTCAAGTGATCTTCAAACGACAGCCGTCCATCCAGGAGAACGCCCAAGTTGCGCACCCTTTCCGTTGGGGACAGTGACTCACCCCCAACAGTCAGCCGCAGTTGCAGCTGACTGTACCGGGATGCCGGCATCCACAGCCACTCTGTCTTGGATGGATTGAGTCTGAGTCTGTTTCTCCCCATCCAGACCCGTACGGCCTCCAAACAACGGGACAGCACTTCGACAGCTTCGCTGGTGTGGCCTGGGGTGGAGAAGTACAGCTGGGTATCATCAGCGTACAGATGATAACTCACCCCAAAGCCACTGATGACCTCGCCCAACGGCTTCATGTAGATGTTGAACAGGAGAGGCGAGAGAATCGACCCCTGCGGCACCCCACAAGTGAGGCACCTCGTGGCCGATCTCTGCCCCCGTCAACACCGTCTGCGACCAGTCGGAGAGGTAGGAGGAGAACCACCGATAAACGGTGCCTCCCACTTCCAACCCCTCCAACCGGAGCAGCAGGATACCATGGTCGATGGTATCAAAAGCCGATGAGAGATCCAACAGGACCAGGGCAGAGGAGCAACCCCTATCCCTGGCCCTCCAGAGGTCATCCACCAACGCGACCAAAGCTGTCTCCGTGCTATACCCGGGCCGGAAGCCGGACTGGAACGGGTCTAGATAGAAAATGAAAGGCAACAGCAGCCTGCCTGCTTCCCTTCCCAGCACTCTCTGGCGCTGGAAGCCAACTGACAGGCCCACCCTCAGTCACTCATTTATCCCTCTCTCTTTTTCTCTCTCTCCCCCTCTCACCGGCCAAGATCAGCAAGCCAGATTCGGAGAGCTGGGATGAGAAGAATGCCTGGGATGAGAAAAATGTGAGAAATGGGCTCTCTCACACACCTCTCCCTCTTTTCCTCCCGGGCAGTGATGGTGTGTCCGACTCACAGAATCTGGCCTGCTGATTTTGGCCAGCAGCGGCAGCGGCTCTGACTTGATCCTGGCTGGCAACACTGAGGGCAAGAACCGGCCACCCTGATCCCACTTCAAGGCTATGCAGATAGAGCCTGCACCAGCCACTGCTCGGAGCTGTGGCGCTAGTCCCCCTCCCCCCAGTCCCAAGTTGACAGGTTGCTCAACCTGGGAATCATGGCCCAGTGCCAATCCCCACGTCGCCCACCCTGCGTGTTTACTAAGTAGGGATTTGGGGACTAGCCGGGTGGGCTGAGTGGGCAGAAAATGCCGAGCTGGAGACCGGGGCTTGGGGGTCAAGCCCAGCTGGCTTCACACAGGAAAGGAGGTACTGCGAGGGAGCCCATTTCTTGTGTTGGCCAGACGGGGTTTGCCCATGTAGAGACCAGGCGTGTGTGTGTGTGTGTGTGTGTGTGTGTGTGTGTGTGTGTGTGTGTGTGAGAGAGAGAGAGAAACGGTGGAGAGGAAACCCTTTCAAACAGCAATGCCTGCAATTCTTGTTACTCCCCTCTGCCATTACTCTTTCTCTCAGATACATTTGATTGCTTGAAAGGGACAGGCTGTGCTTTGCTTGTACCGTAAGCATGCACTTTAAGCACGCGCTTACCACAATGTTGCCTGCCTTTTCATCCTTTTCTCAAGCACCAGCAGCAGCCGCGTAGAGGCGGGGAGCCGATTCCAACGGACCCCGTGGCTTTCTGCCTCATCATAGTAGCAGAACTACCAGAGAGACAGAACTCCCAACCCTCGCTGGATCAGCTGATTTGTGGGCCGCGGTTAAGGTGCCGAACAGCCATGAGGTGATTGCACTTGCCGCCTCCTGCACTTCAAAAAAAAAAAAAAAACAAACACACCTCCCCGAAAAGAAGGCCTAGCCGTTTTTTCGGGGTTCCAAAGAAAATAAGACACGGTCCTATTTTCAGGGAAACACGGTAGGTAGGTAGCCTGACATTGGATACATTTTAGACAAAAATCATCCTTGCTCACTGCAAAATATATTAGTACAACTATGTGGGTGGGTATAATGAAAACTGATCCACAATAAAGAGACAAGAATGGCAAGAAGTCTGTTGGAAAAATAACGGCACTCTCCTATATGAACATGAAGTTCCAGAGCAAGTTAAATATACTTTATTAAACTGAGAGTCCAAATTTGCTGTTTAAAGGAAGCTGAACTTTTATATTGTTTCTCACCTTTCTAACAGGATTGCATCATACCACAGATGTACTGTAACTCTCCCAATTATACTAACAAAATACTCTTTTATTTAATGGCTTTTGTTCATTTTGTTCATTTTCTCAAACTTAATACTTGTTAATACTTAACAAGTTAATGTTAATACTTAATCATTTCAAATTAATTATCAATATGTTCATTACCTAGGAACAGGTGGGGGTGGGGGAACTGCTCCCCTTCCACGGACAGAGATCCCCCGACCACGAGTTGGCTCTGGCACCCCATTGAGATAGGACAATTCCAAAAATTGTTCCTGGCAGATATCATCCATCATATCCTATATAGAAACAAAAAGAATTAATTTCTGTTCTATACAGAGTATTTTAATTTGAAAGACCATTTTTGTGCAGTCAGCAACAGATTCCGTTTACAAAACAGGAGAATGTCATGTTTTTGCAAACATTCTTTGTCTCTTCAGAATTTCTAATGTTTGCTATCCATTCGATGCTTTTACAACTTGTATTACTTCAAACTCATTATTTCTACTTACTGGAGACAACGGAAAGGTTTTACACAAAGAACAAATGTCCACCAGTAAAGTTATGTTGCTTCTTTCACTTCTGTCTCTGCTGTATACTTTTAACTCTTCCATCTAGGGGTGTATTAACTGCTTCAAGCAATCTGCTGTCAGCTGAGTCACTATGGTGAGATGGGAAGTCATATAATTCACATTTATTGTGTTTAATACACAAACACAAGACAGCCAGTCTCAAATGATTCTTCATTCCAGTGTCCAATTGTCTCAACTCTATGAAGTTTTTCATAGTTGAAAACAGAATTGATAATTTTAGTTTTTATAGTTTCCTTAATTTGCCAATATAATTTTTATTAAAAGTACTAAAGCAATAATAAAAACCAAATTAGAATAGAGAAAACAAAAGAGAAAAATAACACACAAGTGAAATAATAAAAATATATTAAAAAGATATAAAGATATAAAAAGTGGCTTTCAATATTCTTTACAGCAGTTGTAAGTACAATTGTTTGCTTATATTAAATTTATATGCCACCTATCTCACAACTGAGTGGCTCTGGTTGCTTACAGTATCTTGAAAACAATATAGGCTATTGTAAATGGGACTGGAAGTTGGCAAACGGGCCATTTTTGGCCTCTGGAGGGCCTGCGGGGGGGGGGAGGCAGCAAAAAATGAGCCTTCCGGTTCCACTGGAAGTTGGCAAATGGGCCATTTCTGGCCTCCAGAGGGCCTTGGGGAGTGGGGTGGGGAAGGCCGTTTTCACCCCCCCCCCTAAACTCCTGGAAAGGCTCTGGAGCCAGGTGAGAGAGAAAAACGGGCCTACTGGGCCATCGCATGCCAGGAGCGTGCGAAGCGTGTGGTGGTGGGGTTGTGTGTGCATACATGGGAGCAGGGCGCATAGAATTATGGGTGTGGGCATGCAATGGCAAAAAGGTTAGCCACCACTGGCCTATGTAGTTACAGTCACCCTGTCTGGCTTGTATTACCAGTATCTTCTTATTTTGTAAAATCCACCTTAAAAATAAACAATCAGCATCCTCAAAAAGATCTGGTCTCTTGGTGCAGCCTTTATGGACAGATCCTCATTTTCTTAAGTAGTTATGCATATAATTTACAATCTAAGATAGATATTTTGAATTGCAGAAAGAACAAAGCTTCTTGCAATTAAGAGGGGGGGAAATGCTAACTTAAAGGATTTTAATTTAAAAGCAAAATGCTTAACAAGATGGTGATTCAAGAAAGTTTTAAACAGATAAAGGAGATAATAGTTTTAGAAAATAGAAATGTATTTTTGTAACAGAATTGCCTTTGAAAATAGTAAAATTAATTAGTTTTTGTCTTTTAAAAAATACCAATTCCAGTTCATTAAAAGATCTTCATAATTTTTTTTTTAAAATATTTATTTATTTAATATAATGTATAAGCTGTCCCAACAACAGACTGAGTACCCTATAGTAATCAATATAAAGCAAAATGTAAAAACTTAATTTGGAGGCAATATTCTATCAAGTCTTAGCATCCAACAAAACGCCATCTTCCTGACACCTTGGAAGAAAGAACTGTGCACCTTGGCAGGTAGAAGGGGCGCTGGTTCTTACCTGACACGCACCTTCTCGTTCAGTGGAGACAGCAGCCAGGAATGGGTTGTGCTCTGTTCAGAGGGAGGATTGAGCCTGTGCAAAGTTGTTAAATCCCGTCCTTGTTGCCAGGGTCCCCCAGTTTATGGCGAAGACGAAGATAAACAGACTCAATGTGTCGGAACAAGGTAAGAAATAGAAAGGAGACAAGAGAAAGACCAGACATCCAAGGGAGGGGCTGGCTGCTGTCTCCACTCAGCAAGAAGGTACGTGTCAGGTAAGAACCAACGCTCCTTCTCCGTATTGGTGGAGACAGCAGCCAGGAATGGGACATAACAAAGCTTGCATTCCCAACTACAGGTGGGCCTTACTCTGGTCTTGGGACTCCCCCCTAGTATGAACACTTTGCAACACCCTGCAACCAAATGCTGCCTCAGCAGAGGCAAACTGATCTATCTTGTAATGCTTTGATAAAGGGTGAAGGAGAAGTCCAGGTGGCTGCTCTGCATATTTCAAGCAAGGACGCCTGACTGGCCCATGCTGCTAATGTAGCTGCACTGAGGGTTGAATACACTGTTACACGAGCAGGCCGCTGCAGAGAACACAGTTCGTAAGCCTTGGCAATGGTCTGACCAAGCCACTGGCCAATAGCGGATGGAGTTACTCGAGAACTCAATGAGATTGGTGTAAAAGAAACAAATAAGAACTCTGTGCGGCGGAGTTAGTCCTTAGTCCTCTTTAGGTAAATACGAAGAGCCCGGCGGACATACAGGGAATGCCATCGCCTCGCCAATGGATGGGCTGGTTGAAGACAAAAGTTGGGAAGAACCAATTCCTGAATCTGATGAAATGGAGTGTTGACTTTGGGGATGAAAGATGGATTGAGTCAAAGAACCACATGGTCGTCATGGAAAATATAAAGGTCACTACGGAAGGAGAGGGTGGCAATCTCCGAAATTCTCCTGGTAGAAGTGATTGCCACTAAGAATGCGACCTTGCAGGACAACAAGCATAGACTGGTCGTCTGTAATGGCTCATATGGAGGTCCGGTAAGGTGTTCAGGACGATAGAGAGATCCCAGGTGAGATACCTATGCACGACAGGAGGGCATAAGTTAGTAGCCCCTTTCAGGAACCTTCTAATTGTGGGATGCTGTGATGAAGTAGAAAATGATCCATAAGTTAGGACAGAATGCTCACCTGCTACGCTTTTTATGCCCGATTTCCAGCCTTGTATGCAGAGAGCGTGGACGCGATCTGGAGTCCATGGCCTTGGGGTCTACTTTACGCCTTCGGGATCAGCTGCGGCTGATCCCGAAGGTGGTGCAGAAGATCTTGCACGAGAAGGCAAACATCATTCTTGTTGCACCGCATTGGCCTTGACAGGCTTGGTTTGCAGACCCTGTCCATAGCACCGCCCTGGAGACTTCCCCAGGGGTCGGTGATTCACCTGGATCCTCAGTGGCTCCAACTGACCCCCTGGCGCTTGAGCGGCATGCTCTGAGTGGAGCTCACTTTTCTTCCAGAGTTATCCGAACTATCCAGGCTATGCGAAGGCTGGCCATGGAATGTATTTATTCAGCCTCTTGGCAGTCCTTCTGTTCGTGGTGTGACCGGACCTCAATTTCTCCTCTACAGGCATCAATTGCCCAAATCTTGGACTTCCTTCAGGATGGTCTCAACCAAGGCCTCTTGCCCAACACCATTAGGTGGCAGGTGGCGGTGTTATCTTCTGCGGGATAGCAAATAAATCCCCTTCCGGAAGGCCGAACCAGTCCAATATCCATTGGACGATGGATGGGTGCAGGTGCCACTCTGCATCATCAATGGTTTGACGGCTTAACCAGTCAGTTTGTACACTGGCTACCCCAGATGTGTTCTGCCTTCAGCGAGCACAGGTGGTGTTCTGTCCAAAGACCCAGTCTCCTGGCTTCCAACATCAAACTGGATGACCTGGTGCCTCCCTGGAGATTTATGTGCGCCTTCGTGGTCATATTGTTGGTGAGAACCAACAAGTGGTGGTTTGTGACCAGGCGTTGGAAATGCCAAAGGGCAAGAAAGACGGCTTGCAGCTCCAGCCAGTTGATGCTCGATCAACAGCCTGAGCGACCTGTGACTGGAGGTGTGCCCCCCAACCGATAAGACTGGCATCTGTTGTCAGTACTCGCCGAGTCGGCTCGTGGAACAGTCAGCCTTTGGAAATTGCCGGAGACCGCCACCAGATGAGGGATCATCCGATTCCGGGCGGAACTGGGACCTTCGATGGGGAAGCGCCCTTTCCCGCCTTCTGAAAGGGAAATAAAACCACTGAAGATCTCGTGAATGGAGCCGTGCTAGAGAATCAATAATCGCCCCAAGATGATTAATGCAAGTAGTAGGGTCTAAATTACCCTTTTCCAAGTTTGGCAAAAAACCGTGTTCCCGGAGACAGGAAATAGTTACCTGGAGATCATTGAGAGATCGATGCCTCGATGAGGACTGGATCAAAATGTCATCCAGGTAACACTGAACACAGACAAGGATGGCATGAAGGTGAGCCGCCGGAGCGGCAAGTACCTTAGTAAAGGTACAGGGAGCAGAAGAAAGGCCAAAGGGTAACGCCCGGTATTGATAGTGCATAGCAGCGTAACAAAATCTGAGGAATCTACGATGGGATAAATAAATAGGAATGTGTAAATAAGTCTCTGTCTTATAGAGGTAAGGAAGTCACCCTTCCTGACGCCAACTAAAACAGACTGTAAGGATTGCATCTTAAAACAATGATATACAATGTATCTGTTCAGTCTTTTAAGGTCCAAAACAGGTCTCCCCACCCCCAAGGACTTAGGCACCAAAATTAGAAAAGAATAAAACCCACGTCCTGCCTGATCTACAGGGACGTGTTGGACCGCTCTGATGTCCAAAAGATGTTGAATTGCCAAGTCCATAAGTATCCGCCGATTACTGTCCTTTGAAACAGGACAGCGGATAAAAAAATCCGAGGGGAGGAAACGAATTCTAGGGATAGACCAGTTCTTACCATATCCTGGACCCAAATGTCGGAAGTAAGATGATCCCATCGGTTGGCAAAGAGTTAATCTGCCCCCGATAGAAATATCCAACCTAAAATTAACACTGGCACCGGAACGAACGACTCCCTCCCCCTCAAAAGGGCCGGCATCCTGAGAAAGATTTACCTCAAGCTGGCCTGTCAGGCTGACCTTGCTGTCTAGCTCCAAAGATGGACATACCCCAGGAATGAACTGCGCCCCAATCAGACAATCTAAACTGTGGTCTGCGGTAGGGAGAAGAATAGTGGAATTCCGACTTGCGTTGAGCACTTGGCAGAATCTTCCTCTTTAGTCTGCACAAGCAGTGGGTCTAAGGACGGTCCAAATAAATTACCTCCAGCAAAGGGAGTCAAGGCTCCACTTGTGGTGTGTATCTACTGGCCAATGTCAGAGCCAAAGCATCCTACGCATTGCCACTGCCACCCCCATGGACTTGGAGGCGAAATGCACCAAGTTCAATGTCGCATCTGCAGAAAATTGTACTGCTGCTATTATTTTGTTTAGATCTTGTTGCAGTCGGGTGTCCTCAGGGGGCAGCTTGTCACAAAGTTGTTGAAGTCAAACCAGTAGCCCAGTTGAAGAAGGCGGCCATGGAAGCTGATCAAATCGCCCACACAGCCGCTTGACGAACCCGCTGTAAAGATTGATCAGAGCACCTCTCCTATGGACATAGGTCTTCTTCCGGCTCGCCAGGAATGGTGGAATTGGGCAACAAGGTAGCGACTGTTGTGACCCAGGCCCAAGTAGGTAGTAGGAAACTCAGCCAGTGTAAAACAACAAACTTAATTCGAACGGCTGAGAATTACTTCATTCAGCGTAGTTCAACTAAATTAAAGCAAATTCCTCCCAACACAAATTCCTCAGTCCTATCGCAAACCTTGGTCCAATTAGGCAAACTGCCAAAGGCCTTTCTTGGCACATGTTCAGAAGTCACGGATATAAAAATAAATGCAAGAGGACAAAGCTACCAACGTTGTTTTCCGGCAAAGCCCAAACACCATTGCTGGTCTGTTTTATTTATTTTATTTATTTATTGTTTGAATTTATATACCGCCCTATCTCCCAAAGGACTCAGGGCGGTTCACAGGCATATAAAAACATCAATATACAAATTAAAACAATCATTAAAAAACTTATTCTACTGCCCAATTAATTAAAAATAAAAATATAGATATTAAAATCAATTTAAAAAACCCCTCTAAATTTAAAATCTAAAAAACTAAGCCAGTCCTGCACAGATGAATAAATGTGTCTTGAGCTCGCGACGGAAGGTTCGAAGGTCCGGAAGTTGACGGAGTCCTGGGGGGAGTTCGTTCCAGAGGGCGGGAGCCCCCACAGAGAAGGCCCTTCCCCTGGGCGCCGCCAGACGACACTGCCTAGCTGACGGCACCCTGAGGAGTCCCTCTCTGTGAGAGCGCACGGGTCGGTGAGAGGTATCTGGTCGCAGTAGGCGGTCCCGTAGATAACCCGGCCCTATGCCATGGAGCGCTTTAAAGGTGGTCACCAAAACCTTGAAGCGCACCCGAAAGCCACAGGTAGCCAGTGCAGACTGCGCAGGATAGGTGTTATACGGGAGCCACGAGGGGCTCCATCTATCACCCGCGCAGCCGCGTTCTGGACTAACTGTAGCCTCCGGATGCCCTTCAAGGGGAGCCCCATGTAGAGAGCGTTGCAGTAATCCAGGCGAGACGTCACGAGGGCGTGAGTGACCGTGCATAGGGCCTCCCGGTCCAGAAAGGGGCGCAACTGGCGTACCAGGCGAACCTGGTAGAACGCTCTCCTGGAGACGGCTGTCAAATGATCTTCTAGAGACAGCCGTTCATCCAGGAGGACGCCTAAGTTGCGCACCCTCTCCATCGGGGCCAATGACTCGCCACCGATGGTCAGCCGCGGATTTAAGCCTTATGGGAGGGGCCAATCATTTCTTGGCCCTACTCCCGAGTCGTTCTCTTTGCTTGAGCTGCTCTTGCCTTCTGGCAGCTCTTCTCATGCGTGCATTAGGAACAGGCTCCTCCTGTTTCGCTGCCTACTATCAGTCTCTGGAGGCTCTGGAGTCTGCACCTCACTCCCCGATGGCCCTGGCCCCACCTCAGCCTCATCACTGTCTAACTCTGTTGCCAGCTCCACAGAATGCTGGCGGACTACAACAGCGACCGGGGAATCAACCATAGGAACCTGGAGAATTGATGCCAATTCCGGAGCCACACTGAAATAACGATGGTCCAATGAAGAAGGAAGAGGAGCAGACCCCGAAACCACCCACCGCTTTTGCACTATGTTGTTGAACATGGGAGGAGCAGGCACCACACCTTTAGCCCTATTAGGCTCCAAGAACAATGGGTCAGAAGGACCTTTAGAAGTAGAAGGCACCTCCCCCTCCGGGGAAACCTGCAATCTGGCAGCATTAGATGCCTTAAACAACAATGATTTGAAGACAGCCAGAGGAAACAGGCCAGTAAACGCCAGCTGCTCGGGAACCAGACCTTCATCATCAGAAAGGTCATGCTCCTGATGATGAACCTCCTCTTCATATAGCGACATCCGCCTGCCCGTAGAGGGGCCCAGAGACCCCAGATCTCGAGTAGAATGGAAGTCCTCCATGCTTGGATCGTAATGTGACTCAGAAGCCACTGACACATCCGGAGATAAATGTCCGGCCTGATTTAGAAAGGTGGTTGCCAGACTTTGCTGGATAACTCTGGTCAGGATATTCTGGAAGCTGTCAGGTAAAGACGCACCATGCTCCATCATGGCTGACCGATCAGGAGTCTGGGAGGCCGGTTGGGTAGGAGCCACAGGAGGCAAACGAGGACCCCACAAATCGGCAGTTGGAATAGACACGGGACAATCCTGTAAAGACACCTGATCTGAAGTACCCCCAGGAGATCCTGGCTGAGGGGCTGTTGTGGCTACTTCCCTGGGCAGTGGTTGGAGCCTTGGTTCACTGGCCTTACAACAAATCGTCTGTAAGGCCCGATCCCTGTAATGTTCATCTCTCAGAGCTGCCTAACTATGCCCTTTGTCAGATTTTTTGTGCGGGCAAGGAACAGAAGTCCCCTTCTCATGCACCAGCTTATCTGACGGCCCAGCTAAGGACTTAGCCACAACAACATCAGAGTGAGCATCTGCCAGCTTAGACTTAGATTTGGCCTTGGGCATCGTGGCTCCCAAGAAGGCATTGCTAAATCTGCAATAGTAGAAACTGGCGCAGCAAACTCAGAGTAAACAAGACTCAATAGGGGTTCAGTAAAATGCCAGATATTATCATATACTGCCCAGTTGCCAAATGGCTGCCACAGTTGTCCTGAAAGGACAGGGCACAAGCAGAGTGCAAAGCTCTTGAATCAGGCAGGTAAATCTGCTATGAAATAGTCAGCCAATGAAGTGCAAGACTCCTGAACATCTGCTTCTAGGCTAGAAAGTTTCAGCCACAGTAACTGAGTTACACTATCCCATGCAGCTGGGAAAACACTGAATAATCACCAGCAGTAAAAGAGCAACAATGGTTCCAACTCAGGGCACAACTCAATAATTCCTATTAAGAGCCAAATGCCATCTCTCTATTCGGTGGTTAAAATAACATTAGCAGCCGCCCCAATTGCCTCCAGGGAGTGCGAAACTCCTGTAACTGGATTGAGGCCTCAGGCGCTCGAAGAGACCACGTAGAGCGCAAGGCTCCTTCACACAATGGCCTCCAAAATGGCTGCCTGCCATTCGCATGGAGTCCCCTGAGTCAGCAGCAGTGTAAAATGGAGCACAAAGCTCCTGTAGCAGCGCTGAAAGATTTCAGAGCACGAAGCTCCTGCCTTCAACTGACACCAAAGCCCTTGAAGCTTTCAACAATGAAGTTGGAATTGGGAAAATTATAAATGAACACTGTTTTACTGTGATTTAACCAGATTCAGATGCCCACCAGAACTTTCCTTTGGTCATCAACTTGTTATCAACAGCATACTGATTATCCCTCATTTTGAATTGGCAGATGACTCATCTCATATAGATGCTGAGCATCTGACTCACTAGATAGGAGTAGCTAAGGGCTCTTTTTTCATCTCTCTACCTAACAGGACTTATCTCACAAGTGGTCCAGAAGGATGCAACAACATGGGGGAGGGGGAGTATCAAGCATTATCCATAAGAATGAGTAATGCAGTTTCAGTCGCCATATCTAGCTCTGAACCCTGACAGCAAGGGAACCAGACAATCTACTTCCTCCAGGATCCTTTGCTGGTGAGTCTTCAACACTTCCAAAGTAAGACTGTACTTTGTAATGAGGAACTCAATCTTTAGAAGACAGCAACACAGAAATGTTTCACCATTCCTTTTTCCTCTAATTTGTTTTCCTTCTCTGTCAAGCTACAGCTCTGCTATTTCCTGGTCTCCCATTCAAAGATTCTGAATTACTGTATTTCATTAAGATGTTTACCACTGATATGTTGATTCTGGAATTCAACTTTTTTTCCCAAACCATTTCAAATACTTATGTCTTTGGATGTCCAGAGGCCATTTTTCTAGAAAATGTCTGAAGGAACAACAGCTGGACTGACTCCAATTAATTCCCAAGATTAAACAGACATATAAAACTAAGATAGCAAATACAGGCAGTCCTCACTTACTGACTACCCCATTAGCGATGGTTCAAAGTTATGATGCTGTTAAAAACAGCTTTGTGACCAATCCTCACATTTATGACATTTAGGTTGCAGTATCCTGTGGTTGTCACAATTAGCTTCTGACAAGCAAAATTAATGGAGAACACAGAAGTAAAATTGCAAGTCATAGTCAGGTGATGTTTTGCTTAAATGATTGTGGTGACTCAATGACAGAATAGGAAATGGTGTCATAAGCCCATTGTGGTCATATATACATGTATGTCTTTATTTGGAGGAGGGGTAACTGTTACATACTGGAACGAGGAACTTCTTGACTTCTTCCATAGCATGGGCCATAAGAGCATAAGCCTCACAAGGAGGGCCGAAGACCTCAATGAAAACATGCAGATCCATATTTAAGTGAGCATACTTTGGATCGCCTCCTTTGCGCAATTCTTCCTCCTGAAAACAAAAAATAAATTACAATTAGGATTTTAAAATAAATTATTCTTAATCACACACTAGTTCTTAACATCTGGTTCCAACTCAGGGCACAACTCAATAATTCCTATTAAGAGCCAAATGCCATCTCTATTCGGTGGTTAAAATAACATTAGCAGCCGCCCCAATTGCCTCCAGGAGTGCGAAACTCCTGTAACTGGATTGAGGCCTCAGGCGTCAAGAGACCACGTAGAGCGCAAGGCTCCTTCACACAATGGCCTCCAAAATGGCTGCCTGCCATTCGCATGGAGTCCCCTGAGTCAGCAGCAGTGTAAAATGGAGCACAAAGCTCCTGTAGCAGCGCTGAAAGATTTCAGAGCACGAAGCTCCTGCCTTCAACTGACACCAAAGCCCTTGAAGCTTTCAACAATGAAGTTGGAATTGGGAAAATTATAAATGAACACTGTTTTACTGTGATTTAACCAGATTCAGATGCCCACCAGAACTTTCCTTTGGTCATCAACTTGTTATCAACAGCATACTGATTATCCCTCATTTTGAATTGGCAGATGACTCATCTCATATAGATGCTGAGCATCTGACTCACTAGATAGGAGTAGCTAAGGGCTCTTTTTTCATCTCTCTACCTAACAGGACTTATCTCACAAGTGGTCCAGAAGGATGCAACAACATGGGGGAGGGGGAGTATCAAGCATTATCCATAAGAATGAGTAATGCAGTTTCAGTCGCCATATCTAGCTCTGAACCCTGACAGCAAGGGAACCAGACAATCTACTTCCTCCAGGATCCTTTGCTGGTGAGTCTTCAACACTTCCAAAGTAAGACTGTACTTTGTAATGAGGAACTCAATCTTTAGAAGACAGCAACACAGAAATGTTTCACCATTCCTTTTTCCTCTAATTTGTTTTCCTTCTCTGTCAAGCTACAGCTCTGCTATTTCCTGGTCTCCCATTCAAAGATTCTGAATTACTGTATTTCATTAAGATGTTTACCACTGATATGTTGATTCTGGAATTCAACTTTTTTTCCCAAACCATTTCAAATACTTATGTCTTTGGATGTCCAGAGGCCATTTTTCTAGAAAATGTCTGAAGGAACAACAGCTGGACTGACTCCAATTAATTCCCAAGATTAAACAGACATATAAAACTAAGATAGCAAATACAGGCAGTTCTCACTTACTGACTACCCCATTAGCGATGGTTCAAAGTTATGATGCTGTTAAAAACAGCTTTGTGACCAATCCTCACATTTATGACATTTAGGTTGCAGTATCCTGTGGTTGTCACAATTAGCTTCTGACAAGCAAAATTAATGGAGAACACAGAAGTAAAATTGCAAGTCATAGTCAGGTGATGTTTTGCTTAAATGATTGTGGTGACTCAATGACAGAATAGGAAATGGTGTCATAAGCCCATTGTGGTCATATATACATGTATGTCTTTATTTGGAGGGGGGGTAACTGTTACATACTGGAACGAGGAACTTCTTGACTTCTTCCATAGCATGGGCCATAAGAGCATAAGCCTCACAAGGAGGGCCGAAGACCTCAATGAAAACATGCAGATCCATATTTAAGTGAGCATACTTTGGATCGCCTCCTTTGCGCAATTCTTCCTCCTGAAAACAAAAAATAAATTACAATTAGGATTTTAAAATAAATTATTCTTAATCACACACTAGTTCTTAACATCTGATTACAACTACAGATCATCTATAGTACTGCAAAATATTGGGGCTGCCTGAGGGTTTTTTAAATTTGGAGTCAATCATCTTAAAATTATAAGCCATTTTCTCAATTTCTGAGGAGACAAAAATTCAGAAACTATTTATCCAAACAAGCATTTTATAATCTGCTAATCCATTTGTAGACCCTGCATCATGCAATGTGCAGACAGAAAAATCTTTTAATGAGATATGAATTCAGGAAAGCCATTGAGGAATGAGCATCAGTTCAGAGCTTAGTCACATTGTAAAGTCTGGGTGCTGAGAGTAGAACTCTCTCAAGAAGATTCATTTAACTTCAGAAAATATCTTTAATCTTCAGATACAGTGTCAATTTGCAGGTAACAAAAAGTGACAGATAGTAAATGCTGCGGTAGACGCTCAAAGTACAAATTTTGTCCAGAGAGTCCTACCTTTGCCTTGTCTCTCATTGATCCCTTTCCTAGGACAGAAATCTTTGCTCCAGTTTCCTCCTGTAATCGCTTGATGGTGTTGCCTTGGGGGCCCAGTATCTTCCCAACAAAATTGAACTGAAAGAAAAAATAACTTTCCTCAAGTGACCTGACAGTGGGCAGCACAACTTGTATTATTTAAGTAGCAACTGTGCTGACTTCAATATTCCAACCAAAAAGGAAAACAAACATTCTGAATTTTGGTATAGACCGGAAAGCAACAAGGTAATTCTGCAGAGTAACTTCATTATTAAAGAGCCTTGGTGGCACAATGGTTAGAATGCAGTACTGCAGGCTACTTCTGCTGACTGCCAGCTGCCAACAGTTCGGCAGTTTGATTTCACTGGCTCAAGGTTGACTCAGCCTTCCATCTTTCCGAGGTGGGTAAAATGAGGACCCAGATTGTTGGGGGCAATAGGCTGACTCTGTAAACCGCTTAGAGAGCTGTAAAGCACTGTGAAGCGGTATACAAGTCTAAGTGCTATTACTATTACATCATACAAGAATTCTGCTTCAATTCTGAGCACATCATTCAGCAATAGCAATAGCACTTATATACTGCTTCACAGTGCTTTATAGCCCTCTCTAAGTGGTTTACAGACTCAGAATAGTGCCCCCAACAATCTGGATCCTCATTTTACCAACCTCGGAAGGATGGAAGGCCGAGTCAACCTTGAGCCAGTGAGAATCGAACTGCTGAAATGTTGGCAGCCGGCAGCCAGCAGAAGTAGCCTGCAGTACTGCATTCTAACCACTGTGCTACTGCAGCTCTTTACTTATTAAATTACCTTCCAAATTACTATCTGCCGCATTATTTATTTTCCCTAACAAACCTATATTAAGATGTAAAATAGAACCAAACTCAGGTTCAGGTCACAATTAGGAGATCAGTAACGGTAGCATTTGTTTGTGAGTTACATATTGAAAAGCTACATGCGTCGTATCTTCCATACTATCCTCATCATTTTTTCTTGGTTACCCATATTTTCTTCCATCACTATTATTTTGGTGTCCATTTGTTTTGTGGTTTTTGGGGTTTTTTTTGCCTTTCTAACCTATGCATAGTTTGGATTGCCATTCTCCCTTCTTTTCATCCTTTCAGACACTTGCAATTACTGGATACTACCAGTCATGTATTCAGGTCACTGTAGGAATGGATGCTGAATTTCTGAGGCTTCACTTTTCCTTTACAATTGTGGCAATTATAGATTGGCGGTCCAACATATCTGAGAAATATCTGGTTCCTGAGAGTTTTATGCTAATAAAATAGTTTTGTAATCCGAAAGTGAGCCTAAAGTGAAGGTAATCCTTTTCCAGATGTTACAGGTATCTCACCTTAGGATACTGCTTGACCGGTATAAGAACTCGTTCCTTCAATTTCATGTTTTTATGAGAAAACAAGTCCAGATAGGTCTCTTCTTCATCCTTCTTTGATTCACCCTTTTGAATTTTGTCAATTTCTAAAAAAAGACAAACCAGTTGTCAGTTGAATTCTATTATCTATATGAAATGCATGACTTACAAAAAGGCTGGTGCAAAAAGGAATTTGCAAGACCTCCCTCTTATTGTTATACTGTCATATAAGCCCCGTATATCAAACACATGATTACTTCTATTTGTATGGCTGCCCATCTCATGTAAGTGACTCTGGATGTCCCACAAGAGATTTAAAACAAGTTAAAAACCAATATACAAACATATAGACATTATCCAACACAAAATCATGATTAGCATCAGAATTTACTCTTCAGGAGCTCAATACAACCACCGTAAGAACTTCCCACCACTACCAGACCCCATGTATAATAGCAGAACCATGACTTCAGTCCTTCCTTTTATAAAATTTATACGGAATTAAGAACTATGGAAACAAAGAAAAAAATAAAAATTCTGAGATCATCAATGGATCCTTTTTGACTATGACTTGAAGATGTATGATTTTATTCTCTAGATAGTTTTTATTTTTTAGCAATTTTTCATCTTTTTTTGATTACGGTGGTTGATGTTTTAAGATTTTCTTTTAATGATACAGAACTATATGGAAAATAAATTATTGCTTATATTTTATATTTATCTGACTGAGTTTTAAATAGCTATATTATTATAAAAAGTTCTATTGATTGCATTTGGTTGATGAGGCTTGAGGATCTGTTTTATAAAAAAGAAGATATAAATATAAAGGAAAGAAATTAGCTAGGTTTATTAGATTACATTTGTAATAAATATCTTATTTCTGGTAACTAGATATGTTTGTAGCAGGGTGGATTTGATTTAAATCAAGTCGGTTGAAATCACAATTGAAATCACTAGTAAAAAGGCTTGATTTAAATCAACTTGATTTAAATCATAATTTTTAAACAGCAACTGTCATCTCTGTCCTGGAGCAGCAGCTCCTCTAACCCGCAGTTGACTCACCAACAGTCCCATTTACTTTAACGGGATGGCTGGCGATGTGGCAGTGACACAACAAGGTGAGGGATGTGGCGGGCAGCATGTGAGTGGATGCCTGCTAACAGGCGCTGCCAGGATGGATCTGAAATGACAGGTGCTCTTTAAGGACTCATTCTTGCTGGAAGTTGGAATCTTTAATATTATTATTTGCAATCTAAATGAAGGTTTCCTATAAACTAAATTATTAATGTATCTTAAATATAAAACTATCTTTTAGATAGATTTTTACTCCAAAAGCATTTTATTAAAATAAATTTGATAAAAAATTTAAAAATCAAATTTAAATTTTTAAAATCCTATTTAAATTTTTAAAATCCTATTTTTTTATTTTTAAAAATCATCTATTTTTATCCATCCTGGTTTGTAGAGAACGAGGTAAAATTCAGGTGAAGAGAAAGTGTGCTGTATTTTAAGAGATGGTGATTAAGTTGCTCAAGTTGTATATATTTGCTGGGAAGAAAGGAAGTTTTCTTTTTGTTTTTTCAATACTTTTTTCTTTTTTAAATTTTTTTTTTATCTTTTGTAGTCTGTATTAGTTTTATCTGTAAAATGTATTTTTTAAAATAAAATATAAAAATATGTATTTGATCCAGTACTGGTTTTTCTTTTTTACAAGTCCACTATGTATGGTACAATGTCCCTTCATGCTTTTCACATTTCCAGGAACAGTTAAAAGTACTTTTACTTTTGAAATTTTTACAATTTGAACTATACATAAGTTAAAATATATAAATTTAAAAATCCTTTCTCCTTAAATTGAAAATATGGAGAGTTGGGAGGATGAGTATGAGGAACTATGGGAGATGCTTCAAATGGTACGAGAATCCTTTAAGGGAAATAAACAAGCAGAGCTGTGGCTTAAAAATAAAAAAAGAAATTATGAGGAAACAAGAGGAACAAAAATATAATGCTGAAAAAGAAATGACTGAGGATAAAAATACAGATGATTATATTGGGATTGATCGTGAAAGTACAGAAATGGAGAGGGGGAAGGATACTTTAAAAAAGAAAGGGGAAATAGAAAAGAAGAAAAGATTGAGGGAAAAAATTAAAAGAGTAAAAAAAATACATGATTACACTGGGATTGGTAGTGACAGAATAAAGAGAAGAGGAGGAAATGGAGAAAAATTGAGGGGGAAAATTAAAAAAGTAAAAGTTAGAGAAAGGAGGTGGAAAAGAAGATACAAGAAAGAGAGAAAAGATAAGAGATGGGATTTTGGAGAGACTGAAAGAAAATGGTTAAAAGGAGGAGAAAATGAATAGTAGAAAAGAAATTAAAATAGTTGTAGACATTTTAGGAGTGGTGGAAATTAGAAATATATAGATTATTGTAAAAGGTAGTAAGAAAGGTTGAAATGAAGTGAATGAAGAGAGTAAAAAGAAGGAATATATTGTTTAATGTAAAATGGAGAAGTAGATGAAATGTGGAAGATATAATGGGATATATGTTTTTTCTTTTGTTTTTCAATACTTATTTCTTTTTTAAATTTTTTTTTTATCTTTTGTAGTCTGTATTAGTTTTATCTGTAAAATGTATTTTTTAAAATAAAATATAAAAATATGTATTTGATCCAGTACTGGTTTTTCTTTTTTACAAGTCCACTATGTATGGTACAATGTCCCTTCATGCTTTTCACATTTCCAGGAACAGTTAAAAGTACTTTTACTTTTGAAATTTTTACAATTTGAACTATACATAAGTTAAAATATATAAATTTAAAAATCCTTTCTCCTTAAATTGAAAATATGGAGAGTTGGGAGGATGAGTATGAGGAACTATGGGAGATGCTTCAAATGGTACGAGAATTCTTTAAGGGAAATAAACAAGCAGAGCTGTGGCTTAAAAATAAAAAAAAGAAATTATGAGGAAACAAGAGGAACAAAAATATAATGCTGAAAAAGAAATGACTGAGGATAAAAATACAGATGATTATATTGGGATTGATCGTGAAAGTACAGAAATGGAGAGGGGGAAGGATACTTTAAAAAAGAAAGGGGAAATAGAAAAGAAGAAAAGATTGAGGGAAAAAATTAAAAGAGTAAAAAAAATACATGATTACACTGGGATTGGTAGTGACAGAATAAAGAGAAGAGGAGGAAATGGAGAAAAATTGAGGGGGAAAATTAAAAAAGTAAAAGTTAGAGAAAGGAGGTGGAAAAGAAGATACAAGAAAGAGAGAAAAGATAAGAGATGGGATTTTGGAGAGACTGAAAGAAAATGGTTAAAAGGAGGAGAAAAATGAATAGTAGAAAAGAAATTAAAATAGTTATAGACATTTTTAGGAGTGGTGGAAATTAGAAATATATAGATTATTGTAAAAGGGTAGTAAGAAAGGTTGAAATGAAGTGAATGAAGAGAGTAAAAAAAGAAGGAATATATTGTTTAATGTAAAATGGAGAAGTAGATGAAATGTGGAAAATATAATGGGATATATGTTTTTTTTTCTTTTTGTGTCTGAGAATGCATGGAATGAGAGAGAATTATAGTTGATGGTAAGGAAATAAATTTTAAATGTATAAAAGAATTGAAAAATTAATTGAAGTCAAGATATAAAACTGAAAAGGTAAAAAAGAAGAAATACAATGTTTTTTTAAAAAAATAGTCCAGCAGATGAAATGTGAAAGAAGTATGTTCATAAGTGAAAATGATTGAAATTAAGATGTAAAAGGGAATAAAATTGAATTTTGAACAAAAACTCTAAGAAAATAAGAGTTGGAATGTTGTATTAATTGATTGAAAGATACAAATGGAATAAGATGAAGACAATGTTAATAACTAAAATATATGAGAGGAGGTTTGAGAAACATACTCAATAAATGAGAAAATCGGGGTTGCCTGGACACCAGAAATATTGGAATAAAAATAAATACAGCAATGGAGAGACATAAGAAGGAGAGAGATGGAAATGGAGAAGGAGGGAGAGAGAAAGAAGAAAGGGAAGAGGAGAGGAAAAAAGGCAGGGGAAATGAGAGGAGAGGTTAGATAGAGAGGAAGTAGGGAGGAGGGGGAAAGGAAGGGGAAATAGAGAAGGAGTAGGAGAAGAGAGAAGAAAGTAGGCAGGATGAAAGAAGGGAGGAAGAGGAGTGAGAAGGAGAAGAAAGGATTGTTGTGAAAAGGAAAAGATGAAATGGAAGAAAGGCAACCCCGAATATATATGAATATATTAGGAGAAAAATTGAAACAATTAAAAAAAAAGAATGAAAGAGAATGAATATTAATAAAAATGGAGAAGTTAGAACTTGAGAGCGAAAGAAGATGTGACTTAGTGAAATGAGCAAGAAAATATTAGGATGTGGATAAAAATTATGAAAAAAATATTCTGGCAAAAATTGTAACTAAGTAAAATATATTTGAATTTATTCAATTGTATAAGATATGATATGGCCAATACTCTGTTCATAAACTATGTATGTGTGTAGGGGGGGAAATTAAAAAACCAATAAAAACTTGGTGTTTTTTGTTTTTTTAAAGATGCTGAAGTGTGATGAACTTTTTAGTGCCAATAGCATTTCATGACACTTGGAAGAAAATAATGATAAACTAATTCTTCCATTTATCAAAAAAGGACACAGACAAACAAAATGACTGATTATACTGAGCCAGATGATCGCCCCCCAAGGTTGGGTGGCATTCAACACACTATTGAAGAAGATCACAGCTTTTGGAATATTAATGGTGTTTTAGGATGTGGCTAGATTAAAGCCCTTGGAACAACTACTTGCCAAGGATGCCATGTAGAAAAGAAAATCTGAAGCTGTAAAGACAGAATGAAAGCAGGACATGCAACGGAAGGAACAACATGAGAAAGCTGATCATAGTAAATGTGACCCAACTACACATAAATAACTTGTCACAGCAAGATCAAATAGATCTGGAAGTGAATATTTTCAGCCAGTATGAACCTACTGTTTACCACTCAGGACATGAAAAACAAAAAAGGAATTGCTTTTATAATAAGGAAATATATAACAACACCGATGGGCACAAAGCAGCCAAAATATCAATCAGACTTTGTAGACAACAATTTAATGTGATGGGCATCCAAATTTATCAAACCACCAATGTAGAAAAAGAGATCTATCTGAAATAGACAGGACTTGCAAGCAAGATATGCTGCTTTGGCCTGGGGACAGGAATGATTGCTACTACGTTGGCTGCTAAGAGTCAACAATGATTTGCTAGCACATAAACTAGTACCAGAACATGGTTAGATCAGTAATCTTATCATTACCAAGTGAAAGGTTATAAGAATTGATGGAATATCTACAGAAATATAGCAAACAACAGAAGGAGGCACAGTAAATGTTCTAAGGAAAATATGCCGGAAAAACTAGAGAATGACAGTGGCCAATCATATCAATTTCAAAGAAAGGAGGCTTAACAGCGAGTGCAAATGATCACATAATACAGTAGTCTTAATTTTGTGTGGTAGCAGTAATGCTCAAAGGACATTAAAACCTCACATGGAAAGATAAATCACCAATATTAAAGCTGGTTTTACCATAGAAACAGGAAAGGAACAAGAGACCAGAGAGCTAATTTGGTTTAGTGATTAAGGCATCAGGCTAAAAGCCAGGAGACCATGAGTTCTAGTTCTGCCTTAAGCATGAAAGCCATGTGGGTGACAACCCTCATGGGGCTGTTGTTGTTGGGGCAAAATAGGATGGAAGACTTTTATATAGATTCACCATGTTGAACCTATATTTGAAAATTTGAAGTAGACCTTCAAATTTCTAGGTTCTATCATATCTCAACAAGGGATGTGATGGCTCAGTGGCTAAGACGCTGAGCTTGTTGATCAAAAGGTCGGAGGTTCAGCGGTTTGAATCCCTAGTGTGGCATAACAGGGTGAGCTCCCGTTACTTGTCCCAGCTTCTTCCAACCTAGCAGTTCAAAACCACGTAAAAAATGCAAGTAGAAAAATAGGGACCACTTTTGGTGGGAAGATAATAGCATTCCGTGCGCCTTTGGCGTTGAGTCATGCCGGCCACATGACCACGGAGACGTCTTTGGACAGTGCTGCTCTTCACCTTTGAAACGGAGACGAGCACACCACACCCCCTAGATTCGGGAACGACTAGCACACATGTGTGAGGGGAACCTTTACTTATATCTCAAGATCTAAAATGGACATCTAACATCAAAAACGTCATCAAAAAAGCACAACAAAGAACGTTCTTTCTGTGCCAACTCAGGAAGCTCAAACTGCCCAAGGAGCTGCTGATACAGTTCTACAGAGGAATGATTGAGTCTGTCATCTGCATCTCTATAACTGTCTGGTTTGATTCTGCAACCCACAAGACAGACACAGACTTCAGAGGATAATTAGAACTGCAGAAAAAAACAATTATTATCAAGCTGCCTTCCATTGAGGGCCTGTATACTGCATGAGTCAAAAAGAGGGCTGTGAAAATATTTACAGACCCCTCGCATCCTGTACGTAAATAGTTTCAACTCCTACCTTCAAACCCATGCTATAAAGCACTGCACACCAGAACAACTAGACACAAGAACAGTTTGTCCCCGAACACCATCACTCTGCTAAACAAATAATTTCCTCAACACTGTCAAGCTATTCACTAAGTCTGCATTACTATTACTATTAGTCTTCTCATTGTTCCTATCACCCATCTCCTCCCACTTATTACTGCATGACTGCAACTTTGTTGCTTGTATCCTTATATTGACTATTTCCTAGTACGATATGATTGCTTTTTGACCCTATGACTATCATTAAACGTTGTACCTTGATTCTTGACGAATGTATCTTGTCTTTTATGTACATTGAGAGCTTATGTACCAAAAACAAATTCCTTGTGTGTCCAATCACACTTGGCCAATAAAGAATTCTATTCTATCTATTCTGTTCCATTCTATGTTGAATTGAGTTACTTATTATAAAATACAGGCAGGAAATGAATGAATGAATGAATGAATGGGGTTTATTGTTATGCCTGTTGGATGATGGATATTTTATTTAACAAATATTTCATATGAATATTCGCATGCCATGATATACTTATAGCTAAAAAAAATCAAAACTGGGTTGCCAGTGGTTTGAATCAACAGTTTGTAACTTGTTAAGAGATGTTGAGAACATGAAGTATTGATTGACAAAAACACCCAAATAAGGAAAATATTGCACTGACATGTTTTGCCAAGTACAAAAAATCCTAATCCAATCTTCAATTTATTATTAAAAACTCATGTTTAAAATCTTTTTTAAAAAAGGTTCAATATTTTGTTCCTTGTTTGAAAGAATAAAACATTCACTGTTACATTTCAAGTCCTAGTCACTCACTCTAGAATATATATGGCTGTCATGTAAAGCATTCACACAGCCAGTAGAAAAGGCATTAGAAATTTCTACACACCAGTGCTAATGAAAGAAATAAAAACTATTTGCTAGATTGAGCAAATCCTAACAGCCAACTGTGAATCATTTCAAAGAAATATAATGGGATTATATGCACACACAAAAAGTGTGCACACACTTATAGCATTTAGTGTGAAACAAAGTGGCTTTGTGGTGTGCATAAACATGGAGACAGTTAGAAGCAGCTTCCAAAGTAGCTCTGAGTGTTGCAAACAATGAAAAAGCTTTAAATGATTAGCACTCCAAGCACCTGTTTTGAATGCTTTGCCCAGATCTTTTAGTAAATATATTTGAGATAGCATGGGAATGTTGGCAAGATTTTTAATTTGGATTTTGTTTTGCAATAATATTTTTTTGTATATGTTACTGTGCTTTGAAAGCCTGTTAAAGTTTGGCTCATAAAACCCCTTGATTCAAAAGATTAAAAAATAAATTATATAGTAAACCTGACCCTTTGACATGAGACAACTTATGAAAGTATTTGTATTGATTTTTGCTGTTATTTGGTATGATGGCAAAGCTCCTTAGAGAATTTAAAGTCCAGAGTTTGTGAGGGAAGCTGTCAATTTATCCATCATTGTAATTATATTCAGGGAAAATATTTATTTATTTATTTATTTTATTTATTAATTCAATTTATATACCGCCCTTCTCCCGAAGGACTCAGGGCGGTTTATAGCCAAATAAAAAACAGATTCCACAAAAATTAAAAAACATTTTAAAAAACTAATTCAATTAGGCCGAAAATAGACTAAAACTATAATAAAACCCATATTAAAACTACATTAAGCCAGCCCTGCGCGATAAAACAAAAAGGTCTTTAGTTTGCGTCGAAAGGTCGGAGGTCAGGGAGTTGACGTATCCCTACAGCTCATTCTAGAGGACAGGAGCCCCCACAGAGAAGGCCCTCCCCCCTGGGGGCCGCCAGTCGACATTGTTTGACTGACGGTACCCTGAGGAGACCCTCCCTATGGGAGCGCACGGGTCGATGGGAGGCTAATGGTAACAGCAGGCGGTCCCGTAAATAACCCAGTCCTATGCCATGGAGCGCTTTAAAGGTGGTAACCAACACCTTGAATTGCACCCGGAAGACCATCGGAAGCCAGTGCAGCTTGCACAGGAGAGGTGTCACATGGGAGCCTCGAGATACTCCCTCTATTACCTGTGCAGCCGCATTCTGGACCAGTTGGAGCCTCCGGGTGCTCTTCAAGGGGAGCCCCATGTAGAGAGCATTACAGTAGTCCAGACGGGAAGTGACGAGGGTGTGAGTGACCGTGCATAGGAAAACCCGGTCTAGGACTACTAAAATTGGAGATAAGCCTGGATCTATATTTATTGATTTATATGCTGAAGTACTGTACATTTCTTCCAACACCTACCCATCATTCAAAGTGGTTTAAACCACATCACAATAAAGCAACAAGGCTTAGGAAAAAAAGCATATGAGATGAAAAATGTTGAGCAGATAAAAATTATATACAAGCAAAATTTATCCAGCTAGGCAGAGGTTTGCCAGAAAAGCTTTAAATGATTAGCACTCCAAGCACCTGTTTTGAATGCTTTGCCCAGATCTTTTAGTAAATATATTTGAGATAGCATGGGAATGTTGGCAAGATTTTTAATTTGGATTTTGTTTTGCAATAATATTTTTTTGTATATGTTACTGTGCTTTGAAAGCCTGTTAAAGTTTGGCTCATAAAACCCCTTGATTCAAAAGATTAAAAAATAAATTATATAGTAAACCTGACCCTTTGACATGAGACAACTTATGAAAGTATTTGTATTGATTTTTGCTGTTATTTGGTATGATGGCAAAGCTCCTTAGAGAATTTAAAGTCCAGAGTTTGTGAGGGAAGCTGTCAATTTATCCATCATTGTAATTATATTCAGGGAAAATATTTATTTATTTATTTATTTTATTTATTAATTCAATTTATATACCGCCCTTCTCCCGAAGGACTCAGGGCGGTTTATAGCCAAATAAAAAACAGATTCCACAAAAATTAAAAAACATTTTAAAAAACTAATTCAATTAGGCCGAAAATAGACTAAAACTATAATAAAACCCATATTAAAACTACATTAAGCCAGCCCTGCGCGATAAAACAAAAAGGTCTTTAGTTTGCGTCGAAAGGTCGGAGGTCAGGGAGTTGACGTATCCCTACAGCTCATTCTAGAGGACAGGAGCCCCCACAGAGAAGGCCCTCCCCCCTGGGGGCCGCCAGTCGACATTGTTTGACTGACGGTACCCTGAGGAGACCCTCCCTATGGGAGCGCACGGGTCGATGGGAGGCTAATGGTAACAGCAGGCGGTCCCGTAAATAACCCAGTCCTATGCCATGGAGCGCTTTAAAGGTGGTAACCAACACCTTGAATTGCACCCGGAAGACCATCGGAAGCCAGTGCAGCTTGCACAGGAGAGGTGTCACATGGGAGCCTCGAGATACTCCCTCTATTACCTGTGCAGCCGCATTCTGGACCAGTTGGAGCCTCCGGGTGCTCTTCAAGGGGAGCCCCATGTAGAGAGCATTACAGTAGTCCAGACGGGAAGTGACGAGGGTGTGAGTGACCGTGCATAGGAAAACCCGGTCTAGGACTACTAAAATTGGAGATAAGCCTGGATCTATATTTATTGATTTATATGCTGAAGTACTATACATTTCTTCCAACACCTACCCATCATTCAAAGTGGTTTAAACCACATCACAATAAAGCAACAAGGCTTAGGAAAAAAAGCATATGAGATGAAAAATGTTGAGCAGATAAAAATTATATACAAGCAAAATTTATCCAGCTAGGCAGAGGTTTGCCAGAATAGTTTTTATCAGTTAGGTCCCAGAGAACCTCAGAATCTGCCTGTCGTAATAGAAACATCATTTCTCATAGCCCATTTATCCATGCTCCAGGAAGATTATGCAGAAAGGCTATTCAACCAGCAGATTTTGAATAGCTCTCCCACTGATATTTAAGACACAAACCCACCCAGAATTATCTAGCGAGAAGGAATCTGAAAAAAACGATCTATGAACTGGGAGACAGGAATCTACAGGAAATGAAGGCAGAAAAATAGAGGGGAAGGGCAAAGGAAGGTTACATTGTATAAGTAAGACAAGAAAAATTTTGATTGGATCAAAACCTCATAGCTCATATACTAAATTTTAATGCATATTTGAATGAGTCATATCCCTACAAATGTATTAAGAATTTATAAGAATTCAATTTTAATTTGCATAACTATATATAATATTCAATATGCACTCATGTTGAGTTTTGAAGCCATATTTTTCAACCAAATGCTTCCTTTTGGCTCCTTTTTCTGGATTTACTGGGATTCAAAAAGTGTGAAGAGGAGGAATTCCTTTCAGTAAATGCTTTAAATGAACTTTGTTGGCCTGAGCAAACAAAACAATGATTATTTTTTTTTGCTTCTAATCACTAAGAATAAAAATGTTCACATTTTTGCATTCTGATGCCTAAAGAAAAAGCAACTTTTACAAAAGTCAATAAAATGGCTCAAGGTCAAAGACAGGGGTTCCTTTGAGGAATGAATGAAATAAATAAATACCACTAAGTAAATAAAAAATAAGCACTTATTTCCAATTCTTCAGAAATAAGCAAGGCTACCATTTTTTCCTCCAAATTTCACATCTCAATTCAGCTAGAAAAGGGAAAACCTTCTGTGTTCAACCATCAGCAATTCTTTAATATAGCCTCTGTTGATGTAATAGGGCTATTTTTAACCCTAAATGCGGGGGGGGGGGGCCTGGTAAATGTGCCTGCAATAGAAAAACTGTCTCTCCACTGTCCCAGTTTCCCCATGAAAAATATCACTTAGAAATTAATCTTTTAAAAACCCTCCAATAGTAGTAGCAGAAACTGCTTTAAAAATTAGATGCTATACAGCAGCGGCCCCCAACCTTTTGCGCATCAGGAACTGGTTGCGTGGAGAAAGTTTTTTCCGCAGACCGGAGAGGGTATGGTAATAGAATAGAATAGAATAGGAATAGGAATAGGAATAGAATAGAATCTGGAAGTGAATCTGGAAGAGGTCCTCTAGTCCAGCCCCCTGCTCAAGCAGGAGAACCTATACCATTTCAAACAAATGACTGTCTAGTCCAGTGATGGTGAATCTTTTTGGCAAAGTGCTCAAACCTGTTCTGTCCCCCCTCACCTCCGTCCAAGCGATGGCTTATTTAGCTGGCACTATCAGCTCTGGCAGCAAACTAGCGAGCGTCTGCCAAGTGACTCTGTTATCTCCCTTGATGCCGATGAGTCACCCAGGAACAAACAGTACTTCAGCTCTAGTTAAGCAGTTGATTTGCCTGCTATGAAGAAGCATAGCAGGCCTTGCTGGTTTTATATCCTGTGGGGTGTGGTTCCATGACTCAGCACTTCCTCGGCCTGCCCCACCCCTGCTTCTGTTGTTCCCGCCTCTCCTGCCTACGAAACCTAGGGTCCAGCCAGGCCTGATTGCCATCAGCTGGGTCTGGAGGTGTGGCCTGGGGAGGGAAAGAGTCAGGGGACGGAGGCCTCGTTATCTCCTCCACCTAGCCTGCCTCTTGCTCCTGGAGCTGAGCCAGGGAAGCCGGTGCTCCCGAGGTAAGTCCTGATGGCCCTTCCTCCTCACTTTCCAAGTCCCTTTCTGGCAGGGGGCCCGGCTCAGGGGGCGCAGACACAACAAAAGCAAAGCGCCAGAAACCCGACGACCAGCTAGTCGGCATGCATATGTGCCTCAGAAAACCGACTACCAGCTTGCTGAGCTGGGGCGACGGCACATGTGCCCACAGAGGGCTCTGCATACCACCTCTGGCACGCGCGCCATAGGTTCGCCATCACAGATCTAGTCTCTTCCTAAAAACTTCCAGGGATGGAGTGTCCATGATTTCTGAAGGCAAGATCCCACGGATGAGGCTTTGCTTGTCCCTGGTGTACAGAAACTAGTTTTGGGAACTATTTATCAAAAAGAACAGTACTCTGCAGTTAATGTATGATAAAAGAAAGAGAAGCATCCATTTCCTGACATACATGTTTACCAATTCAACCCAATGGCTGGTTAAGCTGCCCTCTCTTGATGTGGATCTTACAGAGATACATTTGGGCAGAAAGTATTCAAAGAGAGGGCAAAGTCCAAAAGCAGAGTCACAAAGAAATAAAGCGTTGAAAAGCCTGTTTGATGTGGCCAAATAAACAGGATAAAACAAGGTAAAACTATACATGGATCCTCAGCCAGCAAGACTCTATTATTTGTGGAAACAGAATTTAACTGGTAGAATTTAACTCCCCACTTTAAGGCTTGTTGCCTTTGACACATTTATTTCTCAAAACTTTGTCCTTGCAAGTATTGCTTTCCCTGCGCATCAAAAGTTGATGTATTTACATAAAGGCGGCTTCCTGGGTTCAGAAAAGTAAGCACTTATTTCAGAAAGGAATAAATGTGTCAAAGGCAACAAGCCTTAAAGTGGACATGAAACTTAGAGAAGGGAATTATTCTGACATTGTTGTATTCTCAGTCTAGCAACCCAGAGATAACAGGGAACAACAAGCAACTGATGGAAAAGTCAATTGCCAAGAAGTCAATTGTAGAAATCAATAATTTAGGATAAGTTCTTCTAAACATTGTTTTCCATCTATGTTTCAGCAAATGGAATTTAGTGCTGTGAGATAACATAAACCCTGTATTAAAAGGATATGTAAATGCTTCTCACGGTATACCATAATACAAAACTGAAAATGAATAAATTGCAGTGCCTTCCAGCAAAATTAAACTACAGAACTTTCAGATGGTTTGGAAAAGAAAATAAATTTTATTTTGATATAGTTTGCTTGGTCCTCAGAGCAAGAACACTTCCGCCTTGAGAGAAGAAAAACAAAGTAAGTAACAAATCCTGGCTCTTTGTTCTATGTTCTGACTACAGTACTTATTTCCAGCCAGTTAGATTCACTTGATGTAAGAAGATCCTGAAAACACAACAACTGCACTGTTGCGATTAGATCCTATTAAAATGGGGAAGGGGGTGCTAGTGAGACAAAGACTGCCATTTCCACTCTGGCTGATTCCAGAAGCATGAAACAAGGATTAATGCAGCTATGCATACCAATGGCATAGAGACGATTACAAAACTGTCTGTCTTTGCAGGAGAAGAGGGTACACTGAAAAATCGCCTCTGAAATCTTCTCTGAAACATAAATGGATTCTTAGTTTTGTCTTTTTAAATCAAATGTTGTACAAACAATTAGCATCAGCTTTTCTACACCAATCGTTTGGGTTACTATTACAATTCCTCAGAACAGATAATACGACTGTTGTTACAGACTTTGCTGGGAAAAACAGGTAAAACCATCTTACCTAAAAAGAAATGGTGCCATGGCACTGCTCCAAAAAAAATTACATGCTGGAAAAGCACAAAGGAAACGCAGGAAGAGAATGCCTTTCAGTTTCCAACTGAAAGAGAGGCAATCAGCATGGAAATATTGTAACAGATCAAACTAAGATCTTAATATTCTCTGAAAGGAGTCATCCCCTTCTTCTAACCTATTCACAATATAGTCGAAGGAACAAAAGACATTCTTCCTCTACATCAACTCATTTGCTGTATTTACAAAACCACCTAAGTAAATCTGCATTCCAATCCTATTTTTGTGGGAGGGTTTTAGCAAAGCAGTTTGGAAGAGATTAAAGCTAGTGTCTGGTAGTGGAAGCAGATGTAAAGATTTTCTGGAAAAATAGCTGGATTAACTTATTGCCACAAAAGGAGTCTTGGATGCATCATAAGGTACAGTGCTCAATTCTTTATGGTATTATCTTTTACTCCAATGAATGTATTGTTTTTTGAGTGCAAAAAAATACTCATTAAAATCTTCTGTGATCACTATAGATATAGAAGTGCTGAATTTGTCACTATACACAATTTGATACTTTTTGATACCAAGAGCTTTGTTAAATCTGTTTGTGAACTAGTCCACAAAAACTTACATTGTAACACACAAACAGAGGTTTGTTCAAGTATACTTTCTTACATTTGAAGGCTGGAAGCCTGAACAAAACATGCAGCTTAAATTTGGGTATGCAAACATGAGTCACAATATTTCAAGTTTTTATGTTCCTCAATGAATGCAATGTTGTAAATAATCAGCAAATGGATTTTAATCAGAACTTTATCATTTAAAATACTTATTTTCATAAGAATCTCAGGCATCAAGCAGAGGAAAAAAATAAGCAACCCAGAATTAACTTAACAAGTTGTTGATTGTTGTTCCTAACTACAAAACAATCTTTGACGTTAAAACCGCATTTACAAGTTTCTAATATTTCCACATGTATGTGTGAAAAAGAACTGCTTTTCCTATCTACAAGAAAAATAATTCATGTATATAAACAAACAGATAAAATACCGGCTTGGCATATCACAACTATAGCTACACCACCATCTGTATTGGCACTGGTGCTTTAAGTAAGCAATATTGTCCGAAGAGGTACAAAACTCGTTGCATGATCTGTCATACTTTCAAGCCCGGCCAGGGCTAAATCTTTCTGAAAAGGAAAAGGACCAGGCGGAGGATTCTGCTTTATTAATGGAGATCTGCCTCTTAGACCACTTTCAGATAACCTGACCAGAAGTGGGGGGGGGTCCTGTATGGATACCACGCCTGTCCCCAACCCGAGGTGATGACTCTGGAATCCACCTTCCAACCATGGAGCTAAAACGTCCCAAAGAAATTACACGCTGGAAAAGCACAAAGGAATTGCAGGAAGAGAAAGGCCCTATATAACCTGGATCCCGTTTCCAACTGAAAGAGAGCCAATCAGCATGGAAATCTTAATATTCTCCGAAAGGAGCCACCCCGCCCCCACTCCTTCTAAGGGAAGAAAGGCAGTTTAAAATAGCCTATTCACAATATAGTCGAAGGAACTTTTCCCCCACGACCTGGATGATTGAGAATCTCCAGAGACACGGAGCTAAAAGGGGGAGGAAGCCGGGACCCAGGGCCAATCCCGTCGCCCTTGGCCCTCCCCACACACCCCCCACTCGGGGCCCGGGGCATGTCCGCCGGAGAGCCGCGCCTGCTCGCCCGAGGGAGAGAAGCCTGGCGCCATTCCGGCACGCGAGGCGGGGGCGGCCGTCCGGGCGCCGCTTTACCTGCTTGCAGCAGCTGCATGGCGTGGGTGAAGGAGGGGTCCAGGCTGTCCTTCTCGGCCATCAGCTCGGGCAGGTACTTGTTCTCGGGCTCCGTCTTGGCCGCCGAGACGGCCCCGGGCATCAGTGGGGTGGGCGCCACGCTGGGCGCCGGCGGGGCCGAGCTGGTGGCCGAAGGCGGCAGGAGCGGCGGCGGCTGAGGCCCGCGCGCCCCGCCGCCGCCGCCTCGGGCCGCCCGCCGCGGGGAAGCCGCCGCCTGAGGCGACTGGAGTCGGGCCACCCCGGCGGGGCCCGGCGCCCGGCCCAGGCGGGCGGCGGCGGCGGCGAGGTCCTCGCGGCGCTGCATCCGCGGCCGAAGGAGCGGCAAAGGCGCGCGAGGGAACAGGGTTGCCACGCCGACGGAGCACCGGGGCCACCGGGGCGGGAAGCGGAAAGAGGGGTAGACGCGGCGCCCGTGCTTGCGCTTCCGGCCTTTCTTTCCACCGCGCGCCAACTACGGCCACCGCTAACCGCTCCTCGAGTCAATGCCCGACTGCGCCTGCGCAGGACTCGCCGAGCCTTCCTCTGCGCAGGCGCACGGGAGGCCCGCTTCACCGAAAAGCGACAACCCCCCTCCAGACCAGGCGCGCAGGCGCCGTCTTAGCTGAAAAGCGAGTCCCCTTTTTCTCCACGCACATGCGCATCAGGGCCAGGCGAGATTTCTTTGTCGGGGTGGAGCACGTGGTGCCTTTTGGTAGCCTCTCCGGTCATCTGAGTGGGTTCTTGCGAGAGGCTGAATCGTGCAGTATCGATACTGCAAGTCCTTGTTCTCATTGGAAGAAAAAACACACAAATAACGCTTTGTAGCAGGGTAAATGTTATTTGGCATAAATGAGATATTTCAGACCAGAGGGGTCTGGAGATGTAGCGCAGAGACTGGTCTTTAAGGCACGTTTGATAAAGCTACATTTTTTTTCGCTCTATTTCGTTGGCTAGCAGTAGACCGTAATGTCATTTATTCGACCTCTCCTCCCTGCGACTTCATGAGATATTTTCTTGCACGGTTTTTTAGTAGCAGATCATAGCAGATCAGCCGTGAGCTGAAAACGCACTTATTTATTCAAGCGGGACTGGCTTAATATTTTTAAATTTTTAACGGGTTCTATTATTTTAGGGTTCGAAATTTTAAATTCTAAATTTTTTAATGTTGGCCATTTTTTCTAATATGCTCGGTTTTAATTGTATATTTTTTATGTTTTTTTGGTTTTTGGCAGTACACCGCCCTGAGTCCCTCGGAAGAAGGGCGGTATAAAAATTTAATAAATAAATAAATAATGGTTTATCGTTAGTTTTTTGCTTGTGTCCCCATGTACTCAATGTTTCTCAACCTTGCCAACTTTAAGATGTGCAGACTTCAGCTCCTAGAATTCCCAGCCAATTGGCCTAATCCACTGCCCTGTGGTCTTCCTAATTAGATTCAGCATGTTTCGAACATCTTGCCAAGGTTGGCAAGATGTTCCATATAGTTAGTTATAAAGTCTCTTTTAAAATAGGACTTCTGCGATAACAATTCATTTATTTATTGCATGCATAGGCTATCCCAATCTGATGGCTTACAAAACATAATAAATACAGACAATAGAAACACCATACAAGAGGGAATAATAATAATAATAATAATAATAATAATAATAATAATAATAATAATAATAATAATAATAATAATAATATTTTAATTTGTCTACCGCCCTTCTGCCGAAGGACTCAGGGCGGTGAACAGGAGAACAAGCGGTGAATAATCTGGAGAAAATCAGCAAATTTCAAAAACCAGGGGTCGGTCAGCCGCAGGATGAGGTCTCAAGAACTCTCCAGGAGGACTTGAGTAAGAGCAGTACAAATTGGGGGGGGGAAGGGGAATTGATGTTTCAGGGAGGGTATTATGGCAGTTTTACAACAGTTTTTGTAGCCTGTTTGAACCATAAGGATGTGCATTGATTTGTTGTTGTTAGTTGCGAAGTCGTGTCTGACCCATCGCGACCCCATGGACAACATTCCTCCAGGCCTTCCTGTCTTCTACCATCCTCTGGAGTCCATTTAAACTCACACTGACTGCTTCAGTGACTCCATCCAGCCACCTCATTCTCTGTCGTCCCGTTCTTCTTTTGCCCTCAATCTTTCCCAGCATTAGGCTCTTCTCCAGTGAGTCCTTCTTCTCATTAGGTGGCCAAAGTATTTCAGTTTCACCTTCAGGATCTGGCCTTCTAAAGAGCAGTCAGGGTAGATCTCCTTTAGGACTGACCGGTTTGATTGCCTTGCAGTCCAAGGGACTCGCAGGATTCTTCTCCAGTACCATAGTTCAAAGGCCTCAATTCTTTGGCGCTCAGCCTTCCTTATGGTCCAACTTTCACAGCCATACATTGCGACTGGGAAAACCATAGCCTTGACTATACACATTGATTAGAAAGAATGAAATACAAAAGAATATGATGAAATGAGCTAAGGACATTGGACACAATACAGATAATCCTTGAGTTACAATATAGGTAGTCCTCAATTTATCACAATTTTGAGCTCATAATTTCTGTTGTTAAGTGAGACATTTGTTAAGTGAATTTTGTCCCCTCTCATGACCTTTCTTGCCCCAGTTGTTAACTGAACCACTGCAGTTAAGTTAGCAACACGGTTTTTAAGTGACTTCCCTATTGACTTTGCTTGTCAGGAGTTCGCAAAAGGTGACCCCAGGGCACGGTAACCATCATAAATATAAGTCAGTGGCCAAGTATCTGAATTTTGATCATGTGTCTATGGGGATGGTGCAATGGTTGTAAGTGTGAAAAATGGTCATGTCACTTTCTTCAGTGCCGTTGTAATTTCGAACGGTCATTAAACGAACTGTTGTAAGTCGACTATCTCTAGCAATAACACTTAGACTTATATACCACTTCACAGTGCTGTATAGTCCTCTATAAGTGGTTTACAGGGTCAGCATATTGTCCCCCAACAATTTTATTGACCTTGGAAGGTTGGAAAGCTGAGTCAGCCTTAAGCCTGGTGAGATTCGAATTCTTCAATAAAAGACTAGAATTTCCATTGCTAATCAATGTGGCCATAAAGCATTACATCATTTGACTGCATTGCTTAGTGATGGCAATCCCAGCATTACTGTTAGCCCTAAACATCTGCAAGATCTGCTAGTCTGGTATGCCTCCCAAATAGAATCCAAACTGAAAAGGTAAATTAATATCTTTAGATATAAACAAGGAGAGGCACCTCATAGATAAAAAGTGTGGAGCCCTTTAGAAAGGTAGGGTTATATACAGTTCAAACACATTGGATTTGGAGTGAGTTCTTTCATTGGTTAGCATCATTTGATTCATAGAATAGAATAGAATAGAATAGAATAGAATAGAATAGAATAGAATAGAATAGAATAGAATAGAATAGAATTTTTTATTGGCCAAGTGTGATTGGACACACAAGGAATTTGTTTTGGTGCATATGCTCTCAGTGTACATAAAAGAAAAGATATGTTCATAAGAATTCTAAGATACAACGCTTAATGATAGTCATAGGGTACAAATAAGCAGTCAGGATCTTGCATGCATGCTTAGCAACTTTATATGTACCACATTACATTTCACAGCATTCCATCATAGTATGATCTTGTTAATGCTCATCCTCATTCATAAAGTCTAGTTTTTACATTATAGTGAAGCATAATGGGTTTGCAAGTTTCTAGAGTTCAAATCTTTGTACATTCCTTGTCTTTAGCATGTTTGAACTGGTTCTTAATCAGATTTTCACATTCTTCATGGAAAATTTGCTTTGTTACTTCTAAGAACTGAAAACTTTTATTAAAGACATTCCTAGTTACTGAAAATATTAAGGCCCCCCTCTCATGCTCCCATCAGTATCTGTTGCCAGTTTTAACTGAATTTCATTGGTTGTTCGATGAAGACCCACCCTTATCCAAGAGAAAGACATTTCTCTTCGAGGGTGGTCTTGGTGACATTGTCTGGGATGAGTTTGACCCTGTGGCTCCCGAGGACATGGACAGGTTGTTGGGTAGACTGAATGCCACCACGTGTTTACTGGACCCGTGCCCCTCCTGGCTGGTGCTGGCCACTCAGGAGGTGACACGAGGCTGGCTCCAGGCGATTACGATCGCTTCTTTGGTGGAGGGTGTCTTTCCGGCCGCCTTGAAAGAGGCGGTGGTGAGACCACACCTTAAGAAGCCTACCTGGACCCGCTGTTTTAGGTAATTATCGTCGGTCTCCAACCCGCTCATGCGAAGGTTGTAGAGAGTATGGTGGCATATCAGTTTCCCCTGCACCTGGATGAAACCGTCTATCTAGACCCGTTCCAGTCCGGTTTCCGGCCCGGTTACAGCACAGAGACGGCTTTGGTCGCGTTGGTGGATGATCTCTGGAGGGCCAGGGATAGGGGTTGTTCCTCTGCCCTGGTCCTATTAGACCTCTCAGCGGCTTTCGATACCATCGACCATGGTATCCTGCTGCGCCGGCTGGAGGGATTGGGAGTGGGAGGCACCGTTTATCGGTGGTTCTCCTCCTATCTCTCCGACCGTCGCAGTCGGTGTTGACAGGGGCAGAGGTCGGCCCGAGGCGCCTCACTTGTGGGGTGCCGCAGGGATCGATCCTCTCGCCCCTTCTGTTTAACATCTACATGAAGCCGCTGGGTGAGATCATCAGTGGTTTCGGCGTGAGGGATCAGCTGTATGCGGATGACACCCAGCTGTACCTTTCCACGCCGGACCACCCCCACGAAGCTATCAAGTGCTGTCCCGGTGTCTGGAGGCCGACGGGTCTGGATGGGGAGAAACAGGCTCAAGCTCAATCCTCCAAGACAGAGTGGCTGTGGATGCCGCATCCCGCACAGTCAGCTAAATCCGGCTGACCATCGGTGGCGAGTCATTGGCCCCGATGGAGGGGGTGCGCAACTTAGGCGTCCTCCTGGACGAACGGCTGTCTTTGGAAGATCATTTGACGGCCGTCTCCAGGAGAGCGTTCTACCAGGTTCGCCTGGTACGCCAGTTGCGCCCCTTTCTGGACCGAGATGCCCTGTGCACAGTCACCCACGCACTCGTGACGTCTCGCCTGGATTACTGCAATGCTCTCTACATGGGGCTCCCCTTGAAGGGCATCCGGAGGCTGCAGTTAGTCCAGAATGCGGCTGCGCGGGTGATAGAGGGAGCCCCTCGTGGCTCCCGTATAACACCCATCCTGCGCAGACTGCACTGGCTACCTGTGGCCTTCCGGGTGCGCTTCAAGGTTTTGGTGACCACCTTTAAAGCGCTCCATGGCATAGGGCCGGGTTATCTACGGGACCGCCTACTGCTACCGAATACCTCTCACCGACCCGTGCGCTCTCACAGAGAGGGACTCCTCAGGGTGCCGTCAGCGAGGCAATGTCGTCTGGCGACGCCCAGGGGAAGGGCCTTCTCTGTGGGGGCTCCCACCCTCTGGAATGAACTGCCCCCAGGACTTCGTCAGCTTCTGGACCTTCGGACCTTCCGCCGCGAGCTTAAAACATACTTATTTAACTGCGCAGGACTGAGCTAGATTTTAATTTGTGGGTTTTAACTTGGGTTTTAATTTTTTTTATATTTTTTAATTATTAGGCTTTTGAATAAGTTTTTTAATTGTTTTTAGATTGTATTTATTGCTTTTAAATGCCTGTAAACCGCCCTGAGTCCTTTGGGAGATAGGGCGGTATATAAATATAAACAAACAATAAATAAATAAATATTAAAAGGGAGGGATAAGTCTTTCTGTAGGGTATAGAAAGAAACAATACATACTTTTGGTACATGTGAGGCATTAGAAAACAACAAATCAAATCATAATAGATATTGATTGGACATGAGGAAAGACATATATCCTTTTTTATTTTAAATAATTTTTTTTCCCCATAACAACAACAACAAAAAACACATTCTCATCAAACAATTACAATGTGCTGAAGGGGTATACATATCTTCTTGTGCAATACATATCTTATGTTGTCTTTTCTAACATATCTTTCCTTCTAACCAATGGTAAAATAAATTCCATATATAATTATATTGCTTATCTTTTTGATCTCTAATTTCAGATGTCAATTTACTCATCTCTGCACATTCCATCATCTTCCTAATTATTCCATCTTGCAAAGGTAATTTCTCATTTTTCCAGTTTTTAGCAAACACAATCCTGGCTGCTGTAATAATATTCATAATCAAATATTTTATATCTCTAGTATATATCTCAGGAATAATTCCCAACAAAAAAGCTTCTGGCTTAAAGTCTATATGTTTTTTAATCATTTTCTCCAACCACGTGTGTATTTTAGTCCAATATCTTTTTGCTTCCACGCATGTCCACCACATATGGTAATAGGATCCAGTTGTCTGATGACACTTCCAGCATTTTTCAGATTTATCCTTGAACGTTCTAGCAATTCTTGTCAGGGATAGATGCCACCTGTAAAACATCTTATAAAATTCTCTTTATATGCTGTAGACATTGTCATTTTATAATTATACATCCATAATTTCTGCCAGGCATCTAGATCTATCCCATGGCCAAAATTCTTCCCCCAAGCAATCATTCTCTCTTTTACTTGTTGTTCTCCCAATTTTTCCTCTAGTAAATATCCATACAATTTTCTAATCAAATTGTCATCAGGACCTGTTAAAATCTTATCAAAAATGGTTATATTATTATAAAAGCCTTCTGTTTTAACATCTTTATCATATCTGGATTGTATTTGTAAGTAGGAAAACCAATTCACTATTATACCATCTGCCTCTAATTCCGATTTGGATTTTAACTCACCCTTTTCATTCAACAATTCGTTATACTTAACAATATGTTCCTGTCTAAATGTTATTGAATATGAGAATGCCTCAATAGATGATACCCAAATTGGAATTTTCAAAAAATGACTTTTCTTTGTCTTCTCCCAATTTGACAACAACGCTTCTCTAATTAAAAGTCTTCTAAAATATCCCTGTGTTTTAGCTTGTCCATACCATAAGAAAGCATGCCACCCCAACAACAAATCATGTCCTTCCAAAGTCAATATTCTATTATTTCTCAAGGTTATCCATTCTTTAATTCACATCAAACTTGCTGCCTGGTAATAAAATTCCCAATGAAAGACAGATATCCTTAAAAGATATTGCAGCTTCTCCTTTTCCCTCTGGGCTTATTTAATGCTTGCAGCACTCAAAAATTCCAGAATACAGCCCTACTGTTTAGTTTCTACATATGCTAGTTTTTGCACAACAAAGTAAATGGTTTCGGTTAAAAGAAAAACATGGTTTCCTGAACTTCAAAAGGAGGTGTGGGTGCTATGCTAAAATGCTAATATCGTCATTAAACACCAAATAGTATGACCGCATTGCCTAGTAACAGTAAACCCGGTCCCAATTGCTGTCGTAATTTGTGGACTACCTGTTGGAAGCTTGGCACAAGAGGGCCATTTTGGCTGCTTTTTAAAATGTCCTGGGGCCGGGGGGGCGGGGGCATGAATTTCCCAAAGTGTGGAGGCCACAACAGAATAGGGCTGCCCTCTGAGCTATTTCCCCTTAACCTCTATTGGCTGCAGCAGAGTTCCCCAACTCTGGTTGCCCAGAGCAGAGGGAGGGGAAAAATGGGATTATTTTGTGGGGGGGGGGCAAGCACATGTGCGCATGCATGCATGCATATGAGTGCCCCTGAAATTCACGACCTGAGCATGAGTGTGGATGCGAGCACCCGCAAGGACACAAGTAAGGCCGTGTGCACATGGGGAGGTGAGTGTACTGGCTGGCCCCTCACGCAGCCCACTGGCATTCAGCCCACAGTCTGGTAGTACAGGTTGGGGACCTCTGGGCTACAGGAAGGAATGGGGGGACTCATAAGTTCTTCCTAGGCAAGCACATTTGACTTTTGCAGGCAAGGCTGTATTTGTTGTATGGATGTGATATGCACTAGCTTTCTTTTAGAGTGTTTTTAATCTTTTCTGTCTAGTTTTCAGCTGGGGATTTCCTTGAGGTTTCTCATCCAAACTTTATTTATTTTTTTATTTTATTTATTTAATCACAACAATATATATAAGTATCATACAAAAAGATTATATAGTATATAAACATATATATGAGTAAATATTAGAAGGTATAAGCATATATATATATATATATCAGAAGAAGAAAAAGAAAAACAATAGGAGAGGAATGGTAGGCACGTTTGTGCTCTTATGCACGCCCCTTATGGTCCTTTTAGGAATGGGGTGAGGTCAATAGTAGAAAGTTTTTGGTTAAAGCTTTTGGGATTATGGGAAGAGACCACAGAGTCAGGTAAAGTGTTCCAAGCACTGATGATTCTGTTATAGAAGTCATATTTTCTGCAATCTAGATTAAGGCGGTTAACATTAAGTTTAAATCTATTGGTTGCTCTTGTATTATTGCAATTAAAGCTGAAGTAGTCTTTAATAGGAAGGACATTACAATAGATGATTCTATGAGTTAAACTTAGGTCTTGTCGAAGGCGACGGAGTTCCAAGTTTTCTAAGCCTAGGATTTCAAGTCTGGTGGGATAAGGTATTTTGTTGTTTTCAGAGGAATGGAGAACTCTTCTTGTAAAATATTTCTGGACATGTTCGATTGTATTGATGTCAGAAATGTGGTGAGGGTTCCAGACTGGCGAGCTGTATTCTAGAATTGGTCTAGCAAATGTGTTATATGCTCTGGTTAGTAGTGTAGTGTTTTTGGAAAAGAAGCTACGCAAGATTAGGTTTACAACTCTTAGAGCCTTTTTTGCTATGTAGTTGCAGTGGGCTTTGGCACTTAGATCATTTGATATGAAAACTCCAAGGTCTTTAACAGGGTGGGGGTCATCTCCATCAAGTATGTACTTAGTGTTTGGGTTCTTTTTTCCAATATGTAAGATTGAGCATTTGCTGGTTGAGATTTGGAGTTATATTATATAAATACCTTATATTATATAATTTATAAGAGTCTATTTTTTCCTAACACCCTCCTAGATCAGGGGTGTCAAACTGGATTTCTTCGAGGGCCAGATTAGCATTGTAGTTCTCTGAGGGCCAGCAGGGGGAGCGGGGAGATGGGACGGACACCTCCTGCAGCACCCTGCCATTTTTGGCAGGCAGAGTTATGCAAGAGGTCATGGAGGCTCGTTTTGCCCACCAGAGGCACCGCGGGCTGGTCCTTTGATATTTCCAGGCCAACACCACCGGCCAGATTTAGGCACCCCTATTCTAGATGTACTGCAGATAGAATGACTTGATGCACACACCCAGTTTAAGGATCCTTGCAATAAATGGATATACATGTAGTGCTTGACTTTAAACCATTTGTTTAGCAATCATTCAAATTACAATGACACTAAAAAAGTGACTTACAACCGGTCCTTGCACTTACAACCATTGCATTATCAGTTAATGACCACATAATTCACTTAACAACAGCCTTGCTTAGCAACAGAAATGTTACTTTCAATCAGTCGTTGAGAACTACCTCTAAAACGGTAACAGAAAAAAGAAGACATACGAAAGGGATGGGTGCATGATTTTGTACAGTTTCAAATAATTATGTTCGTTTTGTTTATTTATGGGTGCTGTTTGGAAATTAGCAGCGTGTCAATAATTTCAATAAATACCTCAATGAGTCTTGAACCTCAGTTAGGGGATAGCATCATCCCTGCTGCAGTCAAAGGTTGTCTTCCCACACTGGGCTGGGCTGACTGCTGTCAGAGATGAAGAACAAGATAGCAGTTCCACATTGGGGTCACCCTCAGTGGACAATTTCTTCAGTATTGCTGACGTGCAGGTATCAAAAGGGGTAGATCTTGCATTGCTGTATCTGCCATTTTGCCTTTTTTGACCCTCCCCCCAACACCAGCAAGCTGTGTAGTGCAACATTTCTCTCCTCCGATATCTTCGGATCAATCCCATCCCCCTAATATCTAAGCTAGGGGTCTCCAAACTTGGCAACTTTAAGACTTGCAAACTTCAACATGGGGAAGTTGAAGTCCACATATCTTAAAATTGCCAAGTTTAGAGACCCCTGGCTTAAGCCATGGTCCCACCTGCCCTACCATTGCAACCTTCAGTATTCTTGATGGGTGTGGGGGAAACGTGGAAGCCTGATGATTAGTTGCCCAATAAGTCTGTATCTTTTGGTTGGAGCAGGAAAGCAGTTTTCTACTGCTCTCTGCTGGCAGAAACTGAAATGCTGTTGAGCAGAGACACACCTTCTATAATACTAATGATGGCATTCACCTGGCTCATTAGTTTCACTGGTTACACACCATCATCCAATTTCTCCCACCATTCCTAAATTCGATCCCTATTTTGGCTCAATTGCAGCCAAGCCATGATTAGAGTGGTATCAAATAATTATCTATCCAAGTACAATTAGTTCTTGACTTATGACCACAATTGGACCAGAATTTCTTTGCTAATCAGAGTGGTTGAGTGAGTCATGCCTAATTTTGCTAATTTTTTTAAAATGCTTGTCAACATGTTTCCCCTAAAAAAAACAGGGTCTTATTCTCTTTTGAACCCTGAAATAAGGGCTTGGCCTTATTATCGGGAGGTCTTATTATTTTGGGGTGCAGGAGGCCCCAGGCAGCTTGTGCACTCACAGCCAGGAGTCTGGCAGAGTGAGACTCCCTTCACGCGCCACCATCAAGCCCCTCCCCTTCCGCGGGGTGTGTGTGTTAGAACATGAGCAGCCCAAAGGCACCAAGCCGCGTGAGTGCCTGTCCCCACCCCCCACTCTGCTCACACACCTCCCAGGCCTCACCATGTCAATGTGGGCAAAGCCGGTGAGCCCCAGCTTGAGGAGCTCATAGCCAATGCCGCCGGCGCCCATCACCAGCACCTGTGCAGAAGCTACAGTCTGGGCCAGCTCTGCTTGCAGGGTCCAGCTCCAGCCATCACCATAGAGTGGGAAACACACTCCCAGAGTGGCCGCTGTCCGGGCTGGGGTTTGGAAGCTGCAGAGGCAGAGTTTGGGGGAGAAAAAGAAAGACTTCTGCTGCTTCTGCTTTTGGCTGCATTCAAGGAAAGCAGCAGAAGTCTTTCTTTCTCTCTCCCAAATTCTGCCTCTGCGGCTTCCAAACACCAGCCAGGGCAGCGGCCGCTTTGGGAGAGTGCTTCCCACTTTGTGGTGACGGTTGTCGGAGGCCTCTCCTTAGCCCCTGCTCCTCTCCACTCAGATTGCCCTGCAGTCCCCTCACCCGAGCGCTGACGACCAGAGTGCCCACCAGCAAGCCCGGAAAGCCCCTCTGCCTCGGCAGTCACTGGACTGGACGGCGATCAGCCCAGACTCTTCCTGGGGAAGCCTCACGGGACTCTTGCCCACCCTCCCTCCCGCAGGTCCAGTTTACTCTTTCCAGGCGCCTAGCAGCAAGACGCTGGGCAGCCGCACCGAGGGCAGCCCCGACAGACACAGCTCAGCCGGCACAGCCACAGCCAACGCTCTTCACCCACAGCTGAGCTTGGCCGCAAAGGGTCGCCAGCCTCTGTAGGCGGCAGCAATAATACCTGCAGTGCTTCAGCCATCCCCATCGAGACCTGCACGCAGCTGTGGGACACGCCAGGCCTGCTATTGTAGTCCTCCACGACTGCCCTCTGTGCATGGAAGCCTCTCTGTCGTTGGTGGCCGCCCTGCCAAGGAAGCCCCAGGGTGGTGATGCTTGCGCTGGGGCTACTATGGCAGGCGCTCAGTAGCAGGCTATGCAGACGCGCTGCCTGGGTGTAGGGGCAAGAGTGGATGGGCTGCCACCATGGCGCAGGAGAAGGAGCAGGCGCTTGAGGTCTGTGGTTCGTGGGGCGGGGGGGGCACAGGAGTTCACAGGGATGTGGCTGCCTTGGGAGGGTTGAGGGGGTGAGGGACCTGTGTGTGCGTGTGTCTGTGTGAGGGGGGAGCCTTATTTTTGAGGAGGTGTATATTTAGGCCCACCCCAAAAACCAGTCTTGGCTTTATTTTTGGGATGAGCCCTATTTTCAGAGTAATACGGTAGGTGAATCACAGAGTCATTAAGCAAATCTGTTTTCCCTCTTTGACGTTGCTTGTTGGATTGGGAATTCTGAGAGGTGAAGTCCACACATCTTAAAGTTGTCAAGTTTGAAAAATACTGTGTAGATAGGTGGAGGGAGGGAGGGAGTGGAAGAGAAAGAGAGTGCTCACACATAGATGTGGATTGCTATGGTAAGAACTGAATACTAATTATAATTATTTTCCAGGTTGATACGGGAATTGGAATTTAGCCAGTCCTCCTTCTTTTTGAAGCTTGATATATTGGAAGAGCACATACACACAAAAGAAAAGATTTGCTGCCGAAGTAGGAAGAAGCTTCATTTGAAAATAAATCAGTCTCTGGTATTCTTGAGCTATAGTTTAATCCATTCTTTCTAATAAGCCTCATTAATCAGAACCTTTAGGCTGATTTTGGAGATTAACGGCTTCTGGCCAGACTTTGTAAGGAAAATTTGACAAAACCCTACTGGCAGGAGATCACCCTACTATATTTATTTATCTATTTATTGATTTCATGTACATTACTTCAAACCCGTAACCTCATTGGTCATTTTTAGCAATAAAAGACTTTGAAACAGAAGCTATTAAAAATGCCAGCAAATTTCAGTGTAGCAGAAGTTAAAAATGTTAATCATAACACTCTAATCGCTCTAACAATCTAACTGGGTTAGGAGATTTTGTGAGCCCATATGGAGTAGTTCAGCTGCCTCTGATGCAAGATCTTTTATTATATAGTTATCATGTTTTATTTTTATAAATCTGATTGGCTTTTTTCATTTTTGAACTAATGGGTGGTGTAGAAATTTAATTGATAAATATGGGCTGGATCCATCTGCAAGAAGCAGCCTTGTAGGTACCTGGGAGCCAAGCCATGCTGTTCTTTCAATGTCCATAGCTATATGGGTGAGATGAAGTCTTCTGAAGGACACCTGTTCACCTGGTGCTTTGATTTTAGAAGTAACTGGCTGATGATTTTTCAAGTAGATGTCGCAGTGGACATGTCTTAAATCTCATTCAGCAGAGAGGTCTTATTATTGTTTATTATTTTACTGTTTTTACCTGTGCATTTTGCATAGGATCTTAGTGCATGTTGATTGATTTCATTTGATGTTGGCACAGCCCACCTTCAAAGTGACATATACAATGAATGGTACATGGTTCTCACCCAAAGTTTAGCTGTATGATTCCTAAAGTTACAAATAGCTGAAAATGTGTTCTGGCTCAATTTGTGGAAAACATAGTCAAATGAAACTTTCTAGCGTCAAGAAGGGCTGCTTATGCTGAAACAGCAGCAGCAAAGTTTCTGCCAACAAGAAGTCGATCTCAATAACTTCCAACATTCTTTGAGTCCCACTAAACATGTGGGTGGGAGAAATTTGGTAGATAATGCTACGGCTGGAATATCAGAAGGCTTTTGGAAATCCCCTTTTCCAAAGTTTCATCCAAATAATGACCACAGGCAGCTTTCACAACATGCACAATAAGGCATATTTGTGGCTTAGTGTTTTCTCCTTTTCCTCCCCCCCATCTCCTCTTCATCTTCCTCTTCTTCCCCCCTCCTCCTCTTCCTTTCTATACCATTTAGTTTACAACAAATATCAATAACAGTCTTAAAACAAGCCCCATGACTCTAGCAATGCTTGAAAACAATAAAACATGGTTACTTTATGATTCAGTGTGCCTTGCAAATTGAGGCAGGTAATTTACTGCAGTCAGTAGCTGTATCAAATGGCCGTGCAAGCCAAAGGTTCACATTTACGCCTATGGCTTGGCCGCCAACCAGGATCTTGTGTCAGATAGCAGAATTCAAGATAGTCTCAAAATATATATCTTCTCAGACAGACTTTCCTCATTACTGTGCGCATTTGGACAAGAGACAATTGTGCTCTTATGGGTCGTGTACAAAAGAGAGATTGCCCAACCGCTTCCCTTTCTGCTAGGCTAGGGAAAAAATGCTTTGTCAGTTTGAAACCAAGATAGACTTTGAAAGCTGAGGCTGCAAAGAGAAGTTGACCCTTTCCATTTCCTCAATGGAAGCCTCAGAGATCATATGGGGAGTCTAGGAAAAATTGAGGCAAAGGGAAATCCTTTTTAGGAAAAATGACTATCTTTGAAAGGATAAGAAGGAAAAATAAGAAGTAACCACTCCTTTTGTTGTGTTGGGTGAATCAGGAGACAGGAGACAGGTCATCAGCAACAACAGCTCTTTATTGTATGGTGTGAACCCAGCAACTGGAACAGAGGAGCACACCTCCTTATATACCATTCAGGCTGAGGCACCAGCCAATCATCAACATGCATTTTCCCTCCAAAAGTTCCCTCCAAAATTCAAGTACATAACACCCCTCCCTTCCCAGAAAACACTTGGTCAGAAATTTACAATTATTTACATACGAAGTCACACAGGTAACCAGGGCGTTCCCTATGTCTGGTTGACCTGCGCAACTCAGTTCTAGGCGGGGCGTTAAGCTGGTCTGAAGGGCTTTCTGTTCCTCCCAGCTCTTCTAATGGGCCTTTTTGGATTGGATTATTTGCTGATTTTTCTTCGAGGATTTCTGGTTGGTCAAGAAGGCGACGCTGGACACCGAAATCCTCAGATAAATCCTCCGGCCACTTCGGGCTTGAGTTAGCTGTTGAAGGAAACGATGGGTAGTCAGGATTTGTTTGGTTTGTTTGGTTGTTGTTCCGAATTGGTTTCTAATCGGTTTCAAATTTGATCAACATGTCGTTTCCAGACCTCCCTTCACCCATATCAACTAAGTATGATTTTGGGCCGGTGACTTCGATAATTGTTCCTGCTAACCACAGGGACCCCTCAGCATAATTCCTGGCAAACATTGGGGCGTCTACCAGAAATTCCCTAGTTTTGTTTCCCTTTTCCAAGTACCCCTCAGGAGAGTAATTCGGATTGAGCCTATCTAACAGGCAACAGAGCCTTCGGCCCATCGGCAATTCCGCCGTCCTCACTTTGGAGTAATGAGCTGGCCTACAGCCAGTGGATACACGGCTCCTATCAGTCCTGGCCGAGAAAACGCAGCTGTCTGCCAAAAAGTTTTAAGACTTCAGCTCACTTCGACACGGTTCAGCTAATTTGCTTCCCATGGAACTGAGAGCAGTCCCAAAACTCTTTATATATCCTGTGGGGTGGGGCTCCTGCCCCACCCTTCCCTTTGATGATGCCGCCTCTCTAATCTTCTGAAGCATGGGTCGATCCAGGCTTGATTGGTATGATTATCAGCTGCATCTGTAGGTGTAGCCTGAGGAAGGGGGGAATCAGGGGATGTCGGCCTCATTATGTCCTCCGACTGGCCTGGTTCTGGCTCCTGGAGCCAGGCCAAAGGCATCGGTGCTCCTGAGGTAAGCCTTACCGGCCCTTCCCCCTCACTCTCAGAGTCACTTTCGGGCATGGGGCCAAGTTCGGAGGCTGGAGCCACAACAGCCGGGCTGTGGCCAGTGGCGGTACAGGGTGTCCCGTGCTGGACGGCCAGAAATGTGTCAATCCTAGCTTGCCAATCCCCTGGGCCCAAATGGACAGTGCCTCCTTGGCACTCCTAACAAAATGTTCTGCCAAGCCATTCGTGGCCAGATAGAACAGTGCTGAGAGGGTATGGTGGATGCCCAGCACAGCGAGGTAGCCTTCAAATTGGGTGACTGTAAACTGGGGCCTATTGTCCGAGACTAGGGTATCTGGCAACCGATGTGTGGCAAATAACCTTCAGAGGACTCGAATTACTGCTTTGTAGTGGAACGCATCAGAATTATTTCTAACCATTTGGAAAAAGCATCCACTACAATTAGAAAAGTTTGTCCATGGAACGGACCGGCAAAATCTATGTGGATTGTGGACCACAGCCCTCGGAGTCTTTCCCACTTTCTCACAGGTGGTACCGGGGGTAATGATCTGGATTCCTGGCATGATGGGCACCTTGCCACTCATTCTGCAATTTCACCATCCATGTTGGGCCACCAACATAACTCCTTGCCAGCCCCTTCATACAAACAATACCCGGGTGCCCCATATGTAACATTTCCAGAACTTTATCTCTAAGACTCAGAGGAACCACAACTCTATCCCCCCATAGCAAACACCCCCCTTGGGTAGTCAATTCAAAACGCTTTGTAACAAATAGTTTGAATTCCCCGCTGACCGAGCTGGGCCACCCTCTATGCACCCAGCCGATTACAGTCTTGACAATAAAATCCTTTGGTGAGGCTTTTGTGACCTCAGCTGACGTGAGCAGACCAGTCTCCAGAGAGTCAGGAGGGTAGGAGTCCCAGGAGTTGGGTCCTCCTAAATGTCAGGCAATGGGCACCTGCTCAAAGCATCAGCATGCCCCAAGTCTCGGCCCAGTCGGTGGGTCAGGTGGTATAAATAAGCAGCCAGGAAAATGGCCCATCTGGTCAGTCTGGGTGACAGAGCCACAGGAGTGGGGCAGTCTCCAGCCAAAAGTCCAAGAAGGGGTGGTGGTCAGTGACCAGTTCAAATTGTCTTCCAAATAAATATTCGTGAAACTTTTTAACACCCGAGATGATGGCAAGAGGCTCTCTATCTAGTTGATTATAGTTCCGTTCCGCACCAGAGAGAGTGCGGGAAAAATATGCAATAGGTGCCTCAGTTCCATTAGGAAGTCTATGGCTGAGTACGGCCCCGACGCCAAAGTGGAAGGCATCACACACAAGTACCAAGGGTAGTGTCCCGTTATATTGGATCAGGAGGCTGTCTCCAGACAATAGTTGCTTGACAGCCCTGAAAGCAGTAGATTCTGTTCCTCCCAAGTCCACGGGGTCTTTTTGGCAAGTAGCTTGTGCAAAGGGTCAGCCACTGTTGCTTTGTTTTTTAAGAAAACAGAATAAAAGTTCAAAAGTCCTAAAAAGGCTTGTAATTCCGACTTATTTTTGGGAGGGGGAGCCTTCTGGATGGCTCGAACTTTGCTTTCGGTGTGGTGTATTCCTGCTTCGTCAATCCTATAGCCTAAGAATTCTACTGTGGGCACAGCAATTTGACATTCTGGGCCCGGAACCAATCGAGACCCAGGAGGCTGGGGAGGTGTCCCTCGACGATTGTGACTTGTAGGTTCTTTTCATGCTGGCTGTAGGTTACTTGGACAGTTGCGATGCCTTCCACCGGAATTCTGTTCCCCTGATAGTCTCGAACTCGTAATCTCTGCGGCTGGAGTTGGCTCTTTTTGAGATGCGGAAGTGCAGCGGTTATCTTGGCCCAGGACATGATTATGATTTATTTATTTATTTATTTATTTATTTATTTATTTATTTATTTATTTACATTTCTATACATTTCCTTCTCCGAAGACTCAGGGCAGTTTACAGCCAAGTTAAAAAGACATATACAAAAATTAAAACATAATATTTGAAATTTAAAAATCTGAAACCATAAGGCCGAATATTAAAATAACAAGAAATAAAACCACTCAATTAAAAATTACTCTTAGTCCAACCCTGCTCGTTGAAACAAAAAAGTCTTGAGCTCGCGCTTAAAGGCCCGGAGGTCGGGAAGAAGGCGTAGCCCCAGAGGCAGTTCATTCCATAGGGTAGGTGCCCCAACAGAGAAGGCTCTTCCCCTGGGGGCCGCCAGCCGACATTGTTTAGCTGACGGCACCCCGAGGAGACCCTCCCTGTGGGAGCGCACAGGTCGATGGGAGGCTATTGGCGGCAGTAGGCGGTCCCGTAAGTAACCTGGTCCTATGCCATGGAGTGCTTTAAAGGTGATCACCAACACCTTGAATTGCACGCGGAAGACCACCGGCAACCAGTGCAGCTTGCGTAGGAGAGGTGTTATATGGAAGCTCCGAGACGCTCCCTCTATCCCCTGCGCAGCCGCATTCTGTACCAGTTGAAGTCTCCCAGTGCTCTTCAAGGAGAGCCCCATGTAGAGAGCATTGCAGTAATCCAGGTGGGAGGTAACGAGGGCATGAGTGACCGTGCATAACGAATCCCGGTCCAGGAAGGGACGCAGTTGGCGGATCAGGCGAACCTGATAAAAAGCTCCCCTGGCAACGGCCGTCAAATGTTCTTCCAACGACAGCCGTGCATCCAGGAGAACGCCTAAGCTGCGAACTAACTCCTTGGGGGCCAGTGACTCGCCCCCCACAGTCAGCGATGGAACTAGCTGACTGTACCGGGACACCGGCATCCACAGCCACTCCGTCTTGGATGGGTTTAGTCGAAGTCTGTTCGTCCCCATCCTGTGTCAATCTCCATTCTGCATGGGATGCCTTCGATGTAAACAACTGTGAATATCTTTTCCTCTGGGCTGGCAGTGGCTTGGCCGACTCTGACTCTGGTTTGATTAGACTTCGCGCTCTTTTGTGCTCGGCCAATGGGATTTCTCCAGCTGAAAGGTTGCTGCTGATTGGACACATTGTATTCAGCTCTGTTCTTTTGGCGGCAAGGCTGGCTTGCTCGGCATACTCTCGCTAAATGCCCTTTTTTCTCATACCTTCTGCAAATAATGTCTTTAAAACGGCATGAATTTTTATGATGGGCATCTCCACAACTCGCACAGCCTTCTCCCTCATTTTGCCCCCGTTTATCAGTTTTGAATACTTCTGATTCACCGTCACTCTTGGGCTGAATTCCTTCCCGGTGTACTGGGGTTGTTTTTGAAGATTGATTGATCGGGGTTGGCCTCTGTAGCGTTTCGGCAGCTTTTGAAGATAGTTGATGAACTCTGGCTTCATCTAGAACCGCGTGGAGTGTTAGGTTTGATTTAGCGAGTAGTCGCCTCTGTAAATGAATGTCTCTCACTCCACAAATTAGTTGCTGTAGGAGTGCATCATCGAGGTCTTGGTATTCACAGTGCATTGCGGCCTTGCGCAGGGCAACCGTGTAAATGTTGATCGGTTCACTTTCGCGTTGTATTCTTTGGCGGAACTTGTAGCGTTGAACAAACTTCGATGGCACTGGGGTGTAGTATGCTCTGAGGGTTGCCTATAGAACTTGCCAGGGCACAGATTGGACTGGCGTTAGCTCGGATAGCGAATCGGCTGTATCAAAGACTTCCGCCCCGTAATGGCTCAAGAAGTATGCTCGTTTCCAATTGTCTGATAGGCCCTGGAAATTGTTTGCCTTGAGGAAACACTCGAAGCAGGCCATGTATGATACCCATTTCTCTTTGGCCGGATCAAATGGCGCTGGCAGTGTGTTAGTGGATATCTCTCCGGTCCGCCTTTACTTTGACTGCCCTAATACTGGCTAGGTTCAGAAGCTATCAGCTCTTTTAGGGTTTCTCTGCCAGCCTCAATCCCATCCTCCTCACCAATGTTGTGTTGAGTGAATAAGGAGGCAAAATAAGATTGGACTGTTGGACAAAAAGAAATGAATAAAAATAAAAAATGAGGGGAATTTGGGAAGAAATTACATTATTAATTCAGGGTGTTAAAGGCACTTTGACAAGAAGATGTGAGGAGATCTTGAATAAAATGCAGAGAATTTTATGAAAAGCTGGAAATTACAACACAAAAGACAAGGAGAAATCAGGACATTCAGGAGGAGGAGCTAACTGAAAGAGCAGCTGGAAACAGACAAAACAAGTAAGAAGACACGGTGGACGTTGCGGAATGGCGGCCATTTTGTGTGCCAAATTCGAACGAGAAAAAGCAGCAAACATGTCTGCGTTCCACCCGCCTATGCCCTTTGATCCAGAGAAAGGAGAATTGGGCCACCTACATGACCTGGTTCGAGTGCTTCATGGAAGCCAACGATCTCCTGGGATTGTTGGACAACTGGAAAAGGGCACTGTTCCTCAGCCATTGTGGCCACGCGGTGTTCGACACAGCGGAGTCCCTGTCAGAGCCAACGCTGGCACAATCCGTACCGTGGCAAGTCCTTCAGAATGCACTGAAGACACATTACGCTCTGGCTCTGTCAAAGGTGGTTTGTCGATATGAGTTTCGGCATTGGATGCAGAACGGTGGCGAATCTATAAACCAGTACATGGCAGCAGTTCAAAAAGCCGCTGCCCATTGTGAATTCAGAGACTTGGATGATATTAGACCAGCTCATCTTTGGGGTGCAAGACCTCTGCCTACAACAAAGGCTACTGGTTAAAACGAACTTGACTCTGCAAACCGCCTTGGACTAGGCCAGGGCATCAGAGTCCTCCAACAGAGCAGCCGAATTGCTCCAAAACCTTGCCACAATCCCCGCAGTGGTGAAACCCATAGCCACAGTGCATAAGGGGGACTACCAAGAAACTGAAACAGAAGGAAGCAAGGACACGGTCTACCAAACTGACAGGCAGAGGACGCAAGAGCAAAAGAGCAAGAAACTATATTGTGAATGTGAGAGAGAAGGATTATAATTGTGTTAGATTTTAAAAATTTAATGTATGACTGTTTTGTTTAATGAACTATACCTTGTGTTTGCTCCGGGAAGTCCGGGGGGGGAGGGGGGTTTTGGAGGGAGGGGGGGAGGGGGAAAAATTTAATTGTTGTTGTAAAACTTTTTCAATAAAAAAAAAAAAGAAACTATATTGTGACAGTTGTGGGGGACAGTACCTGCGAGCCTCCTGCCACTACCGTGAAGCTGTCTGCAGAAGGGGCAGCTGGAAGGGCACCTAGCAAGAGTCTGTTGAGCACCCCTGCCCAGTGGCTGCCGAGAGATGCCAATGATCACCTCGTCAGAGGTGCCAAAGCCATTTAAACGGGACTTGTGCAGGCCTAAGCAGGTGAGCACCAAATCAAGAACCCCAGTCACCAATCAAACAAGGATCGGCCAAGCCAGCATGCCATCAAAAAAGAAATTAAGTATTTCCATTCAAATTGAGGGGTCGCCCCGCGAAATGGAAATAGATACGGGGTCCTCCGTAACTATCGTGTCTTGGCAGGCATTGAAGAAGGCCGTACCTAAACTAAAAAAGCAACAACTAATATGCCAAAGCTTAAGACTGAATGACTACCAAGTCAATCGGATCCTTGTGCTAGGCTGCGGAACTTTCAACATCAGCTACAACAAGTTCCACGGCCGTCTATCCCTAACTGTCAACGGGAACCTCCCAAACCTGTTCGGCCTGGACTGGTTCAGCACCTTTGGACTGGGGGTTACAGGCATCAACCCCGTTGCCAGCGCTGCTGCGCACAACTTGATCCGGAAGTTCCAGGACGTCTTCAGCCTGGAGCTTGGCAAGTATATGGCCACCCCTATATCCTTTAGTTTGGACCCTAGCATCGCTCCTATACGAATGAAGCCACGAAGAGTTCCCTTTGCATTAAGGCCCAAAATTGACCAGGAATTCGATAAATTAATTAAACAGGGCATTTTGGAACCGGTTGACCATGCGAAATGGGAGACCCCTATAGTGACACCAATAAAAGAGGATGGATCAGTATGCATCTGCGCTAACTATAAGTATACAATTAATAAGGTCTTCCAGCAAAGTGCCTACCCTGTGCCAGTCGTCCAACACTTGCTACATTCCCTAGGCCCTGGCGCCATTTTTGCAAAATTAGACCTCGTGCAGACGTATCAGCAGCTGCCTGTAGATGGCACTACCGCTGACGCGCAGACCATCGTAACACACAGGGAGGCATTCAAATGTCACCGCCGCCAATTTGATGTTAGCATTGCCCCGGCATATTTCAAAGCTTTATGGAGCGGCTCTTGTTAAAAATTCCCGGGGTAGTACCCTATTTTGACGACATGTTGATAACTGCCAGCACGGAACAACAACTGTTTTCCTGTTTACAGGAGGTGCTCACGAAATTCCGTGAAGCAGGGCTCCATGTCAAAGGCAGCAAATGACAAATTGGAGTCAGTGAAGTAGAATTCTTAGGCTATAGAATCACCAGGAAGGGTATTCACCCAAGCAAGAGCAAAATCCAAGCTATTCAAGAGGCACCCCCCACCCTCCTGAAATCAGACTGAGCTAAAGGCGTTCATGGGACTGTTGAACTCCTACAATGTGTTTCTCAAGAACAAGGCTACGGTACCCGAGCCGCTTCACAAACTGCTGTCGAAGCGTTCCCTGTGGGAAACAGAGAGGCTGCTGCTTTCCAGGCTGTCAAGTGGTTGCTCTCTGCTGAGTTTCCTGATCCAATTTAATGACACTCTGCCTATCGTTGATGGTTAGTTAGTTAGTTGATGGTCCCACTCACATTGGGGAAAACACTCTGGACTTAATTTTTGTCTCTGGAAAGTGGCTGAATGATTTGGAATTAAGGGATTTAATTACTCTACCCTTGTCATGGTCAGATCATTCGCTCCTTTGGCTGGATGTTCGAACCACCAACCCTCACCGCAGGGAGACGGAACCGATGCGTTGGTTCCGTCCCAGGCGCCTGATAGACCCGGAGAGTTTCTGACGGAGCTTGGGCCACTTCCTGAGGACCTAGCCCACGACTCGGCTGAAGGACTCGTCTCCGCCTGGGAAAGGGTGGCGGCGGGGGCCTTGGACCGCATTGTGCCTTTGCGGCCTGTGACCCGGCACCGATCTCGACCGGCTCCTTGGTATTCCAAGGAGCTGAGAGCGATGAAGCGCCGGAAAAGACACCTAGAGAGTGGTTGGAGGGCCAGCCGTTCTGAACCTGACCGAACACTAGTAAGGTCTCATATTCAGACCTATCTAGTGGTGATAAGAGCGGCGAAGCGTGAGTATTTCTTCGCTCTTATTGCATCGGCAGATAACCGCCCAGCAGCCTTGTTTAGGGTGACCCGCTCCCTTCTTACTCAGGGAGCTAGGGAAGATCCCTTGCAAGGTCGTGCTGAGGACTTTGGACAATATCTGCACGATAAAATTGCTCAAATTCGGGATGGGCTGGACATAGATTGGGTAGTTTCGGATGGGATGACAGAGGCGGATCTTGAGACGGTCATCTGGGAGGAGTTTGATACTGTGGCTCCCGAGGACATGGACAGGATACTTAGGAGGCTGAATGCAACCACATGTTTATTGGACCCGTGTCCCTCCTGGTTGGTTCTGGCCAAACAGGAGGTTACACGAGGCTGGCTTCAGGGAATTGTTAACGCTTCTCTAAGGGAGAGTGTCTTCCCTACTGCCTTGAAAGAGGCTGTGGTGAGATCCCTCCTCAAGAAGCCCTCCCTGGATCCAGCTGTTTTATCGAACTATCGTCCGGTCTCCAACCTTTGTTTTCTTGTTGCGAAGGTTGTTGAGAGTGTGGTAGTGCACCAGCTTCCTCAGTACCTGGATGAAACTGTCTATCTGGACCCGTTCCAGTCCAGTTTCCGGCCTGGGTACAGCACAGAGACGGCGTTAGTCGTGCTGGTGGATGATCTCTGGAGGGCCTGGGACAGGGGTTGTTCCTCTGCCCTGGTCCTATTAGATCTCTCAGCGGCTTTTGATACCATCGACCATGGTATCTTGCTGCGACGGCTGGAGGGGTTGGGAGTTGGGGGCACCGTTCTTCAGTGGTTCTCCTCCTTCCTCTCTGACCGGTCGCAGACAGTGTTGGCGGGGGGGGGGCGGAAATCGACCGCGAGGTGCCTCATGTGTGCGGTGCCTCAGGGGTCGGTTCTCTCGCCTCTCCTGTTCAACCTCTATATGAAGCCGCTGGGTGAGATCGTCCGTGGTTTTGGGGTGCGGTGTCATCTGTACGCTGATGACACTCAGCTGTACATTTCCACCCCTAACCACCCCAACGAAGCCGTTGAAGTGATGTTCCGGTGCCTGGAGGCCGTGCAGGTCTGAATGGGGAAAAACAGGCTCCGACTCAACCCTGCCAAGACCGAGTGGCTGTGGATGCCGGCGTCCCGGTATAATCAGCTGAGGCCATCGCTGACTATGGGGGACGAGTCATTGGCCCCCACAGAGAGGGTCTGCAATCTGGGCATCCTTCTGGATGCACAGTTGTCGTTGGAAGAGCATATGACGACCGTCGCCAGAGGAGCTTTTTATCAGGTTCGCCTGATTCGCCAGTTGCGGCCCTTCTTAGACTGGGATTCCTTATGCACAGTTACTCATGCCTTCGTCACTTCTCGTCTGGACTATTCACCTTGAAGAGCACCCAAAGACTTCAACTGGTCCAGAATGCGGCCGCGCAAGTGATAGAGGGAGCGACTTGTTGCTCCCATATAACACGCCTTCTGCGCAGGCTGCACTGGCTTCCGGTGGTCTTTCGGGTGCAATTCAAGGTGCTGGTTACCACCTTCAAAGCGCTCCATGGCATAGGACCGGGTTACTTACGGGACCGCCTGCTGCTACCGGCGGCCTCCCATCGACTAGTGCGCTCCCATAGGGAGGGTCTCCTCAGGGTGCCTTCAGCCAGACAATGTCGGCTGGCGACCCTCAGGGGGAGGGCCTTCTCTGTGGGGGCACCAACCCTCTGGAATGAGCTACTACCGGGTATTCGCCAACTCCCTGATCTCCGGACCTTTCGACGTGAGTTGAAAACATTTCTGTTTCATCGCGCAGGACTGGCCTAATGGTTTTTAATGGTTTTAAATGGGGTTTTTATTGGTTTTAAATGGTCTAGCCAACTTTGAATTTTTGCTTTTAAATTGGTTTTAACTTTTATATTGATTGTTTTATTTTGGCTGTAAACTGCCCTGAGTCCTTCAGGGGAAGGGCAGTATAGACATTTAAATAAATAAATAAAAAAAAATAAAATAAATAAATAAATAAATAAATAAATAAATAAATAAATAAATAAATAAATAAATAAATAAATAATAAATAAATAAATAAATAAATAAATAAATAAATAAATAAATAAATAAATATCGTGGTGGTCTGCGATGCTTCCCCGTTCGGGATCGGAGCAGCCACCACCTCCCAAATGGTACTGAGACCCCAGTAGCCTATTTCTCCAGGACGCTATCTAGTGCGGAGAGAACTACAACCAGCTGCACAGGGAAGCGCTGGCTGTGGTTGCCAGGATGAAATGGTTCCACGAGTACTTATTTGGGAGGGATTTTAAGTTGGTGACTGACCATATGCCGCTACTGGGGTTGCTGGCTGGGGATCATCCTAGGCCTGTAGCCATGCCACCAAGGTTCGTGAGGTGGGCCCTTTTTCTCTCAGCCTACAGCTACAAACTTTCTCACCAACCGGGACAAACTATGGGACATACTGACGCCCTTAGCTGCTTCCCCTTATCAGAACTATTGGACGATCCTACCCCGGGTCACCCAGTCCTACTTATTGACTGCCTAGATTCTGGACTTGTGACATGTGCTGAGGTTGCTAAACATTCAGCAAAATAGCCCTTGTTCCGGACTATTTTGAACTGGGAGTGGAGGGGCTGGCCGAAAGGCCCTGTAGGTACAGAATTTGCACTGTACTTTGCAAAACAAAATGAATTATCTGCCCAGGGGGGCTGTTTGCTATGGGGCGATCGGGTTATTATACCCCTCAGCTTACAAGAAGGTGTCTTATGGTGTCATAAGGGCCATCCAGGTATTGTCCGGATGAAAGCCCTCACCTGAAGTTTGTGTGGTGGCCCAAGATGGACCAGTAGGTACATCACGACCCGCACCCCCAAAGGCACCAGCCCTAGAGTGGGAATGACCCCGATCCCCCTGGTCTAGAATCCACATAGATTTTGCAGGGCCCTGCCATGGCCAAACATTCCTAGTCATGGTCGATGCCTACTTGAAGTGGCTAGAAATTATTCTGATGGGCACAACCACTGCCTAAGTTTTAATAAAGGTACTCAGAAAGCTATTCGCCACCCATGGCCTTCCAGACGTCTTAGTATTGGACAACAGGCCACAATTCACTGCCACACCATTCAAGGAGTTTTTAGCTGACCAGGGCATTAGGCATGCCCTCTTGGCACCCTTTCATCCAGCCAGTAGTGGTATGGCTGAAAGGATGGTGAGGTCTGTGAAAGAGGCATTAGGGCGACTAGGGCCAGGTGATTGGCAAAGCAGGGTGGACAAATTCCTCCTCTACCAACATATAACCCCCAGCGCCATGACAGGAAGGAGCCGGACCAAACTCCTCATGGGCCGCCGGCTCCGATCAGTCTTAGACCAACTTTACCCAAACTATGCCCCTGAAACAAAGAAGGCCACACCTGTTGCCACACTTTTAGCATTGGGGACCCGGTGTTCACAAAAAACTTTGCTGACAGACCCCTATGGCTACCAGGGACAATTGAGCAAATAACAGGGCCAAAATCATATGTAATCGGGTTAGATTTTATTTTTATTTATTTATTTTGTCACACAGTATATATAAGCATAAGCATGAAATAACTATACAATATATGAGCATATATAAGCATGAGTATGTAATAACTATATTAATTGGATATAACAAAAGGAAACAATAGGACAGGAACGGTAGGCACGCTTGTGCTCTTATGCACGCCACTTACAGACCTCTTAGGAATGGGGTGAGGTCAACAGTAGACAGTTTTTGGTTGAAGCTTTGGGGATTTTGGGAAGAGACCACAGAGTCAGGTAGTATATTCCAAGTATTAACAACTCTGTTACTGAAGTCATATTTTCTGCAATCAAGATTGGAGCAGTTAACATTAAGCTTAAATCTATTGTGTGCTCGTGTATTGTTGCAATTGAAGCTGAAGTAGTCTTTGACAGGTAGGACTACTTCAGAAAAATTACTTCAAAAAAAAAAAACCTACTTCAGAAAGATGACGGGTGTCTATGGAGGTGGCACATAGACCAGATATACAGCCACCTCTCCCCTATGCTAACAAATCTGATAATATCGAAATCTACTCCCTCCTTAGCAGACTCGAGCCCAATGGAGACAGAGTACATCGAAAAATCGGCAATCCAGCGAAGCGAATCGGTTCTTGTTGATGACCAGGCCCCACCCGAAAACTTCCAGGAGTTTCCATGGACAGACCAAGAGGCAGCAGTAAGCACTACCACCACACCTACTGAGCTGCACAAGTCCACAAGGACCTGCAAGCGCCCCACCTACTTACGTGACTATGTATGTAGATTGGATTGTTCCATCTGAGAAGGGAGGGGTGTTAGATATTGACAGTTTGCATAGTTTTCTATCTGGTCCTCTATTTAAGCAGGAAAAGTTCTCAAACATGATTGGCTGAGCCCTCTGACAGCTCCCTATAAAAGGGCAGGCTGTCAGAGAGGCTAGCTGCTGGATCGTACATAGTTGCTGAATAAAGAGCTGTTGTCTGAAGCCTATCTCCAGTCTCCTCATTCTCCCAACTTAACACTATTGATACTTTGCAAAATTAAGAGTAAAGCAGGAGGGGCTGATTTTGTTTATGATCTGTCCCCCTTTGCCTCCGTCCTAGTGATGGCTTAATTAGCCGGCACTATCAGCTCTGGCAACAAAATAGCGAACGTCTGCCAAGTTCTCTGATATCTCCCTCGACGCTGGTGAGTCACTTCAGCTCTCAGTTAATCAGTTGATTTGCTGGCTATGAAGAGACACAGCAGTGTTCACTGCCTTTATATCCTGTGGGGTGTGGCTCCATGATTCAGCACTTCCTAGGCCTGCCCCACCCTTGCTTCTGTTGTTCCCTCCTCTCCTGCCTATGAAACCTAGGGTTCAACCAAGCCTGATTGCCATCAGCTGGGTCTGCAGGGATGGCCTGGGGGGGGGAAGAGTCAGGGGACGGAGGCCTTGTTATCTCTTCCACCTGGCCTGTTTCTGACTCCTGGAGCTGAGCCAGGGAATCCGATGCTCCCGAGGTAAATCCTGATGGCCCTTCCCCCTCACTGTCCAAGTCACTTTCTGGCAGCAGACCCGACTCCAAGTCACTTTCTGGCAGAAGGGCCAGCTCGGGGGGCGCAGACACAACAGTTTGTATTTATGTATTAGGAGCCCATTTGGTGTAGTGGCTAAGGCATCAGGCTAGAAACTGGGGGACCATGAATTCTAGTCTTGCCTTAGGCACAAAGCCAGCTGGGTGACCTTGAGTCAGGCCCTCTCTTAGCCCCAGGAAGCCAGCAATGGCAAGCACCTTCTGAAAAACCTTGCAAAGAAAACTGCAGTTCAGGCCGGAATCAAGACTGGCTCAAAGGTACAAATATAGAGAGACTCATAAGATTACCACGTTTTTTAAATAGGAAAAATACATACAAAATAGCAACTTACAGAATGTTAAACTGCTGAGATCTGACTTGGAATCACTAAAACATCTAAATGATTATGTAAATAGTATACCCAAACACTATGAGGCCAAAATGTAGCATGATATAATTCATTTTGTGTGGTTTTTTTTCCTTTCCTTTTTTCTGTTTCTTATCAGTTAGAGGCACACTTTAGACGATCCTGTCTCTGTAAGTTGTTATTTACATGCTGGGATCAGCAGCTGCAGGCAAGGCAAAGCATCTCCTGGGAGTTAGATAATGTTTTTAATTCTGGTTATTTTTATGGTTTTTACTGTTGTTTACTTGCTAGTTGCCCAGAGTCATGTCTATGAGATGACCTATAAAGATGAGATGGCCTGTGGGTTTATTAAATAAATAAAAATATCAAATAAATAATTCTCAACCAGTACTAAGGCAGAAATCAGATTGAAGTGTGTCACAATGGCTCAACACTATTCAGTGTTTTTTTCTTTGTTAATTTTCCAGGGGTGTGTGGTGTGTATAGTTTGAGTGCAAAATGGGTCATAAGTCAGCCATGTCTTAGGGCAATGGGGGAAAAAACCCACCTAACTAAAAAAGTTTATAGGCAGTCATTTATAATGGAAATATTTAAATAAATTTAACATCATGATGGTTTTTAGTTGGTAATGCATGATATATTTAAACACACTTTCCTGAATAGCCAATATGAGCTGGGTTTTTAAAATGTAAACTACAGCTTATAAACCACAATGCGAGGCTGTCACACAAACAAAAACAAAAAAAATATGATGAGTGATACTAGCTGATAAATGTCCTTAAAATACATTAAATGCTGTGCATTTAGGAAATTTTGGAGAAAATGAAAGCCTTTTTTGTTCCACTCTTTCTCTCCAACACATGATGTGTTAGTTTGGAAAAGAGGAAGTCTTTGGAAAAAATAATACTTAAGGCAAACCTGTTTTCTACTTATTTACCCAAGTAGGTGCCTTCTGTAATTTTCCATCGATGTCAAAGAGGAAACAGTCTGTCCTGGATTGTAAAGTTTTATGGCAAGAGGAGGAGAAAGGTATTCATTGTCATATGGTAATGCTACAGGACATAATCTCCCACTTTCTTTCCTGGCATATCTGAGCTGGTTTTAGTTTACAGCAATGGTTCTCAACCTGTGGCCTATGCACCCATGTGGGGTGGAGGGTTCCCGATGTTGTCACAGGGGTCTGTGAAGGCTTGAGAAATGCTATGATTTAAATCTTGAGTTAAGTCTTGGAGGTCCATGGCCATGATCCTTGGTCGCAAAAGGTATTTAAAGGGGGTCCATGGTGAAGAAAAGGTTGAGAACTACTGGTTTAGAGTATAGGTAGTCCTCGACATACAACCTCAGTTGGGACCAGAATTTCTGTTCTAAGTAAAATGGTTGTTAAGTGAGTCATGGCCATTGACTTTGCTTGTTGGAAGTCAGATGGGAGAGTGGCATGATTCCAAAATGCTGCAACCATTATTAATGCGCTCTCACAGGGAGGGACTCCTTAGGGTGCCGTCCGCCAGGCAGTGCTGACTGGCGACACCCAGGGGAAGGGCCTTCTCTGTGGGGGCTCCCACCCTCTGGAATGAACTTCCCCCAGGACTCCGTCAACTTCCTGACCTTCGAATCTTTCACCACGAGCTTAAGACACATCTATTTATCTGTGCAGGACTGAACTAGAATTTTAATTTTAAATTTAGTTTTTAACGGGGTTTTATTATTTTAATTATAATTTTAAATTCGGCCTTATTCAATAAGTTTTTTAATCAGTGTTTTATCTTGTATTTATATTTGTGTTTTTACCAGGCTGTAAACCGCCCTGAGTCCCTCGGGAGATAGGGCGGTATAAAAATGTGATTAAATAAATAAATAAATAAATAAATAAATAAATAAATAAATAAATAATAACATGCCAATTTAGCAATAGCAATAGCACTTAGACTTATATACTGTTTCACAGTACTTTACAGCCCTCTCTAAGCAGTTTACAGAGTCAGCATATTGTCCTCAACAATCTGGGTCCTCATTTTACCGACCTCTGAAGGATGGAAGGCTGAATCAACCATGAAACTGGTGAGATTCAAACTGCCAAATTGCAGGCACATGGCAGTCAGCAGAAGTAGCCTGCAGTCCTGCATTCTAATGATTACGCCACCATAACTCTTTCATGGTAGGTTATTTTCCAATTTCCAAGTGTCTGAATTTTGATTATGTGACTATAAGAATGCTGTGATGGTCACAGGTGACCAGCTAAGTTCCTTTTTTCAGTACCATTGCATAATTCTAGTCTATTAGTCTTCTGTGGAGCTGAGATCTATCTAATGGATGTAAATACTGGCTTTTAAACTATGTTTCATCCAAAGATGTGGTCCTACTTGGAGATAATAACAGAAGGAAGCTCCTTGTACACAAGTGGTCCTTGACTTAAAATTATTCATTTAGCAGTTGTTTGAATGAACATGCTGTTCGAATATTGCAATGGTACTGAAAAAAGGAACGTAGCTGGTCACTTGTCACCATCACAGCATTCCTACAGCTCTGACTCTTAACAGAGTGACATGAGTGATGTCATGTTGGTGACGCCACGGTCACATGACCACCAAACCACGTCCACAGAACCAGTGGTGAAAATTTTTAGATTTTCTTGGCAAGATTTTTTTGGCAATTGACTTGCCGTTACCAACTTCCTAGGGTTAAGAGAAAATGACTGGCTCAACATCACCTAGCTGAGTTTCCGCCTAAGGTGGGACTAGAATTCAGGGTCTCCCAGTTTCTAGCCTGATACCTTTATCGCTACACCAAACTGGCTCTCTTTGTGCTGGAGAACAATTCAGCTGCCAAGAATTTCATTTGGTTACTGAAATGGATGCTGGGCAGCCCAAAAAATTCTTACCCAGATTGCAAATGTTTCAATTTTTGCCTTCAGGTTTCAACATTTCCAGAAATTTTTCATCTCTAGGAATACTCGTTGCTCTGTCCACCTGGAGAAGAAGTCTGTGTCTATGAGTGCTTGGAAACTTTCCAGATTTTGTGCTTGAAACAAACAAACAAACAAAATTCTGACTTTGAGATTTGCCAATTAGATAGGTTTGTGATTATAGAAATGGCCAGTATATATTAAGTATGCAAAAATAAAAAGTTGAGGCTGGAATATTATTACTTTTATTTCTACTGCGCTGAAGAGTTGGAACTTAATGCTTTTTTCTGTTCCTCCCCACACTGCTTTCTCCCCAATTTTCCCATTATTTTTATTTTCATTTGTATTTTATATTTGATAAGTTTAATACAAGTATACAGATAGTCCTTGACTTATGACCACAAATGAGCCCCAATATTTTTGTTGTTAAGTGAGATATTTAAGTGAGTTTTGCCCCATTTTACGACATTTCTTGCCACGGTTGTTAAGTGAATATGGCTTCCCCATTGATTTTGCTTATCAAAAACTTGCAAAAATTGATCACGTGACCTTGGGACACAGCCACGGTCATCAGTATGGACTGCTACAAAGGTCCTAAGTGTGCAAAATGGTCATAACTCGCTTTTTTCAATGCTGTTGTAACTTTGAATGGTCACTACCTATATATAGAACCCCACGGCAAAGACCGTTGACACCACCCCCTCCCTCCAGCCGGGATTTCCTCCAGGCGCGCTATCCAAGCCCGGGCCTGCTCCCAGAGCCCCCAGCTAAAGGCGCCCCGTGTCTCCGCCTGAGGAGAAAGGGGCGGGGCGGGCGGAGGCCGCGTGAAAAGTGACGCACAGGCGGGTGGGGGCGGCGCCGAGGCTACTGGGCCCTCCCCTCGGCCAGGGCGCGGCGCAGGCGCACCTGCGCGGCAAGAGCGGGCGAGGCGGCTTTCCCAGCGGGCCTTGGGGTTGGTGAGAGGCCTCCTGCCTGTCTGGGCTGACTGAGGGGAGTCGCAAAAGCGCGGCCGCCGCTTCTGGTGCCGCTGCTGCCATCACTGTCTTCCCGCCGGCCAGCTCTGGTTTCGAGGCTGGGCGGTGACGTCGTGTCGCGGGCAGGCGGCCCGGCCCGGCTCTTCCTCTTCGGCCGCGGCTCTGGCCCGGCTACGCGCCCTGACGCAGGCAGAGGGGCCTCCCCGCCCAGGCCGTGTGGGAGGCGCCCGGCCCGCTCAGCGCCTGGCCGTTCAATGCTGCCGGTGGGTAAGCGCGGCGGCGGGTGCGGGAGGGAGGGAGGCCTCGGCGGACCTCTGGCCCGGGGCGGGGGGGGTTGTGCTCCGACGCCGTTGGTTGTAGGGAATGGGGCCGTGGGGTGACGCCGGGGTGACATTGGAGGCGCGCGAGCTCCGGGAGCAGTTGGGAACTGGCGGGGGCAGGATACGAGCCGGGGGCCTTTGCTGGCCCGAGCCGGCACGTACCTCGCGCGTGGGTCTTTCCTTTCTCTGAGGGGTCCGGCACTAAGGCCGCCGGCCCGGGGTCGGGGTGCTGAAGCCCTGGACGGGGGACGGGAGGGGGACCTTTGTGGAAATCACAACAGCGTTTAGGACATTGGCAGATCCGGTGACCGTCTCTCCCCCTACCTTCCCGAGAGCCAGGCATTCTGAGCGCGGCTGCCCTTGGATGCAAAGATGGCAGCCTGGGTCAACGAGGAAGGCCGGCTGCGTTTTGGCTTAAGAGAACGGGGCCTTGATGGAGGCAAAGGGCACGTGGGGGTGGGGTGGGGGGGGGCTGAGAAACGTTTCACCTGGAGCGCCCCGGGAGGGGACGGGAGGAGAGGAGAGAGCCGCCGAGACCTTGCTCAGCCACCTGTGGCATGGCATCCTAGCTGGGAAGGAGAACAAAATGGAGGCTGGATAGGAGGCAGGTTGGGGAAGAGCTGTGCAGACTTAACTGGAAGCACAGCTGCAATAGGGGACTTAGCTCTAGGGCAATGTAGTAAGAGGCGGTGGTTATGTAACAATAGATGGAGTTTGGAGCTTAAAACGTTGAGGAAGTGAAAGCTGCCCGTATACAGTAGGCATGTGCTGCTTGGTAATTAAAAGACCAAGGAGAGAGTGCAAACAGAACCGTGGATGGGTGGGAGGGGGTAGTTAGAAATGGGATAGCAAAGTTGGGTGAGAAAGCCCAGCAGAGACCAGCTAATCGAGGCAGAAAATTAAGGCTAAAATATTCCCAGGGGTAAGGGTCCTTTAGAAGCCTAGAAAAAATTGTCTGCAAAAAAATATTTGTATTAAGTGGCTGGCTCCCATCCCATTTTTTGTTTGTTTGCTTCAAACTTTTTTTTTTGTCTTGGGAGGGGTCTTTCTGAGATTGATTTCAGTCTCCATGGACAGGTTGCTAGTTTCAGTTCGCACTTGTGTAAATTGAAAATGAAGAGAAGACTTGCCCACTTCCTGTTGAATGAGCAGAAGTGGTTGTGACTCAGAACTGCAGTAGTAAGGAAAACCAGGCACCTCCTCTAGTGACTCAAAGTGCAGAAATGAGCTTTGGTCAGTCCTTCATGAGAAAGGCTTGTTTCTATGAGACTGGAACAGAAGATGATAGGATTTCTTTAGGACACCTTGGCCTGTTGATTCATTTTGGAGGTCTGCTGAAAGTTTTCTATTTATTTATAAAAATAATGAAGTCTGATTTTTTCCCCCACTCTTAACATTTACTCATTAAAAGCATTGTTTTCAATTGCTTACTTAAAGGTCTTTAAAAAAAAATATGGTACTGAAACTGGTGTTGAAAAGTTCCTTTAAAAGTAACCTTCATTCTGTAATCACAGAAAATATATTAATATGAGTTATGCATTTTTGTTCCAAAAATTAGAATATTTAATTCATCAAAAAATTTAGTGTCATTAAGCTTCTTAAATATTTCACTCACAAATCAAAAATATACCTAAATAAAGTGTAATTTGTTAGAGCTGTCAAAACTCTAGGAATTGATTTAAACGACTAGAATTGAGTATGACTCAACAGGTACACTTGTCACAAAAAGTTGTTCCTATAAAGCTAAAGTGCATATAATCTATTTTCTGCCCCTGTCTTTGCCCTTCTTTGCCCTACTGTGGAATGTTATGCTGGTTAACTGATGAGAGCCCAGAAGGAAAGACAGAATATGTGGCTGTAAAGTCATGTAATTTGAATAAAGTCTTTTGGTTCTATCTGAAGGTGAAAAAACTTTTAGGATGCTACAATATACTTTTACTAGCAAGTAATTTATTTGATACTGTACAGATACTGTACTAAAACTATTTTTTAAAAATATCAGTTTTCAAACTTGGAGGGGGTTGGATTTATTTTCAATTCTGTCTTTTTCAAGTGGAATGTTACTGTGATCATTTCTTAAAATGAAGAAATTTTAAGAAAATCCAGTTTTTCTTTCTAAAGAAAGAACTGGAGGAATACCTTTGATCATATAGCACAGAAGTTCTGCATTTTGTTACTGGAAGGAGATGGGATGCAATTTCCTCTGTTTTGGAGGGGATAAGAAACTTTATTCAAATTGGTGGCTAATGTGATTTTTACTAAAGAAATGGGACAAAGCAGCACAAGTATAGATAGAAAGTTGATTTATAAAAAAGCTGCCAAAATTGCATTTAAAGAATTGATACATCTTGAAGTAAATACAACAGTAATGTTTATGTTGGAATAGCGATTTTATAGAAGATTATGTTTACTTGGAGCTACTGACAATGATAGTCCAATGCATGAAATCTGTTTCTATCTAATCACCACACACAGGATACTACAGGGGAAATTTCGTTATTCTATCATACTGACTTCTGATAAAATGCTAAGCTAAATGGACATTTAGTCTGTGGGGTGAATGATAACTTGTCTAATATGATCGTAAATTGCTTGCTTGTTCAGTAAAAATATATAACCTTTTACAATCTTGCTGCATTTTGACCTTTATCTCACAAAGTTCTCTAAACAGTAAACTTAATTTCTGAAAATGGATTTATACTAATGTGTCAGTGATCTGGAGGTATACCAATAATTAGTCATTTGGATAAACAGAATTGTTGGCATTGATCATAGAAGATGGTGGATCATCAGCATCTAGAGGCTGACATGTGAAATATACCTGAGGGGTGACATGTTGAGAGAATCGCTTTTGTAAATATATTTTATTTCCATTCTGCCACATACCTTTCCCCCTGCAAATTGAAACTGCATATACTGGAAACACATTCTCTCAAAATTGTAATTGGAAATCTTACAGTAATTTATTTATGGATCTAAATTATTTGCTTTTGAAATTAATTTGCTCATTTTAGCAAATTCTAGGAACTCTGCAAAATCAGTTCCTTCATTAGAACTAATTTAATGCATTATTTCCATAGTTCAGAAGTGAGTACGGTATTTGCAGTTTCTAGGTTTTTTCCACATCATGTAAGGTTTTTTGAATTCTGTTGATATAGAGGATACATTGAAAACAAATTGATGATGATGATGATAATAATAATAATAATAATAATAATAATAATAATAATAATAATAATAATAATAGTCATAATCATAATAAAAAGTTCCATGCTGCAGTATGGAAAATTCTCCAGTGTTTTTATTTTTCTATGGAAAATTTTCTGTTCTACATCATTGAAGTAGCTAACTTGTATTGCATCATCATTTATATTGCGTCATAAAGTTTCCACTGAATCTGAAAATCGCCTTATGCAAATTATCTTGAACAATTTGCATGGTGTACTTTTCCAAAATACTTCTCTGTTCAGTGTTTTGTAGAAAATGTGCATCATTGCAATGCAAACGTGTTGGGGACAATTCTTTATATTTCTTTTATAAGTATCATAATACTTTAGCTTTGGTGTAGAATCTTAAAAGCTTACTACCTAACCCAGTGATGGAGAACATTTTAGAGACCGAGTGCCTAAACTGCAAAATATACAAATAGAATGAGACTATTGCCTTATACACTGTAAGCCGCCCTGAGTCTTCGGAGAAGGGCGGGGTATAAATGTAAACCAAAAAAAAAATAAAAAATCCAAAACCCACTTATTTATCACAAAGTGCCAATACGGCAATTTAACCTGAATAATGAGGTTTTACTACCTAAAATAATGATAAACAAGGCAGAGTTCAGCTAATTGTTCTAAGAAAAACATGATAAATGCATTTTTATGCGCCTTAAAAGAAATCAGGATATTTTAAAAGATCAAAAAAGGACCTTTTTGCACACGGTTTTCTTCTATATTTATTTAATATATTTTCTTATATATGTTCTATTTTACTTTGATATTTATTAAGCAATCCTCATAAATAAGTAATATAGAACCTTGGACTTTCAACAGTATTTTCTAAAATTTGTGATCCACATCTCAAAGATGGTCTTGAAAAATCATATATAGTCATCTTGATTATTTTTCTATGGGTTACTAACTTTTTTGATGAGGTTACATTATACAGTTTATACATAATATTTTTCTGTGGTTACAATGCTACATATAAACAAATACATTTCTATTTGTGTTTGCTCACCATTGGCCACCTCTTTATTATGGTTTGAATCATTTTTTAAAATCATACAGTAGTTTTAGGCTGTCCTATTGCGACGTAGGCAGTTGGAAAAATGAAAAGTAGAAGAGGTTAAAATTCTGCAGTACTGTATAAACCAGTGATGGCGAACCTATGACACACATGCCACAGGTGGCACCCATAGCCATATCAGTGGGCATGCCAGCTCAGCTCCGGCGCGCACGCACATGCCAGCCAGCTGATTTTCGGACCTTCTGAGCCCACCAGAAGTAGGGAAACAGGCTGTTTCCTGCCTCTGGAAGGCCGGGTTTGGGGGGGGGGCTCGTTTTTCTTTCTCGCCTGGCTCCAGATCCTCTCTATGCATTTAGGGAGGGCGAAAACAGCCTTCCCCAGGCCCTCTGGAAGCCCAAAACAGACTTTCCCAACTTCCGGTTGGACAGGAAGTGATGTTTTTTGCTGTCCCCAGCCTCCAGAGACTCCTAGAGAGGCTTGGGAGGCTGGGGACAGCAAAAAACGTCACTCCCTGTCTAACCGGAAGTTGGGAAACGGGCCATTGAGGGCCTCCGAGGGGGTGGGGAAGGCTGTTTTCGCCCTTCCCAGATATATAGAGAGGATCTGGAGCCAGGTGAGAAAGAAAAACGGGCCTACCAGGCCATCACATGCCAGGAGCGGTGGGGGGGGAGGGGGGTTGCACGTGAATGCAGGGGCAGGGCGCATAGAATTATGGGTCTGGGCACACGTGTGCATGAACCTTCCCCCCCCCATCCTGGCACGTAATGGCAAAAAGGTTAGCCATCTCTGGTATAAACTACCCATTAGAAGTCTATTCCCTTAAGGATTGTTAAGGAGAGCGATAGCAAGAGCATTCCTTTATGCAAGCAGTAGTAGTTTTATAAATCTCTTCTCACTTGTAACTATATTGTTAATTGATTCCCTAGCGTCATTTGATAGTTTCTCTGCATTCAGTGTTGTTACAAGCTGTTTGCCTAGAAAATGGCTTCCCCTCCCTTCCCTGGCTATTGGACCATTTGAGATATTTTGGGGACCTGAATGCTTTTCATGTATTGATAGGCAAGGAGAAAATTGAACAACAGCATTGCAAAGCAGTTTTTATGCCTCAAAATCCTCTTTCACGCTGCCAACAGTTTCTACATTTTATTAAGCTGTCTCCCTTTCAGCTTATCTTTGCCAGTCTGGTATTTTCTATGTATTGAACTTAATCAGCTATAATCTGTAGTCAGCACAATTGAAGATCATGTTACTTGGGACCTGAGCTGTGGTCCCATACATCTAATGATTTAGAGCTTTAAATCCTAGTAGTAGTAATGAAACTGAAAAAGGTGAGGGAATGTTTCTGTTGCACATGGTTTTTGCATATCGGTCTTTCTCTCCTTCAAAGTAGACTTTGAATCTGCACATATCTATACCACCTTCTCCGTAATATGTGGTGGGGATAGAATTGTGAAACCCACTTGGTTGTATTTCCCCAGTAGGTGAGCATGATAGACTGTTGCAGATATTTCTACACCTGCAGAACTCTTTGTAATAGCTAAATTGTTTTCACACATAATCCATAAAATTTAGGTGTTTTCAGCATTTCCAGGACATGGCTAGCTTTTTGTCTTTGATTAAAAAGCTATGTCCATATTCATATTGGGTTGATGGTGCTTACCTGGAAATGTATAAACAGGCTACTGAAGCATTTAGTCCCTTCCTTAGTATATTGTCTTGGGTAATGTACGTCACAACCTTGGTAAAGATCAACACTGAAGTGAGGCAGGTTAGAATTTCCTGGTATTTGTTTTATGTTGTGCGTCATGGAACCACACTGCCTTGTGAAAATGTGAGCTGAACTGTTCTTGGCTTTCAGCTTCCTCCTGACATGACTGCTATACATATGCTTGATGGAAACAGAGCACTTAACGAAGCTCTCAATTCTCATATCTTGATGCTAAATCTTCCATAAGCAGCCTATGAAAGGTAACAATTTTTTAACCATTGCATTAAGTGTCATTAAAAGGCAGAATTAGTTCTAAATCTGCATAAAAGGGGAATTAGTACAGTGTGTCATCTGTAGAAGGCTATATGTGTCAGGTAATATGAAAGTTATCTTTCATACATGCATTCCTTAAAAATCTATTAATGCCTCTCCGTAAGCCTAGATACTTTCTTCCTTGTCTTCTAGGTTTTCCATTTGAATCCAAGCCACACATTTATGGCGATTCTGAGTGTCAGGGCAGATTTCTGCCGGGCCCAGCACAGCACCCTGGCTGAGAAGTGAGCTGGAGGCTGGGGTCCCTCGTGGGGTAACTCAACCTGGCCTTGAAGACTCAAGACACTGAGAGAGAATCTTCAAATATATGGGGTTATCTTCTGTACATTGGAAACCTCTTCCTCGTAGTGACACTAGGGAAGCAAAGCCTGGCTGAACTCTGTTGGAGAGAAGACTTGTCCTTACAATTTTCTTCGTGCCTCACCAGTGCCTAAATGTAGTCAAGGCTGCCTATTTTTTGCATGTAGTAGAAACCTGTAAAATCTGAAGGAGTGCCATCTGCAGTGATTGAGGCTGAAGTTGAATTCCAGCAGATGCTCAAGAAAACCAGTATTTCTTAAAGTGAAAAATTATTTTGAAGAACAAGACCAAGGAAATAAGGAAAGCTCTCACCAATTCCCCACTTTAGCGTCTTTGATGTTTTCTGCTGTGAAACATTGCACAATTTGATTTTTAATTTTTGTTAACCCTCATACACTTTCCTCCCTTCGCCATTATGAACCGTCCTGCTCCAGTGGAGATTACTTATGAGACTATGCGCTTCCTGATTACCCACAACCCAACCAATGCAACCCTCACCAAATTCACAGAGGTAAGAGGGGTATCCATCTATGATGTATAAAGTTTGAAGCGTTAGAAAAAGTATTGAGAGATGGACAAATGGAAATGAGGAAGAAAAGGGCATATCAAAAGAAGAAAAAAGTAATTTTATGTAGCCCATTCATAAAAATCCCTTTGCTGTTGGTTCACAGATTATTGAAAAGAATTCATTCTTTTAAAAGTACAGCCCCCATGGGTTCCTACCAAAAAAGGGGCCCTCTTTCATAGAAACTATATGGAGTAGATAATAGCTATGATGAAACTAATGCACATAGTGATAACAAGAGTTCCTGCCATTGCAGTGTCCCCACAGTCACATGAACAAAATTCAGGCCCACCCACTTTTACAACCACCACTACTACCCCCTTCACTGACTTTCATTGTCTTCACCTGCCTCCCTTATGCTGGGCTATGCATCCTGGCCATTCACTCATAGGTGAAAGCTATAGGAGGAGGGTGTGTGTGCTGCACTATGTTCCATTACCGGCTGGCTCCTTTTTTTGGCAAGATTCCCAGCTGATAGTACCAGCTGGGTGGCAGGGGCATTTGGTGACAGCAATTAAGTAGGTGGCCAAAAGGGCAGAGATAGGTAGGTGGAGATGCATTGAAGTAGAGGCAGTCCCTTTCTTCCAATAATGTCATGGATCTCATTGAGTCCTCATTTAACCATGTGAGATTCGCTCAGCAGCAACTGGGATTGCTGGTACCACCATTGCTAAGCATAGTAGTCAAATGAGAGTTTTGCTTAATGTCTGTGTCACTTAGTGATGAACTTGCCGGTCCCACTTAAGGTGGTTAAGTGAGGAGGAGTTACACTTCACCATATCTAGGTTAGTCACTTTAACTATTCAGTAGTAAAAATAAACGTCAGTCTATTTCAACTTTTAAAATAAAGGAACCATGTCATTCCTTTGACTTGCTTTGAAGAGACCTTTATTGATCCTGTAAAATTGTCAGCGATTGACAGCTTACCTAATAAAGGACTATGATGAAAATACAAAGAAGGGTTTTTTCCCTTTCTTTGGTATGTTTAACACCTAAACACCTAACACAGTCCCACTTTGCAAAACTGACTAATATGTTTTTCTGGTTTCTCCCAAAATCTCTGTCAGATACTGCTCAGGATCTCACAAATTCTCTGAGCTGGTAGACAGATTTGCAGGTTAAAAATGTGTGATGGACATGTCATAAAATGGTTGCAAAATAATCATATGTTAGAATGCACATAGTAGTACTAAGCAGCATTGACCCACTGCTGTTTTTTTATTCTAAAAATGCCTTGAGCATTTAAACTCCATAGTTCTAGTTCTGCCTTAGGCACAAAAGCCAGCTGGATGACTTTGAGCCTGCCACTTTCTCAGCCTTATAAAGTCACTTCTGAAAATGCTGCCAAGAAATTGCAGATTTGTGTAATCACCAGGAATCAGGATTTAATTGATTGACACCTCCCCAAGAATCCCTTTTGCTAATGGGGTCCAGAGGTTTTGTTGGGAATGCAGAACAGGTTTGAGATGAATGTCTTGCTTTGCAGAATGCTAGTTTCCCTTAATTTTTTAATCAAGTTTTTCATTTTATATTACATATATATATATATATCAGTGTGTGAACAGTGTGACACCTGGGTGCCATACATTTCAGTACAGATAAAATATTATTGGTCATAGTTATCACATTCATCCAGTTTATATATTTCTAGTAGTAATACACATTTATATCAAATTATAATCTTTCATTATTTCATATTTTTAAAACATACATAATACTACCGCCGTTCAGTTTCTAAACCTCCCTCTTATCATTGCACTTGTCTTATTTTATAAAAATGTGTATACTAATATTCCCCCTTTCTTTTATTTGTCTTTATTCTAACTTTTATTCATGTCACCATTATATTAAAAGATATTCCCTTTGTATTACGATACTATCCTTCATTATTTCATTGTTCAATATTTAAATATACAATTCTAATACCTATAACAATATTATTTAAACATGCAAATTAATTATATTCATATTCTTTACATTCTTCCAATCTATTTGATTTCATTAATATACCTGTTTATATTAAAATATGTTCTTTCATCATTTTTTACTCATTATTTCACTTTATTATTCCACTGCAAGTCATAATATTAAACACTCAATAATACCATTATTCAATCTCTAATTTTCTCATTTTTAATACTTAGGTCTTATTCATATTTCCCATATTTCATTCAAATCTATTTATATTAAAATACTATCCTTCATTGTTTCACTATTCAGTGTTTCAATATACTATTCTAATACCAATCACGATATTATTTAAACATACAAAATAATTATATTCATATTCTTTGCTTTCGTCCAATTTATATAATTCTAGTATCAATACATATGTTTATATTAAAATATGTTCTTTTCGTTATTTAATTGCTCAATGTTTACCAATCACAATATTATTTAAGCTTACTTAGTAATACCCTCATTCAATCTCTAATTTTCCCATTTTATTATTACTTTTGTTTCATCATGTAAAGGTATATATACAAGTAATCCCTTATTCTTATTGAACACATTCCTAACTCTGTTCTAATTTTTCCTCCTGCCACCATTATAAAAACAAGGAAGAAAAAGATTTTTCTTTCTTCTTTTTCCTATCCACCTTCTATCCATCATCTCTTGCCCGCATCAATACTTTAATTCTTATTCTTTTTTTGACTTTCCTCCCATATTCTTCTCTTAAATCTTTATCTGTCTGTATCTTGTCTACATCCTGCCTAGTCAATCTAAGGTTTCTCCCATCCCTATCCCCTTCCACTGTCTAGCTTTGAAATTATCAGCCCGGACTCCTGTCTTCCTTCCCCAAGTATCTTCCTGCTTCTCCCGTTGTCTTTTCAGATTTATTAGAATGTTTCCCCTCTGGTTTGATTCATCAAATGTTATTAATTTTATTGATGACTCCTCGTTATCTTTTCGTTGATTCCTCAATTCTGTTTTTCCGTCTATTCCTTCTGGTCGCTCCTTCCTTTCCTGGGCATCTTGGTCATTGCTCATTGTCCTTTGTATAACATTTTACAATTTTTGATCTATGCCATCCATTAATTCCATAAGAGCCTTATGTTCTTTCTGTATCATATCCTTTATGCTTTGAAACATCCAGTCCATCTCATTCAAAGTTCTGCTCATTTCCTCCTTATGTTGCATCCTATCTTGTTTTAATAAATTCCACTTTTGGGTAATAGCCCAAGAATCATTTGTTCAAACCTGAGGTTGCTCTTCAAAAGTATACACTAATCACAGTTCTTTATGTACCATAAGTAATCAGTCAGTTCCATTTACATAGTCCAGGGAGTTATCCAAGCCCCTCACCTTAATAAATTCAGTCATATAATGTAACATTCAGGGGTCAATTGTCTTCCTTGTTCTCACATTTAAATCTCCACTGGTCGTAGTGTAGATGTATATAGTCCAGTAAACATTTTCACAGTCCTTTAAATGGGTATACAGGCTTGTACATTTTCCTTTCACCAGCAGGTGGCACTCTCAGGTTAATTTTCAATATTATTACTAATAATCTGGTTTTAATTATTTTAAATTGTAATTCAATTATAAAAGCAGTGTTAATTTTTTAAATCGGTAATTCCAGCATTTTAAATTGCCTTAATGTCACGTCTTCCCAATTTAAGAGTCCAATTTACTACGTTTTTGAAGAATTTTTTTCCCTTTTCTTTAATCCTTTCCTTCCGGCATGGTAATTTTCTCAAAGTGTTTGACAGATCTTTGTGTTTGACAAAGTGCTTTAAAAGATCATTCTGAGTAAATCCTAGATTTCTCTTTTGGGGTTAACTTTCAGGTAAAAAAAAAAAATCCTTTCACCCAGTTCCACACTGTTTACCAAAATCCACTCCAACTCAAAACTTAGATGGTCATCGGTTGTCCCTGCTTTGTGGTAGCCATCTTAGGCTGTCTCTTCTCCTTGTCGTGGTTGAGAGGGAACAAAGCCCCGGGTCAGACAGGAAAGCTGCAACTCTCCTGAGACCTTGCAGGGCATTCATCTTTGCTTCACTGCCCCTCCAAGGTGGCTTTGGCTCCTTTGGGAGCCCACCAATGGGGAGAACTTGGCACAGAGACGCGGAGACCAACTGTCCGTGTCCGATCTTGCCGCAACATCAACCGGAAACTCTCACCCTTAATTTTTTTAATGATAAGATTTACAAGTAAAATGAAATTATTAGCTTACTCTAACAATTATTGCCATAGATTACCATCAGAAAACAAGGCAGTATTTCAGACAAGTAAAACTTGATGGCTGTCCAAACAAGGCAACCAAACATTTCCATGTAAATGAGATTAGTAGAGCTGGAGGTAGTTTTATTTTTCCTCATTGTGGGGCTCTTGTTTATGTTGGGGACATTTATCATTTGTGACCTTTCTTACCTCTGATTAAAAAAAGTCATTCTTAAATATTCTTTCTTTTAGGCTGTTGATAAAGCTTGCTTGTCTGTTTCCTTCTCTATACATAATAAACAATATGTTAAAGCAAAGCAGTTGTCTTGATAAAGTCACTGTAACCTGTGGGCTTCTGTTAAAAGAGAATTTGATGTTTGGCTGTTACTTGTTTAAACAGTTTTTGCCGTCTGTTAAGAGTTTACTCCAGGTTTACAAAAGCTGATGCCTTTGCTTCTGTGTATATGTCCCCTAAAATATAATTAACTAAAAGCCAGATTCTTCACTATAGTCCCCAATTTAGTGCAGATATCTGTAGGATTATTTTTACCATGTCCAGAAAGCAGGAATTTATATTTCTTAAAGTGGTGTGTTAGTTATTAGGATGGTCTTGTCAATGAATTGATCTAATTCCCGTTTAAAATACTCTGTTACTTTTCACTATAGTTACAAGAGCAGCCACATTTCAGTATGTATAACTTAACTCCTCGCAGGGTAGAGTCTCAGAAAAATATTCTGGAGCAATTTAGAGACCATCCCAACCCTTGAATTTGTTTCTTTCTTCTCAAAAGCTTTTGAAAAACAGAAAAAAAAATCTAAAATACTTATGACACAAAAGAAATTAATCCCTGCCTGGAAATGTTCAGATCAAAAATTATATATATGGGGAAGAATTATATGGAACAAAATGTGTACGCCACATTACTTTCTCCCTACTCCTTTTCCTCAGCTTGGTAGTACATCTTATTTTTTTATTGATGGAGGATGAATTCCAGAATATATGAATTTTCTTCTATTTTCAGAGTTAACCTTACTTGACTATTTCTTCTAATAGGGAAAAATGAAGGGATACCACATTCCTGAGGTCCAACAGCCTGTTGCCCCATTTGTAGGAAAATTAGAAACATTTACAGCAGTGCTTAAAAGATGTGAATCCTTTTGGGTTTTCAATATTTCATCATATACATGACCTTAACTATTACCTGTTCTCTAGGCAAATTAAATAAATTAAAAGCATACCTTATTAGGTGTTACAATCAAAGGAATTATACTTTCCCCTTTAAATGAATTTGCATTCCTAGAGGTTCCAATACTTTTGCCACATGCGCAAATAGTTTTTCCTCAATAATAACTAAATGAACAATGTTTTTTACTCATTTAATATCTAGTTTTAGGACTTGTATGGGGAACCGATCACAAGATGATGTAGGTCCTCAACTGTGACTGGTTGAAGTTGCAATGGATTTACCTGGGAGGGGGGTACTTACGACTTTGGATTACAAGTTGCCATGGTCACCTTTCCCTCCCCCATCATGTGATTCCATTTTGAGTGCTTGGCAACTGAACTGCATTTACAGTTGTTTGCAGTGTCCTGTGGTCACATGACTGGATTTTACAACGGTCTTGCCCAAATCCAGTATTTACAGTATTTTCAATTTTTTGCAAAACCATGCCCATAAGCAAATGACTGCTTGCAGCTGCTTTATGACCGTGGTATTTACTTAACAACTGCTGCAAAAAAGGTTATAAAATCAGGTCAGTCAAGTGACTTGACCTGCTTTATGATATCATGAGTTATGACCATGATCGGCAGGCTCCATTACAATCATAATTACCTGTATTGATGTAGAAATACTGAAAATTCCAAAGGGTTCAAAGGGTTTAAATACTTTTTTTTATGCATTATTGATACAGAGGCACCAGGGCAGCCATTTTAGGTTGCAGCAAAAATACTTTCTTTTGATAAGTTGCTGTAAGTTAATAGTTATTAATAAAGCTGCATGTCTCAATAAGTGACACTTTTTGCCCTTTACTCCGAGAAATAAATTGGACATGTTTCCTGTTTGTTCACAAAAGGAGCTGAAGAAATACGGCGTGACCACCTTGGTGCGAGTTTGCGATGCTACCTATGATAAAGCACCTGTTGAAAAAGAAGGAATACAAGTTCTGGTGAGTATTTTTCAATCTTTGGGAAGTACGATCATGAAGAGAATGGAACTGACAATATGGCAATCTTTCAATGTCATTGCTAAATATCTTTTTAATGCTGTGGAATGTTCCTGCATCCTGTGTAAAATTGGTTTGGAATCTGGGCTGTAAAGCAGCTTGCATTTTTCTCCCTGAAGGTCTGTGACCAATCAAGATTTTGACTGTTACTCATTTAGAGGAAGAAGGTATAAGTAGTATCCTGTTCATATCAGAACAGAGAAAGATTTCATTCAAATTGGTCGGTTCAGCCCATAATACTGAACTAAGTTCTTAGATAGACAAGTCACAGAGGAAATAGTCACAGGTAGTTAACTGCCTGTTTTCTCAGCGACCCATGATTATGACCTGAATAGTGTATATTAGCATGTCGCTTTTTAGCAGCTGAGCATATTTTGATGTATTGTAAGTTGCAAACCAGCCGAAAGGTATGAATGAGAAAGTGGCTCAAGTGATATATGTTGCTTGGCATCCTCTGTGTATATAAGTAGTCTTCAGATAATGTCTGTATAGAAAACTGGAATTTTTCCTGCCTGAGAAATCGTGACTCCAGTGCATGGGTATCACTCTGTGTCTTCTGGCTCTATGGACAGGGTTCAAACTTAAGAGACGCCCCCTTTGTAGACCTCCCACTTTCAACTCTGTCCTGAGCTCGTGAGGACATTTTCTGGGTTTACTCCTGTGTGTTTGGATTTAGCAGGAGTTGAAGTTTGGAAATTTGTGCTTTTCTCTTTGAAATGGCATCAACTGAGTAAGTAAATGAGCTATCTTTGAGGGTTTTTTTTTTTTATTAATAGGAGTTTTCTTGGAGCCTCTATGAAAATGTAGAAGCTGAGTGGAATGAGCGAACCTTATTTAAGTGTTTGATGAGTTTAATTACAAGGCTGAGGATCGTTAAAGTGTGTGTGTGTGTGTGTGGAGAGCAGCGGGGGAAACTATTATTTGGAGCTGCAAGGAAAGTTTATTTTGTTTGTCTCCATTTTAACTTGTTTGTACCGGGAGCACATGGTGTGAGTACTGGGAGATTTAAATCAAGCTGCTGATTCCACATGGTTACTCCTTTGGGGGAGAATCAGAGCAGCGGGGGAAGTTTGAGAACACATTGCCTCCAATTTATTTATTTTTTGTTTGTGCTGCTATTTTAAGCTCCGGATTTCAGGTGCCTTTGCTGGAATACCCACCATATGTGGGGAAGGCACAGGAAGGAACAAGCTCTTGAGCACCATGTTGGAAACCACCTGGGGCTAGCCAGGGCGGTGGCCATTTTGGGAGCTGGCTGACTTTATATGTATAGAGAAGATGATGAAAATAAATACATGAATGATATATATATATCCATATATATATGGAAAATAAACAGGAATAATATGATAATAATAATAATAATAAAGAAAAAATAAATAAAAATTAAATAATAATAATACCAGAAAAATAAAAATAAAAATAAAAAAATAAAAGAAATTAAAAAAATAAAAAATAAAAATTGAACTGAAGAAAGAGAAAAGAGGCTGTCATGGGGTTTCGGTGATCGGCCCTCCAGTACAGCATAGGCCTTTGGAGTAAAGAAGTGAAGAGGCCTGATTTAGCCTGAGGCAGCCGTTTCCAGGCTGCATGGCTTTGGAGTTTTGAGCAGGCGTTCTGACCTGCAGAGGGAAAGGACCAACAGTTTAGGGAATTAACCCTTGTAATGCTGCTGAGTTCTTAAGATGGTAACTGGTTATTGAGGCTTGTACATTGACATGTATATGTATTACATAGAATTTGTTATGATAACAATAATAATAAAAAATAATAATAATAATAATAATTTTTAAAAAAATTTTTTTTTTAATTTCATGGAATTATAAAAGGTGCTTACTTATATGTAATTTTATTTCTATATGTGTTCTAGAAATATGGCATCGGATGCCTCACTTAGTGACCAGATTGGAGGTCACTGATGCTTCTCAACCTCAGAGAGCTGCCACTGAAGGCTCGAAGAGCCGTTGTCATAAGACAAGGAGTGGCAGTTCGGAAGCAGCTGCAAAACTTAGAGCAAAAGCCTTGGCGCTTAAAAGGCCCACTAAAGCGCAGGAGAAGGCGGAAAAACGCCGCCAGAAGGCGCTGGAAAGACAGGTACAGAGGAACACCAACAAGGCCACTAAGTCCACATTTATTAGGGATCAGGTACAGCCTATGGAGAAAGATCCAATGGTGGAACCGGATCCTTCTTCCAGTTTTCTGGCCAGGGCCCTGTCGCCCCAGCCATCAGGGAGCGGCTCCAATACAGGGAGGCCCAGTTCTACACCTATCAACTTGGTAGCATCACAAGGGGATAGGCAGACCATAGACCAGGTGACAGAAATGCCTGAGTTAGTGCGGAAATGGATCGCAGAGGCGGTTCACCGGGAACTTGAGGCAGGCAAAAGTCGTAACAGGCAATCTGTTCTTGGGACGGAAGCCCAGTCACAGGATAGGGATCAGGTAGAAACAGAACCAGCAGACGGACACATGGGGTCACGTTCTGACAGCTCTGATTCGCCTTCAGAGGCGGAGAGTTCCCCATCCATGGAGGATGAACAATGGGACCAGGAATTGTCTGAGGAGGAAGGTTTTTTACCGGAGCAGCCCATGTTTAAAGGGCTGTTCAGGCCTCATCTTTTTAAGGCCTTGTTGAGTAAAGCTAAGGTGGTTACTAAACAGGGACTCCTAGGGGAACAAAGTGCCTGTCCAGAGCAAGACCCTGCAGACATGCTTTTTTCTGAACCAACAATGGAGACGGATACAGTTCCTGCTCCTAAATTATTTCTAGATATGATTAAGAAACAGTGGGAAGCCCCGGCCGCATTACCGAACATGTCCTCCCTTGAGAGATGGTTTTTTAACACGGCTTCTGACCTGATGGAACTCCTGAGAGTGCCTGAGGTGGATGACCCGGTTTTGGCCCTGGCTTCCTCTTCAGCCACCTTGGTTGAACCTGAGGAAGTTTTGAAGCCAGAGGATCGGAAGTTGGAGCAGGCCCTCACGAAGACGCATCAGGCGGCAGCCTGGGGTATAAGGGCGGCCACAGCAGCATCCTTCTTCAGCAGGGCCGTCCTCCTGTGGCTTAAACAAATGCAGGAGAAAGTGCCGGTGACTGATCCGAGGACTCATCAGGATTTCAACAAGATAGTGGCAGCTGTGGAATACACAGCGGATGCCACTATGTCCTCTGCGAAATATGTGGCAAAGTCGATTGCGTCCTCGGTCACAGCACGGAGGTTTCTTTGGTTAAAAAATTGGCAAGCAGACACAAAGCGCAGATGGCGATTGGCCTCTGTGCCATTTAAAGGTGCAAAGTTGTTTGGTGAGGCTTTGGAGCCCGTGTTGACGGAAACTAAGGGGAAGAAGAAGGTGTTGACTGCCTTGTCAAGGAGAGGGGATACAAGGTTTCCCCCCTCCTTTCGGAAGTCTTATTTTCGTCCCTATTGGGGGTCGGCCTTTGGCAGATATCAGAGAGGTTTTCAAACACAGGGAGGTCAGTGGGGCCACTATCATCACTCAGAGGAGGGGTCCTCTGACAAAGGCAGGTCCCGCGGTCAGTCGCAGCGTCCTTTTCGGGGGAGGGGCAACCGCTCCTTCCGCAGACACCGCTGACGGCAGGCATCAGGCTCCCATTGGTGGCCGTCTAGGGCTGTTCGCCGACCAGTGGGAGAAAACCACCTCCGATCTATGGATAAGGGAGACCATTTCATCAGGTCTCTCACTAGAATTTCTTGCACCCCCTCCGACGGTCTTATTTCGATGTCCCAGGTCTCGAGATGCGACAAAAAGAGAGATCATGGACACTGCGGTTCAGCACTTGCTGAACATCGGAGCGGTGGAGCCCGTTCCGGTTCACGAACAATGGAGCGGTTATTACTCAATGTTGTTCGTCATCCAGAAGGCCTCGGGGGGGCTGCGACCAATTCTCAACCTAAAAGGATTGAACAGGTATGTGAAGTATCGGAGGTTCAAGATGCACTCCCTGCGGTCAATCCTTACGAATGTCCGGAAGGGGGACTTCTTGACCTCCATAGACCTTACGGAGGCATACCTTCATGTTCCGATAAATCGGAAGCACAGGAGGTTCCTGAGGTTCTTTTACGACGGCAAGCATTTGCAGTACCGAGCGCTTCCATTCGGCCTTGCCTCGGCCCCCAGGGTTTTTACGAAGATCCTGGCGGCGTTAGGAGCGCTTCTCAGGGCTCGTCCAATACGGATTCAGGCATACCTGGACGATATTTTGGTGCAGTCAGTCTCTCACAGACAGGCAATAGAAGATTTGAGGGAGACGATACTTTGTCTGCAGACTCATGGTTTCTCCATAAACATGGGAAAGAGTCACGTCATTCCCACGAACCGGCTGTTACATTTAGGGGCAGTAATAGATACGCTGAAGGGTCAAGTTTTCCTGTCCCCAGACAGACTTCAGAGCATCAAGGACCTGGTAGTGCAGATTCGCTCACAGAGGAGAGTTCCACTGGCATTACTCTCATCTCTGCTGGGCAAGATGATTTCCTGCATAGAGGTGGTCCCATGGGCAAGGTTTCATGCAAGGCCTCTACAATGGTTCATGTTACCGTTTCAGAGGTCAGGCAGGGACACGTCGCAGTTCAAGGTCAGGGTCCCGGGAGACGTTCTAATGTCTCTACGCTGGTGGAAGTCCAGGAACATGGAAAGGGGCTGCCATTTTTTGGAACAGGACCGCATCACGGTGACAACGGACGCCAGTCTGATAGGCTGGGGGGCTCATTGTCAGGACCAGGTGATCCAGGGCTCTTGGTCAAGGGGGGAGACAAAGAGGAGCATAAATTGGCTGGAGCTGAGAGCGGCCAGGTTAGCGCTCAGACATTTCAGGCACTGTTTGAGGGATCGACATGTGCTTCTCCTGACAGACAACATCACAGTGAAGGCCCACATCAACAGGCAGGGAGGCACTCGATCCAGGGGGCTCATGGCGGAGGCGGATCGCCTTTGTCGCTGGGCCGAGCGCAATGTGATTTCCATCAGGGCGGAACACATTGCCGGGATAGACAATGTCAGAGCAGATTGGTTGAGCAGGGCACCTCTGGATCCTGCAGAATGGAGACTGGATCCGGAGTTATTCAAGGAGATTGTGAGGCGATTCGGACAGCCGGTCATCGATCTCTTCGCATCTCCAGCGAACCATCAACTTCCTCGGTATTTCTCCAGGTCCCCAGCGCCAGGGGCGGAAGGTAAACGCCCTCCGTCTTCCTTGGCCCAGGGGTCTACTATATGCCTTCCCGCCGATGGCTATCCTTCCTCGGGTAATTGGTCGGATTCTGCAGACCAGGGCACAGGTCATTCTGGTGGCACCATACTGGCCCAGAAGGCCGTGGTTCGCGGATCTGGTACGTCTGTCGGTCGCCGCACCATGGAGGATTCCACCCGACAGGGTGTCTCTCAGTCAGGGACCGGTTCATCACCCGGGTCCCCAGTGGTTGCACTTGACCGCGTGGCTGTTGAGCGGAGACTGCTAGAAAGACGGAAATTTCCCTCAGATGTGATAACGACAATGCAGGCGGCTAGACGACCGTCTACTACACGAATTTATGATTCCACTTGGAGAACCTTTGTGATTTGGTGCACTGGTAGGAGCATTCAGCCAACCAAGGTAAAGGTTCCACAGTTGTTGCAGTTTTTGCAGGCTGGGTTGAAGAAAGGGCTGGCACCAGGGACGTTACGCAGGCAGGTGGCAGCGATAGCGTCAGTGTTAGGTTCTGCGGGTAGGCGGTCGGTGACAAAGGACCCAGAGGTAAAGAGGTTTTTGAGGGGGGCGACCAACCTGAGACCGGCAGTGGTTCACCGTTATCCCACCTGGGACCTTCAGAAGGTTTTGCAGGCACTTTGCAAGGCTCCTTTGAACCGATTAGGACAGTTCACATCAGTTTTTGACTTACAAGACGCTGTTTTGGTAGCCATCACATCGGCCCGCAGGATTTCGGAACTGGCCGCACTCTCGGTGCGAGAAGACTTGTGTGTGTTCCACTCCGATAGAGTGGTTTTGCGTTTGGACCCAACCTTTGTGCCGAAGGTCAACTCCTGGTTCCACCGGGCCCAGGAGTTGGTTCTTCCGGATTTTTGTCCTAATCCATCACACGCGAAGGAACGTGTGTGGCACACTCTGGATGTAAGACGGGCTCTGAGGGTTTACATCAAAAGAACTAGGGCTTTCCGACGGACAGAGGCACTTTTTGTGTCATTCCAACCATCCACCATGGGACAGAAGCTTTCCGCTTCGGCGGTGGGCAGGTTACTCAGAGCCACCATAGCCAGAGCCTACGAGGCTCAGGCTTTACCAAGGCCTAAGGCTATTACGGCACATTCAACGAGGAGTGCGGCCACATCGGCTGCATGGGCCACACAAGCGTCGGTGGAGGAGATTTGCAGGGCAGCGACCTGGTCGACTCCGTCACCTTTTATACGTCATTATCGGATTGACGCATATGCATCGGCTGAGGCGGCCTTTGGTCGGAGAGTACTACAACGTGTGGTAGAGACGCCGGAAGGAGATGACCAGACGGCTTCCCACCCATGAGGACTGACAGCTTGGGTAAGTCCCATGCACTGGAGTCACGACTTCTCAGGCAGGAAAATGGGTGTTGGTCTTACCTGATACACCCCTTTTCTGATGAGAAGGAGTGACTCCAGCCCCACCCTAATGAAAGGGTCTGGTCAGGGAGGTGTCCGTGGGGTGTTGTTACAGGTACATTATTCGGAACCCTCGTCGAACATCGTTGAAAGTGGGAGGTCTACAAAGGGGGCGTCTCTTAAGTTTGAACCCTGTCCATAGAGCCAGAAGACACAGAGTGATACCCATGCACTGGAGTCACTCCTTCTCGTCAGAAAAGGGGTGTATCAGGTAAGACCAACACCCATTCCATTGTTAAGTGATGCGGTTGGGAAGTGTGACATCATGTGACCACATTGCTTAGTAGCAGCAATCCTGGCAATCTCTATTGGCTACTGTTAGCTAAATCCAACGCAGTCATTAGAAGAGAAACAAATAATCCTTGCTTAACAACCAGCCATTTAATAACCATTTGAATTAATTGTGACCTGTGAAGCACTTCTGATTTGTTGCAAAATGCCTTCCGCAGTAATGTGAACACTGTCTTGCTTAACCACTGCTTCACTCAGTGATTGAGATTCTGGTCCCAATTGTTATACAGCCAGGTATAATGCTAAAGTCATTCCCAGCTTGTTCTCTCCCAGCTCCAAGACTCAGTAAGGTAAGGGACTGCTTCCTTTTCAACTCCCCCCAGCTGCTTATCTCTCCCACCCAACCCATCTCTGCCTTCTTGGCTGCCTGACTATATTCTGCTACCAGCTGCTTCTGCGCTCATCACTACATACTACTACTGTACTGGCCAGGGCCTTTCCCATTGCCTTCTTTTGTACTGGTGCAGCCAGGGCTTGCTTTCATGTGCTGAGGTTATTTTCCATAAGAAGGCCCTAAATAAATAAATGGAGGAGGTCCTGGACAGGTCACAAGAGAAGTCCTGGTTGCACCAGCGTGAAAGAAGGTAGTGCAAAGAAGGTCCTGACTATACAGTAATGATGCATGATGTGGGCAAGGCCAGGTAGCAGGAATACCGGGTGGTAGCAGGTAGGTGGATGGTTAAAAGGCAGCCGTAAATGTGGGTGATCCTGAATTTTGTTTGTGTGACCACAGAGGCATTGCATTGGTCAGAACGTCAAGGACTGGACTTTTAGTCCCTTCATTCAGCACTGATTGAATGGACATTAAACAAGGATTATCTGTAATTAAATTGAGCCAAGAAAGCTATATATTTTTAAAAAACTTTTATCTCCATGCCAAGATCCCTAGACTTGTTGTTTTAGAAACAAGAATTTTAAAAATAAACTGATTTCTGAGAGTTGCTTTAGAAAAAACAAGAATAGCAAATCATAGAAAAACCATGGGAAATCAGTTGAAAAAAATACTTAAGAAATTCTGGTGAGGAAATTCACTGCTTTGGTTAACTTCTTCCACTGGCAGGAGGAACTAAGTGGGAATGATTGAAGCTGCAGGACCTCTATTTCATTACTTATTTAAATTTATCCCTTAACAGTCCCAGTGTTTTGAAGTCTGTATGCTACTGGACCAAGTGTAAATGTGGGTTGAGTACAGATAATATTACACAGGTTATAGGGTTGATTCATTCAGGTTTAATGGAAAAGTGTACTCTAGACTTTCATGTAGCATCTTTGGCAATGCCTTATAGAACTGAAAATTTATGTGTGTGTGTGTCTCTCTATATATATACACACACACATACACACACAGTATGTATATAGAGTAAGATGCAGTGGATATATTTATGCTTAGAAAAACAAGCCCTATATTTCAATAAATGCAACTTTCTAAGGTGAAGTATGTATAATCTTAAATGCAATAAAAATGCAGGGAGTCAGCTTCTCAGATTTTTGTTTTATTTAGAATAAAATGGCATAAAATAGGGATGTGACTAAAACATAAATTATTATGGTATTTTGATTTCAGTTCTTATGTATTGATTAATCATCATGAACCTAAAAGATTTTGGATATCTTTGGCAAGTCTAAATATTCTGAGATCAAAGTTAAGATTTCTTGGACAAGTACAGATAATAGAACATTGTGACTTGGATCCTGCCTTGATGTCAATATTTTCAAATAAGAAAATCTTATTTTCATAGATATTACTACATTTATTAACAACATTTGGGATAATTTATATATAATTAAAGGAAAAAACTTTTCTTGACTAGAAATTATGAAAATAATGAAAAAGAGCAACAAATTACTATTATTATTATTATTATTATTATTATTATTATTATTATTATTATTATTATTATTATTTATTAGATTTTTATACCGCCCTTCTCCCGAAGGACTCAGGGCGGTTTACTATGGAAAGATCTTGGAATTCCTGTGTCTGTTCAGAAAACGATATTTATTTAAGAAATGCTTTAAGCTGGAGGATTAAATGAAATACCTTTTTTTTAAAAAAAAGAAATTAAGTACTGATTTTTCTGAATGAAAACTCAGGGCCCTCTGGTCTTAATAGCCATCCTAATTTATTCCAGGCCAAAGTGTAGTCTTTGTAAAGGTGGAAGTAAAGATATTTTCCAGTGTGGTGTTCTGATAATCCATGCATCAGGTATCTCCTATCCAATTGTCAGAGACTGAGTGAATATATTTTGAACTGCTTAGCCATGCCTCCTGCTCATTAAGCTCCAGTCTTTTTCATTCAGTCCAAAGGAAGAGAGTTTTTGTTGTCTGACAATTTTATGGTCAGATCACTTATATTTGGATTATTTGAACTGCTATGGATTACTTTGGAGGACTAGATTTCATTCAAGGTTCAGGCAAGTGTTTTATGTATTTGTGTTTAGTCATTTGGTGGTGGTGGTTAGTTTAAGGGTTCTGGGGCTCCAGACCATTTGCCAACTGCCCAGGAAGATTGGAAGCAGCGTTTCGGAGTTTTTTGCAGCTGCGCGGGTGATAGAGGGAGCCGCACGTGGCTCCCATGTAACACCACTCCTGCGCAGACTGCACTGGCTACCTGTGGTCTTTCGGGTGCACTTCAAGGTTTTGGTGACTACCTTTAAAGCGCTCCATGGCTTAGGGGTAGGGTACTTACGGGACTGCCTGCTGTTACCGAATGCCTCCCACCGACCCGTACGCTCGCACAGAGAGGGACTCCTCAGGGTGCCGTCCGCAAAGCAATGTCGGCTGGCGGCCCCCAGGGGAAGGGCCTTCTCTGTGGGGGCTCCCACCCTTTGGAACGAACTTCCCCCTGGACTTCGTCAACTACCGGACCTTCGGACCTTCTGCCGCGAGCTGAAGACCTATCTGCGCAGGACTGGCATAGGATTTTTAATAGTTTTAATATTTGATATAATTTTATAAATTTTATGGGGTTTTCTCATTTTAATGTTTTAATTCGGCCATATGTCTAATAAGTTTTTTATTTCATTGTTTTATTTGTATATTATAGTTGTTTTATCTTGGCTGTAAACTGCCCTGAGTCCTTCGGGAAAAGGGCGGTATAAAAATCCAATCAATCAATCAATCAATCAATCAATAAATAAATAAATTTTGTCCCTCAGGAGTACACTTCCGAGCTCTGTTTAGCCGCTGGTGGGTTGGTTGGTTTTTTCTGGCCCCCGGTAAAACCACCATCACCACCTGAAGTGTTTTCGGATCATGGGCGGCTCCAGAGTTAGTGCCTGGTGTTGCCGCGACAGACTGATGACCAGGCTTGCTTCACAGCGCTGAGAAAGCTGTTTGGCTTTTGCACCTTTATTCTGCTGGCTCAGGAGGCTACTGCGGCGGCACGAGGGTGCTTCTGGACTCGTGGCCGCCATTTTCGCTGCTGTTGCAGAGGGGAAGTCGAAGATCGGTGCAGTGGTATTTTCTTTCCCCGATCAGCTATATTTCGGCTTTCTGCCTGTGTGGCAGGTCTAGCCAACATTGGAGAAGCGAAGCTGCTTTTTGTGAGTCCGTTTTGGCTCCCTTGATTGTGCCTGGTGTGTGACTTGCCTTAGCGCTGGGAAAGCAGAGCTGTGCTCTCACACCGCCATTACTGCAGGAGGAGACTATTGCAGAGTAAAAGGCCAGGTTTGACCTCGTTGGGGTTTAAGGCTCTCTGCTGTAACTAGTTTGGCAAACTCTACTCTTTTAAGGGTTTTTGGAGCTTCTCCTCCTTATTCTGGCTCCTGTTGCCATTGCCTGATTTAATTACTTGAATTACTGGACTTTAAGTATCAGTCTTTACTATGGCTGAATCTGATCTTTCTTCAGATACAGAGCAGGCACCTAGCCCCCCCCCAAAAAAAACAACAACGTGAGGGGCATTCATCAAAATCAAAAAATTCAAAGTCAACACGGAGCACAGCTCCTATGACTCAGCCTGAGCCAGCTTTGCCATCTAAAGGGTCCCCAGGTGGAGATAAGGATGCCCAGAGGAGACACAAAGCCTTAGAACACCAGTTTGAAATAGCCCAATGCAATGCACAAGCTTCTGTGCCATAGCGTGATTCTGCCAGAGAGATTGTGTTACAAACTCAGGCAGGAAGGTCTCCCTTGCCTCTTCAGGGATCTGAGGGTGTCCAGGAGGAACCATTGTCATCAGCAACTAGTGGCAGGAACTTCTCATGAGGTTTCCTTTGCTTTTGCCCTCAACATCTGACGCTTCGGCTCATTTGCACTCTTTGGTGCAATGCCATGTGGCAGAGGCAACCTTCACTCCAACCGCTGAGGAGGAACAGTTCCATCAGTGGATTTTCAAGCCTTGCTTTCAGATGCATTTTCTAAATTCCTGGCAGCTGGCATTCAGCAAGGGGCTCAGTTCCAGTACAATGTACCCATGCCTACGGCTCAGGCTCCAATGCTTCGACCTAGGGTAGCTGAGGCATCATCTCATCATGAGTCTTCTCATAGTGAGGATTCTAATTTAGAGGAGGATTGCCCAGTAGAAATAGAATTTTCTGAGGATGAAGGAATTGCTCCTGATAAGCCATCCTTTTCGGGCCTATTCCGCCCTTCTATATTTAAATCATTACTTCATAAAGCAAAATTCACAACGAATATTGGATTGTGGGAGAGTTCTGATTCTCAGCTTCAAGGATCTGAACATCCTCATGAAGGTTTATTCATAGTGCCTAAACCTGAACAGGAATTTATTCCTTGCCTGACCCTGTTTACAGAAGTAGTTCAGAGACCATGGGTGCAACCTGGCTCTCTAGTGGGCCCTAGTGGTCATGATAAGAAATTGTATTGTTCTGATCCTACTCTTGATCAGCTACTCCAGTTACCTATTGCTAGCCTTACATCATCCACTGTTATTTCTAGTGATGTGAGCAAAGGACTTAAGGTTGAAGATAAGAAAGCTGAGATGGCTTTTCGTAAAACTCATCAAGCAGTTGCTTGGGCCATCCGGGCAGCTACTTCGGCTTCCTTTTTCAATAGAGCCCCCTTGATTTGGCTTAGGCAGTTACAGGAACGTATACCACCTGAGGAGGCAAGAGTTCACCAGGACATTAACAAACTGGTGGCTGCTACAGAATATTCTGCTGACATATCTTTAGAGTAGGCAAAGTTCGTTTCCCGGGCTTTGTCTTCCAGTGTCACTTCTCGCAGGCTCCTTTGGCTCCGTCATTGGAAACCGGATATGAAATTGAAATGGAAGCTGGTTGCTGCACCTTACAAGGGGTCCTCTCTTTTTGGAGAGGTGTTGGATCCAATTTTGATTGAGGATAAGGATAAAAGGAAGATCCTGCCCTCATCTTCCTACAGGAGGACAGAGCGCAGATACGTGCCATACTCTCAACGCCAGCCCTTTCGTGCGGATTCAGGATCCAGTGGGTCCTATTTTCAACACCCTCATTCACAAGGATTTGAACAAGCAGCCAGTCGATCAGGCTTTCAGGACCAGAGCCGTCGCCAACCACCATCTAAGAAACCATTTTGGGGGACCAGAAACCAGTCCTTCCGACGTGGTAAATGACTCTTTGCATCGTGCTCCCATTGGCAGTCGTCTCCAGCTATTTCATCATCACTGGGAGACTTCAACAACCGGCACTTGGGTTTTAAGGACTGTGAGGTATGGCCTCACTTTAGAATTTTTCTCCAGTCCTCCCAACCATTTCTTTCAGTGTCTGGTTTCTCAGCACCCTGTCAAGAAACACCTCATGGAGCTGAAATCAGTCATCTTCAACAGAACTGGTGCCAGTTGATCAAGAGAGGACAGGGATTTATTCTTTTTGGAGCTGACTCTGCTTTGATTTCAGCCTCAGCTAAAGTCGATTAGGAATCTGCCATCTTTGAGCCTAGCTTCAGTACACACTTGTCCTTTGTGTTTAATGTCAGCGTTAAATCTCAGGATCTCAGAAAGGTTTTTAATATTCAAAAAACATGTCTCATTTAATCTTCCAGCTCGATAAGTACTATTAAACAATTACAGCCTACTATATTTGAGTACCAACCGCACTCAACGTGTAGTCCTTAATGGAACTACATCCACATGGAGGGAAGTATTCAGTGGAGTACCCCAAGGCTCTGTTTTAGGCCCAGTACTCTTCAACATCTTCATCAATGACTTGGACAAGGGGATAGATGGGGAACTCATCAAATTTACAGGAATAGCCAACACTCCAGAAGATAGGCTCAAGATACAGAAGGATCTTGACAGACTTGAACATTGGGCACTATCTAACAAAATGAAATTCAACAGTGAAAAAAGTAAGGTTCTACATTTAGGCCAAAAAAACAAAATGCACAGGTACTGGATATGTGGTATCTTGCTCAATAGTAGTACCTGTGAGAGGGATCTTGGAGTCCTAGTGGACAACCATTTAGATATGAGCCAGCAGTGTGCAGCAGCTGCTAAAAAAGCCAACACAGTTCTGGGCTGCACAAACAGAGGGATAGAATCAAGATCACGTGAAGTGTTAGTGCCACTTTATAATGCCTTGGTAAGGCCACACTTGGAATACTGCATTCAGTTTTGGTTGCCACGATGTAAAAAAGGTGCTGAGACTCTAGAAAGAATGCAGAGAAGAGCAACAAAGATGATTAGGGGACTGGAGGCTAAAACATATGAAGAACGGTTGCAGGAACTTGGTATGTCTAGTTTAATGAAAAGAAAGACTAGGGGAGACATGATAGCAGTGTTCCAATATCTCAGGGGTCAAAGAAGAGGGAGTCAAACTATTCTCCAAAACACCTGAGGATAGAACAAGAAGCAATGGGTGGAAACTAATCAAGGAGAGAAGCAACTTAGAACTAAGGAGAAATTTCCTGACAGTTAGAACAATCAATAAGTAGAACAACTTGCCTGAAGAAGTTGTGAATGCTCCAACACTGGAAAATTTTAAGAAAATGTTGGATAACCATCTGTCTGAGATGGTGTAGGGTTTCCTGCCTGGGCAGGGGGTTGGACTAGAAGACCTCCAAGGTCCCTTCCAATTCTGTTGTTACATCATCATCATCATCATCCTTATTATTTTCAGCTTTTCATACAGATAAGCTCTGTTCACTTCTTTTACTAGAAAAAGTGAACCAAATAAAAACTAACACAAGACTTCTCAGTTAAACAATACCCCCCGCCAAAAAAAAGCATAGTGTTCGGGAATTGTTTTATTGTTGTGGGACAAATTGCTATTCCAGTCTTGAAGATGCTTTGATTGCTGCTCACATAATGGAATTAAAAAAAAAACTTTCTTCCTGAACTATTTTTTTACATTTTTACTGTGTCCAAAGGAAAAGGTATTACAACCCTTTCCAAAAAAAAGTAAGGAGTTTCTGGATTAATGATTTTTTTTATAGTTTTCTCAGTTATAAAGTACACAGAATTTATTTTCAGAGTATTTATAATTTTTTGTACAGTAGGCTAAAAGTATGGATGAACATTTATATTAAACGACAAACTTTTATAGTTTGTTTCCACAGTTACATATCCAAATGCATGGCTGGAGAATTATGCTTTGATTGATGATAAATGCCATATTCCATTTTCTGGGATTTTGTTTTCTGTTCTGGAACCAAGCCAGAGTATAGTTTAAGTGTTGTTGAAATTTGTGTGGATTAAATAAAGAAAACCAAAAAATTGTCAGCATGGAGACTAAATACGAACCTGAGGGATCACTGAGACCAGATAGAAATGCTGAAGGCTCTGTTTAAATAATCGTAAAGAAAATTAGCTTTTGGTTATGTCTAAAAAAAGTATAATTTTTATTAAGTAGTAATGCAACTTTACAAATAATTTAAAACAATATGTTTTAAATGTACATTTAGCTAGTACATTGTAAAGCTCTTCTTAGTAGTTATGGTGGTGATGAAAAAGTAACTTTCCGACCAATCCTTGCATTTACAACCTTCACAGATCTGTAAAGCAAAGGAAAAGTGGAGTAAGATCATACACACAGTTTCACTTAGCAACAGCTTCGATCAACAACTAAGTAGTTGGTTCAACGTGGTAGTTAAATGAAGACTATGCTATGGAAAAAGTATATTCAATACTATTAGAAGCTTAATTCCTTAATCTCAATTAGCATTGGATTAAGTTAGCTACAGACTGAAATTTTATCATGTAAACCTTCCTTAGAATTTTTTATGCAGACAGTAAAAATACATGGTGTATTCACATTTTAGATGAGATGATGACCTTTCTTGTATTATTGATCTTCTAGTAAAACACACACTTGTTGGTTTTTGTTCCTTTGATCAGCACTTGCCTTTTTCATTAGATTCTGTGGGTCCTTCTCAGGGATGAAATGCTACCAGTTCGGGAGAACCTGTAGCGGAGATTGGGGATGGTTCGCCGTACCGGTAGCAATTGCTGGCTGGTCACGCCCCCAAACGGGTCCACGGCCTGCAGCCCTGCCATGCTTCCTTGCCTTCCACATTGCCAAACTCATTGTTTGGAGCATCTAAGGAAACGTCTTCCAACTGTTCAAGATCGCTCTGAGAAGCCGACAGCAAAAGTAGCGGCAGCAGGGGCAACAGGAGTATGTATGTGTCCCTCCTCGGTCCTCCTCTCCCAGGTGACAGCCAGGGCTTCGCCGCCGCCTCTTTTCCTGAGAGGGGCGGTGTCTGCCTCCAAGTCCTTGCAGAGGGACACACATGCACACACACACGCACACACGACCCTGCTGCCACTACTTTTGCTGTCGGCTTTTTAAAGTCTACCTTAAAGAGCTGGAAGACATTTTCTTAGATCGCCAAACGTCAGCAATCTAAGGAAACATCATTTTACACCTTCTCCCCATTCCCTCCCCCTCGTTTTTCCATTTCTGTGCCTGGATTCTGCTTCTACAAGAGAAGGCTCCAGTGTTTGCATGGGTGGCGGAGAGAAACTCAAAGCATTGGGGGCTTCAGAAGGGCAGAATGTGTTTCAAAATGTGCAGCTCCTGGCTCTAACAGTGAGTGATGTCAAGTTGGCCACGCCCACCCACTCACATGACCACCAAGCCATGCCCATCAAGCCACACCCACAGAACAGATAGCAAACATTTTTACATTTCACCCCTGGTCCTTCTCTATAAAGCAAAACGTTAGTCAATGTCTGGGTTTTTCTTCAGTGTGCTGAAGAGAGAATCCAGGAATAGTAATGGGTTAACTCTGTCTCATAGCTCATTAGACTGAGTCTGTCAAAGTTGTGTGGACACACCTCTGCTGCCTTTGATCCCCAGCTTTTGACTCAGTCTTTCGCTCTTATAGATGTGTCAGAATTCGATTCCAACTTTTAACCTTTACTCAAGCAAATAATATTCCTGGATTCTTCTCAGAAGACAGGAGACGTTCCTGAGAGGTATTGGACTCCTGACTGGCTGGCTCCCGGCTTGGCTGGTGGAGTTGCTGTGCCTTGTTCCAGCTTAAAGAGCCTTAGCTCAAGCCTGCTGAAGGCCGAGGATTTGGCTTAACTGAAAGGAGGTACTCCTTTGAATTGGCCGGTTTAGCGTGAAAGAGTATTGCTCAACGCCGCTAACGGCTAGGGACTTGGTGAATTTGACAGGAGCACTCTTTCACTCCTTGTTGGCCAGCTTAGCGTGAAGAGCAAGGCTCGATTCCACTAAAAGCCAAGGGAGTGCGCAGCTGTCAGGAGATAAGCCCGAACCTTCGCGAAAGGCATGAACGGGTGGCCTGGCTCTTGGACCACCCGGATCAACAGCCTGAAGCCCTATTGGCCTCCCGATGGAGGAGATTTGAGTCCCTGCCTGGCTCCACGCACTCCTCAGCGCCAAGGCATTTTGCCGCGCCAGCAGCAGGATCCCAGACAGAACGAGTCTGCAGTGACGGGCTGATTTTAATATGGAGGAGGCTGCGAAAATACAGCTCATGGGGAGGAATTGGCCTTCCCAGCCGACACCCAAGGCCCTAATGATGGCTCCTCTGCGTCAAGGTTGGCGGTGAAAGGGGCAGCTGCCAAGCTTAAAGAAAGGGATGTTGCCTCACAGAAGGCCTCTAAGGGCGAAGAAAAGGATGCCAGGAGGTATCAGAAGTCCTTAGATCGGCAGATTGCTAAAGAGCAAAAAGAGGCTGAACGGCGGAGACAGGTGTTATCTCCCAGGGGAGAACCTGCCATTTCCTGCCAATTCTCCATGGACAGCAGCCAGGCATGGGTTGTACATGAGAGACTGGGCCTTGCAACAGCCGCTATTGTGGCTGACGATATCAGGAGTCTTGTGCTCCACTTGCTGATGACCGCCATTTTGGGCTCGATGTTATCAGAAGTCTCGCACTCCACGTTCTGGCGGCTGCCAATTTAAATCTGGCCAAGAAGGTGGCAATTAAGATTCATGATATGCTCTCTGAGCTTAGCGATCGGACTTGGAGGCATCCATTCAAGCTTCAGGCTTGACATTCCTTTGGTGCTACTGCGTGGAGCCGCGATACCCACCCTTTACTTGGCTGTCGGTCCGCCTGTCTTGCTGTGGCGTTACAAGTGGATTCAGCACAGAGCGGCCATTTGCAGGCTATCTGCCTTGCTGTAGTATCATCTTGCTTCAAGGGCGGCCATTTGCTGTACCTGCTGCTGTCAAACTATCCTGGTGCAGCAACTGTTTGCCTTCTTTGGCATCAAGACCTTTTGTGACAGGGCGGCCCGGTTCTACTTGGGCTGACAATTTCAGCTACTATGCCTAAGGCATTGAAGAAATCTAAGAACAGCCGCAAGCCTTCAGGGCTGCCTTGCCTCCACTGGATGCTGGTCCTGGAATATCTACGGCCAGCATTCCCATTCCGGAACCCACAGGCAGAGATGATTCCCACAGTCACCAGAAGATGGGTCCGCATACTAAAGCATCTCTTAGAGATGAGGAGAGGAGAGACCGGGCCTTGCAAAAGCTTTGCTGCAAAGGCAATAAAGGCACGGCATCCAATGTTCCGCTCAGGGATAACCTCCCCATCTTGAGTGAGCCTGTTTCCAGGGACCAGCCCCCAGTGGTTACCCCAGATCTGGTCTCTCTCCGAGATTGCCCTCTGCCAATTTTGACATCTGGATTGTGGGGCCCTGCAATTCCACCATTGCACCAGCTGGTGGACAGCATGGCTCCGGTAGTCAATCTACCTGAGGAGGTCACCCACCTGCTCGGTGCAGGATCGGGGGTTTATGCTCTCGAGCAATTTTCACGAAATTGTGGCCAGGGCTATTCAACAATCTCTCTCAACTGGGATTCAGCAGCCCAGCAGAGTGTGTTCTGAGATGTCATTGGCCTCAGGGTCACTAATCAATCATTGTCCGGAGGATCTTCTTTTGTTTCAGGCTCCAGGTTCTCCGGCTCCATCCTACGACAGTCATCCGTCACTCATTGAGTAGGTGGAACGGCAGGATACAGATCTTTTGGATGATGAGGGGTTGGTGCACAGACAACCGGCGTTCACTGGCCTATTCCCACCATTTTTAAATCGCTGCTGTTTAAAGCAACTAATTCAGCACAGCACAGCTCCCCTTCCGTATCTGATGGGCCTGTGCCCTTCCGAGAGGTCTTGGACCCCTTGTTTTCAGAACCTAGCAAAGAGGTGGACGCTGTTCCCGCGCCTCTTTTTTTCATCAATGTTGTCCAATGACAGTGGGCTTTGCCTGAGGTCAGCCACGATACCTTCTTCCGTAGATAGATGGTTCTTCAACGTTGCTCCAGATTTGGCAGAGTTACTCAAGGTCCCAATGGTGGACGTCCCAATAGCTGCCTTATTACCCAACACCTCTATTCCCGGTGAACCGGATGAGGGGCTCCACCCAGCGGAACGCTGATCTGATCAGTCCCTTCAATGGGCCCACCAAGGGGCGGCTTGGGTGATTCGCTCTTCAACTACAGTGTCATTTTTCATATATAAATTTTTTTTATTTCCATTTTCCAACATCATATTTATGTACAATCTGTTACCCATCAGTAATAATTAATTTTTATTTATTGCTGATTTGGGCCTGCCCGACTGCCACTTCCTTTCTTCACAACCTCCCTCTACCCTCTACTGCTTTCCCCTCCTTTATCTCCTTCACTTTACTACTTCCTCTCCTTCTCCACTCCTCCCTTCTTCCACCCTCTCTAACCTTCTTATTCCCCTCGTCCTTCTCAACTCTTTCCTACTTACTTTCTTCCCTCCTCCTACTCCTCTCTCCCTTTCTTTCTGAAATGGCAGCCGGGCAGCCCCCATATCATTTCAAATTTTAATTTCATATCTTCAATCATTACTGTACATAAATAACCAATCCATGTATCATTTTCCCCCCTCTCCCTCCTCCCCCTTTCCCCCCCCCCGGACTTCCCAGAGCAAATACTGGGTATTATGACCAACAATCACAAGCTAAAGTATACAAAATATACATAAACTCCCACCCCTCTCTAAAACTTTAAATCCCCTCACAATAAAAATAAAGAGATAAGAAAGAATAAGAAAAAAGAAAAAAGAAAAGGAACAATACCAATACAATCTTCCCTTCACATATTGCTTCTTCTTACAGTCCATTTTTAAAATTAGTCCATCTTCTCAAATTCAAATTTTTTCCACTTGTATATTCCTTCAAATTTCATAAGTCCATTTCTTAAATTACAGTCCATCTTCTCGAGCTCAAATTTTCATCATATATTTCTTCAATTGTCATAACGTTTAATGTCTGATCTTCCAATATTACTCAGTCAAATATCAGTACGAATAAAGTCTCTCAGATACAATATTTCCAACTTAACTTCATAACTTTTACTGTCTATAAAAGTATCAATTAAAATGAATAATCATTTAAGTTACATCCACAATATAACAGTAAACAATTAACATCATTACCCACAATATTATCTAAATTCATAAATTTTACTTTCCATCCTTCACAATTAAATAGTATCATCCCATAGGTTTATACCTTACAAATAACAAAACCTATAATTTATATCCTAAACAAATCAATTCTAAAAATTAACCATAATCATCATATTCACATCTTAAACATTCCTCCCCTCTCCTATTCTATTTTCCATCATCTCTAAACCAGTTAACTTAGCATCTAACAACAAAGGATTCCCACTCTTTAAAACATCAATATAGAAATGTCTTGCTTTCATAACTGTATTAAGAAAATACTTTCTACCTCTAAAATTCACTGACAAACCCATTGGAACTTCCCATCTAAAATATATCTGATGTTTCTTAAACTCATCCACTAAAAAAGCAAATTCTCTTCTCTTTCTTAACATTTTAGGAGGAATTTCCTTCATCATTTTTATATCTTGTCCCAATATTTGAAATTTATTTTTATAAAAGGCTTGCAAAATTTCATACCTAACCTTTATAGTTGTAAAATAAAGAACCACATCCCTCGGTAATTTATTTTGTCTTGCCCACCAAGAATTAACACGATAAATTCTTTCAATATTAATCTCAAAATCTTCTGGCTCCACACCCTTTATCTGAGCAAAGGCTTGCGTAAAAATCTCCTTTAAATTTTCCTTCCTATTTTGTTTCAACCCCCTCACCCTTATAGCATATTCCATTAATCTATATTGTAATATTACTCTTTCTTCATCTGCCCTATCTATACCTTTGCCTGTATATCTTCCATCTTATTATCTAAGTTCCAATTGTTTTGATTCTTTTGAATTTCCTCTATTTTCCTTTGCAACTCTAAATTAACTTTATTAACTTCTGCCAAACTATCCTCCATCTGAATACAAGACTATAATATCTGTGAAATTGCATCCTTTACCATTTTCATTTCCCTCTTCTGCTCTTCCACCATTTCCTTAAAATCCAACATCTCTTTCTCTATTTCATCAAATTTTTGATCTATTTATGAAAAACGAGTCTCCAGAAACTCCTGTAAAAAATTTCTTAATTCCTCTTTGATTTCTTCTTTTAATTTTTGTATCTGAGCTGAAGAAATTTCAAAGTTTTTAGTGGCTTTTGGTACTATTTGCTTAAAAGCCATTTTTTAAAATATATAACCTACCCAGTAACAGAGGACAAAAAGGGGTTAAAAGGGAAAGATTCAAAAAACTTTTCTTCTAAATCACTATAATCCCAAAGAAGAAGAAAAAATATAAATCATAAAATTCTCATTTCTTCCATTTAGTCAGTATCTTCTTGTATATCTCCTAATTCCACACTAGCTGTTAATAAGCATTTCCTTAACGTTCGTTTCCAATACACAAATCGCCATTTGCTCGCATTCCACAAAACGCCATTTGCTTTCTTCTCTCCTATCTTCGCAACAAATGTATCCTCTATTAGGGGCTTGCAGTCTTCTTACAAACAAATGCTAGAACTCCAGTTTCTGCTCTGTCCGCGTTACAATCCATCACAAATAAATTTCTGCCGCGGAGATTGGACGCTACGTTTTTTTCTTGCCAAAAGGCAGATGCCCTCGGAGTCTGGAGCGTTTTTCAGGCTTTGGAAGGAGCACTCCCCTCAAGCCCCCAGAAACTTTTCTGGGGCTTCTCTGGGTGGCTCAACTTCAGCCTGAATGCTCATCTCTCCCTCTTTGCCCGAGGGAGAGATTTACAAGCTGCCAGACAGCTAAATTACGCTGTCCTGGCAGCTCTACAGACTACGGGGTTAGCAGTCTAAAAAAGACTGCTAACCCGTCAACGAAGCGGAGCCAAACCGGAAGTCCCACAGCGTCATTTTTCAATCTGACAACCTTGTTCTGGTTAAGACAGCTGCAGGATAAGTTGCCAGCAAAGGACACCAGACTGCAGCAGGATCTTAAGATCATCGCTGCAGTCCAGTTCTCGGCCGACACTACCCTCAGTGCTGCCCGTTTCGCCTCCAAATCCATGGTGTCCGCAGAACGCTGTATGCTCTGGCTCAGACATTGGCAGTTGGACACCTGTCACAAGTGGTACCTCACTTCTGTTATGGGGGTCAAACTTTTTGCGCCGGCCTTGGAACCTTTGTTGGTGGAGATGAAGGAAAAGCGTAAAATACTGCCTTCGTCTCAATGGAAGGGCGAATTTTAATTTTCTCCCCTTTTCCGCAGGCCTCTTGTTCGGGGATCTGATTGGGTTTCTGGATCCTTCTGATCTCACGGGTCTTTCGGGCCTAGGCAGAGGGTTCAGCAGGATAAGCCGGCTCGAGTAACTTTTCCTGCCAAATGGCCCTTTCGAAGGGGAGGAAGTCATTTGTTCCGATGCAACAGATAAATGCATATCTGACTCCCTTTGGCGGCAGATTAGCTTTCTTTGCCAACTGATGGGATGAAGTTACTTTGGATTCCTGGGTCCAAGATATGGTAAGATCTGGTCTATCCCTTGAATTCCTCTCCACCCCTCCGAGGTTTTTTATTTGTTGCCCTGTCTCTATGGACAGGAACAAAAAGGTCCTCATGGATTTGGCTGTACAACACCTTCTGGATATTAGAGCTATCCAGAAGATTCCAGAGGATCAGGCAGGGCAGGGGTTTTATTCCCTTCAATTCCTAGTTCCTAAGTCCTCTGGCAGGTGGAGATCTATTCTTGACCTCAGAAGGCTGAACTGATATATTATGCATAAATGGTTCAAAATGCAGTCCTTGCAATCTATTTTGGCTGGCATTAGGAAGGGCGACTTCCTTACCTCTATTGACTTTACTGAGGCATATTTGGACATCCCAATTTTTCCTCCCCATTGCAAGTTTCTTAGATTTTATTATGCCGGTATGCAGTAGCAGTACCACATGTTACCTTTTGGGCTTTCTTCTGCACCCCACACCTTCACTAAGTTGCTAGCCACCTTGGTGGCCCACCTTAGGTCCATACCTGTCCGTGTCCAATGTTACTTGGATGATATTTTAATCCAGTCCTCTTTGAAATTACTTTCCGTTGAGGACCTCCAAGTAACTATTCATTGTCTCAAAGAACATGGTTTCTCTATTAATATGGAGAAAAGCCATTTGACCCCTTCGACTCGAATACTCCATCTTGGGGCAGTGATTGATTCCCTAGAGGGTAAGTTGTACTTGTCTCCAGAATGGCAGGCCAGCCTCAGGGAGGTAGCTTGTAAGATGCAGAACAACAGTAAAGTGTAGGCCAGCCTTTATGCATTTCCGCCCCTACCACTCCTGCCGAGGGTGGTACGAAAGATTTTGGAGGAACGGGCGGAAGTCTTTCTTATTGCACCTCATTGGTCCCGGAGGCCTTGGTTCGCCAACCTCAAGAACCTGTTGGTGGCACCCTGGAGGATCCCTCAAGGCATGGCTTTGCTCAGCCAGAGGGTGTTGGTTCACCTGGACCCACAGTGGCTCCAACTGACTGCATGGCACTTGAGCGGCCAGCTCTTGAATGGGGACAATCTCTCCTCCAGGATCATCCAGACCATCCAGGCTTCCTGAACGCATTTATTCGGCCACTTGGCGGACCTTTTGTACTTGGTGTGACCGTGTGGGTGTTTCTCCCCTTCAGGCCTTGATAGCCCAGATCCTGGAATTTCTCCATTACAGACTAGATAATGGGCTATCGCCAAACAAGTGGTGGCTCTTTCGACTAACTTGTGGCTTCCTTATCCCAGCATCCCACCTTATGGAAGTTCCAGAAGGGTTCCACTAATATATATTCCCCCCGTGGTACATAGGTACTCCATCTGGGACCTGTCTATTGTACTGAACTCTCTTACGGAAGCCCCGTATGAGCCCTTACAAACTGCCAGTCTCCGCCTTTTGTCATGTAAGGTCACCTTTTTTGGTGGCAATTACTTCCGCCATGTGAATTTTGGAGATTGCTGCCCTCTCTGTACGAAGTGACCTTTGCATGTTTCACGCTGATGGCATGGTCCTTCGGCTTGATCCCTCCTTCATTCCTAAGATCAATACTCTGTTTCATTGGATGCAAGAACCGATCCCAATTTTTGCCCTAACCTGGCCCACCCTGAATTGCCACAACCCACTCACCTGAATGGCACATTCTACCACAGTGTGGCCACATCGGTGGCATGGGCCACGCAGGCATTGTTGACGATAATCTGCAGGGCGGTGACTTGGACTTTCCCTTCGCCCTTTATTAAGCACTATAAATTGGACAAATTTGCCTCCACTGAGGCGGCATTTGGCCGTAGGGTGTTGCAGAGGATTCATATGGGAGGAGTCTTCTGACCAGACTGCGCCCGCCCATAATTAGGGACAGTAGCGGCTGGTGTTCCAAGGCAGACATTAACCCCACATCAGTGTCAGTAGCCCAGATTCTGGAGTTCCTCAAAGAAGGGCCAGACAAGGGACTGTTCCCCAATACCATCCATAGACAGGTGGCAGCCCTGTCCTTGGTTTTGTCATGTAGGGATCTGGAATCCCTTGCTCAGCATCCTACTGTGCGCCGGTTTATTAGGGGTGCAACGAACTGAAAACCTCCGGAGGTACATGGGACCTGCCCAAGGTCTTACAGTCTCTCACCGAAGCCCCCTTCGAGCCACTAAGATCGGCCAGCCTGCACTACCTCACCTGCAAGGTGGTCTTCCTTTTAGCCATCATGTCGGCCTGACGAATTTCCGAACTGGCGGCCCTCTCTATAAGAAAGGATTTGTGTATATTTCATCCCAATTGGGTGGTCTTGTGGTTGGACTCCTCCTTTGTGAATTCCTGGTTCCATAGGGCTCAGGAACTAATACTGCCAGACTTCTGCCCGGGACTGACCCATGCCTTGGAGAAAAAGTGGCACACCTTGGACGTTACGAGGGCCCTCCATATATATATTAAGAGGACTTCCTTCCTCAGGAAAACAGAGTCCATATTTGTGTCCTTTCAGCCCTCTACACTGGGCAACAATGTCACACCATCGACCATGGCCCGGTGGATATGGGCGTGCATCGTCAAGGCTTACGAGCTCCAGGCTCTTCCATTGCCTCAGCTGGTAACATCCCATTCCACCAGATGTGCAGCCATGACTGCTGTATGGTGACACAAGTCTCTATCGTGGAGGTCTGTCGAGCAGCAACATGGTCCTCTCCATCCCTGTTCTTAAGGCACTACAAACTGACACCTTCACTTCAGCCAAAGCGGCCTTCAGTAGGCAAGTCCTCCAGAGGGTGCATACAGAACTGGGGACTCCAGACCAGACTGCTGGCCACCTGTAGGACAAGCCAGCTTTGGTATGTCCCATTCCTGGATTCTCTTGTTAGCACACTGGAGAAGGGGCATTGGTTTTACCTGAGATGCTCCTCCTTGGTGTGCTGAGAGAGAATTCAGCCCCACCCTGGAGACTGTCTGGTCCTAAGTCCAGGAGTGGATGCCATTAGAAGAGAAACACGTCAAGTCTGTCACTCAGCCTTTGTCAATAGCTGGGGATTGTAGGCAGCGGAGGCGTGTCCACACAACTTTGACAGACTGTCAAATGAGCTACGAGACAGAGTTAACCCATTCCTATTCCTGGATTCTCTCTCAGCACACCAAAAAGGAGCGTATAAGGCTTACCTAATACTAATGCCCCATCTCACCATTTCATAGGTGAGAGCTATTCAACTTGAGTGGCAAACAATCATAGATGGTATGATGTGGCTGATCTTCTACTTTATGTGTGTCAAACTCTCGGATCAGTTGCGTCACACACTAGACATGCTCATGGCCAGTTTAGTGAAGGAGAAGAAGTCGCAATACGTCACATGATGACGTAAGTTTGACACCCCTGTTCTACTTGATGGCATTTTTCTTGAGGGCAACATGCTTATGGCTGCCTTCCAATATGGGGAAATGGTTCCCCCCAAGTAAGAAAAAAACCCCTAATGAGAAAACTTGGAGAACCAGAAGGAAACAGTTATGCATGAAAAAGTGTTAGCAAATTAGAATCAAGTTTTAAATTTTTATTATGGATTGATCTATGTTGGCTTTCTTTATTTCCTTAGTCTACAGAATCCATGAGAACACCCCCTCCCCACAAATTTTGTTGTCTTCAGTTCATTTTAGGTTGTTTATTTACAGAATAAAAAATTTGTATTTTGTTCTGAAACAAGCATTCTTACTCTCCGGTGTGCTGCTTGGAGAATCCAAGTGTGGGTTATTCCTCGTCTATTTGCCAGAGACTGAGTGTATATTTTTTAAAACATTCTTGACCATGCCGCTCTGCTTGGCTGAGCTTCAGTTTTGTTCAGTCAGTCTGGCTAGAGAGACGTGTGGAGTTTTGCTCTGGCAATTAGACAGTACCTTTCAGCTTGGATTTTCCAACGACGGGAGCTGAAAAAATTGTTTTTCTGTTTGAGGAGTCTGTAACAGCTGGAAAACATTCCGGACTGTTTTTCCATCTCCTCTGCTGTCAGCAGTGTATTGGTCGCCTCTGGGTCCCCAGGCTGACCACCACCGCCCATAGGAAGTATCTGGCAGTGACCAGAGTTCTGTTCCTTCGGGACATCTCTGGACAGCGGGCTATTGATTCTGTTCACTTCTGCCGCCAGGATGTGTGCTGGTTCCCCTGGTCTGCCAGCACAACCACCACCACCTTTGCAGTTCCCACATTACAGGGTGACTCCAGAGTCATTGCCAGTATGCTGCAGCAAACTCTGAAGGATTTGTGATACTTTGCGGCGTGGAGAGAGCGCTTCGGATCTTGCGCCTATTGATTCGGCTGCTAAGCCATGGGGGCACCTGTAGAGTAGGTTTCTGCTCTTGCACTATTTTTTTTCCTTTGGTCGAGCCGCGGCGGCACTGAGAGGGCTTTTATTCTCGCGCCAGTCATCCTTTTACTGTGCAGCCGGGGAGGCTAGTCTGCGGCAAATTTTGCGCTTCCTCGCCTGCCGATAAGGAAAAGGACCTGCAGTGAAGCGGCGCTGAGAGAGTCGGGATTCCACTCCCGCGCATCAGTAACAAAATTTTTGAATAAAGCAGCATTTAAACTACGTTTTTGGCAGCAACCTGCCCGGGATAGCACTGAGGTCTGACCTCCATTTGCACCCTTTTGTCGCAGCTTGCAGAGTCGGAGCCTTCTCCAGAGACGAGCAGTAGAGCCAGGAAAGCTTAATTAGTTCTCATGCAATTTTTGGGAGCAGTCAGGGTGCCTGACTGACGCAGAATAGCTGGTTTCATTCATCTGGGCTTCTGGTGGCAGCGTGCCCTCGACATCCACATCCCTTGGGGTCCATCCCTGATCGGAAGCCTCCAGACTGGTCCATATACTGCGGCAGGGGAGGGGTGTCAAAATGAAGGATTCTGATCTATCCTCCGACATTGATCTGGCTGACAGAACTAGCAGGCCTAAAGCTTCGGAGCTTAAAAGCTCCAAAATCACCACCAGGAGTACTGTGAGCAAAAGCAGGCCTTCCTCTCCTTTGCCTGCAAAGGGAGCCCCTGTCTGGGACAAGGACGCTAAGAGGTGTCATAAGATCTTGGAAAAACACTTTGCCAAGACTCACCAAAAAGCCCAGAATAAGGACCAACAACTTGCTTCTATCACAGAAGCAGTTTTTTCTGGTTCTGACACATCTGTCATTCCACCTCATCTGGTGGTCAACAGAAGGGACAGAGGAACAACGACCCCTTCCTATTGCAGGTCCACAGGATGAGTCTTTTTCTCTGCCTGGCATTATGCCTTCTGGGTTGCAAACTACAATTACTAATAGACGGTTGGCTCCTGAAGCGACCTTCACCCCGTCAGCAGTGGGGATCCGCTCAGGGGAGGGCCTTAGTGCCAGTCTATCCCGAGACATCCAAAATGTGATTGCTGAAGCAATTTCAAGGGGTATAGCAGCAGGGCTCCAATAGGGGGGTCATTTGCAAGTGCAGATCTCTCTTCATATGATTCCATTGCCAGGATCTCCGTCTCATCCGGATTCTATTCATAGCCAAGATTCCTTGCTGGGCGATGAGGAACAAAGAGACCCAGAAATGACGAAGGGATGGTGCCTGATTGACCAGCCTTCTCAGGCCTCTTCCATACTTCCATCTTCAAGTCACTACTTCACAAAGCCAAAGTGACAACTAACATGGGAATTGCCGACACCTCTGTGGAGCAATCTCTGGAGAATCCAAACCCTCATGATGACCTGCTTACAGTCCCTACACCCAAACAGGAGATTATTCCTTGCCCAAAACTCTTCACTGATGTAATCCAGTGACAGTGGAGCCAACCGGGCGCTCTAGCTGCCCAAGCAGCTATGATAAAAGACTATACTGTACGGCACCTGATCTGAAGGAACTTCTTCAGCTTCCTTCTGTGGATGCTCCAGTAGCAAACTTAACATCTTATTCCATCCTTCCCAATGACATTGTAGAAGGATTGAAGACACAGGATCAAAAAGCTGAGATCTCCTTCAGGAAAACCCACCAGATGGCCACCTGGGCCATTAGAGCCGCTACATCAACTTCCTTTTTTTTTTCTTCAACCGCACCTCACTTGTATGGCTTTGTCAACTTCAGGAGAGGTTGCTTATAAGAAAAGAAGACAAGATTGACTTCCCTCAGTCTTTGCATTATTCTGATTATAGATAATAAAAAAGTAAGTCCTGCAATTAGACAGGAAAAACCAAATGTACAGATACAGAATAGCCTGTACCTGGCTCAACAGTAATTCCTGTGAGAAGGATCTTGGTGTCCTAGTGGACCATTAAATAAGTACGGACCAACAATATGCTGTAGCTGACAAAAAGGCCCATGAGGGCTTAGTCTGCATCAGCAGAGAAATAATATCAAGACCACAAGAAGTGACAGTAGCACTCTATATTGCACTTAGTAAGAGCACATTTGAAGGGCTATCACAGGTAAGAGGAGGTCAGTTTATTTTTCAAAGCACCTGAGGGCAGGACAGAAAATGATGGCTGGAAAACTTGTCAGAGGAAAATCCAATCTGGAACTAAGAAGAAATTTCCTGATAGAACAATACATCAGTGGAACAGCTTGCATCTCAAAGTTGTGGGTGCTCCATCACTGAAGGTTTTCATGAAAAAATAGAACAACCATTTGTCTAAAATATAGGAACTTCTGTCTTGGGCAGAGGTGGTCTAAAAGACCTCCAAGGTTCCCTGCAGCCCTATGGTTCTATGACTGCTAAATGAGTTTTGATTTAAGAATCATCTCATTCTCTCTTCCCCTCTGCTAGTTGGGTCATTTCTTTGGTCCTAAAAGAGGCTTCACATATTTTACCACTTTTCAGAAATAGAGCTGAATAGTTAACAGATTAAGGTGGGAAAAATGTATTAGTGAATTCTACAGAGAACTTGTAGGCCAGGGAAATTCAAGTAGAAATCCTTCCAAACCAACAGATGACCTTGGCCTTGCTGTTACCTCCCACTTTTTTAATTACAGGGTAATTTAAAGCAATTTAAAAATTGCAATTCAAAGATGCCCTTGTAATCTTGGAGATTTGTTTGAGAACTCGGATGGATCCAAAATGCCTATAAAATAATTCACCGATCTTGCCTTGGCAGATTACATTTAATTCCAATGCCCTCTTTTATAATGTTGGTAAACAAGCCCTCATAAGGACAGCATTCCATAAAGGAAAAGAGAAGTGGATGGTCATGGGATTTTATTGAGATTAATCCATGGCAGTTGTTGAAACATCACAAGTTCATGTGTTGGCTTCCAAGAATAGCTTGTGCTTGAAAAGCAGGCATGATTAAAGATAACAAAATACTTTTCTCAGAATGGTTTCATTAGAAGGTGTCACAGAGAAGTCACTATGTCTGGAACAAAACATAACTTGACTGGTGCGTTGTGAATGAGTTAAATATGTTTGTGAATTGTATTTACTAGGCTCTGAGAGCAAGCTTTGAGCCGTATGTGAGCCTAATTATTTGCCCGAAAGATAGGTACCAATTTGCAGGTTTGTATTCATATATACCGTACATTGTGGCCCTGAAGAGCTAAAACGCAACGGGGTAAATGTGTTCCCCTCTTTCCTGGAAGCTCCTTTTTCTTTGGAGCATACTTACTCTCTCTGTCCAACCTATTTCTCTGTCCAACCTATTTCTCTGGGGATCTGGGGAAAATGGGAAGAAGGAACACCATATATGGTTCTTTAAGTTTCTGAAGGAAAGACAGGATATAAATTTAACAAACAAATATGTTTAAAAACTGTTCTTCCTGGCTTAGAATCTGTTCCCTAACATGTAAAACAGGGAATAATAACAGCCAGCTCATGGCTGTTTTGGAAGAAAAACAAACATGAAACAAATTTAGCAAGCTATAAATATATTCCTAGTAGCAATGAATGCAGCTCTTGTCCTTTTGGTCTCCTTCAGAATTGAAGGCTGCACTTTATGAGTCTTGCAACTTAGTCAGCTTCCATTGCTGCTTAAAAGACATCTCAATTCCTGTCTCATGACAAGACCTTATCAGTGGCAGCTTCAATTTCAATAGCTTCAGTTTCTGCCCTGAACCACAGCTCTTGTACCTCTTTTTTTTTGGGGGGGGGAGGTCCCTCTGATGCAGGGCATCCATTCTAATAAGGCACTGCAGGAAAGGTCTTAACATAGCTGTCAACCTATGAAATAAAAGGGCTTTTGAGTTCTATACAAATGTTGATTCATGAACTTGAATTAATTTCCAGCAGTAGTATGTGGTAGCTTCTTGCCAATAATACGTTTTCATGTTTGCTTACAACACGATGAAATAAACTCTATAGGACATATTACACAAGGATGCTTGCATCGAGGCTGCTAGTTTTTCCTTTGATATCTCCAGGGACTTCTGTTCATGGTACAGGCTGTGTGGGTCTCTCTGCCCAATTTGCTGTCACAACTTTACTATCTCAGCTTGTTGAGTTTGTTTGCCTTTGGCCCATTCCTGCACCTCTTTTGCTGTTTCTGGACAAAAATGAAGAAATGTGACACTAAATGTTTTAATTGGAAATTAAAAATTTTAAAATTAGCAGCTGCTTTGTTTGGCCAGGTACTGCCTGGCACTGTGTACTAAGGGCCATTATCTCTGGTATGGTGATAATTACTCTTTTAGGTTAACTTTTGGGATCTACTATGGGATTAAAATACAGATTGTACCTTTTTCAGAATGTAAAAGGACAAAAACATTAAAAGATCTGACTCTGGTTTGTCTGACAAAAAATGCTTGAAACTGTTTTCCTGAAAATTAAAGCAGATCTGCTTTCTGGCCATCTCCACTGGCTGCTGTCTTTACTAAGTGGATTGGGATCTTTGGAATCAGATGCTTTGTGAGGAGGAAGAGCAACAGGAACATCTGCCTTGGGTTTGATGAATGTCATCTGGACTGGGTGAGATATTTGTTTAATATGTCCAGATGTTCAGAGTGTCCAGATGCTTATAGATTCTGGGAAGACCTCCAGATGCCACCAGCATAGATTGAGAGCCAATGGTTTCTGATTTTCCTGCATGTGTTTTAGCAAGGTGGGATTTGTGGCTTATTTTTTAGGGGCTTGTTTATGTACTATTGATAGCACAAGCTGCAGATTATCTGTTCTGGAGATTTGATAAAACTTTGAAATCGAAAACTAGTGCCCACATTTGCTCTCTTTCCATGTCAGTCCCTTTTCCTTCTGTGCTATATGCTAGAGCAGGGGTCTGCAACCTTAAACACTCAAAGAGCCATTTGGACCCGTTTCCCACAGAAAAGAAAACACTGGGAGCCACAAAACCTGGGTGGGCGTGACCAACTCAACATCACTCCTACCCAGTCACATGATGTACCCCAGCCACACCTACCCTGGGTTTTGTGTGGGAAATTGGTGTTTTCTGTGGGAAATGGCTCTCTCTCTCCCTCTCTCTTTTCTGTTTTACTCTTTTTCTTCTCCCTCTCTCTCCCTTCCTTCCTTCCTTTCTTTCTCTCCACTTCTCTCTCATTTGTTTCCCTCTTTTCCTCTCTCTCTTTCTTTCCCTCCAGCTCTCTCATTTCTCTCTCTTTCTCTCCCTTCTCTCCTTCATATTTCTCTTTTTTCCCTCTCGTACTCTCCATCATTTTCTCATTTCTCTTTCTCCCCTTTTCTCTCTCATTTTTCTCTCTCCCTTTCATTTCTTTTTTTTCCCCTTCCTTCCTTCCTTCTTTTCTTCCTTCCTTCCTTCTTCCTTCCTTCTCTCCCCCCTTTTCTGTTTCCCTCTCCCCTTCTGTTTCGCTCTCATTCTCTCCCTTCAGCTCATTTCTCTCTCCCTCCCCTTCTCTCTCATTTGTTTCTCTTTTCTCTTTCTCATTCTCTCCCTCCATCATTTTCCCATTTCTCTCTCTTTCTCCCTCTTTCTTTCTCTTCCTTTCATTTCTGTTTTCTCTCTTTCCTCTCCTCTTTTTCTCTTTCTTTCTCTCCCCCTTCTGTTTCCCTCTTTCTTTGTCTCCCTCCAGTTCTCTCTCATTTCTCTCTCCCTTCTCTCTCATTTGTTTCTCTCTCTTTCTCTCCCTCCATCATTTTCTCATTTCTCTCTTTTTCTCCCCTTTTCTCTCTCTCATCTCTTCCCCCCTCGTGTGTGTGTGTGTGTGCGCGCGCGCGCCCGCGCGCGCTCCCTCTTGAACCATTTCCAAAAACAGGCGAGGGTTTTTGTTTCTGGGCTGATGTTCTTCTTTGCGTGCTTTTTACCATACGATTTAAATCAAGAGTCACTTCAGATTCCCAGATAAACGAAGCTCTTTTGTCCCCTTGCTATAGCTCCCTGTTTGCTGGCTGGCCCTGCCCCTCACCCTCTCCTCCCAGTTACTCCTCGCATAGCCTGAGAAGGTAAAGGTGACACGGATGGAGATTTGTTCTGAACGAGAGGGAAGCACCCCTGTACTTGTCTCTCATATCACAGAGGCTTCTTCTGGCACTTCTTAGTGTTGCTCACACCTTAGTCGTTTGGGGAGACGCACAACTTGCTCTCTGCCCCGAGACGTTGGCCTGGACTGGCTGTGGCCGATGCTCCGCATTGTAAACGACGTCCCCTCCTCCCCATTACGATGCTCCGCGCCCATTTCAATGGGGATCATCGGCTGCAGCTGGCCCAGGTCAACATCTTGGGGCAGAGAGCAAATTGCGTGTCTCCCCAAGCAACCAAGATGCGCGCAGCAGAAAGAAGCAACAGTGAGATGAGAGGCAAGTACAGGGGCGCTTCTCTCTTGTTCAGAGCGAGTCTCCATCCTTGCCATTGCCTTATCTTCCCAAGCTATGTGTGGAGTGACTGGGAGGGGAGGGCAAGGGGTGAGGCTAGTCAGATGGCAGGGGGACGAAAAAGCCGCATATGGCTCTGGGGTCGCAGGTTGCCGACACCCGTGCTAGAGTAATGCTGCCATTAACTTATGGATGTTGACAATTCTGACCCATCCTCCTCTTCCCAACCTTCTTATGCTCTTAGAATAGTGTGTTGCATCTGCAGGAGAAGTTTGTAGTTTGTGTTTTGTATGTGGATCAGAAAATAACAAATTTAACAGTATGAGGGAGGCAGTACCTGGCCAAATTTTGTGGCATTATCTTTAAAGTGCATCAGTCTTTGCAGTTAAGCAGTTAACTTAAACAGTTCAAGACGTCCATGGGCTATTCCTGTGCTACAACTTAACTGAAGCTAAAAGAAAGTGACTGATCAAGGATGCCTAATGGCTGAGTAGAATTCTGATCTTCCTGCTTTTAATCTGTTACTACTTCATTACACTAGCTCCTTTCTCGATTGAAGTTACAAGTAGACCCTGGTTTTATTTGACAGCATAGTGATCCCCTGGTTTGGATGAGAGCACTCTTGAGTTACATTTTGGATTGGTTACATTTGAACCTTAGTTTTAATCCTACTGTTTTTCTTTTTTCTTTGGCTGAATAGGCCAATAGGCCAATAGAGTATTCCATTCCTTGTTGGAAATGAAATAAATTTGAATTAATTTAAATTAATTTACTTGATTAAACACAAGGCTATTTTAAACATGCTGTATTCTATTGTTCTTGTTGGTCAAGCAGTAATTAATTCAGATATGCAGTTCCTACTAAATTAGGCTGGAGGCTTCAACGTATTTTCTCCATTGACTCAATTGGTTTCAAAGACCTCTGCTGTCTAGGAGGATTAGTCTGTCTCCTATTTGTACTGTTTCTTCATTTGCAGAACTGGAACAAAAATAGTCTCTCTTTTCCAGTGACAAAAACTCTGGTGAATGTACCCATCATCTCTAGCCAAGCCTTTCCTTTAGCTTTCTGGTTCTGCACATTCTTCTCCATTTCTAATATTCTACTACCCAAAGTCATTTAATTTTAATTGTCTTTCTTTTAAATCTCTTAAATTGGCTTGCTGTTCATTCCAGATTATATTATGCGACCTTTGACCTCTTCAAAGATCTTCATTATCCTTCCTTTTTTCATAACATAACATAACATAACATAACATAACATAACATAACATAACATAACATAACATAACATAACATAACATAACATAACATAACATAACATAACATAACATAACATAACATCAGAGTTGGAAGGGACCTTGGAGGCCTTCTAGTCCAACCCCCTGCCCAGGCAGGAAACCCTACACCATCTCAGTCAGATGGTTATCCAACATTTTCTTAAAAATTTCCAGTGTTGGAGCATTCACAACTTCTGAAGGCAAGTCGTTCCACTTATTAATTGTTCTAACTGTCAGGAAATTTCTCCTTAGTTCTAAGTTGCTTCTTTCTTCGATCAGTTTCCACCCATTGCTTCTTGTTCTACCCTCAGGTGCTTTGGTGAACAGTCTGACTCCCTCTTCTTTGTGGCAGCCAAATCATATCTTGATACTTTCCTGTCTGCAACTCTCATTTCTTCAACTCCGTCAGTTGAAAGTAATCTCTCTTGGGGACTTCATCCTTTCTCCATTGCTTCATTGTATCTTGGAACTCTTGAGGCCATCTTGTTCCCACTCAAAACTAATGGTTCCTTGGAATCCTACTCTTGGTGTAATTCAGACTAAGCACATCCCAAATTACTTTTGCATCCATTTCCTCTCCTGTTTCATATCTTAGGTTATAAGACTGGGACAAATCTGCCTGCCCAGCGAGAAAGATAAGACCCAACCCGAAGATAAGTCCTGTCGTTATTTTTCAGGATACTCATAATATAAGCCTTACCCCAAAAATAAACCCGTTAAGATCATCAGCCAAATGGATGCATTTGGTACCATATTTTCCCCCAAATAAGACCTAAGTGGAAAATAAGCCCTAATGCATCTTTTGGAATAAAAATTAAAGACCCGGTCTTATTTTGGGGGAAACACGGTAGACAGACAGACAGACAGAGACATACATATACACTTTAATAAACTATAAATGTGGGCCAGCATTCAAGTTTTGAATTGTTTTTCCAGTGGATATTTTGGGATGTCAATTTTCATGCTGAATCTACTGCCGCTTTCCAGGGGAAAAAAATCAGGCACTTGAATATTTCAGTTTTGAAAGTGAGTTGTTTTGCTCCTAGTCTCAACTTACACTTGACTATATTACATAGATTCTCAGAAACATGTCCTAAGACTCCTACTTCAAAGTGGAGCTATTCTGAATATGAAGGATGTGGGAATAACTGCCTTAATCTTTCTCCAAAATGTTGTAATGACTAAGCAAACTACCTCCTTCCCAAAAAGCATTTTTTGTTTTCACATTATTAAAATAACACTAATGTATACCTTAAGAGGACAAAAGTATATCTGAAGTTTTTTCTGGACCTCCAATTCAGAACTAAATTTTATTTCATTTACATTTAATAAATATTAAATTTAGCTAAACATATAAACTCTGTGTGTGCATGTGTGATTAAACTCTACTCATTTAATACTTTTTTGTTTCTGGGATATAAAAACAAATTTAGTAGCAGTATTTGCTTTGACCGGGACCGCATCCAAATTTCCTGGGGCCTCATGTTACACAGTTACGAATTAGGAGCCTGATTGTTTCTTCTTCACAGTGTGTGTGCCTCGTGCCTCCTGTTTTAAGTTGTTCCCATCAATTTGCAAGTGGGATTTGATGGAAGCCTTGAAGATATGGGGGTGTTGACACTGTTCTGACTGCTTGGAAGAAAGTTGGTGGTATCCCTCTTCTCTTTAGCCTAGATGGACCTCATTTTTTTTAATTTATATCCAGCCATTATTATTTTTATAAATAACTCAAAACAGTGAAAACATACAATACTCCTTCCTCCTCTTATTTTTTCCACAACAACAACGCTCTGAAGTGAATTGTGCTGAGAGAGAGGGACTGGCCCAAAGTCACCCAGCAGGATTTCATGCCATAAGCTGGATTGTCTTCTGGTATTTCAAAGGTGCTTTTTCCCAAAAACTTTTTTTCCCATTTCTCATCCAAGAAACTTCTTCAGTTCTGAGTGGATAGTGGTGATGGGGGATGGAAATATACCATATTTTTTTGGAGTATAAGACGCACCTTTTTCCCCCACAGAAGAGGGGAAAATCTGGGTGCGTTTTATATTCCAAATGTAGCCCACGCAGCTTCTCAAACAGAGGTTTCAGAGGCTGAAAGAAGCTTCAGAAAAGAAGCCCCCAAACTGACCTTCAGAGGCTTTTTTTCTGAAGTTCTGTTTTGGAGGCTTTCAGAAGCAGAAAGAAGTTTTTTTCTGAAACAGAGTTTCAGAGATGGGGGGGGGGAAGCAAGGCACAGAGCTCACAACCAAGAAACCTGTTGCTAAAATTCACCTCTGGGAACAGCTGATTGGGGGTATTTCTGGAAGCCAATCCACCTGCCAATCAGCTTTTTTCTTATTTTTCTCCCCAAAAACTAAGGTGTGTCTTATACTCCGAAAAATACGGTATATATTTCTTTTCAGTCATCTGGTCATTTGCACTCTCTGAGAGCTGTTGAGGCCACTTGGGGGGCTAGCTCTGCCCTATGGGTCACCTGAATTAGAGTGCAAATAGATGTGGAATCTTCTTGGAACTGCTGAAAGTCCAGTGGTCTTCTGAAAAAGCACCTTTGAGACAACCATGATCTGGATGACTGAGAATCTCTGTAGACATTTCTTCTGGTGATTGGTCCATTCAGATGGCTTTCATGCCTAAACTGGGACTAAAACTCATTGTCTCCTGGTGATTGGCCCAAAGTCACCCAGACGGCTTTCAGGTCTAAGACTGGACTAGAACTTCTGAACTCCCAGTTTCTACCTAAGTGTCTTAACCATTCAGACCAAACTGGATATTCCTCTTCTTCTCTTCCCAAGGACTGGCCGTTTGATGATGGCGCCCCACCCCCTGGTGAAATTGTGGAAGATTGGCTTAACCTGTTGAAAACCAAATTCCGTGAGGAGCCAGGCTGCTGTGTTGCTGTGCACTGCGTAGCAGGATTGGGAAGGTAAACATTGTCTTGCATTAGAGCAGGAAAATTTAATAATGTTTTTGGGGGGAAAAGGTGGATGGGATAGAGCAAAGAGGCAAAGTAGGTGAAGCTGTGCTTACATTAGCAAAGTTGAGATTTATTCCTGTGGTTTTCTTTGAAAGGGGGTCTTATTTTGTAACAGCTGTTTTGACAGGAAATATTCTTGCCCACTTATGTCAGATAAGCTTATCCCTTGTGTCAGATACTACTGTCAACTTGCTTATCCCTTGTGTCAGATACTACTGGATGAGTGTGGCCTAGTCTCTTTTGAGTGAAGGCAGCTGCCTGTCAATAGGCATTTGTCTGCAGAAAGGTGACTAGTCAGCTCCATAAATTTCTGTCCTACCTCTGAGCAGTTGCTCATAAAACGAATGATAAACTAGGCTATTTGTACAGCAATGTGCCTCTTGCAAAGAGATTTTCCCTTAGAAGTGTTCTGGGTCCTGGTGAGGCATACAGTAGATGCATTGTTTTTCCTTCATTAACCTAATCTTTAACCATGTAAAGTCTTTCAGTTTCCAATTTATTCTTTCAAAACATTCATCTTTAGGACATTATAAAGCATGAGAATCAATCTGCCAGTGCTAAAGTGCAGGCATTTGATACTCCTCGGAGGGACACAGATAATTCTCAGGGTTTAGCTTGAAAGTAATTTAGCTTAGTTTAGCTACACCTCTAAATAACCTGTCTGCTCTCAGTAGGTGTTCCTGTGTGTGTGTGTAACAGTGTTTCAAAATGAAACAAGGCTGGTCTGAGGTTCCTGTGGATATCCAGAGCTTGAAACACTCTAGAATTTCCAGTAGAGTCGGACCAACCTGTTTCAAACTTGAAATATCTATTTTGAGCTTGGGATGTTTCAAATGTGAAACATTTTGCACTAATCACGCATTAGTGGCCTGTGATAGTGATATCGCAATCTTAAGATATCAATTTCTTAACTGATAATAACTTTTTGAATGCTTAGTAATACGAAGGATGGATAAGCTAACCCCAGAGTGTCTACAACGGTTAGCATAAGTTCCTTTGTGAGGATTGCCATATGGGTTGCAGTATTAAATTGGCTCATTAAAATTTTTTCTAATTACAAAGCAAAGGTGTCTTTATATTCTTCCCCGTGTTTCATTTATTTGTAAAGAGCTGTTTCAGCAAAATGTACAAACCATAGTTATATCACTTCTGTTTGGTACCTGGAAAACCATTGACTTGGACTTGAATCGCAATCAGAACAGGTGTTCTGTTGCTGCAAGGCAGAAACTGTCTTGGGCCAATGGCTATGCTAATTGGATTTATTTCTGAATGTTTATTGGACCAATTTTAAATCTGTCTTAATATTTCATGTCCTTCCAGAGCTCCAGTTCTGGTTGCCCTTGCACTCATTGAATGTGGAATGAAGTATGAGGACGCTGTGCAGTTTATAAGACAGTGAGTAGGGTTGATCTTCTGGGGTACTCCGTCTCCTCCTCCTTGCTTTCTATTTCAGTTTTTGTCTTGAGGAAGTTTCTGTCACAGTGGTTGAAGTAATTCTGATTTTGTACAGAGGCAGCTGTGAAAAAATCTTAGTTCAGACTTCCTCCCAGCTGATGATTAGAAAAAAAGGATCTGTGTTTGGGATTTCTGCTGGTACTAGAAAACGAGAAATTTTGGTGGTCCGCAGAGAAATCTTTGCATTTCTCTCGAGGAGCCTGGCCGAAGTTCCCGCACCGCTCGTGCTTCAGCGCTTTGACTCCCAGGGACAAGAAGGGGTCCTTTAGGCATTTAGTTTGGCCACCTGTTAGCGGAGAGAAGCACTGCTTAAAATTTTTGGTCCAGGTGATAATGGTACCTTTTCCAGAGAAACTTAAGTTTTCTGTGCAGCAAGTGCCCTTTACAAGATAATTCCTACAGCATTTAACTGAAGAGAGAAGCTGCTGCTAGCAAAGGTAGCCTGCATTTCTCTTAATATGCCACATGTTTTTAACTTATGGATTTATCTCACCAATCCAGCTTGCTTGTAAAATATTTTTTTAAATGCATCTTTCCTGTAAGAAGTTTGGCAAATGAGGTTCCCCCAAAACATCCCATTTTATCCTAACACTTCTGATTTAGATTTGGCTTATGGATACTTCTCTTTCTCCTTGCAAAGAGAGGAAATGTATTTATTAAATTTATATGCCACCAAAATGCGTATAGTCAAGGCTATGGTTTTCCCAGTTGCAATGTATGGCTGTGAAAGTTGGACCATAAGAAAGGCTGAGCACCAAAGAATTGAGGCCTTTGAACTCTGGTGCTGGAGAAGACTTCTGCGAGTACCTTGGACTGCAAGACGAACAAATAAGTCAGTCCTAGAGGAGATCAACCCTGACTGCTCTTTAGAAGGCCAGATCCTGAAGATGAAACTGAAATACTTTGGCCACCTAATGAGAAGGAAGGACTCACTGGAGAAGAGCCTAATGCTGAGAAAGATTGAGGGCAAAAGAAGGGAGACACAGAACGAAGTGGCTCGATGGAGTCACTGAAGCAGTCAGCGTGAGTTTAAATGGACTCCAGAGGATGGTAGAGGACAGGAAGGCCTGGAGGAACGTTGTCCATGAGGTCGCGATGGGTCGGACACGACTTCTCAACTAACAACAGCATGCCACCTGCTTCAAAGTGACTGGGTTGCTTGCAATAATATAAATATATTTATATATGTATATATATAAAATATAAATAGATATAAAAGCATTACAAATAGATTTAACAACAGTTAAATAGATAAATGGTTAAAACCAAGAGTGTGGAGAGTATAGGGATAGACATTTACTCTCTAACTCCATCAACCACCTCCAGCAGCATGCATCCCCAGCAGGGCCCCAAGTCAACTGGCACAGCCAAACTTTAAGACTCCTCTGGAAGGCCAGAAGAGTGGAAATGGATCTCACCTTTGGGGACAAGATGTTCCACTAGCCAAAGCCTCTTCTACTGGAGTGAGTGGAGCGCAGACCATTAGGGTGAGGGGGTTCCCCAGATAATCTCTTCCAATGCCATGAAGGGCTTTAAAGGTGACACTTTGAACCTGGAAGGAAACTGGCAATCAATGCATGTTGAATTAATGCAGGTAGCAATCAATTAAATTGCAGGCTTAATACAATCTGTGGATCCATTTGCTCTTGTGTGCGCATATGCCAGTAACTTTGTCTCATGTCTTGCTGTCATTGGGGTAAAGTGGAAGGGCTGGATAGAAAGCAGTTTTCAATTGTCCACCCTTGGGGCTGTTCTGTTTTAGTCATGGACTCAACCATAATATAAATACTAATGCCCGAAATGCTCTTGTATTTCAGGAAGAGGAGAGGAGCCTTCAATTCTAAACAGCTGCTCTATCTTGAGAAATACCGACCGAAGATGAGGTTACGCTTTAGAGATGCCAATGGGCACTGCATCGTGCAGTAAGCCAAGTCCCTTTGTGATGTCTTTGACGCTATCATGGCTGTCTTT